>NW_023416295.1:46087488-47436238 GCF_014176215.1 Rousettus aegyptiacus
GTAGGCAGCCCTGGGGAATCCCTCAAAATGACATAAGTGCCCACCCCTGAGATGCCTGGGGTTTCTGAAGGTAGCAGGGCAGATGAGAATATGAGGAGGGGCTGAAGTGATAGCAGAGAGAGCTTTCTGAAGATGGTTCAGGAATAGGTTGAAAAGGGCCACCCCCAGCAGACCTAGGGCCCCTAGACAGCTCATGGGAGCCCGTGGGCAAAGATTCTGTGGCTGGCCTGCTACAAATCAGTCAGGCTTGGAAGGACTGGGGTGGAGCTTTGCCCAGGAGGCAGTATAACCTTGTCCCTACCTGTTACACAGCTGTGGGTATGAATCCACAGAGGAGTGAATGAACTGTGTAAAAACTTAGGAGACGAGAAAGCAAACCTAGTGAGACAGGAGAACTTGGCTTTGGTGAGAGAACAAATACTGACCAAAATTGATAATGTGACTCTTCTCTTTCCATCAACAGCTGTTGCCAGGTGTGGCTAGGCAGGAGTTAGCAAGCTACTACTTGTACGTCAGAAAAACCCACATTAGAACTGAAGTGGGAGAATTTTATGTAGGCTGTTTAGGTAACAATATTTAGAGATCTTTCTTATAAAAGACACTATATTCCCTATGAGTTATTACAATTAAGAATATTTATTTTTTATACCAAATGTCTAAATTCATCTGCCCTCTGGAGATCTTTTCATCTTATACTGTGTGCTATCTCAGCAGAAAAAAATGTGTTCTCCAAATGTGTCAGTTCTATTTTTAAAAAGGTTCAGTGACCTATTTCCGTAATTCTTAAAGACACCGAAAGAACAGCAGTCTATTTAGGGTCAGTTTTGTCACGAAAACGTTCCCCCTGCCAGGTGTTGTTTAGAGAGGCACCATCTAACTTTGAAGTAAAGAAGCATAAGTAGAAGGAGAATCATCAGAGTGAGGTCATGAGAGCATAAACACACACATACAGACACAAACACACTTTTCCATTTCTGAACAATATTATGATGATGATAGTTCAACTTTAGCCAAACTCAACATTCAGAGATTGCTTAATAATCAACCATTTCTTGGACAAAGAACTTGGGAAAACAATTTGCAAAAGAGCTACGATTCATCAACTAATACATGGAATTATGGTTAGTTCCTCTAGTGATCAAGAAAATGAAAATTAAGAATGCCACTTGCCCAAACTAATGTATGGTGTAAAAAGTCAGGACAGTGATTACCCTGGATGGGGTGAAGGAGGGTAAAAGGAGGCATGGCAGGAGCTGCTAGGCTGCTGATAACATTCAGTTTTTTGATCTGGGTGCTGATTACTTTGTGAAAATTCACTTATAATTTGTGTACATCTCTGAATGTATGATAAACCTCACTATGAAGTTTACATATAAAAGCAAACTCACTTTCTACCTATTAAGTCAGCAAAAAAAATTTTTTTGTAATAATAATGCAGTTGAAGCCATCATGAAGCTGTAATTTTTGCATGTTGCTAGTTGCAGTACATTAATACAGCCCTTTTGGGAGGAGGAATGCGGCAATATGAATTGAAAACTCTTAAAAAATGTTCATATTTGTTAGCTCAATAACTCAACTTCTGAGATTCTATCTTAAGAAATACTCCTAAATGTCAAAAGAGGTTTATGTGCACATATGCATTGCAGTAACATTTATAACAACAAAAAATTATAATAGCAAAACATCAACAACAATTTAAATGTCCAACTTCAGTACAACATGAAGGAAAACCCTGTTCTACGGATGAGTGAATCGAGGCACAAATTGGTTGAGTAATTCACCCAAGCACCCACGGCAAGGAAGTAAAGGTGTAGGAATCACACTCCAGGCTCCATCGCAACACTGGATTACGTAGAAATTTGAATGAGGCTGGAAAAGCATCCCTAGCAGATGGTTCTAGGAACCTCAGTGACGTGTCAGTGATGAGGCTTTAGTCGAATTGCAGGGGAGGTGGTCAGTCAGCGAGCAGTGAAGAAGGGAGACAGGCAGGGACTGTTTCATGAAGCAAAGGGGTGTCTGCAATTTTGCAAGTACATTTGTTATTTTCCCCATAATAAGAAGCACTTGCCAGTTCATACTTTCATTTAATGTCTTTTTAAAAAATCACCTTAAGCTGTTTCTGGGTAGCATGTGGGGCTTGAAGTTGAGAGCTGCCCTTGCAGCCACCAACATGAAGACTTTGTACCAAGTCCCATTCCTAGTGCTCGAGTGTCCCCACCTGAAGCTGAAGAAGCTGTCCTTAGGTCACGACCATGATAGTATACGCTCTGGTGACACGCTAGCGGTGGCATCTTACTTATCACAGGAGGTATACTTTATGTTATTGTCGAAACTCCAAGCGTTAGCCCTATGACAGATGAACGTGGTGTCAGAGGCCGGCAGGCAGCCTTCATGGCCTGCAGGGCGAATGGACACTGTGCTGTGGAAGGGCTCACATCCAGCTTCCTGTTCGCACGGGGAGGTTTAGGTTTTATAATCCTGCAACAAACAGTGCAAAACATGGTGGATTTCTTTTATTCCTTGGATTTGTGTCCTATTGAGTTTTTTCATGGCTAGAGCATTCATAAAAATAAAACTGCTGGGATATCTGAATGGTTAGTGTTTTTTGAGAAGAAATCAGTAGATAACAGTTTTGGTCCTGTTAATAAAGTTTTAAGGCTATACCAGTACTCTAATATGAAAAGTGGAGAAAGATGAAAAGCAGCAAAAAAATACAAAAGTAAAAAGCACCCGTGAAAAGATAGGAAGCATGTCAAAGCTTGGACTAGAATGTCTTCTTGGTATCGAAGAGAAAGCTTATCACGGTATTTTGTCCTTCTGACCTATACTAAAGCACCAATGATGTAAAGTGCCATCTCCTTCTTTGCTTTTGATTTCGTAAAGAAAATTTACTCCCATTTCTACAACTGTAATATTGAAGAAAGTGAGTATTTTTTACAGCCCCTTAACAGCTTTTGAAGATGACATTTCTGATTTTCAGAAATTAATGTAAAATCAAGAAGCAAGATCCCATAGGCCGAGAACTCTGGGTGGCTGGCTGCTGAGCTTTACCTATGATGCCTTGCTTTTAGACAGAGTGTGTAATAATACATTGTTTCATATGCGTATATAGGATTGTTTTCTGAACAATAGGACGTGTGAAAGGAGCAGAAATAAGTATTTTTTCTAATTAAAAAATTTACCTTTGAACGTAGCAATGAAAACCTAAGCACTGCTTCATTACTTGTCTAACTTCTTCCTTAATTCAGAACTGGTTGTAACAAACATTGCAGGCATTTCTGTTTGGTATTCAATGTTATGGATTGTCTTGTATTTTCTTTGTCCACAGACCTTCTTCCAGAGCTATCCCATGTGCAGAGCCACCTGGAAAGCTAAAGAGGAAGGAGGGGTACTCTATCCCTCCTGGACCTGGGCAGCTCTGCCTGGGGGCCTTTGCCCTAGATAGTCCCTTTGCCTAAAAGGCTCTTCCCTTGGTGTCTGCCTGGCTAACTTCTCTGCCTCCCTCCAGTCTTTGACCATCTCAAAGAGACCTATCCTGACCATCCTTTGCATAATGCTACAGCTGGCCCCTGCCCTCAAACTGCCAGAGCATCTCATCACCCTTTCCCTACTCTCTTTTTCTTTTTTCCATAGCAATGGTGAGCGACTAGGTACATGATACTACTTATGCCTTATTTTTAGTGTTTATAGTACCAAATACCACACTGCAAGCTCCTTGAGGGCAGGTATCTTTATCTTGTTTTGTTCTTTGACTTATTCCAGGTGCCCAGAGCAATTCTGGGCATGTCGTAGGCTCTCCATTTATCTTTTTGGGTTAAAAAAAAAGAAAAAGAAAAAAGAAGTTCTCCCAGAGGGCTGTGACTCCTTCATGAAACAGAAAGGGCTGTGGCCAACCTTGGAAGATGGGTAGCCTTTCTCATCTTAGGAGATGGGAAAGAGAAGGACAGGGAAGGTAACCCGGTAGAGGAGTGACATGAGCAACAACTGGAAGATAGGAGCGAGTGAATCATTTGGGAGGCAGTGAGCAGACCGATCTGGGGGTGCCCAGGATGTGTGGCATCGAGTGCCAGGATGAAGGGTGTGGATTTTCTTCTGTAGATGATGAGAGGGAAGAGAAGGGCTGTGGAAGGGTTGTGAACAAGGAAGAGACTCTTGATGCCAGTGATGTTTTAGAAAGATTAATCTGCAGATGAGGTGGGAATGTTCCCTTCCGAAATGCTTTCTTTGATCCCCACCCTTTGTCTTTCCCTTCCTCATGAGCACTCCCGATCAGTCTGGGGCTTTCCTGTGCCCCCATCTTCTCTGTGGTCTCACTGGCAAGCTAAGCCAGAATCAGAATCTGAAGGTATGTTGCACATCTTAGATTTGGAAGGAGGAGGCTTTGGCTCTGCCTACTCTTCTTTCTCTAGGTGAAGTCAGGGGAGGCCTTACGCCGTGGTTAGAAATGGCCTGCAGCACTCCAAATACTTCCTCCTGCTTCTCTATCTTCAAATTTGTATCATAGTTCCCAAGCGGGGTGAACAGATGCTTTGAAATTTTCCTAAGCAACACTGAAATTTCAAAGGAGTAAAAGGCGCAAAGACCTTTGCGTAGTACATCAAGAACATGGACAAATTTAGAACTGGAGCCTTGTGTTACAATTGCTAGTCAAACTCCAAGAGGGGTAACCAGCCCATTAGCACAGGCACCTGGAAACTGACTTTTCTGCCATCTCTACACACACACACACACACACACACACACACACACACACACACACACGTACACATGCGCACACTCTCACATACACACATTCATTAGGTCCTGGAAAGATCAAGGCCAACTGCAAAGCACTCATTCCCCAAGACTCCTAATTTATATTGGGAACTAACTATAAAGACTCCCCCAGCCCCCAATCTTCCTTTGCAATGATAAAGAGCATGTCACATCACACTAAATGTGACACTTAATCAAAACCCATCTTCTTTAACAAACCCTTAACCTCTAGCGCATGAGAGTCACCAAGGCCAAGGGATGAGACAGAGAGCCGACTCAGGTGCACATGCTTTGATTAAGATGATACAGATTTCCTTTTATTTCACTTTCATCAGAGTTGTGAAATTCCAGATCTGTCCCCTTTTTGATTTGACAACAGCACATTTCAGTAGAGGTTGACACCAAAAAAAAAAAAAAAAAACCCAGACTTGCTCTCTCTTTAACCGGGAGTAGGCGATAATTTCTCTGAATCCTCTTCAGTAATGATCCTGAGAGCTTCTGATCTTCCCATAAGCAAGTTTCGCAGGGAACATGGTTAAACTAAAGCACAAACCTGGCTGGCATCTTGTTCCCTTCTTAGTGGCATGTAAATACCCTTAATCTATATGCCCTGGAAGAGACCTTCCTTTCTTAGCCTCCTTCCTTGGGTCTTTTTCTTTTTTTCTTTTTCCTAAGACTTAAATCCTCAAGTGAATTCTTTCACCAGATTTCTGGGGCAGGAAATTTACTTCCCTGCCATACAGTACTTTAGAAAATTCTAGGGGCTCCAGCAATTGTCATTTTTTACAGTATGGGCCATGGTTTTATAATGACCTATGTGGGATTTTGTTTTAAAATGATTTAATCACCAGCTAGTTCTATTTGTTCGATAAACATTTACTGAATCCCAATTATGGATGACTTAGGTGCTATAAGAAAGAAAATTTTACGTCTGCTTTCAAGAAGCTTTCGATCTCAAAGTAAAACACAATAATGAGAATACAGGATAGAACGTGCCAAGGGGCTACAAGATTCCCAAAGCACAGGCAGTTCATGCGCCCAGTAAGTACTAAGCATCTACCATGCGCCCGGCCTTGTAATAGGCACTGGGATACAGCCACGGTCAAACGGCCAACGTTCCTACCTACACGGTGCTTACACTCTAGTTGGGTCTGGGCAACATTTTCGACTTTTGTATATTTGGCTTTTAAACAACTCACATTTTCGAACTTTGTATACTGACCTTCTCCGATCACCTTTTGTAGACTGATTTTGGATTTTCGCGTACCCGCTGACAAGTGAAACTGAGCTATCGCGTGGTGTCACACCAGGGGAACTCCAGCTCAGTTTGGGCGGTGCTGGTGCCCTCATCATTCACTAAAAGTGAGAAGAAGTTTAAGAAATCGAAGAGTGTATGCAATTGGTAAGACTTGTAGTTCTCATTAACCTACTATAATTGACACAAAGATGGAAGCCATTAGGAAGGAAAAAAAAAAAAACAAAATTAGAGATCCTATTTAAAATGTAGAAATATCAAACTTTGAGTCTGACGATGTATAACTAGGATTTTTTAATTGATTTTTTTGTTTCTGTGAGAAGAGTCTTTCTCATAACACATGTTGGCAACAGCTTAGGCAGGTTTTCAGCAACAGCCTTTTCCCACTCTGGGAGCCATGGTTGGTGCTTACAGAGGACCAGGCCTAGCCCAGCACCCGTAAAAGGCACTTATCTTTTACTCAGCACTTAAAGGGAAATAGACTACCTAGCATATTTTAAGGCAGAAGGGGAAAAAATGTTTTCTAGAAAAGCCTGTATTTCAGCCAGAAAGAGGAGATAAGAAAATAGCAAAGAGTCTTCTCCTTCCCAGGACCAGCGTAAGGCTAGAGATTGCAGACTAACCTAGAAGGGGAAGGGAGAAAGGCTAGAGCCTAGACGAGAGTGAGTGTCAGGCCTGCTTTGCCTCTCCTAACTAGAGGGCTTCTCCATTGTCCCCAAAAGATAGCCTGGATCCTGTCCCATGCCTCACAAGGAGACTAGCATGAGATTATTCCAGAAGCCACGTCTGTGGACGAGTCAGTGCAGGATGACAGCCACCACACCTATGAGACAATGTAGCATGTTGGGGGGTGAGGGCAGCAAAAGCAACTGGAAGCTATAATAGCAGGACCTTTAGGATAGAAGCAGAACCGAGAAGGAGAGCACACACCCTGGGACCAGGCAAAGGGGCTTCATTTGAGGCTTGCTGAGGAGCTGGGCAGCTACCCACCTGGGTCCTCTGGCGAGCACTGCCCCTGACAGTCTCCTTTTGCTCATGCAGTGGGAAAGATGCCCATCTCTGCTGGGAGCACTGTGCAGTCAAAGGCCCACAATATGGGGAAGCCCCTTCATGAAAGGTGGGGCCTAGGCTGCCTAGAGACTTCGTGGTGCTTGGAAGGAAGCCCTTCCTCCCCCCACCCTGTCCACTAAGTTGGCTAGCCTGTGGTGAGGTCATCCATGCAGCTGGGCCGGGTGACACACACCCCCTCCTAGGGCTGCCTAGTAACTGGCATGCTCTCATGCTCCCTCTGAGAGTTCAGCCGTATACTAGGCTGGTTGCCCCTAAGTTTGAACTTTGACCAAAAGAATAGCACTTCTCATGTGAGAGTGGGGACTACATAAAGCTTGAGCTTTGTCCTCTAGTACTGTATTCAAGCTGAACCTGTGCCCTGGACCTCTTGGCCCAGAGCTAACCATGCTGGTGAACATGGTGGAGTGGCTGTGAGCCAACACCCAGAAGACAGCTGCGTTCTTGGCTTGGGCCATTCCAGAATGCTGGCTGCCTTTCCGTTTGTGTCTGCATGAACACTTCCTGAGGAGCACATTTGCGGGACATTCATCTTCTTTGATGACCCAGTTAGTGCTCTTTGGGCTCATCATGACTGGCTTTTGGGGCAGCGATGCTGGGCAGGCTTTGTTCTCAGAGAGGCTTCCCATGGGACGTCCAGAAGTCCTGACTGTCCCAGGATGGTGGGAATGTTGGGGAGATGCTGCTCTGCTGGCCTCCACATGTAGCACGAAGACCTTGACAGCTGGCAGTCTGGTCTGCATCTGATCAATTTTATCTGCAAAGCATTTAGAAAATTTCTCCCCCAAAGAACATGTTGACCCCCTGAAGGAGGGCTTGCAGTGTGGGTCGCTCTTTTGAAGACATTTTCAGTTTTGATGAGGCTTGTGCAGAGACCCAAGATAAGCCTCAGAACGTGAGCCAAGCGGGTAGGGAAGGGACTCTCTGGTGACATGCCGCATCATCCCCTGCCTTCCATTTTACGTGTTTACCAATTGTGGAAGCAAATCCAGCTGTTGGGAGGAATTGCTTCCAGATGACATTATGGGAAAAAGAAAACACGCTTATTAAAAAGCTACAGAATAAAAAGCAGAACATGTACGCTCTGTGGGCCAGGATTTCATATGGACTATTTCCTGATATTGTGCAATAAGCCAGCTCCTGGGGTAATAATAACAGAGCAAATGTTCCCTCTACTAGAGTCAGGAGACCAGAGCTGGGATGGGGCTTGGCAGAACTTGGGGAAAATCACTTGACCTGGCTGGGCCACCGTATTTTTCTCCCTCTCAAGAACTGCCTCCCACCTTCGCTGGAGATCCCTGTGAAAGACTCAGAAAATATCTTCTGTATGCTGAATGACATGAGAGAAGCCATGAGAAAGTAAGGACATTTTGCTTTTGAAAATGGGATGCATTTCTCAGCCCCCCCCCCGCCCCCCCAGAAATTTGCTGTGCTGGCTTTCTCAAAGATTTTAGAAGCTCTCTAGTGAGCTGGAATTAAAGTGTCCCTTTACTAATTTGGTTTTACAGGTCACTGGATAAAACCTACTTAGAGTGGTTTGCAAGAGGATTAGGACATTTGCGTCTCTTCCAAGTTGACTTTCCAGGCAGGGTCAGTCAGCAGCTGGAGGAGACTCCCCTGGCTCGGGGCCAGAGTTCTTTTGTAAGCTGCAAGTTTCTAAGGGCCTGTGAGCACACTATAACTCTATTATCCAAGAAACAGAAAGTTTGCAGGCAAATGAACACGTAAAAGTATAAAAGTAAGGCACGCAGTTGCCAAGTTTGCCTGCAAGAGAGGGAATGCCAGAGACCCAGCATTATAGTTCCACAGGGCAAGAGAAACAATCAAGGCCATCAAGTTACTCTCTTAACCCCTATTGGGGCAGACTGGACTTCAGTAGATAAAGAACTGCTTTATGCTCAGGAAATCTCCTTAGACAGGCATCGTAGCCACTAGTTACAGGTACCATCTGAGACAGTACGGATAAAATGAACATTCACTTTTTTATTCAACAAATGTTTATTGAGTGCCACAGCAGTGAAGGATGCATACAAAATCTCTGCCCTCGTGGAGTTTACGTTCTAAAAGGAAAGATAAACAATAGTCAATAAACATAATGAGTAACTTTTTCCATCGGTTGTGATCCCAGCGGGAAACAGATGACGACGCACTCCCTTGCGTAATGGAGAGGAGTTTGATAATGGAAGGATTTACCAAGACATAGATAGACTTCAGGGAGACCAACAAGGAAGAGTGGAGCACCCAAAAATTGCCCACCGTGTGGAACCACTACTCTCGCCCAGGCCTGGTGGGGCAAGAGGAGGGGCGATCACCGGACCCCAAGGAGGGAAGCTCCGAGGAGAGCTGCGGGGAGGGGAGCTGCGGGGAGGGGAGCTGCGGCCACTACTGGAGGGGCCTGCCCAGGAGGGACACACGGGCGGGCGGGGAAAGGGCCTAAGGACTCCAACCGCAGCCACCTCCCTTCTCAGAGCACTGTCCTTGCCTCCCACCTCCCACCCGCCAGCCCCAGGGCAGCCGCCGGCGGGGAGACCCCTGGGGCACAGGGCAGGGTGGAAAAGAGTGGAGAGGAAATCGGGAGGGGCAGAGTATCTAGCATAATCTAGATACTAACAGACTGTCTGTTAAGGGCTGTAGGTGCAGGAGGAGGAGCCGGTGAGCGGAAGGGATAATGGGGCGGGGCAGCCAAGTGAAACGAATTGCCGGAGGCACGGGGTGTCCGTCATTTGCTCTCCCACCACTCCTCCATTTCCTGTTTCCTTATGACTAATTGTGTCCTCTCCTCTAGGTTCTTCTGTCATCTCCGTGCTTCTGCCACTCGTCCCATCCTCTTTCTTTGGGCGTCCTCACAAGTCCCTTGGAGCCAAACCAGGGTCGCTCTGCCGAACCTTCAGTAAGTATGGTCTCTGTACCTTAGGAACATAAGTGGGGCATTTTTTCTTTTAAATTGTAAATAGGCTTTATTTTTTAGAGTAGTTTTAATTTTACAGAAATATTGAGAAAATAGCACAGAAAATTCCCATACGCTTCGTATCCAGCCGCTCTATTAGCACAGTATATTTGTTGCAATTAATGAACCAATAATGATATATGATCAACTAAAGCCTGCGTTGTATTCTGGTTTTCTCAGTTTTTCCATCAGCCGGAGCTGTATCCACTCCTAAAGCAGCTGCCTGTTTTCTCAAATCCCCTTCCATGCTTTCAAAAGCTAATAGAGAAAAATCATAAAATGGAGGTGAGATTTGATGAAAGAATACACAGAATCACATCACAAGGCATCTACACATTGAAGGTATTATCAATAGCCTCCTAGCCAGTCCCTCAACATCTTAGGGCTCCCCTCTTCGAAGCCGTCATTGAATCCCTTAGAGCCTTCATCCAGTTTCCCCTAAGGTTAATACCTTACATCCATGGTGCAGTTGTCAAAACTAAGAAACCAACATTGATATGAGACCATTAACTAAACTATGGACTTTATTCAGATGTCACCACTTTTTCCACTAATATCTTTTTTTCTGTTTTAGAATCCAGTCCAGGATACCAAATCGCATCGACTTGTCATGGCTCCATAGTCTTTTCCAATCTGTTTCTCAGGCTTTCCTTATCTTTAAGGACCTTCATACTTTTGAAGAGTATTGGTCAGGTATTTTGTAGAATGTCCCTCATTTTGGGGTTGGGCCAACTTGGGTTTTGCACGTTGGGGAAGAAGACCACAGAAGGGAAGTGCCGTTCTCATGACATTGAACCAGGGGGTTCATTATATGAGCATGACATAGTACAGATGACGTTAACCTTGATCACTTGGTTAAGGTGGTGGTGTCTGCCAGTTTTCACCATTCTAAAGTTGCTAATTATCTTTTTCTATACTCTACTCGTAACCAGTAAGTCACTACATCCAGCCCACATTCAGGGGATAAGGAATTGAGTTCCTTTTCTGGAAGAAAGAGTATCAAAGAATTTGTGGACATATGTTGAAAAACCACCACAATAATGAATTAACATTTTGGGATAGATACTCTTAGCGTATCCAAAGCTCCTATTTCTCCTTAATGTTTTATCCACTAATTGTCTCATTCCTCAGTGGATCTTGCCTGGGGATGATTCTACTTCTCTCATTCCTTCTGCACTAATAATTTGAAAACCTTCTGTAAGGATGGTTTGTTTCTTCTACTTATTTATTTATTTAGTCAATCATTTATTTATATCAGTATGGACTCATGGATCTTCTTTCTTCTTTGTTATAATCTAACACTATTGTTATTAATTTTGTTGCTCAAATAATTCCAGTTTGGACATTGGGAGCTCTTTCAGGTTTGCTCCTGGGTGCTTTTGATGGACCCTCATCCTTTTTGTGTTTTGCTTTGTTTTAAGGACTACTTGATTTTGTCTCAGCATAAGATGCCCCAAGTTCATCGTGTATTTTCAGCCCTGGCTGCTCCACCCCTAGAATCTGCCATTTCTCCAGAAGGACTTCCATGGCACTTAAAATTTCCCTGCTGATATGCTAGTGACTCTATTTAGGACCTGCTGCTCTGCAAGGATCAGAGTCCTTTCCTTAGAGACAAATCTCACAGTGGTAAAGAGTCTGACAGATCCATTGTCCCTGCCTTGGCACTTACCAGTTATGTGGCTCAGTGTTCTCTTCCACAAAATGGGGCCAACCATACTTCTTTATGGGGTTTGTATAAGAATTTAATGAGAAATGAATGTGAAACAGTTCACATACCTGTCATAAGTATTCAATAAATATTTTTGGATGATAATGAAATCCTGCTGCTTCTGGTGGGGTGATTGGTTTTAAGGGCGTGGACTCGGGGTGACTGCCTGGCCATATAACCTTAATAGAATTCTGTGCCTCAATTTGTTATCTGTAAAATAGGGATAATAACAATAACTATTTCATAGAGTATTTGTTGTATTAAACGAGTCAATACACACAAAGCACTTAGACAGGGCTTAGCATATGATAAGTATTTGTTAAGTGTTAGCTATTATTGTTTTTGTGGTTATTATAGACTAAATCTTGAGTTCCTTTGGTGTTATCCTACTTTTGGTTGGTAGACCAAGAATTATGGTAAAAAAATAAATAAATATCTCGTTTCTTTTTTAACTATGAAATTTAAAGGTAATACATCATGTAGTTAAAATTCTTAGAAGGAGTACAGCCAAATTCAAATTCATAACTAGTTTGATCACTGTCATGTGCTGCTGACACTTCCTCCTCTGAGGTGTTGACGAATGGCCGAGATGGAATTACTCAGTTCACATTTGTCTTGCTCTGATGCATGAGGCCCAAATGGCCAGCAGCTTTTTGGGGAAAACTCTTTGTAAATCCATCAAATTTCGCCATTAAAAATGATAACTATGATCATGCTGAGGGATCCATTTTGTAGAAAAAAGAAATGGAACCGACACAGTTAGTGACACAATAATTAGGACGCGAGGGAGCCTGCTGACAATTTGGAGATGTTTTCTTAGAGAAAATATCAAATAACTTACAGTTTGCGGGACATTAATAGGTAATTAAATGGGCAATCTATTGCTGCAGAGTGACAGTTGTGTCCCTCTCGTCCGTGCACACGGAGTCGAGCATCCAAGGACAACTCCTGCCCTGTCTGAATGGTAGGATAGTGTCGTGAAAGCTCCTTCCCTCACGCTGAAAGCCCCAGTGAGTTTTCTGGTCAAGAATGTTAGAATTTCCATACTATTAATGTTCAAGTGCAGCCAGAGCTACCCACAGAGTAGAGTATGGCGCTGAGACGACGTGAGGGAAGACCCGCCCCAGTCCTTACAGGATCCCCGCCCCTTTTTCTCGCTCATCTCGGATGCCCGGCCTCCCTCAGCCCCTCGGCACACTCTTAAGTCATCCACCGGTCAAATGTGTCCCCAACTATAGACATTTATGAACAACTTTGATAAATTTGCCTTATCTACAAACCATACAGGTTACCATTTATTTAATATATATATATTTTTTAATAAACTCACTTTTGAAAGAACATGAATGCTCAAGTTAGCCTCATTCTAACCAACGATATTCATGAAGCCACAGGGCTCTGATGATGATGAGGTTAGTTGACCTCAGTTAATGGCTGGGTGGGGTCTCCCCTCCCTGTGAGGAAAATTCCACTGTGAGCTGGCTGGGAATAGGAGCAGAATGGGCAAGAGCCTATAGGAGAAAGTGGGCTCTCTTCATGGAGGCAGTTTTCTCCAAAATAAGATAGTCCTGGCAACGAATCCTTCTAACATCAAGGGACACGTGTCTGTTCACTATTGATAAACATTAGGATTCCTGAGATCCAAGAGGATGAAAGTCCAGATGGGCGGGAAAAGTTAGGGTGAAGGTTGTTAGATGAGTCAAGAGCAAGGGAGAGGCAGGCAGTGGGACCTGCAAAGTCATCTCAAGGATATTGTGGTAGGGAGCTGACTATATTAGGAGGGGTCCCCTAGAGTAAGGAAGATAGGAGTCTTTCTAGGTAAAGGCTTGAGGCAGACAAAGCTGCTGAGTTGCAAACATTCGGATCCAACTCACATTAGTACAACAGTAATACTTTTTACTGGGGCATAACATGCCAAGAGCAAAGCAGTGAGAAGTAATGCTGGAGAGGGAGTTATGCAGGGGCCACATCATAGAGGACCTTGCTTGTAAGGCAAAGTTGTTTCGACTTGATCCTAATGATGATGGGAGGCCCTAAAGGATTTTAAGCAGAGAGTGATGTGAACAGATGTGTGTCCTCAGTCATCCTGGTGGCACTGTTCTAAGTGCACTGAGAAGGATGAGTTAGAGGTGTTTGAGGGTAGAGGCAGGAGTTAAGTGATATTATGAATGTTAAGTGATGCTATTACTGAATGCCCGTTCCACATAAGTGATGAACTAAACCAAGATAGTTTGTGGAGCTGAAGAGGAAATAATGAATTTCTGAGAACTTGAGGGCTGACTGGACGTGGGGGATGTAGGAAGAAGAGGAGTTTATGCTGATGACTTCTGGGCTTCCAGCACAGGTAACAGACATCATAACCCAGGGCAGGAATAAAAGAGGAAGAACAGGATTTGGGGTAAAGTGATGCATCCAGTTATTCACATGAGTTTGAGGGATCTGTGGGATTCCTTCTGGAGATGTCTTGTCTTTAGATACATTGTGGACACAGTGACCTAATGTTCAGGACAGAGGAATGGGCTTGAGAATAAGATCTGAGAGGCCTAGAGTCCATATCATAATAGAGACTGTGGGCATGGATAACTTCATCCAGGAGGAAGAGAAAGAAAGCAAAGGTTAACTTTACATAATGCAAGGAAGGAGAGAGAGGAGCCCAGGAAGGAGACTGAGAAAGGGCAGTTAGAGAAATGGGAGAGACACAAAACCAAGAGAGGATCATTTAAGTAAAGGAAGGACGGGTAAGCAGTGTCACTTGTTCAGAAAAATACTGGAAATTAACCACTGAGTGTTTGGACAAAAAAAGGTATTGGTAACTTTAATAGGAGCTTTTTCTGTGGAGAGTTGAGGGCAGAAGCTGGGCAATGTATGGGAGATGTGGCTTGGGGTAGGGAAGCCTCTACTTTTGTAATTAAGGCAAGGTGAAGGCAGAAAGCTGACTTTACATTAACCTTGTCATTGAAGTGGGCAGAGAGCTTGGTTTTCTGCTGAGAGACAGGGGTGGGGTAAGGCTCATGGCTGTTTCCACCCTGTGCCTGTTAAACTGGGATGATAACGCTCACAGCCTGCACATAGTTCTCGCTCTCTGTCCTTTCCCAACTTTTTCCTCTTGTTCCTCACTAATCCAGCACCCCTTCCCAACAAGGTGGAAATTAAAATAATTTAATTTTTGGTTTTGACCAAATTAATCAACTGCATGTTTGTTTCTCCTTGAAGTAATCTTAGACTGGCTGGATGGTATTTGGGTCCCTCTTCGGAAACCCTTCAGCATCTTTGCTCCGAACTCCAAAAGAAACAAACAAACAAAACCTGTAGCTGGGTAACATGTTTGGCAAAACGAATACAAACTGTATTGACTAGCAGTTTTAACACAGAGTTTTCAATTACATATGTATGTGTGTGTGCCAGGATTCCTCTCCAGACTCAAGTATTCCTAGGACCTATGAGGATGGGATCATAAAACAATATTTTGGATTCAGCAAGCATATCGGTTTCTCACCATTTCTATTCATTTGCTTTGCTTTGGAAAATTTAGAGGGTTTTTTTTTTGCTACTCAGGCGGAGTCAGAGTTTTTTGTCTTTGTTTTAGTTTTGATGAAATGAGTTTTGATGATCTCGCAAGTGTTTTCCTACAAGTTTGAATTAGCTGACAACATTTAGAAATCAGGTGATTTCACGTAAAAATTCAGATTTCTGGCTTTTCTTGAATGATTGAGAAGTGTAGTAACCTGGCCCTGCATGTCAGCAATTGGTGACATGCTTCCCAGTGGCTCTCCCATCAGACCTTCCCTGGTTCTGCAGGCCCAGCCTCTCGCTTTTATGTTACTTGTCTCTTCCCTACTGGGCATTCAAGTTTGAGACTGGACGTCTACTCTAGGCCAACTGACAGCCGCTCAAAGTGAATGACCCATCTCATTGTCACTATCATTATTTGTGCTTGTCTCCTCCTGAGACCGGGAACTGTCTGAAGGCTGCAATATAACTTGTTTTATGTGCTTATGTACCTGTATCCTTATACTATGCCTGGCACATAGGCACTCAATAAAAGTTTGATTAAGAATCTATGAGGTTTAACTTGTTAGAATGGCTATTATCAATAAGACAAGTAATAAGTGTTGGAGAGGTTATGAGGAGAAAGCATCCCTCATATACTGCCAGTGAGAATGTAAATTGGTACAGCCACTATGGAATAGAGCTACCATATGACCCAGCGATCCCTCTTCTGGGTAACCTGAAAATTTTAAAAATATTTATTCATAAAGATACATGTACCCCTATGTTCACCGCAGCACTCTTCAAGGTGCCCAAGACATGAAGACTACCTGTGTTCTTTGATAGATGATTGGATAAAGAAGATGTACATAAAAATGTGGTACATATACATAAAAAGATGAAATACTGCCATTTGTAACAACATGGATGGCTCTTGCGAGTATCATGCTAAGTGAAATAAGTCAGACAAAGTTGAGAACCATATGTTTTCACTCCTATGTGGGAAAACCAAAAGCAACAAATGAACAAGACAAACAAAATCTCATAGACACAGACAAAAGTATAGGAGTTACCAGAAGGTAAAGGGGTGGGGGGAGGGAGGCAGAAGAGGGTCAAATACGTGATGGTGACAGAAGATTTGACTTTGGGTGGTGAACACGACGTGATATACAAATGATGTATTATAGAGTTGTACACTTGAAACCTATATAATTGTATTAACCAATAAAATACAATAATAATAATAATAATAAAAGAATCTATGAGGTTTCTTTGCAAGCAGTTGGCTACAGATAAGGAAGTTAAAATTCTCATGACTTGCCTCAAGTCCAAAAGCTTAGAAATCTAAATATGAGATTAGTTCAACCTGTGTGTGAGAATGTGAATAAAGGATAGGCTTGGTGTTGAAGTGTCTTTCTTGACAGATCCATCAGTCCTGAAATGCAGACACCTGGGAGTTTCTTGTGAGTCATAACACACATACCAAAGGCTCTGAGGAATTCTAAAGTAAAATAACTTGTTTTATTTGGTTGAACTGAATATTCCTAATCTTCACCCACCTTTTCACTATTTTGACACTCGATCTTTGATTCATAACAGTCCCTCTTCTCAGCTATTTTTTAGTGATGGCGAAATACAAAAGTATTATGGTTAAGACAATTTTGCAAGAATTTTATGACAGCCTCACAGGTCCCTGGAGTCTCCTTCAGGGTATTGCTCAAACAGTGTTGGGAAATATGGCTTTCACCCGCTGTCTCCTAGGAAGTCAGGGTTAAGCTATTGTTTCTCTCCTTAGACTGGGCCATAAGTTTCTGAAGCTATAATAGGTCACATTTGTATGGCATTTTAGTTTACATTATCACATGCATTATCCCAGTTTCTCCTCACAACAACCCTGAGGGTAGGTATTACTATTCCATTTTATAAATGAAGAAATGGTTTCAAAAAACTTAAGTGATTTATTCGAGTTCTGAAACTAGCCAGAGGCAATACTGAGATTTAAGCTAATCTTTTAACTCTAGATCCTACCTTCCTGTACTGCCAACTAAATTTTTTCTTGAGCACATCATTTTATTTTTTGGTCAAATCAGAATGTTGGTACTAAATTCCTAACATTTGGGGTTGTAATCCGGTCTTCCAACCTAAAATACCGGCTCTACTATTCTCTAGTGAAGCCTTAAGGGCAGCAGGAGAAGGCCATAAAGACGGTTCTAGCACCAAAATGGGCCTGGAAGGCACACGCGGGACGTCGGGGCGGCTCAGATCCCCTTGAAGACGCCCAGGGCATAGGTAAGCTGGGTCTGACCTGGGACTTCTGCTCCTTGAGTTTAGCTCTTTTCCACTCTCCACCGAGCTTCAGGGCCCCATATGCGTCCAAATAGTTTCTCTAAGGAGTTAGAATCTTGCCTCTTAGTTCCCCGGGCCCAAAGGAAGGAGACACTCGTGTGAAAAGCTTAACTTCCTTTAACATCCTCCTCGGAAACCCATTTCCGCGCCCTTAGCCTGCTTGGCGGGTGTCATTGGCTCAGCGTTGGCTGATTCTGGGTCCGGAAGCTCCTGGATAGAGGCGGGCGACGCGGCCAGGGCCTGAAGTTCTGCAACTTCCAGCTCCCTTGGGACGGAAGGGGGTCTTTACCTCCGCCCACTGCCCAGCAGAGCGCCGGGGAAGGGGGAGGGAAGCTGGGAGGGAGAGGGTGGTGGAGGGGGAGGCGATAGAGACCCGGGAAAGCGAGAGAGGGTGAGGGGTTCGAAGGAAAAGGGGAAGGACGAAGAGAAGGGAGAGTGGGAGGCGGCGGGTGGGGGGATGGGCGAGAGGAAGAGAGCGGGGGAGGGGCGGGGGAAGGGTGGAGAGCGGCGCGGAGAGGAAGGAGGCGGGCGGAGAAGCCCGCTGAGATTGCGGGACCCAGAAGGCTGGGCGCAGGCGGTGGCGTCCCCGGGGGCAGGGTGGGCGGGGCGGCGGCGGCGGCGAGCCGAGACCCGCCCGCGCCGACCGCGGGTCCCGTTCGTGTCCCGGGCACGCCGCCCGCAGCAAGGCCGGGCCCTCGGAAAGTCGTACGAGAGAGGCCGGCGAGCAGACCTCACGTCGAAGGGAGCGGAGCGTCCGTCACCCTCTGTTTCCCGCGCTGACAGTGCTCCGGCCGCCCGGCCCGCTCAGCCGCGTCCCCGGGGAGGTTCGGGGAGGGCGCTGGGGGCCGGGGGAGTGAGCGGAAATCGGGGCAGAAACCACGGAAGCAGGGGCGGCTGGCGGAGGGCGCTGCAGCCTCCGAGGACAGCTCACGTTTGCCCTTGCCTCTTAAACGTGGGTGGAAGACTGCAGCGTGGCGGAGCTGTGCTTTCTGTAGAGAACAGAGGCCGAAAGTGCACGTCGCTTCTGGTGCTCAGGTCTGAAGGGCGAGAGCTTGATGGCCAGGGTTTCAGTGCGACTATATCCGAATCCTCGAACCGCACCCCCCAAGGGGCTTCTGGTTCTGGAAATGAGGTCTTCATTTCTGCGCGCCCCATGTTGGAAATTTGCAGAGGAAAGGCATGGGGACTCAGTCCTCTAGGTCGGAGGTATGCGAGCAGGAGTGACCGCCCATGAAAGATGAGGACTTTTGTTCCAGAAACCCTTCTCCCCAAACCTCTAGTAAGTGCTGGGGTGAACGGTTAGGGCTACCTGAAGGCCGCACAGCTGGTCTCAGTTCAAGAGGGCAGGAGTTCCCCAGGGAAGTCCCATTTTCCAATATAATCCAAGTGCTGAGAATCTCAAATAATGGTCCAGAAACTTTGCCTCCCGTCCTGCGCTGCTCATGATGATGTCCTGGGAAGCTTATTAGTGGCATTTATTGCACTTATTCTCCCTTCTTCCCTGTTCTCTGCTCCCATTCCCAGGTTTTATGTGAACATGCCAGATATTAGAGTTGATGTTCTGATGTACATCAGGATTACGAATCGTTATTTTTCTCTCGTTTTATAGTTTTTGTTCCTTTCCAACTTTTCCACAATCCGTATGTATTACTTTGTAACTCAGGAAAAGTACTTCAATTATAAGTATAATTTAGCTGATAAAAATGACCATATTTTGGGTATTTAGAGATGGAGGCGGAAAAAATCCTGAGAAAACAATAGTTTTCCTCTAAGATTTTTTTTCTTCTTCTTCTTCTTCTTTTTTTTTTTTTTTTTTTTTTTTTAACAGATCAGCCAGTCTTTTCTGATTTGTGCTAGAAAATCAGCCCAACAATTTGAAGTGTAAAGACAGCTCCTTTTCAGTGACCAGAACACTTGTCTTGCCTATTTAGGGGACTTTTTTTTTGAAAAGTGTCAGGGAACCAAAATCATAGAAGGGTTCATATTCAATCCAGAGGCAAGACAAAGTGAGTGGAATGGTCTTAATGGTTATTTCAACCAAGCTGTAAATTTGGTGAGCTTTTGGCCTTTCAGGTGATGCACCAGTGCCCTCCGGCCTCTGATATTTTTCATTTCGAAATTTCCAATTTACTTTAGTTACCTTTTATTTTAATCGAAAATTAAGACAGAACCTTGATTTATCTGTGCACAGTCGTTCATGCAACAAAAATTTAGTAAGCACTTACAAGTGCCAGACCCTGGGCTGATGCCAAAAACGGCAGGCTAGACCTTGTCCTATCTTTCAGGAGCTTGGAATCTAGTCGATGGACATGAATATAAAAACAGTGATGTATAGAGGATTATTTCAGGGGTTTTGATAGGTCCCTCAGTAGACAGACTTATAGCAGCTAGTAGAACACAAAGGAGTAGCCAGTTCTAGTGGGGCAAGAGGACAGTGCAAAGGAGAAGGCAGGAAAAGCTTCATAGAAAATTAGTTTCCTGGGCTAATTACGAATCCTTGGTTTAAATGGGTAGTCCTTCCTGATGTGAGACTATTTTCCCATACTTTGCCCTAATCACGTCATCATGTTCTTGACACATTAAGGGTATGCTTTGTGATTTCTTCCTTCCCCTATAGGTGCAATGACTTTATAACATTCAGATCCTATTTCATCATATTTCAAGGGCTGGCCAAAATTTTTAAATATAAAGTCCTTTTATCAAGTACCATTGAGATTATAAAACATGTTAAGCCTTAAACTTTTTATTTTCATGTAAAGTACATAATTGTACATTAATTCCCCAGTCTTTAGGTGTTGGGCTCACTGTGTGTGAGTGCTCTGATTGAAATTACTCATTGTTTTTCTTGAATTAGCCTCACTCTTGATATATTGGGCTTAGGATTCCTAGCCTTTGTTTTCCTATAGTGGGAAAAGAGCTTAAAGACACTTGTCGAGCAACATTAGCGTGGAGTTTTTAAAGGCTTTACATTTCTTTCTTCATCTTTTACAGTTTTCTAGCTCACAGTGAATTTAACATCAGTTTTTACACTTTTTTCTCCCTCTTTAATCTGCCCCCCTTACACCCCTGACCTACAGATGTTGCCATCGCCCCTTAAGAACTGGATCTTTGAAGGCAGGGCATCTCCTCCCATAGGCCTGGCACACGGGGACTGGGGACTGGATGCTCGGTGGGGGTGGGGGGAGGTTCACCTGGGAGGTGAACCCAAGACCTTCTGCTTGTAAAGCAGACGAGCTAACCACTACACTATGGAGCCATCCCTTTACTGTTTATTTTTAATGACCTTCCTTTATAGTCTTTGCAAGACATTCACATTCATTTTCATATCATTTTCATGTGTTTTTTATTTCTTTTTTTCACTCACATTTCATTATTTTATTAGGCATAAACATTTTAGAACAAATAACTGATTCTAAGCATTCGATTGAACCGTTCTGTACTGTTTCATTTTTAAAATGCTAGTCATGACCCAGTGAATTTCACTCAGTTAATTGGTATGAAGACTGACAGTTTGAAAAATAGTATTGAAGAGTAGCCTCCTAGCCTTCTGTAAACCTGACATCAGTGGGTGTTAGAGAGGGATAGAGAGTAAGGGTTAATCCAGTGAGTTGGCGAAGCAGTATTCCTTTAAGAGGGCTTCTAACTGTATTAAAATTTTGTTGGATTAAGTTTCAGAGTCAACCACTAGGGTTTGGAAATCTCATTGGACTCAAGTTTTGGCTGTTGTGGTTTGAGTTTTGAAGAAATCTGGCCTGGATCTAAAACTCAAGTTTAGAGTTAGTGCTAATAGCCCACAGAGTTCATATTATGTATTTAACCAACCATAACTGAGCCATTTTAAGGTCATTTGATTATATCCTTTTCTATGGATAGAACAAGGAAATTGATAAAATGTCTAAGCTAATCTAAGAAAACATTTTTCCTAGTTGATGACAATGTCTGGGGCTTCTAAGAACCTCCACTAAGTCTTAGCCCTGTATTCTTTTCATAAGACTTGAAAGATGTTTGATGAAGCCAGGAAAGGATATTGGCAAGCAAGAATATTTGTTTAAGTTGAAAGCAAGACCTTCCTTCTTTTTCATGGAGGCTCCCACTTATAAAAGGTCTTGGGGCTATCTTTTTGAGAGCTCAGTAAAGGCGGGCGGGTATTTTCCTAGGTTGACAGCTTTATTTACCCTGATCTGCAGGACAAGCTCTCAGATGTTAACCACTTTACAAAATGCATATTGTTCAGGGAAGATGGGCCACTGAAAGGATAGACTATCTGTGGCAAAATATCTGAGAATCCCCACCTGCCACTCAGGTACTTCTATTTCCTTTGTAATGAGGGCACACAGTATGATACCCAGCATTTTTGAGGATGTCAGACCTGGAGCCTGGGAAGTAGCTTTGCTGAGGAGATTGCTGGGAAACCGCTGGCGAGGGTTGTGCACTGGGCGCATCTGGCTTTACTAGCTGTTTCTCCGAATCTTCTAAGAGGGGGCTCTCCCTTGTAGTTAGTTATAGTGAGGACACAATGATTTCAGAGAGGAAAACCAACCAATTCTGCAAACAGGTCTAATGAGGGATCATCACAGTTGTGTTGTCCCCAGAACTCACATTGTCAATGCAATTAGGGTGACTAGGGCCTCAAGGACTGATTCATGCTAGCCAGACTCACTAAAGACTCAAGTAAACAGAATGCCCATTCACAATGGGAATGTTCATCTCTAGTGACCAAAGCCCTCGTGTATTTATCCAAGACGTTCACTGCTAAATTCTGGATACCTGGTGAACCCTCCTAGTAACCAGAAAGTTGTCTGTCGGTCTCAAAATCACGAGAGAGAGAGGGATGGTGTTATGGGTCAGATCGTGCCCTCTGCAAATTCACATTTTGAAGTCCTGATTCCCAGGACCTCAGATGTGACCTTATTTGGAAATGGAATCATTGCAAATGTAATTAGTTTAGATGAGGAGTAGAACAGCTCCTAATCCAGTATGATTGGTATCCTTATAAAAAGGGAAAATTTGGACACAGACGCACCCATAGAGAGAGGACTCCATGGGAACATGAAGGCAGAGATCGGGATTTATAAACCTAGCAACACCAAAGATTGCCAGCAAACCACCAGAGGCTAGGGGAGAGGCACAGGCAGATTTGTCCTCTTAGCTCTCACTTGGAAGAAACCAATTCAGCTGATACCTTGATTTCAGATGTCTAGCCTCCAGCGCTTTGAGAAAATAATTTGTTTAAACCAGCTAGTATAAACTTTTTGCAATAACTCTGACAAACTAACACATGTGATTTTGCAGACTATTTCTCATTTTGGGGCTTGAAGAATTGCCTCATAACCCTGTCTAGTGACATTATCTGTAATCCCTAAATCTAGTCTTTGTCCCTTGGACAATACTAGAAAAACACTCTCCAAATTTTGGTCTTTAGGTTTTCTTTTCCTAAATGCAAAAACATATTCCTTCTTCTGTTTATGCGTTCTTTCTTCTGTTAGGTTAATACCACTTATTATATCTCAGTTTCCTTTGTCGTATTCCAGTTATGTCTCACAGTACACTTGTGACTCTCCTGCCAAGCATTTATACACTCCCCAGACTGTTCTCATTTTAAGTAAATAGAAGAATCACCCTAGAGATGGTGATTAAAAAATAAAAATTGAAAAGAATGAGAAAGAAAGAAAAAATAAAGCAGATTTGTGACCCCTGCCCTTCGAATTTTTGGTCTGTAAGTTTGTGGTAGGGCTCAAGAATAATCATCTTCACTAAGCACTGCAGCTGATGTCATCCTCATGATCCGTCTATTCTTGCCAATTTCTTTCTTATACAATAATATAATTCTAAGCTCTGTAGACACCCAGCTTGGTCCAGAGCTGGTAGGTCCTACTCCTGGCTTTAAGGATTTATAGTCTGGCTGGGAGGAAATAAATATACTAGATGAGCGGTACTATGAGAAAAGCTAAGCGAGGTAGGGGACCTGAGTGCATAGGGTTTATGGGAGTTGCAGTTTCCTCCGAGGTGTCCTAGGTAGACTTCACTGACAAAGCGACTCGAAGGTGAGCCATGCAGCTCTCCAGAAGAGTTGTCCTAAGCAGAGGGGACAGCAAGTACAGAGTCCCCAATCAGAAGGTGAGCACATCTGGCATGTTAACAGAAACAGGAGGCCAGCGTGACTGGAGTGGAGTGAGAGAGGGAGGAGGGTGGCGAGACCTGAGGTCGGAAAGGTCACAGGGGAGCCACATTATGACCTATAGGTTATTGGCTTTAACTCCGTGAAATGAGAAGCCATTGGAGGACTCTGAACAGTGAGATGACCTGACTTATATTTGTAAAATATCATTCAGACTGCTCTAGTGGAAATAGGGGTGGAAACAAGGAGACCAGTTATGGGATGACTCCAGTAATCCAGGTGAAATGTTGAAGGCTGATAATAGAGTGGTAGCAGTGGAGACGGCGAGGGGTGATGGGTGCCGTATATATTTTGAAGGTAGACCCAAATAATTTTTTCTGACAGTTTGGATGTGGAATGTCGTTGAAGACAGATGTCAAGGAGAACTCTAATCAGGGCGAATCCTGGGATTCTTGCTTGGAAAGCTGAGCAGAAGCATCCCCAAATGAGGAAGCATGTGGCCTGCATGTTGCTGGCAGCCATCCTACTCCCATGAGGAGCACCAGCCTAAGGGTGGAGCCAATGCTGTGTTTGGCAGGGCAGAAGGGCAGAAAGAAATTGTTCTGAGGGCAGGGCAGAGCCACTGGTCCATACCTGAAGCCTGATCCACTTCTGCACCTCTAGTTATGAGAGCCAATGAGTCCCCTTTGTTACTTTGTGACTTACATGTAAAACATGCTTGTTGCCACTCCGATCCAGACTCTGAGATGTCTCTCAGATGTACTATTTGCCTACAGAAGCTTTTCACAGTTCCATCAGAGCTAGTCTCCAGACCTCGGGAATGATTTGCCCAAAATGTTTTTTTTCTTATGCCTCTCTCACCTCACTCACTGGTCTCTTGGAAAATTGTAAAGTTGTGTCAGGAGGGGGGCCAGACAGACCCAGCATGGCAGAATGCCGGAAATTATTAGTACAGCATCCCTGGTGGCAGTAGTCATGGTGGTGGTGGTGATAGTAGTAGTCGTAGCAGTATTAGTAGCCACTTGTATTTTAGAAAGCCAAGGGCAGAGTAAGTCCCTGGGTAAGGGTCTTACCCAGGACCAGAAAACCTTTTATTTCAAATCTAAGATTGATTTGTTTAATTAACCAATAACAATCCATCTGTCACAGAGAAGAGGATAGAGCTTTTCCGGAGGAGGCATCTTTCTGGGCGTTTCACTGACTGGCAGTACACTGGTACAGATGCCACAGATTTGATCCTCAGCTTTGCAGGTGCAATAACTGCTGGGCCCCTTCACTCAGGGTGATGAAGCTGGAAAGGATCAATTCATCATAGTTAAGCTTATAACAGACTGATGTATAAACCAGATATCAGATTATTTATAATAGGAACTGTTTCTCAAAATTGAAGACTTGCAGACTCTTGAATATTTCCCAGTTTGAGAAATATTAAATTCATACTTACATTATGAGACTCTAAAAACAGTTACAAATGCAAATCCAGTCTGGGCATTGATATTATATGTCATTACTCTGTAAAAAAGGTAGTGATCCAGGTGATGCTGTGTTAAAATTTTTATATATCTTTAAAATGAAAACATTAAATTTGAAATTATTCTAAAGAATTCATGGGTATCTGTAGGTATCTGAGAATATGATTAAAGACTATAAGCTAAAAAACAACGTGGTAAGAGAAAGGCTTTGTTTGAGAACTACAGCTGGTTATGTATACAGGATGCTCTAAAGCAAGCCTACTCAGGAAACCGGATTGCAGATCAGAAGGCAGATTGGTGGGTGTAGAATGAGAACAGAGGGAGTGGGCTGTTGTCACGAACACAGCCCTCAGACAAGGGTAGGTAGTTATCCTACCTACATTTGCTCTACAGATAGTTCTGTTTAGGACTCTACCAGTCATGGAGAACAGAGCATCAGTTTTCTTGCATTATGGTATCGAAGCACTGAGAAATTATTTGTCACTGACTTTCCTTTTCCTAGATTTCACCTGAATCGAGGCACAGTCCCTGCCGGTGCATCATTTCTAGGGAAATGGAAATTGTGCTCTTCTGACAAGGAAGGGACTTGGACTAGATCAGTAGAACTCCAGAGCCCATCCTCTTTCATTTAGCATATTGCTGCTTTCTGACATTGAACTAAAATTATAAGGGGCCCTATATACTATATAGGATCGTAAAACAACTTTTTAAGCTCTCCCAATTGTGTCTACAGCAGACTCAGAATCAATCATTCTTCTCAAATGACTTCTCACAGTGTTTTCTTCCTACTCACAGTTTAGATCTGCCTTTACCCAACCCTCTCCTTTCCCATCTCTGGCCTCAACTGAGTCAGTGCTAGGAACTAGGGAGCACCCGCCGCCCATGGCCACGTACTCCCTTTTGGCTCCAGAACTAGATTGGATTAGAGCCAGACACTCAGTGCTGGGCTGCCTCCAAGCAGGCTGAGAGAATGCATCCTGTTCCCAGGCAGCGATTCCAGGGGCAATATTAACTTGCTGACACTTTCCTGGCCCTGTCAGAGCCAGGCAAGGGCATGTAATCCCTTAGGCCGGTTGGCAAATGCCTGCTTGTTCTTTAGTATGGTCAGAACAGAGGGAGGGAGGCACCTGCATTTTAGAAATGAGAGGGCTCCCAGAGGATGCCCTGAATCCCGGGGAGCACTGCTCACGTGCCTGCGGTGGTTCTTGACCTCTCCCTTACCTGTCTGTCACCCCACTCCATGTTGATGCCCGCGCATATGCCTCTGGCCAGGCTGGACTACGGCTGTTGCCTTTATTTACTTTTCCATTTCTTACCTATGTATGCCACTTCTTCCTCCACCTGGAATGCTGGAACCCTTTAGCTCTTCCTCACCAAATCTTCCCCACCCCGTAAAAGCCACAGCTAAAATAAGCCCTCCAGAAAGCCTTCCCTGATCTACAACCAGAAAGGATTCCTCCTTTTTTCAGTCAACTGCCATACCCATTTTCCTGTGTTTTAACCTGTTTCAAAACACAGATAACTTTCTGGTTTCCAGGATAGCTACCGAGGTTTATTTCTTATTTATTCTACCAGGAAATAAGGACTTGAAGGTGAGTCTGACTGCCTTTGTTTTGCTCATGAGATACTGCACACTGAAGGTACTTAATATTTGTTGAATGAATAATAAATCAGAAGCATTGGACACATGGTATACAAATTATAAAACGCTGGGTCCTTCACAAGTTTCCCTTCTGAAGCTGCCCCTAAGCAGGACTTCCCTGGGATCCCTCTTAATCCCCCACCCCACTTACCCAACTATACTTGCAGCTAAAGTGGTCTACTGCAGGGGGAGGGTAGCCTCTGAGTCCTTCTGGTTGGTCCATGCCGAGGCTATACCAGTTATATATTTTGGCTATCAGCCCCGCATCTAAGACAGCACTCAATCAAAAGACATAGATGAGACACTTTATACAAATGAATGTTACAGCAGAAGGATGTTCCCATTGCATGTGAGGATGTTATTATTATTATTATTATTATTATTATTATTATTAAGCTGAATGAGAGAGGGCAGGAAGTTGGGTGTTGCTGGAAGCTGGAAAGCAGGGACTCACTTCACCTTTTGTTAATTACTTGTGTAACCTTGGGCAAAAGAGCACTAGCCTGGCACTCAGGAGACCTGAGTTCTAGTTCAGGTACTGACATCTGCGCTTGGATCTTGGGCGTATTGCTTTATCTTGTCACAGTTAATTCATTGACACAATGGGGCATGGAGATTGAGGTTAGTGAGATATAAGGTTGCTCTGCGACCGTAGAAAGTCATGAATGGAACCTCGAGAATGGATAGGTCGAAGGGAAACCATTTATATGTTGAGCCTTCCTGTGGAAGAAGATATCCATTTTCCTCCTGTGCCTTTAACAGGATATATTTATTGGTCCTACCCCAACCCTTGCAATTGAGTGTCTGGAAAAAGATGGAGAAAATAAACAGGTATATTCAGTACAACCTGACAACGTGCCCAATGGTCCAAAGTATTTTTTCTTGAAGCGGGAAATGTTTCTTGTCAAATCACAATTAAGCCATGCTACTTCTTTTCTTTCTTTTCTTTTATTTTCTTTTTTTTTTCATAAAGGTGATTTTTATCATTTAAGTTCTTTGTTATTTCCCCTCTGAAAAAACTCACAATATTGCCAGATGTGCCCAGTTACCATGGAGTTTTGTCTGGCATAGTTTAATGTATTATTATTTTTAGTACTTGGTTTGAGAGAAAAAAATCACTTGTTGGTTATATATTTTTCTGTGTAAATAGAATTGCTTAATAGAAGTAAAGGAAATAGAGCAACTGTTACCAAATGACCCAAAAGCAGAAGTTGAATTCCTTTCACATGAGTTTTCAAAAGTGTTTCAGCCATGTAATCTTGTCTTGGCAGCTCAGATTTGGGGAAGGCCTGCCTTGTGCTGAACAAAGTCAGAAGTGAACATATGGGAGCTGCCAGAGGAATGCAGGCAGGAGGCAGATACTTGGAGGTGGTAGTATTGGGGATGAATGTTTGAGTGGAGCCACTTAGTAAAATGAACACCACTCACAAAACCAGCTATAATCAGGTAACAGAAACACATGCTGTGGACTTTCTAATTTCTCAGACACACATTGTGTTTCAGGAATCTTGAAAGCCTCACACAGGAATTTTCTCTGAATTGGTTCTGTTCAAGACCAAACCCCTGACCAGTAAGATAATTTTCTAGATTTGGGAGCTATTTGGAATCTGAAAGTCTTGAAAATAAGCATATTGCAATAACTTAGAATCTGAAACAGAGATTACAGTTTTACCAACATATACTTAAATATGATTCGTTATCATTGGTTAGACAGATATCAGAGTTATAATTCCCAGCCTCCTTTGTCCCCTCAAAAGTATTGGACCGAGTGGGAAGGAAAGACTGCTGGGTGAGTGGTAAGACAGCTGATTCTCAGGCAAAGGGAATTTTCATAACTCGATCATATACCACTGAATTAATGTTGAGACTTGCTGTTGGCTATTAATGATCTCCTACAAATTATAGTTTCTGTTTTTAATCTTGATAAGAGAGTAGTTGTTATTGTAGTCTTTAGAGAAAGTATAGACCCTAAGAGAGAGTGTCACTGACAGGTAGGGCCAGAATTTTAACAAAGGGGAGCTTTGTTATACAAAAAGCACATTTTTTTTTTTTGTATAGTGCATTCTGCCTCAGAAAAATTAAGTCTTCTGATTGCTTTTGTTGTTAAAATGCAAGTGTATAAAATATGTGTCTGATTAGCTTCATACTAAGAGGACCAGTCCTTAATTTGGCTTATGCCAAATATAAGCTGATGCTTTAATTTTACCTTAAGTTTGATGTTTTAAGAAAGACTTTAAGTGTTATAACTAAGGGACAACATAGACAATTATCTCCTACAGGTCTCTGATCAATGTCATAATCTCGGTGAGGCCAACTTTAACTGTCTTATTTTTAATTGTGATACTGCCTCCCACACTTTCTTTTCTCCATAGGACTTATCACTTTCCAACTTACTTATTTCCTTATTTATTAGATTTATTGTTTATTATTGTCTTCTACTAGAAGGTAACCTTCATGAAGGCAGCATTGCCTGTAATATTCTCTGATACATTTTTAGCGCCACAAACAGTGCCTGGTATATAGTAGGCACACGGCAAATATTTGTCGAATGATTGAATGAGCATCTATATATCTGCACTTTCATATCCTCTTCCGTTCATAGAATACTACCAACATCTAAGAACACTAAGGTATACTTCTTAAAGGCAAAACCCCTGTGGGTGTATGTGATCAAAGTATAGTCAGAGAACTGACATTGGGCACGAATGTTTGAAGCTCCAGTTGCTCTTTGAGCATTTACTAGAAGCAGCTAAGCGCCAACTCTGTGTAGGACTTGGAAAGAAAGCTCTCTCAGTTACGAGGAAGTCAAGGCAGCGTGCACTTGTGAAGCACTCATTTCTCTGTGCCCAGTGCTGAACCTACTGTGAGATTCCCCCGAAAGGAGAAGGCCATGCCCTTGTTCTCAACCAGCTGGCCCTCTGGCTGGGGAAGTTTCTGCAGTAATGCCTTACCTGTGGTTTATGACTTACTAGCAAGAGTTTTCACCTAATTTTGACAAAGAAACAGCTTTAAAAAAAAAATCTCAAGTCAATAAAGATTATTAAAAGCACTTGCAACCACTCGCTCAGACCAGTAGCCAATTCCTCTGACCCGGTGACCAAAGATTTAAAAAAGTAATTATTTGTGCAGTGAAGCTATGCTAAATATTTTCAGAGTATCTCCATATCCAAGTGTGTTTTTGATAAAGAGAAGTCGTATGTTTCTCTGCTGCCTTCTACTTGCTAGAAACAATTTAGCCATGATGGGATGCCTAATTCTCTTGTCTTTTTAACTAAGACAAGTCTGTATTTGCCTTTTACTCCAGCTCACTAATCAGGAGCCCCAGGTCCTCCCTAGCGAGTTCCCCAATGTTCTCACCTGACCGAAACAGTCATCTGCTGGTCCCTCCACTTCCAGCCCCTCCTGCTCACCAGCTGCAGATCAATCCTTCTAAATGATGGCTTTCACCTTGTCGATCCCCTCTTTAGGAATTTATTTTACAACACGCATAGAACTAAATCCAAACTCCTCATGCTAGAATGTTAGACCCTCCACCAAATTATTCCACCTGGTCGAGATTATCTCAGCCCCTACCCCTTGCCACAATGAACACTGTGCTCCATTCTGGTCGCCTTGCTCTTCTTTCTCCTTCTACTGTCTCATTTTCCCTTTCCCAGCCCTTGCTCTCCATCTTTATATCTATCTCCTTGTCTTTGTATGGTTTCTCATTCATTCATCCATTCATTCATTAAATAAGCATTGAGCTTCTACCATATACAGTGGACCCTTGAATAATGTGCCAACCCCCATACAGCTGAAAATCCACATATGATTTTTGACTCCCTCAAAACCTAACAACGAATAGCTTACTGTTGTCTGGAAGCCTTATCGTTACCAAAAACAGTCAATGAACATTTATTTTGTATGTATTATATAGTGTATTCTTACAATAAAGCAAGTTAGAGAAAAGAAAAATGTTAAGAAAATCACAAGGAAGAGAAAATACATTTATAGTATTGTATGTATTTATTGAAAAAAATCTGTGTATATGTGGACCTGTGCAGTTCAAACCTGTGTTGTTCAAGGGTCAACTGTACTAGGCAGTGTTTGAAGCCCAGGAGATATAAAACTCAGCAACTCGGAATATACCCTCTCATCTCCCTCGATCCAAGGCAGTCCAAACCATACTGCCCTCAAGAACCAATTTAAGCCTCACTTTCCCAAAGGGTTCCCAACTGACCCCTTAGGACAATGGAAGGCAGTCAAGTGTAATGGTTAAAAGCAAAGGCTTGGGAATGAGATAAATTTGAGTTGGAATTTTTCCTCTGCCGCCATCTATCTATGGAATATTAGGCAAGTTTCTCAACCTTTCTAAACCTCCTATTACCTCATCTATAAAATGGGGATCATAATACCTACTATTTGTAGTGGGAGTAAAGAGAGAATATTCAATGGTGATTTTGCTGTTATTATCTTTTTCTTTTCAGAAACCTTATAGCAGATCAATGATGCTTGGTCACCTAAGAATGAGTGAATGATGCTTGTAATGCTTTCATGAAACTTCTTTTTCACTCAGCAGGATTTAACAAGTGTATAGTGAAAGGATGTGCAGTAAGAGGACACTTAGCTGTCTCATAGTCTCTTTCCTTTTGGATCCCCGTTTCCTCAAGGGCATTGGCTCTTCCTGTCCTTTCTATATCACCTCCCCATCAAGATGAATCTTTTCTGTGGACTGAAAACCATCAAGATAGAAATGGAGATACCTCTGTCTGATCTGGAGCTAATAAAAGAGTGGAAACTTCTACAAACTGGAGGGTGCCAGAATTTCTAGCTAGTGTTAAGTGGCCATAGCAAAGTATAACCCATGGCTTCAATTTGGTCTGTCAAAGATGAAATTAAAAGTAAATTTGAAGTTTCACAACATAGTTCTCTCTATTACGGGTGCTGCTGTGCATTAAAATCATCTGTGTGAGGCTCATTGGGATGGGCAGAGATTCAATCACTGATAATGGCTCAAGGAAATGGGGTGGTGAGAATTAGGGTCATCCATCCCAATTGGGGCGAGAAAGAGAACCAGGAAATGTGTTTTTCAATCTTGACATCTTGCCAGCTGGAGCTAGAGGAAAATGTTTTCTTGAACTCATTGAGCAGCCTACTCACAAATCATACAGATAACTGCATTCAATGACAATAGATATAATTTTTATGTGGCCTAGTTAAAGATTTGCACCACCCACTCAGAGTTGTGCAGAGTACCCCTTAGAGATTCTTAAAACCATAGTACATCACTATGTAGAAGCCACTTTAGCAAATGCCATGATAACTGGTTTTATGCAATGAGGCTATTTACATATCCCCAGTAATAGTTTGGAATTTTATAAGAAAAATGCAATATAGCAGATGTGCCCATAAAATCCTGTATGTTTAGCCATCAATAGATAAGTAAGATGTTATTTACTAGGTATAATACATAGGTGTGGTATCTGGTTTTGAATATTGACCTAAATAGTCTTAAAAAGAATGAGCATTTTCAACAGGTTACAGATCAACATTATAGTGTTCAAAAAAACTTTCACATAATCTCATCTGGTTCTTATGACAACCCTGGGACTAGGGCAGGGAGATAATGGTCATCATTCTACAGGTGAAGAAAAAGAGAGGTTAGATGACTTGCCCAAGGTCACAAAGCCTCTAAGTAGAACTAGGATAAGAGTCCTAGTAGCCATTATTACTTTTATTATTATCATGATGATTATTATATCGAGTGTCTGACACGCTTCTCTGATTTTTCTGCTCTTCTGTCCTGTACACAGAAGTTTCTAGAATGTATGTACCCCTGAGCTGCTCCTGTCCCGCCCAGGCTGTGGAGTAGAGTGTCCCTGACTGGGTCCTCCCATTTCCTGGTTTTGCCTGGGTCTGGTTAGAGTGGGAGAGTTAGAACTGGAGCCCTTTTTATGTTTCATGTTTTTCTGGTTTCTAAAAATGAAACAGGGCGAGAAACCCCTGCAGCAGTTGTGTTGGCTCCAGGCAGGGCGCTCCCTGCCAGTCTCCTCCCGCTGCAGGAGCTGCCTTTGGACGTTCCTGTTTCCCCACCCTGGTATGTGATCACTCTGACAAGCTTTAAAGCTAAATCACATTCAGCGTCCAGATCTGACTTTTGATTAGAATCAAATACAGTAGGTTATCTGTTTTCATTTTATTCTAAAGACTAATCTTGAAGTTGGGAGGTGCACGTATTTATTAATATTACACTGATGATTCAAGAAGGGACTGCCCCTATCCCCTGAGGAATTGGGCTGGATGGCTTGAGCCTCAGGAGTGGTGGTGACCAGCACAAGCTGACACAGACTGTTTTGGTGGTGGGGCACAGCTCAAGCTGGGGCTGTGGTGGTTCATTATCTGAAAGACATCATTTACTCTCATTTGGTCTTTGCTTGCATTTCTTTTGAGAAAAAAAAATAAGAAGAAAGAAATACACCCCAAATTCCAAGTAATGGAACTTCACTTAGCTGGAAGCACCATAAAGGGGGAGGGTCGAACAAGAAAATGTTCATAGCTGAAACTCATCCATTTTGCACATCTGCCCGTGTCCTGCTGCCTGTGCCTTTCACGATTGTTTCTGAGGGCAAGGACTTGAGTTTTGGATGCTCACAAATCAGAACCGTGTCAGGGGAAACCCAGAAACATTTAGCAACTTTACCCAGAGAATGCAAAATAGTCGCACACTCTCGTTAAGTCCCATCACATGCTGCCCAGAGATGGCTCCGAAGACTGCAGGGGAAGGCATGACTTTGAAAGTCTCTTTAATAGGCTGTAAGAATGTGCTTTCCCACATAAACTCTGAAACATCTGGAGAAAAAGAAATTGGAGGAAAGGTGGGTGGAGGCAGGGAGATCTTCTCTGTATAAAGTAAGCCTAGAGTGCAACAGCAGACATAAACGTGCCAGAGGAAGGCAGGCAGATAGCCAAGATTCTCTGAGGAGAGCTAAGCAGCAGGGCAGGCCCCTCTCACAATCACCAGCCTAGAAGAGTTGGATGGCGCCTACCCATTGCCAAAACAACCAGGGGGTGTTTGAAAATCCTGGGGATTCGTTAGAACTCTGGGCTCCAAGGAGGGTTCTTCTTTCCAAATTGTGGGATGAGCAGCTGGAGTGTCTGAAGGGAATGTGCTGATTTGGGGCTTCAGGAGCCACTTTTCCCCTGACGAGCGGAGTCCCTGGCCTTTATGGGACCAGGAATGAACTGCATCACGGCAGCAGCTGAGAGTCTCTCCACTACGATCTGCATGTACAGTCATACTTGTTATTGTATCCTAACCTTTCAGCATAGATGTGACTAAATTTTTAAATTGTCCTTTGCTGGCTGAAAATTGTCTTCATGCACCGCTGTTCCTGAGTCTCTCTCTAGTGTCCTCCACAACTTAGATTTTCCCCTCTCCCATCCTAGCACGAAAAAAACTGAGCATGGTAATGTTTAAAGAGTCTCATCTGCCAAGTCCTAGGAGGACGGGGCCCTCGGGAGAGGAGGTGGGGTGGTGTACACCAGCTGTGTGCCGTCACATGGTGGGGTGGTGGCGGGAGGAGCAGGAAGGCCGGCCTCCTCCCTGCCTCGCACCACCTCTCTTTTCAACCCTCCTCTCTTCTAAAACTAAACTGCATTCCCTAGGCCATACTCTATTTCCTGGCTCCCAAAAATCTTGGGTGTGCGAACAGGCGGAGGAATCTCCTGGGGTATATTTGGAAGAAAGGGAGTAAGCTCAGGGTTGGATAACGTCCACGAGCGGAATCTAAATCAGTGGTTCTTAAACCTGCTGCACAATAAAGTCATCTGAGAGCTGTTAAAAAAATTTGTGACGCCCAGGCCCAGGCGTGGAGATTCAGTTCAACGGGCCTGGACGAGAGAGTTTTTTTCTTTTCTTTTCTTTTTCTCTTTTCTTTCTTTTTTTTTTTTTTTTTTTTGGACAAAGGTATTTTTTGAAACCATTCCTAGGCAATTCTGAGATGCAACCAGGGTTGAGAACCACTGATGTAGAGGTGAGTAGCTTGGGCACCGGGCAGACAAGGTCCCTGTGCGCTACACAGCCAGTCTCAACCTTTTTCTTCTACAGGAAGGCTCTCCATCTGAGCCTGCCAAGCAGCTGTGCTGGGTGGTGGAGATCTCTTTCCTCCTCCCCTTATCTATCAGAGAAGCCCTCTAACTCGTTCTAAACCTGGAGGAGGTAGTCCTAGGTAAAATGAACCCATTTCTGTAGCAACATTACAGTAAAGGAGCCCTTGAAAAGTCAGCAGGGGAGAAATACAACTTCAGAGCACTAGGGAAGAGGGAAGTGGTTGGTTAATTTTTTTCTTTACATCTAAAATAAAACCCAGAGGAGGGGTAGGGCAAAGATAAAAGGAGGAAAGAAACAGAAGTGAAACAGCAGATAAGAGTCATGAATGAAAACGAGAGAAGTCCACCCGCACACCTGTTCTTTGAGAATCTCAGAAGGTGGGGCTTTTGACTCAATTAAAATTGCAGTGGCCTTCCTTGGAAATCTGTCCCAAACCTCTGGAAAGGAGCAGAGTAGCTATAGGTCTGGCAGCTGCTTTAGGATAGTTATTTCAGGGTCCCAGAGGAAAGATATTTTAGAATTTAGTCCTTGCCAGAAATAAGAAGCTGAGGGGAAAGGAAAAACATTACAGAATTTCCAAAAATATTTTGATAGCAACGGAAAACTTTGTGGAGCCTTAAAGAAAAATTAGAGTACACTCTTATTTTAAGAATGCCTGGTGGACTGGCTTTGTATTTTGGCTAGTAGATTAATTATGTTACCCTGTGTTGTCAGCTGCAGAAAGGTCTGTAAGGTGACAGACATACATGGGAGCGTATGTGCATATGTGTGTGGGTTTGCATGCATGTGTACACTTATTTATATATTTTTACTTTGTGTTATGATTTGTATATGTGGAATAGATAAGTTCTATTTAAGTTTTAAAATAATATAGAAATTTCCCTATTTGAGAAAATAAGGGAGATGACATCAGGTGTAGGTCTGGTAGGAAAATTAAACAGGGAAGGCTTCAGTTGGTGATTTAAATTTGGACTATACATCTTGAGAAAGGGTCATCTCAGATATGGCCCTGCTTATCTATGGTTATCAGGGCAGTACTGGCCCATTACCATAATTCAGGGACCTTTGGTGGGCCTGCTGGGAAAGAATGTGCTCCTAATAAATTAATAAAGCTTGCTCTTTGCCTCCTCCAACCCTTCTTCCTCTACCAGCTCTTGTGTTGCCTAGTAAACGCCTCTTCTTTTTAATGCCTCCCAGTCTTAGCGGTTAAAGGAATTTGCTCTTTTTCGGTGGCCCAGCAATAAGAAGACTATTTTATGGGTTCTTATTTTTAATTAGTTTAAGCTATTAGTTGTTATTCTGTAATATTTTATCTGTTATAATGTGCTCATTTTCTCTACAAGGGCTATGTTGCACAGGGTACAATTTATAAAATCAAATCAAATCATTATGCCCTGGAGGTTGGCAGATGTGAACTTAAAATTATTCCTTTGGTATCCCTCAGTTATGCGCATCCTCAAAAGTGTCTGCTCATCAATCAGTGTGTCCAGACAGCCAACTCTGTAGAATCAGTTTAGGATCAAAGGTATGAAAGTGACAAAGCTTTGCTTATCTCAGCAAAGAAAGTCTTCATGGAATTTGGAACCAAGTAACAAACATTTTCTGTGGAAAATGTGAATAGAGGTTCTGAAGGAACAAGATCTTCCCAGCAGCCCAAAGTGTGAGCCCTTTTGAACGATGAGCAGCTAATACTGATTCTTGTTCTACTCCAGCACTTAGCAATTAAGGAAAATATTCATCTGCTCCATAAAGTGTGTGTTAAAAAACTCACTCAAGTGACTCTTTTTTAAAAAACCGTTCCTTGATAAAGGAAAGAAATTATATTTTTTTATTTGAAAAAGAAAGAAAAAGTATTTTTATTCATATGATTATACCTGTAGGAATTTGTTTTGTTTCCCCGAATGTAAACCTCAAAATATCTTCAAGTTCATACTGTTACTAAATTTAAGATTGAGTTTAATTAAGAAAATCTTCAAGATGAATGTTACTTGATAACGATAATTAAAATTTTATAGTTCTTTACAGTTTACAAAAAGTGTTCACATGCCTGCTTATTTAATTTTTGCTACATAGAAAGAAAGACGAGGCAGATTTTATTATCTCCGCTTTATGGGTGGAGAGGCTGAGGCTCAGAAAAATTAAGGATCGCGCCCCAAGTCATAAAACTGGTGCATGAAGAATGTAAGTCCTCAGATCCCAAACCCATGCTCTTATTTAACTGCTAATTGATTAGTTAGTAAAGATTGTTAAAAGCTAATAAATTATGGATATGTGTCTTTGCTCATATGGTTTCTTATTAAAGTTGCATTTTGTTGGGTTCTTAAAATGGTAAGCCTTCCTATGGTTTCACTCTCTCTGACCCATGTTCATCAGCCTTGTTGGCTCAGGCAGCTGTTGTTCCTAATCCCAATATTGAATGAGTTCTAGAAAAATTCTCTTTCTTCTTAGTGTAGCCCAGCACAGCTGTGACAACATTGGATCCTTTCAAAACTGGCTCATCTTAGCAAACAGAAAATAATTATTAAAAAAAACATATAAGTGGATTAGTTTATGGAACACAGATTTTTGAATTTCAACTCAACTATAGTCTGGCCTGTAGCCACAAAAGCTTTCGGGACACCCAACTCCAGTTAGTATGCCTTGCTTTAATCCTGTTTGAGGTGAGTGGGAGGATGTGACACCAAGGTACTCAAACACCTAGGTGGATATATCAGGTCTAAGAAGATAATAAGTCCTCCCTAGTATTATTCTCAATTGTGAGCTCTTGCTGACCATGCCTCCTTCTGCACCTCTGTTCTGTAGCTACTTTTAGCTCTTTTGGACTGTTAGAACCCACAGGGTGTGTCACTTATGATACTATGGAGGAGCACTAGGCTTGGAGGAAGGGGCCAGGGATAAGCCCAGTGCCCCCGTGTGATGCTGGCAAGTCACTTTGTTTTTCTGGGTCTCAATCTCCACATCTGGTAAGTAAATGGGTTAAACTAGACGATCTCTCCTATTTTCCCCAACCTCTGTCCTGGAGGTCTCTCTCCATAACCACACATTCCCAGTAGCCAGAACCTAAGAAGATACAGACTGCAGTGGTGAAGGAAATGTCATATTTAACCAGCACATGTGCAGATAGGAGATGGTGAGATTGGACCTGGGACCCAGCAATGTAGAGACCCTGCTTCTCCAAAGACTTAGGGAGCTGAAAACAAACTCATCTGGGGCCCAGAGATGCAAATAACAGAAAAAAAGCAAAATAATGACCTCCAGGAGTGCAGAGCAAAAGCAGATGTGGATCTACCACAAGGATTGACAGATGATGCTCAGAGGGGACCCTTTTCTACTAGAATGTAAACTTCACAGCAGGGATTTTTGTTCTGTTTGATGATGAATTCCACATAGGCACTTAATACATGCTGTTGAATGACAAATAAATACTTTAAACTTGTGATAAGCTCAATGAGCAATGTGAGATTTTCTAATTTATCGACCTGCATTCCCCCTCAAATTTCCTCTGTGTCCCAGGGCCAGTCTCTGGGTATTAGAGGTTAATTTAGAATCACTAGCTAAGCTGTTAGCCAGGTAGCTGCTCATTGGCTTAGCCTTTTCTTCCACTACTTTCACTTTCCCTAGTTTGACCCTTGCCCATGGAATGGTTTGACATTTATGACTCTGTGCACCATCAGTTAATAAACATCCCCAGGATAATCATGCGATAACAATTCAGTTATTAAGCTGAAATGGTCAGCAAGATAATACAATCCTCTAGAGACTTTGATTATAGAGAACTAAGGGCGTGTTGATGTGCAGGTGGGTATGTAAGTAAACATTAAACTGAGTAGAAAAGAAGAAAAAGAGGAAAAACTGCCAGGTCTTTGTGTGTGCCTCTTTCTGATAATCAGGGATGTGCTCAGATCCGTTTAAAAATATTCTGCTTTGCCTTTATTCTAACTCTAAAAACAGACTTACTACATACTAAAACAATTTCATTAACATTGTTTTACATGTAACAGTGCAGTCAAGGATTTTTGAACACAAGAAAAGCCTGACACAAATAGGAAACCAACCAAATAGGGTGCTAAGGCTACAGAAAAACATGGCAGCTTTTGCCAAATCTGAATGGAGCCAAAGCCAAAGAATAGTTGTCCAGCCACACCCTCTCTGAGACTAGGCTGTTTCTTATTTGTGCTGTCCTTCAGACAGGTTCAGGCTGTTCTCTTTTTGGTTTACCTCCTCTTTAGAATTCGGTCCTAGAATCTGATGATTTTACTCTTCTGCTTAGTTCCTACTAATTGTGTGTGCGTGTGTGTGTGTGCGTGTGTGTTTTCTACTAACCTCTATTCTGTCTGAGCTCGTGTCTTCTTATAAAATATTTCCTTGTGGGTGTACTGGTCAGGGCACTGAACAGTCTGGTTAGCTTAGCGCTGCATATTTCTCCCAAGAGGCAGGAAGGTTTACATATTTTGGGTTATAGGTGATCCTTGCCCTTTAGGCAGTTTACAACCAAGTAAACAGATAAGGCAGGTAAATACAGGAAGATGTGTGAAGAAGTAAATGAATTGACTATGACAATACGAATGATAAGGAACACATTTAAAATGCATAATTTGCAATGAAATGGGGGTGGTTGCTTTCAGTAGAGAGATATAAAGGTCTGGGCAGATAGGATGGATTGATGATTTGTTTATTCCCTTATCCAATGATAACTGAGTAAATATGCTGTGTTGGACACAGTGAGAGAAAGAACATGGGTAAAACATGATTCCTACTCTCAAAGCTTATAGCTTGTAAAAGAGACAAAAAAGACGTGTGTATGCATACCTAAAATACAAGGTAAAAGGTGTTAAGTATTGTGAGAGGTACACAAACAAGACTTAGGCAAGGGAGCAATGATTTTTGGCTGGGGAGGAGGTGGAAGCATTTGAGGTGGGCTTGAAGCTTGGGTGGGATTTTCTATTTTCACATAACCAGTGTCTTACCAGGTCACTGATGCCACAAGGTAAATATGTCACATTAACTGAAAAAAAGAAAAAAGCAGTATTTTTCTAGCTTTGGCCCATATCTACCATAGTGGCATTCTCAGAATTTGACAAAATCTGCTTGCCCCAATATTTTTTTGGCAGTTGTCAGTTCTTAACCTTTTGAGGATTATATCATCTTTTCAGAATCTGAGAAACTTACAGTACCTATTTTCAGAAAAATAAATGTATACATCCAGCAAATTTCATGCAGTTTTCAGGAGTTCATGGACCCTTGCAGCCTGTTCTTGGACTCTCAGGGCGTCCATGTTCCCTAATTGAAGAATTTCTGATGCAGATGGTCCCTGAAGTGTGGAAGCCATTGGTGTTCAGAGGTATAGAGCAGGGCTACACTGCCAGAGCCTTGGGAACTCACAAATATAAGCCACCCTGCGTTCTCTGGAGTCTGCCATGCCCCTGGTACAGGCTGATCTGTAACTGAAGGCCAATTTTGGTACCAAAGCAGTGTTTCTTGCTAGTCTGCACGCACGCATGCACACACACACAGTGAGAATGGGGGGATGCATTTTGTACAGAGGGTACACATTTTTTAAGTTTCCCTGGTGATTCTGATACCTGTGATGTGTCTCCCCACACCCACTGCCTTTGGATGTTATTTTTTACATGCCTCCTCAATCCCTTATGCTGAGAGGCTCCTGGCAAACCCATCAGACATGCCCAGACGAATGTGAATCCTGGCTCTGAGCCCAGCTTAGGCTCAGGCTGGGACATCCCTCCACTCCCCTTCCATGCTAAATTAATATTGAAGCTGGATGGCAAAGTAAGGTCACCAACAAAGAAACTCTAACAAAGCAGGCAGTTTACAAGGGTTAAAGAAAGGTTTCTCTAACATAGCTTCATTGAGCAGTTGATGGGCTGGAGCCTTTTAAAATCAAGGATGTGACCTGGGCTTGCTCGCTGAATGTTGAGTTGTTCTGACCTGCAGCTTCAGAAATAGACCAGCTTCTGAGAGTAGTGCTTGGAGTAATACTGCATCCCTTTTCCTATTTTTTATACCATTTAACATCAGTGTGGGAGCTCCCTCAGGACCAAGGCTGGATTACCCAGTGAGCAGAGTAAGCACTTGCTTAAGGCACCAGGAGCACCCTCACCCCAGTTCCTGCTTCCACCTACCTTATAAAAGCCATATGGGCTCTTGCCTTCATTGAGACCCCCTTCTCAACTGAAAAGGGCAAATCAGGAAGAACTACAAGTACCCTTTTATTTCTAGAGGGCAACTTACATCTCTGAAGACTTGAGGATAAACACCTAGTTCATAGATCCCAGTGCTTCCCCCAAATTATTACATTTTTCACAGCTACCCATGAACACCCACTCTACCTGGGTATTGAGTCAGGCTCTCCAGAAAGAAACCACTTATGGTGAGGTTGTGGCAGGGAGTATTCTGGAGAATGTGTGAGGAGGAGGACTTCCCTTGATTCAGGACACAAAAGTAAACACAGTTTTGTTTACTCTCTGTGGACTAGGTCTGCTTGCCTTAAGTTTTCTTTCTTTTTCATTGGCTTCAATTTAATGTAAAACTTTGGCTGTCTTAAATGTTTTCATTAAAAAAAAAAAAGATGAAGAAGAAAGCTTTTAAATCTTTGTGGCTCTAGTAATTTTCAGTCCTGATATTTGTCCTCAAATTGTCATGAGTTTAGTCATCCTAAAATGGAGACAAGGAGAAGGGGAAACAGGAAGAGAACTCCTGGTCTCCCTTGGCCCGACTTCAGAACTCAGGCTCTCTTCTCTGTTCAGAAGCAGCAGGGGCCGTAGGGAAAGACTAGGAGGCAGGGGTGCTCACCATTGGTGGGGTTGGGGATCCCTACTCTGTACAGCACGAAAGCTGTTAAAACAGACTGTTCTGAGGTTTATGAGCTGAACTGTCTTTAAAAAATGGGCTCTCCCTCCTACCCCCACCCCCTCCCCAAGTGTTATCGCTGTCTTTGAAATTTATTTCCTTGGAGGTCCATGGCAGCCTGAATTTGGCAGCTTTCAGGGCAGTGTGCTCCTAAATTCGCTTTTTCCCCGCCCTCTCCTAAGCTTGGGACTGTGAGGACTCAGGGCACTGCCTCATTGGGAAAGGGAACATGTCAACTCGTCCTGAAACTGCTGGGCTGCAGGATTCCCAGACTCATGTAAGCTACCTCAGAACAGGAACAATCATGGTGTAGGACTGAGCTCAATAGTAAAACCAAACTAAAACCAAACCAAAAACCAAAAACAACTACCAAAGACAGAAGACAAATGGGAACAATTCACACCTCTAAATATGAAAAATATCATTAAAAGGCAAATGAAAAACTGGGAAAAAATATTTGAAATATATGTGAGAGAAAAAGCTTGATGTCATTAATGTGTACCTTCAAATCAGTAAGAAAGTAAAGAATGCCTCCATAGAAAATTAGGTAAAGGGATGGGGAAGAAAATTGGATAATGGGTATAAACAAATAAGGTGCAGTACAAGAAAGAAATATGAATGGCACTAATCATGAAAATGCTCACCCTCACTAGTACTCAAAAAATGCAGCCTCAAAACAAAACAAAGCAAAACATGCCATATTTTTGATTATCAAATTGGCAAAAGATTAAAAAAAAAACCAAAACAGTGAGTATGTGGAGAAATAGATACTTTTATGTATTTATAGTCAGTATACACATTGGTAAAACCCCTCTGGAGGGCAATATGGCAGTGCATATCGGAAGCCTTAAAATTGTGTATACCCTGGTTACAGCAAGTTCATTTAAAGAAATTTAACCTTGGGAAATTATGGATCTGCGTAAATATTTACCTACAAGATGTTAAATACTATATCCATATTATAAAATATTAGGCAGGTATTTAAAATGATGTCATAGGTATTTAATTATGTAAAAAGATATTCATGAGATATTGAAATTTAAAAGTTGGTTAAAATTAGCATGTAACAGTATAATCCAATTTTTACAAAAGAAAATATGATGGATAGAAAGAAGACTAAAAGGATGTAAAAAAAGCTTAACAGTTATAACCAGGGATTTTTCTGGGTTGGTGGAATTGCAGGTAATTTAACATTCTTCCTTTATTATTTCTATTTTTCTAAATTTTCTACAAATAATATATTTTCTTTTCAAAACTAGAAAAATAAACCTTCATAGCTTTATTTATTTAGCAAAATGGTGGTATATTTTCACGCTTTGAAGATGGTACCAATTAAGAAGCCTTATGATTTCAAAGGTAACTTGGGCAATAAGCTCTGTCATTTTCAAAGTTTAAATAAGAAGTTTTAGAATTTGAAGCAAATTGATTTTGTCATTTGTGGAATCTAATGCGAGAACTGTATCTAGAATCAAAAATTTACTCTGACTCCTGGACAAGTGAGTCAATCTCCTTTTAAAAGTAAAATGATGTTCCGAGGAATTTAAAATTCATAATGGCTAATGTAAACATGAAAATAAGCAGTGAAATTTGCAGGGTTAAAAATAACAGGGCCCCAAAGCCCATAACACCAGTTTAAACATGAGAAAATCATCAGACAAGTATAAATTGAGGGACATTCTACAAAATACTTTATAATTACTCCTTGAAAGAGTCAAGGTCATGAGAGGCAAAGAAAGACTGAGAAACTGTCACAGGACAGGGGACACTAAAACATGACAACCCAATACAATGTGGTATCCTAAATTAAATCCTGGAATAGAAGGACATTAGTGAAAAAAATTGGTGAAATTCAAGTTTAGTTGGCAGTAATGCACCAATGTTAATTTCTTAGTTTTGACGAATGTATCATGGTAATATAATATGTTCATATTGTAAGATAATTAACCATCCTGGTTTGGCCAGGAGAGGGGTTTTTGGGATGTGGGACTTTGGTGCTAAAACCAGGACAGTCCCTGGGAAATTAGGATGATTGGTCAACCCACATTAGAGGGAACAGGGTTAGAAGCCTATGGGATTTCTGTATTATAATTCAAATATTTTCTTCTTCATTCTTAATAGATGTTTGAATTCATCAATAAAGATAAAGATGATTTGAAACACTTTATCTTTGACAATATTCACATAAGTTATAATAAATAAAACCCAAATTTAACTATTGTTCATTCCCTAAATATCCCTTTCACCTGAATACAAGATTCAGAATTATTAAATTTAACTTCAATTAATGACAGGACATTGGTAAATTTTGTAGGCAATTAATAATTGGAAATCTCGGAAAGTTTTGGTTTAATTTAGAGTTCTTATGGATTTACATCTTTTCCGCCTCAGTGATGTGAAATAACCTCTGGTGACAAAGATCAGCTGAGAGAAGCCATGAACCAATTACTTGGGATAAAGCACCATGAAAGGAATACTATACAAACTAATCTAGAAGTTAGAGGAGTATGGTATAGGGATGAACTACTTAAGTAGATTAAACATTGACTTTGATATCAAAGTGTGGCATAGTTTGGAATGGATGGATTGCAAAGCTCCAGGGATCAATATTAGGACCAATTTTATTCATTTTATATGTCAATGACTTAGAAGAAGGAACATGCAGTAAGCTTGTTATACAAAACCAGAGGGAGGGACAGTCAATACAAAGAAGGAATGAAATGACTTGAGTAGACTAGGAACATGAGCAGATAAGTGGCTTATTCAATTCAGCATAGAGGAAATATGAAGGAGAAAGATTATCTCACAGTAATGTGAAATCGGAATGTTCAAAATAGTGTAAAAAAAGTAAAAACTCATGCGATGAGTAAATAAGCATGCTAGAAATAAATTAAAATAATTCAAATGTGATAAACAAGGTAAGGTTTTAATATTAGAATTTAAAATCAATATAAATATTAATATTTTAAATAAAAATAAGTATATTTTTAATACATTAGACTAAGAAAATAACTCATGGGAATACGACACTTGCTGTCAAAGATGGTAGAACCCTTAAATTATGTGTAGTTATCAATACCGGAAATATTTTATTTTTTTAGTTTTTTAAGACAAATATTTCAAATTAAGTGATGTGGTCACTTAGTTTATTATTTGTTAGGATTTATAATTAACATAGACATTACATATCAAATTACATATTATACATTACATATATATTACATATAGCGAATGGCTTATGATAAAAACATTTAAAGATTTCCTTATAAGTTTTTGATAATTTAATCAGCTGGTGAATACTAGTTTTGTGGCTCCTTTACAATTAGCTGGTCACATTACTAGCAGTTTCTCCATGAAAGTATATGAAGTCTGAAACTTTAATCCTAACAGAACTCAAATTCATGGCTTATTGAAATTAATGATTTATTTAGTAGATATTTATTATCTTCTATTTGCTCAACACTGTAGAATAGTTTCTTGAACTCTTGTTTAACAATACGTCTTTGGTAAAACATAAAATCTAATGTTTTCCTTTAATACTTGAAATTCAAATAAGCTAATGTCATAGTTTAAAAAAAAAAAAAAGTCCTGGAGACAAAGAAGAGCTATTTTGTTTTCAAATTATACCACTCTCCTTGAGAATCACCTCTTACAAGCCACAGAAGGGTGACATCATGCTCATGCATAAAATGTTTTTCATTTAAACAGTGGTGTCAATGCTGTCACGAATTAAGTGTCATGTTAAGGGTACATACTCTTAAGCGTAACAAAAAGTTAAAGGCAAGAGAGTTACTACTTGCTGGAAGCAATGACTTTATGAAAGAGGTTAAGACTTGAATTGAAGCTTAAAGTTTTGTTTTAATTTGTATGAGCACAGGAGAGAGGGAAGGACAGCCTGGTGGTAGGGTGAGTAACCACTTGGGTAAGAGTGATTAAATAAGAGGGCAGTGAGGAGTTTCTAAGACACTTGCATGAGGTAGACCATGAGAATCACTAATGGTTTTTGAATATGGTAAAGGAAGATTAATTTGGTGGCAGATACAAAACAGAAAGGAGCAGGGAAATCTGGAGTACCATGTAGGGCTACAGAGGTCTAGCTAGGGCAAAACATGGTTTTAGCTCTTTCAGAAGGAGCTGACTGATCCTCAGTGATTTCTGAATTTGGAGGGCACTTCTTTGGCAACACATTTAGTGTACTTTTAGACTTTGTTATTTCTCTTTTATATTATCTGAATTTGGGTATGTTTCTATTTAGTCTCTTAACTAGATTATCTGCTTTTTGTGGCTAGGGGCCATGCAGCATCTTGCAGAGTTGGGTTCAATAAATTTTGTGGTTTCAGCGAATGGGTAGCTGAGAAAGATTCTGCACAAAAAGTTGTTAGCACCTGGTAGACGGCGACTGATGGGAGAAGAAAGAGAGAAATGTGCCAAAGGTAATTTCATGTCCGGGCAACTGAGAAAAGAATGAGGATACTGCTGTACAGCAATATCATAAGGCAGAGGGGTGCTGGTTCTGTAGAGAAAGTTATGGATTCAGCTTTGAAGGATCTGAGTTTGACATGAAAGTGACATTCAAGAGGAATTTTCAGTGCTTGAGGATATGGAACTGGAACTCAGGAGACAACTAAAGATAAGATTTGGAATTGAATTTAGAGACAAGGCTGAAACTGCAGGGATAGTTGAGCTTCCAGGGGATAAGCTTGTAAAGAAAAGTTCAGGGAATCAAAAACTGAGTCTGGATTAATGTTCATATTTAGGGACTGGAAGGAGGAAAAGAAACCCTAAAGCCGTACCGTCCAATAATGTAGTCACTAGCTACATGTGGCTATTTAAATTTAAATTAGTTAAAATCAAATGTAATTAAAATTCAGTTTCTTGGTCACTCTACTCACATTTCAAGGGCTCAATAGCCACATGTGGTTAGTGGCTACTGTAATGGACAGTGCAAACAGTGTTTCCATCATCACAGATTTTTTTATTGGATAGCATTGCAAAAATACAGAAAAATACTCATTTGAGAGAAAACCAGAGAGCAGATGACCTTTCAAGAGAAGACAGTGTTTTAAGGAAGAAATGTTTACAGTGTCAAATGCTGAGAAAAGCTGAAAAGGAATGGAAATCAAGGTTGGGGGAGGGACAGGGATCCATGGGTTTGACAATAAGGAAGTCACTGGAGACCATTAAGATAGCAATTTCCAGTAGCATGGTAGGACAGAAACTGGGCGTAGCATTAAATTAGGAAGGCCATAGGTAGAGAAGAAGTTATTGAGATGTTGGAAAAGGAAAGGAAGGAAAGAAAAAAAGAAGACAATAGAGAAAACTGCAGGGTCACATGGAAGGTTTTTAAAGATGGAGAGATTTGATCATGTTTGAAGAGAAATGGACAGAGGCCTATGAAGATGGTAAGAGCTCTGTTGAGGAAAAATTCCCTGTTTTTCTCTTTACTCTCATACAATACTCAGAATACTTACTTCACTTCTGGTCAACAAATGTGTGTGTTAATTCCCACACCAAACAATTCTCCGACATCATTTGGGTGTCCTACAATTCAATTCCATTCTGACACTACCTGGAATCAGTATCAGATCTTACAGGTTAAGGCCTCAGTCCCACATGACAGTCTCCACTTCACACACCAATGGCAAGTCTGATTGTCGCCAGTGACTGGCTACAAAATTGGGGTTCCCAAAACTCCTTCCTTGGGTTCGATAATCTGCTAGAATGGCTCACAGAACTCAGGGAAACACGTTTACTAATTTACCATAAAGTATATAGATGAACAGCTGAATAAAGAGATTCATAGGGCAAGGTATAGGGAAGGGGTGTGGGGTGTGGAGCTTTCATGCCCTCCCTGGGCATGCTACCTTCCTAGAACCTCCATGTGTTCAGCCACCTGGAGGCTTTCAGACTGAGTACTTTAGGGATTTTTGTATGGAGACTCCATCATGTAAGCATGACTGATTATTAACTCTTTTTCCAGCCCCTCTTTGGAGGATGGGTGAGTGTAGGACTGAAAGTTCCAAGTTTCTAATCCTGGCTTGGTCTTTCTAGTGACCAGCCCCCATCCAGGAGCCCACCCAAAGTTGCCTCCTTCGAACAAAAGATGCTCCTATCATCCAGGAAATTCCAAGGGATTTAGGAGCTCTGTGTCAAGATCCAGGGTCAAAGATCAAATATTTGAACAAAAGATGTACCTAATGCTCTTATCACTTAGTAAATCACAAGTTTTAGGAGCTCTGTGCCAGGTACTCAGGACAGAAAATATGTACATATTTTCTATTATTCCACAGGCTCCCAAATCCATGTCCTGCACTTGCTTTTCTTTTTAGCTCTGGATTCAAATTTATAGTAGTTTATTGAATATGTCATGGATATTCCGCTAGAACCTCCAGCTCAAAACATCTAAAACCAAACTCAGGATTGTCCATCCATACCCATTCCCATTTTTTACATTCCTTATTCCAGTTCATCTTTCCAGTTACTAAAACTGGAAAACTTAGTCATATGTGTATCATTCTCTTCCTCCCCTCCAGTCTTTCAGTCAATCGGTTGCCTGAGCATGCTTATTTTACTACCTTTGCCATGGGCTCATTTATTCCTTTTGTTTGTTTAAAATAATGATTATGAAGTATTACAGACAAACAGTAGTAACAGAAAACAATATCATAATAATATGCTTAGCCTAGTTTAAGGAAACCTAGCAAATACAAAGACCTATAGGATACACATTCAAATCTCATTCTCCTCTCCATATCGAGGGCAATTACCATTTAAAATTTAGCATTTATTATACCCATGTAAGATTCTATAGTTTTATCCCACATGTATGCATCCGCATATAGTGTAGACTATAAATTTGTATGTTTTAAAACTTTATATAATTGGTCTTACACTGTTTGTCCTGCCGTAATCGATTTTTTTTACTCATTATTTTTGAGATTTATCCATGATGAATCATCTCTTTTCATTTATCTTAAATATTACTTAAGAAATATAACAAGTTGTTTATTGCTGTGGGTTATACTATATATTATACATATATGTATGTGTGTATATTTAATTGCATTGATTTTTTTTCTCTACCTCTTGAATTGAAACGAAGTGATGACATGGTGCAGCATTTCAGCCATTTTAGGGGTAACTGGACAAATTCTATTCCTTCAAGGCAGATAAAAATGTTTTTCAATATTTTCTACAGTTCTAACCAACTTTCTCCCTGCCACCTCATTCTTTACTTTTTCCCCTTCTTACCTTCTCTAACTAGGCCTTGGGTATGGTAGGCTCTTCTAGGAATAGTTGATGGATATGTCTGATTTATAGGATTGAAGATAGAAAAAAATTTCCATTATAAGATAGAAACTGAATCATGAAGTAAAGTAAAATATACTTTATGCCGAAGGTTGTTGCTCAACATTTAAGGACACCACACCTTAGTGGCATCTAAGGTTATTTAATAAATAACCTTAGGTCATTTATTAGTATTATTTGTTAAGTAAAGCTCCTTGGTGTTTGTTAATTTATAGTGAAAAGAATTTCTAGCATTCTATATTATTCTAAGAACGGTAATTAACAAGACACTTTCTAGCATTCTGTATTCTTCTAAGACAGATTGTTAACAAGGTAGAAATATGTAGACCATTTTTTCTCAGAAAATTGCAGACTCAAATTTGTCAAGGGACTAAGCTTTTTGGACTAACATAAAGATGGCTTTAGCAGTGAATGAATAATTAGAAAATTTAGAATACCTAAGGATGTCAATAGCCTAGATAAAGAGAATGGGATTTCTTGAATTATAAAAAAATAATTCCCTTGTACAATGATGATATCACTAGTGTGGAGCTTGAATGAAAATGAGGGTCTAAATCATTTGGGAAAGATGATCTTGAAAGAGGTAAACTATTCTAACGTCAAAGAAATTTCATCAGACAGTATTTATTGGTTAATTGTAATTTTTAAATTGATCTTTCATTTTCTCACAAGATAACTGCCTTGACACTCTTTCTGCTTAATAGTGAACATTCACAACATGTTAGGTATTGGTTAGAGCATGTAAAACACATGACCCCTAACACAAGGAGCTTACATTCTAAAAAGACTTGCTTTAAAAATGATCTTCCTTATACATATGAACCTATTTTACCTACTTTTTTGTGTTTTACCTTTCCTTTTTTCTTTAGTTTTTACATAATGAGCAGGTGAATCTACAAAACTGATCATTTAAGAAGACTAGATGTTGATGGGTGAGGCTGACACATGTTGGTTTGAATCTGTCACTATGTGAAAATGACACTGAGCAAGTCCCATAGTCTTGCTGGGCCTCAATTTCCTCATCTATAAAAATGATGAACCTATGATACTTATTTCCTAGGGCTGTAAGAATTAAAGATATGAAAGAGTTGGCACATAGTAAAAGCTCAAAAATGTTACCTCTCCCTTTTGGGAAAGTAAGAAAGAATAATACAAGAGATATGACTTTTGGGGTATATTTTTGAGAAAGGGGAAGATACAAAAAATGAAGGGGTTAAGTGTATCTAGTTAATGTCAACTAGAATGCTTCTGGAATATGATAGTGATTATGTAAATAGAACAAATTTGAAGATTCCTGAAATCCATTGTGAAGAGATTAGAGAGACCCCAAAGTAGGTCAAAAGAGGGTTTATTAAAGGTTATGGTAAAGAAACATTGATTTAAGTGGAACTATACAAAATTGCCAACTTTTCAGGTTAAAAAAATGCTTGAATATTGGCAATTTCACGTGGTTCAGGAGAGAAAAGTTGTCGGGGCTGTGAAGGAAAGACATAGTCCTTCAGGTGTGGTGCAGTTAACCAGACGTGTGGCTGTTTTTAATACACAATAGCTAGGCTCTTGCAGATGTGAGTCAAGCATCATTTAGTGGCCTCTTTTCTTTGTAGAGAAAAAGGGGGTTGAAGATGGATGAAAAAAGTCATGTGGGTCTTACAGAAGTCTTTAAGGGCCTTCGATATTCATGTTCCCAAAGATTTAAGAAAATTTACAAAAACACATATAAGATTTAAAAAATAATAAGCAAGGAAATTGGGAATAAGGGAAAATAAAGCCACACCCAAATTTCCTACACCAATGTAAATAGTGACCAGCACAGAACTTCCTCAAATCATCTTTGGAAGGGAGAAAGTATAAATAACATCCAGCACAGTGCTTCCCTTCCTCATAAGCAACTGTAAGTTTGGATTCCTATGTAATTAGCGGTCGGTGCCAGTCAGAGGCTGACATCTATTTAGAAAATAGATACCTTTTTATTAACATAAACTGTATTTCAAGATTTGACTGTAGTACTGGAATAACTAAAAAAAGGTATTCTTTCTAGAGACTATTTCCAGCCTTTTAAATATTCCATGACAGTCACTCTTTTAAGTGTGGTCTGAGAGGGTCCTCTGAATCTGATTGTGTAGTAGTGATACTTTTGTTATGTCTCTTAAAAGCATTGCATTAAAAGCAGAATTGTTAGGTCCCCATTTTCAGAAAAGCACCTGAAATATCTCTTCTAGGGAGAGTTATCCTCTATCTAACTCATCTTTATAACAAGAGTGACCATACTGTGACTTCCTCCTCTCTCCCACTCCACTTGTTTTCACTTGTCCTCTTCAACCTCCCTTTTTTCTAGCTTCCTCCCAAATCAGCTTATTCTGTAATACTTTAATTTTCCTTTAAAATTTAAGTGTGAAATAGTACAGCATTTATACTATTTACCTTTTAAAGTGATCCTTCTACTTAAATATGAGACTAAAAGGTCTTTTAGAAGAGGTCAACCCCATTTTCAGATTTGTTTTTGCCTGTTTGTGGTTTTTAGGTCACTTTCCTGGAAATTCTATCTTTTGTACAACTAAGTGCCAACTAACTATTCAACATTTCTGATGCTGTGAATACAGGCTGCAAGTGTTTAGTACTGAGATGCAAACTCAGTTTCTCACAAATGGATTAGGAATTTTTTAGTTGGCACACACAAAATCTAGTTCAAGTGTTTACAACTTTACAACCTCATCCCCAGCACAACTTTATCATACAAAATATAACAATCACAATAATTGGAACAATGGTTCTTATGAGTCAGATTTCTGTAAAAAGTGTATCATGGACAGCGTTTCTTGGCAATTAGATCTAAAGGTAATAGGCAGAGATGTCTCTTAGTTGGCAAAACACACACGTAAAACATAAGCACTTTCCTCCCCAGGATGACAGCAAGATATCAAGGATGCCAAAGAGCAAAGGGGTGTTAACCTAACCCAGTGAGACGAGGTTTTAAATTAAGTATAAGTGAAATGTTCCAAGAAAAAAAATACTTGCTGAGATTCACTATTTTAAAAATGTTGGCAAGCGTTCATGGGCTTTTTCAGATGTTTGACTTGTTACCAGAACTGAGAAGCAGGGAATAATATATATTTGTGCAGCAAAATGATTGTGACTGGACTTTTTTTTTATAAAAAAGGATTCTGCACCTTTGAATATATATATACAGGCTAAGCGCCTGTTTTGGTGCCATTGGCCAGAAGGAATGTTCTCCTCTGTGTGAGGTGAAGTGAAATTTCTTTGTTTTAAACGCCTGCCTCCAGGGTACGTAAAAGTGGGAGATGGGTTAGAACTCTGGGGGATGGGACTGAGATGGCTCAGACTGTGAAATCTATGAACTGAATGTGTGAGAGAAAATCCTCCTCCAGCCTCGGAGGGGGTGTCTCCCCCAATACCAGCTCCCTCCCCCCGGGCTTGTGGGGCGGGTCTGGTTTGCTCTGTAGCAGCAGCGGCCGCAGCAGCAGCCCTGGGGCTGAACGGCGGCGGCCTCCAGGCACTGCAGGAAAGCGGTGGCTCCAAGAGCGCGAGGCCCTGGGGAGATCCGGCTGAGGCTGCCACCAGGATGGAGGAAGCGTCGAGTGGAGCCGAGAAACGGGGACGGATTTCCTCCCCAGCTTCCCTACAGCTTCGCGGGGCTTGTTCCGTGCGCCTGCGAGGTGGAAGAAACCTGCGCCTTGGGCATGGCAGACGCAGCCGGCGAGCGAAGCGGGCACAGCGGGTAACTGGCGAGCCGTGGCCGATTTCGGGAACCTACGCCGCCACGGCCGCTCATTGTCTCTCTCCTTCCACCCGGAGGCAAACAGGAAACGCGCCGCCAAGCTAAGCGACGGATGGGCATCCTGGCCAATGAGCACTGCCGACAGAGAGCGTGGTGGCGAATGAACACGGAGAAGAGGGGCGGGACTTCCGGGCGGGCTGTCACCCTCTTCCCCCCTTTTGGGTTGGAGGCTCCACCTTTTGTGTTTCCCGCACAGTCAATCAAAATAGGAAAAAAAAAAATCCCCGGACCGCTCCGGCCGTGTCCGCCGCCGCTTCCCGCATCCTCTCCCACCGCCGCCGCCTTCGCTCCTCACCATGTGTAAGGCGGCGGGGAGCCCCGCCTGAGGTGCCCTAAACACACTATGACCGGTACGTAAAGCCGAGAGAGCAACCCTTGCTGCTGCTGCTGCTGCCGCCGCCGCTGCCGCCGACCACAGCCAGCCCCGGGCCGCTGCCACCGGCTCCCGGCCCCGTGTGTGCGACCGAGTGTCTGTGAGAGGCAGAAAGCTGCACTCCCCTCCGCCTCCCTCCCCTCCCTGCCAGCTACCGTCCACCCCTCAAGCCCCAGCAACGCCGTGTCCCCGCCGGGCCCCGGGGCGGGCGGTCCGGCCCGCCGGGAGCGCATCCCCCTGTGTGCGGGTGCGGGCGGCGGGCGGGCGGGCGTATGTGTGACTGACGGTGCGAGAGGAGCGAGCGCGAGTGAGAGCGAGCGGCGCGAAGGGAAAGGGGAGGAGAGGAGAAGAGAGGGGGCAGGGGCAGCGCGGGGAGGAGGAGGAGGAGGGAAAGAGGAGGAGGAGGAGGGTTACAGGCAGCGGCGGGCGGGGGCAGCAGCAGGAGGGGAGGAGGGAGCCGCCGCCGCCGCCGCCGCCGCCGGGGGGCGGGTGGGGGAGGGGAAGGGGACTCGGTCCAGGCTTTCGGAATAATTTCGCCTCGGCCCGCGGGCCCCCTCCCTCTCCTCCACCCGCCTTCCTCCCCACCCCCACCCCCCCGCGCTGTGCCTGCAGCTCCCGAAAAGCCCGTGAAACAAGAGGAAATGGCTGCCTTGGACGTGGACAGCGGCGGCAGCGGCGGCGGCCACGGCGAGTATCTACAGCAGCAGCAACAGCAGCAGCACGGAAACGGCGCGGTGGCGGCGGCGGCGGCCCAGGTGAGGAGCGGCTGAGCCCCGGCCCGGCTCCCCCCTCGCGCCGCTTTCTCCTCCCCTCGCCTCTCCCCTCCCTCCGCGCCACTCTCCTCCCCTCCCCCCGCCCCGGGAGCTGCCCGCCCGAGGCGCCAACGCTCCGACCCCGCCTGCGCTACCCCTCCCGCCGCCTTTTGTGTGTGTGAGAGAGATTGTGTGATTTTGTGTGTGTGTGTGTGTGTGTGTGTGTGTGTGTACGCGTGTGTGCGCGCGACTGCGCGCGCGCGCGTGCGCCCTCCGGGGGTGGGTGTCCGGGCGGAAGGTGGAGGCCCGGCACGCAGCCCGCCGCCCGCCTTTCTGCGGACGGTGGAGCTGGTGCGCGTGCGAGCGGGAGAACGCGAGCGGGAGTCGAGGAGGAGGAGGAGAGCGAGAGCGCGGGCTGGCGCTCGCCAGGGCGCAGCCTGGGGGGACCGAGTCGCACTTCCTGTGCGAGCGGCGGCCCGGCCCTAACTGCCATCCCCTCCCCCGTCTCCTCTCTGAACCCGCCCATCGGGGGTAGGACACTCAGCCGTCACCGCTCGCTCTGCTGGCCGCTACCTGCAGCAAGATAGGGCCGCCATCGCCGGGCGACGACGAGGAGGAGGCGGCCGCCGCAGCCGGGGCCCCCGCCGCCACTGCCGGAGCGGTAAGTCTCGCGCGCGCGGCCCGCCCCCGCCGAGGCCCAGCGCCCGCCATCCCGGGCCTGCAGCGCGCCTGGCGGCCCAAAAGGCCTCCCCGGCGCCTGTGCCTTCCCCGATTCGGACCGATCGTGCATCCAGGGCGCTCTTTCCTGCTCTTTCGCATGCCAGTTTGGATCAGATGCCAGCCCAGGCTTTCTCTAAATTGTCACTGCGGAACCTCGATCCAAATTCACTACAAAATGAAGTCTGAGAGGGCGGGGGTAGAGGACTCCAAAATGGATGTTTGAGCAATTCATATCACTGCTGAAAACTCCTTCACTGAACACTAAAAAATTTTCAAGCACAGCCTATCGGCCATAGGTAGTATCAACTACAGAGGCAATGTTTTTAGTCTTTATTATTTTTGAACATGGAGCTTTTTCCGTTGGAAGTTAATAGATCTTACCGATTTAAACCGTATATCGTTAAAAAAAAAAAAGTTTATTCTTTGCGTTATCATTTTGTATGCTGGAGTGAAGACTTTTTGAATGCTTTTTCAGTAGCCATTCTAAATAGTCGAATTTTATTAGTTTTTGCAGACTTCTCAATTTTGCAGTAATTTTTCTTGTGTAGTAAGTGAAACATTTAATTAGCGACCATTGAATTCGGTGAAGTTACTTAGTACTTTAGTTTTTGAAATTGAACAGTGTTAGAAACAAAAGTACATGTAAGGAATTGGCAAAGTTATATTTTCATTTTATTATGATTGCTAGTGTTTTTGTAGTGTTTTCACGGTCTGGGGCAGGGGGAGGAGCTTGCCAGTGTTATATGAGGGCTTAATACAAATGATCTAGAAACAGGTTTTAGGACTGTTCGTGAATTTTATATTTGTTTAAATCATCGCTGTTGCATGAGTTTGATATGTAGATGTGTTTATTAAAAGAATTGAAACCTTGCTCAGTTCTCTCTGAGGTGGATTATAGAAATTTGTGTAGTGATATTTTGAGTAGTCATTGTAGGCAAAAAAGTTTGATATTTGATAGTGTGCAGGAAATTCTTAGTATTTCTAGGCATTAAAAGTGAAGCTAAAGTTGTATAAAATGTAATTTTAATGCTTCAAATTATACTGTAGAAGGACATGAACGGTTTTACAGTCCTAAAAGTATGATTTTTAGGTTTTGTGCTTTTGTAAGCAGATTAAAGTGTAAAAGCATAAAATTATGTTTGTGCGAGGCATTGATATTTTTAAATAATTTATGGATTGGTTAACCTTTTTCTATGAACTATATCCTAGACCCACTGTACCAAAATAAATTGAAACCACTGCATAAGTAAAATTGCAAAGCAAATTGCTTCTACTTACCTTTTTAATATTTTCAATTAGAACCAAAAACTTCTTGTAACTGCAGCTTGCCAAGTTTAGGTATCAGCTTATTGATGGGGGAGAAGGGAGAAGTGAAGGAGGAAGTTGTGGGGGAAAAGCATGTATATGTACATGTATGTATGTGTGAATCTCAGCCTCAGGAATGGAATATTATCTTCAACTTTAGCCTACTGTGGCCATATATCACTTGTATGAAAGTTGTTTCCATGCCTCTTCAGCTCCTCTGAACTACCAAATCTCTCCTGACATCACATTTCGCTCCAGATGAGTATGAACTAGAATCAGTTGGAGCATTTTTTTTTCTTTTGGTTGGTACCTGTGCATAAAATTTTTCACTGAGTTAAATTGGTTAAGATTGGCTTGAATGTTTGCTTTAACAAATGGGAAAATTATTTTTGTAGCTCAAATGAATTTTAGACATGTGCATCTTGGAAAATTAAAGAATTTAAGTGACTTAGTGGGCATTTTTTCCCTCACTTAAAAATATGCTGAGATAATCTTTACTCAATTACCAAGAATCCTGAGAGGTCTATAGAGAGCTTTTTTGTAGCTATGTTTCTTAAAATTTTTATTTTGGAAGAATTTTAAATTTACAGAAAAGTTGCAAAATTAGAACTGAGAGTTACTTATACTTTCCACCCAGGTTCCCTAATGTTAATATACCCATGGTATGTTTTTCAAAACTAGGAAATTAATAGGGATACGGTATTATTAACTACTGGCTTTATTCTAATTTCACCAGTTTTTCCCCTAATGCTCATTTTCTGTTCCATGATCCAGTCCAGGATAGCACATTGCACATAGTATTGTGGTTAAAATCAAGTGAAATATATACATACAATTTAACTTTATGCCATTTTAGTTTGGTATTTTAATATTAAAAGGTCATCGAAAAGCCAATCTGTTGTGAAGATTTGCTTTAAATATTTTGAAATTAGCATTTGTTAGGATATGTGTTTATCTTGGATCCTGACCAAGAATGTTTGGTTACCCACAATACAGTACTAAATGAGTCTAATCACAGTCTCACCTGTATTGCCCTATAACATGGTTTGATGGCCAGACTGTATTATTAAAAGTTGTATAGTTCATTTTTGTAATAAGTCAGGAAATGGAATAAAGTAGACCATTATGCAATATTAACTTGTGCATTTTGTATTTGTATGAAGTTGTGGGTTAATTTATTTCACTTGTACTGCACTGTAGTAAACTACACAAGTAAATATTATGAAAGTCATTGCCTAATCATCAGTTCAGGTTGTAAATTTAGTTTTCATTAATTTAGTATATAAATGTTGGTGAGCTAAAAAATAAATAGTAGCTTGTTTCAAAACAAGGTTATTTTTTACCATTACTTAACATCAGACCACTGTCATTGTAGTGAATTCATTGAGTAATTCTTTTTATTTGAAGTCTGTTGAAGTACTTTAGTGTTCCTCCCAGATTTTAAGAAACTAGAGTACAAACTTGCTTAAGAATGGTTGTTAGTTTGTTTCCACTTTAGCTTCACACTTGTTCTTATTTCCGTTTACTCCTTCCTTGCCTGTTTTTGCCTTTTGTGAAGTCATTTGTGGGAACTGAGAAGTTAATAATCCTTCCAAATGCTGTGGAGTAACTGGTATGAATTTTTTCCCCCCTTATCCACAGGTATTAGCAGAGAAGATAGATAACCTCTTTTTTTCCTTCCTCTCACTCCCAACCCCCTCATCCCCACCATTTTTATGCCTGGTTGTACTGGATAATGCCCTTGTAATGAATTGCTATGGCAACATCCCAGGGCTACTCTTGGTTGTAGTCCTTTTCACTGTGATTGTGTTCATATGCAGAGGGAGGCTTAGAGTACCTTCACTTAAAACTTTTACAATAATGCCAACTTCCATGTTAAATGGTATTTTGTTTGTTGTCCAATGAGAATGTTAAAGTTACTGAGAGAAATACTGAAGGATTTTTTATTTTTTAGTGTAAAGCTTTTGTGTCTTGAACCTAAACCAAATACTAGTTCTTGCCTGGATAATGTGTTTTTGTGTCTGTCTTTCTTTTATTTGTATGGTGTTTCCAAGTAGCCTAACAGCAAACATTTTGACAACTTTTTTTGGTCTCAGATGATTTTCTAATTTATACCTTTCCCATTTTGTATTTAGTGTACTTACATATTTTAGCGGTATGCTGCTGCTTCTACTTCTCTTACAAATGAATGGGCTTAGTAGGAGTTATTTGAAATATTTGGGGCTTACTCATTGTTGAATTATGGAAATAAATAGGTTTAAAATTGGTGCACAGTTTTTCATAGAAGGCTCATCTCAAGATCAGTTTATTGGTTCGTTCTATCATTTTGCTTGCAATGATTTTAAAGTAAAATATCTTTAATTATTAATTCAATAAATATTTATGATCTTTGGGCCAAGAATTGTGCTAGGCAGTAATGGATGTTTTTCAAATCCGTCTTTGTATTCTTAGTAATCATAATGATATCTTAGGATTGTATAGTGCTTTATAGTTTATGAAGCTTAACATTTTTGGTTCTTATAACCCTGATTCTTGTGTCTCTGCAAGGTAATATTTTTCCCATTTTAATGTAAGGAAATTGAATCCTGTTAAAAATCACACACCATTCTATAGCTTTGGCTAGGATCAGAACTCAGTTCTGAGTTTTTTCCTTTCTAGTGTGATATACTCCATTTCTCCAAACAATATTAGTTTAAATCATAAAAGTTTAGTCGTTTTCTGATTTTGTTTTCTCTCATTCCATTAAAAATATTAACACTTAGTAAATCTTTTAAAATTAAATTTATTTCATGGAAGAAAATCTTTTTTGTTGCATTTTTAAAATCTTAAATCATCTTACTGTTCCCAGTTCCTCCCCCCAGCCCTCACCAGGCTGTGCTTCATAAGTATTTCTTATATATACTTTTCACTTTAGATTTATTCAAAGTTCAAATACATCATTTTGTCATAGAATTTCCCTTCAGTTAATGACCTGCGTTGTTGGAAAAAGTGGTACTGTGGTTTATTTTTATTTAACTTCTCTATTTTTGAGACCGGGAGGGAGTCCTTACATTTACTCATATTTGTCATTTAAGTACTTGCATTTATTTTCAAGGAATTTTTTGACTAGAAAGCTGTTTACTGATTGTTGACTATTTGCCCTTTTTACTATTTTGTAAATAAAATATTAGATGCCATAAATTGACTTTTTTTAAAGATGAAAAAGGGACAAAAATGCCAGTATTGTAAAATTAATATTAGCCACTGTATTTTTTAATATAAGTGGAATAATTGTAATAATGCTAGTCAAAAAAAATCATGTTGATTCATAAATTTTATTTATTTATTTAGTTATTTATTTTTTAGGTACGGCAACCCTTGGTTGACCTCACAGATTGCAAGGACCTTGTCAGCTTACAATCCCTTATTTTTAAAAAATTTTTCACACCTACAGCACCTGGTCTTCCTAGGTGGTCTCCCATCCAAATACTAACCAGGCCCGACCCTGCTTAGCTTCTGAGATCAGACAGGATTGGGCTTGTTCAGGGTGTCATGGCCGTAGACTTAAATTTATTTTTAACCATAAGAAGATAAGGTTGGATTTTAGACATGTACTTCAGTGTTGAATTAAATATAAAGTATAGATTTAAATATTTTTGTTTAAAATGCCAAGAGATTGAAATGAAACGTGAATCATTACTCATACTGGGAAAGATGATGTAAGCTTGTAGTTTCTATACCAGGTAAAAGTTGAGGAATGACATGTGACTTAGATGTTTGTTACTTCATTTTAATAATATAAGTTCGATAAGTTTTAAAAATTATTTAAATGATCATTATTTTAGTTCAGGCTTAGCTGTTTCTGCTGGGTCCCACAGTTTCTCTGCTTTTGGTCTCTTCCGTCTTTCTCCTTCACTGGGCCTTTATCTTTATAAAACAGGGATCTGATGTCACCATTTACTCGCTTTAAAAATTTTATGACAATAGACTATAGATGTCAATTATAATGTACACCTGAAAATTATATAATTGTATTAACCAATGTTACCGTAATAAACTTAAAAAAATAATAAAATAAAATTTTATGGCTTTCATTCACTATCTGAAGGATAAAGTCCAAACTGCTTAGCCAGATCTACAAAGACGTTTACAGGCTCTGATAAAAATGTCTAGTTCTATTCTCCATTACTTTTCTCTATGAATATGAGCCTTTTCTAGATCCTCTCTTGAATTCGAAGCTACATATTACTTTTTAAAGTTTCTTTTTGTCTGTGACTTTGTTTCTGTACCTTTATTAATGCCTCTATCTCTCTTTTCTAACTGCCTACAGTGGAATCTTAAATTTTATTCTAAGATTACTTTTAAATATCTTTTATATGAAATCTTTTTTTCAATCTTCTGTTTGCAAAAAGCATTTTGATCATATGACTAGTGTACACCACTGTTCACATAACAGTATGTATGTATTCGGATAGATTGTGAACCATTTGATGAAAATGATTGTATATCTCATGGGCAAATCATGCTCATTTTTCTTGGCAGATATGTGGCTTATCCATGGACATATACTTTTCAACTGTGCATCTACATGAGAATTAGGAAGTGTTTTCTTTAGAAACTTTTAAGGTCTTCTGTTTTTACAATATTTATTAAAAATTCAGAATGTTGAGAGAATAGTATTTATCTAAACTTTTTTCTGTGGTCACAGATCTTTGAAAATATGATGAAACTCTAGATAATGCACACCCCCTCCCCCAACCCCAGGCCAGTTGCACTTTCTTAAAAAGTTGGTGTGCTATTTTAGAGGATTCAAAGATTCTTTGAAGCCCAGGTATGGATCCAGGATTGAGAATGCTGGGCTAGATGTGCTTATGCTCTCAATGACTATAGATGCGTGGAGTTTCAGGAAATCACATATAGATCTAGAGGGAAATGGGATAGGAATGGTTTTATTTTGATGGTAAGTAATATAGGGTCTCATTCCCCATGTCTACCCCTGGCCTCAGTGGGAGACAAAGTGTGGTATGGTATTTAAGGGCCTGGTTCTGGAATTAGACTTGGCCTAGTTTTAAGTCTTATCTTGGCATTTGATTGTTATGTGATTTTTCATTCCCTCAATTTTTTCATTCTGAAATGGAGATAATAGTAATACTTACTTTATAGGATTGTTGTAAGGAGTAGATGATAAAATCTTACAAATCTTTATCATAGTGCATGGAATATGAAAGAAGAGTTCAAATGTTAGATGTTACTGTTACTATTCCTTTAAAAAAATCTTCCCTTTGACATTGATGTGGAGAATTTTGGTTTTTGCTTTTCTACATTGATATATTTTTAGTCTTGCTTAATCTATAAAATATAAGGATGATACCTGAGATTCTGGCAGGTCACAGAATGCAAACTGTATATACCTAGCACATTACTACAGACTTAAGTACAATAATAAGTAAAGCCATAGTCTAAATCTTCCAGCTTTTAGATTCTAGAAAAACTTTTCAGACTTTGCCATGTGGTCACAGGGCAATAACCTTTTTTCATTAAATTTTTAAAGGTCTCTTCTTTTTTTTTTTTTAAGTAGTTCATGGGAAAAGTAAAGAACTGCTAATGGAATAGCCCTAGCCATAAGTAGCTTTAATTGTTCGCTTTAAGGTTTGTACCAATAATACTCAGATCTCAACTTTTCTAATTTAGATGTCTTGATAATACTATATTAATAATGTTTCTTTTTAAAAAATCAAATATAATGCATCTGATTTAGTGATATATTTTTAGTGCGTTGTATACTTTTTGAAATCTTTAGTGTTTGAGGTATGTTTGGTTTGAGCTGCTCATAATCTTTTCTGGTCACTTCTACTTTATTTTTAACTGTAAAGGATTAGAGATCATAGATAAGGGATTAAATCCATTTGTTGTCATAAGACCAAGATTTCTGATTGAAGTTTATTTTTCCTGCTCAGATAGCACGGGTTATTTTTGCAATAACTAACAAAATCCGGAATGATAATTATCGTAATTTATATGGTGCTGCTTCTGTATTTGAACGCTATTGTATTCTTAAGAGAACGTTTATTTTCAGGTAGTAGGATTTATATCAGTTTTTAGAGTTTTTTTGAGGATTGGTTTAAATAAACCACAAATACATATCACATAGCACGTTTTGTTTTCTTCCTCCAGACAGGTGATTTGGCTTCTGCACAGTTAGGAGGAGCACCAAACCGATGGGAGGTTTTGTCAGCCACTCCTACAACTATAAAAGATGAAGCTGGTAATCTAGTACAGATTCCAGGTGCTGCTACTTCAAGTGGGCAGTATGTTCTTCCCCTTCAGAATTTGCAGAATCAACAAATATTTTCAGTTGCACCAGGATCAGATTCATCAAATGGTACAGTGTCCAATGTTCAATATCAAGTAATACCACAGATTCAGTCAACAGATGGTCAGCAGGTTCAGATTGGTTTCACAGGCTCTTCAGATAATGGAGGTATAAATCAAGAAAGTGGTCAAATTCAGATCATTCCTGGCTCTAATCAAACTTTGCTTGCCTCTGGAACACCTCCTGCTAATATCCAGAATCTTATACCACAGACTGGTCAAGTCCAGGTTCAGGGAGTTGCAATTGGTGGTTCATCTTTTCCTGGCCAAACTCAAGTAGTTGCTAATGTACCTCTTGGTCTGCCAGGAAATATTACCTTTGTACCAATCAATAGTGTCGATCTAGATTCTTTGGGACTTTCGGGCAGTTCTCAGACAATGACTGCAGGCATTAATGCCGATGGACATTTGATAAACACAGGACAAGCTATGGATAGTTCAGACAATTCAGAAAGGACTGGTGAGCGGGTTTCTCCTGATATTAATGAAACTAATACTGATACAGATTTATTTGTGCCAACGTCCTCTTCATCACAGTTGCCTGTTACTATAGATAGTACAGGTATATTACAACAGAACACAAATAGCTTGACTACTTCTAGTGGGCAAGTCCATTCTTCAGATCTTCAGGGAAATTATATCCAGTCGCCTGTTTCTGAAGAGACACAGGCTCAGAATATTCAGGTTTCTACAGCACAGCCTGTTGTACAACATCTACAACTTCAAGAGTCTCAACAGCCAACCAGTCAAGCCCAAATTGTGCAAGGTATTACACCACAGACAATCCATGGTGTGCAAGCCAGTGGTCAAAATATATCACAACAGGCTTTGCAGAATCTTCAGTTGCAGCTGAATCCTGGAACCTTTTTAATTCAGGCACAGACAGTGACCCCTTCTGGACAGATAACTTGGCAAACATTTCAAGTACAAGGGGTCCAGAACTTGCAGAATTTGCAAATACAGAATACTGCTGCCCAACAAATAACTTTGACGCCCGTTCAGACACTCACACTTGGTCAAGTTGCAGCAGGTGGAGCCTTGACTTCAACTCCAGTTAGTCTAAGCACTGGTCAGTTGCCAAATCTACAGACAGTTACAGTCAACTCTATAGATTCTACTGGTATACAGCTACACCCAGGAGAGAATGCTGACAGTCCTGCAGGTGAGTCTTAAATCATGTCATACTATAGTTATGTTCAGTGATTTAATATGTAGGGAAATTTTTTGCCTTTGGTGTTTATCAGTATCTAGCCATCTTTAGTGATGATATATTACCCTTTTTGTATGGAAAGTAGACACCAAAATGTTTTTCAAATTGTTCTTCATTGAAAGTTTGTAGTTTTTGAAGTCAAGGATTCATTTCTTCATCATGCCAATTACATTTGTATTTCTGCCTTAATTGTGTATTTGTTTTCACATCTTATTGGTATTGTTAAGCACTGCATCATTTTTATTTGGCAGGTAAGGTGTCTTGATTATTCTTGGTGTGATGTGAGTTAAATGTTTTATGCATTATGTTTGTTTGGGGAATCTGGCATAGTGAAAATATGTACTGGGAGTAAACACTATGCTATCTCAGCCAGTAGCTAGCTGTGTGATTTTGGCCAAGTTACTTTTTCCTCTAATAAACTCAGTTTCCTCTTCATGTAATATGGGGTTGTTGGTAGTGATTCTGTGATTGTCTATTCTTCTAAGTGTGTAGTGGGCATTGAACTTACCGAACAATATGTTAGCCATATTGTTACTGATAGCACCGGTTGAAATTTCAGAAGTCTACTCTTTGAATGTTGTGCAAGAAATAGATAATACAGTTTTAAAAGGGATAGTATCATCTTATTAATATTATTTACTTAGATAACTTTATTAAATGTTTTGTTGTGTACTGAATTCTTACTTTCACTCTTCTACCTTTATTTGAATTTTTGTGGACAGTGTACTGTTTTAACCTTCAGGTGAGTCAGTGATTCTAAACTCTTAAATTTGGACAGTTGAATTTAATTTATTGAAATAATTTCTATCATAATAAAGGCTACCGTTTTTCTTTTGAGAAATTTGTGATATATGCTTAGAAAATTGGAATTGTCTTGAAGACTTTGGTCTGCCCTTGGAAAACCTTTAATTGCATTTGAACCTTCTGAGGCTGTGGTTTAGAGTAGCAGTTCTCAAAGTGTGGTCTGTGGATTCTTAGAGTACTCTGATATTGTCTTACATGTTCTTGATGTCAAACTACTTTTCATAATAATATCAACGTTATTGCCTTTTTCATTGTGTTGCATTTTTATGATGGAGGTTAAAACTGCTTGTGTCTTGGCGCAAAACTGTACTAGTAGTTTTCTTCATGAGGTTGCACTTAGTTAAAAAAAAATGTGTTTTGTTGATGAACGACCTTGATAAACCAGTCAAAATAGTTATTTTTTACTAAATCTTGATCCTTGACTGCTGCATGTTTTTTTAAAATAGTTTTATTGATATATAATTCATGTACCATAAAATTCACCCTTTAAAGTATACAGCTCAGTGAATTTTTTTGGTATAGTGAGACTTGCAACCGTTATCACTATCTAATTTTAGAACATTTTTATCATCCCTCCTCCCCCCGCCCCCCGAAAAAACCCACACCTTCATTCTACCCCTGCCTCCACCTTAGCCCTTGGTAACCACTAATATATTTTCTGTCTCTCTGGATTTGCCTTTCATAGAATCAGTGGAATTCCATTTCATATCGATGCATTCATATAATAAATGGTTTTTCGTGTCTTCTTTTATATAGCATAATATTTTCAAGATTCATGTGTATCCTATCTCATTTCTGTTCATGGTTGAATGATACTCCCATTATATGGATATACCACATTTTTTTTCATTTGTCATTTGATGGAGAGTTTCCACTTTTTGACTATTATGAATAATGATGCCGTAAACATTATGTGTGCAGTTTTTTTGTGTGAACATGTTTTTGTTTCTTTTGGGTATATATCCCAAGGAATGAAATTGCTGGATCGTATAGTAACTCTGTGTAACATTTTGAGGAACCGCCAAGTTTTTCCAAAGTGACTACCTTTTATGTTCACCAGCAATATATGAGAGTTCCAGTTTCTTTACATTCCCTACCAACAATACCTCTCATTGTCCTTTTTGATTATAGCTATCATAATGGGTATGAAGTGGTATGTCATTATGTTTTTGGTTTGCAGTTCCTGCTGCTTGTCTTTGTAATATTTTTGTGGCAAAAAGTATGTTTTAATAGAGTACTTCAAGATGATTGTATTTGAAACAAATACTTTTTTTCCAGTTGTGTAGTTGCGTGAGTTGCAGGCTGAACTAGATGCTATTTTCCTGAAAAACTATTTTTACTTGAAAGAATAACTGACAAACTAGAGTTATTGAGAAGTTTATGTTTTTAAGTGAGAGATGTTTTCTTTAAAAAATGAATTGAGTGTAACTTAAAAGGAAAAAAACTTGACAGTATTGCTACCAATGATAAAATTTGGACCTTCCAGTGAAAATGATGAGTTTTGGAAAACTCGAATCTACTACAATGAACTTATTTGTTAGCTTAATAATTAAATACTTTTCTGATGAGATGGATAGTGATATTAATAAGGAATTTTTATTTTTGGATACTTTATTATAATTAAATGGACAACATTTGGAAGGTCTATGATTACTTAGTGAACCAGTAGTTTTCAAATGACCAATTCATGTTACAAAATCACACGTGGCTTAAAGATCTATTTAAAGTTAGAGGGTAGGCCAGTAACAAACATAAGTGGAAAGTTTACCAGTATGGTTTAAGATTCTACATCGCAACAGATCTTTAAGAAACTACTGCTTGTCAAGTTTGATGTAGTATCAAAAAAGAGTACCCACAATTGGCTGAAAGGCTGTCAAATTACTTCTTTTTTCAGCCACTTATCTTTGTGAGACTAGACATACTTTATGTGCTTTAGCCCAAACCACATATTGCAACAGATTGAATGTAGAAATAGATACGTAACTCCAGTTGTTGTCTTATAACCTAAACATTAAAGAGATTTGCAAAAAGGTACAAATGGCCTCTCTTCTATAAATTTTCATTTATGTTTTTGGAAAATAGTTGTTTTTAATAAAATCTTAATTTATGTAAACATGTAATAGATTTACTATTTTAAGTGAATTAAAATTTAAACTTATAATTTCTAATACAGTAAATATAAAAATGTATAACCTACATAAAAAAGCTTTTTGAGGACTTCAGTAATATTTAAGAGTTTAGAAGAAGTCCTGAGACCAAAAAGTCTGAGAACTACTAAAGACATAGCAGTTTTTGTAAACTATTTTTTAAAGCTAGTGCAAAGTTAAGGTAGCGGAGTTCTATACATGTTAGAAAGCCATCTCTAGAGAATTTATTTGAGATTTTGTAGATTTATGTTGGTCATTAAATTAGAGTGTTATAAAGCAAGTGTTTCAGTACAGTAATATCTGAAATACAATCGAAATAGTACTGTATGAATTCAGTACAAAATAGAATTTAAAATGTAATTTAACTTACTGAATATGGCAAGGAAGAGTAGAATAAAGAGGCACTCAGAAGGCCATTATTTGAATTTTGTCCCAATTTTAAGGAATTGGGAAAGAATTTGAGAAAATAAAGTGAATGAGAATAAAAATGCCGCAATGCACGTAACAAAATATTTAGTAATAAAAACTAGGAAATTTTATTTTGGAGATATTTGGTAATAGGAAAACTATCCCTTGGGAGACTGTCTTTTTAATTGACAAAAAGGAAGATTAATTACTTTAGGATGTTTTTTCACCAGAAAAATCATTAAATTATTTTAATCTGTTAAGGCATAGTATGCTCAGATGAAATAAAATGTCGACATTGGTTTGCATTTTTACTTTTGGTAAATGTGCAATTAATGTAACAATTTTCCAAGGTACATGAAAACACCACATTTAAGTAGTGAATGTGACTCTGGGCCCTTCCTCATGAGGTGTGTTGAGAGCCTCTTATCCCTCAGAAATCAAACCCCTGTCTCCCTTGGAACAGAGTCCATCAGGCCCCAAACTGCAACCCTGCTCACTGTTTAAATTTCGTTAGTTTCATGCTCACTGAGAAATGCATGCTGTTTTAGAGAACTGGTTCTCAAACTTTTATTTTAGCTTTGTCTGCCACCACTGAGTATTTGAATGGAGGCAAAGTATGAATATATATATCTTTCCAATGTCTTTTCTTGTCAGAAAATTTCCCCCAAATTCAAGCCAAGACTTACTCAGTCTTTCAAATTATGGCCATCTCCCAGATTTCTTATCTAAATACAGTGTTATCCTTCAAGACTGGCCATATTTAAAATGCAGTCAGGGGTTTGAGGTAAGAAGAAAGGTTCATAGAAATTATTACTTCAGGCGAGACACCTAGTGTTTAGAATTCCCATTATCCTGTTTGGGAATTAGAATTCCTAAATAGCTGTGGACTATTTGGTAACTTTGCTTTTTAAAATTAGTAGTGAAAGAATGGAAACACAAAAAATTGGATTTTTAAAACTTTATGCTTAATTAAGTATTGAACAAAAAGGAAGAGATCTCTTATGTATATACTGTGTCAGGCACTATTTAGGTGATTTTAGAAATATCTCGTAATTCTTTCTTGTAATAATTAATGTTACTATTTTGATATTTGGGTGGAGAAGGAAACTGCCCCAAGGCTACAACTAGCCTTTTTATTTTTCTACCCACTCTCCTTCACTGTCTTGGTATTTAATTTACATCAATAGAGTATACATTTTTCTTTTTTTGTTTGTTTTTGCTTTAGTATTTTTCATTTTGGTAGGAAAGATACTAGTTATGTATTTTTTTATGGTAAGTGGAGGAAGCGTTTTCTGAAATATTTTTATTGGGGATTCTAACAAAATAAATGTAATAATCTTTATCGGTTTTACCTAAGGAATCACATGTCAAAACCGTGATTAGAAATGTACAATTACTACTAAAAGACAAAACCTGTTACATGAAAAGCAGAGTGTATGGTGGAAATGCAGTCTTCAGAGCTGAAGAGTTGACGGTAGGGGCGAGGAATGTGAACAAGATCTTTGTTGATTTAAAGTAATTGGTAGATCTCTTAGCCTTCTTACACAGATGGAGGACCAACCTAACTTTTGTCTTATGTAGACTTAAAGTGTTTACTCTTAAACATACCTCGAGGACATCTTAGTTAGGTATTGTGAAGTGTACTCAGTTTTGTTTCTAATTCTGATGAGATAATTACTAATAATTTTCTTGTGTTGAAGAAATACAGTCTATAGATAAAAACTTTGAGTCTTAAGTGACATGAATAAAAATAAGTTCACCCCTGATTTATACAAAAATTACAGAGATAGTCTTAAATTTTAACAGACAGAAAAGAAGTTACTAAGAAATTACAGACCTACAAATTGCCACACAGATTCCAGAAGATCATGTAGTAGTATCTTCACAGTACTGAGAGAAAATAACCAGCCGAGAATTTATATGCAATTAAATCCCTACTCAAGAATTAGAATATAACGAAGACATTTACAGTATTCAAGGACTGAGATTTTATTATTCAGAGACCCTTAGTAAACCAACTGCTGAAGGATCAAGTAGAATGGATCCAGAGGAAAAGAGTGGGAAATAAGGAAATAATAGTGATCACAGAAATGTGTAAAAAATTCATTATTTAACTGACTGTAAAATATAATAACTTTAAAAGTTATAGAAAACTTCAAAAATATACAAAAACAGGGAAATGTGTAAAGAACCTTAGTGTACCTACCTCCCAGCCTCAGTAGTTATTATTCTGTCATTCTTGTTCTCTCTCTTCTCATCATATAAATTTTTTTTTTTTCCTGCTGGAGTATTTTAAAGCAGATCCCAGAATTTTACCCTAAAATTCTAATGAATTGGTTTTGAGTGTGTAGTCTGGGAGTCCCTGAGACTCCAGTGGGAAGTCCTTAAGGTCAAAGATATTTTCATGATAATACTCAGATGTTATTTGCCTATTCTGTTCTTACTTCACAAGTAGCATATAGTGGATTTTCCAGTTCTTCACGTTTTGTCATAGTTGTGTAATCACCAGTGTAGTCAAGATACAGTATTTCATCACTCCCCTCTTTCTCATGTGCCACTTGAGCCATTCTCCATCTTGCCCGTTCTCTGGTAAAAATAGGTATAACTCACATAAACAACTCCTTGAAGCTGTCAGTAATTTTCGAGATATCAAAAAAAAGTTTGATAACTATTGCTCTAATTAATAAGGGATTTTTAAAAACAAGCACAGTGCAGTTATTTACAATATACTAAATTTATAGTAATTTCTTAATATTACCTAATATTTTCACAAAGTTCACTTTTCTCCAATTGATTAAAAAATGTATTCTGAAGAATTGATTTATTTTAATTAGGATTCTAACAAGGACGTGTATTTTATTGGTTGGTGTGCCTCCAAGGTGACAGCTTTTCAACTAATGGTTTTAGCAACTTTTCATTGTTGTCATTTGGATTCAATATTAAATGATTTGCAAAATGGTGATTTTAAAATTTTTATCAATCCTTTTGTGTTTAAGAACTTCCTCTATTAAGAACTTTGGCTTGTTAGCTATTTATTTTCAGAATGAGTTCGTGTTGGACCTGCCATCAGAGATTCTCTTTATTTTTTTTTTTTAAAGCTATTGTTTTAATTCATGACTGTCATCTTGCTAGTTAATGTTAATATTGTTAAAGAAGAAATGGAGTGCTAAGGATTAAAACAAACAGAGGTGTGGGATTAGGTGAGCGGATGGGTAAAGATTCTTGCCATTTTTAGGAGGGATAATCTTTTAGATAATAGTTTTAGACTTTTTACACAAATTTATAATGTGGATATAAGTAACTATCAAGAGGATAGAAGTGTAACTTTTGACTTCTAAACTGAGGCAGGACATAGAAAGAAGAAATGCAGCAAAGCAAAGGAGTAATAGTAGATGGAGAAATTCAGGACAACCCTGAAATGGAAATAGGAAAAAAAAAAATTAGTAATCCCACAGCCAGTAAAATAGGTAAATTATCTGCTGATATTTTGCTATATGATCTATCTTTTTTCTGTGTGTATGTGTGTGTGTGTATGTGTGTATATATATATATATATATATATATATATATATATATATATACTGTAAGAAATTGTGGTCATAGACACAACAGCTTTGTAACTTCTCCGATCCTCTATTGTTAAGTGTTTAGGCTATTTCTTATTTTTTCCTGTTACATAGAAAGCTTTGCACACATTTCTAATTATTTCCTTATACAGAAGAAAAAATGGAATTATTAAGTAAAGAATGTTACTATTTAAGATTTATGTATATTGCAAAAGTGTTCTTTAACCAGCATTGTATGAGAGAGGCGTCAGATGGACAAAGTTTTGGGGGTTATAAAGAGAATCTAATGCATCCATTAATTATTAAGGAATTTGAACTTTTTTTACATGTTTATCAGTTGTTTTATTTCTTTAATCCATTGCCATTCATTTTTGCTTGTCTCCTCCCCTCTAATTTGTGAGACATTAAAAACAAAAAAGACATCCTTTATATGTTAAGGGAATTAATTAATGTTTTGTCACATCATCAATAAATTTTTTGTTTACCTTTAAGTTCGGTCATGTTGATTTTCAGTACATGTAAGTTCTTACTAGACTTTTTTTTTTTTTTTTTGAGGAAAACTGAATTTAGAAACTTTAGACCATAGTTTTTAGTTTAGTTTGTATTGATTTATAAGTCTTCTGATGCAACTCAACAGTTTGTGGAAGCAATTGAGAATTTCAAATTCCTATGACTGGAAAAATACTTAGAATATATTATGTGCCTTTTAAAATGAAATTGTTTCAACCGTTTTTTGTCACACTTGTTATTTTCTTACTACTCTCTAGAAAAATAGTGTTCACAAATCTCTGAATAAGTTCTTGAGGATAATACGTAATGTCTCAAATATTTAATTTAATGTTGGTAAATATAATAATATTCTAATTAGCAGTATGATTTAAACCATGAAATCTTAGGTCAGCCAATTAAGCTTAGGTACATCTTTAACAAATGGCTGCTCAATGTCTGTTTTTAAGTAACTTTAAAAATTTTTTATCCCCCTCACCTTTTTCTGAATTTACTAGTTTTATTTTCTGAATTAGTATATTTAATTTATGATTAAACAGATATACTCTACTAATGTAGTGAGTAATAATAATTTAAATTAGAATTCTGGATAGACACAACAGAATGGAAATCACCTAAAGAGTGCTTTCTTTGATACTTTGTTCTATAGTGCCATATTCCTTTTAATGTAAAAGGATAACTTTATTAAAGCTAATTTCTAAATTACTTGGTCATTTTAGTGGTTTGTGGAGACAGTTTTGTATTCAACTTTTATTTTATGAGGGTACTTGTCATATGACCCTTTTCATAAATCTCATTAACTTTTCCTCTAATGAATAGTGCCATCATCATCCTCTCAGCATCCTGGATTGTAATTTATTCAGTCAGCAAATGTTTAAGGGTGTAGTACAATATTCCAGGTAATGTTTTTTATAGTCTTTGACAACAGTAAAAGAGGCAAAGTCCCCACTCTCATGAACTTTGTGTCTTAGTGGATGAAGACAGATAAGCAAACAGTAACTTTACAGTTGTAATGAAGAAGATAAAGTGGGATTATTGTGTCATAGGGAATATAGAAAAACTATGGAAGATGGTAGTTATTTTAGGTAAAATGGTTAGAAAATACCTCTTTATAAGGAGGTGGCATTTAAGTACAAATCTAAACATTGAGAAATGAGTCTTATATTGCGGTCTGGGGGAAAGGGTATTCCAGGAAGAGTGAATGAGCCAAAGTGGCTGGAGCTCAGGGAAGGAGAGGCATTAGAAGGTGAGAGTGGAAGTAGGCAAGGCCAGATAATAGAGGCTATGATAACGAATTTGTGTGTTTTTTTTTGTTTTTTGTTTTTTTTTTTTAATAGAAAAACACTGGAAGGTTTTCGGTAGGGAAATGACATCATTTTATTTATGTTTTAAAAAGATCCCTGTAAGATAGGAATGGGGGGGGTGGTGGTCGAAATGGCAAGAGTAAGCACAAGGTTAATGCAGTAATGCTGGCAAAAGAGGATAGTGAGATTGGCCAGGCTAGTAATAAGGAAAGTCTGAGGAAGGGTGGAATAAAGGGAGAATTAAGGCTTCTGTTTTGGCTTTGTTTAATTCGAAATGTCTATTCGATATCCGAGTGGATGGTTCAAGTAAACAGTTGGGTATCAGAATCTGGAGCTCAGATTGGGCTAGAGATAAAATTTTTGGAGTCTTTATTTTAGATAGATGTGTGGTGCCCAAATGAAATCATTTGGGTCATAGCTTTTCAGCATTTATACTTCATGATAGAATCTCACAGGGAACTTTTTAAAAGTACCAACAACTTGTGTTCACTTTTCTCCCTATTCTAATTTTATGGTTCTGCTTGAGGCCTAGAAAAGGCCTCAAGTGTTTTAAAAGTTCCCAGGTGATTTTGAAATGCAGTTGGGTTATAAATTAGTAAATTAATAGGGAAAGAATATAGATAGAGATTAGAAAAATAGTATCATTCTGAGCCTCAAATTATTTTTGTAGTTTTTTAAAATGCTGTGTCCAGCACAGAATCAAAGATAACCGGGCATATGAGAAGATTAGACACCATGAGTGAGAGCCAGCAGAAACAACAGAAACAAGACATTGTAACTCTAGAGACAAGAATTAACAAACATAGACTAAAACAACTCTTTAGTATGGTCTAGCAGATAAAAGCCAAACTTGAAAAAAAAATTAACAAAATTGGAGATTATAATAAAAATTATATAAGCAGATTTATAAAAGAACAAAATAGAAATTTAGGAACTGAAACTTAACCAAATTGAGGGAAATCCTTAGGGCTGAATCCTAAGACAGTTTCAACATTTGAAGAGGAATAGGAGCCAGCAAAGGAAAGAGAAGAGCTCCCAGGAGAGAACAGTACCCTGGAAGCCAAGTGAATACACTACTTAAAAAAGTAGGAGAGATTTCTTAACTTTTCAGATACCGTGGAAGGTGTATAAGAGAAGGAGATTCTGGGTGTTGGTGACAAGTGGTTTCAGTGAAGTGCCAGGGAGGAAAGCCTGAGAAGAAAAGGATTTGATTAAGGGAAGGAGGAATAGCAACAGTAATTACAGACAAATATTTTAAAGTTTTCTTTTTTTTTCTTCCTGTTAAGAGGAACATTGAAATAGTAACTGGAGGTGGAATTGAGGTTGTGGGAAGGTTTTTCTGGGAATGTTTCAGTAAAGGGTGACAAATTGATGATGCAGGAAGAAGGTAAAGTTTTTAAGAAGGCAGGCAAGGTGAAATAGAAGACACAGGTATGGGGATTGGCCACAGATAAGATTGGGGATGATCATATTTTAACTAGAAGGACATAAGATAGAGCTTTACAGATGCCGATGTGTTGGTAGAAAGATAGGTACTTTTTGTCAGATTGCTTCTGATTTCCTTTTGTAATAAACAAGCTGAGATGGGTGATGAGGGCAGGTGTTAGAAATTTAAGATGGAAGAAAGTTTGAAAGGGTCATCTGTGAAAACTGGAAAGTGAAATTAGACACTGAATTACAGGGTTACTGGGTGCCCAGTGGAGTAATTAGCATAATTGTGTATTTTCTCCAGCTACTTTTAGCTGCTGGGATGCAAGTGCAGAGTTTACTGTTTCCTATTTCTTGCTAGAAAGTTGCACATCCTTTTGGTTTTACCTCTGCTATATTTTTGTGATCTGTTCTTCCTCTCCATTCTCATTTTGTTAGTCTGGCTTTTACTGTTCTAGGCTAATAACATTTAACCTGTTTTGCGTGCCTCCTCTTTTTTCTGGTATATTTAAAACTTTTTAAAAAATTTTATAATGGTCTCCTTATTTGCAGGGGATATGTTTCAAGATCCTGGTGAATGTCTGAAACCGTGGGTAATACGGAACCTCCTATATATACCTAGGATAAAATTTAATTTATAAATTAGGCATAGTAAGAGGTTAACAAGAATAATAAAATAGAACAATTATAAAAATATACGGAAATAAAAGTTATGTGAATGTGAATATGGTTTTTTAAAATATGTTATTCCAGTATACTCACCTTATGATGTGAGATGATGAAATGCCTGTGACAAGATCAAGTGAGGTGAATGACAGGCGTCAATGACATAGCGTTAAGCTACTGTTAATCTGATATGTCAGAAGGAGGATATCTGCTTTGGGTGATCTTAGATCATTGAGCCATAAAGATGTTGATGGTTGGGGAAATTTAATATTTTCAGATTGCAGTTAACCTCAGGGTAACTGAAACCCAGGAAAGAGAAATTGTGGATAAGGGCAGGGGGGCTACTGTATTTCTTTAATGAGCAAGGCACAAATTCAGAAAGTTTATAAGGATGGTCATTAAAATGTTAGTCTCTTTCCTTCCTTAACTGCTTAGTTCCCCTCCCTAGAGGTAGCGGTTGTTAACCAGTTTTTTTTTTTTTTTTTTTGTTTTTTATAAAATGTCTCTGGTGGAAGGCTACATTTACTAACATTACCATACCTATGTATTCTTTTGGCCGTTGCCTGAAATTGTACCATACTATACCCATTCTTATGCATCAAAAAGTTTTTTTTTGTCGCATCTCTTAATATTACAAATATAGAGCTATCTCATTCTTAGGAACAGAAACCCCATTATTCTTGAACAAATATCTTGCCATTTATTTAATATGACCCTTACTGATGGATATTTTCAACTTTATATCAAATAATATTATAGTGAATATCTTTATACACATGTATTTTTTATCCCTTAGAAAAAGTATATGTATCTGAAGGATTTATATCTAGAAGGGTTAGAGATTTTTTTGGAAGACATTGGAAGTCGTTAATGTCTATCCTTTTTACGTTCGTTATCTGCCTGAAACATGTTATCTTCTTTAAAATTTTCACTGGCTCTTACATTACCTTTATTCATTTTATTTCACTTTTTTGTGTTTAATTGAAATATAAAATTATATTTCATTGTCTTTATGATCTATTGAGTCTACAAATATGTGTAGATTTCCTGCTGTGCCAGATGCTGGGGATATAAAGATACTATGATACTTGCACTAAAGTTCATAATTTAACATAGTATGTAGCATCTCTCACCTCTACCCATAGATGCCAGTAGCACCCCCTACCCTCCAGTTGTGACAATAAAAAATGGCTTCAGACATTGCCAGATGTCCCTGGTTGGCAAAATCCTACCTCTTTCCTTTGCGAACCACTAGGTTAGACAGACATGTAGAAGATTCTAATATGTGGTAAATGGTATGCTAGCATTGAACCTTGGTACTTAAGGAACAGAGAGGAATAGAGGATTAAGCTTCAGGCTGACATCTTTCAAGGCTTAGCTTAGATATTATCTGTATACAGCCTTTTAACTACTACTGCCTGCTTTGTTATACTGCTTGTTTAATAGCACCTGTTTCCTTTTGTTTCTGCTTTAGTTAACATGTTTGTCTCCTTCTGGAATTCAGCAATCATTCACTTATCTTTTTTTATTTTTGAGAAGAAATATCAGTAATAGATACAAGTAAACATTTGCGTGTGGTAACTGTAAATTTCGCCTTTTGCTTCTGAAACAATTCTTTGTTCATGGTGTGTGAGATGCCTGGTACCTGTTTGTTTCATACCACTACCAATTGTGTAATTGTGTTAAATTTGTAGCTTTTTAAAGACTCTTGACATTTAGAATTATGTTTCAAAAACCAGCCTATAAACCCCTGAGAGGAAAAAAACCAAGAGAAGCAAAAGATCTTGCTTGCATATGAAGGAATTTAGAAGAATTAAATGACTTCCCCCAAAGTCTTTTTTAACACTGTAGGTTTCATGTATTCTAAAAATAACATGCATGCTAGATTTAAAAAATATAAGTTCTTTATCTTTGAGCAGTACATACTGAAATATTTGTGGATGAAATGTTATATGTGGAATTTGTTTCAAAATAATATTATGCAGTGTGGGGTATAGCTGAAGCAGAACTGTCCCAGAGTTGATAGTTAAAACTGGGTGGTAAGTACATTGGAATTTGTTATATTGTTCTACTTTTGCATACATTTGAAGTTTTTCTATAATAAAAAGCCTTTGAAAATGTAGGTTTTATCCCCTCCTCTTTTTGATTAGTGGGCATTTTGGATTGTTAATTTTTTTTTTTTTAAAAAAAAGAAATTTAGTATATGAGTGAGATTGTACTTTAATTATGGTGTCAAAATCTCCTGTGATGTTCAGTTTAGTAAGCCATGTTCATAGTAACAGCTTGGACAGGGTGTGAATGCTTAGTTGTTTTACAAGTGTCAAGAGGATTTTATGGTTCTATGAAAACCTTGAAGATGGATATTGACTGTTTAGAATATTTCCTTGCTTTATTGCATATAATATGAAGAAGGTAGTTGATAAATCTTTGAGAATAGGCAGTTGCATTAAGCCGCAGTGAAGTATTCTTGTTTTTTCTTGCATATGAAAGGGAAAGCTAGATACGTTTTTTTATAAATGCCCTTGGTGCTTAAATTTTGGCAGTCTCATTTGGTCAGAGGGATAATAAAAGCTCAGAAACTCGAGAGAACAGTTGAACAAGTTTCTTAGAGTGCAACTGAAATGGGAAACACATACATGTTCATAGTCCCAAGAAATTTACAGATTTGTTGGGGCAGGGGGTGGTATTTAAAGCAGACACATGGAGCAGTAATCAACAATATAAATCCATATGTAATTGACAGTATAAATCATTGTAATGTTACTAATTGCATGATACAGATAATTGTGTAGAAGTGCAGAGGAGTGGAAAATCAAAGGGGGTTTCAGTTGTCAGGAAAGACTATCTAGAAGGAAGAACTTTCATGGAGGAATTTAGGTTTGTAAAGGTATAGAGAGATGAGGGGAAAGATGTTTACTAACAATACAAAAAGCAATATAAGTGAGTATAGAGCCTGCCTATCTAGGAGACAATAAATAATAGCCTAGTGTTTCTCCCCAAAATGGTTTTAAAGATATTAATAGGTATTAGGAAATGTTATGAAAATTCTCATTAGTATATTAAAGTTTCTGAGAAACCTCTGACTGTTTAAGGGAAGGAAGCAGAATTCTTTTTTTTTTAGATTATCTATCTCTGGAGATTAGTATTTCATTGGGTTAATTGTGAGGAACACTGGGAAATGCTGTAATACCATGAGTTAGAAGACTGGGTCGTCGTTTGGGGACTAGTGACTGATAGAACACATTTGGGTAAGAGAGTGGAGAGCACTGAATACTACTAGAGAGGATTTTAATTTTTTTAATTAATTAATTTTTATGGTGACATTGGTTAATGAAATCCAGTGTTTCAGCTGTACATTTTAACATAACAGTAAGGCATATATATATTTACCTTGTGTGTTCAGCTCTTATAGTTAGATTTCTTTCTGTCACCACATATTTGACCCCTTTTACCCCATCTAACGCCTTGCTTCACCTCTCCCCTCTGGTAACCACTAGTGATAGCATGTGATTTTCAACTTTTTCTGTCTGGCTGGATTTTAATATTTTTAACTTAAGGAGCCCTTGAAGGTTTTTGAACAGATGAATAACATGAATAAATCAGTGCTTAGAAGAAACATTTTGGGAATAGATTGAAACAGGAAGAAACTAGCACTAAAGAAGGTAGGGGGCTATTTCAGTTAAACAGGGATGAATGAATTAAGAATGCCAGACATTTTAAAAGATGAATATACAAGATTTGGTGATTAGCTATTTGGAATAAAAGATGAGTCCTTTGTTTTAAAAAAGGTCATGCATTGCCAGAGTTGGGAAGGGAAACTAACTGATTCGGAGGAGGCAAAGGGATTCCAGTTTTAGTGGATTGAATTTGTGGAGCTAGGTTGAAATGGCTGTTGGTAGCAGAGATAGAGGACGGAGCTTGGGACAAAGGATTGAAATTCTGTAAAATAGAGATGATAGACATAATTGAAGTCGCGAGAGTAGGCAAATGGAACAAGAGAATTACAACTTTTTATAAAACAGAAGAAGTTTTGGAAGGTTTGAGGGGAATGGGGTCTATAATTATCTACCGTCCTGACATCAATGAAACATGCAGGAATCATCTATTTTCTACCATTTCTAAGATACTCTTCTAGGATTGTAAAGTTTTAGTGGGTAGTAGAAAAGCAGTTTTTTTGTTTTGTCTTCTGACATCAGGCATCGGAAAGTTTAGTTTGGACTCTTTAGTTTGGTTTTGGTTGTTTAGTTGTTTGGGATTTGGCTTTGTCTTATTTTCTCTCAGAAAAGCATCTACATGATTGCTTATCAACTAGATAGTATCCCTTCTGCTTTATTTAAAAGAGCTTATTTTATCCTATATTCATAATTAATAAGTTAAAACACCCAACTTTGAAGTTTTTTATGAGTAAGAATTAACTGTAATATGACAGCGATCTACAAGTGTACCGGTACATTTATTCTCTAAGTAAAATTTCCTGTTTTATTTGCATAAGCCCCTTGTGATGGTTTTTTATTGCCTAGACCACTTACACCTCACTGGGATACTCCTTAATTTCTAATACCTCATGTAATCCAGCTATTATCTTAGGTCCTCAAATTTCCTAAAATTCGTTGGATGCTTAAGTTAAGGTAAAATAGAATTTAAGCATTTATTTTTAGAAGAAAGGAATTTGAGCCATAGACCTGTGAAAGTAAAGCTGTAGGCTTTGAAATAATACCTTATATTGGATAAATAAATAAATAGGCCATTGATTTTTATGTTATAGTGTTAAGTGGCAGAAAGTTAATTTACAGAGGTGGTAAGGAAATCTTTTTGAAAAATGTTAAAACTATCTTCAGTTTTGATTAACATTATTTCCCTCTTCATTTTCCTCTTTTACCCCACTTTTGAGGAATAAATGTGGCTTTCCCCCTCCTATTAGATTTTCCTTCAGCTTGTACTTTGTTTCATCAGTAGTAATCCTTGGAAAGGCTCGGTAAGAGAAATTAGAGGATTCGAAGTACTTGTTTGCTAAAATGAAGTTAAAGAAATGGTATTTGAGCTCTGTTCGCATCTTTTCAATTGCTCTTAGCAAACAAATCTTCAGAAACTTTGTTAAAGAAAAAATTATGATCCATAGTAAAGAAACTACACTTGTGTTAGAGTTCCTGTTTCATTTAGCAAGTAGTAGAAATAATTTCTATTTAATCTAGCAAGAAGTAGTTGGGGGGGGGAGGCACTGACTCCCCATGCAGGAGAAAATCCATGCATTCTGACTCCCCCAAAATTTACTAATAGCCTACTGTTGACCAGAAACCTTACTAATAACATAAAATCGATTAACGCATATTTTGTATGTGATTGTATTATATACTGTATTCTTACAATAAAGTAAGCTAGAGAAAAGAAAATACTAAAATGGTAAGGAAATATATTACAGATTGAAAAAATTCTGCCCATGCATGGGTCAACTGTAGTTTACCACATTACTATTTTTTCTGCTTTTGAAGTAGATGTATATGGGGGGTGGGATTTAAAAGATACAATACCTTAAATATATAATGTTAAGGTTTTAAATTATGATGTAAAAAATGGATATGGTAGTCATGAGTGCCATCTACCTAGTACTTCTGGTTTTCTTTCCAGGCAAACCCAAGTTGGGTGTAGTTATTTCACTTTGACCAGTGAAATATGCTATAGTGTCTGCTCTTCTGTGTTGATTCCCAAGTGAGGAAAGCGTGCAGTACACCTCAGCTAACCTATGATTGATGTGAATAAAAAATAAACATTTGTTTTAAGCCACTGAGATTTTAGAGGTTGCTTGCTACTAACCTGTGATGCTTTTTTGCACTTGAGATGTGGCAAGACTGAATTGAGATACGATTAACTGTAAAATGCAAATTGGATTTTAAGCATTAGTATGAAAAAAAGGAATGTAAAACATCTCAATTTTTATGTTTATTGAGGTTGAAATGTAATTATTGGGTATATTGGGTTAAATAAAATATATTACTAAAATTAATTTTGTTTTTCTTTAACTCTTTATGTGGCTGCTAGAAAACTTAAAGTTACTTCTGTGATTTGCATTGTATTTATTGGGCAGCAAGCACCTATGTAGCCTATCCTAACTAAAAGCAAAATTGGTATGAGTAGTGTGCTCTAACAAAAAATCTCTAATGTGACACTGGCTCAAGGATCAGACAGTAGGAAAACTGATATTAGAGATTGGGAAGGTGCAGTGCAGAGAACCATTTGGTTAACCTCACCTGCATTGAAGTGGAAGGCAGGTAATCTACCCAGTGCATTTGTAACTTTAGGTTTACCAGGTTGGAAAACATTGTATTTTAGCTGTCTTTGTCTCCATTTGACAAAGTTATAAGGAGATGAGCTAGGAAATGATTGGCTGGTTTGCAAGTAGGAATGAGACACAGAGAGTCCAGAAATTTGCTGATTTCTAGGATTGGAAGTAGAGACTACTACTTACCTCTGATCCCTAAGAAATGAAACTGAGTAGCCTTTTGAGCAGATAATTAAAACTCAGTCTCATGGCAAGGATCCAATCAAGGTTATAACCATCACTCATTGTTAAAACCTCTGAATGGGTTAAGATGATTCAGAGTAAAGGTCTAAGGAAGTGTGGTACCTTTCAGTTGTTAGGGAAAAGAGACTAAAGGTATGGATTCACTACTAAAGCCAGGTAAGCCCAAAGTACCCACAATTAAGTGGAATGTAATGGACACATGGTCTCATGGCGCCAAGAAAGCAAAGAAATGTGGTAAATCTAAGAGATGTCTAGGAAAAAAAAACTGGTTCTAGACACTGGCTCTTGGAACTGGCTAGAATCAAACAGGTAAGAAGACTAAGTTTTTTTTTTAAGGAGTTGTACAACCAAAGAAACCACAAGCAGTGAAAAAAATGTTAACTGCTTGAGATTTAATGTTCTTTGTTCCTTTCCCCTAAACTTCTACCAGCAGGTTGAGAATTGTGCTTAACCAAGGAAGTAAACTGTTTGTGTTCACTTCATTTGTGGTAGAGGAGGATAACAGATAATAGAGTCAAGAGGCACAGCAAACCCTAGACTGAGAAACTCCTTCCAGTGATCAGTCAGAGCATCCCCTGCCCTGCTCCCCGCCCCCACCCCCCCTCAAGCAGAGAGCACTTGAACTATTTGTTCAGCTGGGTTTATGAATTACATGAACCACTAACTGTTGTGTCAACCAGACTGTGTATCTTCTGTTCCTCTTTTGAAAGGGAATGTTTTTTATGGTTATATTTACCTTGTTCTGTTATTGTGTATTGTGTGTATGAAGGGAGGTAGATAACTTGTTTTAATAGATAGGTTTTTGTGAAGAGGGGCTACATCTGAACCTTATAGGTTATTTCCACATCATCCACAGATCTTTGCCTTTGAGCTTGATGCTATAACTAACTAGATGGGTTTTTAGGATTATCTTCTTATGGAAGGTATTCTACTTATAGGAAGAAGAGTAAATTGATTATTTCACTAGTGGGGCATTTGGGAGTTGGGAGTCTTCATAAATAGTCCACCTCTCTTCTAAGCATATGATGAGATTGCCCATCCTGTCATTTTTGAAGCCAGGCATGGCCGTGTGACTTATGGTGGCCCATAGAATGTGAATGGAAGTTTAAGAGCAGCAGGTGATTTACCATATTTTCTTTTTCTGTCCTTGGCAAGGCAGTCTTGGAAGCATGTGTCAAATGGAGCCTAGGTTCCTGAGGGACTGTGATGAGCACATCTTCCCAATCCAAATTGCACATGTAAAATTACTAAGAAATAAACTTAGATTAAGCCATTGAGATTTTGGGACGTTACTGTAGCACAACCTCACTAGTCCTGTTTGATGTTTATAGGTTATAATTTTAGTCAGAGTAGCTAAGTGAATGTTTGAATTGAATACATTGAAATTTGGGGCCAAAGGAAAATGTACAAATTCTAAAAGTGCCAAGATACAGCTTTTTGGTTTATACTCATTAATATAATAGCCAGCCCACACAGTGACTAAGTCCCTTTTTTATAGGTAATATGACAAAGATTATGTAGGTAGAAGACTGAAAAAAATTAGAATGCCATGAAATTTGTAACATTGTAACTGGAAATAACTGTTCAAAGCTATACATAGGTGTGGTTTACTGGATCATTTAAAGCATTGTTTCCTATTATGATAGCTACTCAAATTAAGATAGTTGAGAACCCACAGAAAATGTTGCAGATATTTGTTAGAAAAAAAGAATGTGTATTTCTAACACAAGATTGAGGAAAGGGAATCCTTTGTTTAAAGGTAGTATTTTTTTAAAATGAGGTGTGGTAGAAAAACCCCAAACGATTATATTTTTTAGCCATAGCAGCAGTGACAGAGATATCAGTTTTAGTCCAGTGCTAAAGTAGAACCCGTTCCTCAAATTAAGTCTTAGGAAGAACTCCAGTGTATAAAATAGATCTTCTTTGGTTGCTCTGATTTATGTGAGGGCCTGGTACCCCATGTACTCATCATCTCTGCTGACATATAGAGAGTCCTTTCAGGAAACAGTTTGAAAGCTTCTTTGCTGGAAGCAGGTACGGCCAGTGTGGCCATCTTCACTTTCGGGAGTTCGGGTTTTTCAGGAAAAGCCTGGAATTCTTTCTTTAGGCCTAATTTATGTACTATTTATGTACAGTTTGAACAATCCTGGCTGATTTCCAAATTTAAAACTGGCTTGGAAGATAGATACACTTTAGAAGGGATGAGAGAGAATGGGGAGAGTTGATACCACTAGATTTGGGAAGAAGGCAAGAAAACAGAAGGGTAGATAAAAAATAAACTAGAATTCTGGATGTTTTTAGTGCAGTGTTCTAGGTCTCATCTAATACTATAAATTATTTCTAATAATGTAGTTATTAGAGAAAGATTAGATAATATTCTGAGCTTCCTGCTAAAGAAAGTAGGTAAGTGTATAATTTATTCTGGAGGGATTTCTATTCAGAATACAATAACCTGCAGTTATCTGGTAACTACCATCCTAAACAATTTATGTCCTAAAGGTTTTGAATTTTAGAAGTTAGGTTTTGATATATTTTTAAAGGGATAATTAATATGGGAGTAGTAGATCCTATTCTTTTCCAATGTGCACTTTTAAAACAGATTTTGTAATTAAAACAAAACAACCCCCCCCCAGGTTATTTAAATTTGAGAGAATGAGTCTATATTATGCTATATATTTTTGCATTTCAATAAATTATTAATGTCTAAAATGCATAACATATCTGGTCTGTAATAGCTATTTTTTAAAAAGCATTTAAACATGACCACAAACCATCTAATTTGGAAGAATTTTCTTGCTACATGAAATTCGAATGGATTAGCAGCACAATCAGTATAGAACTTTTTTTTCATTCTTGGTGAATAACAAACATATATACACATATATATGCACATATATACATACACATACGGCTGTGTGTATGAACCTGAAAGAAAATTTGTTTATGGGGTAGATAGTATAAAAATTGAGAATAGGCTTGTCAGAAGTGAGGTTAAAAAAAAATCATAACTTACTGCTGTTTCTGTATATTTCTCCCCCTTGGTTTTACTACAGAAGATATAATAATAATAATAATAATAATAATAATAATAATAATAAACAACTCGACAGTGTATTTTGTCCTTAACTGCTTAGACTAGAGTGTTTGCTGCTTCCAATGACAGACTGTTTAGAAGATTAGGTGATAGGTATAAATCACTAGGATCCAATTTAGAGTTTGTTTTGAATCAAGAGCAATATTATATTTCCTTGTTTAAATACTTATGTGACTTCAGACCATCTTTAATTGTCTCTAAAAATGGAATCTACTCTTAACATGAATGTTTGGTACTGTTAGGATTTGGCATGTGGGAGTTGTGATAGCTTCTGGAAACAAATCTCTTTTTTGCTGTTCCTTAGATGGCAGTCAGGGATTATTGGGAACTATCATCCTTTTTGGTATTTTAACCTGGTAGTGGGAGGGAAGTGGTAGAGGAAAAGTTTTTCTTTTAAAAAAAACTTCATTAGAGCTTTAAAATAGTCTTTTTTAATCTGAAAGAGAGAGGAAACTTAGTTTCTAAAGCCTATGTGGGAATAGAGGCGCTTTAGGGAAAGAGTAATGTCTACAATAATTTCTTGATGTGTATTATTCATAGTTATTCTGAACATCTTAACCTGTGATACTGAAGATTTTATGTGGCATTCCTAAAATAAGCCCTCTGGCAGTGGGAAACAATAAGAGAGATTTCCATACTTTATTAATGATAAAAAACATAACGTTAAATTTACCATCTCATCTATTTTTTAAAATTAATTTATTTTTTAATCGAAGAAATGATTTAAGTTTTTTTCCTTCATCTGTTTTTAAGTGTGCAGGTTGTTAGTATTCAGTATATTCACACTGTTGTGCAACAGATCTCTAGAACTTTTCATCTTGCAAAAACTGAAACTGTACCCATTCCCCCTTTTCCCTCTCTCTAGCCCTTAGCAACCACCTTCCTGCTTTTTGTTTCTGTGATTTTGACTATTTAGATACTTCATATTGATAGCTTCATTTACCTTTTTGTGACTGGCTTATTTCACTTAGCATAATGTTCTCAAGGTTTATTCATTTTGTAGTATGTGACAAAATTTCTTTTTTAAAGGCTGTACAATATTCCATTGTATGTACATTTTCTTTATCCACCCTAGATCCTTAAAATTATATTATTTCGATTTAATCAAACTACATTTAAAATTACATATTCACATGTAGGGTGACTAATTTAAAGCTCTGTTCCTAGGAACTAGCCCAGTTAGGGAACTGATCTTTAGCAGCACTTGCATAATTCTTTGTCTTATGTCCTGGCTCCATCCATTTCCAATTGTGTGCCTTGCAAACTACTTAACTACTTTGTATTCTCATCAAGAAAGTAGGGAAAAAATATCGCTAATCTCAGAGTAGTTGGAAACATGAAATAAGTTAATATATGTTGCGTGCTTACTATAGTGTCCAACGAGTAGTAAATTTTATATATAAGTTGTTCTCACCATCATCTGACAGAGTAGAACACTGTTTTCTTCACAGGGACTTATCTAGTACTTCAGATTAAATAAAGTAAAGTTTATATTTCACTATTTACAGTGTATTCATTGTACATCACAGTCTTTCTCACATATTTGTGGTATGACTATAAAATGAGCTCTTATAATAAACCATATTAGAAAATCAGTTATTTCCAATTATGTTTATATCTATGTGCGAGTACTTTATAAAAGCTTACATTGTCTAGATTTAATGGGAGAAATAATCCTATTAATGTGTAATCTCCAATTGAGTAGAAAAGCTTTGAAGATAATTTGGAAACCTGCTACAAAAATAGAAGGGGAGGGGGTTAAAAAGAATAGTAGAGATGAAATTAAAGATTAATTTTAATGGAGAGGAGGGAAGCAGTCATACAGAAGAGTAATGATTCAATCTAAGGAGATGGGGTTCGTATGAAAGAAATTGCTTCATGTTAAAAAGATGATTATATTCAATAAAAGGAAAAAATTCGGTTTTAAAATCTTTAAAGTGTTACCTTTTGATTAGACTAGTAAAGTTGGATATTTAGGAATCCATGTCTATAATTTAGAACTATCTCTTTGAAAGAAAAACTGGGGGATAAAAGCTCAGAAGCTCTGAAATGTCCATGGGAATCTGCCTCTTAATGAATGTGAAAATTAATTAAAATTACATGAGATCTTGTGGGATTATCCTGTAATTTTGTTTAGGTGATTTTATGGCAGGTGAAACTGATTAAAGGAAACAAGTAAATAAGATAAACTTTTAGAATCAAATGAAGCAGTTTTATCAGTGCTTAAAAAATTGAAGAGACTATGAAAGCCTTTGATAAGAACAACAAAATCCTAATGATAAACTGTTGATAAAGGAGAATGTCTCATTTTATCAACAGTTCGTAATTCATATTTCTCTAGTGTTTATTTAAATTAAATGTGCATGTTCTAGACTTAATGAACCAGTTAAGAATTTGTCTTAAATATTCTATTAGCATTAGTGATAATTAAGTTTTAGGAGGAAGCATTTAGCATTTTCTTGTAATATTTTTTAAACTTTTTTAGATTAATTTTTTTTCAATTATAGTTGATATAACACTATATTAGTTTCAGGTGTACAACATAGTGCTTAGACATTTATATAACTTATGAAGTTATATAGAAACATAGGCATGTTGTCTGTTATTAACGCTTAACTAATATTGATCTTATAGATTGCTCTTGGTGCCTTCACTAATTCTATGTCAGCTGTATTTGTATTACATGCGATATGCCCATTCATTCCCTTACTTTTTTCATGCTTTTAGCATGCTGCTGCCTGTTGCTCTTTGTCTATGCTCGGATTAAGTGGATTCATATTTTTCTGATTTTAACTGAATAACCATCAGAGTGAGTGGACAAGTAGCTTTAATATTTGTGAAAAGAAACCATGGATTGAATAGGAAAAAAAATTGCAAGTATCACTGAAACAACAGGAAAATGGTAGACACTTTCTGCCATTGCTAACATTGAAACTTAACCTAATATTTTGTTGTGACGTATTATTTACTGTTGAGTTATTGCAATTAGCAGTACAATTCAAATTGTCTCTTATTCATCTATTTGTGTGTCTTATAATATTTCATTATCAATTAGAATAGTATTATGTACATATGCTTAATAAACACACTTATGGAGTCCATGTTCAAAACTTTACTACTGGTGTTGAGCAGTCAGGAAGATTTGGAGATCAGTAGCTGCTGTGCTTCCTAATTCACAAAAGCAGCCAAACTCTTTGAAGTCCACAGTGCTGTTTATTGGTGGCCACGGGAAGTTGGTTCTATCTGAACCCTCACCACCACACCTATTCCCTAGGAGGTTGTGCTTCTTCCTGTTTTGGTATTTCTCTTCTTAAAGTGTACTAGTAATGTGTTAAGCTATTATCTTTGTATAATTTTTTTGTCCTTTGGCTATACAAGAAAATTAATCTTCATAACCATATTGTATATGTATTTTTTCATTTCTGTATCCCGTCCTCAAATTTGTTTTATTGGGGGTAGGCCTTGAAAACAACCGTGATCATGGGACACAGATACTGTTAGTCATATAGCAGGCCAGATGGAAAGGAAACACATTTTGAGATAGAGTTGACATAAGAAAAAACAGGTGCTATTTATAAAGTTCTTAAATGTGTATGTAAGTCCTGAGAATTTTTATTTATTTCCATTGCTTAAGTTTTTTGCATTTAAACTTGTTTTAAGTACCAAAAGTTGAGTTTAAATAAACATGTTCATTTTTTTATATTGCTAGTGTATATTATATAGATATTGCCACTGAGTATAAAGGTTAGTTAATACTATTTCAGGTACTCTTGTGTTTAATCCACCTGAGTGGTATAGTTTAGGAACTTGAGTGCCATTTTTATAATACGTGTTTTCCCAGCAAAACTCTTAGAAAAAATTTGTACATACATACTTGTTTCCAATTCATCTCCTTTCGTTCTCTTGAGTTTATCGTAGGCATAGTTGCATCCTCCCTTCTTTGCTGAAACAACTTTTGTTAAGATCACCAGTGATTATCACATTCTTATACCCCAAAGTCATTTCTCAGTCCTCATTTCTACTTGACTTAATCAAGCATTTAACACCTATAATTATGTTCTTCTTGAAATGACTTCACTTGGTTTCTGGACACCAATTTTCTCTCATCTCACTGGCTTGTTCCTTTGAATCTCCTCTACTTGTTTATTTTGAAGTGTCCCAGCATTTCTTCCTGTACATTTCATTCCTGTTGACTCTCAGTAACCAACTATATATGCTGATGACACCCAAATATATATTTACAGGCCATACTTCCACTTGAAGTCCAGACCCATCAACTACCTGATCACCATCATCATTTGGATGTTTTACAGGCACCTCAACACTTTCGTATCTAAAAATGGGCCCCCGATTGGTACCCCCTCCCATAATCTTTTGCACCTCCAGCCTACCTTATCTCAGTTAATGGCAATTTTGTGGTCCTTTGCATATGCGCTAACTCTTAATCTCATAAAAATCTTCTCTTTATTATTTTCAGATAGGAGCATAAAAAAGTTAACATCAAAGTCTTTTCAGGGATATTATTACCTATATTGGAAGCTCCTCCTTAGGAAAGTGTTTTTCATTTAATCAGATTGTATTCTGAGTACTTTTGAGCAAAGCATTTATTATCTAAAGGGATATATGAGCCAATAAATATAATTAATTCTATCATAAGCACTCATAAAGGAGATGACATTTGAACTAGTCTTAAAGGATAAGGAGAGGTAGTTAGGTGAAAATGGAAAGAGCCAGAAAACGGTCCAGGCAGAAGGCACATACGAGGATGTGACATTGTGAAAGGACATGTGTTCTGAAGATTATGAGAATTTCAGTGTTGGAATACTCCAGTTGGAGCCAGATTGGAAATGTTTTTGAATACCAAGTCAATGAGTTTGGACTTTATACTATAAAGAATTAGTGCAAGTATTAGGAAAATGATGCCATTGAATTTTTAGTTAGGAAGAAAATTCTGCAAGCTGAGTAGAAGATGGGTTGGCAAAAGAGAGGAGAGGCTGGGGATGGACTGACAGGACTCACCTGAAGTAGATAGTTTGAGCTGTTTAAGTAGCTTTTAAATGGTATGAACTGAGGGGAAGGAGAAGTTTTAGTGTGTAAATAGGATGTGTTCAATTTGGACAAGTTAAGTCCTATGTGCTTTTGTTGTATTCAGATTCAATAAGAAAGACTAAGTCGTAAGTAACTATGTCCATGACATTATTTAAGCATATCGTAGGTTCCAGTAAGAATTAGCAATGGGAGCAGGAATGCCCTGTAGTATCTTCATCGCCTCAGTAAGGTTACCCTCTCATCAGTTTCTTTTTTGTTCTCTACGTTGTCCTTAAATCTTTCTTCTCTTTGTAGACATGTTTATCCATTCTTGATATTAATATTTTGTCCTTTTTTTCTCTGCTGTCTTGTCACAAATATGAGATGAACAGCTTTAAAAAATATTTGATAAAATTCCTCATTTTATGTACTTAAAATCATCCAACTCTGGATATATGATATCCATATGCTTTGTCTTTTATTTAGCTTGAAAAAGCTAATACTGTGCCATATTTGTGTAAGAACATATATGTTTTATCATAAATGACTAATAAGCAACAGAAGTCAGTACCCATTTATGTTGTGTATCTGGAGGAATTTTACATATATCTAAGTCTTATGTCATTGCACTGAGGAAATAGAAACCAATTTTCTTTTAATTTCCAGCTATCACATTCTCTCTGTATCTGGGGTCTAGACAGTTTGTGAAACATAATAGCTCTTCCTCGTGTAACAGAGGGAGAGGTAGGTAGCTGTGCAACATCAGCTGTGAGTGCTCTGGGTCATCATCCTCTCCTGACTTCTTAGGGACTATGCCAGTGTTTCAACCTCTCCCTCTGTAATTAATGGCTCTTCCTCATAAACATTTTTAACATGCTCAAGTCTTCTATCTTTCAAAACAAAACAAAACACTCCCTCCTTTAGCTCTCTTCCTAGTCCCTTTTAGCTTCTACTGCCATGTTTCTATATCTTTCTCAAGCTAGACTTGCAAAACTTAACTATACTTACCATTAAACACTTCCTCCACATTTTCTTGGCTGCTTCTTTTCTCTGCAGGTTTCTCTTCATCTGCCTGTTCTTAAACGTTCGTATTCCTCATAGACCACTTTCTTTGCTCTTTCTACTCATAGGTCTTGAGTGACCTGACCTAACCTAGGTGTCCCCAACACCCTACTGTCTTAAGACACTCCTCCTTCTTTCTATTCTCAGTACAGAAGCTAGAGTGATCTGTAAGTGAGATAGATCATGAATCCTCTGCTCAAAATCCTCCAACTCAGAGGTCCCCAATCCCCAGGCCAAGGACCAGTACCTGTCTGTGGCCTGTTAGGGACTGGGTTGCACAGCAGGTAGGTAGTGAGCAGTAGGCGAGTGACGAAGATTCTTCTTTATTTGCAGCTGCTCCCAGCGCTGGCAACATTGCCTCAGCTCCACCTCAGATCATCAGGGATTAGATTCTCATAGGAGCACTGATCCCTGGTGCCAAAAAGGTTGGGGACTGCTGACTTAACTTTTACTTCCTTGGATGGACTGACTCCATGACAGAGTATAGACTGATAACTTCTATATCTTTAGGACCATGCCTCTTTCTTATGTCCAGACTTGTAGGTCCAGCTTCTTTTCTTTTATGTCTCATAAACAGTTTAGACTCCATAACCTTCAACCTTGAACCTCCACCTGTATTTCAACATTATTTCCTGTGTCAGTGAATAGCACTACTATTTACCCTATTCCCAAGGTCAGAGAACCCTCTCTTCCCATTTTTCTTTGTAATTTTTCATTGTGATTATTCTGATAAACTAATTTTAAACTGTTGGCACCATTTTTCTTGATTGTTGGTTATACATTCATTAGTTTAAATTCAGGAGTTATTAGGTACATTTGATATTTTTAGGCTATATCCCCCAATTATTAGTGACTAATACAGATCTAAAATAATAAATTTTCAGTAAAAATTTTAGTTTACATAAATCAAAATGAAAATTTGTGGATATTTTAGTAATAATTGACTTTAAAACTTAAATTCGTGAATAACAGATTGATGTAACGGCACCTTTTTACATTCACATAGTATCTACAGACAGGTATAATTGATATAGATTGTGAAAGAGAGGTTTAATATATTAGATTTTGTTCCAATCTGAATTGAAAATTGGATTTACTAATAAATCAGTTTATAATTGAAGTTTTAGGTTGTTTATGCCTCAGCTTATTCAAAAGAAATTACTTGGTTTTCTTGATCAGTCTTTTAAAAAGCAAATTCTCATGCTGACTCTATACCCTTTTTGGCTTACTCTGATATTTACAATAAAATAGATTGTTTTGAAAGAATAAGTCACAACAAGGAGCAGGGATTATGCTTCCTAAACAGGTGATTTTTGACTTTTATACAGTATTCACTTTAGTGAGGCTCAGATTTCATGCTACCTTTTTGGGCCAGTGAGCTTGTTCTCATCTGTATTTTTATTTTTCTTTAGATATTAGGATTAAGGAAGAAGAACCTGATCCTGAAGAGTGGCAGCTCAGTGGTGATTCTACATTGAATACCAATGATCTAACACACTTAAGAGTACAAGTGGTAGATGAAGAAGGGGACCAACAACATCAAGAAGGAAAAAGACTTCGGAGGGTAGCTTGCACCTGTCCCAACTGTAAAGAAGGTGGTGGGAGGTATGCACACATGAAACATTATTTTCTTTTCAAGACTGCTAATATCATCACCCTAATTTTTGAAATACTGCATGCCATATCACTTAATTATGGGATATTATTCATTACATGATCATTTTGTGTGTATATATAAGTATGGCAGAAAAAGTTAAGAAATCATATGAAAAAAATTTTTAAATCCTAAAGCTCCTTTTAAAATTAAAATTACCTAGTTTGCTATTTCTTGAAAAACAGTGTAACAGGTGCTATTTAACAGGCTCATATCAGAAATTAGCCTATTTGCAAACTGGCAGTGAGATTTGCTTAAATACAGATAAAAGTTGATTCTTAGCTTGAGAATAGCAGTTGTATAAACATAAAAAGTTCAGAAATAGTTGATAAGCATAAACATTTCCATTTTTAACAGAAATGAATAATCATTAATGTCAGAATTTTTTAAAAAGTAGAATTGTATTTCAGTTCAGTGTTTTTAAAAATAAACTAAGACAACATTGTGACAGGAAAAACTCAAAACATCAGTAATTATATCAAATGTGGATGGATTAAACTTAATATTTAAAAAACAAAATCCAACCTTATGTTGATTATAAGGAACACCTCAGATAAATTGGTACAGGAATGTTAAAGATAAAAGGATGAAAGAAGATTAGAGAAATGTTAAATAAAACATGGATAGCAGTGCTAGTATTAGGCAAGGTAGGATTAATGTGATAATCATCAATAGATAGAGGTATATTTTAAAGTAAAGTTTTTACCAAGATAATAGTCATGCTATTTTGTCCCCCACAGCTTTGAAATATACAGAGTTAAAAGTGATAGAATTTGAAAAAAAAAGTAAAACAGGGCAGACCTTGACCCTCAGTTAGATTTGACTTTCATAAACAGTTATCTTGAAAGTTCCTCTAAAAATGAGAGTAAATTTCAGAACTTATTGCCTAACTAGAATTACATGCTTACTTATATAAACTGACCAAAACAATTCAAAGAATAAATAAAATTTCAAACAACTGAATAATTACCAGTAAATACAAGTATCTGAGTATCAGATGCAAAAGCAAATCCACTTTGGAGACAGTACACTGTAGTTGTAAAGCTCTAGAGTAAGAAACTGGGTCCAAATCCCTCTCGTGTGTGCTTTTACAAGGTTGTTTCCAGCCTCTCTATGCCTCATAAGACTGTCTGGAACACAGTAAGCTCTCAGCAATCACAGTTATTATTCATTACTTTTATTAAGAATAGGCCGACCAATGTGCAAATCAATAAGACCAACTCAAAGGCAGCTAGAAAATCTCTATTAGGTCAAGCTCATTAACTGTATTACAGTGTCATTTCTGAGAGGTATGTTATAAAAGTCTTTCATTATGACTATAGATTTGGTTAGGATGTCTTTAGCCCTTTTCCCTTAAAAAAAAAAAAAAAAGTGCAGGTTGCTGCCAGTGTAATTTAACATCACACATAGGAATGCTACGTTTTCTAGGATTTGACATTTTCAGTGATAGAGGATTACTGTATTTTGTAAATGGAAATACCACTACTAAAAACAGTGCTATAAATAGAGTGATGTCATTTGTTTCCAAAGACTATTGATATACTAAAGTAATACGAAAATAATAAAAAAAAAAAAGTGATATTTTGTGGCAAATTTTGAGGATAAGGTTAGAACTGTAATCCATGAGTTATCTTGGGGTAAATGCAACCACAAGCGCCACTGGTGAACATTTTCGGGGCAAATGGGAAATGGGTTAATTTAATAGATATATTTTTTAAGAATTTTATTTTAATGCATGCTCATAAAAATTCAGCAATATAGGAGAGTATTAAAAGAATATAAAAACTCCACTTTAAAGTAACCATTGTGGCATTTTAGTATATACTTCTCCAGACTTTACATATATTTTAAAGTAAAATCATCTTTTCACTGTGTTACATGTCTGCTCTTATTTTGAAAATTTTTGTGACCATATTTCCAAGTCTATATAGAGTCTGCATCAATTTTTTTTTTTTTTTGGCCGTAGTTTATCGTATGGATACATAAGAATTTAACTTTTTGTTTTTTTGAAGTTTATTGTCATTTTAATTCTTACACATATTTTTGCACATTTGTCTGGTTATTTCATCAGTAAGTTGGCAGAAGAGGGATTTTTGGATCAAAGAGAATTTTCTGCTAGAAAAGCTGTATCAATTTATACTTTTACCAGTGGTATATGAGAGTATCTGCTTTCCCACAGTAATTGGTTTTATCGTTTTTTAAATGTTTTAAAAAGTCTGACAGATGAAAAAATAATATCTCAATATTGCTTTATTTAATATATTTTATTACTTTGTGAGATTGAACATTTTTTTGGTATGTTATGTTACCATTTAAAAATTATTTTGAATTGTTTTTCATTTTTTTGGTGAATTTGTTAATTTGTGTGTTAAACTGTCATACGCAGATATTTTTTCTGGGTTTATATTGCTTTTCAACTTTATGTCAGTGGTTTGCAAAACACAGTTAACGAAGAATGAGTTTCATCATTTCAAGTTTGCAAAGTTTTTAAGAACAAAATTTTAGTTGGTCAGTCTTCATAAGATGCTTTGTTATGCTGTTAAAAAATTTTCCTATCCCAAGGATTATAAAAGTACTTAACATTTATTTCTAGTTTTGTGAATTCATTTTAAAATAACTATTCTAAGCAATCAAAATTGAACTTCTTAAGGAAAAAAAACCTATATTATATCTTAGAGCTCTTTTGAACAAAATTCAGCCAGTGCGTGTATATATATGTATATATGCAAATGTGTGTATACATAGTAGGCACAATTATATCATTGATAGTTGATGCATCTAATTAATAAAAACATAACGTAGTAAATTCAAAATATTCCAAAGTGTTCTGCAGTGGTGAGATAGGTGGTACTTAAAACATATCAGAATATTGGCCTTATTTTCTCAGCCATATTCTTAAAAAATTAAAAAAGTGTAAGGTGGCATCTTTAGAGAGTTAAATTTCATTCGTTTATTCTTTTAGCAAAATGTAAAATATAATTAATAGTATTCGCATGGTAATTTATCCAATATTTATTAAGCTGAACCAACCTTTCTTTAGACACTTTAGTGCAAGAGACAAATAATTTTAATAAAGTGAAATAAATTCTCAAGGCATTATCGTTATGTAGGTTTGTGTGGATTAAACATCAATCCATATTTTTAAGTTATTTTGCAAAATCTCTTTTCTTTGTCAGTATTTCAGTTTGTGTCCTGTTTCCCCCATCCTAAGCAAAAGAAAGACTTGATTTATTTAACTTTTCTTAATCCCTCTACCTTTAGTTTATTTTGAGTCACTCCCTCTTGGCATTTAATACATTATTTGCAACATGTTTAGGAACTCAATAGCAGAAACTTAAAATTCTTAGTTTTTTTTTTTCAGGTTATTTAATAGGTATTAGTGGAATGATTATGAAAATCAAGAAGAAAACTTATGGCTAAATCCTTTATTACCTGGTTTGTTTGGAAATTTACTTCAATTCTTTTCCTTCTTTTACCTCACATGCATAAATTCATATCTAGCATATCTAGATCTTATCCGGAATAAAATTTCCTTTTTAAATTGAAACTTAGACCTGGGTATTGAGCTTTTCCCTTGAATTATATATTTGTGTGTGCCCCTGTCTCCATCGTTTCCTTTCTTAGATGCCTGTTCCATTTCCAAACAATGAATATTTCTCATTTCCTTACAATGAATACCTTTAATATTTTAAAACATCTTTGCCTGGCTTCTTGGTTCTTTGAGAACCCAAATTTGTTGCTGTAATATGGTACAATCTTGTGCTTTGTTAGTTTTCTCAAGCCAATTTTTTATTTGCTAAATTAGTGAAATAGTACTTCTGAGTTCATAAAAGCACATACATTGATTCACCTTAGTGGTAGGCTTAGAAGAGAGGTAAGAAGTGTTGAGTACAACAAACAGTGAACTGAATTGGGTTCTCTGTGAAATTGCTGTGGTGAACACAATATGTAAAATTGGTTTGTACACCAATAGCCACATGCATTGCTCTTAGGGCTATTTAAGAATAAATAAAATAAATTTAAAAATCTAAATTAAACGGAAACGATATTGGCTTTGGTTAAGACTTTGGCATTGCAGGTGAACCAGAAAAACCTGTTTCACTCAACTCAGCTCTTCGAACAGAGAGTTGTAGAAATTGGGGGTGGACTGGAGCAGAAACTAGAATTGTATTAGATTATGACATCCTTGCCCTTGAGACAACAGCATGACTCCTCCTTGTCTTTACTTATGCTATTCCTCTGCCTGGAATGCCTTCCCTCCTTTCTATCTAAATCCTACCCACCTCCTCCACGAAGTCTTCTCTAACTACTGGAGCCCACATTGATGTCTCCCTGTTCAGAACACCTATGGCATCTAACAGCCAGCACTGCACCGTTTAGCACTGTTTGTCCTATGGCAATTTCACATGCTACTGAGTGTGAGTACATTAAAATATAAATGTGGGGAAATATGCATTATTCCAGTAAAAATTGAAAAATGATAGGTATATTATATACAGGAGGATTTTCAGGCTTACGGAAGGTTTATAGGCTATAGCTAGACTGAGATTGGGGGAGGAGGGGAAGTTGGGGGGGTCTTAAATGTACCTTTTTTAATCTCAGAAACATTGCAAAATTTATATAATGTGATTTTGACGAATAAAAAATTTCAAGTTTTTTTATAAATTCATTTTTATTTAATAACTAGCCTAATTTCTTTTAAGCTTGAGTATTAAGTAGTATTTAATACAATTTGGATATCAGTTCTGGAATCAAAAAAATTTTCTTCTTGCTTAGGCCTTATAAGATACTTCTGTTAACCCATCTAATAAGCACATATCTCCCAAACCCTGTTCTTGGTATCAGATACTGAAATGTAACAAATGTCAAATTTTGCGATGTGGAGAAACTTTATAATTGTATCTCTGATGTGTAATTTTGGGTATCTTTGCACGGTTACTATGAAGAGAATTTTAACTGGCTTATATGTATTTCATATAGTACTGAGGAAACCAAGACAATAGCTTTGTCCAGATTTATTCTTCAACTTTCTCCAGTGTGTATTCAGGGTGTGGCCATACAAATTCATGAATAAATGTGCTAAATCATTGTTAGTTAAAGTCTGCTTAAGGTGCCTGTCTACTTTTTATTTGTACCTGTGATTAGTTATGCATTCATACTTGATTTATTTACTCTTTAAGTTAGCTGACATCGTGACTTTGAGTAGACAGACCATTTGGTTTCCCGTACAACTAAATTGGATCGGGCCTATGTATAGACTTTGTGAATGGCCCTGACAGAATAATAAATAGTTAATTATACATTATATATGATATGTCCTTTTAAATTCTTTTATACTTGAGCATATTTACATTTGGACAGCAATTGCATTCTGGAGTAAAATTTATATGTTTGAGATATTAATTTTTATTTAAATTGCTCTTAAATGGTCTTGACTTCATGATGATAATGTCTTCTATTTGAAATTCAACATCGGATTATATGATATATATGGTAATGCTTATTTGAATATTTTCATGTAAGTATATATTATTCTGTGTGTGTTTTTTAGAGGTACCAATCTTGGGAAAAAGAAGCAACACATTTGTCATATACCAGGATGTGGTAAAGTCTATGGGAAGACCTCACATCTGAGAGCTCATCTGCGTTGGCATTCTGGGGAGCGCCCTTTTATTTGTAACTGGATGTTCTGTGGTAAAAGATTTACTCGAAGCGATGAATTACAGAGGCACAGAAGAACACATACAGGTCACTAATATTTATTTTTAACAGAAAAATGAATTATAGGGGTATTTACTACCTTGAAAGTTTTTTTAGCATACCTTTATTGAACTGAATTTTAAAAATATGACCAATCACATCAGATTTTTATCTTCAGTAACACCAGTTTAAAAACACTAATTCCAAACAAGCCAGTATGGCTTATCTTGTAAAATTACATTTTATGCAGACTTTTGTTAGCCTTTTTTCCTTTTTTAGCTAGCTTTTTGTTTTGTTTTGACTTTATTGAATGTCTTAAGCCACATTTATGCTATTATTATGTTAATATTTTAAATTAGTCGCCTGCTTTTATTCTTGATCTTATTCTTTCTTCCTCCTCCTTAAAACTTTAATAAAGAATAATCCCTTTTCCTCTGATGAATTTAGGCATTTCACTTTTTTTCTTATTTTAATATCTGTGAGGTAAGCAAAAGACATTTCATTGAGGAACAACTATGGCATTGTTGATGTCAAGATCCTTTCATTCTTTATTTAATTATTTTTATATACTGTTATATGGTAGTTACATGAAATGGACTTAGGAATGACCCAAACTGAATCTTATTTTACTATTACTTAAAGATGGTTTTCTCCTGCTACCATGTAATCATCAAGGAGTTCATCAGTCTGATCAACACTGAAGAACTGAAAAATAATATAATGAACTTGAGCCCCTAGAGAGCTTAGAAAGAAGAAGCATGGTTAAATCGAAGACATTATGGATTTTGAAATCTCCTAGATCTGGATTCAAATCCAAGTACTCTGTTAGATTAAGCAAATAAACTGTCTCTGACTCTGGTTTCATACCTACTTGCTTTAAATATAACATAAAATAACCTGTAGAGTATTTAGTAGTACACATATTAAATAATGTACTTGTTTTTGTTTCTGTCTCACTCATCACTTAGGAAGACAGATGAGCTGTTTATAACTGCAACAGATAAGAAAGTAGATAAAGTATCCTCAGAGGCAGAAATCATTATGGCTTGCAATAGTAAGGCATTGTTGGGCAGTGGCCTGGGGTAGTAGACCTTATGGTGGCCCTATAACAAGACTTTTCCTCAGTAGAAGTTGATCAGCAAGATATAAAAAGCAATGTAAAAGGAAGGAAAAGATCTGTGATCCAATAAGTTTGGAAAACACTGGGTTAAAGAGAATCACTACACTTCCATTCAAGGCAGTACTTTTTATGGACCTTCAGCACTGTGCATCTCTTTAAGTGGGGGTATGTAGTGTGTGTAGCATTTCTCAACTATCTTTGATCATTGTGCCATTCGCCATGGAACATTTCTCAAGACTGTTGTTCCAAAAGAAACTTTATGAAATAGCTTCCCAGAAGAATAGAATAGTATGTGAATAAAAGAGGTGAGAGACAGTTTGACGTGAATGAAGATGAGATTTTTATATAGCACATTTCTGTTAAATAGTATTGAGCCACAATCCTATTTGTTTGCAAGTTATTCTTTCATTCCCATACCACTTGTTACAGTGGTGAAGTTTTGTACTGTCATAAAATTTGATATTTAAGGAAGAGATGTCTGGCATTGATTTGTTGGATTGGAGAAGGGAAAGAATAGGTGTCATTGCAATATAGTTTAGGCATGAAGTCTGATGAGGACCTAACCTAGAGTAGACATGTTGGAATAGGAGATAGGTAATTTTGAAGAAAATAAGAAAATACTCAAATTTGATTTTCTCTCTGGGTTCCTTTTAGGCTGGTCTTTGGCCTTCTAGTAATCCTCTTACATAGTAGATCTCCAGCATATTAGAATTCAGTCAGTCTTTTGTATTAAAAGTATTTTATTCATGTTGGGAAATAAATTTAGGCATCAGGGTCTTATTACCTTTTACATGATATGTTAGGCTTGCTCTTGATTATTCCAGCCGAAATCAAGTCACCTAGCTATCTGTTCTTGGAATTACTCAGTCTTACTGGACCTCAAGCTTGCATCTTTGCTTGAATCTAGAAATATACTGTGTAGTTACTTGAATTCAGATTTCAGAGTTGAACGTTTTTTTTTTTTATCATGGATATGACATGTGAGTAATACCTTAAATAGCTTAAAACAGTGTGTTGTTCTTTACAGAAGTACAGTAAGTCCTCATTTAACGTCAGTAGGTTCTTGGAAACTGAAACTTCAAGTGAAAGGACGTATAATGAAATCAGTTTTACCATAGGCTAATTGATATAAACAAGAGTTAAGTTCCTATGGCATATTTCTGGTCACAAGAACACCAAAACTTCTAAATAAGGACCCAAAACACTTCTTATATTAAACGTTGAGATACATGTCTGCTATGTATATACTTAAGAAAGATGAATAAAAACAAGAGAATTATTTTCCAACTCACTTATCCCAGTTCACGGTGGCCAGTGGTCAGAGCCTGTCCCAGTATCTCTGGGCGCAAGGTGGAAACTGACCCTGAGCAAGAGGCCCTTCCAGGATGGGGTATACTCACACCACCTCCCACCCACCAACGCACACACTCGGACAGAAACAATGTAGACACACTAATTTACCTCACGTGAACATTTGTGGGATGTTGGAGGAAACCGGAGTACCTGGAAAAAACCCACATAGACATGGGCAAAGTGTGCAAACTCAAGAGACAGGCCTTGCTGGGAATCAATTATTTTTCCTTCATTGTTATAACAAAATGATGTTGAACTAAACGATTTTATTCAAGGACCTGCTGTATGTTACGGATGATCATTTTTTAGCGGATTTCTTAAAACAGATGTTTCAAAACTTAGTTTAGCATAGTTGAGGTATTAAAATCTTACCTGAATATCATTCGATAATAAGTTTGAAGGTTGCTTTTCATCAAAAAGTAAAGATGACATTTACTTTGAGGAGAAATAATCTAAGAGAATTTTGCAGAGGCATCTCATGAAACTAATACAATTTTAATTGAATTGTTTCCCATCCTTAACTGTCATTGTTGGCTTATTTTCTTTCTCAAGGAATGATTAGCCTATTAATGTTGAATTTTCAAAACTAAGTAACTTAATTTTATTCCTAACAGGTGAGAAGAAATTTGTTTGTCCAGAATGTTCAAAACGCTTCATGAGAAGTGACCACCTTGCCAAACATATTAAAACACATCAGAATAAAAAAGGTATTCACTCTAGCAGTACAGTGCTGGCATCTGTGGAAGCTGCACGAGATGATACGTTGATTACTGCAGGAGGAACAACACTTATCCTTGCAAATATCCAACAAGGTTCTGTTTCAGGGATAGGAACTGTTAATACTTCCACCACCAGCAATCAAGATATCCTTACCAACACTGAAATACCTTTACAGCTTGTCACAGTTTCTGGAAATGAGACAATGGAGTAAATATTACACAAATACTTATTCATTGTGGTTATTTTTATACAGTAGTGAAAAGAATATTGTTCCTAAGTTCTTAGATATCTTTTTATTGATGTGCAAAAATTTTTGGATTGACAGTAACTTGGTTATACATGACACTGAAATGCCTTACTTTGTATGATATTCCATAGTATATTAAAAATGGTAAAATTGCATGGGTTTTGTAGGTACTTTTGGAATCTAGAAGAAATGAAATTTTACCAAGTTATATAAAGAGAAAATTGAATTTAACAATGAGAATGGTAGTCTAACCAAATGCATCAATCCTGTGTGGTTTAGTGTAAAAATGAGAACATGTTGGTATTTATCTATTGTAAGATAAAAAGTTGGTGGGTGAAAGAAATCATGTTATGATAAAAAATTTTTGTAATTTTCTTGATGACTGGAATTTTTATTATGCATAACTGACAAATCAAGTTTCCAAGCAAATGTTACATAGCGTAGGCTTTACTTAGCTTATCAATTTGTCATTTTGAAGCTAATTATTTTAATTAGGTTAACTATGTACAATATTTTAAGCATTACTCTTGTAAGATTTTGAAAACTACATTTTAACATGGAACTCTAGGGATAGTCACCTTTTAAATCCTGTTGAAAAGCCATGTTTAAGATTTAATTTGCCAAAATAATGTGTTAATATTTCAATAACAGAGTTGGGCAATATAACAAATGTTTAAAATTAAAGTTTAAAATGTATAGGTTGAGGCATTTGGGTGGTAAGAAAATGTTATAGTGAAATACCCCTTTTCTTGCATATTGGAGGACCAAAAAATAAGGTATATTGCGTCTTAGCAGTGATTTTTTTAATCCAATCTTGTTTCCAAAAACCATATGTCTGCCAGGGCCTTAAAAGCCATCATGTAAATTACCAGTAAAGTATAACATATGCAAACATAATAAAATCACTTCCATAGTGACGATACTCCAACCATATGGATATTAGTCATAGAAAACTAGCGGTTTTATGATATTTTTTTAAGTCTTTTTTCTTTTGTCTAGGTAGTCAGTCTGCACTTAAATATCAACATTTTCCTTTTTTGCTTCTTCCCTTAAAATTTATATGTATTCAGTACATTTAATTGAGAAACATATGTTTTTTATTATGCTGTATTTTCTTTTTATTTTTTAATTATTGTTTATATTTTCAATTATTAAAAAATGTACAAAATAAAGTTTCATTGCTGGTCTTGTAAGAGCTATCCAGTTTTCCTAAATGTATACCTATAACTGCAGCAGTTCACCTATTTCAAAAATTGGGAATTCTGTTCATTTGTTATTCTTAAGACCACCTCAAATTTAAAGGCTACCTTATTGTACGTTTAAAGTGTATTATAACAGTGTGGTAGTTAATAAAACACTATTTTTTTTTCTTTTGAGTTTGTTGTGTTCCTATGCATTTAAAGTATTGCAGTGGTATGGTAAGAAAATCTGTGTGCTTTTTGTTCAGTTTAGCCTTTTATTTGCAGATAATTGATTTCAAACACTGAAATTAAAATTATATTTACTTAAAAAGGGAAAAAATATAGGCACCATCAGATTACTAATTTTTCACCCAAGAATAAGCTTATTAAATAAAACTTTTGAAAAAATCGTTTATCTTTAGCCCACATCAAGTCATACCAATATTTTCTTGAGTCATATCAGTTTTATCAAAGTCATTTTGCAAACCTTGTATTTTGTTTGTTCCTCCTGTTAAAACAATGGAGAATATTTTGATTTATCAAAAACTTGAATTTACATGAAGATTTTTTAAAATGATAAGACAAACTTTGGTAATGATAGCAAGAGCTATTTGAAAAATCATTTTGAATTTGTGTTATGTCTAATAAAGACAAGGTAGGAAAGGACAAATTAATATTAACATGACTGCATTTTAGATATTTTTAAGTTAAAAATCCAGTTATTCCCCACATACACGGTGGAGGTAAAGATTTTCATTATCTTTCAAGTTCAATCTGACACTGTCAATAACATCTTTGAATGCATAGGACAATTCTAGATAGTTTTTCTAAATGTGAGATTTAAACTTCTGATGTGAAATAGGACTTGGAGTTGTAGAAATTAATCAGTGGAATGTACAATTATTTTCCAATTACACAAGTTAGAATTTGAATCTTTAAACTCTTAGATAATTGAAAATTTTTAAATTTAGGATGTGTAAAGAGGATTATGTTAGAAGGTTGCTCACGTAAACAAAATACCCATTAAGTCAGGAGATTCAACTTTTTAGAGTGATACTGAAATTTTACAATAAGTTTATAGAGTGTTTTTGATCCATGAGTTTCCAAGCATATTTTATCAGTTTTTAGAACATGAATGCCATGAAGAAAGTAAATAGTCTTGAAAATTATTTTAAGTTTTTGGATTTTTTTGAGTGCCCACTAGAACTGTACCAATGAACTTTTGATATTTACTTAGTAAATCAAAGTATTCAACCTCTGCCTAGGTGATTTTTAAATATTTCTATTTTTGTATTAAAAATACTGAATATACTCAAAACACTAATTGAAGAATTACCTCAGTCATTTTTTTTCTAGTTATAAATATCAGTATTGTGTGTGAGTATAATATTTCTTATTGTAAGTATACTGTTTTAATAGTTCTAATCAGTTCCTTTATTTTTGGAAAAGCTATAGAGTTAATGCATAGTATATTTACATAGAAATCCTGTTTATCGGAACATACTCATCTAGTGGACTAGATGTTTATACCTTAAAATGTTGAAAGTTTATTTTCCATTAATGAGTTTGAAAAGTAATTCAGTTAACGAAAAAGCACACAAACCTTTGAAAGAGTAGAGTACCTATTATAAAAAGGTGTCCTGTAAGTAACTTTGGGCAAAGTAGTGAAAATGCTTAAATAGTAAACATACATACATGTACATATAAGCTAAAGGCATGCCAAACATGTTTCATGGAAAATAGCCAGTATTTTTCATGGGAAAATTCTGGGAGCATTTAAAAATGTCTACAGGCCGAGCTTCATCCTTAACTCACCAAATCTACATCTCTCGGGATGAGGAGTATATATGTATTATGTAACATCTTCTAAAATGATTCTGGTAAACATTCCTGGATTAGAATCATTCAATAGAGCAAGCATCCCCTTAGCATCGTAATTGTAGCTCAGAACTTAATGCTGACTGCTCATGATCCCAGAGTTTGTTAAAAATTTTACTGTAAATAGTTAGAAATTTGAGGTTATTACTAATAACATTTGGTTTTAAAATATGTAAGTTGACGTATTTGTCATGATACCTATTAAGACAATTTGGTTTTCAGTGTTAAAGTTGGTAAGAATGGTATTCAATGGAAAAGAACTATTTGTTTAAAACTTTTTGCCATGATGAGTAGTAAGTCTGTTGGGTGATAATGAGCACAAAACAAATTGTTGGGAGCAAGATTTGATAGTTCAGCGAAATCACCGTTTTAGTGTTGGAGACAAAGATATATTGATTTTGTCTCTTCCCTAGTTCAGACAGATTTGCATATAGTCAAATATATTATAAATTTATACTAGAGGCAGATAGAAAGTGCTCAGAAAGAAGGGAGAATTTTGAATAGGAAAAGTTTTGTAAACACAGGCAGAGGAAATGGCATTAGCAGAGGTATAGTGTGGTTCCGGGTGAGAGGGAAATTTGTGAAAAATGGAGTGGCAAAGTTTTGGAGGAGGGGCTGTCTAATTGCAAAGGAGTTCAGAATTTAATCTTTACTAGTGATTCTTAACCTTTTAGGGATCATGGATCCTAGAAAAATGCACCTTAAATTCAAAGTCAGTATGTTCAAACACTACCTGGGCATCTGTTGAGGCCTGAACCTTGGAAAACAATTACGCTTAAGGAACTGGTGGAGGAAGAGGAATTGTTAAGGAGACTCAGAAACTATAGAAAGTGTCAAAGATGGTAATAAACATTAAATGTAGTAGTAGAGATTAAGTCATATGAAAAGCAGGAAATGGCTATAGATTTTGGTAATAAGGAGTGGTAATAAGCATTTGGAAAGTTTTGGTAAGACTGGTAAATGGCACAGGAGAAGAGGCTATGAGACGGCAAGCGTAAAATATTGTTTGGTCTTAAAAGGAAAGATGGGCAGATGCATGGCTGAGTCAGGATTGAGAAAATTGGTGAAAATGTTTCTAATTATAAAAGCGACACATAAATATTAGGAAAAGAATATAGAATTTAAATTTAACCACTAAGGTACCCAGAGATAACCATTGTTTCCTTTTAAAATGCATGATAAAATTCGAGTTGGAAGTTTTAAAAAATACACGGTAACATTATGTAACATGATTTGTACCATTTCATTATATATTTAAGATTTTTTTTTTGGTGTTAAAAATGTGCTGATAAGGAGGTATGTTTTTTTTTTCAGCTTTTCTCCCCCACCTCCCAGCTTTTAATTCCCTTGCTTCTAAATCCATTTTAAGCTATATAATAGATATGTGGTATTGGGTAGGTTTCTTAACCTTAAAACCTAGTTTTCATAATCATAAAAGGAATAACTAACAGTGCCTGTCATAGGATTGTTGTGAGGATTAAAATGTAAGCATTTAGCATAGTGCCTGTCTTATAGTAGAGATTCAATAAATGGTATTTTTTTTTTTTCTTACATCTGTTTACTAACTCTGGAGATTTCATTTTTCTATAGTGAAGGGACTAGTGTTTTGGAATTTCCGTTGGTTAGCTATTCTTGCATTGATTTTCCTTTTCAGAATGAGGGGGAGTTTTGTTTTTAATGCAAAAATATGGAAAGCAAATGAATCTGAATTGATGATGGACAGTGTGTCTGAAGTGACTGCCCTCTTAAAAAGGATGGAATAAGAATGAAGTACAGGGAAGTGTCTTGAAGAAATTACATCCTAATGGATAATTCTATTTTACCATTTCTAGGAGCCAGCCAAAGAAGCTTTAAGGTTCATTTCAATTGAAAGATAAAGTTTAGCATGTAGTGGTTCCAACCTTAAGTTGGAAAAGGCTATCAAATGCAGCTTATTTCTCCAAAAAAAAGGTCTTAGCCTCTAACCAATAAACAACAGGGAAATGCAGGAAGTGTTAGAGTAGATAACTTTAAAGGTGTCTGCACAACTTAGGTCCAGTTTTCTGACTATTCCTGCCACCTTCAGGGATGAGCTGTTTAGGTAGTCAGACAAGGAGTGGACATCTGGTCAAATTTGAGCCAATTAATTGATATCTCCTGAGACTTTGGAATTTGGAAAACATGTCTGGGAAGGTTGCATTTGGAACATGCATGTGAAACAGAGAATAAAACAGGGCTGAGAGACATAACAACCCCAGAGGAAAAAGATGAAGAAAACAGCTGCTTTAATTCCTAGTAACTGCAGTTTTTTTCAGTGTTTTGTGCCTGTGCATTTCCTGCTCCTGGGTTCCTTAAGACACCTTCAAACCCTTACAGAAAGACTGCCCCACTTCCACCTTTAGTTTTTCCTTTAGTTTGGGAGGCACTTGCTACCAAATAATGCCAACTAAAACATCTGAGATAAAATTCCTTCTCACGTAAAATACAGTGTCGACATAATCGACGACTTGATCCTGTAGGAAATACCAGTCATGGTTAGTGCCAGATGAGTCAGGTTTAGATGAGGGAGAATTTAGTACAGAGCCTGAGTGAGTCAGGATGGACCTTGAAGGGCCAGTGAAATGTGCCCAAGAGAATTGATTAAAAGGCTTAGAATTCCCTTTACAGTTTGAACACACTTACCAAAGGGCTGTGTCTGTGTTCGTGCCTGTGTTTGGTCTTAAGGAATATTGACTTTCTGCCAACATTAGCTTTATGTCTAATATCTCACACCACAAGGTCTTTCATTAGGTATTTAGACTCAGGTTTGGTTTGGGCCTCACCTTTGTGTAAACCCAATTACTTAGTCTTCCTCACACCCTGATCTTTTAAATTCTTAGTTAATTGAATCTCATTTTTACTATTGTTAAGTTTCTGTGGCTTTTTCATCTCGAACCATTTAGTAAACTTTAACAGTGTAATGTAGTGTGTAGGTTTTTGGCTTAGACACACCAGGGTTTATGTCCTGGCTCTGCTGCTTACTAGCTATGTGGCCTTGGACTCTACTTTTCCACTCTGAGCCTGTTTTCTAATCTGTAAAATGGGGATAATAGCATCGTCTTCATAGGGTGATAGTAAATAAGTTAGTGCATGTAAACTGCAATGCCTGGCACATAGTAAATAAGCCTCAAAGAAATCGGTATTCCAACACAAGGAAATAATTACCCCCATTCTGTATTAATGTGTTCATTCACTTTGATCCACTAAGTTGTCTGTCAGCAATGTTACTAACAAAATTCCTAGCATTTGTATTGTGCCCTTTTTTATTAAGCATTTCAAACATACAGAGAATAATAGGCAATATAACAAATACCTGTGTATCCGCCATCTAGCTTTTGCAGTCATCATTTTCTATGTATCTGTATAGTCTTGTCTCATTCCATTTCTTTCCCTTCACCCACAGAGGTTACTGTGCTGCTCTGAATTTGATATGTATCAGAATGATACCATAAATGATTTTATATGCTTATATATGTGCATATGTAGGATTGTTTTCATGTTTTTGAAACTATAAATGGTATCATACTGTATATAACCTTTTGGAACTTGTTTTTTCACTCACATTTTTGAGATGTACCGATATTAATTAGCACATTTATATAAATTATTCATTTTAAACTCTTTAAAATATTCATTGAACAAGTATATCACAATTTATCCATTTTCTTGTTGATGCACATTTCCGTTATTTTCAGTTATTGGCTGTTATAAACAATGCTGCAATGAAGTACTTGACACGTTTCCTTGTACATGTGTGTGTTTCTTCTAGGTGTATTTCTAGAACTTTAGTCACTGGCCAGTAGGATATTCTTGTCTTCAGGTTTATCAGATATTGCCAGATTGATCTTCACAATGTATGTACTAAATTACACTCCTACCAGCAATTTATAGGAGTTCACATTTTCCCACATCCTGCCAGTCCCTGGCCTTGGCATATATTTCTTTCTGATGAAAACATTATTTTGCAGCTTGATGAAATGATTTAAAATTAATCTGGGATAAAAACAAACCAGGGTAACTAAGAAGTTAAAAAGGAATCAGAAAGACTAAGTCATGTATGTAAAAAGAAGTTGATACAATAGGCATAACCAAACATTCGTTAAGTAGCCCCTGACGCAGTAGGTGCTCCCTACACCCTCTCACTGCAGGGGTCTTTTCGCACAGTAGAGGCCCCCTTGGACTGAATGTTGTAAAGAAGACTCAAGGCCAGCTAGCTGCCTTCCATGGTGTTCACTTCGTCCAGGGACTGGGAGTATAGGCTACTACTGCACTATGGCCTCTAGTCTCTGCCCCTTCTCTCCAGTTCTCCCTTCGTCCCCACCCCACCCCAACTCAAGCGGTCATTGATCAGCTTGTCAGATGAAAAAGCCAACTGCAAACTTGAGAAATACTTTCTTGTAGAGATCCCTAATATTGCCACTTACACATGTGTGTGTACATACATGATGGATGTGAAATGATAACTCATGATTTTGATTCTTATTTCCCTATACGCTGGTGAGGTTGAGCATATTTTCATTAAGTTTATAATAGGGAATAGCCTATTTGAATCCTTTGCCCACTTGCTTTTTTGGGTTCTTTGCATTTTTGCATTGATTTTTAAATGTTCTTAATAAATTATGGTTAGACATTACTTTAGGGATATATGAGCTGATAATATCTTCACAGTCTAGAGCTTTTCCTTTAAGTTTGTTTATGGTGTTCTGTGTGTATGTGTGTGTTTTACAAAAGTCTTATTGAATCTCTGAGTTGGAACTTTCTATCTTCGAAGAAATTCTCCCCATAGTGTCATAAATGTGTTTTCCTTTAAAAATTTTATGATTTTACCTTTTAATTTAGTTTATTCGTCTTCGAAAATTTTTTGCTTATGGCGTAGTCAGTATTTTTCATATGGATAACCAGTTGTCTTGGCACAGTTATTGAATGGCCCAACTTTTTACCACTAGTCATAATGCTACTACCTCTATCAAGTTTCCATTTGTTTGTGCATCTATTCCTTGATTCCTTTCCGTCTTCCCTGTGCTGAGACCAAGGCACTCAGATTTTGACATCTAGTTGGGCAAGTCTTTTCTACCCACCCCTTTTCCTGTCCTTAAAAATAGTTTTGACTCTTCTTGAGCCCTGGTTCTATAAATTTTAGAGTTAAACCATCAAATTCCATTGAAAAATCATGTTATGTTTTTTATTTGAATTACATTGAGTTTATAAGTTAATTTGGAGGAAGAAGGTTATCTTTCCATGGACATTCTGTACCTCCATTTATTCAATCTTCAATGTCCTTTTATAAATTATTATTTTTTCTTTGAAAGGACTTAACATGTCTTCTTACATTTATTCCTATGTAGCTTTTTTTAGTTGTTCCGTAGGGACTAGGCTTTTAAAAATTAAATGTGAAATTGATCAGTGCTGATCTATGTAAATGCTATTGATTTTTCAAAATTGATTTTGTCTACATCTCTTGCTAGTTCTAATAGTTTGCCTATAGATTCTATAAAGTTTTCTATGGAGACAGTCACATTATCCTCAAATAAGAAAAGTTTGTCTCTTTGTTTCCAATGCTGATACCTTTTTAGAAGAATATTGCACTGGCAGCTTAATGTTAAATACAAATGGTGGTAATGGACATCTCTGTCCCCTTTTGACTACTTTTCTTTCTCGCATATAACCCTATTTGGTCCTTACGGCATTATGAGATAGGCAGAATAGGCATTACCTCTTTATAGTTCAGACTTAGGTAAAGTGTCACACAGTCATAGCTAGAGAATGCCATAGAATGTGGACTCAAATCCTGATTTTCTGACTTCAAGTCCTGTGTGATCATCCCAAGTACAATAGCTGTCTTCATAGAATTTATAGAATTGATGGCAATTTTTCCTTCCTAACAAACATTTGAGTACATGCTATATACACTAGGCCCTTGGGATAAAATGATTATCAATTCATAGTTTCCATCTTGAAGGATATAATCAGAGAAGCTAATGACATTCTCGCTACAATTACCTTTCTGACTTTTAAAAATAAAAACCTTATCTGGTTTCTCTAGTTTCCTGTACTCTTTCCATTAAAGCAACATATTCCCTTTTATTACAAAGTTTGAGGAAGAGTAGCTTTTTTCTTCCTTAAACATGATCCTCTAAGAGCTACAGCATAACCCTGCTAAGTGCCCACAGATGTGACATCTGGAACATCGTACTCCAAGCATGCAAGAGCCTGAGTGACGGTCCCTGTCTGCTTGGCACAGGGTTATATATACATGAGGGCATGTAATAAACTTTTTATGACATTCAAAGAAAAAATGTAAGGGCTTACTTGCTCAGGCTCTAGTGTTAAGCTCAAGGATAACCTACTTGAAAGGCCAAATTCAGGGTAGGAAAAAATAAAGTAAGAAAAGCTGCTCATGATGTATGTCTTTTTTACCAAAGTTTCCTCACATCTATGCTAATATTGGAGACAGTGAGTCAACCCTGAAATGGAAACTAGAGACCACAAGGCAGTAACATGTGCACTCAACCAACTTTCTAGTCACAGTTGATGAACAAGGAAAAAGTACTATTCTGTAAAATCATTATTTGAGTGATGACTCACAGGGAAGGGGTTAGGTAGGTATAAACACCACCCACAGCCAGGGGCCTTGTGTTATCTGGGCCCCTCTCTGCTGGGCTGGTTCTTTTTTTCAATTGGCAAAGGAAAAAGAGACAATTTGAGAGATTCTTGTGTCCCAGACACAGGGAGAAGATATTTGGAGGAAAGGAGGAAGCTATTAAAAGCAGCTGGTGTGAAGAAAGCTGCAGGAGAATCGGGAGGGCTTGGCTTTTAGCATTGGGTGCTGGGCGTCTTCTTAATCTTTACATAAAAAAGTGCTGAAGTTGTTCACAGGATGCAACTTCTTGCTGCTGGTATAGAGTCTTAACATTATATGCAGATAGCTTTTTGGACTCTGACCCAGTGTGATCATACCATTTCTGTCCTTGAGGTTTTGCCCGATAGCTTGAGAACTGCTGGAAAGGAAGCTGCAAACTCAAATTCCTCTTTGGTTTTGCTCTGCAAGGTCAAAGAAAACTGTCCCTTTGCAAACAGCCATAAAATGAACAGGATCACGATGTGGCTTCTATCAGGTTGCTAGACAGTCAGACCTCCAGGTACAGAAGGGCCTAGGTCATGCTTGTCCTTCATCTGTCAGAATTAGCAGTACCAGGTTGCTAACTCCTTTGTTTTTGGCAAAATTTCTTCTGCCTTAATTTCCCTCTTTGCCAGATGGTAGGCAGCTAGGGTGAGTGAAGTTGGGGTTTGGCTTGCCTTGCTGTCATCTACTCCTCCCCCTTCACAATCAGCTTCTTGAAAGAGTTGTCTACACTCTTTTAGTCTTCTACTTTCTTCTCAATTCTCATCTGGTTTCTGCCCCATCACTCCACTGACAATGGTCTTGAAAAGGTCAGTGATAACCTCCATGCCACTAAACCATGTAACATTTAAACGTTCACATCCTGCTTGCCCTCAATGTTCGGGTCAGCTGGCTGTTTTCCCTTTCTTGAAACAGTCTCTGTGACATCCATGGCCTTCCTGACTTTCCTTCTGCCTCTTTCCACTTCTCTTTCCTTTGCCAGCTTTTCTTCTTATACCTGCACTTCAATGTTGGGTTTTCTCAAGGCTCGATGCTGAGCTGATTTCTCTTCTCCTTGTAGACTTTTTTTACTGGATGATCTCATTCATTCTGGGGATTTTCTTTTACTCCAGATATGGACAGTGCCCAGGTTTTCTGTCTCTTCTCTACTCCCCACTTGAGTTGCAGCCAAGATATCGAACTACCTCTTCGGCCCCTCTGTCGGATGTTTTACAGGTGCCTCACAGTTTGTGTTGAAAGCTCAATTTCTGAATGTCTGCCACTAAACCAGTAGTTATCTTAACGAATAGCATCGAGATATGCATCTAGATGCACATGCCAGAAAAGTGAAAATTAGCCTCGTGAGCCTCCCTTCTCATCCCCTCATATTGGTCCTTTTGATGTTCTAAGTGTTTCAAAGGCCTTGGATCTCTCTACAACTCCTCTGCAAGCAGCCTAGCCAGCAGCCATCATTTTTTGCCTGAATTCTGGAAATAGTCTCTTAATTTGGGCTGTCCATAACCACTCATCTTGTCTCCCACCCTCTCCCCCCATTTCTGCTAGTCTACTCTCTACATAGGAGCCCGGAGTGATCTTTAAAAATTATCCATCTTCACACTTGCAACGTTGTCTCTTAAGACTCTACTGGCACTTCAGGTAGCATCCTGAGTCTTCGCCATGGCCTGGTCGGTCCTTGGCTGACTTCAGCTGCCTCCTCAGATGAGTTCATCTCTCATTTGCCATGCTCCAGTCATGCTGCCTACTCTCACTTTCTCAGATAGCTTATGTTCCTTCTGATCTGCCTCTGGGCTTTGTGTATTCTGTCAGCTGCATTATAACTTTCGTAGGCTCTAGGTACTTTTGCCCTCTCTGTAGGCCCCTTCATACATTTTTTTAAAAATTATATTTGATGACTACACTGGTACAAAGATGAATATAATCCAGATTGGGTTCATTTTTTTCTATCAAGTTAAATTCACATAACATAAAATTGACCATTTTAAAATGGACAATTCAGTGGCATTTAATACAGTCACAATGTTGTGCAACCACCACCTCTATCTAGTTACAAAACATTATGCAACATGGAAACCTGGTACCCAGTTAAGCAGTTGCTCTCCATTCCCCCCGGTCCCTGAGAAACACTAATCTGCTTTCTGTCTATCTAGATTTACTTATCTGGATAGTTCATATACGTGGAATCATATACTACATATAGCCTTTTATGTCTGCCTTCTTAGCATGTCTCAGAGGTTCATCCACATTGAAGCATGTATCAGTACTTCATTCCTTTTTTACGACTGAATAATATTATGTTATATGGATATACCACATTTTGTTTATACACTCATCTACTGATGGCATTTGAGTTGTTTGGCTTTTTTTCTGTTGTCAACAGTGTTGCTATGAATGTGTGTGTACAAGTGTTTATTTGAATGCCTGTTTCAATTATCTTGAGTATATACCTAGGAGTGGAAATGCTGGATTAATTAATCTCTTGATTTTAAAAGAAGTTAAAAAACATTTTCATGGACCTTTAGATGTATTGTGAGGCTAGGCACCATGCCTAATGTGCCTAGTGATTAAGTGAACACTTCCTTCTGTTACTTCTGTCTGAGAGGCTTCTATTTCATTTTCATTGCATCAGGAGAGGGGCAGCCCCAGCTAGTAAAATGTCCATTGGGAAGACCAACTGTGGCTCATGGAGCAGGTGGGGCCCACTGAGTAGCATAGAGAGTGAATTTATTCTCAGTTCCCATACCAGGTAGAAATATGGATTGATGGCAATAGTCAGACAGAGCTCAGAGGGAAGAACCGCTCTACGCATCTGCATCTGCGTAATCAATCAGCTTACTACCTGGCTCCCTCAGCTGGATCTCATGCTGTGTCCTCAGCTCCGAGCAGCAGGTTCCTCTTGGTTCTCATGTTTTCACCCCACATCAGCTACCTCTCTTCAGGGGAACTTGACCCTAACAAAAGAAAAATAACCAATTCCTCTAGTCTTGAGTACAGCGTTGGTGATATTAGTTAGTAAAATATGACCTAGTTATGCTGGCATAATTATTTTTTCAAGACCTTGGCATTATATTCTGGTGTTAATTAGAGAGTCTTGAGTAAAATTTGAACTTTATGAAGAAGGAAATTCCAAGTAGAATAAAAGATAATAGAGAGCATGGTGCTTTCCTCAGCATTCAGCCCTATATCTCCTTTAGGACTTTTGCAGCAACCCCATGGGAACAGAAGACGGAGAGGAAAAACCATGTTTAGTTTGAACACGTCTTTCTCTTTTTATGTTAACCTCAAGTTTCTTTATTTTCCTTCTCTTTCTTCTTTCTTTTTTTCTTGCATGTCAATTCAGCCAAAAGACTAAAGGAGTACTAGTACAGGATTTTTATCAAAGGGAATGAGGTGTATAAATTCACCAGCCTCGCCATCCAGACTTATCTCTGTCTTTCTCACTATCTGTATGTGTACCAGGTGGTTAAGAGGAAGATTGGGACAAGTCTGCTACCGTTTCATGTTCTTTTACTTCCTTATGCTGACATTTGTCACAAGAGAAGATTATAGTCAGTCAGGAGAAGTCCATAACCATTTTTTTTTTTTTAGTCAAACCCACAATATTTTCCATTCCTTCTTTTAACTACATTCGTTCTGTGGTTTGGGTAAGCAGACCACATTGCTTGCTGCCTAAATTATTTTCAAACTACCAAAATGCTACATCCCTGAACATATCCCCAAATCATCTCCTACGTGTTTTCAGGCAAACTGTCTTTTAGGACATTGAATTATATTCTTTATTATGATATATAATTACAGCATCAATGTCTATACACCATTTGTTACAAATATATGCTAATTATTTTTTCCTGTTTCAAGATTATTAAAGCAATTCTTAGGCGTTAAAGGGTACTGTCAACAGAGTAAATGTTGAAGAGAAGATTGAGAGGAAAATCCAGAGAAAGCAAAGTTCTCATAGATTAACCTGATAACTTCACACTTGTCATGATGCCTCTTAATATGCTTTGACAGTTAGTAATTGATAGATTTCCCTACCCTCGGAATTATTTTTGCAAAATCAAATGGGTCATTATGAAGCCTAGATACTCAGTAATCTTATTTTATCATGTCAAAATTATCTATATTTGGAGATGTGCAAATGATATTTGTCAGGAGTTAGCAAATGTTTCTGGATGCTGGAAAATTGCCTCTACTTTTGTCAAGAACTCAAGCTGATACTAACTACTATGACAATGCAGAATGGCTAATGGGTCTGAGAAACCAGAGAACATAGGCCAAAGATTAGCATGGATTAAAAAAAAAAATGCAAGAAGAAGAAAGAGTAAAAAGGACTTTTCGAATCATACTGTGACTTCCCCAAGACTTTATATTTTATGAGATAAACTAGACATAAAAGAGTTTTCTTAGCTTATTTGATAATTTTTCTCCCCTCTAGTTTCACTTTCATTTTACATCTTTCACTATGATTTATAGCCCTGGTTTTAATTTCAAATTTTGAGCATGGGACATGGGCCCTTGAACAGCCTTAATTCTCAATTATAAGCTCTATTTACCAAAATCATTCTATTTGGTAACCCAGGAATGTGCGGGAAGATACAGGAAGGTACATTATGAATCTCAAAAATAAAATCTGGGCTATGTGAGTCTGGTGGCGGGAAGTCGTGTGCTTTTGCTTATCAATGTCGGAAACTTGGGTGAAGAAGGCATGAGTCTATTGGTGTGGTGTTCATGATATACTTAATTAAGATAGTAAAGTGGAGCCTATGAAGCCTTTGCCAGAGTTAATTAGTTCTTCCCATTATCTGATGTTTCATTACCTTCTAAAGTTTCTTATGGAAAGTCTCGGAAGAGGTGTTTTATGAACAAGTTGTAGCTATTTTTATGGATTTTAGTGATTTAGACTGGATTCATGATCCACAACTGCATTTGCCATTATGAGCAATATAGACTCTTTTCCAGGATTTTGTGTAATGAATATCGATTTTTCTCTCCTTTGAGAAGCACTTAAGAATAATATTTTAAGAGTTATTTTATGTGGTCCTTTACTACTGAAATGAAAAATGAAAGGAGATTTTGAGATATAAACCAACTTTTGCCCCTTTCTGAAATCATGGGAACTGGGAGTTTTCTTTTAGTGCTAAGTGCTGTAGGGATGTGCACAGAACGTTAGGAGAGAATAGAAGAGAGTCATTTCAACCAGAACTGAGGCCAATGGAAGTCTTCCTGGAGGAGTGACAAAAGCTGAAGATGAAAAGAATGGGATAGATAAGAAAGACAAGTTAGAGGACTACATACATCTCTTCTGGTTACTGCTGTTTCCTCTAGTCTCGGCCAAGACCTGATTAGGAATTGTAGGCAGTCACTATACTTAAATATTTGTTGCTTGAGTGAGGAAAACACTACTAATGTAACTCTATGCTAACTTTCCAGAATATCATGCTTGTGTTTAGCAGAACCGTTAGGAGACATGATACCTTAACCCTATGCAAATATTTTGGGCAAAAGCAGACTGTTGGGAGGAAAAGCTTGAGGGCAGATGTTGCTTCAAATTACAGGCTGACTCCTCTGTACTCAGCACCTGCATTATGTCATTGATTGGGAACACCGAAAGAAAAAATCCAAGGAAATAAACGCTAATGACAATCTCCTAAGCTCCCTTTGTGAGTGGGATTTGGGCTCTCTTCTGGGCTCAACAGCGTGCGTGGTGCTCTGCAGAGGTGTGGGCAGTTCTGGGGAGACACTAGATGACTACTAGTCCAAAGTGAGCCTCAGCTTCAACAGACAGCCAGAGGAAAACCTGGAGAAAGGAGTTCGGGCAAAATCAAAATGAGCATTTGCTCATTATCTTCATCAGGTAAGATACTCTAAGGGATTTTCTCCGAGCCTCTCTGTACTGCTCTAAAGAGAGATAACGTGCTAATTTGTCACTTTCTCCTCATCAAATATGTTAGACTCTATCCTGTGAGTTGACAGTGTCCTGAAAGCTGTAGGAAAAAATAACTTATAGGGCAAAGTGATTTCCCTGTAACTCTAGTATTTTTTGCAGTAAAAAATAGAATATAGATATTTTATTTTCGATTTTTGTTGACTAGGATTCTGGTAGAATGGGCGCTTCCTTGGGCGCCCTTCTCCTCCAACTACTCCGAACGATAGATCAGTACACACAATAGTTTCCAGTAGAGACTTTGCTCCGGTAACCCCGTGATTGAAAATAATTTGATAACTGCTGTGAAATTCTTTCCTCAGCTACAGCCTCCTGCCCTCTGCCTTCTACCACCTCCAAAATAAGCCCAAATGTCAGGAGAGTGACTGATGTGACAGCAGCCTGAGTACACAGTTGAGGTGGAATGCAACAGGTCCCTTGTCACATTCCTCAAAGTGGAAGGAGATTGTGCTCCCGGGAAGTATCTACATGCTCTTGTCCCTCCATGGGTGAAACAGGCTTGAAAATCATTTTGATGCAGGGCTGCCGCTTCAAATTGCATCACACTGGGCAAATGCAGTCCTCCTCCCCAGGAGGCAGGGCGTGGCAAGGGGAGCTTGGGCTGGATTTCAATCCCTGCTCATGCCCTTGTGCAGGAACCACTTGCATAGCTGTGCATGGTGGCCCTGAGCTGATGTGCTCTTTAACCATGCCAATGTGAATAGAAGCTGCAGATAGGAATCGTTGGTAGGTTTGTTCTTGGTGTAGTAATGTTCTTCTTTCCACATGCCTTTTCTCTCTGCTCCTCTCTCTCTTCTCTCCATCTGATACCTTTGAACTAGACCCCAAAAGGCAGCTCACTATCCAGGTCTCTCTTCTTAGGCTTCCAATCCTTTCTCTCTCCTAATCCTTCATTAAAAATTATTTTTAAAAAATTTGTTTCATTCCTCGAAAACCCTCCCGGGGGCAGAAATTAATCTGTTAATAAATTGGTGCTACATTGCTAATGGTTGATAATATATTACTCTTCCAGATAGAACCTGGATGAATATTTATAGGCAGAGCCACAACATTCACATTTTAGTCGATACCGTCAAGGCTTTAACCCAAAAAGAGGTTTACAACTTGGTCAATAGAAAAATGTTTTGCTGAGTTTTTTTGGGGTACGCTATTTAGGTAGGTAGTATCTGTAAACAAGAAGTGAATTCAGCTGATAACCCAAAGGGGTCTTCATAAATGTTGAGCAAATTGGAGGGGCATATTTACAAGCATTTCGAGGTTTTATTTTGTTTTTAAATACTAATGATACTATTCTAACATTTAGTAGAATATGAAATCTTATCTGCTTTCCTTGCTATATATCCACTTCCTTTTTACTCTTCATGGCCTGTGACTTTGCTATACTTATTTAAACTTAGTGTTATTGTTAGGTATCGTAAATTTATTTGCATGCTCGTCCCTAACGACCCCAAAGTCCTGCAGTTTCGCTTCAGGGGTAGCTTGGTTCAGCTCATATGAAGCCTCCGGGTCCTGTTCTCCCTCTCCTCTTCCTCCATTGCCCTTTAATCTTTAACGGCCCTCTACTTTCACCTTCTATGGTTTTTAAAAAACTGTTTTGAAATCATTTTAAACTTATAGAGACATTGCAAAAATAGTTCAGAAAGTCTCTTCACCTAGCCCTCTAACATTAGTATCTTGCATAACAATAGTATAATGATTAAAACTAAGAAATTAACACTGGTACAATACAAATAAACTAAGGACTTTCTTTGAATTTCACCAGTTTTTCCACTAAAGCCTGTTCCAGCACCCAGTTGAGGATCTCACATCATATTTAGATGTCACGTTTTCTCAATTCTGTGACCTACCCTCAATCTTTTTTATCTGTTATGACCTTGACCCTTTTAAAGAGAACTCATCAGTTATTTTTGTGTAGAACACCCTTCGATTTGAGTTTGTCTGATGTTTTTGCATGATTAAACTGAGGTTATACATTTGTGATAAGAATACCTTAAAAGTGATATGCTCTTCTCAGTTCACCATATGATGTCAGTATGTTATATTCTGGTAATGTTGATCTAAAGTGGTATCTTCTGGCTTCTTCAATACAAAGTGATTACATTTCTCTTTATAAATGATAAATATCTTGGGGGAGATACTTTGAGATTATGCAAAAATCTTATTTCTCCTCAAACTTTTGCCCTGTAATGTCAGAAACCATTGGTGAATAGTGGCTGTAACAATTATTACTTTATTATTCTAATAGTAATTTTCTATTTTCCCTCATTTCATCTACATTTTTATTTGGAATTTTTCTGTAAGAAGAACTGTCTCTTCTCCATTTACTTATTCAATTATTTATTGATATCATTACGGACTCATGGACTTTCCTTTTATTCTAGGATTATAATCCAGCACTCTTATTATTTATTTTGTTGCTCTGATTGTTCCAGCTTTAGCTAGTATGAGTTCTTTCATGGATCCATCCTCTTTTTTTTGGAGCCCTTCCCTACTTTCTAGCTTTGAGATACTGCAGACTCATATTTTCTCTACCCCAGCCATGGAATCGATCACTTCTCCAATGGGCCCTGGTTCCTTTCACTGGAGAATGATGTTTAGAACCCAAGATTTGGATGCTAGTTGTGCTCATCACTCCCAGGGCATTGTTGCATCTAGGCCTTCTCAGAAGACTAAGCTAGAGCATATACTAACCCATGTATACACACACATCTGTATTTATTTGTGCCTTTCTATTTGGGCATATATGTTAAAAGCATGAATTCATACTAGTACCTTCAATTCCAACCCAAAATCTCAGGATCATTCAGTTTGCCTCCTCTCTTTCCTTATTTTTAACTTCTTTTTCTGACAGTGAAAAACCTAGCTTTCTTTTTCTATGATATATTTACCTATTTCTTAACCCTAGTAAAAACATGTAGTCACCAAATGGCTAACCTACACCCCTGTAAGAAACTGCCCCTTCTTTCTTGACTCTATGTTGCTCTGTATAAGCCTCTCCCTCAGTCAGGCTTGCTCCATGTGGTGGCCCCTAGCATCTTTGAGCTTACATTCCCCCCTCTTAATAACCCTTGAAGAAGGAGTGCTTCTTTCTCTTCCCAAGGAGTTCCAGAAAAATTTCCAAGATAAGTTCTTACTGGACTAATTGGGTTCTCTGGTCACCCTTGATTCATTTACTATGGTCAGAGGAATGGAAAAATTTGACTGGTCAGGCCTGAGATATGTGCCCACCCCTGAGCCCAGGAGGGGGTAACTGTCTCACCCAAACCATGTGGAATAGTATATATGACGGGTGGTTCTCCGAAGGAAAATCAGAGTCCAATTATCACAAGAAAGGGAAATAATTCTGGGCATGTTAAACCCATTCACATTTACTACACCATCAAATGGGACAGTAGTGCCCGTATTGAGAGACTAGGATAGCGGGGAGAAGTATGGGCAGACTGCATAGATGTAAATGACCACAGAAAGGTGAATTTTAAAAAATGTACGTACAACTAATAGGAAAAGGAATATTGATCCAATTTAATAAAAGTTATTGCCAGGCTTGTTAGCTTGGCCTAATTTAAGAGGAAATACAGAGAAGCTTGATAACTTGAATGCTTTTTTGTCCAAATTCATGCAGACACTCTATGCTATGGCTTCTAAACCGTTTAGTTTCAATAGGTCACTGGACCCAAGATTCAGGCAGCTGCCACCTTGTGGCCAGGACTGCCCCATGAGATTGGAGGGGCCAGTTGGGCCTTCTTGAGTTGTTGCCCACAGATTTTGAGATCGCTTTTTAAGGTTTCTAATCAAATGACTATAGAAACACTTCAAAATTTCATCCGTTTTTGCAAGATTGGAAAGCTACAGAAAACTTAAGATGTAGCACTGTGAATGTGCATGCGCGCGTGTCTGTGTGTGTGTGTGTGCGTGTGTGTGAAGATGTAGAGTTAACGTTTGCTATTTAGTTTTGGGCAGTGAATTTATTACAAAGCTTTCCTTCAGGACAGACTTCTTTGGGGTTTTACTTGCTCTGATCTCCAGCCCTAAAAAGAAACCGGCTGAGTTTGAGAGAGTTCCAGGAACAAATGTGGGCTCTGTTAGCCTCATTCTAGGCAGAGCTCATATTTTCCTTGGTAACTGTCCCTCGATCTTTTACTGCCTTCTAATTAATATATCATTTACATAGAAGAAAACTTCTTTAATTTAACATTGCATTTCATTAATCTAGCATTCTTCTAAAAATCACATTTTAACAAGACTGTGTCTTCCAGCCTCTTTTAAAAGTCATCTGTATCTTTAAAGGAGCTTATCCCCTTTTCTCTTCTGAGTAGTTAAAATGTATCTACCATAGAATACAACAGTTTTTATGCAGCTACTCAGTGGTTTAATCACCGTGCAAAAACAACATTGCTAATCTGAACAATCGACATGGATGACAACTCATTGAAGTAACTATCAATTAACAACATAATTGTCACTTACATGTTGCCAACATTGAAATAGGCAATTGTTACTTCTATGAGGCTTTGTGCTCCCCACCCCCCCTTCTCTTCACAGGGTGTGGATTTAGGTCAGGGGCCTGGATCAAAGTTTAAACTGATGGCTAAGTTCATTGTTGTTTTCATCATTGGATCATCTTTCTTATAGGTTATTCTGAAGCAAAAACAGTGGTGCTAGTCATAAACTTTCACTGCAGGCGTGGCAGGTCAGCCATGCTTTGGAACTGAAATCTCTATGGCATCAAATGTGTTGCCAGGTGTATATTCTCTTTAATAGGGGGCTATTGTAGACAGAGTGTGACATGTGAGTTCTCTCCTATTTTGTTCCATCAAGATCATGTCAAAGAAAAGCAGCTTCTGTGTGAAGGCAAAGTCCGCTTTTGCTAAAGCAGCTGAAAAGAATTTAGCCCAGCATCATCAAGATAATGGCCTCCGTGCCTTCCTCTCTGTGCCGTTTCAACATAGAGCGCCCTCCCACCCCACAGCCTCTGTGAGTGATTGTGCAAAAATAGCAGAAAGAAAAGAATCAGATTTGGTGGAGGAAAAGCACCATGAAGATCAAAAGTGCCATGACCACCTTAGGTTTGGCATCTCTCTCACTTGGCAGAACACAGGCATCAGGACGGAACCATTTCCAAGTCATGCAGGAACACCTTCAGGAAGACCTGCCTAAAGCTAAGACTCCAACTTGTGCTTGGGCACAAGTCACTTCATGGTGCTCAATCCTGTTCCTCTTAGCCAAGCCCTGGAACCAGCTAAAATAGGAGTTAGGCCCTAACTCCACTGGCTCTTTCGCACTGGGCCAATTCATCTGCACTTCATCAGGTTGTACTTCTCCACTGGAAGACAGAAGTTTGACTTGGAGCTTGCCAGGAGCCACTCCCTCGTTGGTGGACACAGCCAGACCCTGGAATTTGGAACAGCAGTGCTTTGAGTTATTGCCAGAGTGTAGCCAGTTTCCTTTTTTTGGATCTTTAATTTCTCATCTCTAAAATGCTGAGGGCAACTGCATTTTGCAGGGTTGTTTAGAGGATTCAGTAAGCTGACATCTGTAAAGTGTGAGGTGCATTGTTGGTGCTTACAGGTGGCTGGTCACTATTAATTTAAAGAGACAGCAACAAAGACATTTACTGACCTAAAAAATGTTTAAGTTAATGAAGTAGTTTCGCTTCTTTGATCTTATTGAAAGGGAATTGAAATTCTTAAAAACATTTTAGAGTGATCAGTTAGTGTTTACATTTCAAAACTCACCTTTAAAATTCAGTGGGCTATAATGATTACTATGCATAACTTTATTAATTATCAACTTCTGAATCAAGCTTTTCTGTGCAGCTCAGTAGGTGCTGTTTGTAAGGGAGCCAGTTTTGCAAATAGACTGTGACATGTACAGGTGGCAATTAATAATAGTATAGCAAATATCCTTTGTTTTCTCCTTGTGGTTATATCCTTTGACTGTTTATAGTACAGTCAGCAAAAAATCTTTATCATCCTAATTTAATTATCATGTCTTACTAGAAGAAGATATAATTCTGCTTTTTATGCCCATCAGCTTAGGGCTGTGGGGAGCACCTCTTAGGTGCCAAGGAACAAGTTTTCCTATTATTTAATGTTTTGCATATTTTCCTTCTCTAAATGCTTCCCTTGAGCCAGCCCATTGTTGTGCTTGTCACTGACTACTTCGGTGGTTTTCGAACGTGTGTCTGCTTCTCCAGCTGTGTGGGAGACACACTTCACCTTGCGGCTCCATCCTTCAAAGGTTACATTTGCTGCATGGGAGAACAGTTGACTCTGCCGATAAGAAGCATCTCATTGCGCCCCTTTTCCACACCATCTGTCTGACCTGGACCCATTCCAAACACCATGGCTTTGCTGGCAGAACGGTCTTCCTGCTACAGAAGTTTTGTAATCTACTAATTGACAGGGTAAGGAAAATTTATATTTGGGTTACAGCTGAAAAGTTGGATGTTTCTTTGATGGGGCTTTAAATACTGACATATGCTGCATTGGTTTTTGATTTTAGGCATTCCCATTTGTGCACGATCACGCGCTCTCCCCTGTGTTCTCTGCCTCATTGAGAATATGGCATCCTTTGGAGAAGAACATCAATATGATCTACCAGGGAATTATCCTCTACTTAGTTTACTCATTAAGCAATGATTTTATTATTATTATCTCTTTGTAGTATGAGACAGATGGCAAAGAAGGAGTTCGCTTTATTGAACGACATGCAGTTTCGGGCATGGCAGCTCTCCCTGAATGGTTAATATCTTCAGTAGTCATTCTGGCCGTTAAGTGTCTTTACTTTTGTACAGGGCCTGGTCCTGCACTCAGCTCTTAATTTAAGTGTGAAGTCGTTATCAAGCCTCTTTTTCTACATGTAGGCTAAGGGCAGAAGAAACCCAGAGAAGGAAATACCATTAAAATCATGCTGTTCAAGTTGCCATTTGTGGTTGCCCTCATCTTGAAATTGTACTTTGAAACTCAGCACGGCTAACCCCACGTCAGCGAGTGTGGTTACGCTTGCCCATCCAGACCCACGTCCCCAGAGCGTGGTTCTCTCTGCCCGGAAGCGTCGCGCACACGCCGGGGGCAGTGCACGAGTACGGCATGATGCTGCGCCTCTGGCCTCTGCCGGCCCCTCTCTCACTCGCAGCCCCCTCAACTTGTCCCGGACAACAGTCAGCACAGGGAAAGATGAGAATGAAAGAGGATTTCTTCCCTACCTTTGAAAACTTCAAAGAAATTGTTTCCAATCTGGTTCTGATGATCCGTGTCTCGGTGCAAAGCAGACATAAAGATCTAAAATCCGCACGCTGATCGGAAATAGTTTTTGGAAAGTCAGATTTAATCCCACAAGCCAAATGATCACTACCAACAGCGATCAGGAAAAACCAAAGTGCGCAGCAAATTTTAATTTGGCAAGTGCATAAAATGTTCAAAAGAGCAGAAGTCTCATTTACATTCCTCCTTCTTATATGGGATTTTCTTCCATATTAGTAATTAAAGGATGCAGGCTCTAGAGCACAACTATGTCACATAATAACCGCCAGGGACACACTAACAACTTCCTTGAAGTAACGCACACTAGGGTGTTTATGGTTCAGTGTCACATAGACTCTCTTTGATCTAAATTAGGATTCATTGGCAAACTCACAATAGGCTCCACATGTACCCCTCTCAACCTCTTTCTTTTAATCATAGAAATTAGAGTTGGAAAATACCCATTAAGTCACTTAGTCCACTTCCCTGCCAGGGTGAAATTGTTGTCTGTGATACATGGATAGTGCTTGGTCTACCTTAAATTTAAATGTTTCAGGGGATATGTAGGCTCCTGATTTTATAATTTTCCTCTTTCTCTGAAAACTTAGAGGAGGGGAAAAAAAATACAAAACAGAGAAAGAGATTTCCTTTGCTCCTAATGGGTTGGAGGTAATCTCAGTGGGTCAGTGAATGTACTCACAGGGTGTCAGCTTTCCGAGACTCACGCCCCTTGCTATGACAATTTCATTATTCACAAGGCACACAGTTAATTTCAACCCCTGTCCCCGCATGTTTTACTCTCCAGCTTTCCGGACTGTTCCTGTAAACTCAGGTGAGCAAGTATTCCAGGTTTGGTGAGGGAGGTGAGGCCCAGCAAAGGAGAAGCTGTCTCTTTTAGGCTCCCCAGTTGATTGGTTATATACTACACAGGCCCGCCTGGTTGAGTGTGAGGCCGCTGCTGCACCGTGAGCTCGTGAATGGAACATCGCCAACCTTATTCTGGTGAGTGACCAGCTGAGGTATTTTTATGCTTTGAACATTTGGCATCTGAAAGATGAGAAATGTGTGTTGTTGCACAATGACTTCTCTCCCTCACTCATGTTCAGCAACAGAAGACTGTCACTCAGCATCTGCCCACATCTCCAGCTGTTGAAGTCAGTCGATGGGTAAACAGCAAGAATCTCATGACCACCTCCCCAATGGGATCTCTGTGAGACAGGGAGACAAGGCAGTGGCTGAGGTGAGACTTCAAAAGGAGACGGTAGACCCATTATGAGATTTGCATTTTGGTCTTGTTTCAGAGGCTTTGTGTCTGCTATAATCACCGGTGAGATTGCACTACTTTAGGAATATCTGATAAATAAACATTTCAGATTCTGATACAGATGTGTTAGAGTGTGATGGAAGTCTCCTCTCCCAACCCCCTGCCACCCCCAAATTCACTGCAGGTTTCATTAAATAGCTAACTTTCCTAATGCATTTGAAGGAGGGTCAGGTTTGCAAAACCTGATGCATAACATCTAAGGAAGAGACCTACTGTGGTTCTTATTATGCAGCAAAAGTCTTTGGAAATGTCTACATTAACTTTGCATTCACGGAGACATTTCCAGGGCTTCTACCATGTTTTCCTGGAATGACTCTTATTTTAAATACCATTGGGTGGTAATAGATAATGGGTCTTTGAATAGAAAAAAAAAAAAAGATTAGAATCAGTTATGAGTTGATGGTCTAGAATTAGAATTCTACTGAATGCAGTTCTAATACTGGGGCCTGGAATTTGCTAATGGAAATTTCAACGTTTAAAGCAGATGTGGCAGAGACAGCTTGTTGTTATCCCAATACCCATCCTCCCTGCTGGTTAGTGCCTCTGCTTCCCACCCACGCATGTGGCCATTTCACTGTGTTCTGGCCAAGGAGACGTGAGGGAGGTAGTGCAGCCCACCAGCCGTGTCCCTCAGTGACACCACCCCTTCCCCTTGCTGCCAGCCTGGAAAGTGGACATGGTGGTCGGAGTTCTAGCTGCTGTCTTAGATCACGGGGATGAAGATCACATCCTGGAAGTGACCGAAGCTAGCTGGGTCCCAGGCAATTTCATGGAGCTGCCAGACTAACCCTAAAGGAACTTCCTCTGGACTTCTTTTGAAACAGAAGAATAAAATCTTGTGTATTAAAGTCACTGTTTTCTGTCGCCAAAGCTATCACCAAACCTATCCCGACTGGGTGAATACTTAGCATCTTCTTAAAGTCTAAATATTTTAGTTTTGGTCAATAAGCAATGCCAATTCACATGTATTCCTCTGAACATGACTTTGAAATGTTTAGAGAAATAGGTAAATGGAATAACCCCAAACTTACAGATTCCCAAACATACAATTAGCGAAAATAGTATGGACACTGAGACAAAGTTTTCTTTCAATTTTTTTGTATCTGTTCTGTTCACAACATGTAGGAATGTATACTTTCATTCCATAAAATATTTAATGAGAACCAGGCCAAAAATAATGAGTAGTATAAATAAAAATAGAGTGAGGACAAGGAAAAAAAGCATGAATAGGAGGTCAGGACCAGGGAAAGGTAAAAACAGACAGAGGTACAGAAAAACAGTTTCCGAAGGGGTGTGTGTGTGTACATGAGACCAATTGAGGTATAGGACAAAAATATGCTAGAATGTTTTGAGACATTTTTTTCCATCCAAAAAATGAGAAGCATTAATATTTAGTACTATATAATATGTGCTTGTCACTGCTTCCCTTGGCTGGCTCACGACACGTCCAGAAGGCATCCCGAGGAGCTCTGGGCAGGTGTCTGCACCCACAGGGGCCAGAGAGCAGCCTCATTTGCCTGGTCGCTTTTGTCAGGCTGTGACATCTTGCTTTACACGTGTGTTCAGTTATGTGGATTTCTGCTTTATGTCATCCATGTTTAAGTATACCCTCGCAAAAGGAGGATAGTAACTTAAAAATATTTCAGCAAAGAAACTGCCGGTTTTGCTTATCGTTCTACTTTATCTTCAAGGGAAGAAGAAGAAAACGGCAAAGCTGGTACTTCTCGTGCCCTTTGGCCGAATTCCTCCTCAGCCTCATTAAAAGTGAATACGATGACAGTCCAATCTAGGTGCAGCTGAGAGAAGAGGCTAAAACAATTTTGAAATTTTTAGAAGACCCTTTGAAATAGGAACTTAAACCCTCAGTCATTAACAATGACCTGTGGCCTCTGGGTACATTACACTTTAAAATACCAGGCAGTAGTACATAATCAGGTACATGCATATAATTTATAAACAGACAACAAACATTTATTAGGGGGTTGTCTTTAAATTTTTCCCCATGGAGATGATGAGATTAAAAAAACTTTGAGGATCTTTGGTATAGGCTTATAATAGGCCCATGCTGTAATATGAATTTCAAATTGGACTCTGAGCTTCCTGGCAGCTTTAAAAAATTAAGGGAGAGAGAGAGAGAGAGAGAGAGAGAGAGAGAGAGAGAGAGAGAGAGAGAGAGAGATGGGCCATTAGAACATAATTCTCAGCTTCCGAAATGACAAAATGTGCTATTTCCTCAAGGTAAGTAAAGCTTTTCCTCAGCTTAAAAAAACGAAACAAAACTTTTTTTTTTTTTTACGGATCTTTCCTACGGTGGACCATGCCCTCCCAATTTTTCCAAAGGCAGACTCTGTAGGAGTTTCATGTGACTGCTTCACAAAGGATTTTTGGTAAACGTTGACGGCAACATATCCAGATGAAGCTCAATGGAAGAAATTCTGCCAGAGACCAGGAGAACACCACTCAGGTATTTCACTTTTTGGGGTCCATCTAAATCCAAGGATCAGACGTAGAGTAAGTGTGTCCTTCTGTAATTGTCACTTCCTCCAGTGGGGCGTTATCAGTTGGAGTGGCTGGCAGTCAGCCTGAGCTTAGCTTCTCTGATGAGGGTCAGGGTGCCCACTTGTTGGGGCGCATTCATGTTCTAGAGAGACTAAACAGAAAGGCAATCTTTTAGAGAAAACAAAGGCTGTCCTGACTGGGGTAGAGATCTACCCACTTATGCCAAGGGTGGTGCCCAGGGTAAAGCCACAGATGATAAATTGGGCCCCAGCTCACATGGCAACAGCATTGAGGGGTGTGCTTATCATCTGGCTCTGTGATTCACGTGTCCCTAACGTGAGCAGCCAGATGGAAGTTTTCCCCATTCATGACCTTGATTGAATTTCAGGGAGTGACTTTTTTAATGCTTCCAGATCTCAGTGACTGCTTTCCCTCAACCCTAATGTGTGTGTTCCTTTGGCAGTCACTAGCTGGTCAGGAACATGAACCCCAAAACCAGGCTACTGAGTTTTGAACCCTGGCTCTACCATGTACTAAATATGAGTTTTGGGGAATTTACCTCTCTTCCTTGTGCCTTAGTTTTCTCATTTTTCAAAATAATAACAACAGCAGCAGCAGTAGCAGCAATAATAATAATAATAATAATAATAGTAATAATAATGATAATGGACAAAAATAATATCATATAACAGTGACAATTAAATGAATTAATACCCGTAAACTGCTTAGGACAGTGCCTGGAACATAGTAAGTGCCCAGTAAATGTTAACTATTACTATCATAAGCAAAAAGGCACATAAATATAAAGAAATGATTGTTTCTGGAATCAGGCTGCCTGGAGTCAAACCTTGACTCTGCCATGTGCCACCGTGTGGTCTCGTTACGTCCTTCTTTGTATCCTGAGACTAGGACTGGCACTTTGCATGTGGGCTACTGTACAGGTTACATGGATGTCATCTAGAATATGGTCAGGACAGGGGCTGCACATAGCGAGCACTCCAGACTGTCACCTGTTACTACTGTAAATGCTGTCAGTACCTGGGGTCTTTGCAGTGCTAACCCTGTGTTTTTAGGCGAATTTTACATTTAAAGAGCTCAGTTTTCACTGTTAGCCGATAACTATTGACTGATGGTTTGAGGCTTGGCTTAAATTCAAACCAGGGCCCCTCACCTGTTTGTCTGACATAGGCATGGGCTTTGGATGCCCCCTTTTCTTGTGCGCTGAGTTCCTTCAATCTGTGCAAAATGATTGCTAGAGCATTGGCTAAAAAGATAGATCGGCGTATATTTTTCTTTATAAATTTTTATTTCATAATTTTGTTAACATCTTTGAAGCCCAAATGGAGATTTGTGTTCATTGTATTCTCCTACGACTCCCAGCTCTGTTGCAATCCTCTGATCTTCCCGTGGGCCTCCTACCTCCCGTTCTCCCCACCCCCCTTCCCTCCCTCCCTTTCTCTCCCTCTCTCCTCCCTCTTCCCTTTCTCCCCCTGCCCACTGGATGACATTTCCTCAGAAGCTGCCAAAAAATCTTGATACTCTTGCCTAGCAAACTGAAAACTTGCAACACTGAAACAATGGTATATGTTGGGCGTTTTTCCCCAGCTCGAATGTGAAGACTGAAACAAATTTGAGTGATATTTTAGGAATCTCTTCCCCTCTCTACCACTCTACCTACCTGCCAGGTTCTTCATATACTGCAATTATTGGCTTCAGCTTCCAAATGAAGCTCTATGATGGCCTTCTGGTGGAGGGATGGGAGGCCACGTCCTCACTAAGGCAGTTAGATCACTTGTGCTGGTGGCCCAGTTGGGACATCTGGGACCTCATTAAAAAGTTAAGTTGGTTGCCAAAGAGCTTTTGAAAAATTTAAATCTCCTTAACCACACAAAACCTTACACTTTGTTTACTGGTATACACTGATGTGTGTACTGATTGTTTAATGTGGAAACCTGTTTGTGCCCATTGGTGGACTGTCCCTGCCCCAAGTACCTGTGCCATGTTCTTTTCCTTACCCTGGTTGCTTTGGAACCCATGTGTCCCCATGATCCAGAGTATCGTACCTGGATTAAACCAGATGGTGAGGTTGAATTTTGCAGAGCCTCGCCATGCTACAGGTCTGGTCCCTGTGACAGAGGCCCTGAGCTGGGCATACAGGAACCTCTCCGGGAGGTTAGCTCTTCTCCCCCCTTCTTCCTCCCCCACCCTTTCTTCTCCATCAACATGGCATCTTTCTGTACCCAGGGACCCAGTCTTGCTCAGTAGCTATTTACCAAAACCTGTCAAGGAGTCAGATGATAATTAAAATACTAATAGTGCTCAATCAAGTATATTCAGAAAGAATCTGGGGGGTGGAGGAGAACCGTCATCCTTCCTCTTCTGACCTATCCACTTCTTGCTGACTCTTGAAGAATATTTGAGAGGGTGAGTGTGTGTTCCTAATTTTCTAGTGACTTCTGAGAAGCAGCTTCTAGTCATTTTATCCTATAAAGGATAGTTGCCTCGCTGGGCCTGCCCTATGATATCCCAGTCTCCTGTCTGCACTTTGTAGTTCTTATCTTTTGTGGCAGGTCTTGATCTCAGGGGCTTTGCTGGGAGCTTTGACAATGGTTCCTAAACTTTTCTACACATTGGAATCACATGAGTACCTTCAACTAATACTGATGCCTGGCTCTAAGCCCCAGACATTCTGACTCGATTCGTGTCAGGTGCTCCCCGGGCTTTAAAATCTCCCCGGTCTAATCAATTCTAACGTGCAGCATAGTCTGAGAACCATTGTCACAGCAGCCTAACACCATGTCAGATACAGGGATACTAGATAAATTGCTGATTTTTTGCGTGTGGGTGGGGTATGGCCCAATGAGTGTCATGTAGCAGGTGTGGGGTGGACCCCAAAATGTACATTTGTAGCAAGTTCCCAGGTGACACTGCTGCTGCTGGACCAGTGGCCACACTTTCAGCACTGCTCCCTTTGAGCAGTGTTTTCCTTCATTCTCCAGGGCACTTGTTACAGAACAAAGACCCCCAGGTCCCATCTCGGTCTGCTGAACCTGACGCTCCAGGGGAGGAGCCCGACCTTAGTTTTGTTAACAGGCACCTCGTGGCTCTTATGTGGACATTTAAAAATGGTGCCTTAAAGCAACACCAAGCAAAGAAGCAGACTCACAAGTCTATATAGTAGAATAACAAATATTTGAGTTTGAGATTTTGGAGTTGCTAGTAGTTTTGTTGGTAATTTAAAACAAACAAACAAACAAACAAACACATGCTAAAGTAGATATATTGGTTGAGAGATGCTGAAAGCCTTCCTTTTTCATGTTGTAGGACTTTCCCCCTATTTCTATCCCAAACCCAGCCCTAGACATTAGTATTGGAGCTTCTAATGGATGGCAGGACTTAGCTAAAGCAGTGGCTCTCTTGCCAAACATTGATCAGCATTGCAGTGCCTTCTTTTATATAAATATAACTGATCTCAACTTATTTTTGAACCCCTTTCAGCAGATAATTAGAGGACTACAGAAGAATTTAAATTTGAAAACTGAAGACAGATCCCTTTACTTTCTGATTAAAACAGTAACCTTAGGCTCCTAAGATAAATGCTCCATCTTTGGATGTTTCTCCCCCTTCTCCTTCCCTTGGCCAATCTGGTTTCTGGAGTAGGGGGATGCTTGTATATTCAGTATGTCAAGGGAGATGAAGATAAACCTGTTTCCAATTTTGAGGGTCACCTGTGAGTGGTCTTAGTAACCCTGCCTGCATTGTCATGATTATCCCAACAACTCTCAGGCCTACAGGTGACTTTCTCCTGGGGTGGCAAGTCTTGTGTTTGGTTGGCAATGGGCCCATGGCTTAGACCTTCAGATGGATACTTCTCAATCCCTGTAGGCATTTGTTCTGATGAAGAGAGAGAGAGAGAGAGTCTATATATACATTGGTAGATGTCTATGAATTTTCTTGGGCTCAGGGTGATTCAGTGACTTCACCTGAATCACAGAATCTGCTCTTTAGTAATTGACCAAAATGCAGGTTACTCAGTTCCTGGACCAGGATCTGGGATGTTTGCCCATCTCCTGGCTCCATCTCTACCCCTGTTCCTGCCCACAGCTTTATGCCATCCTTAATAGTACCTTGTTTCATTCTTTCTCCATATGCTGATCCTAACTTTTCTCAGATTCATGAGACGATTTGCTATGAGAGTAGCAGAAAGGGTTGAGTCAAAATCTGCTGGCTTTAGACTTAAGTCTGAGATAGGCCTCAATTTCCAAAGACCAGAAATGCCAAGCTTTGTAGAAAAACATTCTATTTGCTCATTTGTTCATTAACTCACTCACTCATGCATGTATTTATAGAACCTCTACTGCGTATTGGCATTGTGCTGGGTGGGTACCAGGGAACAAGAAGACAGCAAGAAGACAGCAAGGCCCCAGACATAGGCATGTAAAAATTAAATTGCAATATTAGGTAGCCCTTTGATTAAGAGCAAAGTATTGATGCTCTAAGTGAGAGTTTAGGGGAGAACATGCGTGTGTGCAAGAATAGTAAAAGAAGCTTTCATTGAGGGGGTGGGTCTGAGAGCCAGAATCAGGGCTGAGTCAAAGCTCAAGGCAGGAAGGACCTGGCAGGTTTTGAGGTTCAACTGTACAAGATGCCACACACTCAGATGATGAGTGTGGCCACTGCCATTAGTAGCCTATGTATTTCTAGAGAAATGAGGACCTGGTGCAGGTGAGTTCTAGTGAGTTGTCAGACACCATGGTCATTTACAAACCGGGGGGAAGAGGGGGGTGGGTGGAGCAGAGGAGCTGGAGGCTATTGAAAAAAAGAATGAGGAGCAAGGAGAGGGGTAATGTTAGATTCTGCACCACCATGAAGTCATTACGGTTCATATTATTTTATCGAGAACAGATGTTGTGATTCGAATGGATTCAAATACCAAAAAAAAAAGCTAAATCTTACATGTCCTAAACTCTCTAAGCTTAGGAAAACTGGAAACTTTACCATCTCTTGATTTCAGTGCTTCACTGGTGTAGTAATCTTACCTGAGAAAGGTATAATACTTTTCCTCTCATAAGACTTGAGGATGAAACGTATGGGGGAAAGACAACATAAGGAATATTTTTGCAGGACTAGTAGTAAATTCAAGTTATCCTTGCACAGCTGGATATGTTCATTGGCCTGACTCCAAAAAGTTATAAAGGGAATATGAGCAAATGCAGCTTTCGCTCCTCAGAGTTCATCAAAATCCAAATCTTTTACAATTTTTTTATGTCGGCCCTAAAACGTTACTTGACTGAAATAATCTTCCCCTCGATAGCAAAGAATGTCTCACAAACTACAGATTAATTGGTCAACTTGACATTCCAGGTTCCCAATAGCTAATTCTGTGCCCCCCTTTTCTAGAATATGGTTCTTGTGGGTGATTTATGGGTAGAAATGATTTAAGGCTCAATTACTCTCCTTTTAACAACCCCCGTAGTACCTCTTACTCTGAATTGTATAGCATTTCCCACTGAGTTCCCTGTGCTCCAAATAATTCTTCTCTCTATTTTAATGTGCTGAATTCTTCCTTGACTTTAAGACTCACCTTGAAAGAAAAATGAACATTTATTGATATATATTCATATATACCAGACACAGCACCAGCCTTTGACATTGGTTATCTGTATAAAATGATCAACAGCTCTTTGAAGAAGATATTATTTTGCACGCTCCCCCCCAAGTTTTTCATTTTACGGGGCTCAGAGAAGTTAAGGAACCTGCCCACTGCCACATGTGGTGGTAGATGTGAATTAGGGTGACTACAAGTGCCTCATTGATTTCCCCTCTTCTGGAGAAGGGCCTCCAATACACAAGGGGTAGGAGAGGGCACCTGGCCCTTGTCAGACAAACCAAGTTGTTCCTTGGGGGTTCCGAATTCGGGAGAAGGAGCTAATTTCACCTTGATGCTTAATCTGGGCATGAGGAAGAGCTCACGGTTTCACTATGTGGACAAAGACAGCCTGGAAGAAATAATGCTGACTCAGAGAGAGATGCAGAGGAAAGAAAGCATGCTGGGGCTTGTGGTCCCTGCTCGCAGCCTGGTCCCGGCTGTCTCTGATGCCCAGGGCATATCTGCTCTTCCTAGATGGGGATGTAATAAGTCTCCCCTTTCGCTCAAGCTAGTTTGGTTTTCTATGTTTTACAATTGAGTCTTCATTTTCCTGGTGAGCAGGTTCTAGAACACATGCATTTTCTGTCTGCCATCTGGCATGAATGAGGTTGCCTTCAACAGGCTGTCCCTGGCTTCATCCTGTGGATAACCTGTAAGTGATTTCATTTGGTCACTCCTGCCTCATGGCCTTCTTCTTACATTTGGGGAAACAAAGAAGAAAGGCAAGAGTTTGTTGATACAAAACCCAATTTCATGCTATGGTCATAATGAACGCTGTGTTCTGTTCCATGTGAGTTTCCTGAGGACAGAGACCAGGACTTTTGAATTATTATATATGATAATAGAATATCTTCATTGTAAATACATTAAATAATGTGACTTTGAAGACTGAATCTAAATGAAGTCTTGGAAAAAATTCTGAAATTAGGCTGTCTTTGAGTTAACAAACAGGCAAGCGCACAAATGCCCAAGCTCATAAATTTGGCCGAGAGAGGAAAAATATAGTCATTGGAAAGGAGGTAAACAGCAACAAAAGTTGTGGAAGAGTCATTGAAGGCCCAGTGCTTCATCACGAATATTTATCTGCCTTCCAAGTTCCTGAGAACTTAAAGAACAGAACAATAAGGCCGGGGCCTCACTTGAAGGAGCTCTCAGTCCATTTTAACTATTAGGGCAGCTGAGAAACTCGGATTTGACAGGCAGGCTCAGTGATGGGAAGGTGAGAATGGAGAGACCTCAATAAGCTGGACCTTCTCAGTCACTTTCCTTGGCCCCGGGCTCCTCCCTGTAGTCATAGAACATATAGTCGTAGAAACTTCCTTCTAGCTCTAAAATATAATCATTCTGTGAGCAGGAAGAATAGCAAATGCAATTTTCTAATGGAATCCCAGTAGACATCTGCTTAGACAATGTGCATCTTCTAAAAAAGGCAGAGGAGACTCAATTAGCATTGTTACTTCTCTGCTCAGTTGGGGCTGATGGAGGAAATATACCATGGGAGCCAGCGAGACATTGTGACTCCTATTATTTTCCATGACCGAGTTGTCTTTGTCATCTGCTTTTAATTAAAAAGAAAAAAATCCTCCTCATCCCCACCCCTGGCCCTTTATAAAGAGCAAAGTCAAATCTAAAAATAACAGAAGGGGCAGGCTTAAACTGACAGACAAGGAAACCCTGGAAAATCAGAAGTGGAGCCTAGAAGAGTTTGAGCTGGAAGCATCTGCATGGGAATTGCCTGCGCTGGAATAGATGATACAATATATGAGATCATCCTGTTGATTTCGGGACTGCATTGAGATTTTGGCTTTGGCTCTCAGTGGAAAGTGGCTGATTCCTGCATGGCAGAGGAGAGAGAAGTGTAAAAATATGAATGTTTACTTACAAACAGAGGGAGAAAATAGCACCTCTAATAGGTACGGAACTGAGTCTTAGCCTGCTTTTCAGAAAGACTGGCTGTGGATTGAATTCAGTGAGTGGACTGGAGAGGCTCCAGGAGGGCAGCTAAAAGCAAGCTAGTTTCCTGAGGGAGTTGGTGTCTGGGCATGAGCTTCCTGGGAGGAGGGTCCTGGAAGTGAATCCTGCCTGCACAGGGATTACCAGCATTTGTCTCCTTAGAATGCCCATGAGTGTGTTTCGAAAGAGCAGGAGAGGTGTGTGAGGCAGGCCAGAAGAAGGTGGTGTTTCTTGAGGTAGAAGGCACCTCCTGGAGGAGTTCTGGGCCTGTGTAACTGACTTTATGTGTCCTTCCCCAGGGCTGAAAAGTAGGGCTTACTGGTCTAGGTGGTTTTGTAGCAATGCCAGCTATAGTCATTGGATTCCTTAGAATACTGTTAGTCATTGGATTCCTTAGAATACTGTAGAAACATGCAACCCCAAAGCTCAGTGGTTTTACACAGCAACCTTCAGTTCTAGCTCCTGTTAGATGTTCCACCCAAGTTGGCAGGAAGCTCTGCTCCACACAGTCAGTTAGAAACCCGTGGTAACAGAGGTTCTACCATCTTGTAGCTGCACCATCTGGAGTATGTTAACTCCTTATCACCCTGGAGGGTCCCATGTAGGCTTTTCTGTGTTTCACCCTAGAAATGACACTCCCTTCTTATTACGGTCCATTGGTCACATGGCCATGTCCAACTGCAAGGGGACTGAGACTTGAAAAGTCTGTGTGCTCCAATCAAGGAATGGTGAGGCTTCATATGGCATGCAGCACTGATCACTGGGCAATGCTGGAGGGTAACATATTAAAGAACAGTTGAGTGGGGTCTCTCACAATACAGAAGAGATGGGGGGATGGGTAAGCGGTAGAAATGTGTACTGATAAATATAGCACAGTATTTCCAGAAGTTGACAGGCATCAAACTGTCATGTTTGTGCATTAAGTCAGTTGTGTGTGTTTTAAAGGGGCAGGAATCCAGACTAGAATAATTTCTATACTGTTATCTTGGTGACTATTCCTGGAAACTCACATATTTAATTTGTAGAAGATGAGTGTTTGCCATGTGTATGTGTGCATGTGCATGTATGTGTGCGTGTGTATGACAAGTAACAAGGACTTATTTTTATGGAAAACACATACTGTTACTCTTATTTTGGGTTAATATTGATTGCATATCCATATGACATGACACTCTGTGGACCTCTCGTTCTCCCTCTCCATGAAAAGAAAGAAGTAGAGGAGCTTAAATATAAGAACAGAGAAGAAAATTTTAATAACTTTTTAAAGAAATCAAGTACTTTGTGAACAATCAAAATCCCATGAGAGTGCATAGTGGTACAAAGTGTGTAAGTTCATTGAATTTGCAGTTTATATTTCCAGCTAGAAGGCTTTGCCAATGTTTCAACTGTTACAGTAATTTCCTTGTAGTTTATATGATCTGTGGGCATAATAATAAGGCAGTGATTGAGACGTTCTACCGTTTGGTTGTTTTGTGGATTATTAAGCAAATGTCTTACATAGCACATACCATTCTGATGATAATGCATTGATGGTACCTAGTGAATTTAGTCTCAATCCATTTTTTAAAAATTAACCATAACTATTTAGCAAATATTTGTCATTCTGTTTGCTGAATTTCTACTTGCTATTTTTCTAACTATTTAGAAAAGTCTTCTCTACCATTTAGTTAAAGGGGATAATGAGCATGATTACTTCTTATTTTGTCATATGACTTTCTAAACTTTAACTATAATAATTCAACATAGATTTATTGAACATATCCTCCATGTCATCTTTACATTCATCTTATTCCCAAGATTAAAAAAAAAAATGAATCTAGAAGATTTAAAAACTAGTCCTAGAGAGAGGAAAGAAAGACTTCGAGAAACAGTACAATTATTTCAGAGCTTCATAGCAACTTTAAACATTTGCCACTAGGGAATCAATCACAATCTAAACGGTAGTAGGCTGCTGCCTTCCTCATGGAGCCTGAGGATACCTGGCAGGGTCGTGTCACTGTGAAGCTGATGGTTGTAAGGGGAGGGGATGTTCTCCTTCCCACAGTGCGCCGCACTGAGCATCTTTTCTTTGGTGTTGGGGAAGAGGCTGGGTCTAAGAGGACTCTCAACCATGCTTTCTAAGAAACATGGTTGTTAAGGGGTTGATGGACTTTCTAGTAGAAGTCACCAACATTAATATATTTGAAAGTTATTATCAAAAATAAAATGTAAAAAAATAAGGGAAAGTTTTCGACCCTTCTCACATCATGGCGTTGACAAAACCCACAGTATCTGAGCAGCACAGGTGCAGTGTGACCTCTCTAGACTGTGCTCTGGAGGCAGATGTTACACTGACGTCTCACAGGTTAAAATAATAATTAGGAATTTAGGATGTTTTTAGAGAGAGCTATACAACTCCAGTTCAAACTTAATTTCAACAAGAAATAGGTTCAATTTTCTCTTTACAAGAATGGTAGACTATCGCCATTTCCTGGCCTACCTGTAACGCACTCAGCCTGCAGCGAGCTTCGCCGTGTGGCCCCAGAAGTTCTGCTGTGGTGGGGGTCGGGAGAGTGGTGACCTTATTTATTTTTTATTTTAGCTCTAACTAGCCGTGTAACTCTGGCTTATCTATGAACTCCTTTTCACCGACGGCAAAATCATCAAATTGGTAATTTTTAAAGGAGTGCAGTGCTGAAACAGCATGATATAAGTCTAATGTTCTTCAGAGGGCTGTGTATAAGTTCAGTGATTTTCTTTTAAAGAGGACAATCAGATTTGAATGTCAGGTGGTCTTGACATATTCCTTGTGGATTTTCATAAAGAGGTCTCTAACTGCCAAGACTAGTCAGTGGGAAAGGGATAGTTACTTTAATTTTCCCAACGGTGTTGAGAAAACTGGATATCCACATGCAAAAGAATGGAATTGAACCCCTGTATTATACCACTAACAAAAATTAACTCGAAATGGTTAAAGAGTTAAACGTTAGAACCGAAACTCTAAAACTAGAAGAAAACACAGGGAAAAGGCTTCTTAACTTCAGTATTAGCCATGACACTATGGATCTGACACCAAAAGTGCAAGAAACAAAAGCGCAAGAAACACATCCAACCAAAAAGCTTCTGCACAGCAGAAGAAACAGTCAAAAAGATGAAAAGGCAACCTATGGAATGGGAAAAAATATTTGCAAGCCATATATCTGAAAAGGAGCTAATATTTAAAGTATATAAGGTACTCATATAGCTCAATAGCAAAACAAACAAACAATCTGATGAAAAAATGGATGGAAGACTTGAATAGACTTTTTTTTCTTTACAAAGAAGACATGTAAATGGCTAACAAATACATGGAAAGGTACCAAACATCACTAATCATCAGGGAAATAGATATTAAAACTGCAGCAAGATTTTACCTTACATCTGTTCCGATGGCTATTTTCAAAAAGACAAGAGATTACAAATGCCGGTGAGGATGTGGAGAAAAGGGTACCCTTGTGCATTATTGGTGGGAATGTAACTTGGTGCAACCACTGTGAACAGTATAAAGGCTCCTCAAAAAATTAAAAATAGAACTATAAAAATTAAAAATAGAACTATATGATCCAGTAATTCCACTTCTGGGTATATATTCAAAGGAGAGAAATCACTATCTTGAAGAGCTAAGTACCCCCATGTTCATTGCAGCAGTATTCACAATAGCCGAGACATGGAAACAACCAGTGTCCTTCGAGAGATGAATGGATAAAGACAATGTGACATACATATGCAGCCATAGACAAGGAGGAAATCCTGCCGTTTGCAACAATGTGGATGGACCTTGAGGGCATTATGCTAAGTGAAATTAGTCAGACAAAGACAAATACCATATGATCTCACTTATATGTGGAATCTAAAAACATCGGAACTCGTAGAAACAGAGGGTAGAATGGTTGTTGCCAGGGCCTGAGGGAGATGTTAGTGAAGGCTACACTCTTTCATTTATAAGTTTCAGGGATGTACTGCACCTCATGGCGATTATAGTCAATGATACTTTCTTGTCTACCTGAAAGTTGCTATGAGAGTAGAGTGTAGAGTGTTCATGTTCTCAGGTAACGACAACGGTAACAACAAAATGGTAAGTACGTGAGGTAAAGGATGTATTAACTAACCTTACTGTGGTAAACATGTCACATTATATATCACATTATGTATCGAATCATCACACCGTACACCTTAAACTTACACCATGTTATCTGTCAGCTACATCTCTGTAAAGCTGGAGGAAAAAAAGGTCTCCAGCTGCTAATCAAGCCTGGCCATGTTGTGCCTTGGACGGGTCTTCTCCTGGCCCTGTTGGTGGCCCCGTAAACAGAGAAAAGCTTTTCTCAATCGTGAATAAGGAATAAGCCAGGCACCAAATGGCATTAACCAGAGATTTGTTCTGAGAGAATCAAGAAATTGCTGGGGAGGTGCCAGGAAGTGTGACTGGTAGTGCTAACCCGGTTTCCTGGCTAGATTCAACTCACCGTTTCCATCGCAATGAGCTGGATCTTCACCGTTTGTGCCCAGGGTGATGTACTAGCTCAGTTACATTTGGTGCCAGCTCACTGTTGACATTTGGCAAGGACTTGGTAATCTGATACTCTCGTTTATCCTTTTAAGTAGGGGAGAAGGAAAGACCTAACTTACCTTCTTCAGCTAAAACTAAACCCCACTTGCTTCCAGAAAATGTGAGGTGAAAACATGACACAAGTTTTTCCTTGAGCGCTTTGCACCATGCACTGTTGAGCCAGATTCTTTTGTTTGGCCTGTGTCTCCCGTGGTCTTCCTCATTTCAGATGATGACAACTCTATCCTTCCAGTTGCTCAGGCCAAAAGCCCTAGAGTCATTCCACATTTAACAGGCCAGGAAATCCTCTTGGCTCTATCTTTACTCAATATCCAGAATCCAGCCTCTCCTTACCACTGCCGCTGCTACCACCCGGCTCCAAGTCCCTATCATCTCTTGGCTGGACTCTTTAAGCAGCCTCCTAATGACTCTCTCTGTTTCTCCTATCATTGACAAAGCAGCCAGCCTAAGTGATCCTGTTATAATATAAGTCAGATCACATTATGTCTCTGCTCAAAACCTTTGTTTTATCAACTCACTCATGGTAAAAGCGAAAATTCTAATCGTGCTCCGTAAGGCCCAGCAGGATCTAGCCCTGTGCTGACTCTCGGACCAATGCTTCGACTCCTCTTGCTTATTCCTCTCCAGCCATGTAGAGCTCCTTATTTCTCAAGCAAGCCAGGTACACTTGTGCCCCAGGACCGTCGCACTGACTGTATGCACTGTCTGCAATGCTCTTTCTCGCAGACAATGGTCTAGCTGGCTTCCTCACCTCCTTGGGTCTTGACTTAATGCCTCCTTCTCAGAGAGGCCTATAGAGCTCTACTATCTAAAAGTATAAGCTACCACTGATAGCATCAGTACTCCTTCCTGCTTTCTACTCCTCCATAGTACTTATACCATCTAGTGAATGGTATTTTTACTTATTTGATTTATTTTCTTTCCTCATTAGAATGTAAGTTTCTTAGAGGCAGGGATTTTTTGTCTGCTTTGTTTACTGTGGATCCCCCAGCAGCTAGGAGAGTGCCCGGTACATAGTAGGCGCTCAGCAATGACCGGATGGTGGGGGAAACACTGCCCTGAGGCCTCAGGATACCCAACAGGAATGCTGCACACTCAGATCAGTTTCTTGCTCTTTCCAGAGAATGTTACAGAATTGTACCATTTCGTCTTCCATCTGGACTTTGATACTTAGACTGTGTTAGAGCTGTCGGCCCAGGCTCCAGCACTTCTCGTTCTCCAGAGCTTTATGGCTTGATGAGAATCATGGGAATGAGTAGACCCTAAGTGACTTTGAGGCTTGAACAGCCACTCTGGGTTTGAGTACTTTGTCCTCTGGTGCAGTGCTTCTCATCCTCTGATGTGCACATGAGTCACCTGGGGGCTTGTTAAGATGCAGATTCTGATTCAGAAAATCTGAGTGCAGCCAGTGTTCACCTGTCTAACAAGCTCCCAGGTAATGCCACTGCTGCTGAATATCAGCAGTAAGGTCCTAGTGCACACCTTTCTCCGGGCAAACATTGGAATGCCCCCTTCCTCCAATATTGCACCGGACTCTGAGAATCGCCATTTAAAAAAACCAGAGCTCTGAGGCTGGGGCTCGTTCAAGTCCCCCGGGACTTCCTGATGGTTAGCAACACCTGTGCCGGGAAGACCCAGTCTTGATTAGTGCCGCACCCATCACTAACCCTTCTCCCAGATTTTCAGCATCCTGAGCCTCTCCCAGGAAATCCTTAGCTTCATGCTTCTCCACCATAACCCACTTGCAGCTTTTTCACATAAACCGAGTTTGGCTTTTTGGAGAAAATATAGGCTGTCAAGTTTCAACTTCCTTCCTCTTCCCACAACTTCATGCTCCCTCTGGTTTCAGAGAAAGGGGCCTGCCCTTTCATGTCCTCTCCTCCGGCTTCCCCAGCATCCTGCCCCAGCAAGCGGCAGTAGAGCAGAGTTGTTTAGTTCTTTAGCTCTGACATCAGATAGCCAGGATCTTACCAGCTGAATGACTTTACCTGGGTTACGAACCATCTCGAAGCCTCACCTTACTTCTAAAATGGGGATGAGGACAGTGTCTACTTCATGGAGTTGCGAGGATGAAAGGATTAATGTTGGAAAACCATTTAGAACAAGGCCTGGCAAGTCAGTTGAAAGCTCTTATTTCGTTCAGTGCTCTCTTTGCTCATATCTTGGTCTTGGGTGGGAAGAACAGTGAGCAGGAGTGAATGTCGTCCCTAACACCCTGAGGGTTTGGGGACTGTTTAATATTCTCTTGTTCTTGAAAGCAAAGAACTTCTTCACAACAAATGTCTTTGGTCTTTTGTTGGGAGGCGTCCTCAAGGCTGCTAAGTGGGTGGTAGTCAGCGGTGTCTGCTGAGGTCTATCCTAATTTATAAACCAAGTGGACCATCAGAGCTGCCCACACCCTGGGCTCTTCAGCCCTGTCCACAGCAGCAATAGTTCTAGGACCTTCCTTCCTCTCCCAAAACTTAGCTCTTGGCTTCCTTTCCACTTAGTCCCTGATTCTTCATGACCTTTTTGCCTTCGTTTCCTATTTCAGCCTCCGTGTTAGTTCCTTAATCTCAACAACAGAGTTTGGCTTTTTCTATCTTTGACCCTTGACACCCAAAGGACCCTTATTCCCTCATTTTCTGGCTCTTTCTATTCTTCTGGGCTCACTTGCCCACTGAGCCCCAGCCTGCACTGACCTCATACCAATGCCAGATGGCCTGGCCAACTCCCCTTGACCCTGTTCGCTCAGGGAGGACTGGGTAGTGGTGCATGATAGCAAACATGATGATGATTTACATTTGCTGAACACTTACTGTTGTCTTGAGTAGTTTAAATGGGTTGTGTCATTTTAACTGCAAATCTGACATTTTATTTTCATTTTGAAAGTGAGAAAAGTGGGCCTTAGGTTAAACTCAAAATCACACATGTAGTTGAAGGGAATCAGAATATGCCACCCCAAAATATACCAATATGGGACAAAGATTATTTTGAGCTAAAGGCAATTGAGAATCAACAGATATAGGAAGAGTTCTCTGCCCTCCTTTTATCTGCCTGAAAGGCGGACAATTTTTCCTTTGTAAAGGTACCTGCCTCTACCACCAGGAAGGGAGACAAGCTTGCATACACAGAATTTACTAAAATCATATCTTCTGTAAGTTCCTCTATATACCTCCAAGTCACTTCCTTGTGATTTATCTTCCCTTAAAACCCAATCTCCCCTTTCCTTCGTTAAAATAGGATATAAGCCTCTGAGTCTGACTTCTTTTTTTGAGTTTCACTCTTTTTCTGTGAGCTCCTATGCATATAAATATTAATGAAAGTTTTGTGCTTTTTCTCCTGTTAATCTATCTTTTGTTGGTTGAATGAGCACACCCCTAGGTACTGAACCTAAGAGGGCACAAGAAAAGTTTTTCCTCCAGACACGGTAAACGTAATTCAGTTCATGGGCCCTAGGAAAACACTTTTTTCCTTCAGTAGCACCTGTCTTCTCCTTCCCTTGCCCCTGCCACTGCCTTAACCCAGACCCTCATCAGCTCATTCGGCTTTTCGTGCAGGCGTTTACCGATGGCTCCGTCCGTGTCCCCTCCCTCAGGCTTTCCCCCCTCGATCTACCCTCCACACTGCTACCAGGAAGCGTCTATAAGGCAGATCTGAGAGTGTCTAACTTGTGCATAGCTCTTCAGCGACTCTTCCTGTCATCAGGAGAAAGTCCCCATACCTCTCTCACTCTCATCAGACTTCCTTTCTCGGAATACCCTGGACTCCTTCGGCACGTGTTTTCTTTCCTGCCCAGATTTGTTTTCCTCAGACTTGGCCAACTGTTCAGATAATCTGTTGAGCTCACCTTTCCAGATTTGTCTGGAACAGCACCCCCTCTGTGAGGCATCTCCGAGGGTGAATTAGTCACTTCTCCCTGTGTTTTTTATCTACTGTTCTTTTAGAGCTCTTGTGACATTGCGCTTTAATGATTTGTTTACATGCCTGTCTCCCTTCCGCACCCCCAGCCTGTGTGTTCTTTGAGGGCAAGGACTGCAATGTACTCATTCTGTGCCCCTGACGCTTGGCCCACAGGGTGGGAAGGGGCCATGTATATGTTAAATAAATGGAAGCTGGTATCCGGCTTTATGCTAAGTGATACAACAAATGATTCTTTTACGTCCCAAGTAGGCTAACTAATTCTCTGTTAGAATTATATCATTTTCGAATTGGAAAACACCTTAAAGTTTATCTACCCCAGTTCTATTGTTTTTCTAGCCAAGGAAAAGATTGGTCTGGTGTGGCGAACACACTTGCCTGTGGTGATGGCTAGACTCCGGCTCCTCCGGTTGGAGCCCTGAGTGTCAGTGGATGTGGTGCCTGACTCTGAGTGGGAAGGATGCCTTTAGCCTGGCTCTTCGTCTTGCCCAGCTATGTCTGTGAGAAAGGAAATAGCCAGTCCCAATAATAGCACAGGTTTATGGTATTTTCATTTAGCATCGTGGGCACTGCCGACATTGCTGAATTAGAACAATTCTACAGCACTTATTTTTATGCGGAAGATCATTAATGGTACTCTAAAATTATTAATGTAGACTATTATAAATGAAAAAAAGAATCTTTCAATATTTCGTTTTACTTCCAGAAAGAACTATTTGAATACCAGAGAATGCTAGAAATGGGGAAGAGGCGGGGTAGTTCACCCAATGTTGCCATAGAATTATTATTATTATTCTTATTTTTGGTGAAAACCTAAAAATGAACTACATCAGTTTATTTTTTCCAGATTTATCGAGGTATAAATGACAAAAACTGTATAGATTTAAGGTGTACAACTGATGTTTTGATACCCATATACATTGTAAAATGATTGTCACAATCAAGTTAATTAACATAACCATCACTTCACATAGTTACCTTTTCTGGATGTGTGTGGGACAACATTTAAGGTCTACTCTCTTAGTGGTTTTCAAGTACACAATCTAGGATTATTAACTGGTCATCATGTTGTATATTAGATTTCCAGAACTTATTCATAATTGAAACTGAATAATTGAACCTTTGTACCCATTGACCAACATCTCCCCTTACCCCCTCCTTCTAGAATTATTCCTTTCCATGTTGCATCATTATTGATGATTCACACAACTGTAACTTTATTTTGGATAAATAAGGCCTTTGATACTAGGTAATTTACATTGATCTCTGGCATCTTAAACGTCAAATCAGGGTAAAATTTTACCTGGTAAAGACTGTAGAATTGTGCTTGCCATATAAGTGGAGCGAGCATTTATTGTTTTGTTGGTTTAGCACACTCCCTTCCTTTTGAGACTGTATTTCGGGACTCTGCTGGTCTAATATAAGATTCAAAAGTGAGTTGCACTTTTTAAATGTGACCTCCGCTTTCTGGCATTTGTGCTTGCCACCGGGGAAGGAGGCTGGCACCACTTGGGCCAGTCATAGCACCACATGCCTTTAGCCACAATGACTGTTCTGAGAATGGGCATGTGTCTGAAACGAGGATGGTAGGAGTCTTTCCTTGTCATTTTAAAAAACAGGAGCTAGTAGAAGGGAAGAAGAATTTCTTTACTTTCTTTCCTTGATGCCAAGAGGATGGTTCTGGCAGGGTAGGTAGAGGTGATTTGTGTGAATGAAGCTGGCCAGCAGAGAGAGGCAGAAAGGAGGGAGGAGAACAAGATCTCTGACAACGTTAGAGAGCTTGTCAGTGTCTTCTTGTGGTTTAGTTTTTGACAATGATATGTTGTGTTTTCTTTTTTTTTTTTCTGTTTTGTGTTGTAAAGCTTCGCAATTGACCATTCGAAAAAATTCTACCACATGCAGATTTCGTTATGCTTTCTTTGCTAGATAAACAAGTTAAACAAATAGCCTTCTCTACCCTAGAATGTAGATCATATTGTCTGTGTGAGGCAGATCTATATGAGCATGCTCTATTATTTTTTTCTAAGTTCTCTCTTATCTCAACTTTTACTCTATGTCATTTATGTAATAGGTAATTAGAAAAATAAAGTCTGAGAAATATGTCTAGCCACCTTGCTAAGCTCATTCAACTGCCAGGCAGTCCAGTTGGTCAGACGGACTTGAATCTGGAAAAATCAAAACAAAACAAAAAAAGAAAAAGAAAAAGAAAAAGAAAAAGAAAACCAGTTTGATGCAAAAGTTTTTGTTGAAATGAGTACAAAGAACTGGCTCTCTCAAGAAGCAGCCTATTTATAGCAGTGAATGCCTTTGAAACTAAATTTTTTTGTCTTGAACACATGATTAAAAGTAATAATAAAAAAGAGAATAGGTACATTAATCAATTAAAATATTTACATTTTGTATTAAATTCTGAAAATTTAAAGGCAGGACCACTAAAATGGATTTCACTGAGCATAGTGTAAATCATAGAGTTCTTGATATGGGGGGACTTAAAACCTTCATGACTTTGGTTTCTTTGGGATTTTTCCACAGGAAGAGTTGCAGCCTGGTGAGTAAGTAAAAAAAAAAAAAAAAAAAAATGAAAAAAGTTATTGCAAGGTCACAATGCTGGCACAATGTACATCGACACCTGAGAAAGATAAGGGCGAGGAAGACCACTTTTTCTCAAATACCATCTACCAGCTTTTGAATTTATTCTTATCTGAAGTGTGCTTTCCACAGGCAAAGGAAAAACAAAAAAACAGAAAATGAGAAAATCTCTATTAAGTTAAGCAGAGCCAAGAGCAAACCACTACTTAGATCCCCTGACTCTCATCTTTATTTATTTGTTTGTTTGTTTGTTTATTCATTCATTCATTGATTTATATTTATCAATTTGTAAATTTTCTATTCTCATTTTCCCACCCTTCTCCCCTTGGGCAACCATCATCTTGTTCTCTCTATCTAGGGGTCTGTTTCTGTTTTGTTTATTCATTTGTTTGGTAGTTTTAGATTTCATATATAGTGAAATCATAAGGTATTTGTCTTTCTCTGACTTATTTCACTTAGTATAATACTTTCATATTTAAAACTTTATCATGAATGAATTAGTGTTAGGAAGGTTGAAATGACTTTGAAGGTAAACAGAAATGGAGACATAATTTAAATGAAGACTGAATTTAGGCTCCCCTGATGGATAGCTGGCAGGAGGCTTGGATGAAGTCATTGAAGGAACTCTGGCTAGTGACTCATGATTTAAGCTTATTTAATTGTTTTGGCAAAGTCAATATGTTGCTCGTGTGTAGAAATAAAAATAATAAGGGTATGTGGGTTGATGTTGTTTCTGATTTTTTGAAGGAGCGTCAGTAGAATTTTTTGGTTCTAAAAAAATAGGATGGAACTTGTGACCCAGGGAAGACATTGGGTGATGGCATCCAATGCTTAACTAAAGGTTTTAATGAAAATTGGAGTCTTTCAGGAAAAGAAAATCCCCTGAAAAGTAATCTTATAATATAGAGAAAATGGCATACTTTTTTGATAACTGTTTCATTTGTGAATATTAAAAATACATTGAAACTGAAATTGTTTTGTGAATAAAAACCCCTAATTTTCTTGATAACAATCCCTATTTATACATGTGTGTGTCTGTTCATGGTGACACCTCACTTACCCCAGTATTTCTTGATTATCTGCAAATTGGCTGAGACCCAAAAAGTGAGGGGAAAAAATGGTGTGTCTGTTCACGGTGACATCTAACTTATCAATATTTTTCAATTACCTGCAACTTGGCTGAGACCTAAGAAGTGAGAAAAAACTGGCTGAACTAGATACCCCCCAAGTCTATGAACTAAAGCCCTTGCAATTTATCCATAAATGTTCTTATGATCATCTAGTGTTTTCTGTCTTGAGTAAAACTCTAGAGCTCCGCTGTTCATCCCTTACATGAATCATACCCCAGAAACCATCCCAGGCACCCTTCTCCCCTTCACCCTAACACACCCATCCAGGTCATGCCACACTGAACTAACTTCCCACTTCCTTTCACACGCAGGAGTTCTTAACTTGTGGAACCTATGGGCCCCTTTACAGAATAAGACTTAAATGCATTAAGCAAAATACATAGGATTATAAAGGAAACCAATTATGTTAAAATACAGTTATCAAAATATTTTAGAAATTGAGTTATAATAGTACGTGCTTCTTTATTAACATATAGTGACAGGCCTAACCACTACAGTAATTTCCAAGTAGTGTTGAGCGTAAATGACATCTTGATTTATCTCTAGCGATGGTAAAGTGAAAACACCTGTGATTCCTCTCGGTTGCAAGGTCACAGGTGCTGCCGATACTACTGTAGTTTGTTGTTTATATTCATCATGGAAGGAAATACTAAATTAAATCAGAAGTTGATGAGAATGAAGATGTGCTTGTTTTCCTACCCACCCAAGTTGATGGATTTCTGTGGAGCCCAGACTGAGAACTCCTGCCTTTGTCCAGACCACCATCATTTCTCACTGGATTTGGTGCCACACTCCGCTATTGGTTGTACAAACCGTCCTCCGTTCTGCATCCAAGGTGGTGTTTTCAATACGAAATTTGTTGTCACATGTCCCCTACCCACTTACACCTCTACTGTCTTCTACTGCTGTTAGAACAGAGACTAAAAGTCCTGGGTCTCACCACAGGAGTCCCATGTCGTGGATTCTCTTTGGTCTCTTCCACTACAGGGCTTTAGCGCATGCCTTTCTCTCCTGCTCTTGTGCACTGAGTTAACTCTTTAGGAAGTCAGCTTGAACGTTACTTGTTCAAGGAAGCCTTCTCTGGCTCCCTGACCAGTTCTGGTTCCTTGTTGCACCATTGCTTCTCACACCTCAGAGGTGATATCACAGTTACTTGTGAGATGCTTTGACTAATGCTTATCTGCACCCACTGGCTATGGGCTCCGTACCCGAGAACAGGTTTACGTGCTCCCTAGGACAGTGTCTGACACATAGTAGAGGCTCATTAAATACCTGGAGAATGAGGACGTGAGTGACTGAGCAATTTCAACAAGTATTTTAGAAGCAGGAAAATCTAGTGATGTGGCGAGAGTTGGGTGAGGAGGAAAGAAGAGTGTTAGAGGCAGACATGACAGGAGAGAAGAGTAATTCTTTGTTTCCTTATCTGAGGATACAGAAATCTTCAAAAAGCAGAGAATAACCCAAAACAGACAATCTCTTCTCCCAAATTGAAGTCTTTCAGAATAACTGGAAAAGGGAGTTCTATGTACATTAATAGGCCCTGAGAACACCACTGGGTTACAGGTGAGAACATTAACTTGTGTTTCTAAAGTCAACCTTACATGTTAAGAAAAGTTTACATTATATTATCGTGGTCACATATTTTAAAAGTTATCACAAAAATGACAAAAATCCAGATTTGCTCTTGGAAAAAGAAAAGGTCATTTGGAAAATAAACTAATATATGAGATCAGATGATTTTACTGTCTGTGTCTCTATGTGTAATATATATGTGTGCATGCTCTATCTATCTATCTATCTATCTATCTATCTATCTATCTATCTATTTATTTGTTTCCTGGAAATATGTTCTTTGATGCTGACATTTTGATATTTAATTTCCTTATTAGACCTAAAGCATTCTTTCAATAATATAACCAAGAAATAGAATATTCGGTAGGTTGATGATACCAGTGGAGATGACATTAATGAAGCCAATGGATAATTTTCTCATAAACTGAGTGAGGATACTGTGTTCTGTGACACAGATTTCATTTTCACCTCCGTTTGGACATGATGCAGAGATGTGGGCCTTGGGGATTGGGTAAAAGTAGATGAATGGATAATATAAACCTACCCTCAGTAATTAGTAAGTAACCCGAGGTTGACTTGTATAACATAATTTGAGTACCTGCCGTGTTGGAGGCTTCATAGTAGGTACTGAGATGTGTGCAGATTCCATAATAGCCTTGGATCCATTTTCCTGTGTTAATGAATGCATTATTACTAAAGTTGGACCATTATATGGGGACCCTTTTTATGAGGAAAGGTGCAAATGTTAGTCCTCGGTTGGCAGAAGGCAGACCGTTCTGAAGCTCCTTAATGAAAGATGATCACTAGGCGCTTATCACCACACTTTCAGCGCCTGAGGCAAAGCTGGGAGCCACAACTCCGCAGAGCCTGCACCCTCTGCTTGCTTCAGGGAGCACTTCCTATCCTTTTGGGGTGGTATCTTGAGAACATTGCCCAGGATTTGGATTCAAACAAAGGGTTTACTGGCTTATTTCCATATCAATTGCTCATCATTTACTTAAAGCAAACCCACACACAATCCTTCCTCCTGTGGACCACAGTGGTAAGTCCAACCTGGATAAGTGATCGTGGGTGCCTGCTGGACAAAGGGTCAGGCTACAGCCATCAGCGACCTCTGGGCCTACAGCCATCAGTGACCCCTCTTTTCTACTGAGTTTGGACTCAGCTCCCTGAAACAATGCCTATGAAGCTGTCACACTCTGTTGTGTCAAAGTGACTCAAGCACTTTTGGACTGGGACCATTGAGATGATGGACTGTTATGGTCTTCCCTCTTAAAGCTCATTTAATGCCTATTCAGGGAGCACTTCATTTACACATCATTTACATGCTAGACTTATGCAATTTGGGGTGAAAATTCAGTATTGCTCTTGCATAGGAGCTGTGTTTTAATTTAAATAAGATGAGCCCCTTTTACCCTAAGTGTAGGTCTACACGTGTATTTCTAAACTATTTGCAGTAAGACTTATCATGGAATTACATTTAATTTTTAACCAAAATAATACTTACATTTTAAAGGAGGAAAAATAAGTTGAAACAAGAAAACATTCATATTTTGCTTATCATAATTCTTTAATAGCTTTAACCTCGAGGTTTATTATCTTATCTATGTCTTAAGTTTAATAGATAATCAGAATATAAATATGAATATAATACAAATCTTGGAGCGGCCTGTCAAATTATTATGTATTGTATTAACTGGGCAGTTTCAGAGATTGTTTATAAATATTATTCCTGATTTCTGTGTCATAGAATTTAAAAGCATAGATGGTGCTTTAGGTATATACAGGAATAATCAAAATTTAAGATTACAAAAAAGACTATAATGGTCCATGGAGATCTCATCATACCCAGATATTGAAATAGAAGAGCCAGAGTTCTGGTATGTTGAAAAAATGGCTAGGGGAACACATGAGGTTTCTTTCTTAGAAGTTAAGTAAATAGAGACATGTATTTCACTTATTTACAGTGGCTATAAATGACCAGGGCGAGAATTTTAAAGTCATTACCACAAGGATAATATCAATTACTTTTAGTCCATTTCTGTTTTTTAATGGGTGTGAAAAGCAATAGAACATGAAATTCTTAGATAGTTCTTTTAATTAAAATTGGAAATGAAAGAGTTATTTGGGTGATGTTTCTTTGAATGAAGAATATTGATATTTTTAATTGAATTCTGAATTGAGTTTCCAATAAATTAAAATGCAGGGATTGCTTTCCAACTACGTAGAATATTTTAGCAGATTAGTAACTGATCATTTCAAGATTCAAAAGTACTTGAATCAGCTTTTGATGTGAGAAAATGAGCTACTATATTACCATTTTAAGAGTTCATTCAGCTGTGGTTTGAGATACATCAGCTGGCTCTAAACAAATAGATTTCAAAGTTAAGTGTTGATATTACTAATTTATAATGGGTAGTGCAGTTGGCAATTATTTAACCTGTACAAGTAGTACCTCTGTCCTCTGCCAATCTCAGTTCCACACCTATGGTTATGAAATGCTGTTTCCTCTGTAATTATGAAGCTGAAAATGACTTTGCATCTGGTTCAGTTCTTTGTACCTTCCATAGATATAAAACCCTGGGGTTTGGATGATTTGGGTGAGTGTTTTATCTGGTTTTCATGTCTTGAGACCCACTTGTAAATGAGCTTCTATTTTATAAAGACGACTGAAGACCATGAGGGGTATGTATTCTCTGTAGACAAGGTCTTATAAAGCAGCAGAAGAAAAATGGAAAATATAAAACCAAAAGAAAATCCCCCAAATAGCACAACAAAAAGATTTTCTGTAGCCACGGAGAGCCCTTTAGCACCTCAAGTCTCACGGTAGTGGTGATGTTCACACACCTCATGAATAGGGAGAGAGTGCAGAGCTGGCTCTAAATAAAATAATGATGCAGGTCTCTGATTTGTCTTTTTCTTGTTTAGCCTCCTAGGTCTGCACCATTTTTCTTTCAGGAGCTTCACTTCCACTCTCCTTCCACTTCAGGTGCTCATCATCCCTTGTGCTCTTTTTACCCTCATTTAGAGAGCAAAGCCTGTTGTCCCGACAGCCTGGTCCCCTCACCCACACCCAGGAGCACAGAACTCAGCCATTGCTGCTTAGACAGGAGATGCAGTGGAGTCTGTAGAATTTCCACAGGCTCTATAAGGTCATCTAATCAGTTGTGTACTTTGCTCTTCTAGGCTACAATTTCAAACACACTCTTTCAGCTCACATCAAGCAAAAGAAATGATGGCTGGAGTTTGGATATGTGGGGTCTGAGGGAGGCCGTAAAGAAGAAAGTAGAGAGGAAAACTTTTATTTGTGCACACTTGCTTGCTCCTCTTTCTAAAATTTGATTTTACAAAGTTTGTTCATTTTGATCTTATAGAACCAGCACTCATCTTTGTTGATTGTCTCTATTTTATTTTTGTTTTCTATTTCATTCATTTCTGCATTTATATATATTTTATCATCCTCTTTGTTTTTTCTTAATGTCCTAAATTGAATTCTTAGCTCTCTAATTTAATTTTTTTATCTAACATAGGCATTTAAGGATATACATTGCTCTCTCTATGTACTATTTTTGCTGCATGCACAAGATTTAATATGTACTATTTTTGTTATCATTAATTTCTGAGTGTATCTAAATTAATATGTTGTTTTCCTTTACATTATTAGAATTGTTCTCAAAATTTTCAAATATATGGGTTCTCTCCCTTCCATCTTTTTTGTTATTGACTCACAATTGAATTGTTTTGTGGTCAGAGGACAGATTCTAGTTGACGTAGATTTTTTCGAAATTTGCTGGGACTTCCTTTGTTAGCCTAGAATCGTGGTCAGTTTTTATAAATGTTCCATGTATGTTTGGACGGAATATATGTTCTTTAGTTGTTGGATCCAGGGTTCTATTTTAATTCAACAGACTAAACCTGTACATGATGTTGTCTAATCAGTTACGTCTGTGCTGAATCTTTTCCCTTTGCCCCTCCATATCTGCTTCCTATGTTTTCTCACCCTACTTCATGCTTCAGGAGGCTGACCTGTATGAACTATATCAATGACTTTCTTCCCTGGCACCCCTGGGCTCAGCCAATGGGAGATATGGATAGGGATTGGAAAGCGGTAGAGAGAAAGGTCAGAATATTAACTTAGCCAGCTCGCTCTTGCTGGGCCATTTTGGCAAAGACCATAATCCTCTGTGAAAGACCATAGAGCCTGTCAGGCACCCTCTCTTTTAGCAACAGCTCCTACTGGTGTTGGTGACCAAGCCCCTCTTGGGCCCTTTGGGCCTATGGGTGGTAACCTGCTCCTGTTGCTAGCTTTGATATGCTTCTCCATCCATCCTTGGTTGGGGTCTCTTAACCTCATCCACACCTTGTGAGTGTTTAATTAAACTCTCTCTCCTCACCTCATCTGAGCGTGGCATCACTTTTCTGCCAGGACCCAATTGATAAAATCTCTGGACTTATTTTTGTCTGCTTAACCTAACAGTAATTGAGAGAGATGAATGAGATTTTTCATTATGATAGTGGATTTTCCAGTGTCTACACTTTACATATTTTTTGCTTTGTATATTTTGAGGCTATTTTTTTAAGTGCATACAAGTTTTTGAATTGTTGTATCTTCCTGGTGAAGTCAATCTTTTATTGTGGCTTTCTCTTTATGCTTTGGTCTCAGGATCCCTTTACATTCTTAAAAATTATCGAGAACTCCAGAGAGATTTTGTTTGTATGGATTATATCTATCTATATTCACCATATTAGAAATTAAAACTGAAAAAGGATTTTAATATTTATTATATATGTATTAATTCATTAAAAAATAACAGTAATAAAATCATTATGTGTTGACATAAGCAACTTTTTTAAAAATTAAAAAAAATTTTATTTTCTGAAACAAAAAACTTATTGAGAAGAGTGGCATTCCTTTACATTTTTGTAAACCTTTTAAATGTCTGGTTTATTAGAAAACAATGAGATTCTCATATCTGTTTCTGCATCTAATCTGTTGAAATATGTTGTTTTGATTGAGGTTGACATATATGAAAAAACTCAGCTTTACACGAATATGTAGTTGAAAAAGAAGCAGTATTATAATAGCTTTTTCAGATAAACATGGATATTCATCTTTGACACTACTCTAAAACTCAAAAAGTGGTGTTTCCTGAAAGGTTAGTTGCAATATAAAATCTGAAAACAGATCAATGAAATCTTTACACTCTGTTACATTAAAACCCAGTGATCTACCTTGTACTTTGAATGGATCTCTTACCCATACATGATTTTATGTTATTCATTGGTCATTTGGAAAATATTGATTCACTGAGGTATGCAGATCTTCTAAATGTTGGTGACACATTTTGTTATACAATATAAAAAAATCACATTTGTACTGTGCATTGAATGTAATGAACTAATTCTAGCTTCTACTCTGCTTCCAATTTGCTGTCCTTAGAGAGTTATTTCTAGCCTTTCTAGCTTCTAGTTTTCCCATATGTAAATGGGGGGTGATAATTATGTTTTTCTTTCAGGGTGTCCTGAAGTAAGAAATTAGGTAATGGCAGTGAATGCATTTTGTGAATGCTTAGATTCAATTTAAACAAGTATAAGGATGGAAAGATTAGAAAATCGTGTCTTTATTGCCTCTTCCAAAAATGTTCATATATTACAGAGACTCATGGACACGGACAATAGACTAGTGGTTACCAAAGAGTAGGAGAGGGGGGAAGGGGTGGTAGATGAGGTAAAAAAAAGTGGTCAAATATATGGTGACAAAAGAAATCTAACTATGAGAGGTGAACACACATTATAAATATATATATGCCTTACTGTTAAAGTGTACAGATGAAACTTCTCGATTTCGTTAATCAATGTAGCCATAAAAATAAATTAATTAAAAAGTCCATATGTTAACATTTTAAGAGAATAAAAGCAATGATTATATTATCATTCGTATTCTTTTATTCATAAAATAATTGATATAATATTTACTTTTTGCCATGGGGATCAATAAAGCAATCTGCATTTGGAGTTAACAAAGGAACACATTTGACCATTGATGTGTTTATTTTTCTTGAACTGGCTTCTACTGAAAAGGTGTTGTTTGTTTTTTTGTTTGTTTGTTTGTTTGTTTGTTTGTTTTTACCAATCAGGTTCAGCATGGGAATGTATGGATAAGGCAGCTGAGAACTGGAGAAGTTTAGTAACTTGCCCAAGGACATATATCTTGTGAAAGGCAGACTTGGGTCAAAGCTTTCATTTTCTGAAGCTTATGTTTGATTCATTATATTGACTCTCAAAGTTCCATTGGTGACATTTTGAGTATTTTCAGAGGGAGGAAGAGAATGTCTATGTATTATTTTGATTTAACTTCTAAGTTTCTAAAATCATGTCATGTGTTCCACTGATTCTTTCTGAATTCATGCAAATGATGAGAATGCTTGCTTTCTTTTTGGCAGCATATTTGAAGGTCAATATTTCTCTAAGGAAACACTTTTAAAAAGTTTTTTTGACAGTCATCAAATTGTTTATTGGCGACTCAGCATTGAATGCTGTTTACACAGATTTGTTAACTGGTAGGGCTACACTATCTTGTAGATGCATAAGGGCAAAGGTCTAGTGAGGTGCATTGGATATGGGTTCTCTCTTCCAGGCTCGATTGACATTTCATTCTATCTGCTTCCTTCTACTGGCAGGAACTCGTATTAGACCCCAGGCTGCACACTGCAACCCATTCAGCTCAAGATTTTTTCTGGCAGACATTGCCAGTATGTGTTCCCAATTACAGCAAAAACACAGTTTACACATTGCTTGGACTTTGAAGGTACCTTTGGCAGGGTTCAAGGTTTACCAGAGTACCATGCACACAGAGGAGACCAAGTGAGATGTAAGCAGTTGCCATAATAATAGCCCTATGGGTGTCAGGACCTTCCTCCCATCCTCTGCCTCCTTCAACTCCTTTCCAAGGGGTCATTGTGAACTCCTTGTAGAATCTGTCCTGCTCTATCTCTTGAACCAACCAGGAAACACAGCCAAGGTTCAGTATCACCCCTCCTCTATTCCCTTGTCTATTCAGTGTAACTTAGAATTAATTTGCTCCCTCTCTGTCCCAAGATCCAGTGGCTCAGATACAACCAATCAGTCTCTTATTTGTTCTTAAGGCACATTAACTATCAGTCAACACTATGGTCCCAAAAAGGACCCCCAGGCATCTGGGTTGCCACTGGACTGTCTTCTCCTGCTTCATTCCCACCCCCTTCCCAAGTCTCTATTTGTCTCTTCTGAATTCCAGTGTGGTACATAATGGTCTAATTTCTGCCTCGATTTTGTTGGTGCTACTTACTAGTGCTAGAATCCTAACCTGGAGAGTAGGTCAGGGCTAGGTGATGGGGTAGGGAAGAGTAGGGGGAGTGGAATTGGGAATTTATCCTCAAGGGTTGACTTATTTATAAAGAAGATACTAAAACCTATATTTCAGTTCCACTGAAATATTCTCTAGAATCATTCCCAGAACACACACACACACACACACACACACACACACACTGAGTTTTGCCTAAGGGACAAGCTCTTTAATGGTATGAAGAATATAACTTGGAGTAAAATAACACATTCTGAACTTTAGCCCTAAGACTGGACCCCAAATTAATATTCTTTTTCCCCAAAGGGTAAACAAACAAAAAGTTTTCCCCAAACAACAAATCAGCAAAACAAACTCACAAACAACTCAATTGTCAGGTTCATGGACTCATTCTGCAGCTAACAATAGAAATATCAACCAAACATGACTGAATCTTAAACCATCCATTTGGATGCAGATCATCTACAGTGTGAGAGAAACTGAAGATAAAATAGCCACCAAGTTATTTGGAAAGAAAATGAGCCAAATGCCCAACCAACCAACCAACCAACCAAACAAAAATATGGATGGAAAAAGAAATGCCTGAATACACCGAGTTATGTAAGAGTCTGAGAAAGAATTCATAGGGTTTCTGGAAACACAATTTCATCAAGAGCTGAAGGAAAATGAAAAGGAAGACAGCAGGCGTAATTGCTGTGAGCAATCGTTTCCTGCTGAGAGAGAAGGGTTTTACCATCAGCTCCCTTAGAATACATCCAGGCAAATACAGAAAACATGGAAATAAATACTTCTCATAAAATCAGGATGGGAGGACAAAAGGGCACCTAGAGACATGCCATGTGTAGCAGAAAAGAGAGTGGGCAAAGGCCAGATAAGGTGATAATAGAAAAAGAGAAGTGAGAAAATTACATCCCTGTGGGCATCATTAGGGTGAAGGAAAGCAGGCAAATGGAAGATGCTTAAAGTGTAATAGAGTGAAGCATCCAGAACACCCCAGGTCAAATTCTGTTAGTGCAAATATTCTCACAGAGAAAATCTCTTTATAATAAAAAAGGGAGGAGTGTAAGTACAGGAGAAAAAGTGGCAGCTAGAAGTCAAGAGAACTGGGTCATAATTCTGGTTCTTTTACCACCTGGTTCTATCTCCTCGGGTACACTTAATAACCTTTCTGGGTCAGAGCTTTCTGGTCTGTACTATCAAGGACTTAACCCAGAGTAGTTAGTGGTCTATAACTTTTTGGCAGGGTGGCCCCTTTAAGAAACTGATGAAATTTATAAATCTTCCCAGAAATGTTTACATGGGCTTATACTAGATTTTTTTCATACCATTTCCAGAGGGTCATATGTATTTTGAATGGAGACATTGGATTTTAGGTTTAGAATTAATCGTCACCTTGACCTGGTCTCCTATATCACTTCCAGCTTGAAAACCTATGGATCTATGATTTCCAGGTGATCACGTTTCTACTTAATTCAAATAATATTTTATTCGACACAACTCCAGTACAAGGTAGGTTGTTGAAGCTTGTGTAAGGGAGGCTCTATTATTCAGTAGTGAAATGTATATAAGAAAGGCAGGGCGGGGGAGTGTCAAACTGGTTCACAATACTTTGCTTTCTCTCCGTTAGCAGCACTGGGTTTTTTATCCACTCAATATTTCAGTGAAATTTAACCTAACCTATTATCAGGGCTTGTCTTGGCTCGATTCTTTTCATTTTGATTATCTCATGTTCTTTGCCTTTCCCCATCCTCTCTCTTTCTTTTCTCTGACCTTCTCACCTCATCCTCCTTTATCTGACTTTTTTTTCTTTTTCTTTTTTTTTTTACGAAGTGATGAAGTGATTAAGGCTAGTGCTTTGAAAGTGGATGACTTTAGAAAGAACTTTTCATGTGCCAGAGGCAGTGCCAGGACAGAGAGAACTATAAAGAAATATGAGGTACAATCTCTGCTCAAGGAATTTATAATGTATTTGGACAGATAAGATAGGAACACATGAAAAGTGAAATAATCATAAAGTATTAGATTACAACACAGAAGATTACAGTACGAGAGGTGTCTTCAGAGAGTATGTCTGCCATGTGGATGAGCCTTACAGGTCATTAAAACTATAGGCTTAAAGGATAATGAACTCAGTGGGCCTGGGGAGGCTTCATGAAGAGATACATCTTGATGTTGACCAAGGGCCAGGTCTGGAAGGATATGTATGGTATGAATAGCTGAGAAATTTCAATGGAGAAAGAAGTGAGAGGACATTTGTCTCAGTCTTTTGGGCTGCTATAACAGAATACCACAGGCTGGGTGACTTATATACAACAGAAATTTCTTTCTCACAGTGCTGAAGGCTGGAAAGTCCAAGATCAAGGCTCTGGCAGATTTGGTGTCTGGTGAGAGCCGGCTTCCTGATTCACAGACACCGTCTTCTCACTGTGTCTGCACATGGGGAAGGGGGCAAGGGACATCTCTGGAGTCTCTTTTATAAAGGCATTATTCCCATTCACGAGGGTGCAACCCTCATGACTTAATCACCCCCCAAAAGCCCCACCTCTGAATATCACATTGGGGGTTAGTTTTCAACATATGAGTTTTGAGGGGACATAAACATTCACTCTATAGCAACATTCTTATTTAAATTCAACTTCTCTTTTTCCTTCCCCAATAGGAAGGACTGCCTCCCAATCTCGAACTCAAATTACCATTTGGAAGACAATCAACACAGTGGGACCATATAAAATGGAACCAATATTTGGACTAAGAAAAAAAGGCACCTCTACTGCATCTACCAGGAAATGAAAGAAAAGTTGGAGTGTTTAACTTTTGGGAAAACCTAATCATTCATTTTTTAAAAATAAACATTTATTGAGCATGCACTATGTGTCAGGCACTGTACTACACTCTGGAGATACAACAGTCAACAAGACATAAGTGGCCCTGACCTCTTGGAGCTTAGTGAAGGAAAGCCAGATACCAACTTACACTGCATACTGGGGGCTTCACGCTCAGAGGATGACTGACTGCAGCTCTGTTCCCCTTCCTGATTTCAGGTTGGTTTCGAAGTCTGCTACTACCTGCCTTCATTCTGTCAAGACCTAGTCTATTATTCAGTTGGTGGTTGGTTGGTGGCGGGGGGGGGGGGGGAGGGGGGGCGGGGGCACCATGAGCTGCCACTGGTCCAGGAGCAGAATCTCTGATTCTGGAAAATGGCAAACGTACTGAGAAAACAAAATAATCAAAACAGTAAGTGGAATTTCAGTATTCAGTTCCAGGTTAATGAAGGTAGCAGTGTGGCAAGAATGCAATGAAGAAATTTTCCCATAGGTTGAGAGAAGTACATTATTGCTATTGGTGGCTTTACCAAGAATACAAATAGTAGGGAGAATGAGTAGGGCTTTTGAAAAAAATGCCAAAAACTAGGCAGCACAACAGAGATAAATAAAATACACAGTAAAGAGGCAAAATAATAAAAATACTGTAATTTGGCCTCCCAGCATGAAGGAGGAAAGCTGAGACTAGAAGAATGGATTAGAATTCATGAGTCATGTGTTTGGTTTTGAACTGATGGAGCCTGGCTGTTTCGAGAGGCTGGAGCCAGCTGGTTGTTCTCCCTTCCAGCCCTGATCCCTGTAGAATGGACTCACTGTCTCATTCTTTCTTCTGTGAGGCTAACCATTTCTTTAAGCAACAATTTTGGGCCTGGCACTGCGCTAAGTGTTCACATGCATTACCTTTTATCTTCACAAAGTCCTGCAAGAAATATGTGGAAACCAGGGCTCAGATATATGGAGTGACCTGCTATAAAGTAACTCAGCTAGTATGGAGGACACGGATAATGCCAGTCTTTCTGACTCTCTTATTGGTGCCCATTCTACCACAGTCTAGGACTTCTGTGCCCTTTGACACTTGACAAATGACCTCTGTTTGAGATGCAATGCAAAAGCCTCATAAAAGTGAGCACCAGAGAGCCAAACAGCCTGGAAACATACCTTTCCTTGGATAAACTGCAGGGACATCCCTTAAATTACCTACCTTTGAGGTTGTCTTATGTCAAGGTCTGCGAGGGTATGATTTAAGAAACAGGTTGCATCTTATAGTGCCAGAAAATAGGAAAGTGCTTAAAACCAAACCGAACCAAACCAAACCAAACCAAACCAAACCACACCAAACCAAACCAAACCCCACATTGATTGGAGGGATGTCAAAGGGAGACAGGAGTCAACTGAAAGAGCTCTCAAAGATCAAAGCTGAAATAATTTGAGCAACAAATTGTAATACTATTGGGTTATAACCCAAAATATGAAATAAGTATCCAAGAGTTCATCCTGATATAAATAAATGGGTAAGTAAATAAAAAAGTGGAGGAGAAGAGACAAATGTCCTGTGCTGAAGGATTTGAAATAATTGATGTAGATTCTCACCCTTAAGGAGGCAGAGCATAACCCCACATTCTTTAAATGTGGACTGTGCATAGTGATTCCTTTCCAAAGAGTACAGTGTGGAAAGGGGTGGGGTGGGGGAGAGCAACTTTATAGTAGAGAAATCTGGCAAATACTATTGCAGCCAGATAATCAAGGTCCACATCGACAGTGATGAGTCATGTTGATAGTATGTACTCTTGATGTCGTGGTGGAAATGGCACTTTACCTCTGTGGTCTTCCTCCCAAAACTCCATCATCCCAGCAGATGGCATTCGACAAAATAACTGCCCAGAACTCCTCAAAATTGTGAAAGTCATCAAACACAAAGAAAGTCTGAAAAAGCGTCAGAACCAAGAGGAGTCTAAGGAAACATGATGGCTAAATAAAATGTGTCTTTGATGGGATTATGGAACAGAAAAAGGACATTAGGTTAAAACTAAGGAAATCTGAATAAAATATGAACTTTCGTTAAAAATAACATATCAATACTGGGTCATTAATTGTAGCAAATATACCACATTAATGTAAGATGTTAATAATAGGGAAAACTAGGTATGGGGTATGTGGAAACTCACTGTCCTCCCTTGTCGATTTTCCGTAAATCTGAAACTTTTATAAATAGTAAAGTTTATTTAAAAAATAGCTTGGATTTTATCAGCAGGATATTTTGAGCATGAAGTTAAAATGTCTAATGTGGACAGGGAGCATCACCTTCTGTGCTATTGTTTATTCTAACTCCAGTCCTCTGTCCTTAACCTTGAGCCGTAACCTGTGATGCCCTTTTGGCCTTTGGAAAGTTTTGGTGGGGGTGGCAGCCCCCCAGGGAAGCTGGCGGCCCGAGAAAGGAAGTCTTGTACTTTCTTGATCCCTGAGACTCTTGCATGTGAGCGGCATGTGCTGTATGCAGAGGACAATGGCTTAGGGACTTGAAGCCGAATTGTCTGGGCCAGGGCTGGGCTGGGGAGTAGGTATTGAGAGCAGCCTCAGAAGTCAGGCCCGGTTGCTGGCCTTCTCCCTGACACACTCATAGGCCCACTTTCATGCCTGCGCTGCCGCTTCCCAGAATGCCTTTGTACATTTTTGTCAACTCAAATCCTATTTTTTGTTTTTCCCTCCATTCTTTTAACCACATTTTCATTGAGCACTAATTGTGTGCCTTGCATTGTGCTAAGTACTAGGTCTATAACATTTACATCCCAGCAGAAAAGATAGGTGATAAAAGTAAACTGAGGGATGATTACAAATTATGATTAGGCCCTTGAAGGAAACGGAGTATTATGATAGACAGTAGGCGGAGGGGTCCTAACTTAGATGAGACACTGAGCAAAGGCCTTCCCGAAGGGAGGAAGGGAGGACGTTTAGGCTGAGGGCTGAAAGATGAAATGGACAAGTCATGCAAAGTGTGGAGTTCTTTGAGGGGGAACATCACGTGCAAGGACCCAGAGGCAGGAATGAGTTCCGCACATTAGAAGAACTAAGCGAAGGGCAGAGTGGCTGAATGGGTGAGGGAGGGAGAGGGGCACAGGCTGAGAATGTGGACATAAATTCCACGATTACTCAATGACTGACAAACACCTCACATTTAACCCATCCAGATAGACCCGTTCTCTCCCCCAACATGGCCCGTCTTGGTAAGTGGCACCACTATCCACAAATTTAGGGGTTATCACTGATTCTTCTCTTTCCCTCACCTCCACATCTACTACTTCAGTTGTTCCTGTCGGCTTCACCCCAGAATACGTCCAACTCACCATCTCCACTGCCACTGCCATCCATGGCCCAAGCCACCATCTTCTCTTGGACTTTCTCTCCTATTATTTCCCATCAGGCTTCTGCTTTCTTCTGTCCCATGAATGTGTCACACTGGTTTCCATGTCAAGCCTTTGCAATTTTTCCCCTAAATCTTCCATGACTGATTCTTTCTCATCATTCAGGTCTCAACTCAATTCTCACTTCCTCAGAGACGCCTTCTCCCTCATATCCTTAAACTGTTATTTATACTCCGCCACATTTGCTTAGTTTGTCCTTCAGAGTGCTTATCAGAAATGGAAACTATCTTCCCTCTTTATGAATTTATTGTCTGTCTCTTACATGAGCATGTTAGTTGCTTGAGGGCAGACACTCTGTCTGGTTTGGCACCCAGTGGGTGCTGTTGCCTCTCTCTCAGTTCTCCATAAACACCCAGCACACATGGACTGAGGATGCAATGGGGGCCAACTCCTATCAGTCAGTGACAGGCCTGGGAGGCCAGGTAGCCATGATGGTCTCTGGAAACTCGAACCAATTTCGTTATGCCTTAATTTTCTCCTCTGTAAGATGATGAGTTTGAACTCAATGACTTTCCAGTGCAAAGATTCTATGATTGATTATTACTTGTGAACATTAGCTTGAATAAAAGATTTGGCTGAAGAATTTTAAACTAAAAAGACCCACCTGGACCATGTTGCTTTTTGTTTGTTTATGTCTGTGGCTGGTGTAAAAAAGAAAAGCACAGAAGAGCATTTACCCTCTAGGCTCAAAAATGGCTTTCCCCAACGAACCCATCCCTCTGAAAAACTTTAAAATCGGAAGTTCTGAATTTGAGTTCTTGCCCAATTACATACCTCCCCACAGAGTATATGCATGTCTTCTAAACTCAGGTGTTTTTTTTTTTTAATGTAGAAAACAATTTTCATATTTTATAGATGTAGGCATTTCAGTTGTCATAATGGTAAATAATGCTAGCCCTTATGTTTTATTACACAAGAACTCAAGTCAAAGAAAATATAAACTATAATTTATATTTAGTGTAGCAACCTAAGATGAAACCTCATTGTCTTTGGCTCTTTAACTCCTGAAGGAGAGAAAATAATGGTCTATATGTTCAGTTGAATATTTGCAGTCATACCTTTTCCTCTAATACAATTAAGATTTATTTATTTCCCCATTCAGTAAATATTTGTGGAAAACCTGCTTTGTAAGAGCCATCGCGTTAAGTGCTGGGGCCTGTTCTTGGAGCTGGAGGAGACACGATGCTGAAGAAATCACATAATTCACATATTACAGCAATAAGTGCTATGAAGAAAACAAGTAGGGTCAAGGATGAGGAGCTGCGGCAGTCGGAGGCCCTATTTAAGCTAGAGATCTAACAATGAAGTGGAGCCAGCCATGCAGTGCTCCAGGAAAAGAGACAGCAAGCAGAGAGGACTGAAAGCTGACTTGTTTGCTCAACCGCAGTAACCAGATAGGATAAGGAGAGACGGAGTCTCTGCGCAGTGAACTTGAGAAAGTTATCTCTATGTGGGGCAGCCATGAGGGGTAGCACGTGGCAACAAAAATGGTAGCTACCAATTATGGGACATTTATTATATTCTCTAATGGTTTATTCCTTAAAAAAAAAAAAAAAGGGATCCTGTGTTTGTTTTATGGCTACAATATCTTCTTCTATCTTTCTGAAGATAAGAAGAAATTGTTTGGTCCCTGGTTTGTTTGTCCCTCTAGTTCCTTTTCTCCATTTGTTTGTTTTGTTCTTTGTTCCTGCCGGCGGTTGCACATTCCTGGGGGTTTCTAGTGATCCTTGGTTCTGCACTAAAAGGCAGAGCACTAAGAGCTGATAGTGGATACTATCTGAGTGAATACACGAGACTGACAGCTGTTTTTCATTTTGTTTTCGTTTTCGTTTCAGTATTGCAGAACGATTGGGTGGTTAGCTGGCCTTTTGGTGGGAACCTTCAAATGTAGGATTATTTTTCTGAAGCTGTTCGGTTTCTCTGAAAACGAGTCCTTCAGTTTTTTGTTGGGGCAGGGGTGGGGTCGGAGGAGGGATGGCAGAAGTAGGTGCCTGGCTGTCAGCACCTGGGAGCAGGACAGGGAAATGAGCCAGGGTCTCGCCATTCAGCAGGCAGGCTTTCCCGGACTCTGTGCCCCTGTTCTGCCTTAGCTTCTCCAGGAATAGTATAGCTTCGAGGGCCTCTGGAGACGAGAGAATGGCGGCTGGTCGCGGCTGGGGTCATGGAGGAATCTAGGGGTCCACACGCGCAGTCTCGGCCTTCCGCTGTTTCCTCGTTGTCCCCTCGAGCCCTATCTATGGTTTCCTGTGACCTAGGGTCCTAAATCCCTGCGTCTTTCTGAGGTTCTGTGAAAGCAGCTCAATGTGCTTCTTCTTCTTAACCCTCTCTGAAGGGACTCTGCTGAGTCAGTCACCATTCCTCCACCCACTTTTTATCTCCCTCAAATTAGTTGACATTTATTGTCCATTATTGTGTCCTCGCTTGTACTCCTTGTCCTCATGAGTTTATATCTATTTCATTTCTTTTAGCAGGGAAATGAGATAAATGCATGTGTTCGTTCAACCTGAGTATCTTACTGAGAATCTCTAAGCATTAGCTCCAAGACTCTCTTATTTTCCATAGCGATTTTATAAGGAGAAACGCTTTTACAGCTGAGGCGTCTGCTGCAAAAAGAGAAAAATGCCTATGGTGTAAGTCTAGGAAGGAGAACTTGGGGTGATAGGCAGTGTCCTGACTCCATAGCCCATACACTTGAATTCTTTGCTAAATTCCCTTCTGTTAAAATAGAGCCCGGTTTGCTTTCAGCTTAGCCTGATGTCTTAAAGTTCTTGTATAGAAAATAATATTCTTTTTCCCTCCACAGTCAGGGCAAGCTTTGTTTATGTCTGAGAAGAGAAATACAGTTAACTTCAAAATGTATTTCCTGTATAACATATGCATTTTTTTTTCTATTTGAACCACACTATTAATATGGAAACTTACATAAAAATATATTTATCATTAAAGGAATTTTCTGGAGGCAGTCAGCACAGAACTTTTTTTCCTTTCTCCCCAAGAGGGCAATCACTGTTCAGGTGATGCTTTTTGCTTGGCCCAGAGTAAACATTAGATGTTTGTTGATTTGCTCTTTTGCTTTGCCTGTGTGTGAGTCTCACAGTTTGCACACTCGGTTTTATGGATCCATCTTGGGTCTGGGAAGGCTTATTGAACTCTCATTGAAATCTGCACTTCTGATGCTTTCAATATTTGACGAGGAAATTGGTCTCAAGCAAGTCATTGTTAATAGAGAGAAACAGGCAATGTTTTTTAATGTTTCTTCCGTACTTAGGCATTTTGTAAATGTGAACTCACTTAAAGTCATCTATAAACAGTTTTAAGTGACTGGTGTTTGTTACACCAAAATGATCACTTTAGATGCTAAACACACACAACATATTTTATGTTTTATTTTCTTTATTCCTTTTCTTCATACCTCCTTCCAGAAGTTGGTATATATAACTTTGGTATAATTGTCATTCTGACCTTTGCTAAATAAAGAGAAGACAAGAAGGCCGACATCAACGCATGGTTTAGACGCCAGGACGAATTTCCCCTCTCCTCTCCCTCTCCCCTCCCCTCCTCTCCCCTCCCCTCCCCTCCCCTCCCCTCCCCTCCCCTCCCCTCCTCTCTCTTCCCCTTCCCTCCCCTTCTCTCCCCTCCCCTCCCCCCTCTCTTCTTCTCTCCCCTTCCTCTTCATTTCTTTACATTGTTTAGGATCCTCCTCACCTGCTGGGAGCAGGGCCTTTCAATAATCAGTACTGCAGCCAAGCTGTGGATGGCGATTAATACAGCAAGAGAGGTCTGCCTCCTCTCTGGTGATCAGGAAAGTCCTGGGCCTGTTTCCGCTGAGTGCTGCAAGTAAAGGTGTAAAGGTGGGGCGCCTCTAACTATGACCTCTGGGTCTTGAATTAGTTTGTTTCATCTACCCCCAGTGGGGATGCCTTGTCTCCCCACCTTTCTTCAACTTACAGATACCCTGGGGTGTCATGAGGGAGCCCGTCTATGTGGAGTAGGCTGATGGGTCTGCACAAAGACTTGGGCTCTGAGTTTCTCCTGATGAAGGATCAGAGGGTGATGGATTGATGCTGACCAAGTGTGTGCTCCCTAGGCATCAAGGGAGAATTAACTGGTGTGGGCTCAGGTGTTGGGGAGGGAGGTTCTTGCCTTGTCTGGAGGGGTCTTGGGGTGACCCATCCTCTGTGGGCTCCCTTCATGGGTAGCTTTCCCAAGGTCAGCCCCCAGGCTCCAAGGTTATCCTCTCACTTTTTAGCAGACCCCAGTTCTGATCTCTTCTGTCTTAAAGAGATTCAGAGAGACTTCCCTTTCCTTCATGTCTCCCTCAGAAAGATAGGGACAGAAGGGTGGAGACTCATCACAGGTTGACTTTGTGTAGACTACAGGTGGCTAGGTGGGAAAAGTAAAGAGTGGTTTTAGACCCTGCTCTGGGAGCCAGTGTGCTATGGTCAGCCAGTGGCACTGTGCTCCTGATTTCTTTCTGGTGCTTAGCTTTATTTGCCAACCCTCTGGGCCTTGCAGGTATCACCAAGGAGTTACGTGATGAGCCAAGAACACAAGCCCTCTCTCCAGCCACCCTGAGTCCATCTCTGCAGCCTCAACAGGCTCCTACATATGTCTTTCTTTTATCCCATAGGCCCTTGGGATCTGGCCCACTTATCTCTCATTTCCAAATTCTTCCTCTCCTGGTGCTGTCTTCAAAGCAGGAAGCATCTTTTCCATCAACCCTCCTTCCTTGCTCTCCCTGAAAAATGAGCACAGTAGGTTTCATTTTTAAGGGCTTTTTACTGTTAACCTCTCCAGGGAAATGACACAAGCAACGTATATTCAGATAGAAGAAATAGAGTAAGAATAGCAGTTGAACATCGTTTCGCATTTTACTCTGAGATACAAATGACCTGGGCTTCTTCTGATCCTCCTTTCTCTAAACCCTTCCACTAGACGCTGTTGTGATAATCCTCTTGATTTTGCCTATGGTGAGTTCTTTCCAGCCTTCTCCAGTTTGGGTGCTGAACCAAATGTCTTAGATTTTTGGTGCTTTTGGGTCAATGTCACTTCTGCGATTGTCACATTTCCTGATAATAACAGAGCTCCCTGCGGAAGGCTCTTCCTGTCGGCTCTCTTCGGGCCATCTTTCCTGGCTCTGGTAGCCCCCGTTGGTGTCTCTTGGTGGTCCTCATGGCTTCAGATTCTGGACATCCTCCCCTGGGCCCTCGCCCTCTTCTCTCTTCCTAGTCTGGTTTGTGTCTAACTTAGCCATGAGCGAGTTATTCATGCTTATTCCGGTCTTAGGTGAATAAGGTCTGCTCCTTCAGCTATGGCTTTATAACAATAGGGGGTTATTTTGGGGAGTTTCAGAGGGGCTTATGAATAGTCACAAAATGACCCCAAAACAGAGGTAAGGGAGTCTAATGGTTAAACAAGTAGGCTCTGGAGTTTGATTGCCTGGCTATGGTCGGGCTCCACCCCTTAGCAGTTATGTGACTTTTAGAAGTTTATCAGGTCTTTAAAGTAGAGAAGGTAATGTCGACCTATATGGTTGTGAGGAAGATTAAATATTGAGCTCTCACAATAGGACCTTGTTTGTGGAAGGTGCTTGATCAATGCTGGCTGTGATTATCCCCACTTTAGAGATGAGGAAACTGAGACCTTCTGAAGTTGGATTTACTTACTCAAGGTCACCCAGCCAGGAAGTGGAAGAGCCGAGCTCCAAACTCATGGAGGGCTAGCTCAGGAGCCCTCTCTCTTAGCCACTGCGTAGTACCGGCTGACGGTGAACTAACAGTGAATGCCATCATCTCCCAGGGCATGACCCACTGTGGCCCCTGGGGGTAGCTCCCTAATGGCCCTCTGGCTTTTTTTTTACATGTCCTGTGGCTGTCTTACTACCATGTTGATCAGGCTTTGGGGTGACTGGTGTCCGGCTCACCCAAATGGCAGAGTCCACTGGCCATCCAGTGCCCACTGAACCACCCAGTCCCTGCTGGCCCGTCACTTTATTCACATACTTTCTTTGTTCTCTGTGATCCATCACCCCTGGACATCTCTTGCCCTCAGGGGAACGCTCTTTAATAATACCAAAAAGCTTAAAAGTCACAGAACAGTAACTGATACATTTCCACCAAGGGAAGGGTGGATCCCTTGTACAAGTGTGGGCAAACCAGTTCAGGTGCAAAAGAAAGTCATTTGGGGCTTTCATCCAAAACTCGAACAAAACACACAGGCACTAATTTATTTTTAGGTTTCGAATTATTCAGGAAACAATGTTCCAGTTTTCCATAGCCTTGATTGTTCGAGTTTTATCCAGGTTCATAAGGAAATGTTTTGAAAGACCACAAGAAAGTCTGAGCTGGGGGAGAGAACAAGGAGAGGAAGGCGTGGGGGAGAGGGATCTTTTCCTTTTGATGATGAGCAGGAAGGATGGAAGACCTTGGAACCTAGCCGGCCTCATCATATTTCTGTCCCCATTGTAAAGCCTGAGGTGGTTTGGCTAAATATCAGAATGTGGGGGTGTTTCTTTGAATCCAGCTTTATTGCATAGGAAACATACAGAAGAAATTCCAGTTTGATGAATTTCAAAAGTGTGATTTTGTTTGTTTGTTTGAGGGTTCTAGCATTTTGCTAGGAAGGCAGCATGGAAACAAGTAGGAACAGTGACTCTAGAGGCAGGAAAGCTGGGTTCCTGTGCGGACAAGTGCCTGAACTCCTGGGGCCCAGGGCAGGTGGCTGGGCCATGTGCCCCATAAACTGGCACAGCAATTGCATTCAAAGTAGTAGCCTTCTTGCTATCTGTTTTGGGGACACCTAGATCAGGAACCAGAGTCAGGTACAATAACTTGGAATTTCTTATTGAAGCTTCATAATGAAAAACCCTTTCAGAGTGGGAACTGGGCCTTCCCCATTTTAGGCACAACTTTTGTTAAATGAATTTGATAAGTCAGCACAGCTGCTACTTTGATCTTTTAAATGGGGACCCATTACTATAGTGGCATCGAGAATAAAATGTATTGTTTGCTGTTTTTAAAAGCTTTTTTTTTTTAATACAGTATTTTATCATATTTACAAAATGGGAATTAGGAGAAAGCTTTAAAAAAGGGAGCAGTAACTCAGTATTATTTTTTTCATTTCTAAGAATTTTTTATTATGAAAATTTCAAACATCTACACAAAAGTAGAGATAATAGCAAAATGAACTGCTATGGACTGAATGTTGTGTCTCCTTCTCCTTCACCCCTAATTCGTTTGTTGAAACTCTAACCCCCAGTGTGATTATATTAGGAAGTGAGGCCTTGAGAAGTGATTAGATCTTGAGGGTGGAGCCTTGTGATGGGATTAGTATCCTTATAAGAAGAAACAGGAGCGAGCTTGCTTCCTTGCTCTCTACCACATGAGAACACAGTGAGAAGACAGTGTATACAATCCAGGAAGAGGTCTTTCCCTAGACACCGACCTGCCAACACCTTGATCTTGGACCTCCAGCCCCAGAACGGTGGATATTTAAGCCACCCGGTCTATAGTATTTTGTTGTAGCAGCTTGAACTAAGACAACCCCATGTATCCATTACCAGTTACAACAGTTAAGATCTCTTGGTCAATCTTATTTCCTCTATTCTCCTTCATACTTATTCCTCCATATGATTTGGAAGCAAATCAGACATTTCATAATTTTATCTGAAAGTTTTTCAATATATATCTCTAAAAGATAAGGACTTTTCTTCTCTAACACACTGTTAGGAAAAATTTCAGGCAAAAAGCAAAGTTGAAATCTGTATGCTCGCCTGCCTAGATGCTACATTTTATTATCTTTGCTTTGTCATATATCTATCCATCTATCTATTCCTCCATCCATCCATCGAGCCCTCTTGTTTTATTTCTGATGCATTTCAAAGTAACTTATGGACATCTGTGCACTTTCCCTTAAGTACTTCAATATGCATATCATTAGCTAGAGTTTAATATTTGTTTATAGTTTTTTATCCATTGGATACAAACAACATCAATAAAACACACAAATCTGAAGTACACATTTGCTACATTTGACAAATGTAACCCAAACCCCCATCAAGACATAGAAAATTACTATATAACAATAAAAAAAAAATATCAAAGCTATAGCTTTAGAAAATCCTCACCAACAGCCCCATACTCATGTTTTCCATCATGGATTAGTCTAAGCAGTATTTTTGAGGATTTATCTCATCTGTTGTAACAGAAAATTAACATAATATACACATTCTCGGGAAAGATTGATTTGTTACTCCTACTAAATATTTTGGGTTTTAAAAAGTGCTTTCCAAGTTTGATTAGGGGGCTTCATATTTCCAGCCGTATTCTCCTGTGTGGTCTGTGTAAGGTTTTGTTTGAGTAAAAGGGTCTATCACTAAAAGAAGTGTTAAAACCAGTGTTCTAGTCTTTTCAAGTTTATGGGCATTAGAAAACATATGTGGCCACAGGGTTTCCTGGGCAGTTGTCCAATTAGTAGTACCTAGAATTAGCTTGGTCATGAGAGCCATCTGCCTAATCTTTTGCTTGCAAAGAAATCCCAGGGCTTTGAAGGTTCTTTGGAAGTGTAGCCAAGAGGTATTCTGTTCAATTATTTTCTTATCCCTTGTCTTGGGCCAATAAAACTCCAAACTGAAAACCTCCCCTAAATAATAACCAAAAAGTTGTTTTAGATCCCATCTTTCCTCAAAATACCAAATTACTTTGTAATCCAGTTGTCAGTGTCCATTCCTCGTCCCCTGAAATGCGGATAAAATTGGATTAATGTCATCCCAAGTGCAGGAGTTGCTTCTGCTCTCGAAGATCTCTCTGGGCATCCAGAGGCAGGAGGCGAGGTTTGCTTTCCTTGGGCAGTCTGAGCTGCCTCGCTCTCCTACGCACGCTCCGTTCTTTCGGGTTCCAAGTCAACCCTAAAGTGAGTACCTTTCAGCCCCCTCACTTAGATTTCCACCAAAACTCACAGCCACAAGAATTTTGGGGTACATAGCAGATGTTTCTTTAAAGATTTAAGAATTTGGAGGTTTACGTCAAAGAAATGGAAAAATTAAAAAGTTTGAATTCCAGAGATTCCCATTTCTAAAGAATCTCTTATCTGCTTGCTCATATTGCTCAGCTGTGCACTCCGTTCTCTCCCCTTTGCCTGAAACTCCTATTTGGATTTTGTACGGGTTTATTTTCTCTCTCTTTCCTTGCCTTCTTCCAAGTGGCCCTTGCTCGGCAGACTATTCAAGGCTATTTTCCTCACTTCTAGGAGAGAAAGGGTATTGCCAACATTGAGATTTTATAGATATAAAATCTTGGCTTTAGCCTTAGGCAGAACACTTAACGTTTCTGACTCTATATTCTCATTTGTAAAATGAAAGTGGAGATGATGCCAGCATTAGTGAAGATCAAATGTGATAATATACATGAAAGCATTTTGTATACTATGAAGTGTTTGTGCAGAAAACCTAGATGTCCATCAATGGATGAATGGATAAGAAAATGTATATACACATAATAACATATCATTCAGCCATGAAAAAGAAAAGAGTTTACTGAAATCTTAAAATATGTCTGGTAGATGGCAGATGATCAGTAGTTATTTGCTGAATATGAATTATTATCTTTGCTTAATAGATTGATTGACAAGGGGCTATTGACTTACAAATCCATCCATTAGATTTCTTGTTCAAATTCAGTTGACATTCTCTACATAACTGAGCAAGTTAAATTAGGAAGTGGTAGGAAATAACCTCGTTATTAAGATGGTTTCTAAGTGAAAATTTATGATGACGATAATGATAGCAACTACCACTTTTTGAACATTTACTAATTGTCCAGTACTGCAGTAATATTTTATATATGTCACCTCATTAAATCCTCACCATAATTCTATAAAGTAGGTATAATTGTGCCTATTTTATCGATAAGAAACTGAAGTTCAGAGAGGTTAAAAACTTTGCCCAGTGCCATACAATTAGTGGCAGAGCTGGAATTTGAACCAAGCCTTAGGTCTCAAACCCTGTGTCAGCCATTTAGGGTGATACTAGCCAACCAATATTAAAGCGTTAACACTTCTTCCTCCCTTTCAGGCTCCCTGTACTATATACCGTTGCTTTTGGAGGACGATACCCTGACTTACATATTTTAGTCTAATTGCTACACTCTCAATTCATACCTTGTGAGTGGCTGCCCTGAACCAATGGTTATGCCTGCTTATGCTATTGAGCAAGGTAAGTAATATTTGTTAAGAGGTAGGGTCCTGCCAGACCCGTGGTGCAGCGAAGAAGCTGAACTAGTTAGTGCCTGGATTTCGGCTCCTGTCAGGCTCTTTTGTGAAGGCTGAGGAGGAGACTTGGGTGGTGCGATAGGATGGAGGCCTCACTATGGTAAGGTGAGGATAGAGACTGCTGTAAAATTAGGCTGGCAGGAGGGTCTTGGAGGCAAGGCAAGAACAAATCTCTCTCTTCATGGTGCCAAAGAAGGCAGCCCGCAGCCTCCAGAGCCAGTCCTGCCTGGCAGCAGGGGAGCGCGAGCGGCTGTGTGCGCTCTTGCTGCCTCTGGCGCTCTCTGGACCCGGTTCTGAGAACACGGGGAACAGTGTAAGAGCAGGGACGCTGTGAGAGTGCTCCAAGTCACTCACCCACCGCTGTGGGCCGAGCTGGATCCCACCGAAATTCGTATTTTGTAGCCCTGACACTCTGTCCCTAGAAAGCAACCTTATCTGGAACAGAGGTCCACTAAAGAGGTTAAAATGAGGTTATTAAGGTGGGACTGGCATCCTTATAAAAAGGGGACATTTGGGCACAGTTACATACACATGAAGATCACCATGTGAACATGATAATGGCCAACTGTAAGCCAAGGAGAGAGGACCGGAACAGACTCTTCATTCTCAGGCCCCAGGAGAAACCAACCCTGCTGATACCTTTCTTTTGGACTTCCAGCCTCCAGAACTGTGAGACAATAGATTTCAATTGTTTAAGTCACTTGGTCTGTGGTATTTCATCATGGCGGCCCTAGCAGACTAAAATACTCGCCCATCGGTCAGCTTTTGGGGATTTGTGTATGAAGGAGCAGTTCTGATTTTAGAGTGGATGAAAAGCATTCTGGGCCACCCTGTGTTTTGTTACTCTCTGTATGGAAGCAATTTCATTACAGGGCTTTGCAGTCTCAGCTAGGCCTGCCTTCTGACCTATGCTTATCATTTGTGGGAATTTTAGCAAATTGCTTAACATCTCTGGTCCTCATGCTCCATACCTACAGAATGGGGTTAATAATGCCTACCCCGTCAGGGTTCATGCAAAGAGTTAGTGTGTAAAATGACCATGTAAGGTACCTTCCCACCCATAAACTCATTTAATGAGAGTTACTCTGCTCACATGCCTGGGGAAGCTGAGTTCTCTATCATATGATGCGATCCTTCACCCCTACCTTGCCCAGCACCCCTTTCCACAAGTTGACTAGAATAAAAGTGACACCTGATCCAAAGGCAGCCTATCCAGACCTAGTCACCTAACTGTGATCTGCTGTGAAAAGATATCTGAGTTATTCAGATTCCTCTCTTGGGAATTTGGACAAACAAATATTGAGATGAGTAGCTAAAAGTTGGCTCTTCAGCTGCAAAGTCATGAGGTAGAGTCAGGGCCCAAGAGGCCATGTGAAAGCTGGAGGTCTAAGGGGAAAGCAATTATGGGTAATCTGAGAGGCTGGGTGTTAACAGAGTAGAGCTTCTGCCAAAGCAGAAGTGCTGAAAGGGGGTGGGGCAAGGGAGGAAGAAAGAGAAACAGACAGACAGACAGACAGACAGACAGACAGAGAGACAGAGAGAGAGAGAGAGAGAGAGAGAGAGATTGAGAGAGAGAGAATGAGAGCACCGCTGTTTCAGGTACTGTCCTGGTCCAGCCCAGGTCCCATGGCAGATGTGGTTAATGTCTCTGTCTCTCAGCCAGAAGATTCTAACTGAAATAAGGGAGATTCAATGTATTAAAGGACAGGCACAGATGAGGGTTTTTAGCAAGTGCTCACTAATGTTAATTATATTCTCTTATCTCCTCCCTGGCTTTTCTTCGATCCCTACCTGCCACGGTGTAGCTGGTGGCCCAAAAAGTACAAAGGGAAATAAGGCAACTAAAAATAGATGAGTTGCTTCAGGAGGGCTGAGAATGAACTACAATCGGTGGCCCCTCCTTCCTTCCCTACTTCTTTCCCTCCCTCCCCTCTCATTTCCTCCTCCATCCTCCTTGCCCCTCCCTCATCTGTTCCCCTTTTCCTGTGAATTAAATGTGTACCATGTGCCAAACATAGATGCTAAAGATACAGTGCTGGGTAGGTAGACAAGATCTACGGGCCTTACATTCTAATGGGAAAGACACATGGTAAACAAGTAAATAAAGAAATAAACATGAAGAAATAAAAGCATAGGATATGATAGAAGTGGACTGAAATGGGCTTGCCAGTGCCACACCTAGCCATAGTTTTCCCTGAGGTCAGTCCCACGGGGCATCACTCTTGGATTGATGCTCTGCTGTCACCATCTCTAAATTCTTAATATTTTTAACAAGGGGCCTCGCATTTCCATTTTGCATTGTTGCTGGTCCTGCCTGAGGAGGAAGAGAGTAATGGGGCAGAACAACCTGGGCACATCTTCGTTGAAGCCCGAATCACCCAGTACAAAGATTGTTTTCTAATGCGGCGGTTGATAAACGATGAACTCAGGGAGGTTATAGAATTCCCTTTCTTTGAGGAGTTTTAAAAATGGCATAAGGCCTTGAGATGTGTGAATCTACAGATTTTTTGTAAGTGCAAAGAACTTTAAGGAAGGTCAGAGAATCCATGTCGCATTAGATATTTTCTTCTCTGGTTGTTACATAAAAGTTTTATGAAGAAATCATTTTTCCTTTTTTTACAGCATGCATTGAACTTCACAAAAGCTTGTCGGCGAGAGCCTGAGATGACCTTGAGAGCCACAAGGGAGTCTCCCCACCCCAGCATACCTTGCCTGCTCTGTTCGGGGCATGTGAATGCTTGCCAGGGCTGCCGCGGATTGTTGCGCGGGGAAGGCTGAAAGCATTTCTGAAGACAGGCCCGCACTGCATGTTTAAAAAGAAATTCACAATGAGGTTGATCCTGCCCTTCAAGAAGTGTCTGGGTAAAAGGAAACCATCTGGTTTTCCAAAAAAACCTGAAATGGTCATTTGCTTGCCATGAGGAGGGGAGATATAACATATTTGTTCTAGAAAGAGAAGTCCTAGTTGCTTCTGCAGATTGCATTTCAAGGAACGAATTCCAGGAGTAATGAATGTGGGTTAGATGATGCTAACTTTTAATCCAGAGGTATATTGGGTCAGTGTTTCAGCATGTTGCCATTGTTATTATTTTAGAAAATTTCTTCTCCCTATTGAGAAGTCTAGGGGGGCACAGAAGAATGAAGGTACTTCTGTAAGTGTGTGCTCATACTAGGTCATGAGCCAATGAAACAAGTGTTTTAGTGGCCAATGAAACAAGTGTTTACTGAATTTCTTACCTTCAGTGATGTTTTCTTCATTGTTTGAGGTGCATTATGTGTGCAGGTACTTCTTATTTTTCCATTAGTTGTTTTTTTCTTTGGGGGGGAGGGGAATTCAATGTTTTATTTCCCCTCATTTAGGTAGATTTGAAGTACATATCATAATGGAAGAAAAATTACTAGACAGAGGTTGAAGGGAAGCAACTACAGACAATTATAGAAATCATGTTAGGAAAAAATTACGTCTTCAAGAAACTCCACCTCTTAACTGGGTGGAGAAACAATTAGAGAACAATACAAGACAGTATATAATCAAGTGCTAAATTGTGTGGTACGGATAATGAGTGCTATAGGGATTCAGAGAAAGAGAGCATAAGACTATGGAACAATTCACAGCATTTTGTGCTGACAATCCCACTGCCAGGGAGAGATGTCTGCATTTTCTTTGAGAGTTGATTGTGAGGCTCATCTGGCCCACTTTGTGAATCTACCATTAATGGACAAGATCAGGTCTTTTGTATGTTCGATTGCATATTGGTTATAATGGAGCCTGGACAAATAGGATACGGAAACCAATAACGTAGAGTGAGTCCTCCCGCCTGGGCAAGCATGCCGCCAGGATGGTCTCTGCATGACAAGCACCCTCTTCAGTCTCCCTGACAACAATTTCTGCAGAGTTGAAAGCCATTAAGGGGTGGATCTCTACAGTGATAGCCTACATTTTCTGGGGGATAAATCTTTTCTGCTACAGAGGTTGGCAGCTGAATTTCGGTTCCCCTTGCCCCCCTCCTTCACACTTTTCACAGAGCAGCTCAAAGGCTAGCAGCAGCTGATGGAGATGGTAAATATTTCTCGTAGAGTGTGAGACGGTGGGTGGAAATCTCTCCCTATTTATAACAAGACATCACCTTCTCAGTGTGAAGGGTTAAAATCAGTCAGGCTGTGAATGTTTGTAGCTTTCAGCGATTCCCCAGGAAGTGCAATACCTAGAGATTTTAAAAGATCCTGAGATACCTGAAGTTTTGACACACTTACATCCTAAAAGAGAAATTCTCTACCAGGTAAATATGGATCATTTTCTGTGACAGATGAAGGTGAGAACAAAAAGCTACAAGAGAGTTGAACCAGCCTGAACAATCAGTTCGAATCTATATTTGATTCCAGCTCCCGTCAAAGGATGTTGACAAATTAAGACTTATATGGTGTGTCTACCAACAGGATTGTTAAACTATTCCTCATTGCCTGTTGTAGACACTAGTTTGGTTGAACGTGTTTGTCAAACGTGGTTTATAGCGGACATGACCTCGCAAGACCGCCTCCCCCCGATGCCCACCGCCTTTATGCTTTGGTTTTGTTCTTTTCCTTACTAAGTGTGGAAAAACGAGCAAGAACATGGATGCCAGGCAGGCATTGCTATGACCGGGTTTTAATGTGCTCTTTAAAAAAATTAAGTTATTTTTGTAAGAAAGTTTTTCTACTGCAATGGGTGAAAAAATGTGATAGAAAAAAGAGTATTTCATGTTTACTGTCCAAAAAAAAAAAATCTATTTTTATATCAGGGCCTGAATTTAGTCACTGAGTGGAATAAGGCTGCAAAATAGCATCTTGTAACCAAGACCTCTCTGCCCCACTCCTTTTGGCAATGAATGTGAAGATTAGCTGGCAACCGATGATAATAATGATAGCTAATATTTCTTGAGCTCTCACCATGTGTAGACACCATAGTTTCTCATAATCCTCACAACCATTATGCCCCTCATTTTACAGGTGCAGAAGAAGACATAAAAAACAGTAACATGTCCCAAGTTACAGCAGCTAGAGAATAGCAGAGCTCAGCTCCATCCTGTGCAACTCAAAGCCAAATCCATGCACTTGACTGTCGTGCTGTTCCGCACAACAAGGTCTGGTTTGGCAGGTTTCGATGTGCCGTAGAAAGTCTCTTGTAAACCTGAATACAGCCGAGAGCATGAACAACCAGGTCCCCAAATCCAAGTGCAATAGGAGCTGCTTCTGTGAGAATGATGTTGACTGAGCAACAGCCTCTTTTTCTTGAGGTGGATGTATCGGGTGCTCTGCCTGTCTTGGTGGTGAAGAAAGCATGGTCTGAGTTCTCCATCTCCCAAGAATTTGAGCAGCTTATAGCTCATTCAGGTGACAGTCCCTTGAAGTTTTGCATTGACCATAGACTAGAACTTGGGTCAAGGAACTTCTCTATGAGTGAGAAAAGACTAAGTTGGAGTTTTTGCCTGAGGAGTTGATTAAATATAAGCATAGGCTGGGAAACTACTAATTACTTATTGGGGCCAGTAAAGTCACTTGTTTGACCCTGTTTACACAGTCAAGGGAGATTATTCACAGGTCAGCCAGTCGAGGCCTCCTGCGTGCTTGAATGGCACCTACACTATTGTAAAAGTCGGGTTTGCCCAGTTATTATCCGACTTGCTAAATCTGCATCATGTGCCTGTAGCACCTCATCTTCCCAGTAAACATATGCAACAACTTTTTACACTCACTTAGCAGAAGCCATTAAGTGTTTATTTTCCTTCAGTGAACTTACCCTAGAAATTTCAGTAAAAACAGTAGAAATATTGTTCAACATATATTTTTGCGAGGGTTACTGCTGATTTTTATTAGATGCATAGGTTGAGTTCCTTGGAAGCTATTTTTACTCTTCTTATAGGATTGGATTTGTTAAGTATTTACTTTCATGACTTTTAAAGAACTTGCATGGTATGGTAGGAAAGAATATGGAACTCATATCTAAAAAATTTGTCTTAATACTAGTGTGATCTAGCCACACCCTGGAGAGATTTATGGTGTAGGCTGTCTTATAATAGCTGAAGTGAAAAACTAGTTAAAAAGAAAGCCTAAGCTCCCTTACATATGAAGTGGCCAATTAGCTGGGATGAAAAGGAAAAGTCTAAGTGCTTATTTCACTAACTTGTCATTTCCAAGTCATTATCAGGACAAGCAGACTTACTTCAGTCTGATTTCGATGAATGGGAGTCGTCATTATAATTACTCGGTATTACGTGGGTTGTCCGAGATGCTTGAAGGTTTGTATTGGTATCAGTTAGAACCAGCATCTGAGGGAATGCTTCAAGACCAACTCTAAATCCATTTTTTCTTTTTTTGGTGGGGTGGGGGTGGGGGAGTGGCGCTTCTTGTCCTGAATGACAATAAGATGACTTCCCAAAATTGCTGGAATCATGCTGTCAATGAAAATGTCACTAGCAGGAAAGAATGTCTCATAAAGACTTCGGTGTTGCCTCATTTATGAAGGAAGTTACTAAACAGCTTGGAAAAGACACCTGTCAGGTACTGCTTCTCTAACAACAAATGAGAGCAGTCCCTGGGGCGTTTTCCACCAACTGCCTTTTACCTCCATCCAAGACTTGCCAAGGAATCTCATACGTAGGCAATACCTCGCTTTTGTCTGGCTTTGTTTTCCTGACTCTAGGACTGAAGGGAGTAATCAGCTCGTATCTTGGAGAAATTCCCAGTTAATAAAAAAAAGGAATTGACTAGTTCAAACTGTTGGTGAAATATAGGAAAAGGGGAAGGATGGTGGTTAACTTTCTTCCCTCATGTTTCGGAATAAACTCCATTTTTATTTGCCTAATATAGAATCAAATCTGTGCCCAAAATCTGTGTATTAATTTTCGAACTCCTTCTCCTCCAATCAGTATCTCTTCTCATTATGTTATTTTTCAGGGTTTAGAAATGAACCAAATCTGTGAACCATTCAATAAACATTTATTGGATATTGATTAAGTGCAAGGCACTGTGGAGGATTAAAGATGGCTACAAATACTCTAAATACCTTCCACTGAGAAGTGGGATCTTTGCCCACTCCTCTTGAATCTGGGCAGGCTTTGGGACTTCTTTGACCAATGGCAGAAAATGCCAAAAGTGTTGCTGTGTGAGTTTCAGGGCCCCCGGGCCTCAAGAAGGTGGCAACTTCCATTTCCTGTTTCTTAGAGCCGGCTCTGAAAGAAGTCCTCCTGTTTGAGACTGCCATTCTGAAGAGACCACTAGTAGGGGCTCTGGTCCACAGTCCTAGCTGAGCCCAGGTTCCAGACATGTGAGTGGAGCTGTTTTGAACACTCCAGACAAACCCACCTGACAGCTGAATACATCACTATGCAGACGGAAGACTCAACTAGCTGAGCTTTGCCCAAATTTCCAATCCACAAAATTATGAGATATAATGATTGCTGTTTTAAGCCACCTAACAACTAACTCAGTGTTAGAATAAGTGTTTTGCTAAAATCCGAACTCTAATGCTACTTTGAAAAATTGAAGTGGCAAATGAACTAATGTGGATAAAGAGCTGGCACGTAGTAAACACATAGCAAGAGGGAGCTTTTATAAGCATTACTGTAATACCCTGATTATTCTCCCTGTTCTTCACTTTTGCCCCTTGGTTCCACGTTCCACATCACTGCCATAATCCACTTCCTAAAGCACAGTTATATATTTAACGTGGCGATATTGCTAGTTGCCCCTCTAACAACAAATTCTATCTTTTTTCTCAGTGATAGAACCTTTGAATATTACTTGGCTTTATGGAGACATAGACTAAAGACATTTCCCAGCCTCCCATGCTGCTGGATGGGGCTATATAACTAAGTTTTGGCCAATGATAGGTAAGTGGTTGTGTGACTTCCAGGAAGTGTCCATCAAGGGAGAGCCATGCCTTTTTCCTTTGCGCTACTTGGAGGATAGATATGTTGCTTGGAGCCCATCTGTCATCTTAGACAAGGCTAGCAAGGCTCACAGTCTTAGGGTGGCAGGAATAAAATTGGAAGGAGTATGGGATACTAACTCATCTGTGTAATTGCCTTAGCAGCTTGGATTCTCATCTCTAGATTTTTACGTGAGAGAAAAAACCCTTATAGATTTAAGCTCTTTTTTTTTTTTTTTAAATGTTGTCGAATGTAACGCTACCTAATTTTAACTAAAACACCCACTACATGTTAGGTGCATACTCTAAAGATGAATAAAATGAAGCTTCTGTTCCTCTGGAGTTCCATCTTGGGCAGATGATCTGAATGAATAGAATAATAAAGGGCTATAGAATGATAGAAAAATATTATTTCACATTTCCTGTACCAGAGATACCTTTTCATTCATCATCTCACCTTGTCTTCACAATGGTCCTGTAAAATGATGATTGGTAATCCACTTTAGAAAAGAGGAAGAAGACTCAGAAAGTTTAGGCCTTTTTCTTAGGATCGAGCTAGTAAGAGGTGAACCCCTTCTGTTTGGGCTCCAGTCCTTCACTATTTCTGCCATATCACACTGCAACAAGGAGGGTTTTATAGAGGTTCAATCAGTGAGGTCTTACATTGGACTCTGAAAAATGAGTCGATATTTGAAATGAGTATATATTTGGAAATAAATTCCAGAGAGAAAGGACAGCATAAGCAGAAGTAATAGCCAGCCAGGCATGATATGCTGGGACATGGCAAGTCCTACAGGGCTGCTGGAAAACTGGGCAAGATCTGGTTATAAAATGCTCTGAACCTGGACTTTCTCTGCTTTTGTATCATGCTTTCCTACTTTCTTGTATTCATGTGTATGCTTTGATGTAAACCTCGTTTTCCTTCCCATATAGAATGAAGATGATAGTAACTTCCTGTATCAATCAGAATGCTGAAAGCAGCTGCTATAACAAGATTCTCCAAATCCTGATTGCTTAACCCTTGCAAACCCTAAAGCAGTCATCAGGGGAGCAAGGGTGTGTGTGTGCGTGTATGATAAGTTGACCATAAACACTGGTTAGTTTAGTATGTACTTAGCCAAAAGAGAAAGCAGAGACTGCAAGGCGATGACATCTATGGTCAACACTAGACAAGCATCTCTCATTTGGCTTTGTCTTTCTCCTAATTCCAGGCTACTTGAGGGACTAGGAAGGGGACATCATTAGGGGCTTTGGAAATAGTGGTGAATGGGTTTCTCTTGCCTACTTTGAGCTCCTGAGGTAGAAAAGAGAGATGCTGTCAGAGGGAAGCCTTTCCTTTTCTACACACCACTCTGATGGTGTCAATTCTGATGATTTATAGATGTTCAGGGTGAAAAAATTTAGTTCCACTTTTACAGAGACTCAATTGCATATTCCGGTCTTAAGAAATCCAACATAGGTTTTGGTGTACTCATATTATTCTATTTCCATGTCAAAGGTAAATTAAGTGGATAATTTTTTCTTTTCCAAAACAATTCTCTAGCTTACCAAGTGATTTATGATATACTCCTTTAAACAAGATCCTCTATGGCAGGGTTTCCTAATCCCCAAGGCTGCAGACTGGTACTGGTCTGTGGCCTGTTAGGAACCAGGCCCTGCAGCAGGAGGTGAGCGGCAGGTGAGGGAGTGAAGCTTCATCTGTATTTGCAGCCGCTCCCCAGCGCCAGCATCACTGCCTCAGCTCCATCTCACATCATCAGGCGTCAGATTCTCATAGGAGCACCAGCCCCTGGTGCCAGAAAGGTCGGGGACCGCTGCTCTGTTGTATTTAGAGTGTGATTCTCTTTATGAATATTCAGTTTACAATACAACATTTTGAGAACTCTGGTTGGGCTTTGGAAAGTAGCAAGTCTGGCTCTTGTCTACCTCTAATTCTTCCTAGTTTTAAATGAAATCATTTGCCCCACTTACTCTTTTCAATTTTATTTTCCTGTTAGGAAAGAACATGGCTCAGATGGATGTGCTAGAGGAAATGCATCAGAAAACCCTGAGCAGGGTGCAATCAGTCACTATTAATGATCACAAGAATCAAAGCTACTTGAAGAAATACAGCTACTTATAAATGGGCGATAAAATTGAATTCATGAAGCAGTTCCTTCTCCATGGGCAATTTCTTGGTGCTGAAGAACTGGAATTGCAAGCAGACTACGAGTGTCAGAACTCCACACTGTACTTAGCACACTTTAAAGAACAGGTATTGAATTTTAGCTGAGCCTAACATCATCTTTTTCAATTCCAAGGACAGCTGTTAAATCATAAAATATTTTTTGATATGAAACTCTTGTCTCTGAGAGATCTTTTTTCCTTTAAGATCAACATATATGAAATATTATGTGAAGGAGTTGACAACTTTAAAAATCAGGATATTTAGCAACTAGCTTCAAGTTGATATTAAACCTTTAAAAAAATCAATGATGAATGTTATAAAAAATGGTATTTGATGTTTAGGGAGCATCTGCTTAGCCATGTAACCTGCAGGTAGAGTAATTTGAATCTGGTTGATTATGAAAGGAAATTAAAATAACGCAAATCATTTGATGAAACCATCCTCATAGAATTCTAATTTAACTCAAATAATAAGTATTTTAATGGTTCTCCTGTGTGCTTATTTTTAGTCTCTTATTGTGTAAGTTACAAGAGAGTTGCTTTCATGCATGTGAAATGCAATTCTTGTAAAAACTTGACACAATGCTTATCCATTTGATTTGATTGCATTTGCCCGTTCATTAATATAATTGAAACATGTAGCTTCCCCCAAGTTTTCACAGGCTCATCCTTAATTTACTGTTGGCATTTTCTCACATTACATGTTAGCATAACTGAGTTAGGCCAATTTATTCATGAACTAGGAAGAAGCCGGGTGGAAGAAGGGAAGGGAAGATTCAGCCCATGTAGTACTAACTGGGGAGCCATGGGCAGATGGATGGCTCCAGGCAGTGGTCCTTGAAATCGCTACTATTTTAACTGCTGCATTCAAGCTCCGGAAGAAATTTACATGGACTCAAGTGATAAGGGCTCAAGAAAGAGGGGTTACCTACAGGGTATTTTTATAGTTTGGTAGTAGTGATGTACTAGAAAGATCAATGAACTTAGAAGGAGAAAACAGAGGTTCTAACCCTTAGTGGCCACTTTTGAGTGCTATAATCTTACATAAGTGAGTTAATCTGAGTGTATTTCTTTACAGGGCTATGGTAGAGACTTAAATGCAGTAATCATGAAGTCAGTTACTATATGTTTGTTGAAATACATGGCTTTCAAGGGGGGCTTTCAAAGGTAGGAAATAAAATACATAAAGGAGGTGGCCAATAAAACAAAGTGGATTTAAATAGTAATAACTTTTCAAATTAAATAAAATGTTTAAAATCTTAATTTTCTGTTCTTTACAGATTAATGTTAGGATAGCTCACTAAAAAGAATTAAATAACTCCTACTTTTATTTTTCCTTCTTGCCGATTATACTTGTTTTTCTGTATGATAGAATTAGATTGTTTAAATTAACAAAACCAATGGGATAAATTCAGAAGATTTTCATTTTTTAAAACGCCACTTTTTATTATAATGACATTAAATGAAGAGAATTTGGCTGACATATTAGGTAGGCACCCATTTCTGATAACAGCTGTTTTCTTTTTTTATCTCAGCACTCATCTCTACAGAAGGACAGATGTATCAGAGCTGCTGTGAAAGCAGGTGTAATCAGAGGAGCGAGAGGTCACAGAGGTCACGGGGATTCTCAAGGAAGGGAGGAAATGATGCCGTTTGTCAGGAGTAGGACTGTGCTGGGAACACTTTAGCATCACAAAGACAGTGTACTCTGTGAATACCGGTTTCTCCTGACCGGTAAGTAACCACATCCTTATGTATATCCAAAGTTGCTGAAAATCTTTATTGGAATCAGCAGATACCTTTGGAGAAGCCATGCTTGCTGAGGAGGGATTACCACTACTTGTGAAATGTCAAGGCTAAAAAGCTGAATTTTTGTCAGGTGGTTTCATTCCTATCCTGGAAAGCTACACCAGACTGTCATGTTTTCCACACAGATAAGCTATGGATAAAACAAGAAGTGTTGAATTCAGCTAAGTAATCTTTTTTTTGTGTCTATGTAATACTAAATGATCTGTTTGTTTCCTATTTTACCTGTTTTGGTATCTTGCAGACATGGTATGAATTAGGTAATTCCTCATGATAGGTATATCACAAACAACAAGGAAATCTTTCCTTTTGCTTAAGATCAATTAGAATATGTAATTAAAATGTATTTGAGATCTGCATCTAAACTGTGGCAGAGAGCATTTAAAGGGGGTGTAAGAGGAGGCTTGCTAAGACTTGTAAGGGAAACTTTGGTATTTACACAAGTATCTTCTAAAATAATTCTGAATATAATTAAGTTAACATTAATTAATTATATTAATTATTAATTATTGAAAACATTCATTTTGCATTGTTGGCGATTCTACCACCTCATTTTTCTCATTTTATTTTTCTCAAATAACTATTCTACATATATATTACATTGAATTAAGTATTTATCCTAGAGAAGAATGCCCAGTGGAAGGTAGATGGTAAAAGTAGACAAAAAAATGGTAGGCAAGGTGGCAAGAGTATCATGGATTATTAAAAAATTCAAACTTTGTTCTTGAAACTGGAAATTGTTTGTAGGAGCTGCTTTTTTTCTTTTTCCTGTTTTTCATTTTATTCGCTAAGTTTGTTTGCCTCAGCTTCACAGAAACAGAGCTGTAGAGTTATAGAGCTCTAAAGCTGGTATTCTCAATTATTGTTTCCCATGAGATGAGGAATATGAATGAATTTGGTAGATGGGGAGAAAAGGAGAAGATGAAAACCATGGGCCCGTGAGTACCAGGAATTTAAACAAAGCTAATATGGAACACTGAGGAAAACATGGAAAAGAAAGGAATTAAAAAGGCCAGTATAAAAAAGAAAAAAAAAAAAAGCTCACTGACGAAGAAGCTATACTGGTTATTTCAAGGAATTCCAACGTAGAAACATGGGTGGGAGAAGACATGTCAGAGCAACATGGAAGGTAAATGGAGTGCAGTTATCTTCAACTACAGATCTCAACTCTCTGTAGGGTCTCCCTGTTTCCTGTGGGCATGAGCGAGTGAGAGTGTGTGGGGATCTTTTTGGTCCTGAGATGGAACTCTGCATTCACACGGGAGCTGCAACTGAGTCAGTTTGGAGATAATGGGAACATCTACATTTTAGCCCAGTTGTATTAGTCAGGGTTCTCTAGGAAACAGAACTAATAACATGCATATAGAGAGATATAGGAGGAGATTAATTATAGGAATTGGCTCACACAGTTACAGTGGCTGAGAAAAGTCCCACGATCTGCTGCTGTCTGTGAGCTGTGGAGAACCAGAAGGGCCATGAGTGTAAGTCCTGGAGGGCCTGAGAGTAAGGAGCTTTGACGTCTGAGGGCAGAAGATAAATGTCCCAGCCCAAAAAAGAGAAGAAATTCACTCTTCTTCAGCTTTTTTGTTCTAGTGGGGCTTTCAACTATTGGATGGTGCCTGTGCACACTGTTGAGGGTGAATCTTCCTTAGTCTCTTCCAGAAACGCTCTCACAGACACATCCAGAAATAATGTTTTAGCAGTCATCTTGGCATCCCTTAGCCCAGTTAGGTTGACACGTAAAATTAACCATTACACCAGTGACTTCCAAAGCTTGGAAATTTGAGGAGATAATGTGAAATGCTCTGAAAACAAGAAAGCTGGTAGATGTAAGAAGAGGTAAAAAGTCTCCTCCTGGGCTGGCAGGGCCAAGGACAGGCCCTGAATGTAGATAAATAATATTTTCGTGAGCCTGACAGTCTGGTGTTCTAACCTTTTGTTTTTGAAGTGTTAGAAATAAAAAGCACTGTCTTTGGAGCTTAGGTGTTGAAGTTGGGAAGCTCTGGTATTGAATCTGGTTAACTCTAATCTTGAGTAAGTTTTTATCTGTGAGTTTTGATTTCTGCTTTGGAAAGTGGGAGCACTATAACTTCACAGTAGGGTTGTTGAGTGGCTCAAAAGAGAAAATGTGTGTATAGCATATAGTTGGTGCTTAATTGTCATATTAGTAAATGAGTGAAAGCTTTATTCAAGCTCTAGGTGACTCTGCTAATCACTAGCTGTGGGGCCTCAGGCCAGGGAACTCTGCTCTTTGAGTCTTGGTTTCCTCCTCAAGAAGGCAGACCAGGTTGGTCCAGTCTAGATTTCTGAGCGGTGAGTCTCAGACTTGCAGGTGCAGAGGAATCACCTGGGGATCTTGTTTCAAGGCAGACCCCAATTCAGCAGTTCTGTGGTGGGGCTGGAGTGTTTGCACTGTCAAAGAGCTCTCAGGAGCTGCTGGTCGCTCTCCCGGGCTGCGCCATCTGTAAAGTCGAACCTGCTGTGAGTCTATAAAACAATAAACCAAAGTTGGACCCCTGAGGCTCTGAGAAAATGCGATGGTGTATTTTTTAATGAATAGCGAGCATGGCAGAGAGAAGCTGAGGGTGTCTGAGAGGTGGGGGATTAGGCTCAGGGAGAGCGGAGTAAGTGACTGACTTCTATCAGGAGGGAGGGTGATAGGAGTGGAGTTGGGAGTGAGGGCGGAACAGAACGAAGAGGGTCGTGCAAGGCACAGTGCATTGAACTCCGTATTGTGTTTAGTCCCTAACTGGGACTCAGTAAAACAATACAAATCCTATTTTCTTTAATACTTTTCAAGGGGGAGGGGGTCACTGTAAAACTGAACTGTTTCTGAAATTAACCTATTACATATTCCTATATTTAATGAAATTATAACAATTCAACAAATGATATAATTGCCCTAAATACTGCTTTTAATATAATTATGTGTAACTCACTGGAACATACTATTGCATTCTATAATTATGGCTTACAATGTTATAAAATTCCTTATCAAATGCATGTAAGTAATGCAGTTTATGTATGACTCAGGTGTCAGTATTTCCATCTGACAACATCCAGGTTTTTAAAACTAATAAGAATGTAAATATATTTTTCAGACAGCTAGGGGTAATGGATGGGAAGTAAGTGAAAGAGAAGATCAAGGTCATTGTTTCTTAAAGTGAGGCCTGCTCTTTGCCTGCATCAGAATCCCCTAGGAACTAGTTAAAATGTAGATTCTGAAACTTCTTGCAGTTCTTACTGAATCAGAATCAACAGGGCAGGAAATCTGTACTTTTATTAGGCATCCCTGGGGCATTCTTATGTACCCTAAACTTTGAGACTTTCTGATCTGGATTTCATCCCTCTCCAGATGTCATCTGGACACCAGGTAAAGAAGTAAGTCTGCTCGGGCAGAGGAGACCCTTGTAATGTCTGTACCCAGCTGTCCACCAGATGCGTGCATTTATACACTCGCTAGGGCTCTCTCACTCAAGATGTCTTATACTCATAGCTGCTCCACTGTCTTTCTCCCTCACTCAGGTCATAGCACTGCCAACCCTTCCAGGTGCCCAAGTGAGAGGCCTGGGAATTGTTCTGACTCCTCATTGTAAACATTTCATCAGTTATTGAATCTGGGCAATTTCACCTCCAAAATCATTCTCAAAAATGTCTCCTCCACACTATTTCTGTCTTCTACCATCTTAGATAATGATTGTCATCATCTAATCATTAGATTAACAAATATTTATCTACTAAGCACTTACTGTGCTGTTAGGAGGTAATAAGTTCTCAGGAGAAACAGAAGCAAGAAAGAGGCAAAGGAAATGTCAGGGATTTTTGGGTAGTGTAGAGGAGTGACATGGCTGCTGAGTTCTAAAAGATGCTGCTGGCTTTTGCATCGAGGGTAGTCTGAAGAAGGGAGCGACAGAATCAGAGAGAATCGTAGGATTCTATTGCAACATTCCAGGCAAAAGATGGTGATGATACTGGCTTCCACCAGAGTTGTCGCAATGATGAAAAGTTATTGGATTCTGCTATAGTCTGGAGGTAGAACCAACGAGAGCATTTGCCGATGGAAGAAATGTGGGATGTGAGAGAGAATGAGTAGTCAAGGAGTGACAGACAGATGGGTCACTGCCACTAACTACTGTGCAAGGTGGAGAGAAATGAGTTTGTGTTGGGGATGGGTGGACTTCTTACTTGATTTGCCTTGAACCTTAGCCTTCTTTAATGGGGCTACCGGAGTGTTCTACATAAAATGCAAAAAAAAAAAAAAAAAAAAAAGTTTTCATTTTTCTGCATAAAATCCTTCAGTGACTCTCTGTTATATGCAGGGTAATGTTTAATGGTTTGAGGTCTATGGGTCTGTCTCCTGCTGGCCTCCAGTGTTCCAGCTCTGTTGTGATACTGATGTGCTAGTAGTTACCCACAGCACGGGGTATCGCTCTGCTCCGCCTTTGCTTATGCGACGCCTCTGCCCAGAGTGCTTTTTCCTTGACTGTTCCTTGAGAGCGAACCTGGTGTATTATTCATCATTTTATCCCCAGCAACTAGTACGGTGAACTGAATGAAAATTCTCACTAGGGCTTTCTGGGGGAGGATAATCACAGATGAAGAAAATGAGGTTCAGAAAAGTTAGGTAACTTGAACTGAATCTAAATTGATTATGTCAAGGTGACAAAGTTGAACACAGGTCTATAATACCCCAAAGCCATTTAGTTCTTCCTATACCATGCACAACTACCTCTGTTTTTGCTTAGAGCCAGATCTGCCAGCCTCCCATTTTCCCTGGGGCCGAGATAACTTCCATTTAACTGTCACATCTACGCTTACACATTTCTTATAACTGAAGTTCTGGTGCAAGGTTCTTTCTGGTTAACAAGCAAACCCTGTCACGGCCATTTGCTTTCCTACCTCCCACCCCTGGCTAAATGCTGAAGCAAAATAGTCAACAACAACAACAACACACACACAAACACATCCTGTGAGTACACACACAGAATAGATCTCTATAGAATAGAGCCTAGACTTCATAATTTTTAAAAAGCTATCTGGGAAGCAACCATTTTTTGCAATTAAAAATACAATAAGAGGGTGCACCACGACCCCGGTGAGCGGTGAGCGTGTGGGAAGAGATGCCCCGCCTTCAGAGAGATCCATTTCTTAAGGGGAAAAGGCAACATCTATAGGTCAGGGGTGGAAGTTGGGGCAGGGAATTAAAGAGGGAGAAAAAAACAATGGGAAAGCACGACGGAAAATCTGGTAAGTACGAAAAAAATATCACCTAATCTATTAACATAAAAGTAGTTTTCACTTTGCATTTTTCTTTCCATCTTTTCTCATATTACATTTATTTTACAAGGTTAGATTGCATGTGCATTAAGCAAAGTATATTTTTACTTCATATTGTAACAGAAACATTTTATATTTGTACATGGTTTTTATACTTATAATTTTAAATCCCTGCATTATATCCTAGCCCATAGATGTGCCAAAATTTAGCTATTGCATTAGGTTGTTGAGAATTTTTCACCATTAATGTCGGGAATACATTCCTGTGTTTTTAAAAATTGTTTCTCTTTTTGGATGATTTCCTTAGGACAAGCTTCCAGGACTAAGATGGACACATTTTTATGATTATGATGTACAATGTGAAAAGGCATTTATTTCAAGAGAGCTTTTGTGGCTGGGAGCCTTATCTGTTTTTTTCAGGGCTGTCTACAGAGGATACATTAGACCCCCACGGGACCACTTCAAACTTAGAGGACTACTTCTCTAAGACCTTGCAAGAGAACCTGAGTACCAGGAACACTGAGGGCTTCCCAGGGTGGGCGTCAGAGGGTGGAGGAGCACGACCATCCTTAAGAAGCTGAGTTTTTGGAGGAATTTTCCTCTGGCAGATGAGTGTTCCTTTCTTTACTCTCTAAACAAAAATGAACCAGGAGAGTAGTTCACCTCTTGGCCATGGGCGGGTGTCCAGGCAACACTAGAAGATGGCTAGCTCCACTAAAGATTGTGGAGTAATAAATACTTCCTCCAGAATGTCAGCAACACTGAAATGTGAGGTTTTGCCTCTCACTTCCAGCTTATAGCAAGCACAATTAGAAAAAGCAATACATGTCCAATAATAGCAGCTAACATTAACTGAGTGCCCATTCTATATCTCATTCTTATGGAAACTCTATAGTTCTCATACATCCCATTTTAAAGATGAGGAAGCTGAGTCTCAGAGATATTAAGTGTCTTACCCAGGGGTACTCACACCCAGTAAGTTGGGGAGCCAGGAATTGAGGACTCCAGTAGAGTCAGAAACCATAGAAGGGAAAATCATCGTACCATAGTTTTAATAGTGCTATTGACATTATTTTACCTGGAACATTAAGATTTTTATCAAACAATTCTTAAATAACATGTCATTAAAGACCAGTTATAAAATGTGGTTCCCTAAAATAAAACTCAAATTTAGGATTTCACCTTCAACACTGAGTCTGAGGCAAGGTGGGAACTACAAAAATCATATAAGGAATCTCGTTTTTCTTAAGTTTAGCTTCTGAGAAATTTGCAGATCTATAAGATATGAAAACCGGGGACCTTTCAAAGTATGATTGCTTACTTTTCAATTTCCATCTTTCAAGTTGTTTAATATTTCCTAGGACAAATAGAGTTTACTATGAAAATGTCTTCTCCTAAGATGCAATTTAAAGAGATTTCTTGTACCTTCATTTACAAATGCATTGTCAACAAATTGCATATATTTACTCTCAACTTGTCAAATAAAAATCAGATCAGGCTCAGAAATGGATTTCTTGTCAATTTGACTATCTGAGGCAGGGAGTATAGTAAGAAGTTTGTGGATATATTCTTCTTGATTAAAAATTGAGTCAAACTAAAGAGCATGAGAAAATTTTTTGGGAGTGACGGACATGTTCATTATCTTGATTGTGGTGATAGTTTCATGGGTATATACATAAATTAAAATTGATTAAAGTGTACATTTTAAATAGATGCAGTTTATTATATGTCAATTATACCTCAATAAAGCTGCAAAACCAATAAACAAAAATTGAATCAAGCTGCATCCATTTATCAAACTTAAGTAAGTTGACCTCCCCACCCCCCGAATACACAAAGCTCATCCAAAAATGGGCCAAAGATGAATCTATTTGAAAACCATAACTGACCTTAAATGGACCTTACTATCATGGAGGGGTAGATACTACAGAACTTGAAAATCATAAAAAATTTGATTGAAACCGAGAAAATGTAAGGGGAGCTAGATAGATTTGTGCTTCTAGATCCGAGGTCTCATTTCAAGCAAATTCTGTTTCTGGCTGCTCACTCCTGATCTTGTACTTGCTGTGTAGAGTCAAAATTAAGCAGAGATGCTGTAAAATCAGCAATAGACTCATTGAGTTATGGAATAGGGAGGGATATTGGAAGATCATCTTCCATATGTCCCTGTCTTTGGGAGAGTGTTTATCTTTCAGATCTGAACATTTGTTATGGTTGTATTTCCATTCTCAAAGCTAAACATTACACTCAGCTCTTCTATATTGCTACAAAAAATATTTGGTGAATCTGGCTTTCCACTGTGAAAAGCAAGATCTGTGAAAGGACAGTATTCTATGACCTATGAGTACGTCTTCATTTGTGAGTGGTTGCATTCAAAGGCAAAAGCACTTTATTTTCAGAAATTAAAAATGCAAACAAAAATACGAGCCATAAATTTTCTAATTCATGCACGAGGCTATTATTAATTCTTTATCATTATATAACTAGATTCCTTTTGGTAGAAATCTTTGGTTCTACTCTTAAATTTCAGAAAAGAGATGTATCTGAATTTGGAGAAAAACAAAAAAGAATAAATATTTTTCTATGACTTTAACAGGTAATCTCTTTATTTTAGTAAGACTCCATAGAAATAATCAGAACTCAACCCATATGCCTACTCTTTAACCATTTTGTGACAAAATAAAATAACCCATTCTTTTTATAACTAGATTATTACCACAAGAGCTCCTATTGACCTTCTTTCCAGAAGTGCAGGCCCCTCAAGCTATCTTCTCTGTTATCAGTGACTTGCTCAGAAAGCTAGGCTCCTGATAACCAGATGAAAGTGTTCTTGAGATAAAGTCCTTCTAGTTTTTCCTTCTGCTCAGCCTTCTTATCTCGATGCCAGGCTCTGCCCATACTACTGATGATCTATGAAATAGCCATAGCCTCACTTGCTTTTCCCAGCTCACCTCCAGCATGTCCCTACTCTAGCCTTGGGGAAGGACCATTGCCCTCCTAATTCTCCTCTAAGTAACACAGCCCAGGGTAATAAATATCATGACAGAGGTTCAAAATGGCTATCAGAAGGGGATCCACTCCTTAAAGGCCTTAATCCCCAAAGGCTTCTCAGTGGTGGGGATGGTTCAACCCCTACCAGTGGGAATTCCCAGGCATTCAGAACTAGAGTCCAATTAACTCCCAGCTCCTGAGCAAACCTGTGTGGCCCTCCTCCAGGTCAGGCCCACTCAGTTCCTGCTCCTGTGTGACTGACTGACAGTGGAGGTGGATTCATTTCCTTCATGGAGCATCTCCAAAGGCCCAGGATGAGAATTCATTATGCATTTTTCCGAAATTCGACTTGTTCAGCCGTAAGTAACACCTTGTTGTGGACACCTTCCATTTAGGTTGGGCTGGTACCAAGGCTCCAACTCAGGGTCTTTGCTTTGTCCCAGAGTTAGGAGGAGGGGGGATTTGATCTGTAAATCCCTGAGAGTTCAGCCTGCTGTCTCAGCATCCTTTAAGAAAATGCCTAGACCCAAAGAACTTAAGCATCTCTCAGGCTTCACGTCAGGGTAGGGGAAAACACTGCTGAGACTCAATAGAGGATAGTGCTGATAGGAAGCCCAATTGACATGATAAATAGGATACTCAATCCCTCAGCCTGAAGCCTTGGCTTTTCCCCTGAGGGTTTTCCTGAGAACAATGTATATGCTTTTGCATTATATTTACATGACTAAAGGGGCTCATTAAAATGGTCCCTCTCATTAAATGGAAAGTCTTCCCTAAGAACAAATTCCATTTTTTTTTCTCTTGAATGCAAAAAACTGCTTGCCACCCACAAAATAGCAAACTACTACTTTAAAAGAAATTAAGGTACCCAGTTGCGCTCAGATTGTGGCCACCTGATGAGTGACTGTGACCCATTCTCACATCATAATCAAGGCTGCTGTGACTCTCATAAAAACTTGGAAAGGTGTGTCCTAGTCGGAAGTGATTCTGCTGACTGCCCTCAGAATGAATTTATATTACAGGAGATCACTCTCTTTTGTAGAGTTGCTTCAAACTTTGAAATTATTTTTTACTCTTTGATCGATATAAGAAGAGGAAATACGATACAAAAAAGATGAAATAAAAACATTAAGAAAACCCATCCCTCAGGAAATAATGCATGATATTTTAGTCAACGGGAATTGGCCATAAAAGTGGGTAAGCTAGCCTGCAATTTCAAATTGTTGCATTTGCCTGGGAGTGAAATTTTGAAGGACAGGGAAAATATTTGAAGGAAGTAAAGGGTACTTAGGTCAATGCAATCAGCGGTGATAAGAAAACCCGATGGAATGGCTTGTGAGGTGGAAAAACTTTTGCTTCCACGGATGCAGGACTGGATGCAACAGATTTGTTTGTCTAAAGAACCAAGTACCAGATCTGGCAAGAGCATTATTATTGTTTTTCCTATACTGAAGAACAGACTCCCAGAGACATCAAAGGATTGTGCTGTCAGGGAAAGCAAAGAATATTTTGTTTTCTCTAGGAAAAGAACTTTGTATAATTCAGCGTTGTGGAAAAGAGACATGGTTGGAATCAGTGGTGTAGCAACGCGAACTTTCTGAAAAAGTCAAGTGAGAGATCCTTGAACATTATGAATTTGCCAAGGACACCGTTCTTCCAGTATGTACCACCATTTACCAAAGACTTTATAATCAGTCATGCATACAGGATAGGTTAAAAAAATTTCAGACAAATGACCCTAATTTAAATGCAGTCCCAAAGTTGTCAGAGCCATCAAGAATCCTGTAACAGCCTCGAGATTTACTAGGAATGGAGGAATGTGTCTACAAAGTCCCTCCTGGTTCAGCTCATCCAGAAAACTCTGAAAAGGAGGAGCCATAATAGACATTTTATATCTGAGTTTTTCACATTTAAATCACATGCCCGAAAAATCATTTTGTTAATGTAAACATATTGCAAGACCTTTGTATTTTATTTTTATTTATTTCTTTGCTGTTTTTATTATTCAAAGTGTATTTGTGGAACACAGCTCTAGTTTTTATAACTGTGTGTACGGGACATCAGGTTTTAGGTTCTAAATTAGAGTCTGCACACTATGAAGTTTTTAAACAGCTGGGACCTCATTTCAACCTCATAGCAGCCCTGGGTGGGGGGTATTTTCCTTACTGGAGGATGATACCAGGCCCAGAAATTTGCCTTCAGTGGGTCACCGTGTGCTAGTATTTAAATGCAAGTCTATCCGACTCCCAAACCTATGCTCCTTCCTGCCCTAGAAGGCTGCCATCTAGCAATTAGATGGTTAAAAAGCACTTTCTTTCAGTCCAACTGACATTTCTAATAACATGCATGCACACACGCGTCCACCCCTACCTCCCGCACACACACAGTGTAACTTATGTCTTGGGGACTCTCCCTGATTCAACCTCAATTATCTAAATTATTTGGAAATCACAAAGTACTTCAAAGTTATCCCATGAAAAAATGCTCGCAAGGAACAAAGTAACATGGAAAACAAAAGCATGTGTGCTTTGGAGAAAGAGCTGAGGCATGTTAAAGTACAGACAGGAGATGTCAAAATTAAAGCATTAAATTAGTCATTTAATTTCACCAGTACTTGTTAAATATCTACTGTGTTCCAGGTCTATGCTTGTCTCAAAGCAGATTTCCAAAAATCCTTAGCTCCTCTTTAAAACTTGGCAGAGAGAGAAAGAGAGAGAGAGAGAGAGAGAGAGAGAGAGAGAGAAAGAAAGAGAGAGAAAGGGGAGGGTGATGGGGATGGGGAGAGAGAATATTTCTAGTTGCTTGGAAAAATTATTGCTGTTGTTTATTGAAAAATTTTGGATTGAGAACTAGGATTCAAAATTTGCCTTTAAAAAACGTGTTCTGAGCTTTCAGTGATCAAGCTGGACCTGAAATTTTTCCAAAATAATTCAGCGCCTCCTCTCCTTTCCCTTTCCTTATTTTTGTCTTTAGTAAATGTAAAATTTGATACTTCATAAGAACATTTATGTGTCTTACATCATCAAAAAAGAGTAAAAACACATTTAATGAGAAGAATGTAGCCTCGACAGTTTCATGTTCTGTTACTCACTTCTAATGGAATTATTTTTCTGGTCCTGTTAAAGTCTGATTTTTGGTCCAAAGTCTGATTTTGTTTGTAAAAACAAATATTCCCCCCCCCAACATAGCATGCTATTATTATATCCACACTTAATTTATTTAAATTTCATTAATTAAATTTGGTAAATTTGCTTACAATGAATTCAGCTCCATTGCTAATAAGAATGGTAGAAGGACTCTGGCAAAGCCAAGATGTGTGTGTGTGTGTGTGTGTGTGTGTGTGTGTGTGTGTGTGTGTGTCCGCATGCACCCATACATGGGTGTGACTGTGCAGGTGAGTGTGTGCTGGTGACTGCAGGATGTTTATTAAAAGATGGAGTCAGGGCTGGACAAGCATCCCTATTGGTAAACAATGCCAGTTTGCAGCCTGCTTAGAAATTACCTGGGACTGACCCGAAAAGGTTGCGCATGAAGTAGCCCCTTGGCTGTCCAATGAAGTGTCTGTTATCGGAAGGAAATGTGTACTTTTTTGAGGTGATATCAGTTCTGTGCTCTGAACCGAATGATTTTTCGTTTTTTGTTCTGATAACAAGCTGGTGGTAAGCTTCACTGAACTGAGAAATTGTAAACTCTTAGAAAAGGCTGTCTAAAGATAACAATTCAATGTTTCTCTGTAATGTATTCTGGATGAATCTGATAATTTAAAGCCCACTTCACCAAAATGGGAGTGGTGCTTGCGTCCTCTTTATCTTCAATTATGTCTAATCTGTTCCTAATTCAAACACTGTGCTGATGTTGTCAGATCAAATATAGATTTTAAATGTTTTATGCTTCTCCTCTGGGAAGGTTTAAAATGTATGTGAGCTGTCTGTCAGGACTGTGCCAGTTGAATCTAATAAAGTTTTAGATAAATTTAAAGGAAATAAAAGAGTACTTAAAAATGAAATGATTCATGGTTCATGAGATGGAACATGTTTAATGAATGGCAGTTGGGGAAAAGTTAAGGCGGAATCTCTGTGGATCACCTGCTTCACCTCTAAAGAGCTCTCCTTGAATAAATGCATTGTGTCTTTCAGCCTACAAGGCAGGAAGGAGTTCAGAAACCAATTTAAAATCAAGTCATCTTTGGATTTGATGCAAACAGGGCCTCATAAGCATATGGGCAGGGTGACTCTAATCCATGTTTTTTCATTCCACATGATGACACTCCATCATTGCAAGCAGATTGGAAAACATAGTTGCAGTTTTCAATCACTGAATAGGATGCAGTTGTTACTGTTATTACAATTTTTTCCCCCGCTGATTTCCGTAGATGAGCTCCAGGTATCTGAGTGATGTGGAATATCAAAGTGGAAACATATTTGAATATGATATTGGGCATTGTTAGACCTGGGACCTGAGGAGCCAGTGCCAGGATTACACTTATAGAAATACTTCCCTGATAAAACTTCTGAGATCTCTTCTTTATTTAGGGAAAGCAGGGAAGAAATGTTTTATTAGAGCTCAGACCATGTTTCTATCTTACAAAAGTGCCATTTCATAGTCAGGAGTGTTTAACTGGGGCTTAAAGGTGAAGGCACTGGAGAAGTTTGTCACTACTTAGATTTTCCTTGGGTTTGTGTCTAATCTCTTCTGGACTGCCAACGGCTATATCTTTTGTGGCATCAGAGATCTCTCCTTGTTTGCCAACGGCTATATCTTTTGTGGCATCAGAGATCTCTCCTTGTTTGCCAATGGCTATATCTTTTGTGGCATCAGAGATCTCTCCTTGTTTGGTTTTGGAAGGATTGTTTGGAATATCCTTTAAATGTTAATTAGAATTTGTGGTTAAAAGCAAAAGGCTTTGAAATTTTAACACTACAATCCTTCTAGGTCTTCATCCTCTCCCCCAAGTTTAAGAACAAGAGAAATATTTTTATCTAGGATAAGATACCAGCATGATCAAAATAGTGGGACTAAGCTGATTTTTAGGAAGGAAAAATAATCAATTTACTGATCTTTTTGCTCACTTTGGCTTGACCCATTTACAAAACTGATATTTAAAAGATCTAAGAAAAAGGCATTTCCTTCACCGATGACCCTTATTGCATCTTTCTTTTTTTTTGAAGTCTTAAGGTCAAATTCCTATAAACAAGCAATATTTTTTTCTCACAGACTCTCTGTAGGGATGCAAGAAAAATCTCTCCATTTATTTGTAGTGGAATTTTCCTCTGGTTTCTTTCTGACTGGTTTGTGTTTTCTGTCCATCTCAAGATATATAAGGCCGTATTGTGAGGAAACAATTCTGTTTTCTGAAAGGGTATGTTAGGTTTTCCCACTGCGCATCAGTTATGCCTTTGTAACTGAAGTTACCACTGACGTTCCAAATAGAAAGAAAAAAGAGAGGATGTAAGCATGAGAGCAGCGTATGTGTATACGCACGTGCAGGAGACTCTCTCCAAGGGGTTTCAGAATACCTGGGGTCTGTAGGGCCTTTAGAACAAGAACTGCTGCCTGTGGCCTTGTATGAGTCTAGGTTACATGATTTCTCTATACTCATCTTTGAATTCCTTTCTCAGTTTTGCCTCTGGTACAATTTTTATCTGTGCAATACAAGAAAGTGAGTTTGTTTCCCTATGGGTCAGCCCTATCCCATTTAACTGACTCAGTAAGTCAACCTAGTCTCAGTTTTCCATTCTTGAAGAATATCCTGTGTATTTCTTTTGAAAATAGAAGTCCTTTTTCATGTAGTCTATATTTTTAATTTTTTAAAAAATAGCACTGATGAAAATCCTGACCTCTAATTCTGAAGTTGTCATTTTTGGAAACTTAGTGGTTAAAGGCTTCCTTCCTTCCTTCCTTCCTTCCTTCCTTCCTTCCTTCCTTCCTTCCTTCCTTCCTTCCTTCCTCCCTCCCTCCCTCCCTCCCTCCCTCCCTCCCTCCCTCCCTCTCTCCCTCCTTTCCTCTCTCTCTCTCTCTCTCTCTCTCTCTCTCTCTCTCTCTCCTCTCTCTCTCTCTCTCTCTCTCTCTCTCTCTCTCTCTCTCTCTCTCTCTCGCCTAACTCCAAGGCAAAGGAACTGGTCTTTCATTTTCCCACTCCAGTCAATCATTGGATAAGGGCTACTTTTGAAGACATAAAATCCTAGGAACTTGCCTTTAGACCAAGTTCCCCAAGTTCCCCATTAGATCAAGTGTGGTTCTCCATAGAGCATAACAGAAATGGACAATAAGAAACTAAACGCTTGTGAAGTCAAGGAAAGTCACACGGAAAAGGTCAAAGGGATCCAAGGATATCTGAGTAGAACACCAACAGGCTACCACATTTAAGATTATTTTAAGGGACTAAAAAATGTTAAAGGTTAGTGATTTTTTGCAAATATGCAGATTACTCTATATGTTGTAGTGTTATATGGAGAAGGAATAAAATTTAGCATTAGAAGATGTGTTTTAGTCCTGGCTTTAACTCATTCAAACTTTGTGACTTTGGTGAGTCACTCAACTTCCCTGGGTCACAGTTTCCATCTCAATAAAATGGGTTTATCATTTTTCAGCTTTTAAATATAAATTGATATTTTCTGCTGGCACTACAGGTTTTTGATATGTGTGGTTTTATTGTTGTTTTCTTAAAAAAATTTTTTTTCAAGTATTAGGATCTCTTCAACCTTAGGTCTAATAAAGTATAAATAGCTCAGTGCTTTCCTTTACCCTGGCCAAGGACATGTTCTCAGATCCTAAATGAAAACATCTGGTTGTATGTTCTATTCATTCTTTTTAAAAATAATTTTAAAAAATTTTCAATTACAGTTAGCATATAAGGTTGAAGGCTTTCTGTAAAAACCTAACCATAGTATAAATAAGAATGTAGAAGAAAGGGTTAAAATAGTATTGTTTCACTCTTTTTCAAGTTGAAGTGAGTTTCTTATAGAAAAGGGAGAGCGATAAAAGAAAAAATAAAGGGAGAAAGACTACCGAGGGGTTTACGGTCTGCTGAAAACCCACTCCCGTTACACTCGCTCCCACAAGGACACAAGGAGATGGGAATGAGGAAACTAGGAATGTTGTGGAGGTCAAGGGCAAGAAGAGTGAGCTGTGAGGACTGGATGTCAGGGATGTGTTCAGGGTATTGTCAGCCTTCCGACATTAATTGGTGTCCCCAGGCACAACAAAGGAGAAGTATACATTACAGTGAGGACTTTTTTTTTTTTTTTTTTTGACAAAGTACATTATGCACTGATAAGCCGTTTACACTTCTAGCCAGGTAAGAGTTAATTTGGGGACGCAGGCTGGCTGCTTTAGAAATGTAATGAAATGACACTCAAAAGAGGAAACATTGCAGTTTTCCTGAGAAAAAGTAAAACAGGAGGGAAGTCAAATTGGCCAGAAGACTGAGAGTAAGGGAGAGAAAGAGAATAAGAATCCTGGGTAGAGGAATTAATTTTTCCAATGTTTTCTCAGTAAGGCTAGTGGAAGAAATACACACATATACATATATACACACATACGAACAAACACACGATATAACATACACACATACACACAAACACAGAACATATACAAACACATGTATACACAAACACACATAAACACAAACACACATAAACATACACATATATACACATAAATACATTGCAAAAGTATGATGAGCTAAATTATTGTACAGAGGTATAGAAAGGGACTTTTCAGAATATTAAAACCATCCTAGACTATAAGATAATACCTATACTCCTTGGTGTTGCTTAAAAGGTATTTCAGAGTGTTAATGTAGAAGCATATGAATGAAACAGCAGGAGTCCTAGTTGTTATAGAAGAAGCTGTTTGATGATTGCACACCAGACAAGAGGGTTCAAGCAAAGGGGAAATTTTAATGATTCAACTTCAGCTTCTTGTATGGTGTTTCCACAAATGTCACCTCTAGGCCAGCCTTTCTCTGACTCTGCTTCCAGGGAAAGAATTTGGTTAGTCCCTGGGTCCGTGGTCACCCACTAAACATCAGGTATGAATCTAGTGTGGTGCTGGGGTCCGTGACTGACACAAAAAATGTTTGTGATGTAATCCTTCTCTTTAAAGAATTCTCAACCAAGGTTGAGTACCAAATGGATACACAAGAAGCAAGTGTAGATCTGTGAAGGGAGGTACTGTTCTACCCTTAGACAGGGACAAGCAGCCTCCACGCTTAATGGATCTTATGTTTTGGGTGCCCCAAATTTCAAAGTTTCTTCCATTGAGGCCAGCTGGCCAGTGGTGCTGTTGGGGCAGGGCTGCCATGAGCCAGGACCAGGGTTTGCATGGGCCCGCATTTCTTTTTGACTTTACTCATTCTGTGGGGTTGGCCTGTGGAGTGCCAGGCCTTGTGCCTGTAGGTCCTGTGACTGGGCTCTGGTTCCAGGAAGGTGTCCTGGCAAGCAGGTCTCTCCTGCTGATTGGTGCAGCTTTTTTCCCCCTTGGATGGTAAGAGAATTGGCTGCCAGAGTGGTGTGGACATGCTGATTTGGGGTGACTCTCACTTGCACTGAATTAAGATGAGTTTTGGGTTCTAGGTTACTACTGGTCCACTGCCGAGCCTCCGTACTTGAGTTGAATGTGTTGGTTTCAACCATATTGCAACCTCTGGCCTATGGCTCCTGAAGGTGACAGGGGTGGTGGCAGGTATATTTTACCCTGTGTGACCCCCACTGCTAGCCCCCCGGGTGGTCATCCCAGCTCCTCTATGGGCTCTGTGGCACATGTCAGGCAGTCCTCAGGTGGCTGAGTTTATGGCTAAGAGTTTTTGAGACCATTGTTCTTCACTCTTCTACTGAACTTTCAAGATAACCAAAGCATGCAAAACACTCTTTTAGGATTTTTATTAGAAGTACACTGAATTTATAGAATAATTTGGGGGAGAATCATCATCTTTATGTATCGAGTGTTCTTTTTTTGTGAAATGGGTATAAATTGTATAGCTTTTAAAATATCCTTTATTAAAGTTTTATAAGTTCCTTTGTATATCCTTTATTAGATCCCTTCACAGTCATCTTAAATGATTTGCTGCTATTGTAATATATCTTTTAAAGAATTACTTTGTTTAATTGATGGTGATGTATAGAAATGTTATTTGTGTATGTAATTGTTCTAGGTCTATTTATATTTTTCTTTTTTGGTTAATTTTATAAGCTGTATTTTTTGTTGGGAAATGATATATTTTTTTCCCCCTAATTTTCCGGTGTTACTGGGGTATAAAGTTCTTCTTTTCAACACGCTGTATTTTTGAACATTTCTAATATCTTTATTTGTGCTAGGACTTTTTTTCTCGTCGTTGTTACAAGAAATTCGTGTATTTTGTTAATCTTTTGAATGATCCAGCTTTTTATTTCTTTGTTTTTGTAATTTCTTTTTTATATTTCATTAATTTTTTTCTCTTGTTTCTTAAATTTTCTCTGTTTTCTCTGAGTTGATTCTTGTTTTATTTTTTTTCTTTCTAACTTCTTGACTTGAATTCTTAACTCAGTAACTTTTAATCTTTCTTGTTTTCTAATAGATTCATTTAATACTATATATTTATCTCCAAATATTGTGTTAGCATTATACTATTACTTTGGATATATTATTTTGATATATAATTTTTATATATTATTTTTCAGTTCTTCTTTCTAATTTCCATTATGATATCACCTGGGAGCCATGAGTTATTTTGAAATTTTAAAAATGTCAAAATATTTGGAGGATTTTTTTGTTATTTTTTCTAACTTCATAACATTATAATCGGAATGTACTTTCAGTAGGATAGAGATTCTTAAATGTGTCGAGACTTCGTGGCTTAGTATGTGACAAATTTTAAAAGATGATCTGTTTCTTTGAAAATAATGAGTGGCATTCAAATCTTTCATATCTTTCCTACCTTCAAATGTGTTTGATTTATCAATTGCTGAGAAAAATATTCCACGATCTCATACTATAATTGTAGATCTACTAATTTCTTCTTCTAATTTGGTCAAATTTCGTTCTATATGTAAGAGAAATTGTATAATTATATAATTGTTACCTATTTATTTTTATATTTACTTTCTATTTACAGCAAATGATATCTTTAAAATTTTAGTAATGATATAAAGTTTCTTTGCAAAATGAATTTAGTTAAGCAAAATGGGAGGTGATTTATTTTTTTAATTATTTTTTTTTACTATGGTGACATTGGTTAATGAAATCTAGTAAGTTTCAGGTGCACAATTCAACAGTAAGATATATATATACATTGCATTGTGTATTCACTGCCATAGTTAGATTTCTTTCTGTCATCACATATTTGATCTCCTTTACCCCATTTACTTCCCCTTTTCTCTCTCACCCCTGTCCACTGGTAACCACTAGTCTATTGTCCATGTCTATGACTCTCTGTTTGTCTTGTTTGTTTGTTGCTTTTAGATTTATATTCCACATATAAGTGATATTATGTGGTTTTAAGTTTTTCTCTCTGGCTTATTTTGCTTAGCATGATTATCTCAAGGTCCAGACATGCTGTGGGAGATGATTTAAAGAAAAATGTTGAGTATGTAATGATGTAAGTAATAAGTGACTAAGAAAGAAAATCATGCAGATAGTAGCAGAATGGCTTAGGAGCACACCATTTTCCCACTCTACCTCACTTGGCCTCCTAGTTACACAACAATATTCTAGAAGCATTATTTCCAGCCCAAACCTCTCTCAAGCTTCAGTTCCACACATTCGATTCCTCCCTTGTCACATCCTCTTGGACTTCTCACAGGACCCTCACACTCAGAAATACAGAAGTGGATTTCTTATATTCTTCCCTACCCTACTGCTCCTGCATCACTGACTGTCTCTCTGGTTCTTTTTCTTGGTGTAAGATACCACTGTCTTCCCAGTCAGCTAATTTAGACATCTCAGACCTTCCTCTACATGCACATCGAAACAGAGAATGAGTTCCATCGATTTACCTCCTTGACAAGGTTCAGCCCACGTTTCACCTTTCCCAACTCCCACCCAGTAAAACTGACCACTCTCCTTTATGTACTCTCATCTCTGATTGGGCGCGTCTGGCTAGATTCTAAGTTCCTTGAGGGAAGGAATATTTTCCAAATCATCTATCTTGTTTGCTGGATGAATGGAAAAAATGAGTACTAATTTTGAAGAAAAATCTAGCTTTGGAGCCAGTTGGATGTTGGGAGTCTTAAGAACTATCCTACCTCTCTCCAAAGTAGGTTAAGATGCCAATGGAATTTGAGAAGGGGTGTGGGGTGAGAAGAGCCTAGTGTTAGCTCTTCCCAGCGATAAGGCTGTCACTATGCAATGTGTAAATGCTGAAAGAAGCAGAACATGAAAAACCAGCTATGTCTTGTAAAACTTATAGGACATCCAGTGTTTTTTTTTTTTTTTAAAGAATGTTCATCAATTGTTCAAAAATCTACTTCGTAGTCTTTATAATCATTTTATTATTGTTTTCACTAATAAGCTAAGCCCTAACGGGGAACAAAGAGACTCATAAATGCTTTCTTCAATAAAAAATATTACTTAGGATACTAGCCTAGCTTTCGACATCCCTTTTAACAGCAAAGGAACTGTTGCTGAAGCTTTTTTCTCATATTTACTTCCTCCTTTTTAAATCATCCATGTCTTTACCTCTCGCCATTGATTTAGTTTCAGTAGATTTAAGAAAAGAGCAGGAGCACTCAGAAGAAGTGTCCAGAGGCTTGGTCAGGATGAGAACCTAACCACTTCAGACTGGGCAAAGAAAGACAAACAGAAAGATCTTAAAAGATATCCTTTTTTCACTTTTATTAGTTTTAATACAGTGCTAGAGTAAAACATAAAGCGTGTATCAAGTGAATGTGGAGCAGACTTTTGGTAGAGGGATTACTTCTAAAGTACATAAAAAGTTCTGAAAAGTCCTGCGGTAAAAACCTGTTTAACTGTGTTTAACCCAGTTTTTCCCAAAATTTATCTGATTATAAAATCCTTTTAATTCTTATATGTATGAAGCACCTATTAACTTGCTACAGAAACCTATCATTTGGATAAAAATAATTTGATTTGAGGGCAGATATTTCACTTAGTAAAGATTATTCCGAAGTAGTAGAGAGTTAATAAACATCTTAAACAATCTGAAAAGCAGTGTCAGAAGATTTTAAAAATGCTGTCAAGAACTCATAAAATATATATTATATCATGTAGCAATATTGTAAAATGCTGTATGATACATTAAAATCAAATTCTACCCCATTACCCTATAATCTTCTAATAACGTATTTATACGTTTTACATTGAATCTTCAAAATGACTCCTGTTATAAATATTATGCTTGAATTATAAAAGTATGCTATAACCCTAACTACGAAATAAGTAACAGGTTCAGATAGTAGAATATTATGGCAAAAGAATGTTAAAAAATTACAGCAGCACAGCACTTTAGAGATAAAAGGAACCTTAGGGATAATTTAATCCAAGCACCTCATTTTAGATAAAAGGAAATGGACAATCATTTATAAGGCCCTTAAGGAGAAGAATAGGCAGCAAGAGTGTAGATGAGGTAGGGGAACACAGGACAGCATTTTCCCATAGATGAGCGGTAGCAAGAAGGAATCAAATGAGAACTTCGTGACCAAAAGAGTCAGAATACAAGATGGCTGACATCCTTATCTGTGTCCTGAGCAAGTAATGTGATCAACATGAGACAGTCACATAAGCAGGCCAATGGGTTGGGGGGAAGAGGAGGGGTCTAAGGCCCAGAATCATTAAGACATTGACTTAACCAATTGCTCATAAGTAATAACTACCTGAAGTCTGGAGCCCCCATCTTCTCTGAAAACAGTACTGCTCACTTAGACCCCCACCAGGATCTAATTCAGCCATATTTAATGCTCCACAGAGCATGTGAGTTCTCCAGAGGCTTGCCGTCAGCCCACAGGTTCCAGCTTTGGACAGATTGTGTGGCCGATTTTTCGTTCACTGCGAGGATCTTAAAAGTCTCCATCAGACAGCAAGCTTTGCACATCTGGTGAGCATGGAGATGGCATTGTATTAAAATCACAAGGTTAGTGCTCTGAAGCTGTCAAGTTAGGATGATGTTACTGCGTCCCCTGAAGCAGCCCTTTCTGAATAATGTTTAAAGGTAGAGTGTCAGGGTTCTGAAATGAGAAGAGATCCCAGAAGAGCTAATTAAAATGACCAATGAGTAAATCTGTCCTCACACATTAGCTGAGTGCTTGGTGTGCCCAGCCTTATGGCATTCATAATCGGCATCCGTGTGCACTCATTATGCTATATATAATACATAATTATGTCATACATCATAGTTTATACTATATTATTATTTATATTATCTATTACATTATATCTGATCCCCTTTAAAAGGTCTTTTTATTTTAAAAAGAACTTTTTAAAGTAATGAAATATAAATTGCTGAAAAAAGTGACATTTTCGTGATGAGATTTTTGAGGGCAAATTTGTAAAATGAGTTTATGTGCCCAAAAGAACAAATAGTTAAAATATAAACCATGAAGTCCAGATATATTTCTTTCCCACAGACTTACTACTGTGGCAAAACCAAACAGGGTTAGGGAAAGAGGAGTGTGGAGGACAGTGCCATACACCTCCTGGGTCCTATTTCAGTGGACAGAGTGCCATGGGCGGATAGCCTTAGCTGTCAGCCCCTTAGTGTTACCTCAGTTGTAGGGCGCCACCTCGCCATCGTTATGCCCACATCCAGTGGTTGATGGGTGCAGGAGCATAAAGGCACTTGTGCACTGGCACCAGGGGAACTCTCAAATCCTAGGGCTGGAGGGCAGAGAGAGCTGTGGACCAGGCCCAAGACTTAAACATGAATAACTGAGCTGCACAGGTGAACTCTCCTGACCCAAGCAGGACTGCTATGTCAAGGTCAGGTCTTCGGTTGGGAAAGAATTGGACCCTGGGTAGCAGGAGGAAGATAATCTGGGTTGCTGACTTCTAAAATTTGGAATTTTTGTGGACGCAGTTCTGACAACTGCAACCAAAGGCAAGGACGATGTGGATAGTCAGGGCATCCTAACATCCAGGGAATGATGAGATGGCTAATAGAAAGTGATGAATGTGTTTGACACCTAGGTGGTCCACTAGGGATGGCTCTTGGTACTCCATTTCCAAATTTGATGATGAACGGGCGAGGGCAGCAGCTCAGACCTATCAGAGTGAGCAGAATCTAAAATGGATGGTAGAGGAACATCAAGATGAGTGTCAGTTGTAGTCCTGAGACCAGCTACAGCAGGGAGGGGAACTGTAATTTCCTGTAGGAAGAGTGGTTCATCGGAATCCTGGAGGAGCTCCTTTTTGAATATATATAAAACCGTGGATCCTAGCAGTTTGAGGGGTGGCTGAGATGAACATAGAGATGTGCCATGCAGATCCCTTCTCAGTGAAGTAATTGCAATGTGGGCAGACAGCCTTCAGATGTTAACCTCTCACTTCATGCAAGGTTAAGCCTATCTTAAGGTTGCCTATATCCAGTGACTGATTAAAAAAACAGTAAACTGCCTGGCCATTTTGTGACAATATGGAAAAGCCCCTCTAGTCTGAGCCAAGGCTTTCCTGGGACCTGCATTGCAGCTCAGTTTCCCCCTCTGCGCATTCCTGCTACTTTCTCTTCCATATCCAGGTGTTCCCAGGGCACTCCTTAGCAAACATCTTGGGCGCCAAATCCTGTCTTGGAATCTGCTTCTCAGGGACCCCATCTGCAATGGGGAGGTTTTATTTTATTGTATATTTTGGTTATTATGTCTCATACTTATTTTAGTAAAGAGCAGTCACCTCCTCCTACCTCCCCACACCCAACCCTTTTCATGTTTTTTGACTTGTGCTGTAGAAATCAGAATTTGGTTATTTGTTTTCTTATAGTGTCATATAACTTATTCTTATATCCCTTGCATTTCCTGTAAATTGGAAACTAGATCTAAAGGCTTGATTGGATTGAAGTTCAACATTGTGGTTGAGAACTCATTTTGAAAGACCTATCAACCTCCCATTGCATCACGCCGTGAGGTACACGATGACTGGTGTCCCACTTTGAGGCTGCCAAGTTTGATCAGCCTGACCCTGGACTCTAACAATGAGTTACTCTGCTCATGACCATTGGGTAATCTGTAGAGAAATGCTGTGCTCAAGATTTCTTCTAATTACAATACCCACTGATGATCTTTGCTTGAATTTCTTTACAGGCTGCAAAATAATCTAATTCTATTATTCTTTTACATTGACTAGAATTTTTGAAAGATTTCCTTCATTGACTATGGCTCTTTGAAGAGTTCATGCAGTAAGACTCCTCTAATGGTGACAAAAAAGATTTTTTGAATGTGTGTAATTATGGGGGTTACATTTTAATTTTGTTTTGTTTTTAGCTTTGTCTTTGTGTGAGTATCATTGATAACAGTTTTTTAAAATGTATTTAATTATTTTGATCAGTTGCAGTTATTGTTAGTATATTTCTATCATGGGAATTTGGAAATACATAAAAGTAGAGAGAATAGTTCAACCAACTTGATTTACTGTACAGCACCTGGCTTTAACAATTACCAAAATGTGGTCAATCTAATTTACCCTTCCTCTGCTTCCCCACAGATTATACTAAAGTAAATCTTGGACTTAATATCATTTTATCTGCAAATAGTTCAGTATGTATCTCTATAAAATAAAGAATTATAAATAAAAACACAAATAAAACCATAACCTCATTATCATGTCTTAAAAATTAACACTTTCTTAGTATTATTAAATATCCAGTGTTCAAATTTTCTGATTGCTGTGAGAATCTTTAAAAATTTTTTTCATGGTACTTTTTGGCTCAGGGTCCAAACAAATTCCACCCATTGCAATTGGTTTATAATTTCTCAAGTCTCTTGATATGTAGGTCCTCTCCATTTCTTTTCTTTTTTTTTTTTCCAATTTTTGTTATTACTGAAGAAACAAAGTTGCTTGTCCTGTATAGATTTGCAAAGTTTGGATTTTTCTGAGTGCATTTTTAAGGTGTCATTTAACATGTTCCTCTGACTTGTGTGTTAGCGATTGGAGCAAACTCGATCTTTATTTTTTTTGGCAACACTACTGTGTAGATAGTGGTGGTTTCCTCCATCAGAAGGAAAATATGACTATCTGCCTTTCTGTGATGTGAACAACCACTGATTAATATTGCCTTGATTCATTTATCAATTAGAAGTTACAAAGAGATAATTTTCTTTCTTCTTCTTCTTCTTCTTTTTTTTTTTTTTTTCAGGCGAGGCAACCCTTGGTTGACCTCACAGATTGCAAGGACCTTGTCAGCTTACAATCCCTTATTTTTTAAATTTTAACGCCTACAGCACCTGGTCTTCCTAGGTGGTCTCCCATCCAAGTACTAACCAGGCCTGACCCTACTTAGCTTCCGAGATCAGACAGGATCAGGCTTATTCAGGGTGGCATGGCTGTAAATGATAATTTTCTTATTCTACCAGTTATCTTTTATTTTTTAGCTTGACTACTTCTATAAAGAGAAAATTTCCCTCATCTACTGTTTGATTTTTGTTTATATGGGAAAAGTGGCATGAGGGCTCAATTCTTTATCATAATGAGTTGGTCCCATAGCATTCTCCAAATAAGTTATGATGATTTTTTTTTACTATTATTATCACTTATGGATTTAAACAATTTCAATTCTTTGTTGTTACTACTCTCTTTTAAACTTAAGTTGTGTCAACTTTGATCAGTGTGAGCCAATTTGATTTAGCACCTGAGTTTGTTTGATGTGACCCATGTGGCCTTAGATAGCTTCTTGGTTTTAGGATATGGTCAGATGTTTTGTTTACCATTAGCATAGGCCTAGGCCCATTTGGATGATGATGTTTTATATTGTTAGGCACTGGGCTTATCCCTGGAAAGTTAATGTTTGAGAAAGACAATGGCTATAACTTCCATCTCAGGCTCTAGGAGGAACTGTGGATTCAGCAGGATTTCCAGTTGCTCTCCTCATTGGCAAAGGGAAAACAAGTACCCTCAATTAAGGGAAGTGAGGTTAGCCATCATAATCTGGAGGAGCACTAAGGCAATATACTGCATGGCAAATTACATATGTCAGTCAGGGGGTCAAGCAGAATTACAGATGCAGACACAGAAGACATCGATTATTGATATGAATGAAGCAGGCAGTTCAGGTTCGCTTCACTACCCCACATCCTAAGTTTAATTCTGAAGTAGTCCGTGATACAATCATGGATGATTTCATCTGTGAACTGTAGCTATTACGGAACTGTGATAGTATAGATGAAGAGTTCAGACTTGATTGACATCTTGACAACTTGCAAAGGAAGCACAGACTCATTACACTAACCATGTTCAGGCTGTGGGCAAGACTGGTGTTAGGTGGTCCAGCAGCAAGGACGACTGAGAGTGCAAATGTGAACTGTTGAGAGCCACATTTGCTCTCTGGCCATGTTGGGGAGTGGCAGGGGTTCTCCTCCCAAATCTGGAAAGGCAACTTCTAATGCATCTAGACTCTTGGACAGTTTTTCAGGGTCAGCAGATATCTTTTATTCCTTCTTTTGCCATCATAGCCCCTTTGCTCTCTGTATTCACTGTTTTCTTTTAAATGAGTCTTTTCTTAAATTAAAAAGGAGTGTGTAATAACCACTAAGTGCAAATGTTAGAAGTCCATAGGCAAGGTGGAGACAGGGCATAGCTGTAGACAGGTAACCCCTGTGATTCCTACAGCACAATAATTTAGCAGCCTTCTCATTCCCTTTCTTTAATTTCTTTCTAACAAGGAGGCCTTTCCCCCATTCTGTAGCATTCTTCGACAGAGTCTCAGGGTGACTTCTGCGTTAGTCCAGGATTCAAATTGTTCACATCTGAAGGGCATAAGCATTCAGCCATTCAGGATCATTGGGAAACATGAGAAATAGATACTTCCCTGTGATGACACCCCCTGTGGAAGCTGGCAGGGAGACAGAAAAGGCCTGGGCCTCCTTTTCCCTGGGGCAGGGTTTGGGCAGATCATAGGCCCAACTGGTTAGAACTTGGATCCAGAGCTAGTGATGTGAAGAAGAGGGGACAATGGCAACACTGAGGGCCAGGTCTATGACATCGGTGGTGGTTCTTGGTGTTTGGAGACCGGGGCAGTGGGTTTTAGACATGACCCTGGCATGTCTAGACTTCACTTGCCCTGTTCCTGCCTGTTTTGTCATTGTTGCTTTCTACCTTTCCTAGAGAATCTGAGCTACCAAGACATCTTTCTAGTAAATTCTTACCTTGCTTAAATCTTCCAGAATTGGTTGCTATGGTTCGTAACCAAGAAAATGAACTGATCCTGAAGATAATCTCTTTCCATGAAAGTATTAATATGTCTCCAAAATACCTACCCTGTAAACGGATCATGAATTAGACCTGATCACGAACCAGAATTACCTGCAAAGCTTATGTTTTTGTAAAGCACCTGATGTCAGCTTTGGTGCTCCTGGTTGCTGTTGCAGTGGAGTGTTTAAAACTGTCCCACAGAAACCATCACGTGTCTTTGACTTCTGAGGTATGGCTCTGCTTTGGGTTTGTGCACTTCTTAGAAAGTCACTCTTCCTTCTTGTCACCTCAGCATGCGAGAATGAAGATCAGCCAAGAGGACAGCAACCCAGAGGGCTCACGTGAGAATGATGGAAAGCTCAGCTTCAGAGCAACTGCCAGTGTCTTGCCAAGCCTGGTGAGGGAAACAAAGGTTCCCAGAGACAGCAGATGAAAAAGACCCAGTTTGATGTCTATTCCTTGAGTGACCACACAAGCAAAAAACAAGACCTGGTGGAAATTCCCTAACACAGGAAGTAGACATCTGTGACCGGCTGGTTTGGGGCCAGAGAAAAGAGGATCTCACCAAAACAGAAATACCTTCTTACTTTGAGTCCAGGGCCACCACAGGTTGCTCGGCATTGTAAATGCTCTACCAGATGAAGCCTGGAACAATGAACAAAAAGATAAGTTCTCAGGCTTGCTTTCAACTCTATAGCTTAGATTCCATTCTAGGATCTATGGTAGGACTTGTCCCATAATTTCCACTCTCTCCCAAGTTCTCCTGACCAGCTAACCCCATTCACTTATATATTTTAAATATTTTATTAGAGAACATTTTGAACATACACAGAAATGGACAGAATAGTATAATGAACAACTCCCAACCCCCATGTACCCATTACTCAACTCAAACAACCGTTAACACCCAGCTGATCCTGCCCTATCTACATTCCTTCTCGCCTGTATTATTTTGAAGCAAATTTCAGATGACATATCTTTCCATAGTAGTTACTACCCCTTCTTTTTTCTTTCTCCTTCTTTCCCCTATTTATTTTTAACATAACCACAAAACTATTAACACTCTTAAAAACATTATTTTTTTAATGTTGGCAAATATCAAAAAAGCTTTAATATCATCAAATATCCAGTCGGTGTTTAAATTTCCAGTTAATCCAGTTTAAATCTCTAAGATTGAGTCCTTCTATCCTGGAGTCCTTGTAATCTTATAACCTGGAGCAAATTCCAAGCTTTAATTTTTTTTCATGCTTGTCTCGTGACCTACATACATTTCGAAAACTGGCACCTCCAAGTTCAAAAGGTGTTTCGAACTAGATTACATTTATAATTTTCTGTCTTTGGAGGTATTTTGGAACCTTCAGAAGGAGCTGTCATGGAAGGATAACTTAGTGGATTGAGGGACAGACAAAAATTCTGAGTGAGAGTGGACAGCGGAGAAAGTCAAGATGTCAGAAGAAGAGACAATTGAGGAGGTACTTCAGGCGGAAAGTCAAAGGGTACAAAAAGCTATGGCGGCTTCAAGAATGTGAGTTTTACGATTGGGAAAAAACAGCCTTTGGCTACTCATCTGCCGCTAGTACAGTTTTTGCTAGTTCTTATAGACAGTGCCACAGTCAGAACTTTCTGGATCATAATGTAATATGCAAATAGTGATTCTGATAGGAGATGCAGGTATCAGAAATGGTCTAGAAGCTTTATGAAAAGAGGGCTGAAATGGCCTCAATAAAATAATCAAACAATGTCTATAAAATACAGAGTAAACTCAAGCCTAGTGTGGTAATAATGGGCATGTCAATGGAAAATGATCAAGGCTGGGACTCTCACATGCAGGCTCAAGGACTGAGTGTGTATTTTATCAATAATGCATATTTCCCCTGCACATTTTCGGAATGCACAGAATTGTTAGGAGCTCTTATATGACTTAATATCAAGATGCCCATAGGTGGTAGATCTTAGAATAATTCATCTTTCTTGATATATTTGCTTTAAGTCAACATTTTTCATGCTGGGCCCTGAGCAATACTAGGTTTCTGGTAATTTTTCTGAGGTCAGATAAAATTGTGAAACACTGTCCACTTTATTTCCTTTCTTGGAGAATCACAGTGACCACTGGTGTATTAAAAATTCTGAGAAATCCACTGTTGAATTTTGTACCTGGCTCAAGCAGGCACTAATTTTAATTGTCAATGATTGATTAGATGTTATCCAGTGTTTTCCAAACCCTTTTAATCATGGAAACTTTTACTATGGAATATGTATTAATAGCTCATGGTACACTATTGTCCTGCATAGTGAATACTTATACTAAAAACGATTTATTATTTAGGTGAATTCAAATTTAACTGGCTATCCTATATTATTATTTTCTAAAGCTGTAGGCTCTAGTCCTTCCTCATGTCCCTCTATCCCATTGTTTCAGTGGGAGCAGACGTAATTGAACAAATGACCCCTCCTCTGAGCCACAAGAGCCTGGATGAGTGGTGAACAATTCATCCATGCTAAGTCAACCAGATTCCTTTTTGGGGAAATGGAATTAGGGTCAAAAGCATACAGGTCGGCGTGAATGCTGTCTTGAATGGAGAGCACACCAATGAGAGAGGTGCTAGTGATGGCCACATTCCACCATAAAGATGGAAACAGAAAGAAAAATGAAGTAGTTGCTGAGAGATGGAAAGAAGTCTTTTAAGGCTCTCTACAATGCACTAATTCCTGCTTCTTGCCTTTTCTGAAACTTGGCTATTTAACAAACTCTTAAGTTCTTTAAGATACTCCCAAATTCTTATAATACATGTTTCTTAAGCTAGCACAAATGGATTTCTATTTTTGCAACCAAAAAAAAAAAAAGTCCTAATAAACTGTGATTCTTCCCAGAGGGGAATCAATCTGCTCTATCATTTATGATTTGCTGTAACAGGGCTGGCATAGAATGCTGACATGCATTTTGAGAGTAAAGTAGCTTATCTTTAAGGAGAACATTTAGAAATTTAGGGTGAGTCTGGGTAAATGACAACATAGGGGCAGTGACTTGGCCATTTTCCCAGTTAGCTCTAGCCTAGAGGTCTCTAGCTTCTAGTGAAAAAGAGAATCTTAGGAAAATCACAAAACTACTGCACGGTCTCTTCTCAGGACAAGTTCATTCTGCATGCCAGATTGAGAATAGAGTACTTTAAAATCCTGAAGTTCCCAAGACTGGAATCCTGAGTGGAAAATTGGACCCCCCAAGGTCCATGGCTGTTGGCCTTGAGTTAAGTGTCACCCTTTGTTCTTACCATGGGAAGTTCAATTTAGAGCAATTTGGAATGATTCCCTCCAGTCTCAGGGCATCATTAGGTATTTCAAGGCTGGTGGTTAGCTTGGTAAAAACCACTTCCCCACATTAGAAGATCACAGGGACTATTGAAAAGACATCACAGAGTGTATGATTTTAAGCAAGTCATAGTTTTCAGATTACCAGTATTTTCAGACAGTTTAAAAAATGCTTGTATCTTATATATAAACACAATCTCTATAGTGAAGCTCACACTGACCTTGGAAAAAGCCTCTTTAGTGTGAGATGGAAGTGTTGTCTCCTCGGGTATTATGAGGTATTCAGAAACATTTTATTTTATTTTACTTTATCATGTATTAGTTTGTTTTCCTTAAAGCCAGGATGGAAACAAAGAAGCATGAGCCTTGAACAATATGGATCTCAGGTTAGGGGCAGTAGCTCCTTATCAATCTTCTCTTAGACCCCGGGCATGATTTCTATTGCTGTGAGAGTGTTATTTTTTACATAAGTTTAGTTTTGGTTGGCTTTGGAATGAGATTCTCATTTTGATCCCGTAAGATTAGTGTTCTTTAGCTAGACAACCTCAGTGGATCTGTAGTTTTCAGCTATTAAGCTCTTAATGTGATGAATAGGGTATAAAACCATAACCAGAAGACATTAATAGATTCATGCACATAATAAAGACTCATCACCACAAACAGGCCATATCAGCATTGAAATGTCAACCTGCATTGAAACTGTAAGTTGAGATGTACATTTGTCTTTTACAGGCGATTTCTTCTTCTAAAACTGGATCCAAATATGGTTTCCCTCCATTTCTCCATGTATAGCCAAGAGGTAAGAGACGTCTGCTTTTGAAACTCCATACATTGGAACCTACCTGTTTTTGGGTCATGAAGAAGAGATTTTATTGGAATATCGTGATCTGAATCCTTAGCACATCCTTCTGAACCTGATTTATAAGTTCATATTGTCTCAGTAAAAGGCGATTTCTAGGAAAGAAGCAGTCTCATAATGACATGATTTTAGATGAGAAGAAGTCTGATCCCTGAAGATTTTACGTGTGTGTGCGCGCGCGCACACACACACACACACACACACACACTTAAAAACAGCTATCTTTTAACATTTTTTTAGACTATGCTTAGCTTCGTATTTTATTTCTTCCAGGCTCTGCTCTATGTTAGAAATTGTATTCCTTGGCAAGGTAACACTAACAGGAGGACCTTCTGTTAGTTTTGTGTGGCATTCAAAGATTTGCTGGTACCCTTAAGAGCTGTTTGTTGGAGTCCAGCACTTGATGGAGAGAAGCTAACACTATTATCTACTTGTATTCACTTTGCCATGTTTGCTATGGACTTAACGTAAACTTTGGAGGAGTTTAACTGGGTCCTGTTTTTTTTCTTCTTTTATTGTATTGTCATCATTATTCTGTGACTAAAGATACAGCTTTATGGAACTTATTAGTACCCTACTAAATGTGTGATCTTGGGTAGCTTACTTAAGCTTCCTGAGTTTTAGTTTCTTCATTTGCAAGAGGTAGATAATGCTAATTTCATAGGGTTGTAATTGCATAAGAAGATATATACAGAAATACTCTGAACACAGTGCTTAGCATATAAATATGTGTAGGATAAATGTTTATTTTCTTTCCTTCAACTGAACCAACTGAAAGAGGAATTAAAAAATATTGTGACTAACAAGGCAAAAGAAACAGCGCTGAAAACAGCAGCCTATGTGCCCTAGTACCATTTTTAATCTAGTCGAGTGGTTTTATTGTTATTATTTTAGGGAGCAGAAGGTTATGATAACTCTTATTTTATTTCACAGGTTCTGATGAGAATAGCACAAGCTAGGAGATTCCTGGACTGTTCACACAGAAAGCAACCCGAAACAGTTCTGAAACTTCATCAAAGTCTGAGGGTTGTGAAAATGATTATTAGATAGTAGTTACAGAAGAGTCACACAGAGTCTTTTTAAATTCAAATTTAGGAATTCATCTTTCTTTGGTAAGTTTTTCAAAAATTTTATAATGAATATAGTTTTTGTTGTTTTAGCAAAAAAAAAAAAAAAAAAAAAAATTCTCCCCTTAACTGGCCAGGGTCTATTTTTCACTCAAGCTCACATGATTTAGAGAGGCTGTCCTCACCTGGCTGAGTGCATCTGCATTGTAATAGAAACAGGGTGGTTGATTCTTTGAGACGCTCATCTCTTCTGTACCACATCTATCACCAGCATCTGTAATAATGAGCTTATTTACTTTTTCAGGACATATATGCTTTAACCTCTGTGCTTATTCACATGGATTCTCTTCATTTTAGAACACAAAGGAGCCCTATTGAAAGCAACCTGTAAAGGAATTGGCTAGGGGAAAATGAAGACTTCCTGGAGGACTGGCATCTGAGCTGGGCGGGGTCTTGAGAAGTTCACAGGAGTTGGCCACTCCAAGAAATGAGGAGAAGGCATGGGAAGAGGTCCAGGGGCATGAAGTGGCTTAGGGAGTATAGAAACATGTTGCTGGCCCATTGTTGCTGGCCCATTGTTGCTGGAGCCCAGAGATAAGAAGATCAGGAGGTGAAGCTGGAGGTGTCATGGAATAAACCATGGGAGGCCTAGGTTGCCAGGTTAAGGAGCTTGGAACTTGTTAGGTAGGCAATGGTGAGATTTTTATGAGTTTTAAGTGGGGAGGAGCATGGTCTGATTTTTTTCTTTTCTAGGTAAATCATTGAGTTGGAGGAGTAGTGTAGATAGAGAAGAAAATGGGCAATGTAGAGTACGAGTAGACAAAACTGGAAGCAGGAGACTGGTCAGTAGGCTGCTGTCATAGTCTAGATTAATGATGATGAGAATCTGAGTGAGGACAGTGGATGGGAAAGAGGGTTATAGATCGGTCGAGTTGGCTACTCCTACCCCACTCCCACCAAAGCTAGTTGGGGGTATAAATTGTGAATATTAGCTATTTCTTTTCATAACTCCACCATATAATTGTCAACCAACTCCTTCAGTTTGACTTATGTTGGTCTTTGGTTCCCAACCTTGGTTGCACAGTAGTCACCTAGAAACTTTTAAAAACTGCAGGAGCCTGGATCCCAACACAGATTCTGACTTAACTGGTATGGAGTACAGTCTGTTCCTCACAGGCTGCCTGCCTTTGGGGAAAGAAGTGTAAAAGGATTTTCCCTTTCTTTCTCCATTTTCTAACTTTCAGGCTCCTCTAAGCTCAGAGTATAGGAAGGCTGGAAAGAAATGGTAGGGAAGTTCTTTGAGGTGTGTGATTGTGAGATAACTTTGCACCATCTGGGTCTGGCAGATGCTTAAAGATGAATCTTTTTCTTGGAAGAGTGTTAGTGGGCTCTCTAGGGCTTCCTTGCCAGGTCCCTCCACTGGCAGTCCTGGGAGGCGGGCCATGCACACTGTCCTTCTAGCAGCGCTCACTTCTTCCCCTTTGTTTTCTGGAGTTTCCACTCCCTAAAGACTTTGGAGACCATTGCTCACAGGAGGGTCTCTGCCTGAAGAATTCAAAATGGTTCCAACCAGCTCTTTTCCTGTTGGGTGGGTTTAGGGGCTCTCTGCAAAAACAAACAAACAAACAAACAAACAAACAAACAAACAAATTATTTTCATGAATCTTCCCCAATATCCACACTTTCGATTCTTTTAAAAGCCTCCTTATAGGTTTCAGAGCTGCCTACTCAGTTTTTAAATATGCTCTTTGACATTTCCACGAGGTGATGTGATACCTCACTTTGGGATTTCATATTTCTAGAATCTTTGATGCTTCAATAATAAGTTCCAATTTCACATTTTGTTATCCTGTAATTTATACATCTGTTCCTCTTCCAAAATAAGACAACTTGTAGACCACTGACCTATGTCAAAATACCGTCCTAAGTATTAGAGTGTTTCAACCTCAGCACAATTAGCATTTCAGACCAGATGATTTTTTGCTGTTGAGGACTGTCCTGGGCTTAACAGAGTGGTTAGCTGCATTCCTGACTTATTACCCACTAGATGCCAGTATCACCCCTTCCTCTCTGAGTCATGACAATAGAATGACTCCAGACCCTTTCCGAATGTCTCCTGGGGGCAAAATTGCCCCTAGCCGAGAACCACTGCCATAAATTGAAGATTACAGATCTAAGGACAGTAATGTTAGTAACAAGGTATATATCCACGGTATGACCTAGACTAGAAAGGCGGCCCTGGAAACAATCTCAGACATGTAGGTCGTTTAACGCCTCCCTGTTCCCACCCCCCCTTGCTCCCTTATAAATGAGGACACAGCTCAGTGGTGTCACAAAGCTCCTGTCATAAGTAGAACTAGGAAGAATCTCGGTCTTCTGACCCTCGTACAGTACTCATTGTGAGGTTGGGGATAAATAATTATTAAATTTTAACATCACTGCTAATTTTAAAGTACCTACGCTTAGAATTTTCTGTGCCAAAAATAGAACATCGAAAAACCTTATCTAATTAGTTAGTGAATAGCACTGAATTAAAATTGGACACTATAATTAATCAATGCTAAATTGTGGTCAAATCCATTACCCTTGAGTGGATTATCTATGTGACCCACCGTCTCCTTCTGACACTGCGTGCTGGGGGTCTGTGGGCGCTGGTTAGAGGGCTTTGAGGAGGCGAGAGGCTGGGGGTTGAAGAGAACCTCTAAGTGGCAGTAAATCATTCTCGTGTTATCTGTAGTTTGTTTTTATCTACGTCAGTGCTCCTCTCCATTAAAAAAGCTAATTGAGAATTGACTATTGCAAATTTTTATTACAGAATGCCAGAGATGGAAAAACACATGTAGAAAAAATAAAAATTATTTGATTGTTTTTTCTAACTATGCTCAGTTTCAGGACCAAATAATGAAATTTCAGAATCCTTTTAACCTCCCCTGTTTTCCTAACAAAGGGCGCTTTAAGCTGTTATTATTTTTTTAGTAATCACGGAACAAAACACTCTTTCCATCGACTTGTTTTTTTTCTTTACTGCAGTGTCTTGCAAGAAACAGGCTTTGGAAATAAAGTTCAGCAATTTCCATAATATTTCATCTTCTGAAGAATAAATGTCATGTTTGACTTCTTTTTGTGTACTTGGATCCGAACCATGATGTTTTAATTGTGTGGGGTCCTCCACCTGAATGCTTGCTGTCCATGTAAACTCAGCTTGTTTAAATCTCAGGATACTGGGGCTCATCGCTGACCTCCCTAAGGAAGCTTTCTCTCTCGGCTCTGTAGTATCCAGGTCTTCCTGGCTAGAAATGTGGAAATTATCAATGAGTCTTCTCTCTTAATAATGATTTAAAAATTTTAAATAATCGAAAATATTATTACCTATTTACTGAATACTTACTGTATACCAGACACAGTGTTAACATGTTTCCATGCTTATGCTTTTTATTACACTCTCTGGAAGGTAGGTATCATTCTTCTATGTGAAAGAACTAATCAGTGTACCCCAGGTCATTCAGCTTTAAATGGTCATTCAGCTTGAAACCCGTGACTCGTGCTCTTAACCGCTACATGGTACTGCCCTCTCTCTTTAAAATGTCTCCAGGGCTTTCCTTTTCTCTGTGGCCTACTGCCTTATGCCTGGGTTTTTCTAAAAGTTTCCTCTGTAAACAGCACATACCTCACACGCATGTCACTTGTCCAAATCTTTTGATTTTATGGCTTTCTTGTGTCCCCTAGAGTCCTAGGGACTGAAAGATGAGTAACTTTTAAGGCACTTGCAATATAGCCCAATAAATGCTTTCTGGTTTATTTGGCATCTTTTCAGAAATGGGATAGTTACATTGGGATAGAGATAAGACTGAGTAGAAGTCTCTGAGTATTGCTGATACTATCAAGAACAGAGATACTGAATCTTGAAAATATTAAGCTTTCTTAACAGTATTTTAACAACTTCAGAGGGTGTGGAATTCACTTCCATATTTAAACCAAATCATGTGAAATCAGCATTTTTTTGTCTTTCATCATCTATATTGTGTGACATGTGTCAATTAGATCAAGGTCTAATTACTTATTTATAATTTGTGGTTATTAATTGTTATTGAGAAAAGCATTCTAAAATGGATGTTTAATGTTATATGAATTCTACCAATTTTTAAAGAGCATCTTATTTTGGAATTTTTACATTTGCTTTCTTTCAACAGTATAGTTTCTTAATCTTATAAGTTGCAATAGTACATCTGTTTTCAGATGCGAATTATGAAAGATTTTGATTTGTTAGTGACATTGAATAATTTTTAAAGATTATTTTTGGTACTAACAGAAATCAACAGATTGCACAATGCACAGTGTTAAAGACCCCCTAATGATGGATAAGTCTAGAATCTGTTGGTGACTAACTCCTTCCTTCTTAGCTTGCAGTATCTAGTTTTGGCTAAGTAAAGGAAAGACTTATTAACAATATGGATGATGATGTTCAGTGTTTTCTTAGATTCTGTGTTTGTCTAACAGCCAAAGTTATTTATCTCTCCTGTGATCCAGAGCCCATGCTTGGAACCACTTTCTTATCTAACTCTCACACCCCAAGCCAATATTTTCCCTACCACATGGGGCCAGGTACCAGACAGTTAGAGACCACCGGGTAGCCCAGAGCCACCGACATTGTTCACCGTAGCTAGTCCCCTAAGTCATTTTCCCTGCTTTGCTTCTCTTGCGGAAAATACAGTAAAGGCTCTGGCCTGGGTTTTCCCTTCACTCCTCCCTCTGCTTCCTGACCAAACCGTGGCACTTCCCCATGTGGTCCCTGTGTGGCATGGTATGTCCCCTTTTCTGGGGACATTTAAGTACTTAAGAAAGATTTAAGTAAAATTTTTTCAGTGGCAGTGGCCTCTCTGTGTGGCCACTCGGTTATTTCCATAGATTAAAATCCCGCTCATGCAAGTGAGACAGACAACAGTGCAATTTCCTGTTTTTTGTTTTTTTTTGTTTTTTCTGTCAAGTGCATCTGCATTCTTCATTATGTCACTCTAGTAGGTGTCATTGTCCTCTGCTCCTGGAAACCTAATGTCCAAGGCTTAAAAACTTATTTGACTATGCAAAATATGTGCTGAAATTTGTTAATTGTGAAAGCTCTAAGTAGGTTTCTTTCCTAGAGTTGGAGACTTACAGGTGGAAATATGGTGAGGAAGGAGGGGAGAAGGACGGGAATGACGGTGAGAGTGTGCTAGTAGTGGTGAGTGCTTAATAAAGACAGAAACAGCTCAGTTATTTCAACACCCATCCTGGGCTCTGGATTAGAACAGGGTCTTTGCTCCCCTTGCATCAAAATCAGCTGGCATGCTAGTTGAAAATGCAGATTCCTAGGACCTGCCACAGACAAGGGGAATCAGAATCACTAATACGTAGCCAAGAATCAGTATTTTAACAAGCTCCCTAAGTGACTTTTTTGCTCACTGATATCTGAAAACCTCTGGCCCAGGACTCCACTCTGCTGTGAAAATGGATGTGAGCATTTGAATCCAGGGCTGAAAAGGGAGTAATTAATGCACAACAGTGTCTTTAATTTTAGGAGTAAGATACGCTGTTGTCAACAAGCTTAGAGCACCAACTCTGTCTTCACACTGCCCAATTTGAGGAAATGATCTAACCTCTCTGAATCCTAGTTTCTTTATCTGTAAAATAGAGATAATAATATATATTTCATAGAGTGTATGTTGGGATTCGTGCATTCATATCAGTGCTCAATATTACAGTTATAAAGAGACCCAACTCTTGTGATCCTAAGAGGAAAATTCTTGATCTAAACTTTAGTGATTTCTCCAGCAAAAGATGGTATCTTCAGTTTCGAACAGTGTGATTTTCCCCTTCATTTTTCCTTAGAATGGTAAGATCAGATTACTGGTTACATTCTCTGACTCTTTCTCCCCAGACTTTATGCATGTGCATGTCATTCATGGGCACGTGTGCACAGACAGTAACACACACGAACACTGTACATACCACTGCGTGCACACACACATACATACCACACTCTCTCACAAGCACACATGCACACATGTTCTCTCACACACAACTCTCACACGCACCTCACTGCAATTCCCAAGATGACTTTCTCCTTCAGGGGCCAGCTTCTATTTGACTTTCTTTGTTCTGGAAAAGCCTCTTGTCAGCACTCTCTTTCCTAATATCTGCACTGAACACTGGCATGTCGGCTGAAATAATTAGTCCCTTTTAGACGGTACAGGCTTAATGATAAGTGAGCAGAGCAAGAAGGTTGGAGGGCGGAACAGGAGGTGGAGAGGGTAGAATAAACAGCAGAGTCAGCGGCTTTATCGTGAGGTGGCCAGAAGATGGAAAATGCAGTCTCTTGTTTCTAAGGTGTGCTGTGCCAGTTTTGGGTGAAGTGGAGCTGGAGCATCCTCCCGGTGGCCCCTGGGTTGTTGGTGCTGAAGGAGGGTAGAGTATAATCAGATCCAGGCTAAGAGCCCTCTATGGGCTCCTCTAATCCCAATGCTGTGATTAGTCACACTTCTTGCTTGGAAAACAGGCAGATATTAGAACAGGAAATCCTACCATGAGGTTTACATGGGATTGTAAATGGATCTTTTCTGCAAATAAGATTGAAGGCAGGAAAGTGATCCCAAACTTTCCTGGGCTGGGGCTTATCGAGCCATAAAGGGGGCCTGGAGACACTGGATTTCTGGTTCCCTATGTCTTTGTTATGTGTTTGACTTTGTTGTCCAAGTGACTTTGACCAGCATTCACGTGTGGTGGGCCACTGAGATATAGGTGAGAACTTGAAATGGTTTTACATAAAAGGCTTTCTTAAGTAGGTTTCATGCTGTCCATCAACATCTGTTGCATGTCAACAGGGGTCAGCTAGGGAAATTGGCTGGATCACTGGGCAAGTTAATCTTTCTAGCCTTAGTTTCTTCATCTGTATATTGGGCTAATCATAGGCTTTACTTCATAGGATTGTTGTATTACAGGAGCGGATACTTATAAAGGACTTAAAATACAACCTGGCACACAGTGAGCCTTCAGGAAATGTGGACTATTATTCTCATGAGAAATTCACCAATACTTTAGGTCAAAGTGTTTGTGGTGAACCTTGCCAAAGTGTGATGAAAGTTCATGACTTTATATTTCATCGTGAGGTTTAAAAGAGTGATTTCTTTATATACTCAAAAATTTCTGAAAATCCAAGTATATGGTTTGAAACTCAGTGCTGAGATGTAAGCTGGAGGTTTTCACTGTTGTGGTGGTGATGACTAGCACATTGAAACAGAGCAGGTTTTCATTCAACTTGAAGCCTACAAAGAGACTCCTCTGCTTTAAACTTTAAACTTTACAAAGGAACAAATAAAATGCATTAGAGCAAAAGTTCTTCAACCCTTTTGCCACCAACAGATAAGGTTAAGGGTCCCTTAGTCTCTCTTTGGACTTAGGGAAAATGTGGACCTCTGGACAACCTTTGTAAGGAGACTAGCTTCTGGATATATATATATATATTTTTTGTGATAGGACTTTGGGAAAATAGATTCCAATCATGTGGATATGGTAAATCAAGAATGTTAAAAAAAATCTGGTGAGTTCTGTTCACTCAGAAATGAAGTGACGACTGCTGGTTGAAAAGTATATTTTTGTTATTGAAGAAGCAAATTAAAATCACAAGAAAACAATGAAATGATCAGCTTGCAAAAGTTATTTGCTTTGATTAAAAGCACCAATAAATGTGTCTTGGTTCTATAACTGCTTCATTTAGCACTTGACATATAATAGATTTTTTTCACAGCATAATATCTCCATTGAAATATAATTATTTTGCAGATTGCTCAACTGAATACTCTTATAAACATTCTGTTGGGGGACTCACCCTGGGTGATCATCAAGAGATCATGACAATACGTACAATTGATGGGCACGTGAAGGATGTGGCAGCCAAGCTCAGAGCAGAGAAGGTGATTTGTTGCAGAGCAATTACCCTAATGCATTTTTAAAAGCATAAAATAAAGAATCATTTTATTTGCTAAAAAGATATTTTAGGTGCGTCGGTAAAGCAGTGACAGAATATTTTGATTGTCAGGGTTTCTTTTTTTTTTTTTTTCTTTAAAGTTAGATAATTGCATTTACCAGTTAAAGATTTGCCATTTAAAAATAATATTTTGTCTAAATGTTTAAAGATGTCTATTAAAAATGTATACTGAACATGACAGCGGCCTTTTCATGCTGTAATTCTAGTCAGTGGTCTGAAAACAATTAGAATGAAAAAATGTACATTTATTCAGTGCTAGCTGGAGAGCCAAGATCTGTAGAGAATGGTTAGGATTGTATCATAAGTTTTAAGATAGTTCTATTTTTGCTCAGATAATACTTCTAAGACAACTTCTGCAGGTATGTATATATTTAGTTTCTTTAGTAATCTCTTCAGGGGTAAAGCCCCCAGTAGGCTGTGGTCTGGGGCACCCACTGTCTCATGGATAAGAACAGACAGAAAATGGGGAGAAACTTTAATGAAACAGCCAAATATTATCTATCTATGTAGTCCCTTCATTTAACTGATACACGCCAAAATGGCTGTCCTGGTTGCTACAATATTGAAATATGTGCTCACCTTCTGGTAAACAGTCCTCTCCTGAGCCCCCTGTGCTACGCCTCTCAGGTCCCTTCCTGAGACTCCCCAGATAGTCCCACTAGACAGCAGCCAAAGGATTTATGCCTATCTTAAAAGGAGGCTGCCAGGCCCTACCTCAGCCAGGCTGGTATCCATTCCAGTCTGTGGGTGTTTGAAGCATACTACTTATCACCCCTGACTTAGATTTAATCTTTGACTTTTTAGCTTAGGGTTGTTTAGAATATTCAAAAGCACTGTGTGGAAGCTGGTATGTGGGATAGGGCAGGAAATTGGTAAGAAACACAGTGCCCTGGTCTCCTTAATCTAAGTGATGAGAGTGCATTCATCCTTGAACCTGTCTGAGCTTCTACCAAGAGGGAGGAACTAGGGAAAGAGGTTTATGTTCTAGGCTGCTTCGTGGAGTGGTTCTGGCTGCCCATGGCAGTTGTTGAACTATGGCAAAGGAAGGTCAAAGAACTCTCTTAGGTCAGGAATAACCTGCAGGAGATGGGAGAAGGGAGAAGAGAGAAAGTGAGGTTGTGGTGCAAAAACACACAGCAATGATGGGTGAACCGTTTAGGTCAGTGCTTTGTCCTTGACTCTTTAATAGACAAATCAAAGTTTTGTGGCAGATTTCCAAAAATAACCTGGTATCTTGCTATGATCCAGTACACTTGAAAGAGCTCCTGCAGCTCCCATGGGAGACTAGGTCTTGATTAAAGGTTCAGCTGAGGGAGCCTACTCTCTTCAAATAACATTGAGAGTCTGAAGCTTTCTTTCTCTTGATTTCAAATCTAGTCGTTGTATGGAAGAACCTAACAGGTCTCAGTAAACTAGCAATAGAAGGGGAACTTTCTCAACCTGATTAAAAAAACCAACAAAAAAAGTCACTACTAACATTAGACTTAACAGTGAGAAACTTAAAGTTTTCTCACTAAGATTAGGTACAAAGCAAGGATGTTCTCTCTTACCATAACTTTTCAATATCATACTGAAAGTCTTTTATAATGCAATAAGATGAGCGAGGGAAACCAAGGTATACAATTTGAAAGGAACAAATGAAATAGTCTTTGTTTTCAGATGATATGATTTTCTGCGTAGATGGTTATGTCTAAAGAGTTGACAAAAAACTACAGGAACTAACAAGTGGCTATAGCAAAGCTTCAGGATGCAAAGTTAATACACAAAAGTCAATCACTTTCCTATATACCAGCAATGAACAATGGAATTTAAAATAAGAACACAATAACATTTTCATTAGCACTTCTCAAAATGAAATATTTAGTTATAAATCTAACAAAATATGTTCGAGACCTCTATAAGAAAAACTATAAAACTCTGATGAATGAAATCAAAGAACTATTTATTTAAATGAATGAAGCAATGTCTTATGTTTATGTCTGGGAAGACTTGATACTGCCAGACATATTAATTTTTCCCAACTTGATCTATAGATTTAATCAATCCCAATCAAAATCCTAGCAAGTTATTTTATAGATATCGATCAACTAATTCTAAAGATTATATGAAAAGGCAATGACTCAGAATAGCCAACATGACATTGAAGAAATTCAAAGTTGGAGGAATGATACTATCCAACTTCAAGACTTACTCTAAAGCTATAATAATCAAGAAATGTGGTATTGGTGAAAGAACAGACAAATTGATCAATGTGATATAATTGAGAGCCCAGAAATAGACCCCTTAAAAATGTAGGAGCAAAGGTAATAAAATGGAGTAAAGATAATCTATTCAATAAATGATGCCGGAACAACTCAACATCTATATGCAAAAAAGTGAATCTGGACACAGACTTTACATCTTTCACAAAAATTAACAAAATGGATCAGAGATCTAAATATAAAATGCAAAATTATAAAAACCTTAGAAAATAACATTGAAGAAAACCAAATGGCCTTGAGTACGGTAATGACTTTTTAGATCCAATACCAAAGGCATTATCTATGAAAAAAAATTGATAAGCTGACTTCATTAAGTTAAAAACTTCTCTGTGAAAGAAAATGTCAAGGGAATGAGAAGACAAGCCACAGACTGGGAGAAAATATTTGTAAAAGACACATCTGATAAAGGACTTGTTATCTAAAACATGCAAAAAACTCTTATAAGCTGACAGTAAGAAAACAAACAATCCAATTAAAAAGTGGGTGAAGACTTTAATAGACACCTCACCAAAGAAGATATACAGATGGCAAATAAGCATATTAAAAGATCTTCCAAATCATGTGTTATCAGGGAAATGCAAATTAAAACAACAATAAGATAGCATTTCACACCTACTAGAATGTCAAAATCTGGAACACTGACAGTACCAAATGCTGGCAAAAATGTAGACCAACAGGAACTTTCATACACTGTTACTTAGGAGGACAGTTTGATAAACAAACTCTTATCATGTGACCCGGCAGCTGTGCTCCTTGGTGTTTACTCAGAGTTGAAAAATCATGACCACACAAAAACCTGCACACAAATGTTTACAGCAGTTTTATTCATAGTTGCCCAAACTTGAAAGTGGTCAAGATATCCTTCAGCAGGTGAATGGATTAATAAAATGTTGTATATTCATACAATGGAATATTATTCAGTGCTAAAAAGAAATGAACTCAAGCCATTAAAAGACATGGAAGAAACTTAAATGCATATTACTAAGTGAAACAAGTCAATCTGAAAAGTCTATATACTAGATGATTCCAACTATGACATTCTGGAAAAAGCAAAATTATGGAGATAGTAAAAAGATAAGTGGTTGTTAGGGGGTGAGAGTGGGGTGAGGGATAAATAGGCAGAACACAGGATTTTTAGGGCAGTGAAAATACACTGTATGATATTATAATGATGGATACATGTCATTAGAAATTTGTCCAAACCTATAGAATGTGCACCAAGAGTGAACCCTAACGTAAGCTATGGACTCTGGGTAATAATGATATGTCAAGGTAGGCTCATCAGTGGTAACAAATGAACCACTCTGGTAAGTGATGTTGATAATGGGGGAAGTTGTTCATGTGAAACAGGGAGTATATGGAAAATCTCTGTACCTTCCTCATAATTTTGTTGTGCACCTAAAACCTGCTCTAAAAAAAATCGTCTTAAAAAAAGTTTCTGGCCATATAGACATGCAAATTAAAAAAACCTAACCGATCTTCCTACCACCTGTTTTGTCCTTCTCCAATCAACTTGTCACACCACTGCCAGGATGATCTGTTGAACTGTAAATCTGATCATGACCCTCTCAGCCCAAAAGCCTTCAGTGTCTCTTCCTGTTGCCCACAGTCAAGGTCTCCAAACATTTCTGAGCATGCATCCCCAACTTACGTATTTGTTTATTTAAATTATATGCAGGTAATGTACTGATACATTACATAGAATCCAAATATGTAAACATAGACTTAAAAGATAAGATTAACAACAACAGATATTTTTCTTTTTTTTCCCCATTCCCCCAGTGGACTGTTTTGTACATAACACCTTGGGTGCCAGTGGTCTAGAACCACTACTTAGATTATATTACTTGACCATGAATTGCCTGGGAGCTTGTTAAAAATGCAGATTCCGGTTCAGTAGGTCTGGGGCAGGATTTGAGCTTCTGTTGTTCTAATAAGCTCTTAGGTAATGCTATTGTTACTGGTCCAGGGAACATACTGTTAGAATCAAGAACCAACAGCCCAAACTCATTAGAATGTCATTAGAAACACCATCAGTTGAACATATTTGTGGTCTAGACATATCATAAATGTGCAGGTTCTCCAAGTGTGTCATTCAATTGTGTCCGTTGTTGCTTACACTCCCTCCTTTGCCTGGAATGCTCTTCTCTTTCTCTTCCCACTCTGGCAAACTTTCATCAAAGAATTTTAAGACTCAATTTGAGGTTAAACTTCTCAAGAAGTTTTTAAAAAATGAACTTCCTTCTGCCATAAGCATTCTCCCTGCTTTCCCTCCTTCTCACCCCCAGTATGTATAGACCCAGGTGCCCCAGACCTCCATGAACACCCCTTTACCTGTGTCCCTCCCTGAATTCCAACAGAATGCATTTGAAAGAAACACTTTATTGCACTTACTGTGAAATATCTTTCATGGGGTGAGCCTCCTTGGGAGAGGAAGCATGAAGGAAAAAAATGGGAGAGGAAGCAGGAAGTGGGCATGGGGGAGAGGTCGAGGTGTGAGACAAGCTGACCCCAGGGGGAGCGCTGGAGACAGAGTTCTCCCAAGTTGGGGCATGAGGACCTTTACATCCCCACGGGGATCAGTCATTAGACAGGAGTGTGACCTTGGGTGGGAACTTGCTACAGCTAAGCTGTCCATAGGGAGCCGAATGCTATCTGCTCACAGCACTCCTAACATTTGGGGCAACAGTCCTTTGTGGAGGGAGAATCTGGACAGTGCATCCCAGTGTCCATCAAAACATCTCTCCCCTTTGCTAGGATCCCAGCTCCCAGAGGGCAGGGCCGTGGTTAATTAGTCATTTTATTCTGCGGGCCAGACAGAATGTTGGCACACAGTGTTCAACAAACAGCATCCATGCTGGCAACCAGTGACTAGTGCAGCTGTCCCTACGTGCTGTATACAAGACAGTCATTCGGGGCATGGGAAGAAAATATGAGGCAGTTCTATTTATATATTTTAAACCTCCCCTTTTAATTTCTATTTTGTGTGTGACTTCAGCTCTGTACATACTATGTTCATACAGTAATATATATATTATATGTATATATGTTTTATAAATGAACATAAACAAATGGGGACATGCCCAAACATTTCATTTTTTGGTAGTGGTACATGATTGATAACTGCAAGGAGACCAGTGGTCTGGAGCAGTTACTGAAATTGTTTAGGCAAAGTTTCATTGGAACAGAGCTGTGTGCATTTGTTTATGTAGGATTTATGGATGCCTTTTGTGCTACGAGGGCAGAGTTGAATTGTTGAAGCAGAGATTGTATGGCCTGCAGAGCCTAAGATACTTACTATCCAGTCCTTAACAATCAGTTTGCTGCTCTCTGGTCTGGCAGACACAGCAGTTAGCGTGTTGACTACAGGTGGCCCTTACCCTTCGAATTCTGCTAGGCCACATGTCCAGCAATAATAAGAAAACCAAAGGTTATTGCAGGGCTGGACCCCACTCTTAGTAGCAATTTGCTTCTCAGATGCTTTGAGAGGGGCAGGTATTTGTTTCTCAATATCTATTCTTTCCTCCTTCCTATGTAATAGCTAGGCACATGGATGCCTGGAATAAAGATGGCATTTTCCGGCCCCTCTTACAATTACTAGGGCCATAAGTCTGGTCATTGGGATGTTGTGGAGTTTTGTGTGCAGCTTCCAGGAGGTGTCCTTAAAGGAAGTGATTGTGTTCTTCTTCTGTTCCTCCTTTGGCTGGCTGGAATGTGGAAAAGAGGGCTGGGAGTTTGAGCAGCCATCTTGTAGTATGAAATGGCCAATGTTGAGGATATTATAGCAGCCCAATAGAGGGAGGCTGGCTCCCAGCCAGTGACATAAAGCCACCAAACCAGTTCTGGATTTCCACTTCCATATTTTTTTACATGCAAGAGAAATAAGCTTCTGTCTTGTTCGAGCCATTGTTAGATGTGAATCCTAAAGGGCTTCTTTTTACTCCCAACTGAACATAATTCTAACAGATGCAGGTAGATTTGTAACAGAGCGATCACCCCAAAGTTTTCAATTTTGGATTAAATGCCATATCTTCCAGAAAGTGCCTTTCCCTAAAGAATTAAAATTCACAACTGTGTGAACATCACTGAAGCAGCTGATATTGATGAAATCATGAGGGTGACCAGGAAGGGCACCCTTGAGCTTGGGCAGCTGAGCGAGAACTGTGTGGGGACCCAAATAAGTCATATTTGAAAAGCTGGGTGCTTTTTTCCTTAAAAGAAAAATATTCTTTCTTATATTTGTGTGTATTTTTCATGTTCTTCAGAGACTTGACTACTATAAATAATCCTCGAGTCTCTTCTTCTTCTTCTTTTTAACTTTTAAGACTTTTTCTAAGTAAATACTCTAATTAGTTAGCTAAGTGATAAATGTTTTCCTGGCACTGCCTAACTTTATTATGTAGTATCCAAGAACAATCACTTAGATTTTACAACACCCTTAATAAAGAATTAATTGAGTACATCTTTCTGACGAGAGTGATTTATTTAGAGAGAATTTTTGAAGAAAGTAATTTTTATTTGTACTCACAACAAAGTAATTAGTGCCAGTCATTTTACTTAAGAGAAGGTTTTTTTTTTAAGGTATCATTTATTATAGTAGCGCATATGAGAGGGACTCTGTCCAGGACAATAGTCTTTAAGCCTTGTTAGTGTCTTATTCTGTATAAATGTGCCTAATTGTTACAGTTGCTAAACAGAACTCATCCTACTGAGTGTGATCATTTAGCTGTGAGGAGACATAATAGCAGTTGCATCCAAAATTTGCAGCAATTTTACATATTCTTTCTGCAGACATTTTTTTTTTCTTGTCGCCAAAGGCGCCGAGGAAGTGCTGCTGTTTTCCCCATTGTCAGGGGCAGCTGTCTGTCTGTGCTGAGGCTGCGTACTCACCAACCAGGCAGATGGTGGATGGGAGCTGAGGCATGTCTTCTGTGCCCAGGACTCACTTTGCTGGCTTTGGGGAGTGCAGCTGCCACGCTTCTAGGATGGTGACAGCGAAGCAGTGTCTGCATTTCAGGAGCCCTTGTATAGAGCCATGTGCTCTGAAAGGGTGCTTGGCTTCTTTGGAGCATTGAAGAGGCACTTGCATATTCAAACTGCCAGAGCTGTGTGAAAATATAGATTCCTATTAATTAGGATTTTGGACAGGAATCAGGCAGGAGGTGTGTTGCGAGGACGAGGGGAAACCACCGTGCCAGATCTGCATGTTAATGTGTCCCTGCTGGAGAGGCCAGCCCAGAGCCCTGCAGCCTGACTGATGTCGCCAGGCTTCTGAGACAAGATACACTCCTCTTCTTCCACCTTATGAGCCTTTATGCTAATCAAATTCTTCCTAAGTGAGGCTTTGACAAATCACTCAGTTGTCTGGGGGTCAGGGAGGAGCATTGGACGGTGGAGGGAAGAGGATGTTGTGGGGGGAGGTCGGATGGGCAAAGAATTTTTTTTTTATTCTTCATAAAGTGGAAGAAATTTCTCTGGTCCCGATGCTGTGATCTGGCCCTCCAAAGAGGGTGGTTCACCGGGGAAACCAACCTGTGGACCATAGCCATGATTCTGTTTTCTTATTGTCAAGTCTAGGCCACAAGGGATGACTTCAGCTCTGTTACTCCTTTCGTACCCTCTCTTCTCTTTTATTGACTGTCCTCAAGAGAGGACATTTAGGTTTAACTCCGATATATATTTATTTCAAAACAGCTTTATTGAGTTTAATTTAAAAATAGAATCGTGCATGATACAATTAACCCATTTAAACTATACGATTCATTGGTTTTTAGTATATTCACAGATACGTGCAACCATTACCAGAGTCAATTTTAGAACAGGTCATCACATCTAAAAGAAACCCTCTACCTTTTAGCTATCATCCCCTATTCGCCTCATTATACACTCCCCCCACCCCCACCCTGGCTCTAAGCAATCAATATCTACTTTCTATCTCTATAGACCCAGATATTTTTATGTGTAAATAGTTTAGAATGTGATGGATGGTGTATATGTGTGGGTCTGTATATACGGTGAGGCCAAGAAGAGAGACAGGGAAAACTTCCAGAACAGCTGAGAAACTAGCCCTAGCATGTAAAGGCATTAAGTTCAAACACCATCTCTTGACATCACAGCAATCTACTATTCATCATTCCAAGCTGATATTACTATCCTGTTGAGCCATTACTAACTCTTTGTCAATCTTCATAGCTTACCTAATTAGCACTCTGACTTACACATGTTTGAGAAAACTCAATTTTATACCATATCCTGAACAGTTTTCCCAATTTAGTTAAGTTTATCAATATTGTACATTTAGGTAAGGTACCACTTATATTCCAGGACTGAAGCATCAAAAGTTGTCCAGTTAGAGAAAATGGCAATAGTGATAACTCATATTCATGGAGGTCAAGATAGAATTTGCATCTGATAAGTCTCAGGTCGGGGCTCTCCTGTTTTTTGAAAGTTTTGATAGTTTGTCATTTACTTCATTATTTTTTGAATCTCTGACTCTAACAGTTCCCTTCCCCATCCTTAACACCCTCACCCATCATCTATCCACACTAATATAAGCATATTTTTATGAATGACATTTTGATTCAAAGAATTTGGAGCTAGAAAGAATTTTAAGGACAATTAATCAAAGTAACTTGCATTTAACCAGCTTGGGGTCCATAACAAAATACTATAGACTGGGAAGCTTAAGTAATAGAAATATATTTTCTCAGTTCTGGAGGCTGGAAGTCTGAGATCAGAGTGCCAGCATGGTCAGGTTCTGGTGAGAGCTTTCTTCCTGGCTTGCTGTGTCCTCACATGGGGGTAGTGGTGGTGGGTGGGGGGGGGTATGGGGAGACGAGGGCGGAAGGGGGTGAGCAGGAAGGGTAGGGGGAAGAGGGAGAGAGAGAGAATATCTCTCATATCTCTTATAAAAACATTCATTCCATCATGAGGGCCCTATTCTAATGACCTCATCTAAACCTAATTATTTTCTAAAGGCCCCATCTTCAAATCCCATCACATTTGGGGTTATCATTCACACATATGAATTTTGGGAAGACACAATTCAGTTCCTAGCATCACTCATTCAATTTTTCTTCATGTAAACAAGAAATACAAGCATGTATTTTAGAGAATTCCATTACATTTCTGGAGTTGGTTCTAGAGCTGATGAATATCGAAAATATGTTTGCAGCTGCATGCTTTGGAGCATTGTTGTCAGTTCTTAAAGGTTCCTGGTTAGAAATTATCCCAGAGCAGAAGTAAAAATGAAGATCCAGTGAAAACCTTAGAGGTGGAGATGGGGGGTGGGGGGAATCATGAAGTATGGTCCAGAGAGAATGGAGAAGATGGGCGTTCTGCAGGGATTATTACCTTCCCAAGGGACTGGGTGAAATGATGGAGTAAGAGTTCATAAGGAAATAATCCGACAGCGGCTGAAGAGGAAGCTTTAAGTGGAGCTGTCTAAGAATGTGACTGCCTCCAGAAAGCCTATCTTGCAGTGAGAGAGTGAACACCTGGGCATTGAGCCTCCTTGATCTCTCTCAGCTGGGTTCCTTTTCCACCACAGGTGAAACGTGGTGACACTCAGAGTGGGTGTTCTCTGCCAATTGGGGCAGTGAGTTAGTTCTGACTGTTACAGTAGTCTCCACCTTAGCTGTGGATCTGCTTTTCACGGTTTCAGTTACCCGGGGCCAACCACCATCTGAAAATATTAAATGGAAAAGTTCATTAAGAAACAATCCATAAGTTTTAGGTTTTGTGCCTGTTCTGAGTAGCATAATGAAATCTCGCGATACCTGCTTTGTTGGCCAGAGAGGCAAATCAGAGTCTGCTCCTTAGCCACTTAGTAGCCATCGGGGTTGTCAGATCTGGTGTTGTGGTATCACAGTGCTTGTGTTCAAGTAACCCTTATTTTACTTAATAATGTCTCATTTACCTCACTTCTTCTCATCAAGCAAGTGCTTTATCATCTCACATTGTCACAGGAAGAAGAAGGGTGAGTACAATATAAGATATTTTGAGAGCCACATAACTTATTATAGCATATTATTATAATTGTTCTATTTTATTATTAGTTATTGTTGTTAATCTCTTACTGTGTCTAATGTATTAATTAAACTTTATCTTAGGTATATATATGTGCAGAAAAAACATAGTATATGTAGGGTTTGGTACTATCTGCAGTTTCAGGCATTCACTAGGGGTCTTAAAATGTATCCCCTGAGGATAAGCGGGGGCTACTGTATTTGGAAATTGTCTCTGACCTAGAGTCACACCTCAGTAGCTTTCTTTTAATGCCTTTTGTCTATGAGAAGGAGCCTCTACTATTCAAAATTAGAGTAACCCCAATGGAGGTAAGACACAAGCCCAATCTTGATGGTTATGAAAGTTAGCACACTGGGACATTTGACCCACATTTTATTTACCCTTTCATCTGTAAACTGAATATAGTCAGAATTTACAGTGAAAGAGTTCTCAGATTACGTGCTTTAGGATTTAAATTCATTTTTTTTTTTTTTGCTTTAAGGTAATTTGATATCTTAATTCTATACTTACATAAAAAGGTATATTGAGCAATGCTTATTCAGCAGAGGATATATTTAAAGAGTATCAAGTTCCCTTGGTATGCTTAAATATAATTTACTCAACACCAGTTAACTTGGCACAAAGACTTTTAGGTCACATCTCTGTGAACGTCAAGGTTCTGTGTGTGGACACCAGACATTGGTGACCCATCCATTTGCTGGCACAGAGAAGAAGAGCTCATAGGTATTTTTTCAGCTAAACTGAAAACACTGACCTGCAGAAAACTCCAAGGAAGGGTGTTGACTCTTCAGATAGTGCATTTCAGTTGTTTCTTGAGATTTTTGATTTGATTTGTTATCAGCATATGTAATATATATATATGTGTGTATATATATATATATGTGTGCATATACATATATACACACACATATATATATATATATTTTTAAAGATGATAAACATTTGATTTTGAAAGAATCTACTTAAATGATGCCATGGAACTGTCAAGAAAGGTAAAGTTCACTTCATGGAGACTGTGTAGTTGCTGATTAATGACATTTTGTAATCGTTGACCTTTAACGCGTAGGGGATATAACACATTGGCTGGACAGTCTTAATAGATATTTGCATAGGTGGCAAATATATGCACATAGCATTACTTAAATGTTGGTTTTTATACCGAGTATGAAAATTTCTCACTTGTTAAGTTTATGACTGAACTAGTAATTCTATTTCTGCTTGGCTCATGAAATGGCTCCTGTCTTTCACAGTATCATATGCCTGTTTTGGAAGTGGCTATTTTATTGGGCTCACATTGACCTAAACCATATGCTCCGCACTGTTTTCTTGTTTCTTGTCAGATGGAATTGGCATGTGTGTATGTGTGTCAGTGTCATGAGTGTATGTGAGAGAAACAAAGACAAGAGAGACTTGAGATGGAAAGAGACTTTCCCTCAGTGAGAGAGTTTTTGAATTGTTTTCAGGAGATTTATATGTCATTTTCTGATTGTTCGTTTTTTTTTTAAATCATTTTTTTAGTTCTATGAATGACTGTGTCATTTTTATTGTTGTTGTCGAGCCACAAGGAGAACATTGGCAGTTCTGACAAGATTATGAAGCCAGAAGAATTTCTTGAGGAAAATATTATCATGTGTTATGTAAGAGCTTTCTCATTTTGCTTTCTTCATAAAAGGTCTCAGCTCAGTTAGTTATGAAGCTTCTACAAACATTTGTTATTTGAAGAAAAATATATAATTAAGATTTTCTACTTAAAAATGATATTTGTTGAGTGTCTACTCTGAGCTATGTATTGAGTTAGGTATTTGGAGGCGTAATGTTTGGAGGCGTAATGATGAATAACATGAATAAGACACAGCAACATGCGCATGGTGTTTCTTTTGCATCGTTTCTAAAAAGATGAACAGTGAAAATTTTGTGGAACAATGGACTGTCTTTATAAATGAGTTCTACGGTACATACATAGAACAATACAGATAGTCCCCAATTTAGGATGGATTGGGTGCCAAAATCCTTTTGGAAATTTGTTGTTTGGTAATCAGAAAGTATTTCCCTACACTAAAAAATTTATATAAGGTGAGTTCCTAGGCTTGTTGATAAGGATTTTCTTAGCTCATAAATTTAACCCCAAACTAAGATATAAATTGAAATTATAACTCCTTTTCACGGGTACCTAAACCTACCATTATAACAATGAAGTGAGTGATTCAATGCCCAGACCTATGGTGGGAGGGAGTCCCAGGTTAATAATTTTTGTGTGTGTGTGTGGGGGGGGCACCTATTTGTGTAAGCAATTTGAGTTACACAAACCAGAAGGGATTATAAAGCATGGGAACCCCCAAGTTTTGGATTCTTGGCAGGGTCCCTTATTTACCTGAGTCTTCGAGTAATGTCAGTGACAATATTTCTATGGGAAAGTGTATTATCAATTTCAATTCAGAGCAAAAATAACATGTTTCTGATATGCCTAGCACATGGTAGGTGCTCATTATATTTACTGAATAAATGAATAGCTGGTCTGAGGATGGGATGCTCCTTCGTAAAGGATAGGTTGAGCACCAATTGTTGCTAAAGTTTGCATACAAAAGGCACCTCTGTGGGTGGATCACTGTTCAGTTGTCCTGCTTTAGGAAGTGAAGGTTAATTATAATAAGTGAGTTAGAATTGAGAATATCAGACCCAGATGGCATCATCAAGTTCTTTGGCAGACACAGATAAAAGGCTGACAAATCATGAATTGTCTTGATTATTGTTACATTTTTCAAGAAAATATTGCAGTTTTTGGAAAAGAGATAGCTGACTTATACAAGTTCATTCAACTAATCACAATTAAGATAAGACAATTTCTGATACTACTTTGACACCAACTGTTTATACCTAAAGTGAAAAAAATGTGGATAACCGATTACTTTTTCAAGTGATAATTTATAAAAAGATAATTGAAACATTGTGTACTGACCTGCAGAGAAAGTCCTGGCATTGCTGAATAATTTCAAGATCAACTAGGAGCCAATATAGCAATTGCCTCTCAAAGATATTTCTTCATGGAATAAAAAGTACTTAAATTCTGCATATACTGACTTTAATGACACCTCTCTCGATGCTCAGGATGGTGTATTGTGGCTGTGACATTGAATCCTTCCCAGGGAGATCACCTGTGCCATCTGTACTAGTGAGAAGGAAGTTGAACATATTCATTATGCCTTTATTGCTTCTGCTGAGATAAGCACCTGTATGTCTAGTTTGTCAAATGGGTGTAGGGTAGAGGATTACTTTATGATAGAAAGGTGTTTTCCTTTGTTGCCTCAATGACATTCAGTGGCAGAAATAATCATTCAATATAGTTAGCGACTGTAAGGTACTTTGTACAATAAATGCTTTACTGAATCAACAGCAAACAGTTTTACACAACTCCACAAAAGGATCGGGGTAAATGAATTTAGAATTAATAGGGACTTATCACAGGGTGGAGTCAGAAGACCTTTTGGTCCTAGGCTCACATTTATGAAGGATCTGGAAGTTTACATTTAGAGATTATCCTCAAATGAGGCTACACGTAGTCACAGGGCTACACTGCCAAGACAAAACATTTAAAATATGCTATTGTTTAGTAACACTGTTTTGGCATTTATTTGTATTTTAGTATATTGAGAACCACAAAAATGAAGATGATCCAGTTGTCTCACAATCACTGAGACTCTGACAAGCTTCCCCAGTCTTACTCTTTCCATATGCGTAACTTTCCACTTTGTGCTGAAGGAATGAAAGGAGCTGGTAACTTCGTTTTTCTAATCCAGACACTTAAGGAATGGAAAAGCTAACAGGGGTAAGTGGAATAAGGGACCTGACATCAGCTTCATTCACTTATTCACTATCTGAACTAATGCCGATTGAGTGGTCGGAGAGCCCCGAGATGTCTAGACTCAGCCTGTTGCCATGCTGAGCCTCAATTTTTGACTTTGTTAAGTGGGATCAGCATTAGTTTTTGCCTCCAAGGATATTGTGGGACCAAATGAGGTAACGCACTGAGGCAACACAGGCCTGATGTGAACTAGGGGCTCAGTATACATGAGCTGCTATCAGTAGCCTTACTTTCTACAATAGCTTGTGTTAGGTGTTATGCTAGGAGCAGAGATCAAAAGGTGGATAAAACTTGTCCCTGTCTTCTACAGATGGAAACAATTACAAATTCAGCATGATAGGAACTGTAACTGCATTTGTGCGAGGAGCAGGGACCACATAAAGAGGCAGTGTTCGACTCTGCCTTGGGTGCAGAGAGAGGCTCATAGATATCAGGGAAACCCCAGGTTCTTGTCTCATGCAACTCGTAATTAGTTAAGAGTGTTGGGGGCTATCGTTTGGCCACTACGTCTCAGTTCCTTATCTACAAAAAGAAGGGGCAGATTAAGGCATCTCACAAATTTGCTCAACTGATCAGGCTGTGGAACTTAAGTGGGCTTTCCATGACATAAGTCAAGATTCTGACTTTGTTGCTCATTCATCATTATTCCTTGAAAATAATGCGGTTGTGCTTGACTTCACTTTTGCAGCGCTTCCTAGTTAGCCAATTTCGAATTTTTATGAACTTTGAAAACAAAGTGCCTTATGCCACTACATAAGCAAATTTGTCTTGCAGTGTTCCTTGTCCACCTGGCAGGTCTTGCTCAGTGATGTTTTGGCCATAGAGGAGATGGAGCAAGGCTTCCCACAGGGCTCTCATTAATATCTTCAGTTTCTTCTATGGGAAACTTCCAGCCTTCTTTTTTTTTTGGAATCTAAAAATATTAGAGAAGCCGGCAGGATGATGGATTAAGTGTGTTTGTGTGTTTCTGTCATCCTTCAGAGCCAGGGAATGTTAATGACTGGATAAATGTCTAGTCCCTTACCACATGCTAGGAAGAGTTTTGTTTTTAGCACGTTCCAGAAATCCCCTGGCAGATACTGAAGCAAAAGTTACAATAAAACAGAGTTACTAATCTGTTTCCCATGCCAAATGTCTTAAAGCCCCCATGCCTACTGATTTATGTGCCCCTTGTACTGGACCTTCATCCAACCACAAGTAAGTGGTTTACTCAAGTGCACCTCGGGGATGGGAGAAATCGGGCAGCAAGAACTTCGGGCTTCCTCTGATGAGTTATGTGTCCTGGCCTGAAGATGTCAAGACCAAATAGATATCAGAAATGATCTTATTTCTTCAGACAGAATGGAAAATATAACAATGATCTTTATAAAACTTTTGTATTGCTCTATAGAGAAAAATTCCTTCTTTATAGCCTGATAAAAGTATTTAATGGTAAAATAATGCATTATTAAAAACTTATACATCACTCTTAGAAAATAATCTGGAGGACTATGCATAATAAAAAAAAATAAAAACTTTAATCAGTCTTGGTCTAGTGCCCATTGCACAGGCACAATGTCCCCTCCCTCACCCTGCCCCCCACCTCCTGTCTCCGCCAGTCTCCCCATAAGTGGGTTAGAACAGAACTGTTGTAAGAAAGCGTAGAAACACATCTTTATGTGGCGCAGTTTCCTGGAAGTGACATGTAGAACAGAGGCTCACTCACCTATAGAAGTTTTGGGAAATAAACCTTCTAGCTAATGATTCTACCACTTATAGAATATCATAATAATTATTATTAGAATTATATTTAAACATAAAATTTGTAGGGTGTTCCTGAAGATAATCTTTTATATTGTTGAAGTGACTGGCTTCCTTTACTCTCTCTGCCTCTTTCCCTGTCTTTCTTTCACTTTTGTGTGTGTAGGGAAATAACTTTTTCTGAGTTGAGTAAGGAGTGCCATGAAATACATTAAAAAAAAATAGTGAATTATCAGTAAAATCTTCTATTCTGGCTTATTCCTATGGTGAGAGAAATGGATAGCTTCTGTAGCAGTCATATCACATACCTGTTATTTTATGACAGTCAAAAATCCAGTTGTTCAATGTAAAGATCTAAGTCGTGAAGTAAATCTATCCTGAAACTTTCATTGCATCTTTGTTACAAAATCCAGAACTTTAAAAAATGCATAAAATTGGCTAAATCACTCTTATTAAGCACAAAGCAAGCCCTTCGTAGTGAACATTTATTTTGAAGTTTTAGCACCTTGAATTGTTAAAGATAGAAATAGTGCTTAATTTGGAACAACTTCTGTGTTGAATGCATATTTTGCAGTACTTGGCTTAAACTTTCCAACTAACACCGAGGTATATCTGGTAATTATATTGTTTGGCCTGCGTAGAATTTAACTGAATTGAGATGAAGCTAAATTTATTAGTTCTTTCTCTAGTAGACTTTTAAATAAAGCTGCCTATAATGACAAAACTATAGTTTCTGCTTTGCAAATTGATTCTCTTTAAATTTGATTGTTCATTCACTCATTGATTGATTCATTCATAACCCTTGGAATAACCTTAAATCAAAACAACAGCATAATACTTAGTTGAGTAAAAGTGATTTTTCTTGGAACTGAATTCACAGGATCCAAATAGTTATTCTGGCTGTCCATCCATCCAAGGACTTCAGAGTCCTTGATGAATATGTAGGTTACACAGCCCTTGGGCAACCAGCCTTTGGGAGGTGCTGGAGGAAAGACTGGACTCTGCTGAAGACTCAGAATGCCTAAGCTCTATACTCCTGAATTAAGGTCGAACTTGAGATTTTGGTAATTAAGAGAACATGTGGTGATTGGTGAAGCCCATTTTAGCAGGCTGAGGAGACACGATAGGTTGTAGACCATGAACCTCTGCAAGGAAATCGGTCCCAGGGGTTCCTGCAGGCCCAGTCAGCAGTTTCTTTAGCAAGCAGCCTTGAATTTGTTCCAACCTGGAACAAACAGCCTGTTGTTTTCAGAGTTTCCTACCGTGAACACAGTGATTTTCAGAACAATTTTTTTTTTTCACCAGGAAAGTTTGCTTTCAAATGAAATTGTATATATAACCCTTGTGTATGAAATAGCAAAAAAGCATTGCTGTTTGGTTGCAAAAAGGTTTAGGGCCCAGGACAGAAGAGGTTTGGGCCAGGAAATATCTTGGAGCAGTTCTGCCGGTCACTCACCACAATCAAGGAACTTTAGTAATGTTCTTGCGGGTTATTCTGTTATCTGTTTATAGGCCAAGTTAATTGCAAAATGTAGATTCAGGAAACTGAACATTGTGAGCTGCAAAAATTTAATGGCGATTGAGTGAATTTTGGAGACTATCCAGCAAAAATTATAATTTTATTTGTCTTGTTAGGATAGTAGTTAATTGGCAATGCAGTGGAGTCTCATTTGATATAAATTTAAATGCATGTGTTTAGCCAAAAATCAAAAAAAAAAAAAAGAGTAGAAAGAAATTCAACAAGAACAGTCTAAGATTTATATTATGTAAACTATAAGACTTTACTAAATGAAAGAAAAGAAAACCTAAATAATACTAATTGAATTTTCTTGAGAAACTTGTCAATTTCACAATTCATCTCAAAAAGAAAATGTACAAAACATCAATGTTATTTTATTAGACATTAAACATACAATTAAGCTTTAGTAATTAAAACAATTTTATTATAGTAATAGATCAGTGGAAGCAAATAGGGAGTTCTGACGCCGACCCTTGTAAAAAATGAAGATTTATACAAATATTAGATGGAAGCTTAAATCACTATGGAAAATAAGGAATCTTCAATAAATGCTGAACAGATTATTGACTTCCTGTTTGGAAAAAAATAAAGTTAGGGTTTTTCTTCATACCAAAATATGAATTTAAATTAAACTCCAGATGAACTGTGGGTTTAATTGGAAAAGACAAAGTCATCGAAGTAATATAATACAGCATAGGAAACTACGAAAAAACAGACATTTAAAAACTACCGCTCACCCTCACCAGTACTCAGGGAAATGAAAACTAAAACAGTGGGATCACTAGAAAAACCATCACGTCCAGTGGTGGTGAAGATGAGGGAAACCACACACGCTCAGTTACAATTGGTGTGGGTGTGAATTGGTAGGGTCTTGGAGGAATGATAATTTAGTTGAAGCTGTTATAATTTGCAGCAGTCCCACTTAAAGACATCTGTCCCAAAGAAGGACTCGGACATGTGCCCAAAGTGTTAAATACCAGAACATGCATTACTACATTGTTTGTGATTGGAAAATTAGAAGCAGTGGGGAGCGGTTAAAGAAACTATGGTACTGCAGGCTATGCAGCAGTTTTAAGAATACAGCAGTTAGCAGGAATGAAGTAGAATTGTATACACTGCCAACAAAAGACTTCCAAGACATATTTTTAAGTGAATAAAGCAAGTTGAAAAATAAGTTGCATGGCATGACACCATTTGTGTAAAAGATATCACTATATAATTACATATTTATGGGTACATATCGTTTTTAAATATACTGAAAATGTCCATAAAGCTATATGCCTTATTGATTACACTGTTTTACCTTGGGAGAGGGGATGGAAATTGGCCCAATGGCAATGGTGGTGGTGGGATGGGGCTGGTAGTCAAGGAGGACATTGTATTTTTGGTCTTATTATGTATGAGGTACTTATTACTTATGCAATTAAATATAATTTTTAAAAAACAAGGAATAAATCAACTAAAAAGGTAATATAATTATCACTTGATTAATTCAGAAAGCTACAAGATTGATAAATAAAAGCAAATATAGGTGAAAAGAAAAATGTTAAAACCCGGATAGTGACAGAACGTCCAGGAACTAATCGTGCCTTGTGGAGGATGCCGGTGTTTTTGGACTGTCACATAGTTATCCCATAGTCCTCTCGTACCATGGTGAGGAGAATCCTTGCAGGGGTCTGCGGATAGACGTCCTGGCCTTTGTCCTCAATGCAGACAGCTCTGGTCAGCTTCAGACTTCCTTTAACCTTCCAGAAAAGTGGCCTGCAAGGACTCTGGACAAAGTCACTTCCCTGCTTTGGCAGAATGACAGAGTACCTGCATCCAGCAGGTGCCCTGACAAGATAAGTCATGTCATCCCTTGTTTCTTTTCTATTTCTCTTATCTGCATGTTGCATGTTTTTAGAATAAGCAAATATTTGAGAAATATTCCATCATGTACTCTTGCATTATTTCAACTTATTTATCCATTCGTAAGGCTGTGTGTTGCACAACTTCGAGGCCATAAACACACATATTATACAAATTGGAGGCCCCTCTGATCCTTGATAGCAGAGTTTTAAACCATGTCTTTGATTATGTCAGTTACACATCCCAAAATTGTCTTGGTTTTCCTCCTTTTTCTTCTCTTTTTTATAGACACCTGGTTGGGAAATTGTTCAGTTGTGTTTTCTCCTGGGATTTTGGCATTCAGATTGCTGGAAGAGGAATGCCATAGACAGACACACCTGTGGCTTCAGTATTCTGTCTGGTGTTCTGGCAGTACAGAGCTGGAAGAACAAGAACATCTGGCTCCCTCTCTGTTTGCTGAGAGGCGTTTGGTCCATGAGGAGAGTACATGCTTTGTTCAGATCTCGGCTCAATTATTTACCAACCGTGGACCACGGGCAAATTTCGTAATTTCTCTAAATCGGCTTTTAGTAGTTTGTGGCTCCACATTTAAAAAACACACACACACACAAAAAACCCATGTATTCCCCAAGGAGGAACAAGGATTCAGTTAATTTTCTGGCATTCCCCTATTTTCTTTGCTCTCCCTAGTCATTTCTGGTTCTGCCGGAGGGCATTGCCTTTACTACTGTTTCCCCAGATCAACCCAGTGACACTTTTGTTCACTCAGTTCTCAAACTTGGCTCCTCCCTTTGTTGCCAGTTCTGGTCCCAAGGTCCTGTCAGAAAATGCTGTAACCGTGGTCTGAGGCTAAGTGCCTTGCAGTGGGGTCAGAACATGGAAGGGAACCACATCTCTCCACTTTTCATGAACACTTCTTTGCAGTAGAATGTGACTGCTCTATATAAATTTACCGGATTCTGATGTTTTCCACTACATTGCTTGCTCCTGGATAATGAAAACATGGATGTTTCTTTTTGTCTTTCTGATGAAATGTAACTTTCCTTTGGAAAAGATGCTAATTAAAAAATGATTCTTGCTGATTAAATTGAAGAATAGCTATATAGATTGATTTTCTAACCTAAATATGAAACTCTTTGTTGTGACTTGGTCATGTGTTCATTCACCAGTAATTTCTTGTCTTTGATTTTTAAAAAAATCAAATTAATACCATACACTTTTAGAACAGTTTAAAAATTGTTGCTCTTAAGGAAGGGGGTTTGTCTTTCTTACCATTTAGCTACCCTTTAGGCTGGTAGCTTATAATAACAGAAGTTTATTTCTCACAGTTCTGGTGGCTGCGAAGTCCATGATCAGGGCACCAGCATGGTTGCATTCTGGTGAGGGCTCTCTTTATGGCTCATAGCTGGTGCCTTCTTGCTCTGTCCTCACATGGTGGAAGAGGCTAGGGAGCTTTCTGGAGCCTCTTTTCTAAGGCACTAATCCCATTCGCGATAGCTCCACTCTCATGAATTAAGCACCTCCTAAAGGCTCTACCTACTTATACCATCACATTGGGTATTAGGATTTCAACATGTAAATTTTGGGGGGACACAAACATTCAGACCATAGCAGGAATTAAATATCATTTTTAGTAAATTTGAAAAGAATATATGTCAATATAAAGAAAATTAGAAATACAGAAAAATATAAATAAGAAAAATTTTCTTCTATCATGCAGAGATAACCACTTTTTGGTAAATATTCTTTTTTATTTGAACATATATAACAATACAAATGTATTTTTTTAAATTGTATTATAGTCTTATAACTAGTTTTCACATTATAACATCAGAAATTTTTGTCACTAATAATTCTTTTACAGTATAATTTGTTAGTTGTTTCTTTTTAACTTTGGTTTTTTGTTCATGTCTACCATGGCATCTACACCAAGATTATGAATATGGTCTCGTATGCTGTCTCCTAGATTAAACTTTATTGTTAATTTTCATATTTAGCTTTTAAATCCACCTGAAGCTTATTTTTGTAAATATGGGGTTTGAGGCAGGAGTCAGTATTAATATGTTTTGCATATGAATTTCCAGTTGACCATGTACCATCATCGAAAAGACCACCCCTTCCCCACTGTGCTGGGTCACCTTTGTCATAAATCAAGTGACTGGTTATGTGTAGATCTGTTTCTGGACTCACTTATGTTCCATTGTTCTATTCCTCTATTCACAAAATTTACTTTGTCTTAGTAATTGTTGCATTTTAATAAGTCACAATATAATTCTTCCTGGAAGTATTCTTTAACTGCATATCACAAATTTTGATATGTCATATTTTTGCTATCGCTCATTTCAAAGTATTTTTAAATTTCATTGTGATTTCTCCTTTGTTATGCAGTATTTTCAGAAGTGTATTGGTTAAGTTGTAAACATTTGAGGATTTTTATATTTATCTTTTTGTGACTGATTTCTAGGTTAATTCTATTGTGTTTAAAAAACATGATATGTGTAATTTCAATCTTCTCAAAATTATTTTGATATCTTCAGAGGTAGGCAAATTTAAATTTTAGTGAATGCTCCATGTGCACTTGAAAAGTGTATAAATTCTGTAGTTGTTAGCTGCACTGTTCTTTATATATTCAAAGTCAGATTATATAATCATGTTGTTCTAATACTCTACGTCACTGTTTGTTTACTTGTTTACTTCTTCTATTAGCTTCTGAGAGAGGATTGATAAAATCTCTTACCACAATTGTGAATTTTTCTATATATCTTCAGTACTACCAATTCTTGCTTTATATATTTTGAGGCTATAGTAGTAAATGCATAAAATTTTAAATTGTTATATCTTTCTGGTGAATTAATCCTTTTATAATTATGAATGATCCTCCTTATTGCTATTAATGATCATTGTATTCACATTTACTTTGATATAATATAACAACACTAATTTCTTTTGGTTATTTGTTTAGTATATGCTTTCCCATTTTTTCTTATAGACATCGTATGTCCTTATTTTTAAGGTATATCTTTTTATAAGCAGCATAAGGATTTTAAAAAGTTGAGTCTGACCAGCTTTGTCCTTTCATTAGAATATTAGTTATTTTTAAAATAAATATTGATACATTTGGGTTCTATCTACCATTTTGCTGTTTGTTTTCTATTTAACTCAGTTGTTTTAGATTCTCTCCTTTCTTACTTTCACTGAGATTAATTGAGAAGTTTTTATTATTCAACCCAACCACCCTCCACCACCACCCAAATAGGTTCTTTTTATCTTCTATTACTCTGTTAGATTTAACCCTAGAAATTATAATATATGACTTATTTAAACATGATTTATTCAAATAAATCATAAATCATACTGTGAATTTCACTCTCACCACTTTGCGCAAAGACCCAAGAACTCTTTAACTTCATTTGCCACCTTCTGTCTTATGCTATTGTTGTCATTCATTTTAATTTCACATATTTTTCAACATTATATTCTGAAAAATTTCCAACATAGGAAAGTCGAAAGAATTTTACAGCAAACAGTCTTTTTATACTCACCACCGAGAGTCCACCACTGACATTTTACAATTGTCCTTTTATTATTATAAAATGTTTCTCTCTATTTTAGTAATACTCATTGTCTTGAAATCTCGAGGTAACTGAATTTCTTCTTATGCATCCCGAGGGAGGAATACACCTAACCCTGTTTCTTAGCATAGTTCTGTTGGCAGCTGTTGAATGAACTCTTGAGGATTATTAGAGGTGTATCTCTGCCAGGCAGATAACAAAACATAATTCTCAGATGTAGAAACAAAGCCAACTGACCTCTTGGAGGGTGAGTTTAGGAGATATCAAAGTGGGGATACTAATGTAAGAATTTTGCAAAGGCCAATCTGGGAGGTGTCCTTATCACTAATATCTATGGGAAGAATTTAACCCGATGATTTATTGGGAAACTAGATCAAAATTAATGAAAAGGATCTCTCCAAGAGGGGCAAGTATGTTGTTGGATGTAGTCCTGTCCTTGCTTGCTAATTTTCTTTGCTTAATTAATTAATTCAGGAACTCTCTGATTGACTAATTGTATATCCTTAATTTTATAGTTGGCATTGCTGATGAGATGATGTATGTTGAATTACTGTAAGCAAAAAAAGTTGCTTTGCTTTTGATTCCGATTCATCCTAATGATACATGTTCATGTTTTATTGGGCTTGAGCTAAATCATTACATTAGTGGAACTGCCATCAGAGATTGCTATAAACATTTCCGTTACACTAATTGCCATGATTTAGTCCAATTCTATGAAAAAACTAAAGAGCAAAATGACCCTCTTATAGACATTCTTTTTGTTGTTGTTTTTCTTAGAATACAAAAATATACCCATAATTGCCTGGTAGACACAGCATTTAATCTATAAAAATGGAATTTTAAAATAAAATGATGGCAGTAGTTTGACCTGAAGGTGGCGTATTTGATTTTAAGAAGGTTATCATTTATGTTTCTACGATCTTGAATTACAGTTATTTTTTATTGTCCTTTTTTACCATGTAGACACCTTCTTTGCTTACGCAGAATTATTTTCCAGGACATTGTTGTCCTCCTGGCATTGTCACTACTCTACCCTCCACCTTTGGATCAGGTGTCTAGTATGGCAAGCCATCAGATGTCACAGTATTTGTCTGAACTCCCCTCAGATCATATATGAATGAATAGGTGCACAGGTATGTGGTGAAAGGAGCTTGACTAACCCTTAATAAAAGAGGCGATGGTCTACAGCCATGCCACCCTGAATGAGCCCAATCCCATCTGATCTTGGTAGGCTCGGGCCTGATTAGTACTTGAATGGGAGACCACCTAGGAAGACCAGGTACTATAGGTGTAAAAGATAAAAAAAATAAGGGATTGTAATCTGACAAGGTCCTTGCAATCTGTGAGGTCAACCAAGGGTTGCTTCGCTTAAAAGAAAAAATGCTTTAAGAAGCAACACGAGTCTATTATACAGATATTTGCATTTTAAGTTTGAGTTTCTATTGTAATGGCCTGCTTTCCTCCTAAGTAAAGGAATCAAAGAATACACTGGAGATTATGTTTTTGGGTAGAAGCCCTTGAAATCACATCCCAGTCCTATGGAGAATTTTTTATTAGTGAGACTCCCTTTGCTTCCTTTCTCTTTCACATTATGGAGTGCCAGACCACAGAGGGCCATGGTCAGGTTCAGGTTCAACTTCCTTGTTTTCTCTGCTTCAAGTCCAGCTGAGAGAAAAGGATCTTGCATACTGAATGCACATTCCATTTCCCTCTCAGAACCAGAGCCAAAACCTAGCAGCAGAAAGCAGTTGATTTATTCTAACATATGCTTCATGTAACTTGAGATGTTGAAAAATTCTGATAACTGCACCAAATTGAATACAGTCAGCAAATCCCATGGTCACCCGACATGTGTAATTTAGACGAGTGGATTAGTCAACCTGAGACTATGTACCTTCATGCATGAATATGGGGGTGGGTTGCCAAGATACCCTCAAGAATGTCCTATATACCTATCGAAGCAGGAATCCAAAATTAGAAAAATGCAAATGGCTGTGGTACATTCATGCAGTGGAAGGATGGGCCCTTGCCAATTTAGCAGACTCTCCTCTAAAGCCCAAGGCTGCAGCTTCTATGAAGTAGGGAAGCTGTGGGGCCAATTAATAATTAGAAGAGGAAAAAGGATTCCAATCGTAAGAGCTACTATAAGTCCTTTGGAAGGAGCTGGTGTACTGTCTAAATGGGTAACAAATTGATGAAGGGATGTGCGTGATGGACAAGAAAGAACAATCCCGATATTACTTAAGCTCTCCGAGTAGCCAAGAATCATTAGATTTGCAAATATTTCATTGGCTTGAACTTAGTCTAAATGATACCATTTCATTCTTTCTCTCTTTTACTCCTAAATGTGGTCGTTTACCTGGAGCAGATCTTCTCAGATTTCTAAGTAAATATGAAACTCTATTTTACCCTATCCCTAAACATATGTATAAGCTAGAAAGGAGAATTCCATTTGGGATTCTGCCTACTTTTCTTTAATTCTTCTGCTAAAACTTTTTAAGTCTATGCACAGGATCTGCTGCTCTACCCTGACTCCAGGATTACACTTTAAGACTTCTTCCAAGAAATGCTTTGATATCCTTTTAAGTCACAAATTGAGTAGGTTTGATATCAAACATTATCACAATTCTGTGCTGTTTTCTTTGCATGGGAGAATTCAATTTCACCATTATGAACCCTGGGTATCAGCAGGTGTGCCTCTCATTCTCTCTCCTTCATTCCACATCCATGAATGGGGAACTTCTACATGGACTATGGTATTGTGCAGATGAATTCCACCGTTTTGTGGAGGCATTTCCTATGGAATGAAGTAAACACCATCGTTCAGGGTACTCTACAAAATAAGTTGGAAATCTGAGGGGGATAAAAGGAAAGTGATCCATGTCAGAAATCTGTTTTTAAAATATAAACTTTTATGAAAGAGATTGGCCTTGCAGTCAAACTCTGTTTTGTAGGAGTCCAGAGTTTTAGAGTTCTTTATCCACATTCTGTGAAAAGTCCTTACAATGAGTGACAATGAGAAAAGTCCTCGATGATTCTTTTACTTGAATTATTGCCTTAAAAATTGCAACTATAATAAATGTCAGCAAATTCCTTGTCGGGATAAGTGACTAATCAATTATTTTATAAATTACAAAGCCTACATATGGAAATATTTACTCAATTTATTTACTGTAAGTATTCACTTATTTGTGCTGTTTCCATTTTGTTATGTAATGTAGTGCTAAGAATGGCCAATAATAAAAGGTACTTCTATTTCCATCGACAGCAATTATTGAGATTGATTCAACAAACTCTTCGTGGAATTCTACTACCATCAGACACTGCTAGAACTTAGAGAATCAAAGATTCTAAATGTCATGGTCCTGTTCACTAAGAGCTAATAATTTGGAGGCAGATAGACATGTATGTAGATGATTTTCAATCGCGTGGCAAATACAGCTCTAGATGTACACCAGGGTTTGTGGGACACAGCTGGCCAGTGTGAGTCAGGCAAGACTTCTTAAAGAACAGGCCCCATGTGGTAAATAACTTTGTCTGTACATTTTTTGAGAAAAGCTTTTATAAGTTACAAAAAAGAATCCACCTCCAATTGAACAGTGGGAAAATGTGTTAAGAAAAAACGAGATGAGATGAATTTTATAGTTAGTGGCTATGGAAGTCCTCCCAATCCAGGGTGGATTTGGGGTGGGAAAGATCTGATTGTGTTTATAGGTGGAGAGGAAGAAGTCAGGGGAGAGGAGAGAGGAAGAGGGAGAAGGAGGGAGAAGAGGAGGGAAAGAGAGAAAAGATAGAGAAGATATTAGAGAAGGAATCAATAATAGGTCACGGGCCTAAGAGAGCAGGGCACTGAGGTTAAGAGGACAGGTGATGGATTGACCTTGAGCAAGTGCAGGATTAACTCTGCAGGATTAATCCCTTTGAGATTGGAGGGAAGGGTGACTGTGGCTGTGTGCGTGTGCGTGTGCGTGTGTGTGTGTGTGTGTGTGTGTGTGTGTGTGTACAGGGTAGAACGTTAAGACAGTTTACTTCTGATTGTCATACTATCTGTTACAGACTGAATGTTCGTATCCTCCCAAACTCATGCTGAAATCCTAATCCCTATATGATGGTATTAGAAAGTGTGGCCTTTGGGAGATGATTAGATCATGAGGTTGGACCCCCCTCATGAATGAATTAATGTCCTTATAAGAAGGGACAAGAGAGAGCTTACTTCTCTCTTTTTCTGCTTACCTCCATGTGAAGATATAAAGAGAAAGTGTTCATCTGCAAACCAGGAAGCAGGTTATCATGAGATACTACATCTGCTGGTACCTTGATCTTGGACTTTCCAGCCTCCAGAACTGTGAGAAATACATATTTGTTGCTTAAGCCATTTAGCCTGTGGTAATTTGTTATGGCATCCCCAACTGAGTAAGACATTATGCAACATTCAATAAATAGATACCTATCAAGGGCCTACTATGTATCAAGCACTGTTTTAGGCATAGTGGATAAGCAATAAACAAATCAACTGAAATTCTGCCTCTTGAGGGCATAGATAGAAGTGTGCAATGTAGAAATGGGGGACCCAGATAGGGCTGTACCACACTCAGCGATGAGGCTGTAGCACTAGCTGGGTAGGACAGCATCTCGTGATCTCTAATATCCACTAATTTGCTGTAAGATCCACCTGGGGATATTTCATTCTTGATCATTTGAACAGGAGTGAAGTAGATTACAGTGGCTAGGTTTTGGGATGCTTGTCTAGTCCATGACCTCTTTTTCTAAGGACTTCCCTCAACCACATGTGAGAATGGACCCAGAAGACATGTTCATGTTATGTTGACTGTGACCATTCCCCTGGCATTGTCAATTCAAACAGGAATGGACACTCGGCTTAATCTGAATCACTCAGATTTTCTTCCCTGAGAATTTGGAATTGGTCCTGAGAGAGCTACTCTGTTTCTGCAATTGCTTTAATTAAAGATATGTAAATTGAGGAACTGTGAGTGTGGCCATGCTTGTCTCTGTGTATAGAGGAGTATTATCAAAAAGCAATCTAGGGGAAAAAAGAGAATTAATTATGACAGGAGTGCAGTGAGAGGTCATTTAGCGAGAGAGAGAGAGAGAGAGAGAGAGGGAGAGGATTTATTTATACTTTTTAAAGCTGTTCTGTGTAGAAGTTTTGGACTATATCTCTGGACTGTATATTGGGGTAGACATTTTTCTGGTATTTCAGACACAAGCTAAGATAATGGGACGTAATTGTCAATCACACTATGTGCATGTTAAAGGGGTCTAGTTGGCATTTTCTAACATCAAGACCAAGGCTTAGCTCAACATTGTCTCCATTCAGGGAGGTCTGTTAGGGATGATCACAATTAGATTTAGCTTTAAATATGTAATTAATACTTGAGCATGTGAAAAAATCCATTATCATTTTTATAAATTTAATTATAAAACATATTTCATAAAATAAAGTTTTTGTGACTTTATGTGCACCTTTTCAAAAAGAAAAAAAAAATTAACTGATCAACTAGCTAATGAATCTTGTTTTCAGTTTATACTTTTTAGGAGAAATTATGGTGTTGAAAGCTACAGTGGGTATATTGACAATGGTTAATCCCTGGTATGTGGGAAGCATTAAACTTTCAGAGAGCCTTAAAGCTCATTATTTTTGGTAAGAATTGAACATAATTTTAGATTTTTCTAATGTCTCATTAAGAGTGCATTTTTCATTATACTAATAATCAGCCAGTCAACCAGGGATGACAATTATTCTTTTTAAAAACTCTGAGTTAAGAAAATAATACATATTCAAGGAATACCTATAAATTTCATGACTCCATTTTGGTAGTATTCATATCATTAAACAGACTTCAAAGGCAGAAAAGATTTTTTGTAAGTGGAATTTTAGGGTGAGTAGTAAAGCCGGGTCTAAGAATTAGCTTTCCCATTTTATGTCAAAGGTTTTATTCTAGTATTATTTATTTCTTCAACCTTAAGAAATGAAAGTGGAATTTAGTCTAATTTAAAATACTTATTATAAAAATAGTTCAAACATATATAACAGAATAAATAGTAATGAATCCTTACATATCCATCACTTAACAGTTGTTCATATTTTGCCATATTTGATTTACCAGTCTTCTTTTCTGCTGAAATATTCTAAAGTAAATTCCAAACATGTGACTTCACTCTCAAATACTTCAGTATGCATCTCTGTACACATAAGGCCTTTTCTTATATTATCACTGTGCTTTTATGGCACTCCAACAATAATTCCTTCATGTCATCTAATATCCTGTCCCTATTCAATTTTCCCCAGTTGTCCTCTCAATTTTTATTAATTGTTTTGTTCAAATGTGGATCCTGAAAGGGTCCACATGTTGCGTTTGGTCCTATGTCTTTTACGTCTTTGAATTGAGAGCAATTCTACCCTTCCTCCGCTTTTTTATTCATACCATTGTCTTAAAAAGACTAATCCTATAGAATGGTCCACATTCTGGATTTGTCTGATGTCTTCCTCATTACATCTTTAGGTTCATCCCTTTGTCTTTTGTATTTCTTTTAATTCTAAAAGCTTCAATAAATTTGGTGAAATATTTTGCGTTTTGCTTCATATTGCATCACATCAGGAGACAAAAAATATCTGGGTATTTTAAGTTTAGTGATGCCAAGATTGATCAATGAGTTCAGCTGGTGACAGCTAGACCCTCTGATTATAATGTTGAGGTTTCCTCTTATAACTGGAAGTAATCTGCCCCCAAAATTTAGTTCTTTATTTGTCCTTCACTCTTAGCATCTATCAATGTTTGTTTCCTGAATTATTACTTCAAGGGTTACGAAATGATGATTTTATAGTTCTATCTTTTCTTTATTATGTATTAACTGGAATTCTTCTAAAAAACTTTCCTTCATCAACTATCACTATTTGGTTGTTCTGAAATATATTTCATATAATAAAGACAAAGTAAAGGTTGAAGTCATTTCTTTACTTGTAAATTTTCAGAGTAACAGTCCATTGTTTTTAAGCATTGGCTACTAAAATTGTTTAAATAGTCGTTGTGATTCATTAAGAGAATGGTAAAATCCTTAATCCCTGGGCCCAAATGCTGTGTGTCAGGAATGAACTTCTCATGAAGACTCAGTCTTTATGTAATTATAGATAAGAGGGCCATTTTTAGGTACTTTTATAGAATGGACTGCTCATTCTGAAAAGTTTTGAATGTAAAATTCTATTCTTTTTCCTTCAAGCTCATAGATATTTTTTCCTCTCCTCTTTTAGTCATAAAACTTAAAAAATCAATTTATGCTCTTTATAGTGTATATAATATTTGTATAGGAAGGAGAAACATTGCAGTAAGGTGGAGTAGTGGGGATGTGAAAATGGAGATCTTTGGAAATTTTTCTGGGTCCTGACTGATTCACAGTTTAAAGGATATTCTTAAAGCAATGGGCCATGTGGCATTCCACTATTTCAAATATTTTATTTTGGAAGAGAGTTTAAATTAGAACATTTCTTCAGCTGTTACGTTGAATGTCAATGTTAGATAACCAGATAGCCTTCTCTACACTTATTAGCATCTGTAGAGCTTTGCTGTTTACATAGAAGGGATTTGACAGTTTCTGTGATTCCAAGAGTTGCGATTTCATGGGGAGTCTTTCTGAGGCAAAGGACTTTTTGCATTCCAGGATGTTTGCCAGGACATTTATCTTTCTCCATGCATTTTGTTGACAATCGCCCTCTTAGCAGGTGACAGGTGTGAAACCCTGCTTTTAAATCAAATTTATTAAAGAGCTCTGTGAATATCTTATTAGGATTGTAGCAAACTTCAAACATGTCTAGTGGCAAGGAGTATTGTTTGCATAGGACATGATAGCTCAACTTATTGCATGACCAGCTATCCCTTGACCTCCATATCATGTTCTAAGAAGCTCGGGAGAAAAGCATGTTGTAGTCTCTTCCCGAATCTAGGGATACAAACAAAAAATAAATCTTTCTCTTCCTTGGTAGTTGTAAATAAGGTACGTGTGTTTAGTCTGGAGAAGTATTCCTTTCTCTGAGAGCAGTCATGGCAGAAGTTATATTCTGTGGAATCAGGGCAGAATGCTGACAAGAAGGCAAATGGCACCCGTGTGCTGTACTTTTTGCAGATTTGATAGTGATACTACACTCTCAGCTATGGTATTAATTCTTTTTTTAAAGGCAGAAGAGAAAGACATCTTGGTGATCTAAGAAATTTTTAAAAGCACCTAAAGGTTGTAATCTTCATGGCAATATGGAGAAAAATCGTATCTTGTTGTATTAATATAGTGCATATTCTGGTGTATTGTGGCTCTCATCTGGAGTCTAAGCCACATCCATGAATGGAATCAGAAGTGTTCAGGCATTCCTGGAGCTCCACCATCACCTCCCCGGGCTGTCTGACATTGCTGTGGTCTTCCAGAGGCAAAGGTGACACAGCACAGAGGTATAATGCTGGACTCCAAGGTCACAGTGCCTGTGTTTGAAATCTGACTTTACCATTTAAGGACTGCATGACCTTGGGCAATTTACTTAACTCCTCTTTACATCAAATTCTTCATCTCTGTAGAAAACATCGTAACAGTTCTTAGTTATTGTGAAGTTCAAATAAGACAATAGTTCTAAAGTGCTTAGAACAGTGCCTAATGCTTGGTATGTACTCAATCAATGTTGGCTTTTCTTCTTTTTCCATTATCGTTATTGACTGGTGGGAGTGGGCTGGCCAAGAGTTGATATGCACAAGGTTTGCTTGGGCTTACATTCTGGCTTTGGCATTTCCTGGTTGCATGGCTTCACACAAGTGTTTTAACCTTTCCATGCCTCAGTTACCTTTTCTATGAAATGGAGATAATAATAGTATGTATGGCATAGGGTTGTGCTGATGATTAACTGATTAAAAATTGTAACAGCTTTTGAAGAGTTCTGACAATATTTGGCACACAATAAATATCAGCTAAGGTTTTTCATCGTGGTTGTATGAAGAAATGCGGCCAGAGGAGAGGAGATTGGGAGATTGACACACAGCTAACTCATGCCTGATCCTTGAAGAGATGGGTGTCACAGGTAGATGTAGCAGGAGTAATTTTCTTTTGGGGGCCAGGTGACGAAGTATAGCACGAAGGGGAGGGTCGACCCCCACTATTAACAGGAGCAAGGAGGGGTTTTCGTGCCTTGAAAACTGCAGAAAAGGTGGTCCTAGTTTGGTGCCTGGGAACCTGCAGGGCATTGCTGATAACGGTGGTGCCGCTGAGGGGAAGGGGTGGTACCTGGCAGGAAGGGGCTCATTGGTGGGCCCTGGGGTAGGGTGAGTCAGGTGCCAATATGCAGCTTTGCAAACATCAGAGCTCTGACACTGAGAAGAGCTGAACAGAGCAGGGAGAAAGAAAACAGTGGTGACCATGCTGTGACAGGGAGCACATGTTCCTGAGCTAAGGAGACAGCATCCACAGACTTCGAGAAATAACGGGCTGTGGGAGTGCGTGAGTTCAAGTGCTTAAAGAAAGGGCCTGGCCTGTGAAGTGCAGGCAGAACGCCAGTGTGGTTTTTCACTTGTGAGCTTTATTCACCTCCTTAGCAAGGCCTGGTCTATATTTGGGAACCAAAGTTCCAGACAAACTCAGACGAGTAAACAGGGTTGTCGGCTTTAGCAGGGGAGGAAGTCATATTGTAAAGAAACCTGATCAATTATTTAAAAACATCAAACCTGTAACCTCAAAGGTGTGTAATAGAAGCAATATAACCACATAAGGTGGGTAGGTTAACCTCAAAGGGTCTAGTCATGTTTCGTCGAGGATTTTTTGAGATGTATGCCTTCACTCATGCATTTAGCAAGTACTCACTGAATGCCCATTATATGCTACACACTGTTCTAGGAGTCAACTGTGTTTCAAATACAATGCCTGCCTTTTAGGCCCTCATGTTCTATGGGAAATACAGATTAATAAACAATTAAAGCACATAGGCTATGCCTATGTTCAGCTTTAGTAGAAGTTGCTGAGCAGTTTTCCAAAGCGGTTGTAACAAGTTATATTGTCGCCAGCCATGTATGAGGTTTCTCATTGCTTCATATCCTTGCCAACACTTAGTGTTTTCTGTCCTTTTAATTTTTGCCATCCTGTGGCGTGTGTAGTGCTTTTGTATCACGGTTTGAATTCACGTTTCCTTAATGAAATAATGAAATTGAGCGTATTTCCACATGCTTGTTTGCATTGTGGATATATTTTTTTTATGATGCGAGTGCGAAAACCCTGAAGTGGCTGCTGGCCAGGAGTGTTGAGCTAATCATGGAGGAATAAGAAGAGCAGAGTGAGAGAGGGAGAGAGCAGCAGGAGAGTAGGCCAGAGAAGAAATGGGAGAAGCACGCGGTCTGGTGAGCCATGTGAGACTGTGGCTTATTCTCTGGGTGGAGAGCTTTGGGCAAAGGGTGGGGTGGTCTGACTTATATTTTAATAGGACCACTGTGAGGTAGAATAATGGCTCTCAGAGATGTCCAGTGACCTAGTCTGCAGAACTGTGGCTACGTTACATTACATGGCAAAGAGGAATTAAGGTTGCAGATGGAGTTAAGGCTGGTAATCAAGTGCCCTTGAGATAGGGAGATTATCCTGAATTATCTGAATGGACCCAATATAATCAAAGGGTCCTTATAGGTGGAAAAAGGAGATAGATGAGAAAGAATAAGAGGTGGCAGTATGAGAAGGACTTAGTCTAATACTGCAGGCTTTGAAGATGGAGGAAGGCAGCCATGAACCAAAGAATGCAGAGGGTAGGGATGGGTAGGGGTGAACTCTAGAAGCTGGACTAGGCAATGAATGGGTTCTTTCCTCGAGCTCCCAAAAGGAACACAGCCCTGCTGACATCTAAACTTTAGACTAATGAGATCCATTTTGGCACCCAAACTCCAGAACTACAGGATAATAAATTTGTGTTGTTTTAAATCTTTAAGTTTGTGGTTATTTATTACAGCAGCAATAAGAAAGTAATACAATTACTATGGCTACTGTGTTGAGCATGGACTCCAGGTAGTGGGCAAAAAAAGAAGAAAGAGAATAGTTAAGAGCCACTGTGATAATCCAGGCAAGAGATGATAGCTACTTGGATCAGAGTGAATATAGTTAAAAAGTTATACCTTATAAGGAAGAAGACAAACAAAACTACAAAAATGAAACTGACTTTTTTTTTTAGAGTCCCTACCACATGCCAGGCTGATTGCTAAGCACTTGACTTGTATTTATTTTTTTCTTTTAATCCTCACAGTAACCACATGAGGTAGGTACACCACCGTCTACGTGGCATACAGGAAGATCGTAGAGGTTAAGTCACTTGCTCAAGGTATATAAAGTGTACCCAGACTCTAAGATGCCAAATCTCTCTCTTTGTTCTCCCTGTTAACTGAATTATGTTTAAATGTTTGTATTTAAGTGGTCTCAGCTATGTCTTGGAGTGTTTCGGAAAGGGTGGACTGGAGGTAAAGCAAGAATTGTAAGAGTTCTCCTAGAGGCAGGTGGTCCTCCATACACAAAAATAAGGGTGACAGACTCTGGCTCCTTTCCAAGAGAGATCCCCCCTTTATCATCATCCTCACATTGTCTGGGCTTGATTAAACCAAGGAAGCCTCTGGGTTCTCTGACAGGTTTAAACTACTAATTAGAATTTAAGAAGATAGTGGCTGTAATCTAAGTTAGTGCGAAGAGCTAATCCAGGATTTTTTTTTCTGTCAGAGTTATTGTAGGATTATTCAAAGTACCTGATTAGAGAAGATAAATAGTGGAATGGGCCTCACACCTCTACTCTGCTGTGATGGTACGAAAATTGCTTAATTAAGGCTTATTCATAGAGACTAATTCTACTGGCTCCCATGGAGTCAAAGAGGTTCGTGGTTCATTCAACCTCTTTTGATCCAACAGTAAATCTTATAGGTACATGCAGATGCTAGAACTGGCTGCTGATGTGTGGACGAGTTTGGACCCTGAGGTAGACAGCACACAGGCATCTGTCCTACCCGTAGTCACCTGCAGTTGTCCTCACACATTTGTTGTGCCTGTAGCTGCTCTGAAGACTTGCTTGGGAAAGTTCAGCTGATTGGGTCTTTGTCTCTAGTTTCTGAGCCCACATGCCAGTGAGAGCTATTGGCACTCTGCAGAATTCTCTAGGCTTTACCTACTGGTGGGTAACAGGATGATTTTGCAATACACCAAACGTCTAGTCCAGGCCTGTGTCTTGTTCATTCTAGTGTCATTTTCACTGCAGGGGAAGACAGTCTGTGTCCTTCCAGAGTAGGAGCATTCTTACCAACTCCTTAGTTGTTTTTGTTTTTTAAAATGTCTCTTGAGCAGTCCAACTCCCAGTGGTGTTTCCAGAATGGAAGTTTACTACCTTGTAGTGAACACTGACTAGCAAGCACTAGGTTGGGTCCTTCACAGGGGAGGTTTTATTGAATTCTCACAATGGTTCTGGCACAAGTAGATATTACTGATCTTCCCATTGTGTGGATGCGGGGACTGACATCCAGGTAAATTTTGTAATTTGCTCAAGATCAGCAGTGACCGTGGTAAGCAGGAAAGTCATCAGTCTTCTAAGTCACATCACCGATTTTATTATAGAAAAAGCAAGACTTTCTCTAGGGCACTGGTGTCATTGGACTGAGATGTCAAATTACACAGAAGTACAGTCTTCCCTCTGGTTGTGATGATCTGGAACTCTGCTCTCCTAACTTCTTGCTATAGATATCTTGAAGTAGAGAAGAGGGAAAAGACAGAATAAGGTGGAAGGAGAAAGAAGGACATTTGTTCCTAAAGGAACCAGTGTCTATAAGGCAAAGAATTCAGAAGTCTTCTGAGCCGTGAGTGGCAGACATGCTTTTAACCCAGTAAAGGAGACTTGAGAGGATACCAAATGGTGAATACGTTGCCTTTTACATCTCATTTTCTCATTCACAAAATTGAATAATTACATCCTTGGGGAAGAAAAAGCTACAGCATTGAATATACAGTATGCAATTGATATCACTACAGGTAGCAGATTGGATTTAACAAGCCATATGGGTTGTAATTGTCTAAGTATGATTAATTCATAATGTTTGTTCATTTTATGCTTTATATTATGATTTGTTATTATTTTATTTAATTACAGTGTAAGTCCTTTTTTCTAGGCATGATCAAAAATACTTGGGGATTTTGATATCCCTCAAGTGACAACAAATAACTTCCTAATATTTCTGGACTTTATCTGGGACTTGTTTCTGTTGATGGAAGTTCCACAAAAGAGCAAAGTGAACTTGGAGCAGATGGTGTGTCTGTCCGTTGTAGAACTCCACTTGCAGCCTCAGGAAAACTTTATACAGAAGGTGGGAATAATGGCTTTCTGCTCAGTTTGTTGTAAATTCTAAATGGGTGATTGAAGGCCATAATGATAACTGTTGTTGGACGCCTCTGGGCTTCAACATCTGGCAGATGCCTTTACTGGCTGACAGCTGTTAGCCTTGGTATTGTGATGTGCTGCCCAGAGCTTTTGTTTTAAATAGGCTGCAGATTATGCTAGAAGCAAGTATCACCAATTCCTGTATGCAGACAAAAAAAAAAAAAAAAAAAGAACAATTTTATTTTCAGGATTAACTTTACCTTGGTACATTTAGTAAAAAGAGAACCTTTTGCATATTGTTATGGAAATACTTCAGCTTCTTATCCTCATAACCCAAGATTTTTATTACCTTTTTAGCACAAGAATTTAAATTAATATTCTAAACCCTATTTAGCCTCTGTCAGAGACAAATCCAAATTGCTAACAAGCACAAGATAAATTTAGGAAAATTGGCTTATGTCCTGAGATTAGGTTCAAGCTGAATCAGTAAAACTCTTATAATAAAAAAAGAGAACAATTTGCATTCTGGAGGTAGCAGATTGAAGGGGTAACATTGAAAAATATGGTAATCTGCCCTGGAAGAAGCAGTTTCTCTATGATTTAAAAGTGTGGAATTTAAGAAATAATACCGGCAAGATGTTTGGAGTAAATATTTCTATCACTAAGATTATGCCAAGATATTTTAAATGTAGGTTTTGGGTGACTAACACAATTTAAATAAGAATAAAGGTAACATTTGGAAACAAAATTATCACTTGAGGGCTTTTACATTTTAGAATAGTATTCTTTCTCATCAATTTTTTCAATATTTAAAAAGTAATTTTTAATTGCTTTACCCAGTTTTATTTTCTTTCACATTTTAAAAACATTGTTACTGGATTTAAGGATCATGGACTTTTGGATTCTTTTTTCTTTTCTTTTTTTTGGTAGAAGCAAAAGCTATTTTGATAAGAATCAGAGAGAGAGAGAGAGAGAGACAGAGAGAGAGAGAGAGACAGAGAGAGAGAGAGAGACAGAGACAGAGACAGAGACAGAGATTGAGAGAGACAGTGAAAGAGAGAGGCTTGAGCCTGTGCGATGTGAACTTGCTATTTCAAGAACTAAGGTGGTTGGCAGAGTCATGGTCTGAAATGATCCAGCCTATAGCTACATACTTTCCATGTAAAAATACAAGTCAGAGTTTTGAGGTGAAGGAAAAGGAGGTGGTAATGTCTCCTCTGAGAGCTTTTCAGAGAAAGAAGCCTCAGTTTTTAGAGGCAACAAGGAGAATATCCTGGGAGAGTAGAAGTAGAGACAATTCTAATATCTGGAAATGCTTCCTCTTTGTTAACTCAGAAGGCAAAATATTCACTCCTTCAATCTTCAGTGTCCCTGCCATGTCTACTACCAGAAACTGTGTAGCTTTATGTCTTCCTTCTTTGTGAAAATGCCAAACCTCATCATCAAGGGAGATTTCCTTTATGTGTCTAAGTTGCTGGGCACACTGTTGATGATGATGATGATGGTAAAGATCATGATAATGGTGCTACTGAGGAGGATAACTATCCTTACATGAAATAGGAAGCAAACTGTTTTTTAAAGAGCCCTGTGTTTTAGATGTCCTTACAAGTATTAAAACATATTTTAGGAACTCCACCAGTAAGACCGAAATTTCAAATCAGCTACTTCCAGAAAGCAACTTCGAAAGAGTCCAAAGTTGATATCTGCGTTAATGATGGATCTAGCTATATAACTAAAAACCTGAATCAAAGAAAAATGAAAGATAGAACTCATTAGGTAATAAGAGATTGGCATATGCTAAGCATCTTTAGTGTCTTATCCCACTTAATTCTTATAAGAACTCAGAGAGGGAGGTGTTATTTTTATCCCTGTTGTACAGACATAGAAGCTGAGCCATATAGAAAGATTGAAAAAACTGCCTGAGATAGACTATTAAGTGGTGGACCCAGAATTTAAACCCAGTCTTCCTAATTACAAATTCATCACTTTTAACCATTATCAATAGAGACTTATTGGTTCATTGATTTTCAGCAAAAGAAAATTATTAAGGAAGTCATTACCTATTGCCTCCTGATCATGCCAGTCATCATTAGGTTCCCCCCTACCCCCACCCCCCACCTACCCTCCAACCCCAGGTCAACTCTGGGTGTCCTGCAGCTGGGGCAGAACCTGCAACTGTATTTGAGAGATCACAGCATGTTGCTTTAGCTATGAATAAAACATTGCAAAATTATAATTTGGATATTGTGATCTTTCAGGGAGTGAATGATGAATGTGAAATGAATCACAAGGGCAGCATGGCAGAGAATAAAGAATGCTCTCTAAAAGTCAGGGCAAGAACTCTGTCACTAACCGGCAGTGTGACCTCTTCAAGTCACATAACTTCTCTGAGACTTTTTCCTCAACTGCAACATGAGAGCAGTGGAGTAATTATGTCCAAGGTCTCTTTACGTTATAACATATGAGAAAATGGGCCTTATTGCTTTCATGCCATTGTGCTTGTTAGGGTGGAAACACATTTCATTCTGAGACCTATCCTAACAAGTATAATTTGATATAGCTTGAAAACAGAAGAAAATGGCTTTACCCATTAAGTTTTCCTTTTCCATAGAAGGTCTAGGATTTGCCATTTGGGGAAGGGCTGGGGAGGCCTGGAAGTTTGCCAGTTCTCCTGAAAAAGGGTTGCAATGTGGTTATGCCAAAAATTCTGCGTGTCAATCTGGACCCAATACTGTGCCTCTTGTTATTGTCTGCTCCTGCCAACTGCTGCTTTCTGCTCCAGCTGTTTGGAATCTAGACCTGGCACTCTCGGGTCTCCCTTGGCAGGTTGTGTGTGCGTGTGTGTGTAGATTCAGTGTGACATGATGAAAAGGAGCAAAGACAGTTTTCGTATACAGAACTTTATCTTCTTTACCTGCACATTGCAGAACCAAATTCCAACTTTACTTCTTCCCATGTGACCCAGACCTATCTGAGTCTCTTCTTAATACTATGGTTATATTGAGACTGCAAAAGAACCAGTGATAATAAAACGAAAAGTGTATAGGCTGTTCACTGGTCTACCTAGCTGATCGCCCAGCATATGTAATGGTATGAATCTGTGTGCATCCATAGAACTATACAGGCATCTCGTGCCTTCTGCTTTTTTGTATTTTCTCTTGGGTAAACCATAGGGATTGAGACATTTATAGTTTTGCCAGCATACCTGTGGCTCCATTTCAGGTTTGGAGGCATCTGGGTATTTCCGTGTGTGTGTGTGTGTGTGTGTGTGTGTGTGTGTGTGTGTGTGTGTGTGTGTGGTGGGGAGGTGGGGTGCTCCTATATGTATGGGCAGAGCCCAGAAACAGGACTGCCTTGGAGGGTGTGTGGGGAAGCTGCAGTCATTCATGGCTCAGCCACATCTTGCAGTTGCTGTTGCAGCCTGGCCGGCAACATCGATGATGGCCTTTTTGGCCCATGGCTTTTCAGATGGCAGTTAAAACAGGGGCAGCCTCAAATGGTCGAAATTGTGAAATAAAATGTAAAATTTTGAAGTAGTTGAAGATTTTTTCCTATCTTTCTGTCATTTTCAATTTGTTCCCTTTATTTATTTATTTTTGTTGTTGTTATAATTCTGAATCTTTGTACTGTTTTACAAACCCTCAGATTTTCTAGTTACTTTGGTGGTTGTTTGAACAAAATTGTAATAGCCATTTCTTCTTTCAATAAGTATACTCAGTTGGTTGCTGGGAATATAATGATAAGAAAGAGAGACTTGACTCTTGCCCTCATGTAACTTAATTTTAACAGGGACAACACTAACTGACCATAGTGCGGTGTGGTAAGCTCTATGGGAGGGGACACCAGGAAGTGAATAAGAGTTTTGCCTGCTGGAATAGAAGCTTTGCTGGTGGCTACTGGTCATTAGACATTGGGCTATGCATTGAGAAGTCTGCAGAGTATGCAGGGGTCTGTCTGAGACGATCAGATTAACACATAGGAAACAGAACCATGGATGGCCAATGTTGTGTTTTAGAGGTGGTGCTATTTAGGATGTCAAAAGTAGTCAACTCTCAATATCCAGGATTTGTTTTTATTTGATTCTAAATTATTAAATGGAAATTTTGGGGCTATGTGATTAGTTAGGACTTGCACATCTTAACTTTTTATGGGTATGTAGCTTTTCTTAATTAGCTCTTAAGTTTATTGAAAGTAGAAATAATAAATTTTACTGTTTTGTGTCCTCTATAATATCTAGACCATTGCTATCTATATAGTAGCTACTCACTAAATATTTGTGAAAGAAATGCAGGACATAATGATTTCTTATTGTTTTTTCTGTAATCAATTCTAGAACATAAGAAGGATGAGAGACTACAATTACCCAGAGAGTTGAAAGTTCTAGATTCATCACTTGCCCTTCTGGTGACTGTTTTTTTTCTACTAACGCACCGTCTATTATTCAGGCCCTTCCTTCACCCATTTAGAATACGGATGAGTGAGTGTAACTCCTTGTAATATTTTCAGTACCAAAGTAATCCCTCAAGCATTTGAGGGGATGGAGAATGACAGCAGGCAGATGGGCCCATTGACAAGTATTATGTCCCCTTGTGGTACTCCTGTCACAACTGAATTATTCTGTCATTTGTGCTGTCACCAGATCAGGCTGATGCAAGAAGTAGAAAGAAGAGCATTTCTTAATCACAGAGGGGAATGGCTCTGTGGCATGTGTGCTTTCTGTGAGAGGGACCAACTTTATTATTTTCTAGATGTGGAGAAAGGGGGCATGGTGAAGCAGTTTGTGAATAAGTGACCTGCTTATGATAGTGACAATATTTTGAATTGCCTCTTGATTTGGGTTTCATTATGTTTAACTGATATCTCTCTACTGCATCTGCCCACCTAAATTTAGGGAGCCCAGCTTAGGAGCTTAAGTGTTGTGCTGGACAACAGGCCTTGCCAGCCAACCGTGCTGTTTCATGTTAAGGGCACTTCCTTCCACTTAAGCCTAGGACCCTCACCTGTCAACCTCCAAATAACTCCATGAGTGGGGTGATCTCCTGCCCATGCCATATGTGTCCCTCCCACACTGCTGGGTCATTCTTTGAGGACACTTCCACCCCACCCCGCCCCGCCCCCCCGACCCCTGCCCAGGACTTCAGGACATTCATGAGCTCAAGTAGCCTGGAAGGAGGAGCTCCCATAGTTGTACTTTTGGCATCAGATTTCTAGTCAAGTCTCTGACATGTGACTTGAAAAAGGTCTATTGTGATTCCAATTCCAGAGCGTGTGATAGTCTTGAAAAATGGGGGAATAGAATGGGTTAGGGCCCTTCGAAGTCAATTCCAGAAAAAGTTATTTGCTGAATATATTTAGAATCAATTTTTTAAAAACTGGGGGACTATAGTCATTTTTCCATTGATCATCACACTTCACATATTGCTGAAATTTTTCTGAATTATTCCAAAAACTTCATTCTACTCATTTTCTACATATAGCCTTTCTACAATTTGCCAAGGTGAAGTTCCCAGTGCACAAAGATTGTTATGTTAATTCAACAAGTACTTGTAAAGTATCTATGTTCCAGGAGTCTGAAAAATAATAAGGCCTGATCTTGACTTCTGGAAATTCAATTGTCATCAAAGAGGACATTAAAAGGATGTTTGGCTAAATGGAAGTTCACTTTCCAGAGCATTTCAGCATCTGCTTAATGCTTCTGAATAAGGAAGATGTATGTGTGTATATGTATACATATCTAAATATTACATTTTAGGGGTTATTTCTCCCATACTTTGAATTTGATATGTAATTATGAATAAATACTGGAGACATAAAAATAGCCACTGATGCCTCACATGATCCTATTGGCTTTGGGACATTCTTATTAATGGCAGCAGTGAATTTACTATTTGATTTCATTTTAGATACTAAATGGTCAGGCACTAGATACTAAAGCAATTTTAATTTTTTTAAAAATTATAACTGGGACTGAAAGTTGGCAGGTTTATGTACCTCTTTTTTTGATTATTTAATATAATTTTTATTTTTTATTTATTGAAAAATTCAAATCTATGCAGGAATAAGGGGCACAGTAAAATGAAACCTATATGCCCATCACCAGCCTCAAGAATTATCAACTTTAAGCTAATTTTCTTTCATCTATAATCTTCCTGTCCTCTATTCCTTCTCACTTGCCCTGGTTTACTTTCAGGCAAATGCCAGATGTATCATTCATCTGAAGATAGTTCAGTACTCACCAAGTTTGTTTTTATGCTGTAGGATGTCATTAGACAGGGAACACGCCATCTTGTTTTCATGGTCCCTACCATTCATGTTGCCTTTTACCAGCCTGCCCTCATCGCCATTGCCTGCCTGCCCCTGCAAGCATTTGGGTTTGCAACCTCTGAATCTCCTACTTTCTTATCTCCATTCACTTTTGTTATTACTTTCTCAATGTATAATTTGTACTGCTGCCTATAAATATCTAAGCCATATTGATAACTATATCCAAATTCAATGTTAGCTTAATTTTTATCCCTTGAGAGGTTTAAATTTTATTTTTGGGGGGAGTATGTTTACATTCCTCACTGGCTAATGGGTTTGAACATGCTGGCTTATTTTGGATTCTCTGTACAACTTGATGAAAATGACTTTCAGGATCTGTCTCAAAATTAATGATAACAAATCATTAACAATGTTACGTACTTTAGACTTTGCAATCATATACCTGAGTTTTGAAAGGCAAGTAAACCATGAAGTTTATAATAATTTGAAGCAGATGCCTCAATCTAAAATGCTACTGCTGCTTCTAAACTACAATTACTAAACTTCATGACAATAAATCCCTTATGTCATCCAGAATGAAATCCTTCAGGATTAATAGCCTTTCCTGGTACTTGCAAAGCACAGAGTCTATTTGCTATTGGCAAGCCACCTACCTTAGAGAGAGCAGGGTAATAGCAATGAAAATTACACTAGGGAAAGGATGACTCAGAAATGCTGGTATTCCTTTGCAAGAGGATATAATTAAAATAACAACATAACTTAATTATAAATAGAATATACATATTTTTATAAACATAGATAACATATATCACTATACTTAATATTATGTATTATATTTATGATATGTAATTTAATGTATATACTTATGACATTATATGTGTTATACTTAAAAAGAGAATCATGGTTTTATAGCAATTCTACTGTCCAGTTACAGAGAGATTTTGTCATGTCAATAGAAAAAAAATCTAGAACTGGTAAGAGAATTACTTTTAAGCAGTCTAGTATTTTAGTGCTTTGTAAGTACTAATGCACATTTTAGAAACTCCACTAGTATGGTTAATATTTCAAATTAGCTCCTGCCGAAAAGCAGCTTTGATGGTGTCCAGAGTTGATATCTATGTGAATAACAGGTACAGTAATATGAGTATGATGAAAACCAGAATTAGAGGAAAACACATTATCGTACTCCCTAGATAAGCATGTGTTAGGGTAGCATGTTTAGATGGCAGAGCTGTGCCCCTTTCAGACATTAGTTATCAGCTTGATCAAGGATTCTGCTGCTTTTATCTTTCTTCCCTTAAAAGTATAATATATGAATAACTGCTTTCCATCCATATGTGTGTGGCCTGCTGCTGTGGCCTGTTGGCCTAGGCAGAATGTCACCGGGAAAGGGGTAGTGACTCAAGGCAAGAGTCTTTAGCAATACTGATTAAGTAGAGAAGTGCTGGGATTAGAGGGAACTCTGTAAAGATTTTGTGATTTTTCAATATTTAATAGGGAATGAAACTTTTTGACCCCTCAAATTCACTGGGAATTTGTTGGATTAACAGAGAGTACAAATATGAGATGTTTGGAGCACCATAAATCAAAGATCCAAACCGTAAGATAAAGTATTATTTTATGTAAAATCAAGGATCGAAAGATATAAGCTGGAGGCAGAAAAGCTTAGTAGTTTGAGTTTGGACACACACAGCCTGTTTGTACTTATTGTATGATCTTGGGCGAATCACTTAACCACTCTGGATCTTAGTTCCCTCTGTACAATGGGGGTCTGATAATAATACTGACTATATGGGATCACTGGGAGGAGTAACTGAGATCATATATGCAAAAGACTATGTACTTGGCACAGAACCAGTGTTAGACAAATATGAGCGAGACTGGCTCTCTTTTGTCCTCTCCACACTGTCTCTGCTCAGTTGTGATATTTAACATTGAAAACCATAGTTGATGCCTCAAAGAGAATGAGAAGGGGGTAAGTCTTTTTTTCTTTGTTCCTCTTCTCTCCCTTCAATCTACTCTCCTACTCCCAATTATCAACTTACTGTGAAATTAGACAGTACCAAGGTACTTAAATAATGCTGTACACCCCCAAAACTATGGTAGAAGATTTTTATCTCAGAGTCTAAACCCAAGATGCATTCAAACAAAGGCTATTTTTTATAGTCACTTATTTTAAGATTATGCCATTCCAATACCTAAGAGCGAGTCCATAGACTGTATTCTGTATACTGTATTTCATGTGCTGACGTGTAAGCTGCTGGGCCTCTGAAGACTGGTTGGTGAAGTTAGGGATCCAAGCTGCAGCGCATGTTGGGGACGTCTTGGCTGTCTCGTTGTTCCTGGTGCATGGCAGATGTGGTTTATGTTCTGGTGGGCAACAGCTGTCCTGCAGCCCTGTGCAAGTGTACACTATGTAACCCATTCTATCATATATATGATTAAAAATATCTCTTGGGTTTGAATCGAATCCTTTTCTGATTATGCTGTTTCAGGTGTAAGCTCTTTAAATTTCAGAAATATTTTGATTTTGGAAATGTCATTGATTCAGAATTGGTCAGATTCTGGATATGCCTGGGAAATTATCTACTGGTTTTAAGTTAGAAAGTCTGAGGCACTGTAAAGAGGATCTTAGGGCACATCTATATCTTAGGTCCAAAATAAATTAAATTGAGGCCTTAAGAAGGCAATTAATCAGCTGAAAGAAAATTTGGCCTCTGCTGTCAAAGAAATATAATAATCTCCAAGTTTCTTTTCCAGATAGAGACAGATTTTATAAACATTTTGTTCATTGTTTGACTATATATTTGCTATGGACAGACATTCACATAGCATCTTTCTTTCAAACAATTTAGGTACTGGGTGAGGACTTTAAATGAGCACAGCCAAAATCACACAATTAAAAAAAGAGAGACAGAGATAAGAAATGATCACAAGTGGACATGGAGGAGTGAGGAAGATTTTAGGTAAGACAGCAGAACCAGCTAAATCAAGTCCCCAATGAAATGTTGCTACAATCCAAGAGATTGTGGGCTATCCTGGGACTAGAGAAACTTATCTGTGGGCCTTTACTCTGTTGATGATAATCTTTTAGCCCCCTTCTTCTTTAGCATTTTATTAAAGTAGTAGGAGAATCTTGGGTCAGTGAATGAAAAATTACTAACTTCTCGATGCTCCAGCTCCTTATAAGCAGAGATTGTCAACCCTGATGGACCTCGCATTCTCCATCCAAACCTTTTTGTTAACACTGTTCAGAAAGTGACATTCACAGGTAAAATAATCTGCCTGCACACAAAACGTATACTGCCCAATTATAATATAAAAGTAAAAGTCATTTAAAATAAAATATCCTTTATTTTAGTATGTAAATGCTTGTGTGCAACTGCATAAGAATCCAGACATAGTCACCATGCCTGTGACAGCTACAGAGGCATGCGATGTCAGAGTCTCAGATACCTAGAGCAGCATTACTGTCATGAACTGACATTCTGAAACAATGACAACTCTTAGTAAAGTCTCAAACAAAGCAAGAAATAATCTTTCCTTGATCAACTGGAAAATTCAGAGCATGACAAAATTGTGCAAAATGCAAAAGAATCCTCTGTCTTTACGTGCCACATGGAAGAAGGTTCTAGACTGAAAAATAAGATGATGTCATGTAAATGAATGTGCAGTGGATCATTTCAAAGTCATAAGGACATGGATATAGGATGGGTCTGTGTTGTTTGGGAATGTCTGTGCATTGCAGGACATCTAACAGCCTTGGCCTTGCCCAGTAAATGTCTGTAGTACCTCCCTCTTATAATTCTTTTGACATTCAAAAGCACCCCTGCAAATTTTCAGAACATCCCTTATGGGGCTTTTCCTGAGCGCTTGGGAGCCATAGCACCTGATCTTATATGTTCAATGAAGGCCCATGAGATGGTGGGCTGGCAGGATACTGGAGAAAATAAAACGAGGACAGAAAAACCACTTATGACACCAATGTTGGGCCCATGGATTGGCAGCCCAGAAGCCCCCATGGTAATGCGGTTGATACAGTCAAGTCTGGGCACCCTGCCGTGGAGGCTGCGTGCTCTGCCACTGTCTGTCACTCTTACAGTTCCTCATTTGTCTCCTCTAAGAAATCCTTGCTAATTCTCTGTCTGCTCTCTTTACAGTTGTCAGCTAGTTGTGATTATGGATATATTTGGGCAGGGCTCATCCAGTGCCTACTGTTGAAGTTTTCAACAAGAGGATCACTTACAGGAGTAGCGTGGCGCCAGGTGAGTCCTGCTGTAAGCTCGTTGTAAGACTGGCTTTCTCTTTTCAGATTAACATAAATGATGAACACCCAATTTCTATCTTTCAAAGAGGAGTATGAATTTCCCAACCAAGATAGCCAGATACCTCGCCTCACTTTCTACCTACACAGTAAATAAAAGTTTTTCTAAGTCTTTTCATGGCCACTGATGTCATCAAGTGTGTCCTCTTTCTCCGGGACAAGATTTCTATGTACTCTCGCTCATAGGATGAGATGCAAAACAGTTTTCTTTTCCAGAGTCGAACCAGTTGGCAAGCTGAAAATGAGTGACTGAGACCAAGTGTAGTCAGTTTTGTTTGAATCTGTGCTTTTTCTTCCCTCATTTCCTATAGTCACAGGAAACTGTCAGGCCCAAGTCATTGCCTGCTCCTGGTCAGGAGCCATTAGCTTTGCAGTGACCTCTACGAGGCTACAAGATGTGAAAATGGCCAATGTGGTTAGTATAAGATGAGTGGTTGAGAATACAAGCATTACTTCTGGAAAGCAGGAGTCTGAGTTACTGATGTGGCCAAGACTGGTTTTATATCAATGAGCCCTTATTGCTAAGGGCTGGAAGTGGCTGACATTCCCACTTAGCTCTGGACCTTCTCTAGATTGTGTTTCTCCAGCAAAGTAAAGGTAAAAAAAAATGATCAGACCCACACCTTTCCCCCATTATGATTAGTCTTTCATACCTCTAAGGAGGATAATAAAATCATCTCGTTTTTAAAGAATTATTCTTTAAAAGAAAATCTTGTCCTACTATCTATCTATCACAAGAATTATTTGGACTCAATCAGGTGGTCCTTAGGAATGCAGTGTCTAAACAATTTTACTCAAAGACTGTAACATGTGAGTCCAGCTGGAGAGAATTTTTGATTATTGGTTATAGAGACTTTTCAGAACATTCAGAGCTTTCTGGTTGACACTTTAATTTCTGGAATCTTTTCCCTCAGTACAATAGTATAAATAGTCTCTTATTTCTTTATTCCTTTAAAAATGAAAGTGGAGGAAGGGTCCAGTATCATTAGCAAGTATTTATTTTTCTCTTCCTTAAATAATTCATTTCCCTTCTTACTTGAACTGATAAGCTAGGTATAGGGCATTGCAGAACAGCAAATGTGTATAGATTATTCTTATAAAATCACATATTATCAAATTTACCAACTCTGGTAAATTTATCAACTCTGGGCGTCATACGTGAAAAGTTGGGCTCCTCTATGTTGCCCTCTAGGCAGACATGAGACTTTTCTTTATCCTACATGTGTGATGCCTAACTGAGAGCATTAATTTATTTTATTTTTAAATTGAATCTTTGAGTTATAATTTTACTAATGAGATAATTAGCCATCCTATTATTTTGAGTACTTTTGATTACAATCTCTAAATCCTTCTTGAAGAGCTTTATGTATCCTTTTTCATCTTGGAAGTCTGCTTACCCTCCATCAAGTATGTTGTTTGGAAATCTCTCATTTCTTTGCAACAAAGAAACAAGAGAACAAATACTTTTTATACTTTCTTGCAAATTTCTTATAGCTATTGGTCATGTTTTTACTATCACAATAGGAAATCGGAGCAAAAAAGACTGAGGCATTTTGTTAACATTAGACACGCAATGTCCAAAGATTCAGACATTTTATTCTTTAAAATTAATCCATGAACCTTCATAACAGTGTCAATAAGAAAGAACATTAAGAAGAAAAAGTGTTAATAGCAGATAAGTTTTCTTAGGCCTGAGGAGTCTGATTGTCCCTAGCAGCTACATTAAGGTAGTGTTTCTGTTATCTATTGCCATGTAATAAATTACCCCAGAATTTAGTACCTTAAAGACAACCACTTTATAGTGTTCATAATTTTCTACATCAGAAATTCCCGAGGGTCTCAGCTGGGTCGTTCCCTTTAGGGAGTTCTCACTCAGTTGCAGTCGGATGTTGTCAAGAGCCATAATCATCTAAAGGCACAACTGGGAAAAATGTCCAGGGAGGTCACTGTCATTGCACAGCTCGTGCTGGCTGTTGGCGAGGGGTTGAGCCAGGCCGTTGACCAGATGTCTACATGTGTGTTCTCTAGGTGTCGTGAGCTTCTCACAGCGTGGCACCTGGATCCCAAGAGGGAACATCCATGGAGGTAGTGTCCAGAGAGAGAATGTTCAAGAGTCCAAGGCAGAAGCTGTAATATATCCTCACTCCATTCCTGTAAAAGAACTTTGCATAAGCTGTGAAGCATAAATCATTACATTTTAGCCACACGACATTTTAATTTGCTCTAGGCGAATTACAAAAACACACTCAGTTCAATTGGTTTTGTAAATAAAAGACCCCAAGTACGAAATGGCTAAAATGTGATTCAACATTACTCTCAGTGGGGCTATCAAATCTAAAGTTATGTGACTGCAAACATCATCTTTTTTTTTTAGACTGCATACTTCTGATGAATGTTTTTTCCAGTTGTGCCATACATGAATTCAACCAATGAGAATTCAGCAATATTCTGATTTTTAACCCTTTTCCCTTTTGGAAAAAAAGAGCAGCTCACTGCCAGCATTTGTCTAACATCACATTTAGGAATGCTACATTTTTCTAAGATTTGACATTTTTAGCAACCGAAATACTAAAAACAGAATTGCTATAAATAGAACGATGTCATTTGTTTCCAGAGACTATCGATATACTAGAACAATGAGAAAATAATGAAAGCAAGATATTTTATGGCAAACTTTGGGGGTAAAGTTAGGACTAGAATCCACAAATTATCTCGGGGTAAAGGCTGTAGCCACAAGTGCCGCCGGCAGGTGTTCAGGGCAAATGGGAAATGGGTTAAAAACTGATTATTTCTCTCTGAACTTGGAATCTAAACTGTAGTGGTAATTTATATGGCTTTTTGTAAACAAAATAAGGTAATTTTAGAAGTAGAGTCCTCATAGCTAATGACTAATAATAAAATAATGTTGCATTATTACAAAATAAGTCTAGGCAGGAGAGAACATGACAGGAACAAAAAGATTAGAATTAGTCTTGGCAAAAAGACAAAAGTGAATAACTTTAGAAAAATTAAACTTGCTTCATTTATAGCTTTCGCTTGAGCCTCACTGGGTTTGGATCTGCCGCTGTGTAGAGGCATTGCGAATTTAACTTGTCTCAATCTAAGCTAATGAGTTCCCCTATCTTACCATATGTGCCTCTCTCTGCACTAGTGGACACTCACACCATCCAACCAGTCATCCAGGCAAGAAATGTTGGATTCATTCCAGAAAATAAAGTACAAACATTTCAGTTTGCCATACGGAGTCCTTTGCTATTTGGTCCTTTTCCATACTTCCAGCTTCAGTTTCTGCTACTCCTTTTAGTGAACCTGTATTAGTGAGGAAAGTTTTAGGCTGCAAGTAACAACAAACAAATTAAGTTGTATTTTTCCGTTATGATAAAAAAAAAATTTGAAGTTCAGTGGCTTCCAGAATAAGTTCAGTAATTCAGCTATTCCATTAGCAGTGTCCTGTCCTGGGGCCCTCCCACAAGCATCGCCTGAGATAAGGGCTCGTGTACAGGTGGTTTATTTGGGAAATGATCTCAGGGACCAAGAGTGAGGAACCAGGGAGAATAAAACAAGGAAAGAAGGACACCTCAAACACATTATTGAGCTGGTCACCTCTACAAGTGACTGGTGCTTGATTTGTGAGTAGTATATAAAATCTGCCTTAGAGTTATTTGTCCAATGGACAAAATGCGTAAGCATTTATCTATGGGCTCCTGCCCCAAATGGTTGATAATTACTTGTGGGGTGTTAACTTACTTGCTGCCCTGAATCATAATGTGTGAGTATCGTGTGGGTTCCCACATGCATCTCATGCCACAGCCAAAGAAGTCCAGGAGCAGGAAGTGAGAGACAGGTGGTACACACCTGAGGTGAGATGTTGTCAATTTGAGCTCTTTGAAGGTTGCCTGCAACCACTACACAGCTGTGGCTGGACCATTAATGAGACTGAGGCTGTGGATGGCAGGTATCTGGCTTTTCCCAATCATTTAAATATAGTAATTCATTTGCTCTATCTTATGACAGATACAAAATCATCTCAGAGTTAATACGCCCATATTACTGACAGGAACATATCCTACTAAAGATGTGTAGCCAAAGTACTAGCTTCACAAATTAGTTCAATTATTTTTTTCTTATGTAGCCATGTTATCCAATTTATTTACTGTTAAAATCATTTGTTTCTCTTTGTAATAAAAAAATAGATAAAATTGACAACATTACTGAATTATTTTTTTGCCAGACAAAAAATACAATGAAGTCAAAAGACAAAAGGAAAACTAGCAGAAATTATTTTCAACACCATAGATAAAGGATGAGTTTCTCTAGTATATAAGAATTGTTAAAATTAAAAGAATTAGAATTTAGAGAACCCAATAGAAAAATTGGCAAAATACATAACAGACCCTTAACAGAAAAAAAGTAGATTTTTCCTAAACATACATAAGGGTATTAAAATTAAAGGTAGATTGAGATGCTATTTCTTACCTATTAGATGGCCAAAATTCAAAAGCTTGACAGCAAGTGACTATTCATAAAGAGTGATTAAATTAACTCTAATATGTGCACATAATAGAATATTATACAGCCATAAATAGAGAAGGAGGAAGACCTTAATGAAAGATTATGTAGCAAGTACTAGGATATGGTATCTTTGTATAATATATATAGTATCTCTTTTGTGTAAGAAAGGATTGGCAATAGAAGTGTGCGTGTGTGGGGGGGGGGTGTAATTTAAAACAGAAATGGGAAGGGTAAACCAAAAACTAACTAAAACCTTATCTATAGGGATAGAAATGGGAATGAAACCTCTCTGAGTATAACTTTTTATACAATGTTGACTTCTGAACTATATAAATATTTTAAATATTCAAAGATATAACTAAATAAAAAGAATGTGTAGCAGATTGTATTTTCAAAAAAAAATGGCCGCCATGCTATTTTCCATTTTATATGCTCTTCTAGAACCTTAGCACATCCACTTCAGGGGCAGAGTTCAGAGGTATAATAAATTTTACACAGACAGTAGAAATGAACTCTAATTAAGAGACTGGCAAAATGCGCCCAAGTGAATTTTGGACTTGCTACAGAGCAGTGACTTCGGTATGCCTCCATTTGTTCTCTTTTTGAACACAAGTGTTTATAAAAGCTATCATGTCTGTCCTATCACTGTACATTGGGTGTGTATGAGATAAACAACTTTCTCTGTAATTCACAGTGTTTAAGATCACGAGAAATTTTACCCAGGAAGCTATACTTGAGGAATTTCATCCAAAGAGCTTTCTCTCTTTGTATGACATGTGCTCTCATTTTTCTTAGGTAAATATCTAGGAGTGGAATTGCTGGATCATGTAGTAGGTATATGTTTAACTTTTGAAGAAACTTCTTAAGAAACTGTTTTCCACTGGATTTACTTTAAATGATGAGATCTAGTGCCTCAAGCCTGAGCCCAGTACCATTGCAGGGTAAGACTTTGGGGGTCTCAGAGGAAGAGAAAGTACATTTTGCATGTTGGGAGGAATGTGAATTATTAAGCCACAGGGTGCATCGCGAGAGATCATATTTTCCAAAGAATAACTTTAACAATAACTCCCATTCCACATGCTCTTCCAGAATTTGCTGCTCCTCATCGAGAAGTAGAGTCTATTTTCCCTTTCCTTGAAACTGGGCGTGCCTTTATCACCGACTCAGTTACTGAGTTTTGGTGGAAGTGATGTTATGTGATTTCCAAAGCCAAGCTATGGAAGGCGATGCAGCTTCTGCCTGGCTCCCTCTCAGCACACTTGCCTTTCGAATCCAGTTACTAGGCAGGAAGCCCAGGTCACTTATAATGAAATGGCTCGGGTGAAGAGGAAGAGACGCCTCCAGTTCTCAGCTCAGACTGAGCTCCCAGCTTACAGTTAGTACTTGTCATCGTGTGAGTGAGCCATCTTGGGATTTGATCCTCCTGCCCTCAATTGAGTCGTCACATCTGATGCCACATGGAGCAGAGGCGAGCCTTCTCCATCGAGTCCTACAGATCCTTCAGCAAATTAAATGATTTTATCAAGCTTTGTTTGTTTTAAGCAACTAAATGTTCTTCCGTCATTGCTTTTTATTTTTTTACTTAAATTTTTTAATTGAGGCAGAATTGATGTATAACATAAAGTTTCCGATTTGATGAGTTTGACATGTTGTATACTTGTAAAGCTATCACCACAATCAAGATAACGAACATATCTATTACCTCTAAGTTTCTTTGGGAACCTTTGTAATCTCCCCCTCTGCCCTCCCCTCCCAACCATCAACCACTGATCTGCTTCATGTCCCTGTAGACTGGTTTACATTTTCTAGAATTTAACAAATGGACTAATACAGTATGTATTGTTTTTTGTCTGGCTTCTTTCTCTGAATATTATTATTTTGAGATTCATTCATGTTATTGGATATATCAATAGTTTATTTTTATTACTTGAGTAGTAATCTATTTTATGAATATACCACAATTTGTTCCATTCACCTGTGGTTAGACATTTCCATTGTCTCCAGTTTTTGCTGATAAAAAATAAAACTACTATAAACATTTGTAGTTCTTTATATGGCTGTATGCTTTCATTTCTCTTGAGTAAATCTGTAGGAGTAGAAGGGCTGGATCACATGGTAGTGTATGTTTAATTTTTAAAGAAACTACCGACTGTTTTCCACTGCTTTTCAAAGTAGTTGCACCACTTTACATTCCTACTAGCAGTACTTGAGAGTTCCAATTGGTCCAATTCTTTTCCAACACTTGGTATGGTCTGTCTTTTAATTTTAGACATTTCGATATTTATGCCAAAAAGATTGGGGACCGCTGATGTAAGCCACTAAGTTTTGGAGCGATTTATTCTACAATAATAGGTAATTGCCATAGGATGAAAAATGCACCCCCCCCCAATCGAATATAAACATAAACCATTTTTAAGGGCATTAAGAGTTGTACTTGTTGAGGTCCTTTCATAGTTAGAAATATCAGAATACATAGTACAGAAAGAGAGCACTGGGGTCCCAGTTTTGAAAGGGTATAATGCTATTAAAGAGTGCTTACAGTCCAAGTTTAATCCGTATAGAACTTAACCAGCAGTGAACAAGTCATTGAAAGCTTTGATTTAGCAAGATGTTATAATGACACCAATCAACTTACCTAAATATCATAGTCAACAATAAAGGAAGCCTGGAGTGTCATGAATGTTTAATTGGCTTTTGATCCCCTTCTCTCAGTCTGACCATCAGTCTCTTGCAAATAATATTCCTCACTACGTATTTTTGAGTCCTCATAAGTGAAGCAATTCTGGGCAGGTGACAGCTTCTCCCTCCAGTGGCTACCTCCAGGCAATGAGTTTCCACCCCAATGGGAACATCAGGTGCCCCTGAAATACCAAAGGTGCTTGGTATCCAGGTGAGAAAGAGACCTCTTCTTGTGCTTGCTGGCAGAAGGATCCCCAAGCAGAGTTGCTTGTGCTACATGCGCTTACAAAAATTTTCCAGAAGAACTTCTTTGAAAGCAAGTTTTAGTCCCTTTGGCCCAGTCCCTTATTAGTGGCCAGCAATGAATCAAATCTGGGACTAGAGTAGGAGAAAAATCCGACTAACAGACATAGGGCTGTGTTCATTTGCATGTCCTCTCTCTCTTTGTCACTGGGCCAGGCTCAGTGAGTCTGAATCCTTTCCTAAGGATAAGGTGTCACCCCAAATTCCCCTCCACTTCTTAGGCAAAGAAATTTCAGGCAGGCCTACTTCAATTTTCTTTTTGTCATATATGCCTGGGCATGTTTGAGTCTCAGCAGGTTCTTAACCACAAATTAAGCTGAGATAACCCCATCCTCAAACGGTGATAAATCAGAATTATTCTACTGCGCTCTATTGTACAGTTAAATGTTATTGTTTAATTTCAGATTTTTAAAATAGATGTTTAGTTTAATTTTCTTGTTTTCTCAGACCAGACTACCCAAAAAAACCTTCTCCCCAAATAGTTCTTTTATCTCATGGTTTTTATTTTTCTTATTTCTTCTTCATTTGGATGATTTTCTTATCCTTTCTTCATTTTAGCAGTAAAAATTCTGAGAAGCTAAACATTCAGACTCCATGTGAAAGAATAAAAATTGTGGCTTCTGCATGTGTTTTGTGATTTGGTCTCTCAATTCTAGTGCTTAAATTGAAAATGTAAACATCTTGATCAAAAACTTTTCAGTTGGTTATCTTTAATCCTTCATGATTAAAACGGTAAGCTCAACACTCACTTTCTCAAGTACCCTTGGAAAGAGAACTGCTCTATTACATCCCTCTCGTGGCCCCCTTCCCCAACCCTCCATGCATTATGCAAACAAAAGCCTGAATGGATAGGGTTCACACTGAATTTCAGGAGGCCGTGATTACTTCTCTGAAATTTAAAGAAGAATCCCACATTTGACAGAAATTGTTAAGAGTCTACAATTAACAAATAGATATGGCATTAGTGTTTTTCTAATCAAAATCTATTGTTCTTCTGATGCTCACTGCTGTTGTGTTAACTGACAGTGGGCTGCCCTTCCAGGAAGCCCGGGGAGAGAGTGGTGCATGGAAGAGGTGAGTGTGCTTTCATGCTCACTCCCAATCTGTCAGATCATTCCAGAACAGCGCAATTCGTATCCTGCCCTCTCTTATGATGGTACCAATTTGTCTCATGTTAAGCAATGACCCTTCCTTTCCTGAAGTTTCTTTTTTAAAAAAATAAAAGAAAGAAAAAGAAAGAAAGGAAAAGAAAAGATTATTAAGTTCTCATTGAACTAAAATAATAAAACAAAACAGAACTCCAATCTGCTGGAGCTGGAAGCCTCTTGCTGGTGGTGCTCAGAGCAGGGGTGACATGATATTCCCCCTCCTGTCCAATCCCTAGAAATCATGGCAGACAATATAGGAATTACCATGAAAGTCTTCTGCAACTTAATCAATCTGATAATGTAATTTGTTTAATGAAATAGTGACTTCAGATGTTCCTTTATGAAAGTATGGCAATGAAATAGTTTATGAGCAGATTTTCACAGTCAGTAACCTATCTAATTTTTTCTAAAGCATTCATTCAAATGCACTACTTGATGTAAATGAAAATAGCCAGAGATGGAAAATCTTCAGATGTCCTCATTTAAATTTAACTTTTAAAACAGAAACATTCGTACCACTAATTTTCACGTTCTGGGGTATTTTGCAAGCCTGTATGATGTCCCTGAGATATGTTCAGCTGACTCTGTTCAAGACTTGATGCTAAATAACAGCTTCCAATTTCACAAACCATCCCTAGCTCCTCCTTGTCACCTTGACTCTATGGTGGGGCTCAGAGTCAACGGCCATCTTGCAGGTGACCACTTAGCTCTCATTACTGGCAATGTGCTACTTAGGAAGCTCAAAGGTTTAACTCCTTCGGGCAAAGGTTGCTCTCATTATACTTGAAATTCCCTTGGAGGGATTTCACCATGTGGATGAGTGCCAGGCAGAGCTGTCAGAAGACGGCTGAGCACACCACCTGGGACCTGACTGTACCCCACCTCCTGGTTCCAGGCCTAAGTCCAGCTGCATTCCAAAATTCCCTAGTTTTATTGAAGGAGGAGGAGGAAAAGGAGGAAGTCATCTACTTTTTTGCATGTGTAAGTCTAAATAATGTTACTTGCTATTTGCAATCATAAGCCTCAATTAAATTTACACCTTAGAAATACGTGAAAAGGTTTCCTAGAAAAGGTGATATTTGCAATGGTTTTTGAAGGCTGAATAGGAGCCTACCAGGTAGACATGGTAGGAAAGGAGGACATAACAGTAGGACAAGAAAGCAGGCCCGCCCCTAATGGTTACTGCAGGGCCAGAACAGTACAAAAAGAGGCCCAAGTGCCGTGTATCTAAATATTTAAAAGTTATAAATCAAGATAATAAACAAATAAAATATAATCTACTCCACTTCCTTGCTAAATTTACCTTTACAATGACTGGGAAGACCAAATTCAAATTTGAATTCTAGCATTCCTAGACGATCTAGGCTGGAATGTAATGGCAGGTAATGAACAGGTACCTGTCCCCTGGAGCTCCTTCCTGGGAGCCTCGTTCCTTCTTTCCCCACCCCTAGCTCCATCTTGTATTACAAGGGGCCTCATGTGCCATACATGTGGACACCCTGGTTTTACCTCCTCTACAAGCAGCTGCCACCTGGCTACCCTTAGGCCTTGGAATGATCATGGTGGTGTGAGCTGCCGTTTGGAGGATGCACATGGGAAGAGGCCCACTAGGCCCTAGCAGCAGGCTTGGGTCCTTTGAACAGGGAACTCTGGAGCCCTGGGCACTGAGAGTATGCTCTAGAAGGGCATGTGCAGCCTCTGGGCAGGTGTGTAAACTTGGTCCCACAGACTACCTGCCTGGTGGAGAAGGGTGGTGGAGGGAGGTCATAGCAGGAGCCTCCTAAAGCACAGGGACCCGGGCATGGGTCCCTCTTGAAAAGTTGAAGGATGATTTTTTCGAAAGACTTGAATGATAATCGAAGTTGTAAATAAACATGGTGGACGTGAGAAATGTTAAGAAGGTCACTGTGTCCCAAACATTTATTTATAGGAAGAGGTAGGAGATAAGAGTTGGGTAAGATTGTGAAGGGCATGGTGAGTAGTATGGATTTTGTTTGGTGGGAAATGGAAAATGTTAAGCATGAGAATTTTAATTATTTCTTAGGAAAAAAAGACCGAGGACAAATGGAATCAGGGCAGTGGGAAGACCTTTTAAGATTATTGGAATTTTTGCATGTGAGAGAAGAGCTGGATACTTGAACCAAGGAATAGAGGGGAAAGACCAGATTCAAGAGACATTTGTGAAGTAGAATCGACAAGGTTTTGTGAGAAGAAGTCTAAGATAACTTTGGGATTTCCATCATGGGGATCACAGTGCATTGTCCAAGGGAAGGAGTTTAGGGCAAGGCACAGGTTGTCAAGTCAGGTGTTGGGCATGTTCAGTTTGAGGCTCTGTGATTGGCACTCTAGCAATCATGTGATTGTCAATGATAATAGAAATTATAGCCATAGAGCTTTGAAATTTGCATCCTAAGTATAAATCTGGAAAAAAATGATGTGGGAACATTTTGGAGAATTTTTTATAAAAGAAGTTTACTCATTTAATGCCTGCGTTTTGGACATGATTGATTGCTAACGGGAAGCTTTAGGACAATCAATTTCATATTTTGAGGTTGCTTCTGTGATTCATTTAATAAACCTAGGCCCTCATCCATTGGAAAGAAATAGCTCATGTAGTGGATAAAAATAACTATTTCTTTTGAGCAGCAGGGGGGAACCTGGTGTGGCAGCCAAGACCTTCATAGGTAAGTCAGTCCCTCTTGGCATCTTCTTCGTATGTGCCTACTATTTTAATATTTTAGAAGAGGCGGCAGGCAGCTGATGCTCGTTGGCTCATTGGATTTTCTAAGCATTGAGGATAATTGGAACAAGGAGTAATATTTTCAGAATATAAATTCTAGATGACTGAAAATTTCATTCAGTGTATTTAACTTGTGAAACCAGAGCATTGAATTTAACTGGATTCTTGGAAATTTAAGGCTAGAAATTTCAGAATATAAAAAGCTATTGAAAGTCAACCATTTAGAAGTGGACCATACCAGATATTCTAGCTGGTGCTCTGAATGGTTAATTTTTCAATGAGACTATTTCCCCAGATAACATTTAGTTGTTCTTTTTCTTACCTTTTTACTTGTAGCAATAAGATGGCATGTTGTTATTTTCCAAGTTGCCTGGGATTAATGCTCATTTTCTGGTTAATTAAAATCTTTTAATTAAAAACACTCCAAGTTCAGAGCATTATTGTACTCATTACCATTTCTACAGTATTTTTGCAGCTCAGCTATTATGCAAGGCTGCAGTAATTTTCACACAGCCCTTTTATTTCATTTGTCTTTATTGAAGACTTTGTTCCCATTACTGGATTGTCTCCTGACAGCCTAGAATACTCCCCCAGACTCTCCTCCTGAACTGTATGAAATCTATTTTGCATTTTCAAGTGTCTGGGCCTTCCAAGATCAGGTAAGTGACTGCATTCAAAGAAAATTAAAAATTGGGGGGTACACTCTCTTCATATGAATCTCTTTCCACTTGGTCTTCAAATCTCCCACATACTTCATTTTTGGCATCTAAAGCTTTCTAGGGATAGAATTGGCTTAGTTCTGGGAAAAGTGTTAAAAATAATTATACTTAGCATGCATCAATGGCACTTATGTATTCATTTTAAAACTATAATACACAATGTGAGTTTATGATATTTATCACTTACTTTTGAGGGTGTTCCCTGAGTTGGTGTGCCTGCTTCATTATATACTGTGGGCAGCTGTCATTCTTCAAACACTTATTGTTTGCTGATGGGATTTCCTATTCCTCTCATCCCTGTCCATTTTCTGCTGGACAGGGCACCTCTTTTCATGTTTTAATAGGTGGTTGCTGTCCCTCAGGGCATGTTTCTAGGGTTGTTGTATGGGTGGGAGGATTCATTTTGACTTACAACCCACTCCAACTTTGGCGATTCACAGAAGCAGCTTAAACTAGACAGAAAAACCAAAACATGCTCAAAGTATTCTTAGCAAGAGGCTACATCAACTTTTGAAGATGCACATTTAGAGTATCTCTATGGGTTTTCCAGTAGCAAATAGCTCTAAATATAGAGACAAAAGAAATCCGTAGTAGTGATGACGCAGGTCAGGGCTCCTGCCATTGAATTTGGATTCCACCCCTCTCAAGGGCAGAGGAGGGGTTCCTACACAGACCCTTTCTGTGTGTCATTATACTCGAACCTGAAGGCCCTATACCTGCATGTGTGCTAGCATGCTGCTGGGCAGGGCTTACCAGGGGCCATGGTGGCTTCTGGAACCCCTGTATAGCTCTTTCAAACAATAGCTCTCATCTCTGTAGCATGTTTGGATGTGGTCCTGTTTGAAAGCAGGGGGGTAGTCACATCGCTAAGGGAGATTCAATGGCTGTTTGGCTCATCTTTCTGCCATTTCTAAATTCTTTCATTTCTTTTCAGTTTCACACTCTACCTCAGATGTATCCCCAGGTTGCCCCGGCTTCAGCTTTTGCTCTATCTCACTGCCCAATATAATAACATTATGATCATAAATTTCAAAAAAAGAAAAACAAAATTAGTGTGGCTTTTCCCTATCTCTCCACCTCAGGAGTAGTATCTGTAGTATCATTCCACACCTGTCATGCTAGCTTAGATATGTTTTCCCTTGAATTTTACAGATCTATTTGATGATTTAACAAGCATTTCTTAGCAACTACTATGTTCCAGGGCCTGAGTTGGGCCCTGGCGCTGGAGTAGTAAGTAAGTGAACATAGTCCCTGCCCTCCTGGGAGGTACAGATCAGTTAAAGTGCTGATAGGCGGATGCCATATGGCTTTGACACAGCAACTGCTGGGGTAAGGAGTGTTGTCTCCCAAGGCAAATATGGAAAGAAAGCCCCTCTGTCACCACTGCCGTCTTCATGCAATTGGTGGGGACTGTGAGAGAGCAAGGGTATAAGGAATTTTTAGGTGGTGATTATTTCTATAGACTGACAAAAAAAATTCTTAGAGTTCCTGGTCACATAGCTGTCTAAAATCCTGCTGACCTTTGTACCACTAATTCAAATTCACGGTCAGCTTGGAGCTCCAGGGCTTCACACATCTCCTAGAGAACACATAGAAATAAGTGCTCTCTGGAAGCCCAGCGACAGTCCTTGTCAAAGGCTGGTTCCCTCTGTCCAAGTGAGTTTTATGAAAAAGAGAATATCACGTAACTAACCATATTTTATTCTTTGACATTCCAATTACATTAACCAAGGCAGGCATTAGAGATCAATTGACGGGCCAGCCCAGTGAAGTGAGAGCCGAGAGGGATGGGTCACTGAGAAGATGGCCCTGGGTGGCCATAGGCCAGTGGTGGGTGCCTCTGAACAGACACTTTCTCTGTGAACCTCGCCCTGTTGCTTCCGAAGTGCTCTCCCTTTATTACCTTCCTGCTGTCCTTTTCTGACAATCTGAGCCTGTCAATCCTGACCATTGCCTGGGTTGGAAATCCGGTTAACTAGAATTTACCTCGCCATTTCAAAAGGCAGTTTCTGTTTGTGAGCAAAATAAATGAGTGAGTTCTCAACTACTGGACATTTTCACCGAAGTCCTGTGAGGCCCCAGCTTATGTTTAATCAATTTATTTCTAACTTAACCAGCTCAAGATCCAATGGATTTTACCTTTTCTAGAGCAAACTAGCTGTGCTTTCCTTCATTTTGTAGCTGATTGACTATGGCATGGAGTTTAGTAGATTGTGGATCAAATAAATGAGAACCATAAAATTTCTTCCCTGGGGACTAGGTTTTGATTATTTCATTGACCCCAGAACAAAAAATGTGCCCTCTGGACCAAAAAACTCCACATGATAACCCAGGGCCAGATGCTCTTGTCCAGGACTGATTCAATTACATTTATTAAAAGTGAAAAGGTAGGAAGAGTATATTTTTGGAGAATTATTATATGCCTTGATGGGAGAAGTACTGAAAGTAATATTCAATGTCTAAAAAACTGATGATTCCTGGAAAGTGAGTGTCAATTTGGCACTCTAGGGCTCAGAAAAAATTCCAGGAATTATGATAGGATAATTATGTAAAAATTATAGTGATAGTGAGGATATGCTTTTATTTGGAAGGATCTAAAAGCCTTGCAATTATATTACTACTGAAATTTAGTGCTTTTTAAATGGATGAATATCATATCGGAGAATGCAGAATTTATCAGCTTATTCATGAATATTATATAATTTTTTTCTGCTTTGAAAATTTCTGTGTCCTGAGTGCCTATTATGTGCCAAACTTTGGAAAAGAGAATGTGGTAGAATTAAAGGAATATATTTAAAGTGTAGCAGATCTAGGTCAGAAGTCTATTTGCTACCTGTATAGCCCTGGGCAAGTCTTTTAGTCACAATAAACCTATAATAAGGATATAATAATACTTGCTTATAAGGTTATAATAGAGACCTTTGGGAGTGTTTGCCTACTGATGTCCTCACTTCTCAAAGATCACCTTCCATTCAAGGCTGGCTTCATGGGCATGTAGTCTCTTTGGTCCCATAGGACCCTGTACTTAGAAGGGCCCTACTCTTGGACAGTTCTGCCATCACTATCTTAAAATTCTTAATAATTGTTAAACAGGGGCTCTACATTGTCATGTAGCACTGGGCCCCACACATTATGTGACTGACTCTTCGCCATGCACAAGAGTGCCCTACTGTGGATGAGTCAGTCAGAATAAATCTAGAGTGGCCGCATTTCCTTTCCTGGACCCAAGAGATATCCATGCCTTTCCCTTATAATTTTCCCTTTTTACTCAAGGTTTTCTATATGCTTTCTGTAACTCACAATGAAGCCTCTAGCAAGCTGCTCTTGGATAATAAAATTGGCATGTCAAAGAATAAAATGTGGTTAGTAGTGTTATTCTTCTATCTCATGTTGGATTGAGATGGACATCTGGCCCAAGGTGGGCCGACCACAATGCCTCTCACAGGCATTGGGACTGAGAGTCTCTGGTTAACCTTTACGATTGTCTGAAGATGGAAGGTGGGGAAACTCAGAAGCTATAGGGCAGTCATCATCTGTGTACAGGGAAAAGCCAAGAAAGCCAGACTGCAGGTAGAGCAGAAGTGGGAAACAGATGCACAGAGAGAAACTGAGGTGAGAGACTGTGGTCTCACTGAGGGGCCAATGGAACAAATGTCGTGGCCTGACAATTTCACAGTTTCACTTCCTGTTCCTATTGGAATGGAGCTATACTTTCTGTCCTCAAGTTGTGAGATACCTACATTTCTCCCCCATTAACTGCCTCTTTTAGTTTAAGACAGTTTGAATGAGTTTCTTTAACTCAAACCATCTCCAACATAGTAACCCATTCCCTCATGGGCTGTAGTAAAGACCAAATGAGCCGGTGTAACATGAGGTTAGCACTTTGTAAACTTTAAAACTCTCTACAACCATGGCATTCCGCTGGTTACATTAAACCACAACAAGAACAACAACAACAAACAAGCTGATAACTAACTGTGGACTGGTAAAGTCTTTAGTGTTTATTTCAAAATTGCATTTATCAGATAATGTTCTTCATCTTCTAAATTTTCTAAGATGGACCTTGTGTTACATACCAAATGTCACAAAGTCATGTATAAAGTCATTTAAATGTTCGTGGGGAAGATGCCACATTAATCATATAATTTGAACTAATGTGAATATTTTTATAGGGTTATTAACATTTCAAAGATGTTAGGGCTGTTTTGGAATTTAAAATTAGATTTATGGCTTTGGGGAACACATAAAAATCAATCTGATTTCTTCTGGTTTGAAACCATGAGGTTGAAACAATTGAAAGCAACAGAAAACGTTAGTGGACGGAAGAGAAAAGATAATTCTAAAGATAAGGAATAGAAGGTAAATACTAAAGAACTTGGGAAAACATGTAACTGACAGATGTTAAAGCTTGAATTGGGCAAGTAAGTGGAAAAGTATGGGAAAGAAATGAAAGCAAGAAATCATCAAGAAACAGGTTTATAGCTGTTTATAGGCATACAGACCCTAGTAGAGTTTATTTCTTGGTGCTTTCTTGCTGTCTTCTATTCATTGATCCACTCACTCACTCATTTTATATGTCTTATACTCTGAGGTACTGGGGTCGTGGTGGATTTTATGTTCCAGTGAGATTAGAGAGAGACTGAAGAACTAGGGATTCATAGACCCAAGGGAAGGGAAGGAAGGAGAATGGAATAGAGTCGTCCTTTAACAAGCACCTTATTCCCCTGAGAGGTCTCTACCTCTTGTAGTGTGGCAAGTGCCATGCTAGGTGCTTATCTTTGTTATATCATTTAATCCTGATCATACTCTATGGTCGATAGGATTTCAAATGCCCACAGGAACAAGGCAGGCCATACAACATTGCATGAAGAAGACAGCAAATTGGAGAGTACACAGGTCTTTCAAAGAAACATCTATTGCTCAGCTTTAGCTGGCTGTTGACATGTGGGAGTGAGAATTCACTACTGTCAGATACTTCATTTTGCAAGAGAAACCTTAAATCCATTTTTTTAATGTGAAATCTGATTTTTAAAAATGGATCCATTTTTTAAAGCTTATATAGCATTTGTGAAACAATGTGCATGAGATCATTACCGTAATAGCAACAGATGGGAAACAATCTAAATGTCCATCAATTGTGGACTGATTCAGTAAATTATGGCCCATCTTATATAACTAATCTGCAGCTTTAGAGAGTAGCAAGGATCTCCTTATGTGTTTCATGAGATCTTGCTAAGTGAAAGAAGTTAGGTATATCGCAGTGTGTATGATATTCCATCATTCATGTAAATCGGGGGGGTGGAGAATATACATGTTCACATGTGTGCATTCATTTGAATATGAAATAGAATATTTCTGAAAGCACACACACACACACACACATATATAGATAGATAGATATAGATAGATAGATAGATAGATAGATAGATAGATAGATAGATAGATGGATGGATGACAGGTAAGTTAGTAGCATTGGTTGGCTCTGGGAAGCAAAACTGAATGGCTGAGGAATGGGGCAAAAGGAAAACTTTTTACCTCATTCTCTTTTGTATCTTTTGAATTTTGACGAACAGAAGTTTTGTGCAACTTGAGAGCCATCAGTTTGGCATTTCTTCTAGAGCCTTAGTTAATTCTTCCAAGTATCAGAAATCACCCAGCGGTTTTGTAGCATTATTGTGATAGACTGAAGAGTGTTTAATTGCTTTGAAGCAGAAACCTCCAAGTACAGAATACACATGACTGATGACACAGGTGTAAATCTCTGCTCTTTTACCTCTCATTGGATTTTGATCAAATTGAGAATGATCCCAGAAATCTTGTTCAGCCTGGACCTGCCTGGACTCTGTTGGAGTAGGTTGAAGTCCCAGTAGGTCCCATAATTACTAGGTCTTAGGGATAGCCTGACGTATGGCACAGCCATAGGCTGAGAAATACACTTAACCCCTTTATCCCATAAGACCATTATTAGGTTGGAGAAATTAATATATTCAATTCCAGGAGTCCTTGGTCATTTTGTGGTGAAGAAAGATTGTTTGTTGGGTCCCATTTATCTCACTCCTGGGTACAATGCCCTTCATAATAGCCGGGGTCAGCTATCTGCCAAAACACAACTGGCATTTTTTGATCTGTATATGATCCGGCTTTAGTTTAAGATTTTTACCATTTTGGAGTTATGATATCTCTGGTGTTTACTAAATGGTTGGACTGCTGTCTGCTTCCTCCCCCCCCCCCACCCTAGAGCTTTTAAGAACTTCCTTGTGCCCTGCCTTTATCAGTCAAAGTTCCAGCAGAATGGCATCAGATATTCAACTGAAGAGACTTTAATGAAGGGGCTATTTACAGATTTGTGGGCAGAGTTAAGGGCACCTTGATGGGATAGTGAGGCACCTAGAGAGATGCAACTGAGAGAAGCCATTACTAACCCCAGGTCTGAAGGGGCAAAAGAAAAGAGTGTTCGTGGAGCTTCGTGACAACTTGAGCCAAGGAGGAGCATCCTCTCTGTCTCTCTCTCTCTCTCTGTCTCTCTCTCTGTCTCTCTCTCTGTCTCTGTCTGTCTGTCTGTCTGTCTCACACACAAACACACACACTCACACACACACAGAGGAGCTGTAGTCAGGGAGTGGTCCCACCCCTGCCAAACCCTAGCATTAAAGCAAGAAGGAGTAGTAAACTAATACCTCAGCCAATCTCTCACCCTGCCCCTTGCTATTCTTTTACTCCCTCCCATTAGCAAAACCCAACCAGAAGCCAGACAGCAAGGGGGCCTTGTAAGGCAGCCTGTGTGCGAGAGCAACATCCTGGTGCACAGGGAGGTACAACAGGGCAGCAAATACATCAGGACTAAGGGTGGCAAATGGGTCGAGCACCCCTGCCTAGACACTGTCAGCACCTCCCATGAGGTCATCATTTTAGCCAGAGGTGTCCTGAGTGGAACGTGGGACACACGGGTTCATCTGGACCTATCCCATAGTATAGGAGAAAAATACATCATTGTCCTGTCTTTTAACGTGTTTGGTATTGGCAGCCATTCCCATTGAGGAACCATTCTATCATCTGTTCTTATGAATAACCTACCTACCTTCTACTTTAAAATTTTTAAATTCTTTTTTTTTTTTTTACATTTGAAAATTTGAATTAATATTTTTTTAAAAGACCCTCAAGGTTGACAAGGACTAGGATTGACAGTACTATGGCTTTTAGAAATCCCTGTTGTCCATTTAAATTTTAATGTTTCTATCATTTGTTCCTCAGTGTAAATTAACAGCCATGGCAGCGTGTTGGGTTTCTTTTCTGAAGTCGGGACTTTAAATTTAATTCAATAGCCGAGATTTACGGCACTTCTATATTTCACACGGCAGAATCAATAATGTGACTGAAGTGAAGAAGATAAAAATTTATGGTATCTTGCAATTTAATGGTTGAAAAGATGCAATTGGAGAGATCATAAATTGTGAAGGAGTTTATGCTTCATTGCTCCTGATTCAGTGCTTGCTGTTAGAACTTGATTTGTGGCTATTCACAAGGTGTGATTAATGATGTGATCGATGCTTGCTTCAGTGCAGTAAAGCAGTTGTAATGCTCTTCATTAGAATAAATAAAATAAATTGACTGAAGCTTTATAAAAACTGTGTAACATTTAAAATCTAAAATGTCAATTTTTTTTCCTGTTACAATTTAGGTTTCTTCAGGCAGTTTCCACCTACATCACATCACTCATTGTCATTCTTTTTGGATATTCTAGAAATCCATGTGGGTTTGGGTAAGCTTTATACAAAGCTCACTGAAGAGGAAAAAGAGAGTTGAATAGGACTGACAGAGCTAGAATATTGTGGTGGCTTGCTTTGCCATTCTCCTAATGTACATCTTATCCTTCTTAAACGCATGAAGTTTAAAGAAATCAAGGCAGAAAATGACCCTTCTATTCACAGATTTGATAATCACAACACCAGTGGATAGTTTCCCTTTTCAAAGTGCAGTGGATATGTATACATCTCCGCTGCAAGAGCCTGAGTGGGCACAGGCCCATCCTTTAGACAACTTTGTTTCAATGTTGGAATTTTGCTTGACATGTTTCTATTGTCAGTTCAAAAAAGTGAAGAAACACAGAAGGGGAACGGCAGCCTTGCTGTGGTTGGAAAGAATGAAATGAGTCTAGGTAATGCCTCCAGGGCCTTGGTGAGTCACTTGGGCTGGGAAAAGGCCTTGGCACGTGCGTAAAATTTCTTGCCAATTTGGAAACTTATTTGTCACCCTCGTAGACCAGTGACCTTTGTTTCAATAGCATGCCCTGATATTTATTACTGCCAATTATGTAAAACTTTTAGCCTGTCTTGAAGAGAGAGATGTATTTGCAGAAGATTCCTTAGCTTGGTTCATTTCATGTGTTCATCTCACCTTTTTTAAAATGCCTAAAGTCCCAAGCAAGTGACATGGTTAATCCTATGGATTTAGATAGTTCTAACTGACTCATAGGTGCTCCGATCACAATACTATTAGCAATTGTAGATTTACACCAAGCCCTGGAGCTTGCAAGCCTTTCAAACACCTTTCTAAGACTCAAGTAGATTCCACTAGGATGAATCTGCTGGAAAGGTTGATGTGGTGGCAGTTTTTGTTTTCTCTTCACGTCAAGGCCTTAAAAATGAAAAGAAGACCTGGGGGTGGGTAGTTCTCCTTGGTTTTTGCCTTTACGCCACATTGATATGTCTTCCTGTCACCTCGGGGCTCTGCAAGGGTATGACTGCGTGGTACTTCTCAACTTTAAGGTATCAATTCAACTGGCTTCCCAGGTTTTCTTTGTTTCCCTTAATAGATTCCTAACTTATCCTGTATTTTCAATATGATGAAGCATCTCAGCGTAGTAGAAACCTGACTTCTAAAAACACTTCCAAGTCATCTGCACTTGGCATTCCTCAATTGAGTGCGTTTTCTTTTGAGTTAGCTTCTGGATGCTAAATAGGAAAGAGAGTTGCACTCAAATTCCTGAAAGGTTTACAATCCTATGTGCATTTTAAGGGCACGTCCTGAGTTACTTGAGGGTATAGAAGCTAGAGGATGCAGCCAAGGAATGTACTGATTAAAAAATGACAAAATAAAGAAGAGAGTGTGAAGAGTCAGCAGAACTTGAATAAAACAGAATTGTTTGCCTCTGTCTGTGGCTGGCTTTCTGGGTGCTAACACACATTAAGGGTTTAGTCGACAATCAAGGTTGTCCTATTCCATTGAGGACTGCTCCTGAAGTTGGGAGATGCAGCAGACCTATACTGTGCATCCTAGGAGTGTAGGGTCTTCCCTGACATGTTCATCACCATGCAGCTGATGTCCAGAACAGTGCCTGGCATTGACAGCAAGCCCTCAATAAATGTTGGCTGAGTGGTGTGTGTTAATGACCGCATCTTTGTAAAGACCGCAGGCAGTCTAAGCAACATAAGAAAACGTCAACAGTTTACAGCCATGCTACCCTGAACAAACCCAATCCCGTCTGATCTCGGAAGCTAAGCAGGGTCAGGCCTGGTTAGTACTTGGATGGGAGACCACCTAGGAAGACCAGGTGCTGTAGGTGTAAAAAAATATAAAAATAAGGGATTGTAAGCTGACAAGGTCCTTGCAATCTGTGAGGTCAACCAAGGGTTGCTTTGCCTAAAAAAAAAAAAAAAAAAAAAGTCAAGGGCCATCACTGAAAGCTGTCAAAAATAAAAGAGCCTTGTGCGATAGTGAAAATCTGAGGAGAAAAAACCCCAGCACATTATTAAATAAGAGTCTACCCAGTTTCAGCAACTCATTGTACTTGTTTGGATATTTATGGCTTTGATTTGGCTTCCAGTCAATGCATTTTAGTAGTTTGAGGAGGAAGCAGCATAAGAAACCCCAACCTTTTTTGTGGAGAACGGAGCAGTAGGATTTTGCAGGGAAATTCCAGCCCAAATATATAAACAACGGATGAGAACTTTTTCATCAAACTTTGGGAAGTAAATAAACCTCTTTGGGCCTGTTTTCTTATCTGTAGTATGGGGTGGGATGGTAGGGGAAGGGTCAGAAGTTCCCTGGGGTCTCTTTCAACTTGTCATCCTTAGCTTTATGCTTCTCGTGTTTCCTTCTCTTTTATTTTTTTGGATCCTAATCCCCAACCTGCTGAACAAAGATATGTTTGTTCTGCTGATGCTTGATGCTTGATCATTCTCTCACCTGCTGTGATACCTAATTCATGATAAAATTGACTAGAGTTTACAGGTGGGTTTACAATGAGGAAAAAAAAAAAACATTTTCAATTCAATATTCGCCAGAATTCCTTCCCCAAATCTACCAGTCGCAGCCCTCTGCAAGAAGGCCCCACTACCGCTCTCTCTTCTTGTCATCCATCTGTCCTTCCTCCTCGGCACCTGGGCCTATTGCAATTGTGGGGGCCTTTGTCCACGTCCTCCCTACCCTAGGACCACACCCCTGCTTTACAGTCAGGACCCAACAAAGGGGAGGCCAAAAGGCAAAACCAAACCAGTCTTCCTGCAATGCATCTAAGCCAAAACCAAACTTTCCCCAAATGTCTCCATTTTACAATAGGATTTTGGCCTGACATTTGCCCAGTCTATTGAAATGGTTCCTTTTGTCTGTGTTTTACTCTGAAAACAAGTACATCCTGACTCTTAGTTTAAGCCTGTATCTTGAGCAATAGAAAAAAAACGCTAAAGCTTTGTGAGTTTTTAAGATATCAGTGACTGCAGGATAGGTTTCAAGGGATCAGAGATTACAGAATCAGTATGTGACCTGCAGCCCTTTGGCCAGCTGGCCTCAAGCCTGTAGCTCTAATTAGAGCAAAGGTTGGGCCTATCTTGCTTTCTAGAGCAAAGTCCAAGAATCTGGCTTTTTCTGTGCTGTTTAGGAAAATCAGGACTTTTGCAGGTAAGTTTCATAAGTCTTGAGTTAAGCTCTTAGCCTGGTTTTGTGATAAAGAAAAACGAAATTTGTACAGTTTGTGGCTAAAATTTGGTCTCAGCTCAATTTTATGTTGCCCCTAGTTTAGATATGAGTGGTGGGGGAGGGAGTGGTAGTGAAGGCTGCAATTGCTCCACGGCTGATGATGACGTCCACGTGTATCCACAAGGGAAGTAGCTGCACTATTGCTCTTCGGAACTTTTACCCTTTCTGCCATGTTTTGATGCTAGTAACTGCTCTAAGGTCAGTAAGAGAAATGTTAACCTGTCATAGTAACCCAGGAAAAAAGATTGCCGCGCTCTCTGAAAATATGAAGTGCTGTCTAAATCCTTAATAATAAAAACGTCTTATTCACCACATCGTCTCCATTTTCCCTCTCTCCCCCTATTAAATTTTGCTTATAGTTGCACAAAATGTCATGAAAAGAATAACTTTGCAAAGCACTTTAGAATTTCTGGAGTACTTTCTCCTACATGGTGTCATTTGGACCTTATTCATAACAGCTGAATGAGCTACGTTGGTTTGTTAGGTCCATTTTGCAGATGAGAAGACTGAGGGATAGTAAGTGCTTGCCCCTGGTGAGGCTTTTCAGACCATCATTCGGGTACAACACCTGGAACAAATACAGCACTTTGTGTTTGAAAGTACAGTCTGATTCTGTGAAAAGCCTTTGTGTGGTATTTCAGAACAGAAATTCACTCTGCTACCTTTTATAAATCAAAGTGATTCTTTTAAACACATTTTCCCAGAAGGTTTGAGCTAGCTCTCACACAAACAACTGTTTTATCAGGTGCTTTGTGAAAGAATAGGTCAGTTCTTCTGTGGCCTGAGGTGAGAGTTCACTGTGATTGCTGTCTTGCTTCCTTATAAAGTTGTCATGATTTAGGGAACAGGTGGGGGAGGAAGAAAGGATCTTCTTCATTCAAAGATTCCCAAACCATTCCTGCTCTGGTTGTTTGAGCCTGCCAATTTCTAACCCACAGCAATGCCCAAGAGCCCTTTAGGTCAGTCTGATAGGTCTTTGTCTGCCTTCTAAGGATGACATACGTTCCCTTTAACCCATCTGTGTTTGTGATTGCTGTGGAGTTTTGGACTGATGAAATAGAAGCTTCCTTCAAATTCTGTTCTCACTTTCTATTTATCTTAGAAATGAAATTACAAATTCATTTTCTTAGAACTCTTTATTCCTCACATTTCAGTGACCTCCATTCTATAAGGCAAACTATGTATATTTAATAAGTATTTTTATAAGCACACACATATAAAACAGCTGGGTCGGGGCTGAGATCAGTAATTGAGAGTCTGTCTCTCTTGCCTTTTTTTTTTTTTTTCTTATTGGCCAGCTGATATTAGGCAGGCAAAGGCCCCAGGGAAACCAGAATCCCAGCAGCTGGATCCGGGTCATGCATGTGGGCTGCTGTCATTAAGCCTTCTCGGGCTCTGCTGAATGGCTGGAGGCCTTCTCAGGAAGCTGCTTAGAAGACTGCTGGAGAGACTCCTGCTGTTACACTTAGCTGAGTTTCTTTCCTTTTTCTCCGTTATCCCCTTATTAGAGAATTCTGTAAAACCAGGAGGAAGGAGAGGCGAATTTTCTGGCTAGCTTATAGTCCTCCTGTCTCTCATTAAGGCCTCTTTCTCGGTGTATTCTGTGATGTGAACTTGTGAACTCAGTACTGCTTACTTCACCATCATTGCAAAATCAGCACTTAAAGATATCAAGGACCAGACAGCAACTCAGCTCTCAGGAGGCAGGAACAAAAGTGCAACTCCATTGTACTCTCTTGTCTACTTGTCACTTTCTGCTGCTCACAGTTGATGGCGTTTCAAGGAATAGGAATTGGACTATGGGATGCATTCTTATCCATCCTTGAGCTCCATGTATCATGGGTAAAGAGCACCTTTTTGGTTTCTGAATGAATTCTGAGCACTCAGTAACGGAGAACTGGGTTTCACAAATCAGCTTTGCTTCGAGCCAGCAGGAAAACCCTCGGGATTACAGTGTTGAACACAGTCAATGTGGGGCAATTAAGAATGAAATAAAATAGGAGGCAGGAGGAAGAAGGGTTCCAGCTTAGGACAGTTCTAAAGACCTAACTACCGTGAAAATGGTTGGCATAGTTCAGAGGCTGAAGTTGGAAGGTAAGAAAATATGTCATCCCAGACCTTTTGTTCACTCTGGCTCCCGCATCATGGTCTTGGACATGGATGGGCCCTGTGCACCATCCCTGTCTTCCTAGGGCAGCCTGTGGGACCAGCCTTGGACTACTATGATTATGAGACCAATTTCTGATGACTCCTAAGGATGGGATGGTGGTGGGTTGGGCGGCAGTCTTAAAACTAGGTCTCCGGGACAAATTCGGCCTGGTGCCTGTTTTTATAAATTAAGTTTTATCAGAACACAGTAAGGTCATTTAGGTATTGGCTAAGGCTGCTTTCACACAACAATGGTAGGGTAGGTGCAAAGCCTAAATTGTTTACTCTTTGGTTCTTTATAGAACAAATCTGCTGACTGCCGGACTGGGGGCAGTAGCAGGACAAGGTGTGCTTAGTGGGTGTATGATAAAGGCGTGGGTTCTCCAGGTACTATGGCTTTGGTACAAATTACCCCAAAACTTAGTGAGTAGCATGAAATGACTATTTCTTATGATAATGGATTCCCTAGGCCAGGACAGGGCATAGAGGGGATATCTGATCTCTGATTTATGATGTACAGGGTCTCAGCTGGAAGGGTCACAGGCTGTGGTCTTGAAAGCCTAGAGCTCCCCGGGCATCAGTCTTCGTGCTCTTCCCATGTGATCTCTCTAGCATTTTTACCTGTTGGTTTAGGCCTTCAAGACTGTGTGAGTGTGTGTATGTGTGTGAGAGAGAGAGGATGAAAAAGGCATAAAGCCTCATTGTCTTTCATGGCCCAGCCTCAGCAGCATAAGTCATGTAGTGTCACTTCTACCACACTCTATTGGTGGCAGCTGTTACCAAGTCCTGTCCAGGTTCAAGGGGAGACAACATAGACCCCACTTCTCAATTCGCGAGCATCAATGTCTCATTTGAAGAAGAGCACACGAGGGTTACATATCTGTGTATATCTCCATCTTTGTAAAACCCAACCGTTGGTTAGGACTCTCACCCACAGAGTCTGCCTTCAGACTGCTCGTACTCACCACTGTCTTCCCTTTGTTACCCACATGTACCTGCTCTGTTTGGAACAACTTCCCGCTGGACACTCTGCTCATAGGCACTCTCCCCTTACAACCTCGGCTACATACCTAATCTGCCTCTGCAGGAGCCGTGGAAGCTTTTGATATTTTCCATTTTTAGCCAGTGTCGTAGTCCTCAGCCTCTTATGTCATGTGCAGCCTTAACTGGACTCCTCCATGGACCCCAGACACATTCTGTTCTTTTTCAACTGGGGCCTCCTGCCACTATGTCCTTTGCCATTCTTATTTTTGTCCAATCACATCTTTTAAGGCCCAGCTTGATTTTAAACTCTTCTATGAGCCCTCCCCCCACCATCCTGTCTCTAATGAACTTTTCTTTCTTGTGTGTCTTGCCTGTACACACATGCGGCACTTAGAAAGTGCTACCTTGTTCGTGATGAGGACCCGTGACTCAATTTGTATTCCTCTTGTGTTCACTCAACACCAAGTAAACATTTGTTGATGCTGCTCTGCATAGTTCTTAAATTTCTTATGGATGAGCCTGCTGCCAATTAAATATATAAACTCTTCAGTCCACATTTACATTTCACCTGAATTTATTTGATATATGAGTAAGAAAGTAGAGAGACACATTGCCTCATTCATTTGAAAATGTTTAGATTCCAATCAGAAGTAAATGCAAGAAGTATTTCACAATGAAGATACCAAACTTCAAGATTTAAACTGTATGAAAAGGCCACTTGGCCAGTGCCTTTACCTATTCTATCACTATAAAATATATGTTTAGCAAGTAGAGGCCAAAGAAAACAGGGGAAAAAAAGAGAAATAGGAATAAAAGGAGGTGGGACAAAATTTGTCTTAAACGACTGACAAAATCTTATGCCCTAAGTCTGTGTTCCTTTACCTTGAAGAAAATAGTGAGAAAACTCATTTAGGGGATTTCTCCACACGCCCCCTCAGACCTTTCCAATTTTGGTATGCTAGGCCAGCCAGGCTGAATATAGCCACAAGATGTTGCTCATTTATGTTTGGCTTTTAAATGAACTATTTCTCTGGTTGCCTTGAATTCATTTAGTTATTTTTCCAACAAAGTTAGCAATCAGTGTATCATGGAAGATAGAGAAAGATCTTCTCTTAACACACACACACACACACACACACACACACACACACAATCTATTTTTGTCTGGTTTGCCATTTCCGTGACTGGTATGTAATAGTTCCTCTCTAGATGCCTCACAGTTCATTAAGAGGTTGCTCGATTTATTAGGAACCAATCATGCATTTATACATTCTTTTATCTGAAGTGCACTTTTAAATGTTAGACCATACACTAATCAAGTTGAACATGATAATGAGAGCACATTCACATTGTTAAGGTAAATGACCCAATGCACTTAGAGTGGAGACACATTTGATCTACAATTTGCACTTTTCATTGCAATATTGAAGGATCCCAGCAAGGGTCAGAATGTTGTTGGCAACCGCCTTGGGAGGATTCGATTAGCTTCACACATAGAGCCAGACCCTCCTCACTTTACTGTCACTTTGTTTTTCATTATCTGTGAAAATACAGCAGGAAGAAGAGGCAGAATTTAGAATAAACACAAGAGAGTTTTGTAGAATGGCAAAGAGTTGAGTTTCGATAATTTCTAAGTAGTGGAGAGAGAAGTAGATGTGTGGATGGCCTCAGATTGTTGAGAATGTGAAAATAATGTAGATTTGTGTTTGAAATACATTTTGGCTCAGGTTTTAAATCAAAGAGTATTTGCTTTAAAAACAATAATGAATGGAACCACACTGTAAGGCTGGCACTCAGAAGAAGCTGCAAGAGGATCCATTTCTGACATTTGGCTTCATTCTTCCCTATATTCCATTGCATGCTGGGATTGAATCTGCTAAATCTCATATCGAAGCCAAATAGAAATTTGAACTAAGCTGCCACGAAAGAGTGGAGTAGTTAAGGACTTCATTTCTCGTCTTGTATTATAAACAATGTGCTAAGCAAGTATTTTACAATAAGGAGAGACAGTAAATCCAAAATAATGTAACCTTACTTGCAAGTTTATTTTAAGGGCAAATTTTATTTCTGGACATTCTGATTTGAGAATGAATTGGTTTTGCTGCATAAATGCTTATTGATCCGCACAAAGAAGACAGAGGAATAAACTGTGTGTCTATGTGTGTGAGAGGAAGGAAGGGAGGGAGGGAGGGATAGAGAAAGAGGAGGAGAGGAGAGGAGACAGAGGAAGAAGAAGGGGGAGGGGGAGAAGGAGGAAAGAGCGAGGGAGAATGGGATCATTTTCACACTAGGGAGCCTCTGGAACTAGTTTCTGGCCTTGTCTCTATGTCATCATGTAGTCGCCATCATCCTTCTTGAGCACCTGGCGCGCTCAGCTCTGCTGACCGTTTTGTATTCACTTAAAACATCCTAATCATCGCTCAGGAGAAGCTTATGAGCTGATGGAAAACTTACAGTGAATCCAGGTGAGCAGTAGGACAACAGCGGTGCATAATGGGACACGCTTTACACAGGGAGCACTATCAGGCCTTCCCTCAGTTTAAATTCTCCAGGCCTCGGTTTGGGGAATTGGACCATGGTCTCTAAGACCCATTCAATGCTAATATTCTATTATTCTAATTTATTACGTTAGTTTTCATTTACGAATGAACCACAAAATTTTAAAATTTGTCATGCACATTATTGTAAGTGTTACATTTTAAGCGTAAGTGAATTTCTTACAACAACTCACAACTAACTATTGGAATTTTCATTTGGGCTGATGAGAAACATAAAGTGCCTATAGCTCCTTAGAAGGTGGTGGAGTTGTCTGTGGACACGACCGCTGAGTTATATTGCCTCTTCTTTCCCCAACCAGTCAACAGTGTCATCTATTGTGTATTTTACAAAACAGCAGACAGTTGAGTATCCTGCCTTTGAGCGCTGCTCTATCTCAGGGCTTTGGGGCTCCGTGAAATATTTGATCTTCCAGTACCTTTTTGTCACAGTTTCACCAGCCATCAGCTCTAACACCAAAATGTCATTTGCATAATCCTTTTGATTCCAAAAATTATCTAGGTCACTAAGTATGTCAGCTATAATAATGCAGCAGCTAATTCTTCCAAGACACAAAACTTTTAAAAAATTGCCACTGGCAATAAATCTGACCTAGACCATCCATCTTCTCTTAGTTGGAAATTCATCACTACATAGAAAATGATTTTGTTCTTTCCAAACCTTCAGCCACCAGTTGGGCTTGTTTTCTACTTCTGCACATTGCACTGAAGTTGCTGCCTGGAAAATAATCAACCATAATTATTTATTTATGTGTATCTTTCTAAAACTGTAACATTCTAGTTAAACCACCTTGGAAATTTCTAAAAAATTGATCTTCAACTTTTTTGTTTCTGGTGGATTTTTGTAAAATCTTTGCTCTAAAGCAAGAAATTTTCTTTAAAATTCTTTTGAACTGTGTCTCCTGTTCTTTCTTCTGACTTTGTTAACAAAACCGCTAGCTTTCCTTCTTTTCTCTGATTCTTTCACTCCACATCATTCTTCTTTTTTCTTTGTTACATACATAATACACGTCATATTTGGAAAATGAGAAATTGTAAATAAGCAAAAGAAGAAGAAAAGATAAGGATAAAGAAGGTAAAAAACAGGAAAGAAAAATAAGCCGTGTTTTAATCTCAGTGTATACGCCCTCTCCCAACCAAATAAATACACATAGATATTTTTACTTATTTTACAAAATAAGGCTATACTATTTTTAACAGCTTTATTGATGAGTAATTGACATATAATAAATTGCACATTATAAAAGTGTACAATTTAATGTGATGAGACACGTATACAAATGTGAAACCATCACCACAATTAAGAGCGAACGTAGCCATCACCCCCAAGGTTTCCTCATGCTCAATTGTAACCCCTGCATCCTGCCTCTCCCACCATTCCACGTTCAAGCAACTACAGATCTGCTTTCTGTCACTATGGATTAGTTAAAATTCTTAGAATTGTATATAAGTGGTATTATACATTACGTACTCTTTCTTACCAGGCTTCTTTCACTCAGTGTAATTATCTTGAGATTCTCTCATGCTGTAGCATGGTCAATAGTTTATTCCTTTTCATTCTATTGCATGGATATGCTACAGTTTGTCTACCCTTTCATCTGTTAAGGACATCTGGTTTGTTTCCTCTTTTGGCTATTATAAATAAACATTTATGATAGAAGATTTCCATGAACATTTGTGCATAAGTCTTTGTGTGAACAAGAAAAGTTTTATTTGTCTTGGGTAAACACCTAGGAGTGGGATGACTGACTCATACAGCAGCCGTTCAGCATTTTAAGACCCCTCTGAACTGTTTCCAAGTGATTATACCACTTTCCATTCCCACCAGCAGGTTGTGAGAGTTTGGTTCCTCCATGTCTTTGCCACCACTTGCTGTAGTCAGCTTTTAAAATTTTGCTGCTTTAATAGATGTATAATGGAATCTCATTGTAGGTTTCATTTGTATTTCCTAATAACTAATGATGTTGAGCAACTTTTTGTGTGCTTATTTGCCATCGTATATCCTCTTTGCTCATTTTTTAAAAAATCAGTAATTTTCTTATTGAGTTTTGAGTGTTCTTATTGTATTCTGGATGCAAGTCCTTTATCAATATATAACTCACAAGTATTTTCTCCAAGTCTATGGTATATCCTTTCATTTTCTTAACAGTGTGTTTTATAGAGCAGATGTTTTTCATTTCATTGAAGTCAATTTATTAATTTTTTAAGTTTCAGGTATCAGATATAAGAAACCTTTACCTAACTCAAGGCCATAAATGCTTTCTCATATATTTTTTCTAGAAATTTTATAGTTTAAAAATTTATCTTTAGATCTATGATTCAGCTTAAGCTAATTTTCATATAGTACAAGGTATGCATCAAAGTTGTTGTTCTTCTTCCTGTTGTTCTTTTCTTCTCTTCTCTTTCTCTCCTCCCCCCCCCCCCACGGATATTTACTGATTTCAGCATTATTTGTTAAAAGTACTATTCTTCCTCTACATCTGTGCAAGAAATCTGTTGTTTATATATGTGAGTCTATTATTGAAATCTCTATTCTGCTGTATTTGTCTATCTTTATACCAATACCATACTGTCTTTATTATTATAGCTTTATAATAAATTTTGAAATCAGGCAATGTAAATCCTCCAACTTTATTCTCCTTTTTCAGAGTTGTTTTGACTATTCTAGGTCTTTTGAACTTCATTCCATATGAATCTTATAGTCAGCTTGTCAAATTCTGTTAAAAAGCTTGCTGGGATTTTTGACCGAGATAACTTTGAATCTTTAGATGAATTTGAAAAAATTAACATTTTAATCATATTGAGTCTCCTGATATTTGACTCAATTTTTTTTTAGGTCTTTTTAAATCTCACTCCTAGTGTTTTACAGTTTTTATCACACAGGTCTTTCATATTTCTTGTCAAATTTACTTTCAGGCTATTATAAATGGTGTGTTTTGAATAAATGCCAATTTCTAATTGTTTTTTGCTAGTATATAGACATACTGATTTTTTATATATATTAATTTGTATCTTGCAACCATGCTAAACTCACTTATGAGTTTTTATAGATTTATATTCTATGTAGATGATCATGTTGTCTACAAACAAAAATATCTTTACTTCTATATTTTTAAACTAGATGGGTTTTGTTTCTTTTCCTTGCCATACTGCACTGGCTGGAAACTCCAATACACTGTTGAATGGAAGTAGTGAGGGTAGGTGTCCTTGTCTTGTTCCTGATCTTAGGAGGAAAGCATTCAGTCTGTTGCCGTTAAATATTATGTTAGTTGTATGTTCTTCACAGGTCCCCTTAATCGGGTTGAGGAAATTCACTTTTACTTTTATACCTAGTTGACTGAGAGTGTTTCTCAGGATTTTGTCAATTTTTTTATCTACATTATTGAGATGATTTTATGGTTTTTCTTCTATAGTTCATTTATACTGTGAATTACATTGATTGATTTTCATGCCTAGGTCATGATATATCATCGTGTTTATATAATGTCGAATTTGACTTGATAAAATTTTGTTTAGAATTTTTGTATTTATATTAATTAGGGCTATTTGTCATTTTCTTGTAATGTTTTAATCTGATTTTGGTATCAGGGTGATGCTGGTCTCATGGAATGTGCTTGGAAATTTATCTTCTTTTCAGTTATCTGGAATTTTGTGTAGAACTGGTGTTATTTCTTCCATAAATATTTGGTGGAATTAAGCAGTAAAGCAATTTGGGCCTAGAGTTTTCTTTGTTGGATGATTTTAAACTCCAAATTCATGCTTTAATACATACGGAGTTATTTAGGGTATGCATTTCTTCTTGAGTACAATTTATTTTTTTGTGTGTCTTCCAAGGAATTCACCCATTTCTTCTAGATTGTTAAATTTATTGACATGAAGTTATTCACAATATTATCTGATTATCCTTTTAATAGGATTGGTGGCACAGTCACTACTCTCATTTCTGATTTTGGTAATTTGTGTCTTTACTCTTTTTTACCCCCCGATCAGTCTCACTGGAGGTTATCAATTTTCTTGATATTTTCCGAGAACCAGCTTTGGTTTCATTGTTTTTTCCTATTGTTTTTCTGTTTCCTATTTTTTTCTTCTCTGATCTTTATTATTTCTTTTCTTCTTACTTTGGGTTTAATTTTCTCTTCTTTTTATAGTTTTTTTAAACTAAAAGCTAAAGTCATTTATTTGAGAAGTTGTTTCTTTTCTAATATAGGCATTTAATTCTATAATCCCCCCCTACCAAGTACTACTTTAGCAGCATGCTACAAATTCTGATATGCTCTATTTATATTTTAAAAATTCTCTTTCACTGTTTTATATTTGATAGTTTCTATTGCTGTGTCTTCAAGTTCACTATTTCTTTCTTCTGCAATGTATAATCTGACATTAATTGAATCCAATAATTTTTTTAAAAAATCTTAGACATCATATATTTAATCCCCAAACACTCGATTGGTGTCATTTTTATATCTTCCATGTCTCTATTTAACTTTTCGAACACACGGAATACAATTATAACAACTTCTTTAGTGTCCTTGTCTGCTAACTCTAACATCTGTGCCAGTTCTGGGTCAGTTTTGATTAATTTTTCTCCTCATAAGTTTTATTTTTCTTCTTCTTTTAATCCTTGGTAATTTTGACTGGATGCCAGACATTGTAAGTTTTACCTGTTGTGTGCTGGATACTTTTGTATTCCTATAAGTGTTATCGAACTTTGTGACATAGTTAACTTACTTGGAACAATTTGATCCTTTAGGTTTTCATTTTTAAGGGTTATCAGGCAGGATTGGAGTAGGGCTCTGTCTAGGGCTAATATTCTCCATTACTGAAGCAAAGCCATTTTGTAGACTCTACCAAAGGCCCTATGAATCCTGAGATTTTCTAGTCTGTCTAATGGGAACAAGCACTACTCCTGGCCCTGTTTGTGTGTCAGGCCCTGTTCTCTCTCATCCTTTTGAATAGTTCTTTCCCTGGCCCCAACTACTTTCCTCGCATGCATGCACTGATCGGTACTCAGCTGAATACTTGAGGCTGACCCTCTGCATGTTTCCAGAGTTCTCTCTGTATAAAGATCTCTCCTTGCAGGCTCTCTTTCCCATAAACTCTAGCTACCTTAGTGTTCTTGTTCTCCCTCTTTCATCTGCGTAACTCAGGGATCCACTGGTCTCTGACTGGGTTTTTCTTCCTTGCACTGTGGTCTGGAAACACTCAAGATAGTCAGCTAGGATGGTAGTAGGACTCATCTCATTTATTTTACATTCCTGGGAAATCACTGTCCTTGGTTGGCTAAAGTATAGTGTTTCAAAAATCATTGTTCATATAATTTGTCTGTTTTTTGATTGTTTGTAGCAGGAAGATAAATCTGGTCCCTGTTACTCCTTCTTGGCCAGAAGCAAATTTCCCCTACATTATTTTTTAATCTGACTTTTTTCACTCTAAAATATTTAAATAATTGATTTTGACATTAATAAATAACTTCCACAGTATTATTTTAAATGATTGCCTAGTATTCCACCATTTGGACAGACTGCAGCTTTCTAAACTAATTTTCTATTATTCAATGTTTATATATTTTTCTCTCCCTTTTTTTTGGTCATTACAAACAATGTTAATATAAACATTTCTGAACTAAATGTTTATAGACTTCTCTAATTACTTCCTTAGGAGAAATTCCTAGAAGTGGAATTGATATCCTCCATCAAAACTATATGCATCTTTGATGAATTTTGTATATTTGTCAAATTCTCTAGAAAGTTTGTGTATTTTTTTGTCTTACTAATTTTCTTGCTCATTTGTTAATATATCTAGTTTTTCCTCTTTTCTTTGGTTTAGTCTTTATCTTGATTTTTCATTGTTCACAGCATTTTCTTACAAAATCCTACAATTCATATTTTCTCAGAAAAGGAAGAGGAAGCCCTATAGATCAAAGATATGACTTTATTCAGCCTTCTTTCACAGTCCTCAGAACTGTAGCAGACTTGTTTCCAGATCCTTCTGTCCCCAGCTGGCATTTGTTCACTGGTGTCTGCTCTCCCACGGTCCTCCTTTCCAAGTTCAAGCTTTGTGGCTCAGCTAAAGAAAAATGTCACCACTATGGAAAAACAGCAGGTGACTGATATTTCTAGAATGAGCAAAACACTGAAGCATAACAGAGACTGTTAGGTGCATCAGAAGCAGACCGGCGGAGAGTGCTGTTTTTTGTTTTTTGTTTTTGTTTTTTTTCTGTGCCTCTTTCCTATCTCCAAAATATGCTATGACTAAACTTCATATTGTAACTTGGAGTGAGACAGAGAAACCTACAAGAAGCTCATGCCTCCCTCTCAGCTAGGGGGAAGATTGAATTCTTTGCAACTGTTACAAAAAGAGGAGAACAAGAGGCACCAAAAAAAAAAAAAAAAAGAAAGAAAGAAAGAAACAGGTAAACCTTGAATGAAGAATTGATGATGGTGCTTCACTTACAGGCAACTCTGACTGAAAATGAATTTTGAAGTCTACAAGCAAACAACAGTGCATCAACACAAGGCCAACTGCTTTCTTTTTAAAAATTACAAAAATATTCTGTACTTATGGAAGATACTTTGTAAGATTTTTAAATTACTTTAGTGGTTATAATTAAAAGGAAGTGGAGCCTTATTTTATTCACTTATATAACAATTTTAATGGAAAACTAGCTGACCTATTTTCCTTGTTATTAATTGCAAGGCATGCGCACATTTTGGGAGGTTGTGGAACAGCCGGTAGTGGATGCAGTGCGGCTACAGCACAGAGTGGGGCTGGGAGGTGAGGTTGAGGAGGGTAGGTAAGAGCTGCCTTTGGAGTAAGACATGGTTCTGAATCCAAGCTCTGCCTTTAGAACTATGAAACCTAGTATAAGTCACTTAACCTGTTTAAACCCCAGTTTTCTTATCTATAACACATGATTATATTCCTATCAGAGATTGTTATGAGGGGGAAGAGAGCTAATGCAAGATGCTTACAGAGTCAAGAAACATAAATAATGTTAGTTTTTGCAGATCGAAGATGCTCTCGAACATCATTTGCCCAAGATTATGGTCACTCTGTATATGTGAGCACTTATCACTGGGTACAGAGTAGTCCTCAATAAAAGGCCACCTATTATAAGTCAGGGGGCAAAATAATTGCATTGGATCTATGCCTCTTTTTATTAATGATAATAAAATTTATTTTGGGGGAACTTTAACATAATTGCTAGAAAGTCATTTGTATCTTAATATCAGGGAGGGGAAGTGTGATGTGAGCCTTTCTGTGCTCCAGGAAGAATGCTCATCGTAGTTCTTGCTATTGATGGAGAGGAAGGCCCTTTGGTTTAACTGAGCCTTGCAAAGCATCTAGAGTTGAGTCTGAAGGCAGCACCGGAGAGAGCTAAAATTCTCTGGTTGATGAAGGAAGAAGAGTGTTTTGGGGGGAGGGAGTGGTGAGAAGGAGGATGGGAGGAGAGCAGGGAAAGAGGAGTCAGTACAAGATGCCTGGCTCTGCCTTCTGTGTAGTGGGGCCGACGGTGGTAAATCCAGTTAGTGAGTGGCCAAAAGGTCTTTCAAGGATGGAGGTACCTGCTTTCCCTGTCAAATTGTTGTATGGCTTCTCTACCACCCAATACATTTCAAGAAATTCTACACACTGAGCCATGATGCTTCCTTGCTCAGAGCCTTCCATGGACCTCCATCTCTCCTACTCTCTCTTCTCCCACTCAGATCCCACACTGGCCCCTATCTATTAGAACATGTGAAGCAAGCTCCCTGATGGCAGGCCTTTGCAGATGCTGTTCCACCTGCCTGGATGTCCATAGAACTCACCTCTCATTTGTTTCAGGTCTGAGTTCAAAAGCTACTTTCTAAGACCACTCTATGTAAAATAGTGACCTCCCTACCTTATCCCAGTGATGCCTTGGAACTGGCTCATATGGGTGTGTAAGAACTGATTGCTAAGTTTTCAGGAATTTTGCAAGCTGGTCGTTAAATATAGCATTATTAAAAGTTGAAATACATAATTAATTTAATTGTCTCTAAATGATACTGGTAAATAAGTTGAAGAAATTGTACTAAGAGCAAAGGTGGTAAATACTTATAATGCACACTATCCAATTTTTTTAAAATTATATTTTACTATTATCTATGTTGAATACATTTGGCCTTATAGACATTTTGGGTAAGCAATATTTAATTTTGTCATAGAATGTTTAGTAGCATCTCTGGCCTCCACCCACTAGATGTCAGTAGCACCCCCCTCCCCCTAGTCATGACCACTGAAAAGATCCCCAGCCAATGCCAGACATCCCCTGGAGGACAAAACTGTCCCCCGCTGAGCACCACTAATCCATATGGTAGAAACTGCGTGACGTGATGGTGTGCTGCTGTGTCTCTTTCCATAAACATCATGTTTATAAACATGTCGGTGGCTTGAAACCAGGGAGTATTTATACAACAGAAATCTGGAAACACAAAGTAAAATTTAATTTGTTGTTTTTTTTTATTGCTTTGATTTAATGTTAATAACATCATTTAAACTTAAAAGTCTTTCATGTCTGGAGCTATTATATTGTGGGAAGCACAAAAAAAATTGGGAAAATATTCTTTCAATATTCAAAAACTATTTTCCCATTCGGCAAAGAAGTCAGTTGCATCATTGACATAGGAGTGAGATTTAATATATACCTTTATTTCATTTTTGTCTTTCTCTTCATGTAAATAAAATTATCAGTTAACATTCACATTTGAACTACATTTATTTTTCCATTGCATCCAGAGGATAGTAATGTATTTGAATTTAGCAAAAATCAGAGAATCGGTAAATTATACAGAATTTATAATGAAGAGAATGATATATTTTATTATTATTATTTATTAATTGTGTGCTACAAATCCTTTAAATAGTAAAATCTATAAATATAAGACATATATAATCATCATATATAAAATGTGAAGCTTATAATTTACACATATATATGCATACGTTTTCACTTAGAGAATACACCACTACCTTATTCCCTTTACGCTTTCATTCACCCAATAAATATTTATTCAACACCACATACCAGGCCCTATTCTATTGGAAATAGGTCAATGAACTAAACAACAAAGCAAACAATATACCCTGCCCTTATGGAGCTGACATTTCCATGCAATGCTCTGTGGGTCTTTGTAGCACTAATCACTCTCTGACAGACGATGTATTTACTTGTTTATTGTGCTATTCAACATCTTCCTCCACTAAAAAGTAAGCTCTTTTATAAAGGAAGTTTTAATGAAGACATGCATATTTTATAAATGAACAGCTCAATAAATGAACATGTGCCTATGTGTGTGTCAAATAAAGGAGCTAGGTTTTATACCTGGCAGGGACAGTACCCATGGGGTGACAAAGCAAGCCATAAATTGAACCAATTTAGTAGTAGCCTATGCTTATAGACAGAACTGAGTATGAGAATTTAAGGACCTCTAGGATTTTCAGAAATTTCAAGAAGTACTTGTACTTTCTGTGTGGGATTCATATTAAGCCTTATATTGTAAAGGGGCAGGATGATATCAGTTGACGCTGAAATTATGCCTGATGTTCATCCAGGGGAATCCGGACTTGGGCAGTACACAAGTGTATCTCTGTATAGATTGATTACCTTAGATTTGAGCCAGGGAGGTACATGCTTCGAATGAGCGCCGATTTATAGATGCATGATACAAGGGGACCACAAACAGATCCAAAACAGGGAAAACCTTGAAAAACCAAAGTGAGAAAGAAGTTGTGGAAACCTCTTTAAAATTAGCTTCACTGTAAATGAGGACAGCAGACTGAAGATTTCAGATAGAAAACCAGATAGAAAATGAGGCAAAGGTTGGCAGGCAAGCCATCATCCATAGGAAGACAAGTTATTTAAATATTGAAGTTTTCCCTAGGAGGAACATATAAGATATTGGTAGATCTACTCAGTCTGATCAAAGATTCTCATCTCTCTTCCATCTGCCCAAACAGAATCTCCCAAAGGCTAAGCGTGTTCTGGGTGCTGACAATCAGTCATGCCTTGGAGTTCCTGGCAGAGGCCAAAAGCTTACAGAAATAAGTGTTCTCTCAGGAAATGGTAGCCAGGGCCATAGAAATGTTGCAAGAGAGGCCAATCAAAAAAGGAAAAGTGAGGGAGAGTGATAGAACCACTGATTCTATCACTCTCAGAGGCTGTGTGTTACTTCAGCCTCCAAGGGTCTATGGCTAACTGCTGAACAGAATTAAGATGGGTTCTTAGTAACGAGTCCACTTTTGACCATGTCCCATCAGAAGGGAGCAAATAACGTTGTATATGTGGTAAGATTAGGAAGGTTTTTGCAGAAAGCCATAAAAATTGGCATTGAATGGGGAAAGGAGCTCAGTTGGATAACGGGTTTCTGGATTTAATAGGAGGGAAATTACATTCGAGAGGCCTGGACTGTATAGGGAACATAGAGGACTGCATTCTCACTGTTGGAACGGTGGTAACTCAAGAGAGGAAGGAGAAGGAAGCGAAGATGTATTCACACAAAGTAGCCCAGAATGGATGTGAGGAGGCAGAGTTGGTGTGGGTCTGCCTTAGTGCCAGAAGTGTGGCCAAGCAGGTCATGCCTCTCACCATCACCAGCCTAGGAACTTGGTCAGTGACTACGCCCGCTGATTTGCTACTGGTGTGAGATTGTGAGCCGGACACTCGGCATCACCACATTGTACTTGGTGGGAGAAGACTCTGAGCTTGCTCCTGAAATGGCCAGGGATGCCTCCAGCTCTGGACAAGGTTCTGTCCAGCTCCAGAAAGGAAGCATTCGTGGGGAAATCAAGGGGAATGCCACTGGCCTCAGTGAAGTAGGAACCCCAAATTGCACCCATATGAGAACCTAACACTGTTCATTAAAAAGTAGAGTTCTCTGACAGGATGAAGCAATGAGAATAGTGACAAAGGGGAACCATCCTGACTCCCTGGTAAAACAGGCCCCACTAAGAACCTTTCTCTTATTTGCCATAAGCAGAGCACTCTGAGGAAAAGACTGCACGGGGCCTGGCATCTTACTTTCTTCCTCATTATACCCCAACCTTGATAGAGTCAGGAATGGAGGATAGGCTGCAGGTGGGAGACATAGAGGGTATCTTATTCTTACAAACAGTATTCTCCATTTCCTTGTCAGGGTCTTGCCATGGCCACACAGTCGCAAGGCAGCCTGGATGTTTCAGGAAGAACAATCTTAAATGGCTTTTTAAGAACGTTCTTAACTATGTTAAACTAAGGAGAGAAACTCAGGCATGCCTGAGACTTCTCCATTCTGCCTTCCCAACTCAGAGCATTGTAGAGGAGGGAATTCCCTCCCTATCCCAGCAAATTCCAGCAGAACACTCCACTGGGTCCTGTAGTCTCTCTCCTACCCTAGTTTCAAAGTCTTTGGGATTTGGGGTCTTGTTCTGACTTAGTTTCCATCCTTCCTCTTAAATTCCAGTTCTCCCTTCTCCAAAACCAGAAAAAGGTTGCTTCATATTGGTTGGGGAGTGTGATCCCATTTAAATAAAAGCCAAAGCTTTGGTTCATCTAAATCATCAGATTTTGGAAATTCATGGGGGCAAATAAATGGACAAAGTGATGGAGGGGATAGATGAGTTGGGGGCGCTGCTGATATTTAGTGAGAGTGTGGGTAGCAGGATGTTCAGCCCTGGACAGTGAAAATTTGCTGCACCTCACGCTTGACTCTCAAATATCCCCCAGGTGAAAAATGTATTTATGATCACCTGAGACTAGACTGTACACTCTTAAGAAAAAAAAGTATACCCTTTTATGTATAAATATGAAGTATTTTGCGTAGTTTTTAATAATGCCCTATTTTTCTGGAATCTTGTGTAAATCAAGGGAAGGCTGTACTTGGTTTCATTTGAGACTTGAACAAAAGTTTCTCCCAATTTTGGAAAATCATACCGCCATTGCAACACAGCTTATGATATTGAATGTGCCAATACAACAATCTCTACTCTAGGTCTGTGTCTGTAGCTCTCACACTCTCGGTGATTCTGCATACAGATGATAGCAGTATTCTGACTTGAGCTTCTATATAATTAAATACATCTTATGTTATTATACATGATTGCCTTTTACTTAGCCTTTATATATACTTAGGACATTTTGTGGGCTTTAAAAAAGTTCTATATCCAGGTAAGTTGAATTTCATTTCAGGATAGTAAAGGGGCATTACAAGAGATTCATCATAAGAAAGGGCATTGGTGTTGGTTTGATAGAGTTGAGACTGACCAATCTAGAAGTTCTAGAAGGCTCATTGGGGTTCTTAATAGCTATAAATGGTTTGCTTTATCAGTGAGTGCAAGAGGATTACAGAGCGGCTGTTACTCCTTTTCTTGTTTTCTCTGTCTCTCCTCTCCCCTTCCCTCTCCTATCCTGAATTTTCATTACTGCCCACTGCCGCACAGTGGGACAGCGGCTTTGGAAACTCTATTATAAATGGTCGTGTTGGCATCAACGGACACGTCCTGCTACTTTTCTGCCTCAGACCCTTTGCAATAAGAAGCAATTTTCACACTTCCCTTGTCTATATTTCACCTGCTTGTGCAAGGGCGCCTGTGCAAGGTCAGACAGCTGGAGTGCAGCTGAAGGGACAAAGTTAACTCATTTTGAAAAATGTAGAAAATTTATGTATTTGACGTGTAAGCTGTCGGCGCTTCCTGATTTTCTGTGGACTGCTATAGATGATGGGACGTTACAGGACCCCTGTATTTCACCTTATTTGGAGCCTTTTGAACGAAACCACGGCTCCATTTTAGTTTTAACTACCTTGCCAGATTAAAATTTTATCTCCAATTTACGCTACATCCTACCTCATTTCTGCTAGTGATATGACTATTTTGTGCAGTGGAAAGGAAGTGCCTGGTGAGATAAATAGGAATGTATATCTACAGTTTCAGTTTTGAAGAAATTGGTGCTTTTCTCAGGTTAAAACTATTGGCACAGTATTTACCCGGTTTTCCAATTATAATTCTGATCTTTGTAGTAGAATTTTAAATCTCATTGCTGGAAAGGCAGTTCAACACCATTTCTCTTCATTTATGTCCATGTTGTATTATTTCAACATAATCATACTATACTATAGTTGGATGATTTATGTTTATAGTATGCCATTTATATTTGAAAATGTGCATATATATATTGTAATAATTCTAATAACTGCATTTCACTCTATTTTCAGTGGCAGGAAAATGCAATATTCCACCACATTGAGTTACAAAAGCTACATAATATAATCTTATTGGAACATTTATTCAGTGCCTAATCTGTGCATTGTCAAAAATTTTTCATTGTTATTGGAAAATTAAGACGATAACAAGACTCACATTGGTATATACGTTACAGTTTTACATTTCCAGTAGTTAAAGTGAACATAATAAATAATTCATTTTTTCCTGTCTTTGTTAGAGAAATGATTAAAAACAAATCTTGGTGATTTACATGAATATTTGAGTTCTGCTAATTGCATAGATATGTATCTTTTAGTAGAGGTTTAACCTGTGTTTTCAGAGCTCTTTTCAGAAGTAAAGTGCCATCGTACAGGCAGCTCAAACTCTATATTTGAGGTATTTTAAGCATTTGCTTTTTGGAGCAGGTGAAGTCATGTATGCATAGGGAGGGTCCATTCTGGAGTTGGCAAAATAGATCTGGGGTCTCACTCATTTTCCAGAAGACCCAGCAATAGCTTTAGGGAAAACAAACAAACAAATAAACAAAACAAATCCTTTCAGTGACCGTTCTGGTTATAATTGCTGGGCAACAAATTATCCCATGGTTTCTTTGCATCGGGAATTCAGGAAGGGCTTGATTGGACAGTTTTCTCCTGTAGTCACAGTCAGATAGTATCTGGAGTCACCTTCTTCCAGCGTGGTATCTGGAGCAACCAGGTGCTGGCCAGGCATTCCTCTTTCTATTTTTGTGGTTTTAGGCTTCTTCATGTGCTCTCTCCCTGTGGAGTAGTTGGGCTTCCTCACAGCATGGTGGTCTTGGGGCAGTAAGACTGCTTCCATGGCAGCTCTGCTCTCCAGTGTCGGTGTTCCAGGAATGGGGCAAAAGCCGCCTGCCTTATACAACCCACCCTCAGAAATCATGCAGAATTGCATTTGCCTCATTCTCTCAGTTATGATCAAATCAAAAGCCTGCCCAGGTTCAGGGAGAGGAGATATAAACCATACTTCTCCGGCGAGGACTGGCAATGACACACTGTAAGAGAAGATGTGGGATGTGTGCCTTGGCACCGTGACAACAATCCTGCTCGGCCAGAGAAACCCTCGGACAGCTGTCTTCTCACAGAGCAGTATTCTTTTTTGGTTCTGCTATTATAGTCCAACTTAAGTTTTGAATGCATCCCAAAATGAAAGCAAACTTCTGAAAAAGAGGCCCTCGGGCAGTTTTCTGTCTTTGGTAAAAGACTAGAACCCTATGCTAATGCAAATAATTACAAATTACATGATACCCCACCACCTTTTGATGGGGCTGAAATATATTTTCAGTTATTTTCTAGGGCTGTGAAAAAAGAGAAGTGTTTTTGTCATAGACCTTTCACGTACCCCTCATCCTTTCCCTCCCTACTTTCCTTTGCTGTTAAGTGTTTCTTTTTCTTCTATGAATATTGATATCAATTTTATAGTAGTGGGTAAATGTAACTTTATGGTATGAATTAGACAGAAATTTACTTGTAAAATATATATTTTAAAAAATTAAACATGCTATATCTGAAAACAATTCATATCGGTATTTTGACACTATCCTTCTGTCCATCATTCATTCATTCATTCATTCATTCAAACTACGAGTACATCTGCATGCCAGCCACTATGTTTGATACACATGGCTACCCAGTATAAAAATGTTTGAGTTATCTCTTCCCAATTCTCTCCATACTCCACAAATCCTATTATGACTTTAAAAAATAATGTCTGTATTAATCTGGACTCTTAACAGCAAGGGTCAAAATTTATTAACTTATATAAGCTGGAAAACTAGTGGCACAATTGGATCCGGAAACACAAATGAGGTTGTTAGATTGTCAGTCCCCTCCCCAGCCCTCACCCCTTGATTCTGCCTCTGCTGTGGGTCGGCCTCATTCCTACCCGCCACAGTTTCCCAGTACCGAAGGTGGCAGTCAGTATCTTCTGGCTCTGTGGCCTCCATTCCTCCCATTCCAACCTAGAATTTTAATTAGCTCTGCTTGTATCCTGTGCCTGTCACCCTGAGGTCGATCCCTTTGGCCATTGGAATGGGGCTGGGAAGTCTGTGAGAAAGTGTGGGTACTGCGGAGAGAACTGTAACCTGCCCACCACAGCGATGCTCAGGCCGCCTCTTCCTTTCTCTCCCAGCTGCGATGGCCTTGATACCTGGCTAGACTTTCTGCCTCTGGTCTCTCTTAACTCTCTTAACCCAGAGGCTGATTCATCTCCTCAGAACTTCCCTTTACATGTCACTCCTCTTATCAAAAACCTTCGAAAAATCCCCACTCTCCGAAACAATCCTATCCACTTAGTGCAGTGTGCTAGGCACGCCGCCCCCACGCACTGCCCAGATCTACCCTCCCATCCCACCTCCTCTCCCGCTGCTTTTTTCGCAAACTCTACTCCAGTGTCGTGGGTTTACTCTCACTCCACAACATCACAACATTCCAGCCTGCCCTCTGTGCACTTGCCTTCACTACTTCCCTTACCTAGAAAGCCCAGTTCCCCTGTTTCTGATTCCTACTCATCATTTAGAGGCTGCCCCAAGCCCTGCTTCTCCAGGAAGCCTCTCTGACCACCTCATGCCGGGGAAAAAGGGTGACTGTTAAAATAGCACAGCCATTCAGATTTTTATACTTTCTCCAGGATAAATCCTATTAATTCCATAGATATGTTCTCATAGTACTCATTTCTGCCTCTCTTATCATCTTGTTTGCTCTTTTCTTATGTGTGTGTTTTATTACTTTCTATATGTTAAAAGTCTAACGGGACCCATGAACATAGTAGGAAAGGCACACACAGTATCAAGCCCTAAGGATTCTGTGAACTCTGAACAGACTAATGGATTTAGCAGGGTGGTCGTGGGGGTTAAAACTCACCTGCTGCCAAAATGTTCTGGGAGGCTCCTTGTGAAAAGAGGACACCCAGGTCGTGCAGACAGCTCCAGCCCTGGGCAAGTCCGAGATACAGAACTAAGTAGACTTTGGATCCCGAGACAATTTTAACATAATTTCCTTTCAAAATGTGAAACAAGAAAAGGTCAGGAAGAACATTTGACAAACGAACAAGAATACATTGTTAACAATTCTTCATTTAAGTTAGCAAACTTGGATAAGGGATGCTTTGATGGATTTAAGTACTCCTTTGAAACATTTTCGTTTGCTATAATAATCCATTCCATTGTTATAAAGTAATTATAATCACCACTCAGTGTCCCAAGTCAGAGCAGGAGAAAAGAAGTATTAAGAGCAAGAAATAACGGAAACATCTTGCATGCTGGCTTTCTGCTTCTTAAGAACTAGAAAGCTATATCTCTTTGTACTGTGATCACTGGGGCAAATGCTCACAATACTTGGGATATGATTGTATTAGAAATGTGTACCGTAGAGAAGTGATGCAAGACTGAAGAGCGGAGGGCTCAGTGGCAGAAGAGAAGTGTCTCTCTGGTCAAGAGAAAACTAGTAATGGAGTAGAAGAGAGAAACAAGCCTAGGGCCTGTGTTAAAAGCTTGAGTTCTCCTTTCTTGGACAACACTGGGGAGACTGGGACTGTCACTCATGTTATGTTCCTGCCTTTGAGGAAGAGTGAGTAAAACAGCAAAAGCTGTAGCTAGGCTAGTGGTCTCACGGGCATAGAAGGATAACAGACTATGATTTGACATAACCAGAGGGCAAACGCATTCCAGTGTATGAAGGAGTGTCCAGGAAAAAAAAAAAATAGGAACATGCGCACGCTAAGGTTCCATATCTATTTAGAAAAAGGAAAGCATCTGTGCTTGAGGGAGAAGTGAACGCACTTTGCAGGCTGGAATCACCCAGAATTTGCCAGATCCTGTAATATAGGAGTGTTTGGGTGTTTTCTCTTACATAAATCTTCTGCAAGAGGATTTTTCCCTTGTTATGGTATTTAATAAGACCGATAATTGAGGGAACTCATGATTGATGGCGTGGAAGAGGGAGCACAGCGGCAATCCATTCTAAAACAGAAACGATACTCTCAGGATCCAGCCTGGCAGGCGTGGAAGGCACAAGTAAATTACACGGATAGGAGGCCTCGACTGCTATATTGCACACCTTATTGTACCCTCAGCTCACACCCATGTGCTAATGGGAACCCACTCTGCCCAAATAAAGGAAGAGAAAGAAGTTAGGGCAGAGTCATTGACGAGTTGGCATTATATGTCTGCGCCAGCTGGGAGTGAACTTCAGCTGCACTGCAGCCTCACTCGGAGATGGTTCTGAAGGACAGAGGTGAAGGGCTATTTCCCTAGTATCCAGAGCTCCAAGCACACACATTACTGTTCACTTCTTGCACAGGAAGGTTTTAAGGGAGCTCCTGGTCACTGGCAAATGACTGGGCTGGGTGGCCAGGGTCCTGCAATGAATACAACTGCAATACCAGAGACATGAAGTACTAGGGAAGGGGTATGTAGATATGTCTATGGAATCTTTGTGTTCACCAAAAAGCACCCATCATCAAGGGAGTTCTCAACACCTGGGTAGACAGTGTGACTCTTCCCATGAACATCAACTAGGTCTGTTGTCCAGGACTCAGGTGCCAGGAAGCTCAGTAAGGATTCTAGGGAACTTGAGGTTGCCACTATCACTAGTTGCTCTGGGCTCCTCAGACCAGGACAGCAGCAGGCAAAGAGCGGAACCACTATGTTGGAGGGTCGTTCAAACCCAACCAGCACATCGGCGTCATCCTCACCCCTGCCCGCCCCTCAGCCGCAGGCCAGGCCTGAGCCGAGGGGCAGGAGAAGCTTTAAACCAGATTTGACTGAAATATACAAGTAGGTCTAGATTAACTTATCTCTGAAAATCATTATGTCTAAATTATAACTAAAACCTAGAGAAAATGCCTGAGATGGCATCAATGTCAGGAAAGATCAAAGGCTGTGGTTGGAGAAAACTAAAATCATTTTCTTTTTGTACACCATCTAGTTAAGATTTTTTAGTAAACCAGCTATAAACATGTTATTCAGAAACGGGGAGGAAAATCTCAGAAGGAACAACTAAAAGGGAGTTTGCCTCTCAGAAGCATGATTTGAAATTGGAGAAAAATTTTTTTTCTGTTATGAGTTTCACTCTCGTGATTTTAAAAACTGTAATGCATAGAAGACTTTGATAAAAAATAAGATTTTATTTCAATAAAGCAATGTTCTCGTGTGGAAGGGTGTGTGTGTGTGTGTGTGTGCGCGCACGCGCGCGTGTGTGCGTGCGTGTGTGTGTGTGTGTGTGTGTGTGTGTTTGGGGTGGGGAAGTTGACATGGAGAGTTTAGAAACCCCAAACGGCCCTGCACTTCAAAGTATAGGACACCAATTTTGAACTAGAGCATCCTTAGAAACTTCTAGTCCAGGCTTCTTAATCTGGAAGGTATGGAAGGAACCCTTGGATGAGGTTCAGAAGTTCCATGAGTATTCTTGAAGGTTTTCTATTCAAAATGTGAATGGGTACATCTTCCTGGAGTGAAGGAGATACGTAACTTTCATCATGTTTTTAAAATCCAAGAAAATGAATTAAGAAGCACTGATCTGGTATCATTTATGTAAAATAACAACAAAAGAATCTATACATTTGTAAGGGAATGTGCATGTTTGGTAAACGTGAGTGGAATGAAACACTGCACCATGTTGTTTACAGCAGTAACTACTTAAGGGATCGGTGAGATTGGGGGGTTGTCAACAAAGTCTTTCACATTATTCATATTGTTTGGCTTTTTCAATAATCGAATACATTAGGCATTTTTATTACGTTAAAAAATTTAAATTACTGATTTCATTGATTCTGCCCATTTTACAGTTGAGAGAATGAATTCCAGAGGCGTGGCCTAATTGTCCAAGTCACACGCATTTGCAGAAGTGAGACCAGAAGCAAGTCTTCTGCATACCACTCTCCGCTCTCTCTGTTGCCCCAGTGGCAATCTGAGCTGGTTTACAGGCATCTCTACATCCCTCGGGGCTGTCTCTCTGCCAGGCACTTTCAAATGAACTGTGCAGTATGTTTGCACATGCGCATACTGTCATATAAGTCAAACAGGTTGACAAATGTGACAATACCATCACACATGGTTACAACAAGGTAGTAAAAGAAATTGATTTACACAGGATTTCGGTGTCAGAGGATTTCCAGAACTTTTGGTTTTTGAACTTGTCTTGTTCTATTAGATCATACTACCTGATGTGTAATCTAATGTTTACTCATTTACCATGAGTAAAATGTACTTGGTGAGGATCAGACACTACCAGTGGGAACACACCCTGAGTAATGAAGAATAGGGAATCCGGAGTCAGGCTGCCGGGCTTGAATCCTTTTTCCACTTACTTGCTGTGTGATTTGCACCAAGTTGCTCAACCTCCCTAAGTCTGTTTTCTCACTTATGGGATGGGAATAGTAACAGTACCAACTCTTAGGATTATTGTAATAATACGTGTAAAATGGTTACCACAGTGTCTGGCATAATTAAGTGTTAGCTGTTATTCTTACCGGATGATTCTGCTAAGCGAGTCTCATTTTCAGGTGAAGAACAGCTTGGACAAAAGCAGGAGCTCTACATGTGGAAATGGAGTGTGTCCGGGAACACCTGCTCAGATGATGTTTCAAGCAAGCTGCGTTCCCAAGTAAGGGCAAGATGTCAAAGAGGGGCATTTCAGGGAAAAGCCCCACACTGCTCTCCTTTTCCCATTGTGACCAGTTCCTTTTGAGGACAAATTTCTTGTCACTCACTTTATAATTGTATAAGGTGAGGGAAAAGAGAAAAGAGAGGTAAACCTGATTCTAAGCGGCCACCTAAGAGTAGCTGTGGGGAAGAGGAAATCATTAAAGTCTCTTTGAATTACTACCAACAATTCCAAATATATTGGAGGAAACATTCCAAAAAATCTTTCCGACTCCATCGGCTGTCACAAGACATGCCTTCTCAGCACTGCGGTTCTTCTCCTCAGGGTGCATGAGCATGAACAGGTGTGCCTGTAAAAATAAAGATTCAATTGGGATTTTGATTTGGTGATCCAGCATGGTTTCTGCTAGCTGAGTTTCCTGGTGTGCCTTCTAACCACCTGCTTTGGAATCACTTGTGGATTGGTTTAAAGGTGTAGCTCCCTGGATGATACTGATAAATATTAAAGTGTGAGAAGCACCAGAAAAGACCTTTGCAAACCTGGCCTCTTTTGGGTCAGATCAAATAGAAGGCAGGGTTAAAGGGAGTCCTTGTGTTGCAACAACCTAGTTGCAGAGGGAACTCGATCAATGATAGCTATTTATCGGGCCTTTGACCAGTGGCGATCAACTCTCGGGAGGCGAACACAACTGTCCGTTTTTCACTGTTGGAGTCAGACTTGGGAACTCAGAGTTGAAAATCCTCCTTCTCTCCTTGAACACTGAGCCAAGAGTTCCTTTATGGTGTTGATTTACCAAATAAGTCACATCTGTCTAGGGTTATCTCAGTCAAGAATTGTGTGTATTTTATTGATAAGTTGGGTTAAGAAGAGCTCATAAAAATTTCAATACTTGACTAACACAAGTGGAAGGTAACATTTTTATGATGCAAAAACTCTCATTTCCCAGCAGGGTAGATCATGTTGCATGAATGCTAACGGATCCTTGCAGTGATCAGATTTGTACTGTTCAACATTTTGAATAAAATTACCATAGAGAAAACCTTTTTACACAGACTAATGAGACTTTAAGTGAGATCAAGCAGGAGGCAGATCCAATCACTCACATAAGGGTTCTCTGGTTAAAAGAACAGACTGCTCAATGAGAAAAAGACCAAAAACCCAACAGAAAAAGTGAATGCAGCACTTGAAAAAGTGCTCAGCTACACTCATAATGAAAGAAATGCAAACTCCAAGAAACCATTTTCACCTGCTAGTTTGGTAAGCATCAAGAAGTGTGATAGGCAACAATGCTTTATATTGTTGCCAAGAATATAAGTTAAAAGAAAAATTTTGTAAGGAAATTTAGCAATATCTATCAAAAATTTTAATGTGGTGAAATTGGCTCTGCAATTCTACTTTTAGAAATTCTTTCTACTTTTAGGATGTACGTACAATGATAATCATTGTAGTAGCTTAATAGAAAGAGACTGGAAATAATCTAAATGTCCATCAATAGGCTACTGGTCAAATATAGTTTTGTATTTCCATACAACAGAACACTGTCAGCCACTAGAAACAAAGAGCCACAGCTAAACAAACTTACATGGAAGTTCTAAGATCTATAGTTAACAAAAAAATTCGGTTGCAGATACTATTCTAAATCCTTCACAGCTATTAATTAATCATTAAGTCATATGAAGTTATCACCATTAGTATCTCAGTTTCAGCATTGAGGAAACTAAGGTGCAGAGAGGCTAAGTAGCTTACCCAAGGTCACACAGCTGTTGTATAACAGAACTAGGATTCAAACCTAAACTCCAGAGTCCAGAGTTTGTGTTCTTAACCATTATGTTACATGTGTATATTATGTTGCAATGAGCATTGAAACATTTATTCCTACACATGCACACACATTATATATATGCAGAGACTCTCTCCTGAAGGACAAATGTGAAACAATATGAATGAAGGGTTAATAAGCTAGTGTCTGAGGAACAGTAGAGGGAGGGCACTTGAATTGTATTTCAGCGCTTGCTTCAGCAGCACATGTATTAGATTTGGAATGATACAGAGAAGATTAGCATGAATTGTGTTTCACTCATCGAAATTTTTAGTTGGGCATATATGATCTTCCTTCACCAGACCTACATTAAGAAATAGAAAAACAACCAGATAGTAACAGTAATAACAGATCATGACCTGCACTGTGTAGGTCACAAGAAATCAGAGTGGCTCAGGAGGGCTATGGGAGAGCAGGGGACTTTATGTAGGGACCGAAGGATCAAGAATTTTATAGAGAATTAAAATTGTGTTTGTCACAAATTGTGGACTGTTTGAGGCCCCTGATTTTATCTGCTTGGTTTTTCCCCAGAGAAGAATTAAATCTTCCTTGAGAATGTTAATTTCCATACATAGAACATTTTCCTAGTCGTCTTCCTCAGGTGGAGCCCAGATTCAGTATGTAAACCTTAGAAAGTGATCTTCCATTAGCCAAGCGCTCAACTAACCTTATTCCAATTTCTACCTGGTATTTCTGTCCTGGGCCTTCCTTAGTGCATTGTTAGTAATTCCATTTGCAACTGACCATATCTGAGAGTGCCAGGTAGCATCTTGTGGTAATGAGGTGAACATGGACTCAGATTCCTGAATTTATATCTTGGGTCTACCAAGTATAAGCTGGGTGACCTAGAGCCAGTTTTTTTCACCTATCTCTGCCTGAATTTCTTTCTCTATAAAATGGAATGTAATAGTATTACGTCATAGGGTTGATTTAAGGATATAAATGAGATAATCTATATAGCTGACAGCACTTTTTCATTTTGGGTTTACATGAAAATGAAGTAAAGCATAAATAAAATGCTTAACAGGAGGAAGATATTCTTGGTAGTAAAAATTAATGCTGGTTTAGATTACTAAAAGAAGGCACAGAATTACAACACAACAGAATTCTTCTCTCGAGATGATTTAGGTATTCTCACTTGGCGAAAGTCAGTGCAGTGAATGACCTCTCACCACCTCTCTAGATTCTCATCTCAGTGCTGACTCAGAGGCTGGATTGTGGAGTTAGAGGAACCCTCAGGCCCTGCTCTCCCGGCAGTGGGAAGCCAGAAGTTCTAAGAGTTAATCTCCCAAATGTGCCGCTTAACTGTTGCCTAAAGAGTAGGTACAAGAAGACAGCTTGAGAGCTGCACTCCTCTTCTGCTCCATCCTTATGTTTCTGTTGCACAAATGCGGCAAAATGAGTAGCAATATTTTCATTGAAAATATGCCTCATGCAAATCAGTTTGGTAAATATGGAATTTAGCCTTTATAAAAGAGCACCTGTTCCCCCCTCCCATTCCTCCATTTAATTTTTGCATTCAGATGTGCTCTGCTTTTGCGTAAGCCTAGTCCCATACACTATTACAAGACTCGTTGGTTTTGAATCCAGCCAAACACACACCCTTATTTTCCAAGAAGAATCTTCTTTAAAAATTAGAGGCACCTGCGTGTTGGTTTTTTAGTGGGCCTGAAAAAATATTTCCATAGGAGTGAAATATATTGAAATATATTGACATTTTTAAAACATGAGAACTATTGAGAGTCGATATGGACTCTCTGGGTGAAGCAAAGGCTGTAGGGCAGCTCTGAGGGTCATTCCTGGTATACCCAAGGCCTCAGTGTGGGCAGCGGCTCTAATCCCCTCCGAGTGTGGTGAAGCTTGGGTTAACTGCTCTTCTCTACAGGGGAGCTGGGATTTTAACTCAGTCGAGGTTTGGTCTGGGTGGTTTCCTTTTTCCCTCACCATCAGAGGGATATTTTAAAATCACAAACAGAACCTGGGGAGAGGAGGCCCAATTTGACACCTTTGAACCTTGATGGGGCCACTTTATAGATTCAGATTTAGAGGGATTGTTGGGTGGGGATTTGCAACCCAGGAGAGCCTTTCAGAGCCTTTCATAGAGGGACACAGAATCAGAGTTTCCTGAAATGGTGTTTTTTGTGTGAAACCTGTCAATAGAAATATCAAACTGTGAATATACAATTGAACTTTATTATCTCTTTTGATTTTGTAACTACATAGGTATGACAGACAGAAGCCGATTTGAAAGGAAACTCACAATTGCCAGCGTGTCCCTTGTATGAATCCCACGGCTGGAAGTTTTTCTGTAAATCGGCATCTTCAGGTAGGGGCTGCACAGGTGCCTCCCACTGACTCTTGAGATATGTTTTAATTAAGGAACATGAAATCTCTTAACTTTCTGTCAGAGTGGAAGTGCCCTTGTGTTCTGAAATGCAGCTCTGAAGATGGCATTGTGGGGCTCCATATTTACTCTGCACAACTTTCATTTCAAAGATTCTTACTTTGTGAGCCAAAGGGTTTTTTCTTTTCTTTCTTTTCTTTCTTTTTTTTTCTTTCTGCTTATCCCTGAAATGAACTAAACCTGAAATTTAAGAGTCAAGCTGTGCTCTTTCTGCTTCTGACGCCGTTAGAAAGCCAGAAGGTGGGAGCCGGTCTTCAAACGTTTGGCCTCAAAATAAAAATCTTGCCCAACTGAGGGATGCAGAGTTGAGTCCAAGGCCTCCTCTCACTTGCAGTATCAGGAGTCGAACCAAAGGGCCACACTCTTTCTGGTGCTCGCAGTTGCTTAAAGAAACAGGAAGTGTGGTTCCTTTACATAGCTCAGGCTTGACATTAGTTGTCTAATTCTTTCCTCCCCAAAGCCTACATCTTAGTAAAAGAGAGAATTTCACAGACTCTTTGTGAATGAAGTTACTAATAAGGATGCTTTTAATTTAAATCATTTAAGCAGAAGTTGCTAGAAGTAACATAGATTGGTAAAGTGTTATTTATATATTTACATAGTGTTAAATAAAGTTACATAGATTAGTAAAGCACACTAGCTAAGGGTAACAAAAACCAAGGCCAAGGTAATTAGTGTGACCTGAGACCAGGCATTTGACCTATTTCTGCATCTATACCATAAGAAGCTGGACCAGAAAATCTATAAGATATTCTTTGGGTTCTAAGATTCTATGACAGCAGTGACTACAGTGAGATGTGGAGGAATTAGTGGGGATAAAGAGAAGGTATAAAATATAACCATTGCCAAAAATGCCCTCCAAAACTATGACGGGTTATATCTCTGGAAAGGAAAAGAGGGGAGTAGAATAGAGGTGACAGAGAAAAGAGATTTTAAGGTTATCTGTAATTTATTTCTTTTTCTGTATTCACAGTAAGACTGAACTCTCATATTAATTGTGCAACTAAAAATTAACCCCAGAAAACTCTAAAGTAAATTGAGTTCAAATGGACCAAAGTACTACTCCCCTCCCCTGCTCAAGTTGCAAAACAATGCATACAGCATGGTATTATTTATATAAAATGTGCTCACACTTACAACTATTCTATGTATTTTATTATTTTATACTGGCATATATATATATATGTAAGTATACAGAAAAAGGTACAGTAGTAGATACACCAAGCTGATAGCAATGGTTGCTTCAGGGGGTGGGAGGTATGTGTTAGATGTGTTAGATAATGATGGCTAACGTTTATTTTAGACTCATCTGCAGTACTTGAAAGTTTTATAGGAGGAATGTATTCACATATTTCTTCTCTAGTGAAATCACACAACTTACACATAGAAGACTTTAGGGCAAAGTAGGGGTGTGTGTGTGTGTGTGTGTGTGTGTGAGCACAAGCGCATGCACAAGCTGTCAGCAAGCTCAGCTCACCTCCTCTAGGAAGCCTTCCCTGGCTATTATGCTCGCATTGACCTTGCCCTTCTTGAAGGCCTACCTTCAACATCAACTCTCTCCTCACCACACTTCTTTTTCTTCCTAGTATCTCTTTGGGTCCAACCCTATAAATTCCTAAAAATAGACACTCTCTCAACATTTCATTCAGTTTCTACCTCAGAGGTACAAGCCTGAGCACCTTACCCTATTTCCTATTCCTCTCACCGCACTCACCTCAACTCTCAGGGAGCACGGCTCCCACTTCTCTGCCATCATCATACTCCAGGAGCCTGCTAATGTGCTGCTGCTGAGTCCAAAGACCTGCCCACAGTTACCGCCTCAGAATCTCTAGGCAAGGGCACCAGTCATCCATACCGGCAACCAGCACTCCGGGGGCGCTTATGCCAGGTAGTGTTGCAAATGCTTCTCTAAGGTCTGACATGGCCCCTGTGCTACATGCATGAGGGTAGAAAACACATTTCTCCCTCATGTGGGATGAACTAAAAATGGCTTAGTCTTTCCTACTATTATAGACCCAGAAAGGAAAGCAATTTGACATTATGTACCCCAAACCTTTAAAAAGCTCATAGGCCTTTATCCAGCAATGCCACTTCTAGACATCCTCATGAAAAAAATCAGACATGAAGATAAAGATTTATGTATAGATATTCAGCATGCATTTGTTTATGGTTAGATATAAAAATGGCTAAATGAAATGTGATTCTTCCCTACAGAGCTACCATATAGCCATCCAAAAAAGGAAGGGGAATTTTTAAGTGCATGGTTATGCTTATGGCCACATATTAAAGACATAATCAAGAGTCAAAACCGTGTTATGAACATGATCTTTCTATAACTAAAAAAGACAGTAAAAAAGGCTGAAAGAATATAGCGGGGAGGCAAAGTTTAGCAAAAAGAGAAGTCCTAAAGAGAGAGATACCTGAGAAACACAAAACACAGTATTTGACATAACTCAATCCTCAGCCGTTGGCATTCTATCCCACAAGTATGAGCAATAAAGAAAAACTGAGCAGACAATTTGGTTGACGATGAGGGAGGCAGAATATCTCACAGCTGCTTCACCCACAGCTGTACGGCTTTGCAGTGTTGACAGTTTGAAAACAGAGAAGGACAAATAGGAAGTAAAACCTTGTCTTGGGCTGGGAAAGAAGCAGATGGGATGTGACCCACACAAGAAGCGTTGATTTGATTAGTAGAAGTTATTGATCTAACTTAAATTTTAGACCTATAATTTCCATCTTTTAATAAAGTTTCCATTATTTGCAGTTTTTCGTTTCTCCTGGGGCTTCTAAGTGTGTGTGTGTGTGTGTGTGTGTGTTTATGCTTTGAAAATTCTCCATAAACAAAATAGCTGTAATATACATTTTCCATTGACGGTTCCACACCTCCTGCCCAAACCAGTCTCCTCTCATCACCCCCAAATGGTAAGTAAACTCTTTGTATTGGTGAAAATCTAAGCTGGTAATGCACAGAAAAAGTGAAGTGGTAGATTACGTCATTATTTAGTGCACTTCAGCTGGGTAGACAATTTGCCTCACTGATACCATGTCCCCCCCACCCCCAATAGCTGTCTTTTTTTTTTCTTTCTTTTCTTTCTTTTCTTTCTTTCTTTCTTTTTTCTTTTCTTTTTTTTTTTTTTTTTGTGGCCAAAAATATGTGAACGATGGCCCCTAGTTTCCCCTTCCCTTTGGCCGAAATCATCTTGTTACTGCTACTTAGGTCAGATGTCAAGTAATTAAGAGAACGATATTAACACATCAATTCTGAGAATTCTCTGTTTATGAAAGCATCTATTTTAGAACTCTTGCAGGTGGCTGCAGCTCACAAAGCCTGTCAGATGTACTGGATGCAAAAAGGTTCAAGGGCTGCTTGTGTTTTTCAAATGTTATCTAAGGAATCTTTTCACAAATCCCTGCTATTGTTCGGCATAATTTTTGTGGCTCTTAGGGACTTAAATGCAACTGAACAATTTTAAAGAAACCAAAATATGACAAAGGAAATAATAGCCCCTATTATAAAGCATTCTCTTCTTTTTCTTGCTGTCCCTCCTCCACCTTTCAGCCACACCCCTAGGCTGGCTGATGCAACTTGTGTCTGAGAATGCTTGAAATTTTGCGGTTTTAACTGCATGGGTTTGATAGAATATCTGAAGCACTATGCACATATTAGATTACCATAAATTAGAGGGCTTTTTATTTTATTTTTTAGAACATGAGGACATTGAAAAGCAATATATGGCTGCTGGGTCAGGCTCATTTGATTGGTTTAATACCAGCTTGATAGTAATGATCATCTCCACAGAACGAGATGCTCAGTGAATGCGATGGCACTCTACACTTGGCTGAGAAGGAAAGGTACTTTAAATAATTTCAATCCTTGAAATTATTTGTGAATTTCCAAAAGCAAATAGAAATACACCTATTTCTTTCATTTCACTTTGTTGTTTTCTTCTTCATTATCTCCCAAAGCCTTCTCATTACTTTAAACAATCTTTTTCAGAGTTTCTACTGTATTTTCCTCTTCTTCCTGTATGTAATAGTAATGATGGTGATAGTTGATATTTATTAAGTGATTACTATATGCAGGGCATGGAACTAAGTACTTTATACATATTAATTCATTTAAAACTCACAACAGCTCTATGAGGTCAGTGCTGCTATTATTTCCATTTTCCAGATGAGGACGTTTGCCCAATATTCATGGCTAATAAGTGGCAAAGCCAGGTTCAGGACCCAAGGTTTCAACTCCTGACACCATTCTCTTCCCTGCTATAATGGATTATAAATATATATTCTCTACCCTGCAAGATCTTGGTCTATTTTCATCCCTGCACAAATAGCAATTCATCTGCATAAAAAGATAATGGAGAATTTCCTGCCAATACGCATTAGATTTACTTATTTTTAATTTATAGGATATGATACCTTAGACACACAATACCATTTATACACTAACTTTATTGTAGTCTTAATAGTATAACATTTCTGTGCTTGGTATAAAGTGTTTTTCATTTGATTATTCATTTATTTCTTTGGAATTTCTTGACTTGCCTCTGAACCTTCACTCATTTCACAGTAGGAAGAGCCAATGAACACTCATTGGTAAATAAAACCTAAGTATAGCAAATTTATGAGATCTTCGTAGGGTACAAACGTAATTTTCCCAGCTGCTAAAGCTCATCTAAGGAGTTTGTTCAGAGGGAATGAGTCCAGGAAACCCAAACGCAGTGTGTTTCCTCCAACGTTCCCTACTACCACTACCACCACCATCCGTGGTTTGAGAAGAAAAAGTTACCAGTAGAGAAAAAAATGGAGACTGTCCAGTTCTAACAACTAGAATATCATAGAACAGGCATGAAGTGAGTGAAACCCACACTAGTAACAATCCTGTCAGGAGATCAAGGTTTGACTAAAACTTAGTTTTAGTCAACTATTTGCTCAACCATAGACTTTACCTTGTAATCTTTTTCAAGTCTCATGCAACCAACTCCTGAGTATCATGGGTCCACAGGAATTCTGTGCTTAGAGAACTTTGTGAATGCTATGTGTGTGAATGGGACAGCAAGGAACAGTAAACATGCATATCGTGTGATGTGTCTTCTGCTCATACACATAATCCATTGTCCCATTGGACTTTATCTACGAAACACAAATTCAAAAATAAAACTCTTAAGAATTTCAAGATGGCAACAGCAGAGCATTAAACTCAGTTGGGGATCCTATGCAATTGCCCTGGAGGCACATTCATGAAGCTGGCCCTTTCTACGTTACACACTACTGTGCAATTAGAAAATTATCTGGTGGTGTCCTGAAATGTAGGGACCTATATTGCCATGACTAGAAGGGTAATAGACGAAGATCCTACCCATACAATGGTACATGTCGGATCAGAGTTATGGAAGGGGTATCTCATCAGAGGGAAGCGGGACATCAAAATCAAGAGAGGGCTGAAGACAGAGCTGAAGATGAAGGAGAGAGCCTATACCTTTATGTCACTTTCTCCATCACTTTGTATACAGGGAGATGTTCTTATTTGAAAGACAGAAAATTTGAAGTAGAAGAATTGTGACTTACTAAAGTTAAAATTACACTGATTCTCTGAAACAAATTTTACCATTATATACTCATTTTTATATAAATCAAACTAAAGCACAACCAGTGCTCTGAGCAACGTTTGATATTCAGGCAATGTTTGACCAATGTCTTTTCCAGATTATTATCTAAAGAATTAATCCAATATGCTCATTTCCAGAATTTATGTATAAAAATTGTTCATTGTACATATCTACATATAGATATATAATATTATCTCTATGAGAAAATAGCCTTATAGATATTATACACTTATATATATCTATATGAAAAGACGGTCTTACAGACTTATTAAATTTTGGCAGCTCAAAGAACTTTTTCAATTGGATAAGAAATCTTATGCAACCTGATTTAAGTTGCCAGTTTCAGAGCTTCCCTCTGTGAGACAGGTAGTCATGCATACTGATCTAGTGTAGCTGATAGCAACAGTTCCAGAAATCTGACACAGAGAGCGTTCTTTGATAAAAATGTATACAGGATTAGAGTGTTGATAAGACATTTGCAAATGTATATAGAAATATGATAATTTATACTATTTTGTGATAAGATTCTTGGTTGGCATTAGTGATGTGTCATATGATTGCATTAATTGCAAAGAAGAAACTCAAAATGGCATAATTGTACCTGACGTTCAAGTAATAGAAATGGAATTTAAAGTGTTGTTAGAAAATGGGAAATGTTACTGAGGTGAAAAGGTTTTAAAAACATGAATGCAAAACCAAACCATTAGCACATGTAACCCTTTCAAGGTAATATGAAGTATGCAGCAGAGCTCCCTTAAACGCCCATTGATTCATACAAAAATAAAAGACAAGTGGGAGGTGAGTGCCAGTCTCTGGCGGGTTATTTCTTGAAGTGCTGAAGAGAATGTTCACATGTCGCAATACTCTAATATCGTTAGGTCATACAGTACATATGCTGGTATCTTTGGTCTGAGAAGCAGCATCACATAGCAGTAATTGGCTGTCTTAGTGTGAATTGCAGCATCATACAATGGTCTGGAGAGTGGACTCTGCCCCACAAACTGTCTAAGTTCATATTTTGGCTCTGCTGCTGACTAGCCGTGTGTCCTTGGGCAAATCACTACGTCTCTCTGTGCTTCTAGTAAAATCTGTAAAATGCCAGAGTCTTTCATTGTAGCTTCCTTCAGCCAGTTATAAGGTTAAATGAGTTAATATTTATAGAATTCTCAAAACACTGCCTGGCATATAGTAAATGATGCACAGATTTTTTTGAGTTAAAACTTTTAGTTGATTATAAAGTTTTTACACGGTGCTTTTTATAGTCAATGTGAGCTCTGGAGAGTCACCCTTTGAGATGTCTCCTTAGTTGTAGAGCAAAGAATGAATCTTATTGAATCACAGAGATTGAAGATGAGAATTCTATCTTGGTGGACCACATTCTTGGCTAAAGCAATTTTCTCTTACCCACAGCTTGACTGAGGAGGTGAGTGTAGGTGGCTATGTTTACAGCTCTGACCACAGCTGAGTGGGCCAGAAGATAATGGGCCCAGCCAAAGCAGCTGAGGCAGCAGAGATAAAATCTTGAGTAAATCTGAACGAGAAAATTTTCTAAGAAAATTGAAATAGGGGACTGAAATATTGATCATGCTACCTTTTGGGAGCCAAAGGGCAAGGTCATGTAGAATCTGAGCAAGAGTGAGCATCGTCATAAGACAAAGTCACATAGCAGCATCAATTATGAGGGAGCCAGTTCATGAGATTACCCCCATGTCCTTACGATAAATCTCCTTTTCACTCAATCTTGTTGGAATGGGTTATTGCACCTGGTAACCCTGAGACAATGCTAGAACTCCTGCTAGAAAATAAATATTGAACACCTTCTGCTGTGTCCTCCATTGGGCCAGATGCTGACCGTGAGGAAGACTAGAAAGAATGTCCATTTATTGAGGTGCTCAAGGTGGAAGGACATGCTAGACACTTCAATGTCAGCTCACTTAGACCTCCTGGTAATCTTATTACATTGATCTTATTACTCCATGTTGATAGGTAAAGATGATGAGGCTCAAAGAAACTTTTTTCATGAAAAATGGCAGAGTTAGAATTTTATTTCAAATCTGTCCAATTCTAAGTCCAAAGCTCCTTCCAAAAAATTTTTAAGTGTGTTCAAAGCATGCACATGAATATATGCACACTGTAGCTCTAATTCTTTATATTATACAAAGTGCATTCAGCAACTGCAGTGAGCAGCATTATAACAACAGAGCCAAAGAGAGCTAGTGTCTATCCTCTTCCATCTGAACCAGCAAACTAAGGCCAATAAATGTAAAGTCTTCAATGCAGGAAGTCTATTTTGGGGGTAGGAGAAAGAATAAGTACAGAATTGGGTTGAACTTGGGGAAAGAAGCTAAAGAATTTCCCTTCTACAACGATCAAAGTAAAAAGAAGCTGTCAGTGCATCTGGGCTCAATCTGGCAACTTTCCTATTGTCAGGAGAGCCCAGGGAAGTCTCCATGTGGAAGTCATCTCTCCCTCCTCTCCATTTCCGTGGCACTTGGTTAGCAACATGTTTTTGCATCTAATAGCAGATAACTGTATTAGATGCATTCTGGAAACTCTTTTGCAGAATTGTGCAAGCCAGAGCTGTATTCTGAAATATCATTTTAAACAGATGTCTGTGTAAACAGTTTATTGAGAAATCTCAACTCTTTGGCATATGAACATTTAAGAATCTTATTTCATGAGAATTGACACCAAATATACTATGTTCACCATCCCTTTTTGGGGTTGGGTAGTGGTTTTCTTAATGACTACTTGGCTGGATCACATACATTTTTACCCGTTTTTGGTTATTAAAATAAAACAATCTTCTTCCAGTTCTGCTCCTATAGAACTTCGACCCCAAATTTGGTTTAAAATCATCTTCTTCCCTGTCCTAAGCGCTAGGTAAAATTGTATGGGATTACAAGTGGGGTGCTTGCTCTCAGCCCTCTCTCCCTTCTTCTCCTTTTAGATGCTAGTTCCTTAGCTGTGCTGTAGAGGATCGGAGGTGGGAGTGAAGGGGAGGTGGGAGTGAAAGGGAGCCGTGTCTCTTTTAACTGTCCCGCCTCCAACCTTCTACTTGGTTGACCGCAACTGCTGTTCCCGCCCACTGTTTCCCGTTAAGATGGACAAGTGGTAACTTCTCTGAGGCCCTCTGGCAAAGGGCTCATTCTCATGCAGCTAGCTAGCCTGAGCGTCCCCTTGCCATATTTAGCTGTATCTAATAGCTTTCTCTAAGATGGAGGTCTCAAGCTGCATTTCTTTGTTGTGTGCTCCTTCTTGCTCTCATGACCTAATCATCTCCTAAAGGCCCTCATCTCTTAATACCAGATTGGGCATTAAGATTTCAACATATGAAATTTGGCAAGGGGGACGCAAACATTCAGACTATAGTAACTCTCATTCTTCTTCCTCTTCCCTTCCCTTTAAACATTTTCTTTAAAAAATATTTATTAGTTTCTTTCCCTTAGGTAAGGGTGGCAGGGCCAGTGGCACCAGAGCCAAGGAAGCAGTCAGGGCCTAGGAGGCTGGTGAGGTTCGTGGGGTGTGCAGGGCCAGAATAAAGGGGGTGAGACTTCCTTGCTTTCTGGAACAACAAGATATCAGGAGATTGCTGTCCTCCAAGGAAAATAAGTAGACAAATATATGAACACATAATGGGAGCAGGCTTTTTCATGGTTGAAGAAAGGGGTTATAAATATGGAAAGAGTAAAGACTAAAATGAGCCCTGTGGTATTGTTTTGGAATAGAATTTATTGATGTAAACTCATGACTTTTAATGTAGCTACATAGATATAGAATTAGATACAGATCGTGTGTGTGTGTGTGTGTGTGTGTGTGTGTGCGCATAAATATATGTACATTTCTTAGGTCTGGCCACTGAGAGAGCAGCGTACCTACTGCGTGTGTCTTGGTTTCTAAATTTCATTCTCCGCTCATAGGAATCAGGGCTCTTTGAAGAAATGGCTGAAGCAGGCAAAGTATAAGGTGAGCCCAGAACATCTTTTCGTTCCAGAAAGTAAGGAAGTCTCAAAAAATTAAGGGAATCATAAAAATCACGCAGAAACCAGTTTGAAGTTCCTCCCACCAGCCAAATATGGAACAATTTGAGCATCAAAATAAATATTAGTATAATAGATTATGACCCACTGAGTGAAATGGAAATCCATGGATCTTGCTGATAAGAATAAATAAATGAATACATTAATTAATAAATGAGGAAAAGAAAAAGCACTTCTTTTCATTAAAAAGCCAACTAATAAATGACAAAATTAGAAAAAAAAATCAAATTTTGGCAGCTATTGTAGTAGTACTTTATTCAGGCAAGAACTATCCACTGATGATAAAAGACGCTGAGAGTTTGTTGAATAGGATATTAACGTGATTTCAAGGTAGCACCCCACGAAACACTTATTAATTACTAAGGAAAAAATGATGATAACTCTATAGTGGCAAACACCATCTCAACCAAATGATGAGAGTTAATGCGACCAGTGGTAGGACATGTTGATATCACTTCCCTGCTACTGTGACATGCTGAGAAGAGTCAGTGTCACTTCGTTGATATTCCTGACCGAAATGCATAACCTGAATCAAATCATGAAGAAGCATCAGACAAACTCAAATTAAGGTACAAAATAACCTTCTACTACACTTCAAAAATGTCAAGGTCACAAAAGACAAGAAAAGACTGAGGAAGTGTTCCAGAACCTAAGACTGCAGACACATATGCATAAAGACGTGACAGCTAAATGCGAACTGCTGTCCTGGATTGGACGATGGACTGACTGCAATGTAATTTTGTTTCTGCTATACAGATCATTATTGGGACAATTGGTAAAATTTAAATGAAGCCCTGGGATTTGATAGTAAGATTGTCTCAGTGCAGTTTTCCTGATTTTGATGGTTGGTCTGTGATTAGGTAAGAGAGTTTTTTTGTCTTTTAGGAACTACACAGTGAAATATTTAGGAGTTTTCAACTTTCAATCGCTTCAGATGGGACAGAAGAAGGAAGAGGAGGAGAAGGAGTTTTAAATTATTTCAAAATAAAAAGCTTAAAATGACAAAAAGAATCACTGTGGTTCATATTTTACTTTCATTCTTTGGGGGTAGAGGCTTGGCTTCGTGTACCTGCTTTCCCTAGTCTGGCCCATTTCCATGCACATAAGAGAAAAACAATGAACATTTGTTTGAACAATTGGTGATTTTACTTGTCTTATTTTCTTACTAAATTGTAAGCTCCTGGAGGGCTTGAACCATGTCTTATTTCTCTGAATTCTCTCAAGCCCCAGCTCCGTGACTTGTGCATAATTGACACCATTGCTTATCTGTAGAACTGAATGGAATTATGTGGCCACTCCAATGTTATGATAATGATTAGGTTCTGACAAAGATCCTCTTTATGGGCCAGTTAAAACAACCGCAGTACTTGAAACTAAAATTCCCCTCCTGGGCCTGTGAAAGCCAGGGTCCAGGTTAAGCAGCCCTTTGTGAAGCTGCATTCTCTTGGAGCAGCATCTCACTCTCCACTGAGTCACCTTTGGCAGGCAGCCTTCCTCTTGGTCTGCAGTCATTACCCTAATGAAGTGCAGCTGGGGTTTCGAACAATGAACTTGCACTCAAGTGGCAGCCGCCCTTAAAAGAACAGTACCCTCACGCACTAGAACGGCCCTCCTAGGCCAGAAATTGGCCCAGTGGTTTTATGTCTGGATGGGATGTGGACCCACAGGGAGCCGGAAAATGGCAGCTGCAAAGCGTGCCATTGATGGAGAAAATTTCAGTTGAAAGTTAAGTGGAAATCCTGCCCAGAGTGAAAAGCAAGACTTGCCACGTATTTCAAAAACTGCTGCTGTATTTTTTTTTTTGAAAAATCATATTTGCAAAGGAATATGACACAGATTTCACCTCTGGACAGCTGTCCTGTCCATTCTGCCCTGATTGCATGCCGGGTGTGTTGGAAGGCAGTCTTCAGGGTTGCGAATACAGAGCGGCTCCCAACATGCAGTAGAATCACCACAAGGAAGCCTTGTTTTGAGCATTTCCCAAGTCTTTTTCCCTGATGAAAATTGTTTTTTTCTGTGTAAGCCTGTATAGGTTACTCATCTGATACTGAGCTCAAGATTTCCAAAGACAGAAGAATCACAGCTGGTAATAACCCACATCACTGAGCGCTTATACCCTGACAAATACTCTCCTCTCAGAGTTTGACATGATCATCTCATATAATCCTCCGATTGCCTTATGGGGTAGGTATCATCTGCCTGGCTAGCAGAGATGGCACCTGAGAGACTTGACCAAGGCCACAGAGCTAGTAAGTGGTGGAGCCACAATTCGAACCCAGATACTCTGACTGCAAAATCAACTATTTAAGTCAAATAGTCCAAAGTGAAGTATTTTTCTGAGGAATAAACCTTGTATTAGCACTTAAATACAGAGATGATACTATGTGATGTGTATTGAAACTTGTTTTCATCACACACACACACACACACACACACACGGTGCTTTGAACATGGAGCATAAACAAACAATATCAGTGACTCTACACAGTAGGAGGAGAGTAACACAGAAACATCAGAAATGCTTATTTTGGCTGCTAGGGACAATGGCAGGAATCTGAAACCAGGGTTAAAAGTGTAGAACGTGATGACGTTGCAGTCATGCTGGTTTGAGGGATGGAGAAGTTTCCAAGGTAGCTCAGCTGGGAGCATGTCCTCTTTCTGGAGTGCGTTTCTCCAATGCTGCCTCTCTGCATGAGAGTAAAGGCCTGCGGGCGGCTGCTCCCAGGCTGTGGAGGGGCTGCTGCGAGGCCAGTCTCTGAGAGGCAGAGAGCTTAATGGAAGGGCCTCACTGCACTTAGAAATGCAGACTGCACACAGGCAAAAATGAGACTCCAGAGGTATGTGGACCTATTAATAGATATAGTAATGATGGACAGGATGACTGATGCCCAGATGAAGAGAAGAGGGGAGCGTATCAGAGATGAGAAACAGGAAATGACATTTCCAGCCAACACGAAAGAGTTACACCATGAGTCAGGGAGGAAAGTGATGTGTGTTTCCGAAGTAGTAACACTGCCTCATTATATAAAGTTTTCTGTTCTGTCAGTCATTAAATATACAAGTGAAGAAGGCAAAACATACATATTTTTATGAATCAAGCAATCATTAGCTTTTGTGAGGAATCGCTTTATAACCAGACTGTGGGAGAAAGCTGTTCAGAAAAGGCCAATTATGCAAATGAAAAATGAAAACGGGATGGCAGAGAATGCAGCCTGCAGGGTTCTGGGGTGCCTTGCCCAACAGCACCCTGCTAACTTGGTTTATCCATGGCTCCAGGAACCATCCCACCACCACTTAGACAATCTTACAGATAAGAGCAAAGTAATCATTTGGAGTAGCCTTCATTATTCTTCACAAAAAATATTTTGTGGGATCACTTTGCTCCCATTAAAAGAATAGCAATAAAGAATTCTGTAAGACTGCATGTGAGTTGTATTATAGGAGCCTGGATCACTGCTTGCTCAGGTTAGACTTGTTTCTAGTTTAGAGTGCTACAACCTGGAAGGTGGGAAGTGAAAACTATAGAGAGAATTTCAATAAAGCAGTAGAGATAATCTTTTAAAAAGGAATAGAATCCTAAATAAGATTATGGGATATAATATATATTACCTGATAAGCCTGATAAGCCTGAGTAACCTAATTATTATTTTATAATATATAGTTTATAATATATAAATAGTTTACTAACTAGAGGGTGAAAAGTACACATATGAAAAGGAGAGAAGTTGCAATATGGGAATTCAGAAACAATTTTCAGACAGTAAGAATACTTTATCTTGGACCTGGTTATCTAGATACTTCTGGGAGGAGGGGAAGAAAAAGATAATGATAAGAATTAACCTATCCACTTGGAATAGTTTAAATTAGTATTTATAGAATTGAAATCTATAGGATCTAGAAAATTTAGAAGAACTTTTAAATTTTGTTTTCATTTTGATGATCATCTAAAATTATTTTGTGCCAGTCTGAACATGACTCAAATTTGGGAAACAATGATTGGGGTTCCTGAATTCTCTCCTCTGTCCCTGCTTCTATTTTATATTGTTCTAGAATAAATTTTCTTAGAATAACCAATCAGCACATAACAATAGTACAACAGGTTATGTATGTATTCAGAGCTATCTTTTGCTAAACATGTAATCAAATCTTAAAGTTGCCGAAGATAAAGGGAATGTATTTACTTCCTATGAATCAGGCCAAACGATACTGTGGCATTATCATGGAAAATGTTAGGAGCAGGCCCCATTAAAGAAAAAAACATGATTCTTCAGAGTGCATATTTTCACCTCTTAGATACTTTCTTTAAAAAATAAAAAAGAAGAAGAAAATTTATATATTTATTTATTTTGAGATATTTTATATATTTATTCTTCATAGATAAGAGGGGAAAAATTGATTCAAAGGAAAATATGAACTATAGATGCAAAACCTTAAGTAGTTAAAGGGTTAAAGAGTTCAATTTACTGTTTGTTTACTGCATATATTACTACCTTAGGGTAATGATGAGCATGTATTTATCTATAAACCACTAATTTGCTACCACTTTGCCCATGAGGCCTCATTACTTTTCGGTATCTGATTGGGAGAGACTGACCAGAATTTTAAGAGATGCATTGAAGCAGTGCAATGGGCTCCATGCAGTGGGGACCTTAATCTCTCTAAGGAGGCCACACACATGGAAGTGTCCCATACAGAAAGTGTGTTGTGAATCCAACAAAGATAATTATTTAAATACAAATTCATTAAAAACTAACAAGAATGAGCTTTTTAAAACCTTTACCACTTTAGAAATATAAGTGCCAAAAATATACATTGTAACCTAAATAACAAACGTATTTTTCTTTTGTTTTTGGCTCTCTTAAACCCAGATGTTTGGGTCCTGCCTCACCTGTCCCCCCAGATATAATGACACAATTTGCTAATTTAGAGGGATATCACATAATATGACTTATGAAAAGCATTTCAAGTTAACAATACTTATCTTAAGAGACAATTAAAAGGTTTTCTCTCATTGTGAGCATTCGAGAACTGGTCCCCTCAAATCCCTAGAGTTTGAAAACTTTTCCAGTTCATTTTCCTGATAAATGAGAGCAAAAAGATGCATAATACACTTCTGAATTCTGGGTTTGCTTTAAATGTTGGCATTACCTAATCCCCCAAAGGCAAGTTCTGATAGTAGCAGAAGGGAAACTTTCAGGGAGAAGGTCCATAACACAGATGTACCATCTCTTTTGTACAAAGATTCTTGAGAAATTGCCAAGTTTAGATGAAAGTTTGAAAGCCAGAGGAGATCTACATTCTCTAGTATCACACTAAGAAATTCCAGTGTACATTTCTGAAGCTGTATCCATTTGATTAGATAGGTAGATGATGGATGGATGGATGGATGGATGGATGGATGGATGGATGGATGGATGGATAGATAGATAGATAGATAGATAGATAGATAGATAGATAGATAGATAGACAGACAGATAGATAGATAGATGATAGATAAATATATCTGCTCGAAATTATAACTTAAATACTTTACAATTTTAGAAATAATAGAGCCATGTTTTCACCATTAAGGTGAGTGAGTATTCAGATACATTTGGCACTGTCTATAGGTTTATGACTTCCAACTTGTTTAAGACCATTCCCAGAGTGAAGGCTGATTTGCCACGGTTATGAAGCTTTCAGGATATGAACTATAAGAATGATAAACTACAGCAGTTGAAAATGTGCCTTCAGATACTCACTTGCAACTCCCATTTATGTCTGGAGGAATAGAGAAATGAGGATCTAGGGACCAAATCTGGTCCAGTCAGTAACATTGTAGGTAACACATAAATATTAATGTTCATTGCAGTTAGTGTGGTATGCAGAAATATCGGAGTATAATTGTTAATTGCCAATACATTTCATTCATGTTACAGAGGAATAAATGAAAAGCATTTTACTACAATTTAAAGATGATACCATCGTAATAATTATAAAATATCCATTCCATTCCTTAGATTGTTAAATCTGAATTTTCTGAAAATGAATCATTTATACTTTACCTTTATTGCCATTTGCTTTCTGTATAGATTTGTCTATGTATCTGTTATTCAGTTTAGTCAGTGAAATAGTCTCTGGTTGTATCAATTTACTGGTGCCTCTGCGCTTAGCATTCTTTATACAAAATAGAATGTTCAAATAATTAAAGGCATTCATTACAGATTTCATGGTATTTTAGGGGTGGTCATGGTATCAGGGGAGAAGGCAGTCTCTACTTTGCCCTGCCAAGCCACCTGTTGAATTCTTTTCTCTTTTGATTTATTTTCCTGTTTGATTATTCATAGTCCTTCTCCACTCACTTCTATTCCAGTTTAATAAAAACAAATATTTACCAAGCACTTACTGTGTGTCAGACATCATGCTAAACACTTTAAATTTATTATATTTTTTAATCCTAAAAAAGCCCAATGAAGTACTATTTTTTATTTCTGTAGTAAATCTCTGTTTTTAACTTCTCCTATTTTTTTTTCAAAATGACACTCTATTTTTCTTTGAGTAGCTACCCCTCCCCATTCCATTTGGTTCTGGAGGAGCTGTCAATCAGAGTTCCCTACCCTCCTCCCTTGCCCAGTGTTTCAGGCTAGGCCAATCACGCTTGTCCTGAGTGACACCAGGATGGAAAACATTCTGATGTCACAGCACTGACAAGAACTTCTGCCGTTCAGATCTATGGAATCTTTACAAGGCCTGATCACTCAACTTTCTCTTTGATTCTGGGAGGGAACTAAGATCATTTTGATAAATTATCCTTGTTGGCATGAGTGAGTCCATTTCTGATGTTTGCAATCAAAGAATCCCAACTGATATATTCCCATCTTACAGATAAAGAAAAGAAAACTAGAGCTTAGAGAAGCTGAATAACTTTCCCAAAGTCAATGGTAGAGCCACGGCATATACTCACATCAGCCAGACTTCAAGACATAAATTCTTAACCATTATTCTCTGCTAACTGTTACAGCAAGGTGAACCAGGGAAGAAGCTCTTGGAGCAGGGGAAAAAGCATACACCCACAATCTTCTCTTCCAGCTTTCTGAAACCCTGTGAGCTTCTTTTGGACCAGGTGTTACACACTCCAGGTTTGCATGTTCCAAGTAAGGGTCAAAACTGAGATACAGAAGAGCAAAATAATTTACTAAGTTAATCGATTACTCTTAAGAATATAACTTTATTATTGGTTACTAAGCCCACTGCATCACTCATTAGGCAAATGATATTATATATGCTCCTTTTTGATTTGTAGGTCCCAGAACTCTAATATGTAGTGTATGAATAGGGCTTGACAAAGCAGCAGGGTGTGATGGAAAGCAAATAACATTTGGAATAGGAATACGGGATTCTGGTTTCAGCTCTGCCACTTCCTAGGTATATTAAATTAGGATTTTTTGGCTTCTGTGGGTCTCGGTTCCCTCACCTGTAGAATGGGAGTAGTGATGATTCTCCCTTTATAGGTGTGAAGATTTAGCAACATCATGCACCTCTTGAATGAACTCACTAGTGAACTATATAGAGCCCTACAAACAGCATTTTCACATTCAGGATCTAAAGAATACTAGCGTTTAATGACAATTTCAAGAGCATGTTCTTTGTTGTATAGCCTCTTCCCTGGTGCTCAAGCCATAGTCGGCTTTCTTTTTCTCTTTCTCCATTTTTTATAAGATTCATGGCAGAGTCTTTAAAATAAATACATGTTTCATGTCTCCAGTCAGTAGGCATAACAGTTTTTGTGATTTTGCCCTGAATTTATACTCTTTGTGATGACTCCGATTTCACTGAAGGAAACGTGATCTGAGGGGTTACAGATGGGATGGAGAGGACAAATCCCATGGGTCACAGAAGTGGTTCTAGTTTTCAAGAGTAATGATCATAAATTTTTATCATTCAACTGGAGGTCAGTAGTTTCTCTGAAAAGAATCAGTGCTGCACACTCGTTTCCCAGGGCCCGGGCACAGCACAAAGACTGCATGGATTGTGACCCAGGGTTCACCTGCTCCTGAGGGTCAGGATGAGCTCCAGAGGGTGCTCTGTACTCCATAGTGACCTTTTCTGGTGGTAATTGGAGCATATTAATACTCTACTGTGGAAACCTGGTGCTTCTATTCCTTTTACTCTGCTTTGTCTGGGATTATACAGAAGATACCAGCTTTTACTCATTCAGGTATTCACTCATTCAACACTGAGGGTCTACTACATGCAAAGCACTGGGTTTAAATTCTGGGGAAATTAAAAAATATATATAATCAGAAATAAACACTGCCATGAAAGAGCATATAACCTAGGAGTGACTGTAAGCTACAACCATAAATGACTTTAGTCAGTGTAACAGGGAGGAAAATATTTTAAAAGATGACAAGTATATTTTAAAGAAGAAACTATCTTTAGAAAAAATTCTGATAAGCTATTCCAGGGGAGAAGGTTAGGCCCTAAAGCTAAAGTTTAGAAGGAGTCAAAGAACTGGCTAAAGGGGTGAGAAAAGGAAAGTAAAGAAGAATAAACGGGGAAGAAAGAGCAGTGAGGGGGTAAGCCAATGGCAGAAGCTTTGCCCATGGAAAAACTTAGCCCATGAGATAGCCTTATAACAGGGCGAGCAAAGGACTTTTAAAAGTAAGGCTGTATAAGATTTAATATTATGGCATGTACATTGCAAGAATGTAAACCTCCATTACCTCAATTCTCTGGTAAACGTGACACACAAATCCTTTCTCTTCTGAGTGTTTTGTACAGTGGAAATTATTAAAAAGGAAGGTGGAGTGAATCTCATATCTACTGAGAGAAGAAAGGGTCACAGAAGCTGAGGCATGGAGAGTTTGAAAATTTAGAGAGAGGAGGAGCTTGGAAACAGAAGAGCCCATGAGTTTGTAATTTCCCAGGAATTCATAGAGGAGGACATTGCACTTCCCAGGATTGGTTTGAGTCGATTTTATTGACATCTCAAGGACAGGTGACTTCTGCTATCTCCTGGGCACCAAAGCAGAAGAGGAGTGGATCGTAAGGAGAAACTCTACGAGGGAGTTAGTGTGAGTGACAGATCTCGGGAAGGATTTCAGGGGACCAAGGCTGGAAAGAGGACAACAAAGGCAGAGGCAAAGGCTGAGCATGGCTGTGAGCAACTGGAAGGTAGGTGTTGGCCACAGCTGATGTCTGGTGCATTGCCTGCAGAGAGGGCACTGGGAGAACAAACTAGAAAGCAGTTTGGTTCATTGAGACACAGAAAACCTTGAAAAACCAGCTGAGAACATTATAGATTGTTTTGCTATTTGGTACGCACAGGGGAGCAAACCTTTTTAAAAGTATTTTGGTGTTTATTATTCTTTTGAGTTGTATCATCTACTTATAAGGGAAAAGAAACATGTTATGATTTCCATTTTACGGATAAGTAAACTAAGAAATAGATGATTAGAGTTGTTCCCCAGATTAAAGTAACCAAAAAAATCCCACCCAACATTTCCTAAATTTTAATTCAACAACCTTCTTGAGCTTTCTAATGCCCATAAATATCCTCTTTGAATAAACAGGTCCAGGAGCTCCGTGAGATTCTCTGGGGAGTGGGGGAAGGGAGAGAGAATCACAGGGCATGCTCTGACTGATTTTCTTGGGAGCAATTCTGGAGGAGAATTTCTGATGAATAAAATTCTCCACCTCATTACACATGTAACTAATCTAATCAACCAGTCCAGCAAGTGGGCTAATTTCTGGTGTGTGAGCTTCTGCCTCAGCCCACCCACTCTCCCCGATGCCCTTTCCTTCTTCCCAAGTAGCAAATGATTGCTAGCAGTTCATTCATTCAGCTGACACTCTGAGCCAGGTGCTCTCCAGGAGGTGCTGGAAAGTAGCCTTTTGGGGACAGTGATCCATCTTGTTGTCCAAACAAAAACTTTTATCTTTCCCACAAACAAGAATGAGTCTATCATTCTGCTAAGCATCCTCCTCAGAACCTAAGAATGCCTTGGAGGGTAAGTACTCAATAAATTATTAAAAATTCTATCTCCACTGTTCACCAGCACCTACTCATTTCCCAAGTTCTGTGTGTTCTGACTCCTGAAAGGTGTCATCTCTTCTGATTTTCCTAACTTTGTGTCTGATTCTCCCTGCACACAACTGCTACATTCATTTTCTTAAAGCTCCGTCTTGATTGGAACACATTCTTGCTCTACCAAATCCATAGCTCCCTGACCAATGACCTCACTCTTAGGTACTTACTCTTCTCCACCTTCTCCCCCAGATGAAAGCACACATTCCCCAAACAGGAAGTTTACAGCTGCTCTGTTCATAATTGTTTATAAACTGAAAATAACTCAAATGTCAATCGAAAGAAACATGGACAAACCAAAGATGGTGCATTCATATTATTTAGCAAAAAGAAGAAAAAAAAAGAAAAGAAAAAAGAAAAAAAGCAACAAACTACTAAAACATGCAACAGCAGGAATTAATCTCAAAATATCATTTTGAGCAAAAGAAGCCAGACACAAAAGAGTACATACCATGTGCTTTCAATTAGATGAAGTTTAAGAAAAAACAAGACTAATTTATGGTGATAGAAATCTGTACAATGGTTGCTTGTAGGGCAGGGATTGGCTACAAAAGGCCACAAGAGAACTTTCTAGGGTGATGAAAATGTTCTGTATTTGGAGGAATTAGTAAGAGAACTGTATGCATTTGTCAAAATTCATTAAATTAAGACCTGTGCATTTCACTAGATGCAAATTTCACCTCAATTAAAATAATTAGTAGCTCCATACTCCCTATTTAATTATGTACAAATTCACCTGCCCAATTCATACAGACGGAAAGTAGATCAGTGGTTGCCAGCGGCTGGTGGAAGAGAGACTGGGGAGTGGCTGCTGATAGGTGTGGAGTTTCCTTTTGGGCTGATGAAAATGATCTGAAATTACATGATGCTGATGGTTGCACAACTTTGTGAATAGACTAAAAACCACTGAACTGCATGCTTTAAAAGGAAGAATTTTATAACATGTGAGTTATATCTCAATTAAAAAAAATAATCTACCCAGCATTCCAGATAGTCATGAGATGGTTCCAAACCAGTTTTCTAGCTTAAACCCACTAATCTGTGGTCCCCAAACATCCCGTCTCCACACCTTCCCTCTCATTATTCCTTTTCCCCAGAGTCGCAACACTCCTCATACCTCTACGTTTGAAATTCTACCCATCACTCAAGACCCATGTCAAAAACCACAGCTTTCCTAGTCCTCCCTACCAAACGTGACCACTTTTTCCTTTTGGTACTTACTTGGTAGAATTCTCTCTTGGGTAAATCTCACCATTTTCTGCCTCGCGTTACATTTATTTGCGCATTTGTCTGATACATCTTACTCAATTATAAGAGATAAGGACAAAAACTGGGCTCTGATAGCACATCCATGTTGCTTAATAAATTTTTGATTAATTCAATTAACTGAGATGAGTGACTCTAACTTTATAAATTTCAGGCCAGGAAGAAAATACTATCAACCCCGCAGCAGGCATAAATGTTTAGAGGTAATTACCTACTCCAGGGTATTCTCGAACTTTAAGATGTCCCAGGATCGCCTGAGGAAGGGATCACCTTTAGCTCTCCAGACTCACCCCCAAGGGTTCTGATTCCCAACTGGAGTGAGGCCTCGCAGATTTCCAGGTGATTCTGGTGATCCACAGACTACATCATGGGAAACTCCGACTTTGAACATTTACAAATGAACACAAAGAATGATTTTACTTACTGTATTTTCTCTAGCTGTTTTTTCGGTTAAGTTCTTAAACTTTTTATGGGAATGCCCCCCTACTGGGAGTGCAAGGGGGTTACATTTTGTTGGAAGTCTTCTAAATAGCCCAAAGAAAGTTGCTATTATTTGTGACGTGTGGGTAAGAACACTATTGTGATGTTATGTCACAATAGCTTGTGTCATCTATAACTAAATCACACCGGTATCTCAGACTTTGGGTCGAGTGGTGATCTCTGATTTCCCTGGTTTCATAGCACCACACTGCTTCCAACTTGGCTTTGGGTAGCTTATTATTCTGTAGGAAAACTCATAGAGGAGTGTGTGAGTCTGGTTTACTGGTTTCTCATGCTGAGTCCTGACTGTGGGTTCTAAATGTAAGTTCTGAAAGTAATTCTGAACATAGACAGGATAATTCCATTAGAAACCACTCAAATACCCATCTCAAAATAAAAATGAGCCATTCCCGAAGCCAACATAACCTAAAAGTCTAATAAAAATTATGATTCGCTTGGATTCTAAACCTAATGACAACAGACCAAAAAGTCCCCTCTCACTGCAATCATATCTGCAGGAGGAGATAAAATGTGGGTCCAGCAGGCAATTCCTTGACCTAGACAGGAGGCCCAGCACACAATCTGAAGTACAAAGAGCTGAAAGAGCAGAGAACTATGTTTTGTCCTGCATGCATTTCCTTTTCATTGTGTCCCTTACTTGATCCACATGCCAAGAATCTCTAATAGCATCCGAAGAGTCCCAGGAGCCTAGCAAATGGGTGATGTTCCAGTAATGAATCATCTGGTTCCTGAGTAAACCTTTGGTTTTTTTCTTGTACTCTAACAACTGTAGGTTTTATAGCCTCTTGTCCCTTTACACCAATAACTCCAGGCAGAGATTTGCACATAAAGCCCTAGCAAGACAATGCTTTGAATTGAGTGCTCAGTGAGGAGTGAGCCAGTTTTAGGGGCTGGCACCATTTGCTTCTGTTCTGAAATTAATTGGAGTTACATTTCCTCCCCCCACCCCCACCACCCACCTCCAGCGTCACTGAAACAGAAGCACTAAGGCTATGGGAGTGGATGTCACCTAATGTAGGTCTTCCCGCCTCTGGTCACAAGAACACAGATTATATTTGAATGTGTCCAAGGAATGTGCACTTGCTGGCTCTGCACTGATGCAAGGGCAGTGCTTATTTGAGCTGCAATTTCTAATGGCTTTTGTCCTAGACATTCAGAGCAGACCGGTCTCCCCAAAAGGTCTAGAGTAGTGGAAATCAGGCTTCCCAGACATCTCTTTGAATCACAGTTAAGAGTGATGAGAGATGTCAACAGAAAAGGGAAGGGAAAGCAATTAAGAAACAATTCCTCACCTGGTCTGGCTATTTCTCCCCTCAGCCTTCCCGTACTCACACCCCTCCTCAGCCCTGGATTTACAGTAAAGAAGATGGGAGTGGAAAGGGCTGTTTATCATGAGCAATGCCGAAGTGAACATGAGACAGGAGTTGGCTACCGAATTTCAGAGACATTCAATAGACTGGCAAGTCCCAAAACCATGACAAAAATACCTCAAGGCTCAAAAAATTTTGGCCTCCCCTGGGATGGATGACCTTGGGGATACTGAGTATCTAGAACCATTGCCCTAGCACTGCTGCCATTCTGGAAGAGACCTAACTCGACCCAGCCCAGAGGCACAAGAGCTTCATTCTCTGTGTTTCCAGTGACTTTCATTCTTTGGCGGCTACAGCTCCAGCTGGAGGCCACAGTCCTTTAAATACATTGAGAACCATCTTTCCAATTACCTACTTAACTGTGGGTCCTTGAGCAGTGATTTAATTTTACTGAGCTCCAGTTTCTTCATCTGGAATATGGAAAAAAGTAATATCTCCCTGAAGAAATAATGCATGTCAAAGATTTTGTACTGGGCCTGGTTCTGAGTAAACACTCAATTAGTGGTTACTACATATGGTTACAATTATTTTTGTTTTATTCGTATTACACAATATTAATATTATTGAATGGTCTGCCAGTGATTTGAGACCCATCCTCACTGGTCCCCCTGCCGCTTTGCACTGATGCCAGGGGTAGCTGGAAAAGACTTAGCCATAGACTTGTGTCCCCTCTAGTGGTGTGACTTAAGAATCTTCTGGCTGTGGAAGAAAAGGTTTCCTCCCCAGGCTAACCTTGAAGGGAAAAGAAGGGAGAGGTGAAGAACAGGTTTGTTTACGTTTTCTTGGGTGTAGGAGGAAATGAGGTTTACTGCACCAGGCCAGATTGTTTTCAAAACCCCGATGGGTGTTTCAAGAACAGAGGTTAGGAATGAAGGCAGTGATGTCACCTGTTTGCTCTCCTTCTTCCCACGTGCAGCTCTAGAATTTGCAGGGTAAGATTTTCTGTGCCCTTGCGCATGCTCCCATCACTTTTGCTATGTTTCTGCTGGCAGGCCAAGGACATATTCACAGGATTCAGCTCCAAGAAATCAGGAAATGAACCAATCTTTGGCTCAGATTTGGCAATTTGTAAAGGTTATAAAGAAGGAAGCAAGCTAACAACATTATTCCTTACTCAAATATTGAAATGAAAATGTGAGAAATGTATAAACAAAGAAGAGGTATTTGTAGACTCTCCCTTAGGAACACAGTAGTTATAAAACCAAGAGATAATGAGCCTATGACACAAACCCTGTGATACCAAACACCTCCTAAATTAAGAGTTCAAGCTCCTTAGCCCAACGCACAGAGTTCTCCGTCCAGAGCCGCCTCCCTCCTCCTCAACCTTAGAGACTGAATAGTGACTAAAAACCTTAGGATGGGAGACTTGGCAGTATTCATCAGATGCAAGTCTTCAAGCAAAACTCAGGCACAGAGAAGCTTTAGACCGAGGGAAGAGATGGGCGCTGTGCAGACTGAAGCACGATCTTGTGGCTCAGCTTGTGGGCACTGCAGGCCAATCCGTAGTAAGGCCCATGGAAGAGCTAGAACCTAAGGACGCGGGAATTATTAAATAAAAGTTTAAATTGTATTGAAAAAGAGCCAGCTCCTGAGTTTCCTTTTGAATTCCACCATTTATTATCACTGTGAATTTAGGTGAGCTCCTTACGATGCTCAAATCCTGTTTTTTTCACCTATAATATTACCTACCTTACCTACCTCATGTGTTGGTGAGATTAAATGCATTTTGTAAGTGTAAAGCACTGCACAAATGCAACTTATTATTATCCTTATAATTCTGGATCCTTGGAAGAAGCAATGAAAAAGAAATTGATTATTTTCAAGGTCCTTAGGAAAAGGAGGAAAAATAAAAATAGTTTTTAAAAATAGATGAACTCGATAATATTTTTTTAAAAATTAGCGTACTCAGGCTAAGGAGTGTTCATTGAAGTGGGAGTTTCAGAGACCAAGTGAATTAATAAGGGTTTACCATTAAAACAGAACCATAAGGATATATATGTATATATCCTAGCCTTAGACAGAGGTTAGATATATAGATATATAGATTGATTTTTGGCTCACACTGGTACGGGGGCTGGCAAGTCTGAAATCTGCAGAGCAAGCTGGCATGCTGGAGACCCAGGAAAAAGTCGATACTGCAGCTCAAGTTCCAAGGCCATCCGGAAGCAGGATTTCCTTCTCTTGGAGGAACCTCAGTCTTATTTTTTAAGGCTTTCAATGGATTGGGTGAGGCCCATCCACATTATGGAAGATAATCTGCTTTACTCAAAGTCTACTGATTTAAATATTAATTACGTATTTAAAAAATACCCTACACAACATCTAGAGTGGTGTTTGACCATATATCTGAGTACCATGGCCTGGCAAAGTCAACACAGAAAATTAACCATAATTCCAAGTCTTGCAGCATTATCATTGAAAAGCATAGTTTTTCAGGTTCTAAAAAACAGAAACAATGTGGACCAGACAACTAACCAGGTAACAAATTGAGTAATCTCAGGACATCACTGAGAGCTGAAAAGCAAATGGAAAAGAATTTAAAAAATAAATTAGGCTAGATTACTCAAGATGTTTATCAAGAAAGAGCACAAGTGTGTAAGAACAGAATCGAGGAACTCTAGAGCTGAAAAATGACAAAGAATGCATAAGTTACCAAAAAATAAAAATCCTTCAAACCCGGGCTATAATATTCTGAGCCCAAATGCCTTTGCCCAGCTCCCGGGCCTTTTGCTTCTTGGGATCCAACAAACTGCTTTGGCAGCAGCATAACCAGGCCAGGAACAGGGGGTAGAGGGGAGGCCTAAGTCAGTCTCCACTACAGGAAGGAATGCTCAGGAGGACAATAAAAGGCAGAGGTCATCATGTGTATCTTGGATGTCTCTCTTTAAAAATAATAGACGTGAACTACAAACCAATCAAGACTCAGTTGTATTGGAAAATTGAAACTAGATGGGACAAGGAGCCAAAAAGTTTTACTGAGGCTCTGTGAATACAGGATATGTGTCCGTCATCCCACTCTATGACATGCAGGCCGAGCCTTCAAGCTTCTATAGAATTATATATCTTTTCTTTAGGCTACCGAAGACAGAATTTCCTTCTGAATAGAAATGTGAGTAAATGTTGTACTCATCTTTAAAAAGATGGGGGCTGGGAAGTGGAGATGAATTAACATTGTAATTCTAGACCAGATAGTACTGAAACTAAAAAAGCTTGATTGAATTATTTATTAATTTCTGCATCAAAAGTACATAAAACACCAGGAAACAACCAATAGGGCTTTTCGAAATGCCTAGGGAAAGAAGTTCAGCACAACCTTCTTCCCAAATTTGGGGACACACACCATAGTCACACCACTCCTTAGCCCCAGATTTATGTCATCCTCCAGCCTGAGCCCCCAGGGGGACTGCAGGTGTAAAATATGTCATGAGCAGTGTTCTTTCTACCCAGGTAGATATAAACAATTGAATTTAATCTGATGAGAATTTCTTGAGTGTTTACTATGTGCCGCCTCACCAGGAGGTGATTTAAGGAACACGAGAATACATAGGACATGGTTTCTGCCTGCCTAAATCATTAAATGAAGGAGAACAACGAACATATCAATACAATAAAAAGTTGGTTGTAGTTAAAACAGAAAGGAGAATTCAGACTTAAGCAGTGCCTCTTAACCATCAGGATGATGACAGTGGGGTTTCCTATGGAGGGAGAACCGAAGTTTCCTCCTTAGAAATAAAGATGAGACTAAACAGCCAGCTGTTTGGGTGGTTAGTCATTCACCTGCCCCAGAACAGAGCCTGGAGCAGGTAATATGGAAGGTCCCTTCCACTGTATAATTCTAAGACACCCTCATTTCAAAGTTGCTAAAAATAGAAGCATGGCGTCTGGTATGTAACAATATACAATATTGCAGCTGTGTCTTTATGATGAATAATAATACTTTTGAGTTATATGATGAGGCAATCACTTTGCAAGCGCAATCTCATTAACCCTCACAATATTCTGATTAGGTAGGCAGGTGGCAAGTGATCTGAACTTAGTGTGCAATTGAAGGAACTCAGGCACAGAGAAAGTCAGAAACTTCCTGGGGAGCACATGGTTTCCATGTCAGAGTCGAGACCTAGCCCAGGTCTCCTCTCCCTGAAGCTGGGCTCTCCGTAGTGGTCCACACTGCTTCTATGTTTCAGCAGTGTAACAAACACAAAGTCTGCGCTGTCCTGGATGTACCCTCTTGAAAGACGCTGCTGACTTCTCTTGACTGAATGCCAGTGCTACCCCGAAATAAAAACTAGTTTCTTTGTCTATCCTTTTGCTCTGGCAATTAACCTCCTCTTCCCTGCAAAATCCAACCTGTCTTGAAACGAATCAAAGAAATTTATAAACCACACCAAAACCTCTTTATGACTTCTTTTCTGTGCTTTAATGTCTCCTGAGTTTTTGTTTTCATTTGTGGGTTCAATTTATTTGAAGGCCGGCTGTTTTAAACAAAACTTACTGTTTAAAGGTCTTTAAACACTCAGACTGGCACCTGTCTAAACGTCTTTCTTCTTTCAGTCCTGATTTTATTCATTTCTTTGTTAATAGGAAAAAAGTTCACTTTTTTAAGCATGCTGAGTGCTTTCTCTCAAACTAGAGGAACAGGTTTGGTGGTGCTGATAGAAAATCACAGGAAAAGGACACCATTAGCTAGGAACCTTTTGACAACCAAGAGTAAAGGAGCCTTCCCAGCCTCTGGGAAGATACTGCCGTTTGTCTGTATGGGAATTGTGAGGTTAATATGAAAAACTTGGGTTTTACGCTGTTGGGGTAGGCTTTCCTGGCTCCCTTTGAGACAATGACATGCAGCCACATCTTCAAATTGTTAATTATGTACTGCCCCCTAGGGATTTTTGTCTTGCTGGTGGCAACCTGTTTCAAATCCTACAGGAAATATTTATCAGCCGGCTTCAGCCAGTATTTGTCTCAGAGAAAGCTGCACCTTTTTGTGAACTTCTTGTACTGAGTCCAGCCCTTTCCCTAGCAAGTTGCATTCATACACTTTACTTTTTGGATTCTTGATATTTCCCCCCTCCCTCTTTTGTTTTTATTTCCCCATTTCCAATTAAACTACATTTGCATGATCGGAGGTAGACTGTTTGCCTTTGCTCTTTCAAAGCTTTGCTTCCCCCATCCCTCTACCACATTCTCCCCATCCCTCCCTCCCGGCCCCTGTCTCCCCCCTCCCCCTCCCCCCGCCCCTGCGGTTTTGTAAACATCTCTGCATTTGTCAAAAAGAGGAAGAGCAAACTGAATTAGAGACACTTATACACATATGCTTACATATTTATCTGTATTTACTGATGGAGGAGTTCTCCACACCCTGAAATGTTCTCTATAAAGTCCCATTTAAATCAAAAACTTTGATCAGAAAAATGAAATCGCTTTATGATTGAATAGCACTTTGCTTCCAAGTACCAGCCATTGAGGCTGATGAAATGACCAGGACGACCGTCTTCTCCAGAAAGACTTCCTTGCCCTTTAAAGCTGGAATAAAAAAATTTGGCACCATATTCCTCATACAGGGGATCTGTCCTCAACGATAATTAATGACATTTTGGTATCTGATAAGAATGTTGTAAACATGTGTTTTAAAAACACGTTTTTAAAAACATATTTGTATAGTTTTGTTTCATTTTTAATAATGCAGAAGGCAGCTCTAGCAGGAATCTTTATGCATTATATATTTTTAAACACACACACACAAATCCTGTACACAACAACTTTAGCAAATATATGCATGATCAAAACAGTTCAGAAATATAAGATCTGAAAATGAGAAAGGGCAGCAGGTTTTTGAATAGGCTTCATCAGTGGAGGGGAGAGGTCAGCCGTGGAGATTAGTTATAGGAGCTATTAAGTCTCCCTCTGACACCCACAGAACAAGCTGCTTAACATAATCAGCCGCAATCAGCAAAACTGCTGTTTATTACAAAACGTTTTTCCCTTTTAATATTTCATATTGTTATGTAAAATGGTACAGTGTAGGGACACACACATTTCACCAGGGACAAATTGTACAAATTGTCAGCAGTAATAATTTGTGGCTCTTCTCGTGACATCTTTTGAAGTTAAAAACCGTTGAGCAATACCTCTCCAGAGCTGTTTTCTCTAATGTGGTTAATGGTTTGCACTGGAGTTGACCAGCAACTCTGTTCAGTGTTATCATTCACTGGTGTAAGAAAATGTTTATGTGACTGTACATCAATTAGACAAGTCTGTTATCCAGGGCCCTGAAGCTTGGTTCTCTTTGCTCTTCCCCATTTGGTCAAAGCCTTTCCTTATTAGGTGTGTCTCATACACATTTCCTAGTCTTGTCTTAATCACCAAAATAATTCTTTTCTTACAACACTTTCATTTAAATAGAACTGATTTTGAGGAGCATATTAGGAGTCCATGTAGAATTTCCTTAAATTTCTTGGGTATTGAGATAAAAGAAATGCCTTAACTGTCCTATAGGACAGATTGCAGTGACCTAGATTAGAGGACACTTGGAAATTATCCCCGCACTTCTCTAAGGAGAATAAGGCGGCACAGAGATAGCCATTCCTGATTTCCATTTCCGCTCACCAAGGATCTCACACAAAATGTCCCCAGTCCCTGGAATCTCTATGTCCTAAGGATGGTCCTGCTTTCCCCCACCCTCACCCATCGCCCCCAAACAGCCAGCTGTCCGCGGGAATGCTGGACTGAGAGGAAGCATCTGGAGCAGGACGCAGGTATAGGATTTTATTTTTACAAACATAATACATAAAGATAAACATTGTCCCTTTCAAAGTTGTCACTTGGGTGGATTAAATAAGAACACTTTCGATGCTATTTCTCACATTTTTTGGGTTATCTTGTTTATATTAGCCACACGAAGCAATAGGTTTCATTACTTTATACTCACGTCTTCTTTTGAACCCCAGTTTAATCATCTATTTTGTTCGTTAGGCGTGGCTCCAAATGAATGGACATCCCTCACACTTTGTATATCCTTTCTAATAAAATAATTATTTGGGATGTTTATTTATGAATCAGTTTCTCTAGTGTAATGAACTCCTTGAGGTCGGGAAATTTTCATTCCCACCTACATGCATCACCGTCTAGCTGTGTCAAGCACGTAGTAAGCACTCAATGGATGTTTACTGAATAAACAGTAAATGGTTTCTAAAAATTCATTCTTAGAGAAAAAAGATGTGCCTCCACGAGGGCTCTGGACTCTGAAGACTATTCTAATATACAAGTTTTCATTCATTGAACATTTCTTAAACAATGGAAGCTTCTCAGGAATTAGTGTTCATGGGGGATAATATGTCATTAAAAGAGAAAGAACTTTATTGGGACCCCGAAAACCTGAGTCATCTGACTTTCTAAACCAGTGCTATCCAATAGAAATATAATGCAAGCCACTTGTGTCATTTAAATTTTCTAGTAGCCACATCAAAAAAAGATGGGACAGATGAGATTAATTTTGATTAGATATTAATGTTTTATTTGACCCAATATATCTGAAATTTTATTATTTCAACATATAATCAACTTAAAAATTGTTAATGGGGTATTTTGCATTCTTTCTTTCTTGTTGTGATAAGTCTTTAAAATTTGGTGTGTGTTTTACACTTACAGCACATCCCCACTCTCTATAGCCACGTTGCAAGGGCACAAAAGCCACAAGTGTTAGTATCTACCACATTAGACAGTGCAGTTCTGGACCTGACTTGTAATCTTTTTGACCTGTGACTTCTTGAGACTGACACCTTTTAAGGTGGACTGCAGGGGGCAGCAACAGGCAATGACTGGAGGTGCCCTGAGTGGTCACTTCAACACTTAACTTGCCCTTTCTCCCCAGTGGAAGCAAAAACTAGCCATGGGGTTTTGTTCAAATTAGAACTTCAGAAGCTCATGAAACATACAAGCTTTCATGGTACCCTTACTAACTAAGTTTGTATTTCTTAGTCGTTATTCTCTTATTGTTTTTCCTTATGTTCAGCTCAATCCAGCTCATGAAGACAAATGTGGTTTCAACTATAGTAGTAGCAGGGGAGTTGATGGGACTTAATGACACTGGATGTGAGAAAAAGAAGAGTCGACGTTGATTCCTGGGTGTTTTCCTTGCTCAACCACTTTAGATGATGGGATTGGCACAATCGCCTAGGAAGAGAGTGTGGATAGAGAAGTAGATATTGCTGATTTCAGAGCCTTGGGGCATTCCAATACTACAGGCTGTGAAGATTAGAGGGAACCAGCAAGGAAGAATGAGGGGAGGAGCTGCCTGAGTGTCAGAGACCAACTACTATGGGAGTGGAGTCTCAGAAGCCTAGCAAAGAAACTGTCTCCAAAAGGCAAGAGCGGTCAGCTCCTAGAGGTCAGGTAAGCCCTGTGGATGCAAAAACTGTGAAACACACAAAGTGGATTGAGAAGACAATCTTGGGCAGTGAGCAGAATAGAATCAGTTTAGTCTGAGGACAAGTTGGCAGGTCACATTGACCCAGAAGGCCTGGACAAGTGCAATGGCTGGGGCAGAGGGGAACTGGCAATAAAACCTAATTAGGTACGTGCTGAAACACAGATAAAACAAAGCTACACATCAGTTCAGTGCCTCGGTGTTCCTCACAAGCCTGGGAAAAGCTTCCGCTCCATCGTGTTTTCTTTCTGCACAGAGAAGGGCCAGTGATACCCGCCGCCTGCAAGGGTCCTATAGAGTTCAAGTGTGGGGTGGTTGGAGCCAACTGAAATTTAGCCTAACCTGAGGCCTTAATTTCTTAGCATCGGTCTTGCTTCAGGAATTTTATCACAGAAATTCTTGCTAATATAATTGACCTAAATGTTCTTCAGTAGAGAATTGGTCAAACATTCAAATAATGCAATAGTAAGTACCCATTAAAAAGAATGAGTGAGAACTGTACATATTGACATAAATACAAGATTAATTTTTAAGTGGATAAAGCAAGGTTCATAACAGCATATAAAGTATGTTCATTTTTATGAGGAAAAATGAGTTATATACACATCTTATGCACCTATATAAATACACCATGTATATGCACAAAGATTTTCTGGAAGGATAAAAGAAGAAGCTATTAACAGTAATTGCCTCTGGAGGAAGAACTAGAAAGGAATTTAGGATGAGAGGAATATTTGCCTTTTGCATGTAATTTTTAGTATTGCTCAATTTGTTTTGGCCAGACATAGAAATTAATTTTTAAATTAAAATAACAGTTTAAAGTGTTTCAAGCAATATTTTACTTACACCGTTTATATTAAACACTTGTAAAATCTCTTGGAGAAAGGGTTTGTGACCAGTGCACTGCATTAATTCAATCACTCTTCCAAATTTCAAATTTCAGGGCATTGGAAGACTGCATTGCTCAGGGGTCCATTTTCCTCAGTATTAAATCTTTTCCTTTTTGTAATTCTACTCAGTGTCAAGAAATCATGTTTATAGGCTGGCCAAGAGTCAGGCATTGTTCTAGCCCTGAAACTCAGGGCATCTATAAGTCCAAAAAGCAGGGCAAGTATGAAAGGCAGGACTTTCATACTTGGACCAGTCGGTCTCACCTCTAGGGTTTCTGGTTGCTTTATCAGCAAAGCATCGCTTGCATACATATCATACTTACCACCAGGCAACACATAGGATTACCCCCAGGAAGATGCCACACTATCTATCAAGAAGGAGACAATCCTGATTGCTCTGGAACTTCCAAACAGATGTGAAGACGTAGTGCAGCAGGCAGGATGGCGCTTATTAGGGGTACAGTCTTCTTTGAAGAGCTGAGATAGAAACAGCTGCAGGCGAGACTCTTGGCCCTGTATGAGGGCCACATACCACAGAAATTTAGGGGCGGTAGAAATCACTCCTAACCTGTATAATTAGCTAAGATGAAAGTTAAGACTGGATCTAAATGCATATGAAGTAAATATTATTTTTAAATGTTACCTCAGGTCATTTTTAGTCCCTCAAATTCTTGCTGCTTTGCGATCCTTCATCCATTGGAGCCGAACTAATCTTTCTTTAGGAGAGGGCAGAACCCAATCCCCGTGGGTGCCTTGAAGGACGATATTTCTTCTTTCCTGTTTCAGGTCCCAAAGTTGTGAAAGCCCGGGCTTTCATTTGTAAGAGTCAACCTTTGTTAAAGAGAGAAAGAATTGGTGGTTTTCAAGGACCCAAAGTTAGAAGAAGAGTTTTTACAATTAGCTGTAGCAGGAGAGGCAAAAGTTCTAAAACCTTGGAAGGGGAAAAGTCCTTCCAAGGACAGGAAAGGGAAAGCTGTGGAGAGGAGAGAGACATTTGGAGAGACAGACCTAGGGTTAAAGCACTAACTAGACCCGTGAGGAAGGACCTAGTGTGTCTCAGTCTTGAGAGAGTGAAGTGATAGAAACTCAAGATACACTAAGGGGAGAATGGGCCTTGCTTTCTGTTGAAATTTAGGAAAGAGACTATCTCATAGGTCCCTAAACCAACAGGCATTGCTACAGGAGAATATGGTGGTACAATGTGTTTAACCAGAGAGGGGTCTGAGATGAAGTCCCCAGATACTCATAAGCTGTGTGTGGAGATCCAGAAGTCTCCTCATGATGTCATGGGGGCATGGGAGTCCTAAGAAACCAAATGGATCAGTGAAGTCATGGAATTAGAATGAAAAGCTGGAAGATCTGTGAATAGAGACTTTAGCAGCGAACTCAAATATCAGCTGCGCATGCCAGTGAACATATCTAAGCAGGGAGGAACATGGTCAATGTGGTACTTCAGGGATGTTGATCTTGTACTTGGTTTGGCTCACTGTACACATTTATGAGGCAGGGATTCAAAATTTTGGCCCTTATACAAAATGACAATAGCCACAGCCAGGAGGCAGTGTTTCACAGAATTACAAGGTGGGGCTACTCCAAAGGAAACCAGAAACTTTCTTATCAGGTACTGTATTTTAAGTGTTGTCATTGTTGTTGTTTTACATCTAGAATTGAGGAAAGAGAACAGTGATAGTTTTTCATCTCTGGCAGCTCTGTTCTGTGACCAGCAGGTCTTAGTTCTGCCTGCTCCGGGGCATCACTTCTGGTGATGTTCACCTGGTTCCCTAGAGTTGATCAGAGCCCACAGTGACTCATTACTAACGAGCATGTTGATCTTCACCTTCACTTGTACATAACATTTCTCATCCTAGAACGCATGCTTTTATCATTTAATACTGTCTAATATGGCCAGAATGCAAGACAAAAATCAGAATTACAGTTAATAAGCTCAGGGGAAATGATTACTGCTCTTTGTTTTTAAATTTGTTGAACCAGAAATGCAATGTGAACTGAGTTCTTCAAGTCAACGCTAAACCAAGTTTACTGCTGAGGAGGGACAAATTCTTTCAAGCAGACTCTACTGTTGAACTTTTAACTCATCCTAGCAGCCTTTCCTTTGGCCTATATTTCTAGACTCTGGCTAAAAATTCTGCTTAGTAGAGAGTCTAATGTACTCATCACCAGCATTTCTTATGAGATGAATATGTTTATATGGTAGCTTGACTAGTCCATCTGAGAAAATAGAACTGAGTGTTTCATCCCTGCTCCCTCTAACATTATGCTGGTATTATTTTCCATCTAAAAAGATCATCCAACCATAAAAATGCAGATGAAAAACAGAGCGTGTGCCTATTGAGATGCTTGTCAACTCTATTTTAAGTGTTCCACCAATACATGTGCGTTCCATGTTTCTTTTAAATTTTACTTATAGAGAAGAAACACTTACCGCATTATACATTATGCATTGTTTCTCTGATGGACATTAAAGATGACAGTAGATTTACTGCCCTTGGTGTATTTTGTTTTTCTCCCTTATTGGCTAGGAGCTAAGATAGCCAAATAGGGCCAGCAAGAGCCAGACACATCAGCTCATATGGTTTTAAAAGCATATTTGGCTGAATAGTAAGTCGAAATCTTCTAATGAATTTCTATCCTGAAAATTATCTTCCATGTCAGAAAAGAGTCCACAAGGAACAAGCATCTTCTTTCTCTGATTTGCATTGTGAAAAGAAAAGGAAAATAGCACAGATGCATTCGGTATTGTACAAAGAGCATATATGGGCATTTCAATTCCTAATATTACACTAGTTTCTGATGCTAATGTAAAATATGTTCTTTTTGCATTTTTAATCATGATGAGCAGATGGCGAAGATGGTTTAAAGTAGTACTGTATGTCTATTAAAATAATGTATGCTGTTAGTGAGTCTTCCCTAAAACTGGAGTTTAATTACTTATAAACACATACATTAGAAAGAATGGTGATTCTAAGAGCCATTTGCTTAGCCAGGACAATAGGCAGAGTTCCCTACAGCAGGCTTTGGCCGCAAGACTTCTTGTGGCAGCAGATGCTTCACTATGCTCTCTCTTCTCTCTCTTAAAGAGGCTTAATTGACAAAAATGTTGGTAGTGGCACAAAAGAGTCCTGGCTCCTTCAAACAAAAAAATCCTTAAAATTAAACCTAAGTGGAGAATTTTTTTTCTTCATGTGGACTGGGGGAGAACTGTAAGGGAAGGGTTAAGTATGTAAGCTGCTCCATTCTTTTTTCTTCTTTTATTACCTTATCTCAAGCAAACCATCAACAACGGCATTTTTCAGTTCTCAGTGATTAATATTGCCTGTATGGTTGCTGTGCTTTCTGACCATAATACCTGCCAGAGAGGAGAGTTTCCTTTGCTCAAGTTTAAGGGGCTTAGCTGCTCAATCATGGGGGAGAGGGAGATGAAGCCATCTGCACCACCCACATGGCCCTATTTGCAAAGGAGTGCTCCGAAGGAAGGATATATGATCATCAAAGCAGACAGCAAAGTTGGGAGGATCAGAATCCACCCAGAACACCAGCAAAAGGAAATGGATACTGTTTGCAAACAGGAGGAGGAGAAAGGGAGGAGGCGGCAGTAGAAAAAGGCAGGCGGAGAGCCAAGGACCCTAAAAAGGCAGCAAGTTTCAGAAAACACTCATTTGACTAATTTGCCTAATATAATAAAGAAAGGATGGTTTTATTTTCAAATGCAGAAGTGGTGATTGATTAGGTGGGCATTATATTTGCAGCATGTGGAATGAATAATGGTTGTGAATGGATATGGAAAACATCTCACCAACACGGAAAAAAAAAATCCATAAGCCATACAAGGCAGAGCACAAAAATACCAACATACCAACATTCAGAGAGAGACTTTAAATAATAACAGACTGAATCTTGGAAGCACTCCAAAGAAACAGGGAACAGAAAGAAAGCCACACACAGCATAATGGTTTCTAGATAATAGGCAATGAGAGAGGGTCTGCACATACTTGTGAATGTGGTATTAGCCCTTTAATTAGGATAATTACCTAAGTTTAAGGTCAAATCACCTGTGTGTTGCTGATAAAATGAACGATTTCTTTTAAAATAGCAGAAGTAGTGCTTTAAATTACCTAGGATGTTAAAGAAATAGATAATACACATGGATGAGGTATTACAGAATTATCCTTGTCTTGTAGAGCAACATCCCTGTTAAAGAATGGCATGGAATCCCACCATATCTGCATTATTCTAAATCCTGAAAATACACTTCCCTGCCTGGGTTCTCTCTGTGATTGAAGGTGGCTCCTCCCATTACTTAAGGTACGCATTCTTCTGGCAGTTTAAAGAAGTTGCCTTGTTACGGGGTTACCCTAGGTAAGGTGCAGTAGATTTGGAAATGAACTTAAATTTTGCAAGTTTTGATCAGTCATCAAACTGCAGCCAGGAAAAAAAAAAGGATTGGATATAGAGGATTTGCAAAATACCTGTAGTTTGTATGTTCCTGAATGATGAAATTCCATGGTGCTATTTCAGTGGAGGATGAAAGATTTTACTCTTTATCTTGTCAGAAATAACTCAAATATTCCATGATTTAATTTGATCCAAAAACTATAGGAAAAAGCTATTCATTTGTCCATCAGGTAGGACCTAGCTAGATCTCAGAATCAAAGGGGTAGATGACCCACACTTCTGTCCAACTTGGCTACAAATTCAGGATTTTCAAACTCCCCCTTCATGTTTAATAGTTAGTTAAAACAACTCACAGAACTCACTGAAAGCATTATACTTAACAATGACTTTATCATAAGGGATACAAATGAAGGGCTAGATGAAGAAATGTGTAGGGTGTGTCTGGAAGGGTCGTGAGCTTAGGAGCCGCTGCCTCCATGGAGTTGGGGAGCACCACTCTTCTGGCCTATCACTGTTCACCAGCCAGGAAGCTCTCCCCAGCCTCCTCATTTCAGAGTTTTTCTGGGTTTCTGGGTTTCATTATGTGGATATGATTGTTGAATAATTGACTGCTCAATCTCCACCCCCTTTCTTTTTCCTGGAGATGGAAGCAGGTGGTGCTGAAAGTTCCAGCCCTCTAGCAACGTGCTTGGTCTCTCTGGTATGGCAGCCCATCTCCTGAAACTATCCAAGGGCCCACCATGACTCACTCACCTTGTTAAATTCTGGAATGAATAGCAAAAGATGTTCCTGTTTTTGAAGCTCTGGATTAGGAAAGAAGTAAAGACCAAGTACATATTTTTTATTATACTACCTAACAGATAATAAAGTTCTGAGAGGAAGATAGCTAGTTCCATTATGAACACAGGGAGTTTAAATATTACTCAAGTGATACCTCCAGCAGGCAGTTTAGTTGGATGTGCAAGGAGAAACTCAGGGTAGAGGTCACAACTGGGGGCAGAAATTCAGAAGAGTCATGTTTGAATGAAATGATCTTATGAATACTCCAAGGGTATCTGCACTATGGCGAAGAAAGATTGAAAAAAAAAAAAGACTTCAAGTTAAGCTGTGTCCAGTGAATCCATGATGAGGATTGATAAACTTATGTCCTGCCATTCCTCATGCATTGTAATGTAGATTTAGTGTTCTAAACCAGGGGTCAGAAACCTTGTTCTGTCAAGGGCCAAGTAGTAAAGATCTTAGGCTTGCAGGCCATACAGTCGCTATTACAACTACTCACCTCTGCCTTTGTAATAGAACCATAGAAGATTAGCAATCAAATGAGCATGGCTATATTTTAATAAAACTTTATTAATTTGGAATTTCTTATAATTTTCACATGTCAATAATGTTCTTTCTCTGATTTTTTTCAACCATTAAAAAATGTAAAAATCATTCTTACTATGTGGGCTATATAAAAACAGAAGTAGGATAATTTGGTCTATGGGCTATCCTTTTTCAACCCCTGCTCTAAACTGATGTACTTGTGTGACTCCCTGAAGAGGAAAAATATATACGAGGACCCAAGGACAAGGCCTCAGTTCACAGAGGAGATGCATTTTAGTCTTATAGTTGATGAATCAGAATGCACCTGGTAAAATCTGGGGAGTCTGCTATTTGAAGAAGTGTTTTATCTAAATTGGTGCTTGTACCTCTCAGAGAGTTGAACCTAGATACAATTCTTTAGTACATGAACAATTCTTTTCAAGGCTTTTGCTACCACACTCTCTTGGATTTCTCCTGCCTCCTGGATGCTCCCTCTTGGCTTCCTTTGCTGATTCCTGTCTGCTCTCCCCTCGGACACTGAATTGCTCAGCAGTCTGTGCTCGCTCCATGACGTCTATACTCACTTCCTGGTTGGCTTTATCCAGTTCTGTGAGGTTACACTTCTTCCAGATTCCAATGACTCTCTCATCTCGATCTTCAGTCCTGAACTTGTCCCAGATTCCAAATTTGTATATCCAGCCACTCAGCCACCCAACATCTGCATGGGCACGTCTAATAAGCATTTCCCACCTTTCCCCACTCTCAGTAAATTATAGGACCATTCATTCACTTGCCTAAACCTCAAGTCCTGTCTTTCCTTTACCTTCATACTCAGACTATCAGTAAGTCTTGTTTAACTGGTTTCCAGAACAGGCTCTAGATCTGTCCATTTGCCCCATCTCCTCCCTCCTTCCTCTTCACCCCAAATCTGGGCCACCTCTATCTCATCTGGACTGCAGCAACAGTCCCCAAATAGATCTTCTTGCAACCGCTCTACCCTCTACACCCTGGTTTTTAAATATCAGCTTTAGTGACTTAAATTTTTTTTTAATTAATAGATTTTTTTTGAGGAGTTTTAAGTTTACAGAAAAATTGAAGGGAAAGTACAGAGAATCCCCAGAGATAAAATTCTCCTCATCATTCCTTTCCTTCCCCTATTATTAACATCTTGTATTAGTATGTTACAATTGATGAACCAATACTGATACATTAACTATATTCTATAGTTTACGTTAAGGTTCTTTTGTATAGTCTGTGGGTTTGATAAATATATAATGACATGTATCCACCATTATAGAATCACACAGAGTAATTTCACTGCCCTAAAAATCCCTGTGCTCTGTCTATTCTATTCCTCATTCCCCATACCCCTGGCAACCACTGATCTTTTACAGTCTTTATAGTTTTGCTTTTTCTGGAATGTCATATAGTTAGAATCAATAGTATGCAGCCTTTTTAGACTGGCTTCTTTCACTAAGCAATGTGTATCCACAGTTCCTTCATGTGTTTTTGTGACTTGATAGCTCATTCCTTTTTATTCCTGGATAATATTCCAATGTTTGGATGTACCACAATTTATTTATCCATTCATCTACTGAAGGACATCTTTGTTGTTTCCAAGTTACAGTGGCTTTTTAACATAAGAAGCAGAACATGCCATTCCATCATCACACCCACTCCTTACTCTAACTTTCCATGCCTTACTGATTTGGTCCCTGCCTGTCCATCTCAGTTCCCTCCCATTGAGCTGCTCTGACTTTGCCATTCCTCTGTTCTTGTTTTAGAGCCTTTGTACCAGCTGCTCGCACCACTGTATGCTCTTCTGTTGGATGTCCACATCAGCCACTTCTCATTCAGATCTCAGCTCTTATTTCCCTTCCTCAGCAAGACTTTCCCTGACTGCAATCCAAAGTTACCACTCAGTTGACCCCAACAGCGCACCTCATTTTTAAACTCTTTTCTTACCACTTAACTCCATCTGATATTTTCTTTTTGTTGTCTTTCTTCCTTCAGTAAGAACAAAAACCTCCTTCTGTCTTATTCAATGAGGTATACCCAACACCTAGAACTGTGCTGAAATAATAAATGATTCACTGTTCTCCATTTCTAGGTGTCAGTTGCACAAATGTCTTTACAATACTTAAAGCGGAAATCAAAATTTGGAAATGAACTTTTCCCAGACTACATATTTTTTATTTGCTCTTCTCTTGACTTAGTCTTAGTCACAGCCCTACCTCCTCCAAGGTCCTCTGCGTCTATTCCTGAGCCCCTCATAGCTTTGCTAACACAACAAAGCTGTAGGCTTAAGTGGCAGAACCAAAGTGGTAGGGAGGACATAAAAGGACTAACTGGGTGATGCCCAAAGGAGAGAGAGAGAGAGGAAACAGCACATGGATGATCAAGTTAAAAAGGCTAATTTAGCAAAAACAAATTCTGAAAGCAATTCAAAAGGTAGGATCTTACAAATGTTTAAAGTGAAACATCCTCTGAATAAGTGTTTAGCATCCTAAAAAGATTCTTTTCAAAGACAACTTTCATTAGAAATGAGAAGATTTGTTTAAAATTTTATACCCACACATTTTATTCAATCTTCAAATGAAGCTGATAAAGGGGAAAACATCAGTGCTCAAGGGATGGTTGCCATCTTTGATCTTAAGATATAGAACTTATGAGTTTTAACTCTACGAATTTAGGATCAAACTCAGTATTATGGACCTTTATATTCTATAGTTCTGTATGTGGCCATTGTTCCAGCCATTTTGTCTTTGAAAAACATGGTAATAGATTAAAGGATAAAATATCCAGTGCCCATTAGGATTGCATCATATAAACTGTGTCTCACATTGCCTGATAGGATGGCACTCAAGGTGAAGGAAGATTTTGTGTTTTGAAAAATCAGTATACTCAACAACTTGATTTCCAAAAGCCTTGGAAAGTGGGAGGTGGCTCTAGAATAAAAACATTTTAGAGCTAGAGGAGGCCTCAGAGGACCCTGATTTAGAGAGGCAAATCCTCAGAGAGGTACATAGACTTGCTGACAGAAATTAATTTATTAAGAGTCATGACCAGCATTTGAACCCAAAACTTCAGGCTTCCTCTTCAGTGCTTTACCTAACTTGCTTCAACTGCCTTTTATTATTATTTTAAGTCACTAAGTTTTGGGGTAATTAGTTATTCTGTATTAGAGAACTGGAACACACTCATTGAGGGCAATTCTTAAAAAATAAAAGACAACAAGAGAGGGAGGGAGAGAGGCAGACAATGAAAGATGATAAATGTAATAAACACCTATATATGTTTTACAAAAAGGACCCTCAAAGATCCCCCTATCTCCTGCCAAACCCCTTTAAAGTAAATTAAGAATCTACCCCTAAAGAAGCTCTTCCATATTAATAGTTCTGAAGTTGCTCTTCTTTCATCTTCTGCATTGCAACCAGAAAAGTAGTAGGAATTATGAAGGTAGACATCTAGTAATGGGTTCTGTGCTCTGTGATTTTATCAGGTAATTGGGTACCGTGTGGTCTTGTTAATCAAACCACCACATGTACTTCAGAAAGCTTCCCCTTGCCTAGGCATACCATTATTAGTTCACTAACTATGGTGTTTAAAGTCATTTCTGGAAAAGTTTAGCATAGGGTCTTCAAATGAGTTGCACCACTGTTTATATGTCAAGCCAGAGATGACTTACATCATTTCAACCAAAAGCACCATGTTCCAGTCTATGGCCATGCCACGCTCAACAAGTCCGATCCCATCTGATCTCAGAAGCTAAACAGGGTCAGGCCTGGATAGTACTTGGATGGGAGGCCACCTAGGAAAACCAGGTGCTGTAGGCATTTAACAACAACAACAACAACAACAACAACAACAACAAACAAAGAGCACTATTTTCCAGAAACAGGAATGCAAAGACTCTCAACAACAAAATATTCCTAATTCTGAGACTATATAGAATACAACTTAGCCCTCTTGGGAATGCTTTGGGTGCTCGCTGTACCTCAAGATTTTTTACAACCCTCATTCGTCATTGCTCTCTAGACATAAAGAAGTATGAATTAATTGAGGGTTTGGGGAGGGATGTTAGAACGAGAGAATAAATGACATTTACTGTAGTCCTTATAACTCTCTATAATGATTTTTTTCTCATACCAACCATATGATAAAAATATCATTAAACCCCCTGGTTTTGTAGAATTTCCTCATTTTCTAATTTACTCTTCTTATCCACAGTGTCTCTGGATTAAACAAATGAGTTTTTGAGGCCCCTAATAACTAGATATTGTCCATTAAAAAATCAATAGATGATTTTTCCTCTTACTAATGAAAATAATTTACTAAAAGCACTGGCATTATGAGGATTCATTCCTAGAGCATTACATGTTTATTGCAAAAGAAAAAAAGGTTTTTCTCCATGTCTTTCCTCAATTTGGTTGTTGGAAATTTTTGTCAATAAAAACGTATTCATAGTTCTTTCTGAAATTAACTAAGTTTCTGTTAGATAGTATTAGCTTGTCTATTTCATCATCACCAAAAATACCCAAAATTTCTCTTTAAGATCAGAGCATTTTCTTATGAATGTTAAAATGGACTTTTCCCCCCTATACTGGCTGTATTTCATTAAAGTACTAAATGTCATAGCCAGCTTTCTATAAAAATTTGCAAATTTTAAGTACTGTTTTCTTACCTTATTATCTTTTACATTATTATCATTACTCACATTTTTTATCTTTTATGAAAACCAAGAGCATCATTTCTTTACCCTATGTATAAAGCTCTTCGCTCTATTCTCTCAATAAAATTTCCAAGCAGTGCAGTTTTGCCCACTTCGCCTTCCATTTCGGAGTTTGTTAACTGCTCTTGAGGCGCTGAAAGCTTTTTCCTTCTATTTTACTTCCCTGGTACTCAGATACAAGTAGAAGCTCTTTTATATATATTTTTTTACCTTCTTCTCTTCCACTTCAATCAGAATGATGGCTGTGCTCTGAGTCACTAGGCTTCTTTGGTGTGGGTGATGGCTAATTTCTTGCTTTTATCTAGAACTGCACCGTAGGAACCTTGTGCTTTTTACAGCAACCCCAGCTTCTTTACCACTTTCAGTGGTCCCCAGATGAGCATCTCACTTCAAATGCCAACAAAAATGCTGCTCAACCTCCTAACTAGATGGAAAGCACACCACCATGGATCAATCAAAGTAAATGCCTATGATTAGGATACATCACATTGATCAAAATGACTTTACTTGTCTCAGATAAACTCCCAATAGCTTAAAGTGATCATGGGAGTTTGCCACATCAGATGCTGAAAAGCTCATCGTTGGAGAATTTAAAGCAATTTTGAAATATGGATTTGTTTCTTAAAATCTATTCCTTCTTGATACTTTATCTACAAATATGTTATGATAACAATGTCTGATTAATTAATAAATCACATTTCATAGTGGTATAATTGGAGGATTAGAAGAAAAAATCCTAAATTTCTTTTTTGGTTTGTTTTTGGTAGCTGCAATGCATGTAAATAAGAAGTTACCCCATTCTGATAATAATTACATAGGCGATGATCTTTTCAAAAAACTTACATAGATCCCATATCTTAAAACAGAAAAAAAGGAGAGGTTTCTAGTTAAATATGGTAGAATTATAACATGCATTCGTCTCCTCTTCCTCCCCAAATTTCCCTAAAATGGCAAGAAAATAAATAACAGAATTAACATACGAGGATGGAAAGACAAAAGAGGAGACAAAAACGGAAGAGATTTCAACAAGTTTCTTTTTTAAAGGTGAAAACTAAGTTGGAGAGTTGATAATCAGCTTAGCAGAGTCGAGGAAGCAGCGGGTATGATGCTGCAGAGACATACCTAGAAGCAGTAGATACACCGCCCCCCCCCCACTACCCCGCCAAGCCTATGGGAGGTCTGAGGTTCATCTTGGAGAAAACGAACAAAAGAGACTTCGAACCAAGTCCCCCAGGATCAGTGGCAGACAGGAGTGAGGCTTGAGCTTAAACAGAGGATGAAGTAAAAATCTGTGTACAGAATTGTGGGACACAGCCCCCAGTTTTGTCGTGCTCCCCAAATGTCAGCAGCCAAGTCTCTCAAGCAGGAGACTGGAGAACTCTTCTCTTTAAAACACTCAATGGCTTAGAGAAAAGACTTCGGAATCTAATGTTAGGAATCTCCCAGTAGTAAGGCTGGCTTAAAGCCCACCTCCCCCACTCGCCTTGGTGACACCCACCCTCAGGAAGCCAGCCCCTTCGTCACCCCCCTACCCCCCTGATTTTCCAAACTGTTGATCAGTGCTTCAATCTTTAATATAAATAAAATGTTATCAGACACTTGAGGAAAATCTCCAGCATGCGGGATAGATACCAAAATAAGCAAATAGAAAAAGGAAGCAGTTAATATAAGCAGCACAATGCAGAAGGAACCTTAAGCAAAAGAAGAAAAACCAACTTCTAATCACAATAATACATTCATAAAACAAATCCAAGATACTTTGAGGAAACAATAGTCAGAACAAGAAAGACCTTTAGAAAATTAAAAAATATGGTACCTAGAATTTAAAAATTTAGTTGAAGTTTTGTTCTATAAAATTAACATCTTCTAGGAACAGGAATAAAAGATAAACAAATGATTTTTAAAATAAAATTAGAGAATCAATCTCTACACTTTTCCATGTGATTAATAAAATTCTCAGGAACAGAGACCAAAGAAAATGGAGACAACAAAATTATCAGAGAAATTTCCAGAACTGAAAGTCATGAGTCTCCAGATCAAAAGGAACCAGAATGATGAATGAATGAAAAGCGCAAGTGCCAAAGCCACATCGTTGTAAAATGTCACAACACTGGTGATTCAAAGATATCACTAAAAGCTTACAAACAGAAAAAAAACAAGGCACATACACAGATATGGGAATCAAATGCCACCATCTTCTATATTCTGAGGGACAATGATTTTCTAACTAGAATTCTTCATTTGCTAAAATATTGGTCAGACAAGAGAGAATAGTGTATTATTCTGCTTGGACTGCCATAACAAAATACCATAGACTGAGTGGCTTAAACAACAGATATGTATTTTCTTACAGTCCTGGACATTGGAAGTCCAAGATCAAGGTGACAGCAGGATTAATGTCTGGTGACAGCTCTCACCATCTCACTATACGCGCACATGATCTCTTCTTTATGAGTGGACAAAGGATGGGATGGGGGAGGCAAGTGAGCTCTCTGGTGTCTCTTCTTATAAGGACACTAATCCTGTGAGATCAGGGCCCTACCCTCATGACCTCATTGACTTTAATTATTCCTTACTCCAAATATAGCTACACTGGGAGTTGGGGCTTCAATACATAAATTTGGTGGTGTTGGTGGTGGAGGATACATACATTCAATCCATAAAAGATAGCATAAAGACTATTTTGAAATATGCAGACTCAAATGCTTAATCTATTACTCGTCTTATTTTAGGAAGCTTCTGAAGGATATGCAAGATGAGAGAGGTCCAGAAAGAGGCTTAGGATCCACAAAACTGAGCCCTGGTATGGAGACATCCCAGGACAACTGATGTTCACCAAGTTAAGGGACATCAGTCCATCGTGGAGCAGGAATTAGAATTGTAGAGAAATTAGGAAACTTTTAACTCCATTATAAACTGAACGGTTAAAAAAAAAAGGAAATATAAGTGTAGTGTATTACTTGGCTCAGCAGTGATAATCTGCATGTAGTCATAACAATAAACACATTGACCCCTCGATTAACCAAAAAACTGTGATACAGCCATATATTGGCAGTATGGGTGGGAGGAGGGTTGTGTGTGGATGACTGATGTGGTATAATAGAGTTAGAATCACCACCACAGGAAGTCAAAAGATAACTTCTCTTCTATTATGAATCCATTTTACAAATATTCATATGCCAGGGTCAGGCTCTTTCACATGAGATTGGGGCCATCGTTATCTTTATTTTATAGAATGGAAAACTGAGACACAGAGAGTTTAAGTAGCTGGCCCAAGGCCACACAGCTAGTTTGTTCATAGCTAGGATTCTAAAGCAGGCAGTCTGGCTTAAGAGAGCTGCACTCATTATTAAAATCGATAAACGAAGATATAGCAGCATAAGCATATTATTTAAAAATATGGAGATAAATTCTAAAAGAAATTGTTAAAAGAGTTGAGCACATTTGTCTCTGGGAAATAAGACTGGAAGTGGGGACAGGTTAGGCAAGGGATCTGAGTTTTTATTGTAAGATTTTTAAAAGCTATTTGATCCTTTGAAACTATTTGCATGTGTTTTTAAAGATAAAAGTTAGTTTAAAAAAGGAAAAATAGATATAAAAGAGGTATACAAGCTTTTTTCATCATCACCTCTACTTCTCCAGTCCTTCTGCCCACAGCCATATTAAGTGATTCTGGATCCCACTGTATGCTTGGCGTTACAGACTCGTCTACAGCGTCAAGTCTGATCTCCTTGTCATGCTGTACCTGGCTCCACATGACCCCTCCTTCTTCTCCAGCCTTGTCTTTCCCACACCCAGTCTCATACTCTAATTGTGACCAAATATTTGTAGTTGCCTGTACACCTCCTGCTGTTCTGGGCCTCTGGGTCTCATTTGTTACATTTCTCTTATCTGAAATTCTTAAGAGGTAAGTAACACAGTTGGCACACAGGCCCTTCTAGACTGCAGGGTTGGCCATTTACACTGGCTTCCTCATCTCCCTGGACCCTCATTACAACGAATTGTATATTTATATCTCCCCCAATTACTGTGATGCTCTTGAGGCCAGGACTGTTTTATCATTGTGCCCTGGTTCCTAGCATAGTGTCAGACCTGTAGCATGACCTCAATAAACATTTGTTTTTGTATTTTTTCCTTCCTTTATGTGGAATCTAGGATATTCTCATATTGTGCAGTCCAGGAAAGTTTCTCAAGAAGCTGCATCAGGCTGGAGAGTCAGTCAATATTTACTTTTGCCAGCTCATCTGACTTAATTTGGTAACTGTCGGCATAAAAACTGAGCAATGTCACAGGAGATAAGACTCAAAGTCCATCCAAAGAAAAATTATATTTCCATTCATAGCATACAGAGACATAAGTAGAAAGACGTAGTGGTACTTTCATGTCTAGAGAACATAATATCACGGAATGCCAAGGTTCCAAAGACCTCATCATTCATCTGATCTAACTCATGACATAATTAGTGTAGCATAGATACTAAGGGCAAGGCTCGTATCTCCCCAACTTAGGTATCTAATTTCTCACTTCTCTTCTTCGAACTTGTACAAAACCCAAAAAAGCCAACATGTCCAAAATTTAACTCTTGATTTCCCCCACTAGGGCGGTTTTCTTGCACTGTTTTCTGTCTCAGTGAATGACATCACTATGCATCCCACTGCAGAAACAAGCAACCAGCACCACGCTGGACCAAGCTCTTATCATCTCCTGCCGGGTTCACTGCAGCGATCTTTTAACACTGAGTCACACTCCACACAGAACACATTTCACATCCCACAATTAAAATCTTTCAGAGGCTTTTAATGGTCCTGAATAAAGACCAAACTCTTTAACATGGCTTAGAAGGTTTTGCATGGTGTAGCCATTCAAGTATCTATCTCTAGCTTCATCTTGTACCATGGTCCCTTTCAGTCTTGACCCAGCCACATCATTCCCCTCTCAGTCCCCCTTACTGCTCATCATCTAGTAAACTGTGGGCTTTCAATAAATAATTCTTGAATGCATGATATCACAAAGATATGGGTTCAAAACCTAGGATGTCTTTAAATATACGAACCTCCCTAAACTTCAATTTCTTCATCTATAGAATGGAGATAATAATAGCAATTACCCATGGGTTTTAATCAGGATTCAATAAGACAATGACGATTAAAAACTTATTATAGTGCCCAGTGCAAAATAAGAACCCAGAAAATTTTAGCTATCAAATGTTCTGCAGAATATCATTTAAATATTCCTGTTTCCATTAGTAACTGGTTGTACAAGTCATTTATTAATTAATCTGAACCTTTGAAACGTCCATTAACATTTTCGGTCTGCGCAAATTCTTGAGGATAATAAATTTTATGACTTTATTACCCTCGACTCAAAATAGCCAAGTAATGCCAAAGGTGTGTGCTGGAGCTGGCTCATCCTAGCTCACAAAAGCCAACTGTTAAATTTTCAGGAACTCTGTGAGCCTGTTGTTAAACATGGATTTTAAAAATTAAATTGTATATCTTATAATGGAAAGAATTGTATTAAAAACAATGGTAATGAAGACAATAAATACTCAAAATGCATCATTCATAATAATTTTGTCACATTTTACTTTTACCTATGCTTTTTTTTTTTTTTTTTTTTTGAGAATGGGTGAATGGTGGAGCAAGGCTTAGACACAGGGGTGAACTTGCACATGGAAGTTAGGTATATTTATTGTGTACATTACTTGCTAATTAAAAAAACTGATTTTTTGCTTTTTTTGACAAATTTTTGTAAACATAGCCTCTGCACCAAAACAACTGTTTTTGCACTATAATAAAAATTTTCATCTTCAAGGAAACACACAACCCTCTGCAAGAAAGGGGAGCTCAGTTTTTTTTTCTCCACGTGCAAGGCTCAAAGATTTTAGAGGGTCCTGACAGTTATTTGAGAGTTTTCATTCCCTCTTCTAGCATGTTTCTTTTGAAACAAAGGAAGAGGTTATGGCTATTCTACCTATGCTTTTGAAGTTGTTGTTGTTGTACCTATGTAGTAAAAATACTATATAATGATGCACTACTGCACATCTCTTCCCAGCTTTACATTCAATGATGTCACACTGGTAGCTTGAAATTGGCTACTCTGGGCATATTTACCCAGTGAAAACTAGCAACCACTATAAAAGAAAGGTTCTCCTCTCTATCCCCAAAAGCTGGTTTTTAAATATTTACTAGTGCATCTGTGTGTAATGCTCAATTATGTAGACATCAGACATAGATGAAGACCTCAACATGAATGACAGTGATCTCTTAGCAAAGTCAATAGCTCTCATAAAATCTTTTACCTAAAGCTATCATTTCCATTATTCATGAATACACTAGATCCTTCCTCACAGAATACTGACTTTAAGTTTATATACTATTCTTGTTAAGCTTGGTTATCAGGTTTGTTAGTCTATAGAAACAAACAAGGAGGACACATCGTTATGAGGGAGACATAACAGCTAAGATCTCGACAATAAACAGTTTGATGACAAAGGAGGAAAAATAAAGGCAATGAAAACCTAGAGATGAACAAATGAAGCCCAGCAGTGGGAGGTCACTAGCAAAGGATAGCTTGTGAGAGGGTCACTATAATACAGCATAGAACAAGAGTTAATGATCTTAGAGGTGACAAAGAACTCTTAAGAAAAGATTTGCTGCCTTCCATCTGCTGTTTAAGAAAGCAGAATATGTAACATGCATTTTAAATATCTAAAAACGCGATTCAACAAATAGGGCTGGGAAAGCTGACTACCTACATGGAAGAGTGACTGTGGACCTTACCTTACAGCATATACGAAAATTAACCCCAAATGGACCAAAGACCTAAACATAAGAGATAAAATTATATAGTTCTCTGAACTGTTATGTGTATTTTCCCAAACAAAAATGCTTTACAGGCTTAAAAAGTCTAAAAATAGTTTACTTTGTTAAAAATATGCAACTTAAAGCAGGCAAGCTCCAGGTCTCCAGAATAGCTTATATGAAACATCTCAGTCTCTGGTGGAAATTCTACGTGAGATGTGAGATTTGTTTGTTGTAAATATATATGTAGACATCAATAATTACATCCTCTATAGCTATACTTTAAACATACAGTCAATATAAAGATTAATACAGTTATTGAAGCGTTTGTGGAGGAAGAGAGAAGAAGAGCAGAACTGGACTGGAGGGGTGAACAGAGGGTGACTTTTCTCAGGGAAGGTGAATGAGAGAAATAAAAGAAGGCAAGAAATCCTTAATAATAAAAGATGTGAACCACAATATGACAGGAGATGAAAAACACCCACGGAATGGGTTCAAATACTCTTGGCTTTTGCGGTTGTTGCTATAGGATACCATTTTGGAACTATTAACCAATGCGTTCCTCTACACCCACTCTGCACCTCCCATCCATTTCCTTTGCCCTTTGGCACCTCCCTTCATTTGAGGCTTGCCTTGGGCTCATTGCCATGGACAGGACAGCAAAGGAGATTCTGTAAGATTCTTCTAGTGTTTTGTATTTCAATAACCTATATATTGAAGGAAAACACAAAAATCCAGGTTTTAGTCATAGCATTGAAGAGTTTAAGGAAAGTAGTCGCTCCCTCCCATCTCCTACCCCAAAGAAAATGGAAACTAGAAATAAATTACTCTGGCTATGTTGAGGGAGCAAAGGTAGAGGGAGCAAAGGTGGAGGGAAGGGAAGTATTGGAAACATCGACATTGGCTGACCCTAGAGAAGGGATTCTGTGGCTGCCGGGAGGGCCCAGCTGCTCTTTAGGCTCTTAGAATATTTTGCAGGGATTTTTGCCCGGGTAGGAGAAATCCTAGGCTGAGAATAAATGTCTGAGATGACATTCTTGTCAGCAGAATGGCGATGCAAAAGAGAAATTAAGTTATAGAAAAATCAAGAAACTTTTTTTTCTCATATGTGTTTGTATACTGAAATTTGCGGCTAGTTAGTACACAGTTTAGTGAGCAAGAAGTAGAAACATCTACAAAGGAGATGTTTTGGGGAGGGAGAGGGAGGGCAGATCCAGAAGAGAGTGATGGCCTGGACAAGGACCAGCACATTAGCAGGAGGCCTGCAATCTGGTTGTGCCAAAGTCAACAATGTACTTTCACTTACATAGCCTTGGAATGTCATTCTCTCCTCTGACTCGCTCAATCAATCTGTCTTCTCTGCCTGGAAATCCAAGCCTACTGGTTTCCGTTTTGAGTTTCCTGATCTGGGCAACATTAAGGCACCCGTACTTGTCTCATAAGCACCTTTTCCACCTGGCTCATGATGGTTGCCGTTACCCGTGTGTCTGCCACTTCATCGTTATGTCAGTTCTTTAATATTCTTGAGTACCTGTGATGCTGTGACCTTACTTCCTCCTTTAAACCTGTCTTCAGGACCAGGATCAATACCTGCTGCTGAGCTTTTATTCACGTGATGGATAGCTTTGGAAACTCTTATCTGGGTTGCTTCGCTGTCTCCATCTGATACTCCAGACTGACCTTCAGCCTAAGAATCTTAAAAAAAAAAAAAGAAAAAAGAAAAAAAATGCCCGTATTTTGAGGAAAGATGGATGATCCTGTTTCAAATAAGAAGAAAAATTTTTTGATCAGAAAGGGAGCAAAAAGGGAATTTGGTTCGGTTTTGTTTCAAGGAGTCCCGGAAGACCTGCTAATAGATTGTCTTTCCTTTAATTATGTTTATGTCCCAAACTTGTTAAGGACCTAGCTGAGGAAGAGCGGGTGAGTAGTAGCATCCTAGGTTTTGAACTAGAGCTGTAAACAGAACTTCTAAATGTCTTTTTGAAAAGTTCTCACCAGAGTATTTGCCACCTCTTCTTACATGCTTCAGAAACCCTGATATATCAAGAAATCGATAAAATTTCATCTAGGCACTCAAATTAGAGCCCCATACTGAAATTCGTACACTTCTCCTCATGGTTGCTCATTCTTCTAGATCCTTGTGAGCTTTGTGCTTGAGCAAACGCAGTGTTTTGCATTTGGCTGATTGACCTGCAGCAGAAGGGCGGGGCCAGGAAGCAGCGGCGCGAGCCCGGCGGGGGCGGGGCCACTCGTGGCTTCAGTTGGAGTCGTTGGTGGTTGGTGGCCGTTGGCGGCCTTTGGCTCGGCAGTTGGGAAAGGTTGGGTGGTGTAGTCGCAGACCTGGGAGCTGAGTCATTTATATGAAGGCTATGTCCAGCTCTGCCTAAAGCAGAAAACCGGTGCCACCGCAGGCTGAAATGAGCGTCTGCTCCAACGCGGTCATCCCGTAAAGACAGAGGCCTCGTCGGTCACTGAAGCAGGAGAGAAGGCATGGCTGAAACCAACAGATGGAAGCTACAGGGAGGCCAATTTAGACTTGATTGAAGGTGAGCCTTCTGCTAAGGCCAGGCTGTTTGTGGAAACATACTTTTTCGAATGGAAAGCATCAGTACACCTGAGAAGTACCTATAGTCTCCACTGGACACCGCGTTCTTACTTTCAAGTCTTTTGATGTGGTGACCTGCCTTTAATGGTGGCCTTAGCTTCAGTCTCATATATTTCATCATCATATCTAGCCTTAACTCACAGCAGAAGCTTCATCAATTTCATGTGTACTAAAGAGCTAGTGCCAAAGTCCGAGGCGCTCCTTCACAAATTGTATCATTTCATCCACAGACCGGTGTGAACGTCCTGGTGGAACCTTGTTTCAGTACCTTGAGGACAAGTCCAAGTGTTCACTTGGGACTTCAGTTCTCCTGTGTGGGGGGATTGCGCTGACTTCGGAAAATTGTCCTTGGTACACGTGGATGACAGTTTATTCAGAACTGGCAACGCGTTTGGAGTAGCTGACACAGGCCGGAAGAATTTCTAGAGTAAAATGTTACTCACTGGAGGAAGATAGAGTATTTTCCCCCATCAGAGGAGGCAGCAGCCACGTCTTCTCTAGGGAGGAAACCATGAGTGGGCGGTAAAGCACGCAAGAGTGTGTGTGGCCTGCCAGTGCACCCCGCCCCTGGGGTCTTGCCAGCAAGTGCGGGGAGCTGCGAGACTCTCTTCTGATCCGAGCCGCGTGTCGGAGGAATCTATAAGCCTCCTAAAGTCCATTCCGTTGTCACTGCCATCCGGGTGTAACTGTAATCTGGCACCTCCACTTCCAACCACTGTGGCAGTACATGGTGAAACAGCGCTGTAAAGGTAATGGCACTGGGCAGAGCGTGGTTTTCTCCCAGAGTCCCGTGGGCTTGGGAAGTCGAGGCCCTCCCAGCACATTCTGGAGCCCAAGCGCAGAGCCCGGACCTAGGTTTATTGAGATGTGATTGATATACAATAAACTTCACTTATTTAAAGTGTAAAAAAAAAAGGCAAGATTTATTGCAAATACATTAAAATGTTAAAATGCTTCAGTGCTAGTTGTTAAACAGCCACATCCACAGCCTTCTCTTCCCCTGTACAGTGGATTGAATGGTGCCCCCCCCCCAAAGATAACGTCTGCATGCTAATGCCCAAAATCTGTGACCTTATTTGGGAAAAGGTTCTTTTCGCGTATAATTAAATTAAGGATCTTGTGGTGATATCATCCTGGATTATCCAGGGGGTCCCTAAATCCAAAGACGAGTGTCAGAGGAGAAGGCTATGTAAAGACAGCAATAGAGGTTGGGTTATGCAACCACAAGCCAAGGAATGTCTGGAGGTGGAAAGGGCAAGGAAGGGGCCTTCTCTGGAGTCTTAGGAGGGAGTGAGGCCTTGCTGACACCTTGGTTTCAGACTTCTGGCCTCCATAACTGTGAAACACTTTTATTATTTTAAGCCATTAAGTTTGTGGCTACTTGTTTCGGCAGCCACAGGAAACTAAATACCCCTTCATGTCTTCCCATAACCCTGCAAATAAAAGTTAATGCCTGGTACAGTACAAGTTTCCAGGAAAGTTCTAGCACCATGGGCAGGCTGCAGTTCTGGTGGGTTGGTGGATATGCCTTACCAGTTAAATGTTTTGAAAAACACTGTGAATAAAAGTGTGAGCATGTTGTTGAATATTATGGAGATATTCGCATAAAGGACAATATAAAACAGAGATGGTTTAAAAAATGATTAGGAGACAAGGCCGAACAAGAAGGGAGCTTATCTCTTCGCTTTGTTCTCTTCCGTACTGTTTGAAATTTTATTTTTCATGTGTGTAAATTATTTTTTAAATCACTAATAAAAAAGAACACCAGGTAATTCTGATAAACAGCCATGTTTGAGAATGCCTGTGCTGGAGGACAGACAAAAGATTTCACAAGGAAGTCAACCCAAGGCAAAATTAGAAAACCGATAACATAGTTCTGGGAGTTTCCAATCTAGGTGATTCTAAGGATCAAGGAAGAAAGACAAGTATCTGAGTAACCAAAGGTTACCTGTTTCTAAGTTACACTGCATTTCAAACATTTATCTCTCCTGAGATGCCATATTTCAGCCAGGTCTGTGATCTGTGTTGGGAGGACCATTCATCCATGAGTAGACACACTGCTTTGCATATCATTATGTACACCACTGCTTTCCTAACTCCTGAGATACGATGAATGATTATCACATCCCTAAAATCACACTAATATTTTATAGGAAAATAAAATCACACCAAAAAGGAAAACAGTCCATGGTGCCTTGTTGACAGCCCTTCACTACCATCAGTATTTGTCAAGAGTTCTGGTTGCAAAACATTGATTTTATAATAGCAATAAAGTATACAAATAGCAAAAATATGAGCTTGTTTGCTCCTGGAAGACTTTATTATTCATGCAAACTATTAGTCAAAGACAGAAACTGTGATATAAATTGCAAAACCTTTTATGAGCCAGAAAGAACCAAAGGAGAGTGTTTCAATAGAAATGATTTTGTAAAATCTCAGAATTTCTTAATCCTTAGATTAAAAAGACAGGCTCCATATCTGGAGCAAAGGTGAAGCTCAGTCAAGATTTTTGTGATCAGGCAGAAACAGAGGGAGTCGGGGTTTATTTTAAGGGCTTTCTTACAGTTGGCTGTGTTGTTTGCATCAACAGAAACTTCCCAGCTGTGGGATACCTGCAGCTTAAACCCAGCCTAACAAGCTGTCCCCGACCTATTGAATCATACGCTGCTGGAGAGTCCTCGAATTCTATTGCCTGAACTGGAGCTGTTTAGTAGGTCCTGCCAGGCAGCATGTTTGTTGCTGTTTTTTTTTAGTCTTTTATGCATCTCTTCCACTGGTCTGCACTCAATACAAGGGCAACAGCTCTTCCCCGCTTCTGAATCTTAGCCTGGTTCCTACCTGATTACCAGAGTCTCTCTAATCTAACTGTGGCCATTCACTGAGAAGCTGAATGTACTTAGTACAAGTGACACAGATTTGTTTTCCCTTTCCCTTAACATAATCTGCTTCAAACTCTCCTAAAATACAGTGTCCAGATTCTAACTGTAGGTTTTCTTCCCATGTGATATCATTCAGGAAGTTCAAAAATTGTAATGATGCAATTAATTCTACCAGTAGGAGACACTGCAACATTATATAGGCAGATACCAGAGGGTCGTCATGGTTTCTTTAAAACTCTAGTGATGGCGAGCTTTTATGTTTTCCCTCACCACCCCCTACTCTCCCAGCATTCATTTCTTCCTCCTTCCTTTCCTCCTACTAGGACACACCCAAATTTCTAGCAACCTGACCTTCTTCACCTAAGACTTATTTGCCTTAATCACCTGTCCTCTTTTGATTGATTCAGAGGTGAGCATGTGACACAAGTTGGCCCAAGCAGAAGGACGTTCTGATAGTGGGAGGAGAGCTGATACTTTCTCCTAGTAGGTGAGAATTAAAGCCCATCTAACTCTAGTTGTTGCAGCCACCATTCTGCAACAGTGAGGAGAACCAGCCTTAAAAGAAGCTGACACAGCGCAAAGCAGAGTAGAAAGAAGAAAACAAGCTGCATCACACTAGTGACATTGTTGAGCATCTGGATTAATTTTCACATGAAGCTCTTCCTACCTCTGAATTTTTCTGCCAATAAGTCCTTTTCATTGTTTAAGCCAATTTGAGTTAGGTTCCCAACCATCTAGAAGGGAGGAGTCAACCCAGGAACCTAGCTTCTCTAGGGTCATTTACCTAAGGATGAAATCTGGCCACTGCCAAGGAAGAGTCTTGGCCACAAAGTCCAACAGATTGTGTGTGTGTGTGTGTGTGTGTGTGTGTGTGTGTGTGTGTGTGTGTGTTTAAGAAAGCAGAGAGGAAACAAGCAAAAGTAGTTGCATAGGAAAAAATAGTTTTCTTGAGAAAACTTTCTCCTGCAGTAATATATGGAAGGGCAACTATACTACAGAGAGCCTTCAGAAACAAATTTTGGAAAATATGTCATCATAGCTGATGGTATAACCTCACAGTGCTATTCAGCAAATGCAGTTCTATGGGACAAATCAAACACTCTCTAGTCAGGGCACATAGCTCTTTACCTGCCTTGGTCCAATCAGGCAGTTTACAATGCCTGTTTAAATGTGAAAACTTGAAACAGTAAGGGTGCCACCCATAGGTGTCTTGTATCCCTGTGGAGGAACCAGCTACGAGGGAAGCAGACCTGAGAGATAGAGACAGAGGCACACAGATGGATTTGATTGTCTGAACACCTGCACTATTCAGCTCTATCAGCCAATAAATTCCCTTTATGCTTAAAGAGTTGGCATTGGGCTTTCTCCATTCTACTATTTTCTTATCAAAAATAATGGCTAAATTCAGGAGGAAGGAGATATGGGGCAGCACACACTCTTTCTAGAGGTAAAAGACGGTAGTAGCACATTAATTCAAAAACCTACTCCTTCCTCTACATACCCTGACCAAGTAGCAAAAGGGCAACACGATTTAAATCTACAAATCCCTTCGCATCTCTTGTTATTGTATGAAACCAATTACTTCTGTTTGTCTAATATTAATTAAACTGTGAGTCGATGAAATGATGCTATATGAATTGATCCTACAAATGAATAGAATATACATCATCTGAGTAACCAAATGTTGAAAACAGATGGTGTATCTGAGTATGAGATTGTTTCCTTGTCTAAGAGCGCTACTTTTGCAACTGCTTTGCCTCTTCAGCAGTACTGACTTGCTCCAGGTAATCTATATTTATCAATAGAGTACTAACATTGTAAAAATAAGGCAATTATACTCCAGTGACAGAGCTAAATATTATGTCACAATATGAAGCAAGTGGCATTGTTAGTTATTTCTCCAGATACGATTTGCTTTATAAAAGCTGCATTTCAAGGCATTGGAACTCAGCAGGGGTTCTTTGTCAACAATCTGCCATTTCTAGCTAAATTAAGTAATCATCTGGCTACTGTATTTAGGAAGCGTGTGCAGGCTACAGAACATATAGAGAGTTCCAAATGGCGTGTTTATCTTCAGGGGACACCATTACATAGGAACAGAGAAGCATCTGCTTTCAAGAGAAAAGGGGCTTTCTATTAGAAACAAAGAACAAAAAGAACACTATAAAGTCACGTATGCCGCCCAGAGGATCAGTTGTGATCAGGTTACCTATGAAATCTGAAGAACATTTTGCAGTTTTTCTTAAAGAGAGCTCTGTTATCAAAATTTTTTTCTCCTTCCTACCTCTACCCTAAGTGAAAGTTTTTAAAGAGCCCCTCTCAGATTGCTTCAGAGACCTTCCTTCTATAGAAGGCACTCTGTGCTCACAGATCAGAGATTCATTATCTTAAACCATTACTAGAATTTCGGAAACAATGATGGCAGTCCTATGAATAATAGACATTGTACATATATTATTTCATTAATGAAACAAAATGAAATTATATAAACGTGTGTGTGTGTGTGCATGTGTGTACCATGCATATCGTGTGTAGAATATGTGTATAAGGTATATATTTTTATCTCTGGTTTATAAATAAGGAAATTGATGCTCAGAGATATAAGAAATTTACCAAATATCTCACAGAAAGTAAAAGACAGAGCTGGGTTTGGCTCCTTCTGAGGCCATCTTAAACTACCACATCATGGCGGCCTCCCAAATCATTTAACCTTTTATTATATTTGTCCTACTACATTAATCCACATCTTTTTCTTCCTGAATCTCCAAACTCCTCTCACCTTCCCTCTATTCTTGCCCATGGAAATGGGCTGAAATATAGCAACTGCTTTCGGGAGATGTCCTGAGTTCTCTGAAAAAATAAAACAGAACTTTATAAAAATTAGTGAAAAGGACAAGAAAAATAGCAGACGACATGAGCCCTCTAGTAGGCCTGTCCTGATGCTCCTGAAGATGTGTTTATTTCATGTCTGTGCTCTAGCCTACTGCTGTTGGAGAAAAGACCATAGGACCTCGATGTTTATAAGAACTCCTTCAAGGAAGGAAGGAGTGTGGAGAGTGTTAGGCAGCCAGGAGTGGGCCTGAACACCACCGCACACCAAGTTTACCCATCAAACTTTCAGGCTTTCTTTTCTACATGAAATTTAAGCGGGGGTGGGGGTGGGGGAGAGACGGAGAGAGAGAGAGACAGGCAGGCAGACAGAGAGATTGAGAGAGAGAAACAGATATTCTCCTGAAACTCTTCTTGGAGTTCATTGAGCTTCTTTTACCTAAGAGTTCATCATTTTAACCTAATTTTGATTTTTAAAGCAATTATTTATTAAAATAAATTGGTGCCTTCTTTCCTCTCCTCTTCTGGGACTCTAATTACATGTACGGTAAACTGCTTAATAATATCTGCTCTGTTGTTTGTTTTTCAGTGATTTTCCTTTCTATATTTCATTTTGTATAGATTCTATTCTTATGTCTTCAAGTTCACTGATCTTTTCTTCTTCAATGCATAATTTCTGTTAATTCCATACACTAAAATTTTCTTTTCAGATATTGTGTTTTTAACCTCTGGAAGTTTCATTTGGTTTTTCTCTCTTTGATTTTTCTCCTCATTATGTTTATGCTTTTCTATAACTACTTGAACATTTATAATAGCCATTTTAACATCATTTTCTGCTAATTTTATCTATAAAACTAGCTTGTTATCTACTGACTGATTTTACTCCTGGTTATGGGTTACATTTCCTGCTTTGTGACATGTCTGATGACTTTTTAAAATTGATTATGGACACTATGAATGTTATGTGGTTGAATGTCTGAACTTTTGTTTGTTTTCCTTTAAAGAGCATCAGGTTTTGTTTTGGCAAGCAATTGCTTGCTTTTTAGCTTGATCCCTTCTAGACCAGTTTTCTTAGCTTGTCTATCACACATCTTGTATAGTTTTCTTCCAGAGGTTATTCAGCCTTACTATCAAGGCATGACACCCTGTGGTCTCCACTGAATGCCCTGGGCAACCAATGAGGACTCTACTCTGGCTGCTTGAAGTTTAAACATCTCTCTGTCCTTGTGAATTTACAACTCTCTGATTGTATTTTCCTCTTGGTTCATGGAATTTGACCCCATGCATGCATAACCTAACAAAAAAGATGCAAGGGGTCCTCCTTGAAGATTTATGTAGCTCTATTTCTAGATAATGACCTTGTCCTAAGAATGATAACCTTCAACTTTCAAACCTCTCAGCCTACCGAATCTCATTTTCCTCAATTTAATAAGCCCACGTGTTCTGCATGGTGTCCCCTTCCCTGTACTGTGGTCTGAAAATTACCTCCAAGTGGAAACCAGAGTGATAGTGGGGCTCATCTTGTTCGATTCTCATCTTTTAGGAATCGTAGCCCTGAGCTGCCTCTGTCCAGCAGTGTTTTCTGCTCACACAGGTACACGTGATCTGATACCAGATATCTTTGACACCTGGGACTCATGTGAAAACCACCCTTTGGTTTGGAACTGTAGTTGCTTTTAACAGAACCCATTATTTGTGGTTTTGCCTCATTGCATTGGAGACCATAATGCCTCTGTTCAGTGTTTGTCATCTCGTCTTTAGTTACCACTCATTATACTGCCTTCTTTTTACTTTTTCTTTTACCACTTCCCTAAATTCAATATTTAATAGCTAAACTACCTACCACAAATATGTGCCTCAGTAGGAGGGTACAGCAAGCCCGCCCACTTGATACCCACTGCTCAGCCAAATGGTATTTATGCCTCGATTTTCACACCTTCTTCATGTGTGTCCTCGATTGAGGGTGTGCTGCCCCAATGTTTACTTCTATCATTTACAGACCTAACTGATGACCCGCCTTGTCTGACAATATCAATAATATATGTTTCATATGTGGTGATGTAGTTCTACAGAAGCCAATTCCAGAAGCCGGTACTAACCTTGTTAGGGCAGTGTTCTATCCCTATTTGATGAGATGATTCACTATTTCTGATAAAGTATTATTTATAGAGCTTTTCAGGATAACTGATGTCAATAATCCTTACACTGTTCAAGAATCACATGGGATGCTTGCTAGTCATGCAAATTCTGGGATCCCATTCTTAGAGATTCTAACAAATAGGCCTTTTATGTAGCCCACGAATCTGCATTTTAACAAACACTTTCAGGGTACAGATGGTGCCTGGACTGCACTTTGAGACACATTGATTTATACAACATCAGATGTTAACATATAAAAGCACCATTGGGCTAGATCTGTAAATTTAATCCTCAAAAGTGAAGTCTGCATTTTATAAATAGGCGAACAAGATATTTAACTCTGATTTGTATCAACAGATATTAATAATTGAATTGATAATTGCTTCAACTTTACTAGCTGACATTCTGTCTAGTTCAACTTTGAAATACTATTATCCTAAAGAGAATCATCACCAGCACTTTTAAATGATGGTTTGACCTTGATAAATTACTACACAGCAAAGATAGTATGCCCCAGAATAAGAAGACCTGTTCTAGCTAAGTCAGGAGACACCTGAGCAGAGGAAGAAATGGATTTGTTTTCCTATCTAAACCAAATCTAGAACCATGTCCCATTTTATTTGTAACTAAAACATAACCATTGAAGCTTCATCAAATTTGTCAAATATTAGCCAAAGATACACTTGATCTGGAGTGAAGTATCAGGAATTTTTTAAAAATTTAACTCCTAGTGTGTATTAGTATGAAACCAAGTTGAGCAGAACCCATTAATGTCACAGTGATCAGTTACCAATGGAAATAAATAATTCATGATGAAGGGAATTAGTCTAATTAGCAGGCAGTTTGAGTCCTTTGATAAAACCCAGCTCTAATTCCGTGAAGGGCAGGAAGTGCTGTCATCAGTCAGCCCTGAAAAGATTAGCATCTATTATGAATGAGATTCGACACCCTAGCGAAGTCATGTGTGTCCTGGAGACAAACTTAATATATTTCAGAATGGGACATAGTTTGCCTCACCAACACATCACGATTCCTACCAGGCCATTGTATGTAATAACAAGCAAAGATCAGTACTCCATCCTGTCATTCGCTCCACTGTCCGTCATTCTGACAACTGTGCAAATACATTCTCCATGCAAAGTAGGAAGTGTGCCCTGAATACTTGTAAAATTGCACGAGATGTCAAAGAAAGTATGTGTTACTTTCTCACTCACCAAAACAAACACACAGAACCAAATGTCAGCCCTGAAACTGATGGTTTCAAAGATGGTGGGCAATATAGGATGTCAGGCTTGGTGTACACACATTTCATTTTAAAAGCTGTTGTCAGCTCTCCCAAGAGATTTGCTTCCCTACTTATCTCTCTGTAGATATTGAAGTTACAAGATCAATCACAGGCTTCCAGCTTCTGCAACTGCAGATAAATGGAGATGAGGGTCTTAAGCAAAGTAGCTGCTGGAATTCCAAACTAATAGTAAGGGAAAATAAGGGGGGAGTGTTGTTTTGTTTTGTTTTGTTTTGTTAAAGTGCACAAAATGGCTTGGATCATTGGGACGGCTCAGTTCTGGGAAGATTTATAGTTTCTGAATCACATGTGGCCTGATGTATCTAAGAGATGTTGACTGCTCCACACTGTGCAAGCCCTACATTATTTTGCAGCCCACAAGCTGACGCGGCATCAGCTGTGTTTCCATTTTTACTTATGAGCCTTTTGAAATTACATGTTTCCATTTTGCAATTTGATGTAATAATGAAGAAACTCCAAATTTGTAAGTTATTGTATTGCTTGTTTTTATTGTGTAAAATTAATTGCTTCATTTATTTATGTCATTAAGAAGGGGGGGTACCATTTTGCACATTTTATCATTTGCTGTAATAATTAACATGCCAATAACACCACAGACGCCTTGGAACAGGATGGTACAAGCCCGAAAGTCTGAATAGCACGTAACATGGCAGCCCCTGTTATTAGAAGGGCTGCTTCACAAAATTGTGGAGAGAAATATAACATTGTGAGAGTATTCATAATCCTGAGGAACATATACTAACTTGCGGAAATGACAGGGACAGTAGATATGAGCCAGAGGGAGAGGGACAATGAAGGGTTAAGGAGGCCTTAAGATTAACTCAGCAGAAGAATATGTACAACCAGGAGTCTGGCAGGCTTTCGAACCCTCCCTCGCTCCCCCAAGGTCAGAAGCCAGATAGGCAAGAAACTTAGTGGTGCCTGGTGCCTTCCTCACCATCCCTCCTGTTCTTGCCGTCCCTACTCGCCTCCCCTACCCCCCACCCTGCTGCCCCCTGTCAATTAACTGCAGATGACCATCATATGACCTTACTCTCGGGGTGCTCAACTGGTACAGACAAAATTAGTTACCTGGGCATGTGCCTACTCTCAAAGTCCCCATGGAACAGATGTATGACTGTCCATCTACAGGCAGACACCACGCAGGCTGCAGAATGGAGTAGGAGGGTCTGAGGAAGAAGCAGGGAATTTGCACCATTTGAGATACGAGGGACAAAAGGAAAACAAAGAAACCCTATGGCTCATATAACCCCGATCTTCGGCTTCTCGGGGCCCTTGGGCCTCTTTTGAAGTGACCACTTGGACTTCTTCCAAGTGAACTTTGCTTAATAAATCACTTCTACTTGCTACTCTTTGCCTGCTGTCTTTCTTCTCTGAGTATCAGACCTCCACGCAAATGTTTCGTGGAGGATCCAAGGCTCACACCATGCAGGCACCCGATTGCAAAAAACAGAAATGAGTACGTTTAGTCAATATAAGAAGCAGCTTTTATAGAAGCAAAATAGTATAGTTCTCAAAAATTGTAATCCAGCTGTCCAAACACAGTTGAAATAAGCATTGATACTGTAGACTCCTATGGGCTGCACAAACTTGGTGTTGACAACTTACTTAGATTTAAAAAGATGTCTTGGTAAATATTTGGTACAGATTCTTTAAATCTAACTGCTACTAGTGGGGTTTAAATGTTGGCTATATCTTTCTTTCTTTCTTTCCAATATATCTATAAACTATAAGCTGAAATATATTTAAAAGCTACATCAAAATCTCTCAGCTTTGTATTTCCTGTATTCAGCACCAGAACAGTTTCATAGGGAAGTATGGAAAAACCCTTCTATTCTCAATTATAATGTACGGGTGGGAAAGTTGGACAGTAAAAAAGGCTAATAGGAAAAAAATAAGAAAAGTAGATTCATTTGAAATATGGTGTTGGAGCAGAGCTCTACAGATACCCTGGACCATGAGGAAGACAAACGAGTGTGTCCTAGGGTAAATCGAGCCTGAAACATCGCTGGAGGCAAAAACGACGAAACCGAAGCTGTCCTACTTTGGGCATACCATAAAAGGCATGGTTCTATGGAAAAGATAATAGTGCTGGGAAAAATAGAAGGCAGCGGGAAAAGAGGAAGACCAGTTATGAGATAGATAGACTGCATGAAAAAAGCCACAGGCATGTGTCTACAGGAGCTGAGCAGAGCTGCAGAGGACAGGACGCCGTGGACGTCACTCACTCACAGGGTCACCAGGAGTCAGAGCTGACTCAATGGCATGTAACTCACAGAAACACTTTACAGAGCTGCAAAATCTTTAGCATTTGGTCTATATCTCCTTTTATGGCCACTCTTTTGCCCTTTTCCTAGAATGCAAAGACAATGCCTGGAGGTCTAGGACCCATTTGACAGCCCTGGGGACAACAGCCACACACTAAAGATGACCGAGTGGAAGTATATATAGAAAGTGAGGCAATCATGACACCAAGCCCAAACTGATTTATCTCTAAATTTCGTGTTACAGATGAGAAAAATAAAACCCTTCATATGTTTAAGCTACTGTTTGGTAGGATTTTATTTACAACCAAATCTATATCTTAACTGATATATCCACAACCACTCAACCAGTTACAATGCATCTGGGTTCCACTGACTTCCAGAACAATGCTTCTCAAACTTTAGTGTGCATGTAAATCACCTGGGAATGTGGTTAAAATGCAGATTCTGATTGAGAAGGCTTAGGATGGGGCCCAAGAGCCTACATTTCTAAACTCCCAGGTGAGGCTGATTCTGTTGGTCTATGCATCACCCTTTGAGTTGCAAGGTTCTTGAGGATCTATAAATTGAAAGTAAATTTCACCAATATATGATTTTCCCCCTATGGAAAGGAACTGTTATTTTCATCCGATTCTCAATGGAGTCTGTCAAACAAAAAAGATTTAAAGTAGATATTGTATGGGATTAATTGATGACAAAAGAAAAGGCTCAAGGTGACCAGAGGAGTCAATTCTCCACCCTGAGTGTCTTTGGGAAAAAGAGAAGAAAAATGACTAACTGCTATTCTCTATTTGCCTTCAGTCCCTACTCAGCTTTATTCCTTACCTTCCTTTGCACTTCTCTGGGTTCTGGGAGGAAGACCCTAAGAATGCCATCACCTGAACTTATCAGCTGGCTTTGGTTGGATTTGGCCAGTGCAGGTGCCAGTACGGATCAAAGTCCTGGAGAAGAGAGAGATGGGGTTTTCCTCTCCGACTCCCATCCTGGGAGTTGTACCTCTGGGCAGTGTCTCTGGCAGTAACTATGTCTCTCCACAACGACAGCCTCTGCCCTCACTGGGCTCCGGCAATGGCATTCTTCTTTTGCCTCTTCAACCCAAGGAGTAAATTCCCACTGTGGCTAGTCTCTGAGTGACTCAACATCTCTGCTCACACCTCTGAGGTAGTCCCTTTATATAAGTCTCTTCACCTAAACCTTCTGAAATGGATATCACTTCCACTTCCTGGAACATGAATGATGTACACAACAACTGCCCTCTGAGTCCCCAGGCTAGTGGCCACGTACCAGAGCCCCAAATTGTTTGCCACTATCACACCTCTATCTTCAACACCTGCCTTCTATGGTTTGTTAAGATCCCCAGTGAGATGAAGTGGAAAGTGAGCAGCAGCGTCCTCCCTTCACAGCGTCCCCCCCCCCACCATAATCCCATCACCTGTAACATTAAAAAACAAACAGACAAAACCAGACTCCTTAGCAGAGAATCAAGGTTCCTTTCCAGTCTCATGCTCAACTTCTCTTCCATTCATGTTCTGCCTAGATTCACGCTGACCCACCTGATGCTTCCTAAATGCAACTTGCTATTCCAAGCCTCTAAACCTTTACATTTGCTGGTCTTTCTTCCCAGAAGAGAATTCTTACCCTTTAGTTACCCAGAAAATTCCTTCTTGTACTTTATTTTTTTTCCTACTCGTACTTTAAATTCTACCATATGTCACTCCCAGGAACAGTTAGTTCAGCCATTCTGCCCCTCCCCTGTGCTTTCGGAACATTCTGTACGTGCTTTCTTCTGCGTGTCGCTCAGGATACTGTAATTTGTTTGTTTATAGGTCCGGCTTCTCCATTCCACTGAGCATGCTGAGAACATGAATGACAGCTTATTCAGCTCTGTCTTGCGAGTGTCTGACACATGTCAGTGCCCTTTAAATATGGGAGGAGGGAAAAGGGTAAAGAGAGACGAAGAAACCTGAGGAACATTCACATCTATTTTATCAGCCTACCATCTGCTATGGAAACAAGAGAGGAAACACCCACTTCCATCTTCCAAGAGCCTTCACACTAAATATCGTATGCTCCTTGGACCTTGAAAAGAAAGGAAAAGCTGAGACTAAATCCCAAAATAGTCATATAAGCAAGACTCACTGTTAGGGCAAGATGTTGCTCAATGATGAGAGATAACAACATGAAGTATGATTAAATACTCAGATACCATCCATCTGTATCATTCCCCTGGAAACTCATCAGATGACCTAAGGTTTTTTGGTTGTTTCCACAATAATTTTTTTTTTTACCTTGGCATAATTATTCTTCTTGAGTCTCTTGACTTATAAAATATAAACTGGTAAAAAGAGGAGAAAAATATGAGTGTTTTGTGGAAATTCATTTAGTATTCATAATCATGTCCTAAAAGATAGCCAAAGAAGATGAAATAGCTTCAATAATTGCCGTCTTCTCTTTCTCCCTGCCAATAACCCAGTGTCTTTATCCTCATTTTGCATACTTCCATGCTTAACCCATATGTGCTGTGTCTTTATAAGCAATACACCAAAACTCTAATATTCGTCTCCCTCATTATGTATCTCTTTTGTTTCTCTCCCTGCTTCATCTCCCCTGCAAAAACTCCAACAACAATAAAGCAAAGTGTTGCTGCAGCTAAGGACATACCAAGTAACATTCACAGCTAAATCTCTTTGCTCACAGGGAAAGCTTTTGTTTTTCTTTATGAAGTATGTGTAAGGGCCCCTAGTGATTCAGACCTACTGGTTACTAATCACATTGTTTTGTATCATTCTCCCTGTTGTGCATAGCAATGTAAGTGACATCTGTCTCAAAGCTGTCAATATCTTCTTTAGAATCTCTGTGTTAATCCTGCTTCCTTTGCTTGCTCATTGAGCAAGTGCCAGATTCCCTAAATTGCCACTCCCTAGGAAGTCTCTTACCAGGACTCTTAGCTTTTTTATGGCCCACAGACCATACTCAAACTTCAGAGTCTTATAACTCGAGAATGATGTCTATTAGTCTTGCAACATGCTTATTGCTTAAGTAGGATCTTGGAGAAACATTTCCATTTTTCTCCTCCTGAGAGCAATTCAAAGAGGAAGGGGCAGCAGTTGCTTTCCAGTTCTCAGCTGCCTCAGTGACTACCAATTCATTTCTAAGAGCATCTTGTCCTGTCCTCTGGGAATGTTTCACTATTAGCAGTTAGAAATAATCTTACTTTTATGTTAACAGTATGTTAGAAGAAGTAGGTTTTCCCCACCATTCTAAATACAGAAAGGAATGAATTCTGCCAAGGAATTTATTTGGACTCAAAATGAAAGAGAGGCCTGTCACCCACATTTGGTGACATAGCTCCTAGTTAGAAGCTATTGAAAGAGAGGAATGTGAAAGAGGATGTGCTTTTCTTCTCTCTGTGGCTGTTTCTCATACGTTCCCATTATTTTTAAGTGTTTTGGGTGTGGCAGCAGCTGCTCTGTCCCCCAATTTCTCTCTTCCTTTTCTCTCTCCATGTAATAAAACCTCTAAGTTTTGAGGGGCTCATGCCCGTCTAGAAAAAAATGACTACATTTCTCATCCTCTCTTGCAGGTAAAAATGGCCATGTGAATAAGTTCTAGCCAATGAGAAGTGAGTGGAATTGGTGAACACGATTTGCAGACAATGCCCTTAAAAAGAAGGAGCTTATTCTTCCTTCTTCTCATTGGCTAGAAGGCCGTCACGGACATGCTGGTGAATGCAATACACTATAAAAAGTGGGGCAGTAAAATAGAAGGTGACTGGGCCCCTGACTTATCTCTAATATTCTTCAGATGCCACAAAGCTTAGGGACCTTCTATTAGAGAACCGAGTTACTACTGCCCAGCTTGTCAACAATACTCTTTCCTTGCTGTCCCTTCTGTTAATTTCATTCCTACTAATGAAAAAAATAAGACCTTACATCATAATTTTTCAATTTCTTCCTAAATTTTACCTCTTGAGAATTTTACATTAGGGTAAAATTTGTTATTCTCATTTTACATCTGAATACACTAAAACAAAGTGACTACCCCTCACCGATGGTATTACCATTAATTGGAGGGTACAGAAAAGATCCAAGAATCAAGATCCTGAAGATTCAAGGTTCTCAAAAAGCGAGTGGACCCAGAAATGAATTGGCTCTTCACAGTGGCCTATGTCCTACTGGGCATTTCATTGGCAGGAGTTTTCTGGACTCTATTACTGGCTACTTCTTCACTGACCACTGCTGAGGTTCCCATAAATTTTCCCCAGAGCTCTCCAGCATTTGAATCTGGCAAGTATTCAATGCCATTACCCTGCCCTTCCTGCATTAGCACTCTCCTGCGTCATCATTGTGGGGCAAGGAGATGGCTCCACTCCAGAGGCCACCGTTGTCATCCTGATAAGCAACTAGCAACACAGGATTGTTCTGCTTCTGAGTGGAATGTTTACTATCCCTTGCAGAGCTTAACTACAGTCACTGTGCTTATGCACCATGCCAGATACCCTTGGATGCCTTCCCTGAAACCAGGTGTCAGTGAGTACTTGGCCCAAGATTTACTTCCTTTAACATCTTGATGGTCAAACAAGAAAATAGCTGAACACCTCTGTGGGCTGAGCGGTGCTTCTGCTCAGCACGCTTGCAGATTTAACTAGTTAGAAGCATCAAATGCTTTTCTGTCCTTGAGGAAAAAAGTGTAGTTTGACTTTGGAACCTCCCACATCACTTTTCTGCCCTCTGACCTCTTGTCTAGACACTTCCTTCTTCATCAGGTGGCCAACGGACTTTGGATGCTTCTGAGGTAAAGTCTAACAAAACATAGGACCTTGCACAGAGTTGATGCACAATAAGTTAATTCAACTTGTAATAGCATAAACTAATTCCAATTAAAGTATTAGTAAATGCATACATTAGTGCCCAAGAGTATTTGTATAAAGTATCCAAACCCATGAGTAATAACCTACAATAACAAAAATTTTGGGCATGTGGTAACTAGGTGGAGGAAGTACATTGGATTATCTGCAGGAGGGAAGTCAGGAAAGTAGAAAGTGTGGCTCGCCTGTTAAAATACAGATTCTAATTCAATGGGTCCTGGTGTGGCCTGGATTCTGATTTCTAACAGACTCCCCAGTGATGCAATGCCAATTCTGCAGGTCCATGGACCCTGCTTTTGGCAGCAAGAACCAGAGCACTTTCATGGCCTACCACACTGGCAATAACTTGCTTGTTGATTCACTTCTTTTCATAACAACAGCAGAAACACAGCTATAATTCTGACCAATCTCTAAGCTCAAATGAGTTGTCACATTTTATACCTCTTCGGGGAGCTAAAGGAAATTTACAGTTATTATTGGGGATTAGGGAGAGTCTTCTTAGCAGATTAGAAACTTCAGTGGGTCTCGGACTCAGCTACCTCTTTGAGATGCTCCAAATTACTGAGTGTCTGGCATGGAAGAAACATCCACCTCTTGATAGTTCCATTTTACAGAGTCTGAAGACGATTAAGGTCAGAAACCCTGTGTTGTAGATTTCCCAGAAAGTAGACTCTGAGATGGAGATCGGCAAGCAGGATATTCTTGAGATCAATTCCTGTAGATGGAAGGAAGCAGGACTGGGCAGCAGACATTGAGCATGATGCTGGCATAAAGAAGTTCTGAAGCTGAGTTGACATTTCACAGTTTTCCCCAGTGCAAACAGGGAGCCAAGCCTTTCTACCCTTGTGTTGGCCAGTCATTGGGCTGACCCTGCAGTTTTCTTCTGCAGAGAGCTGTACAGAAGCTGTTGGAATATAATTTTTATTCTTGAAGGGGAACCTGGGTGGCACATAATTCTGTCTGTCCACTACAAGCTGCCCTCTGGAGGCTCTCAAGAGTTACAGGGATGGCCTCACCTGGTCTTCAGACCTAGAAGCCTGTAGCTGATACTATAAATTGCCCTCTGAGCAGCAAATGCTCCAGCCATCTTCTTCCTTGATTCCAAAACCTCAATTTCATTTACTGTCCACCAAGCAGCCATGTTCTTCAGGGAGGATAGGTTCTAACCTTCCTTTCATGGTGGTCTCATTCCCCTTACCAGTGATGGTTTGGACGTGGTACAAGGACATAGTCCTGGCCAGCGAAACTTGAGGGAAATCTGATGTGGGCCTCTGAAAAAGCTTTCCTCACTCTTAAGAATGTGAGGAAATGTCCCTTCTTTTGTCTCTTCTTCAGATCAATATTATTATGTCTTCATATGATGGCTGCACCTGCAGCACCCAGCTTGCATGAAACCATGAAAGTAAAGGCCTAAAGACAAAATCCAGATGGCTGAACATAAAGTTGAAAAGATCCTGGATCTTTGATGGTATCACTGAAGCACTGCTTTGGTGTACCCCAGAACTGCCTTTTCTGGACATCTCATTATGAGCTAATTAATGTCCTTACCTTTTAACCACTGAAAATTAAAAATGCTATGCAATTGAAACATGTTAATAAATTCAATGCCCAATCAATACTTATTTATTAAATGAATAATCAAGTGAATGAATGTCAAAGGGCTCAGCTACCTTGTGTGACGCAGAGGGGCGCAGACTCCATAATTTTATAGTTTCATTCTGTTTTGTGTGGATTTGGAGAAAAGGGGGGTGCAAGAGAAGGGAAAGGGATAGAAAGAATACTTGAACTTAAGACAGAGAGAGTCTGGTTGTTTATAGCAGGGCTGGATTTAGAAAGTCTCTGCAAAGGCACATGGAAAAACTTTGTCCCAAATGTGGTCCAGCTGCCCTGGTGAAGGTGGCGTGCTGATGGAGGATGTGAATAGCACCCAAGAAAGCAGAACAGTGATCAAACCTTGCCTGGTAATGCCGCGCACTTGATGTGAATTATATCTTAGAAATAGCCCTGCATTTGAGAGTCACTAAGCCTCATGCCAGCTACTTTGTCTTTCATTCTATAATTAAACAGATCCCTTTTATTGAGTTTGGAGCTTGCAGGAACTCCATCTTTTGACTAATTCACCTTCAAATCAGTGCTGTCTTGATGTATTGTAGCGATAGGCTGTACCACGCATGTAATCCATCATAGCAGTCAGCTGTTGCTGGGCTCCCAGCATAGAGAAACTGAGCCAGCTGTTGTTCTGAAGCCTCAGAGTAATGCATCACCCAAGCCTAGGACACCAATGATCTATTACTCCAAGATGGCATCGTCTGGAATAGAGATAGTCCTGGGGCACATGGGGCATTGTGCTGGCTTGACAGAGACCTGCTCGGGGCTGGTAAAGACTTTTCTAATACTGAATGGTTTGAAGTAGATTGGTTTCCCAGGCCCAGTTCAGCAGTTTTAATAAGAGGATAAAGAAGTATTCACATGTATTGCTGTTATTGATCAAACTCAGGACATCAATTTCTTAGTAATGTATTTCTGAAAAATCAAAGCCACCCCACCACCATTTTATGTATCTTAATCTGTATTGTTGATTATCTAAATTGTCTTTACACAAATCTTTTAAGTCAGCAAATGATACAGGCCTGCTCCAATATTGGGGCCCCCAGTCAGGTATGTGTAACGAGGAACTATTTAAATATTGACTACTGAAATTTGCTGAAATTATCTACTTCCAGTTTGCTTTTTGTCCATCGAGTGAACACTTGCATTAGTATCTGCATTACTTTGGTGCATAAGAGCACAAATAAAGTTACTTGACTCACTGACATGAAATACTTAGGGAAGTAAAGCTGCCCTTCATCCACACACTCCCATTTATCCAGCCTTACCAATTGACCTGTCTGAAGAAGGAATTGACCCAGAAAATGGGAAGATTTGAAAATTAGTTATAAACTCTAAACTGTTGACTCTCATTTATAAAGAAGCCAAGTGTTTATAAGCAATTCCTCAGTTCCTCCAGCATCTTTAAGATGCCACCAGTCCAGTGAAACTATTTTCCTGGTTGCGACTCCAGGTACACAAAATGAACCCTTTTATACCTAAATCTTTCTATCTGCAATATAAGAAACTGTAGTGAACAAAAAGGGGTGACTGCCTGCAATTAGAGGAGGCAGCACAGGCGATAGAATCTTTTTGATAATGCAACGATTCTTTTTCCTTTTTTTATTGTGAAAAAATACATATAACATAACATTTACCATGTCGACCATTAAGAGTACAGTTCAGTGGTATTAAATATATTTGTAATGTTGTGCAATCATCACCACCATCCACCTCCATAACCCCTTTTTATCTTATAAAACTCGATTTCTATACCCATTAAACAATAACTCCTCATTCCCTCCTTCTCCAGCCCCTAGAAATCACTATTCTACTTTCTGTCTCAGATTTTGACTGCTCTAAGCATCTCATATAAAAGGAGTCATAAAATATTTGTCTTTTAGTGACTGACTTATCTCACTTAGCATTATAACCTCAAGATTCATCCATGCTATAGCATATGTCAGAATGGCCTTCCTTTCTAAGGCTGAGTAACATTCCATTGCATATACATATGCCACATTTTGCTTATACATTCTTCCATTGACGAACACTTGGGTTGCTTCCATGTTTAGGTGCTGTGAATATGGGTGTGCAAAGGTCTCTTTGAGACCCTGCTTTCAGTTCTGTTTTGGTATATACTCAGAGGCAAAATTGCTGAAACGTATGGTAATTCTAGTTTTAATTTTTTGAGAAAACTATTTTCTGTTATCCATAATGGCTGTAGCATTTTACATTCTCACCAACAGTGCATAAGAGTTTCAATTTCTCCACATCCTCACTAACACTTGTTATTTTCTGAGTTTTTTGATAGTAACCATCGTAATGGGTGTGAGGTGGTATTTTATTATAGTTTAGATTTGCATTTCCCTAATAATTAGAATCTTATCCATTTAACAACAAAATGTTAATTTTACATAAAGAGGGAAGTTAGTCAAATGGTACAGAAAAGTGTAATTCAGAAATCTTTCACTCCTTGCCACTCTCTAGATGGCCCAAAAATAATAACGATCGCGATTTCCATAAGTAAAATACCCCAAGATCAAATTTCAAGCACCTCAATGGAATTAAAATGTCCACTTGGCAATTTTGTTTGAGGTTCATTCTCCCTGTCCCTGCCAGTTGGAATAAGGTTTTTCTTATTTATACATGCTCAGAATAATCACTTTTTACCTCCCCACCAAGAAAAGAAGCCCAGATCCAGGGGTATTTATCTTTAGACAAGCAATGAAGGCTATGCATTTGATATAGTAGGTGGGGTGACTAATTTGTCCCAGTTTACCTGAGACTTACCCAGTTTTAGCACTACATAGTCTCTTGTCCTGGAAAATACCTCAGTTTTGGGCAGACTGGGATGGTTGATCACCATAGCAGTAGGTCCTCAGGGATTCACGCTTGGGAGCAATGTAATTAAGCCAAAACCAGGCCATTCTGTCTAATCTTAGACTTCTATTTCTCCTGTGCAAATAGAAAATAAAATGTGAGGTGAAAAACACAATTGGAACTAGATTAAGAGATGGGTTTGCAATAGGCCCAGCTCTTCACAAAGAACCTTCATATTGGCTCTAGGAGAGAAGAGAAAGTAGCACTTATTAAGCAGCTATTTTAGGCATTTTACCTGACACATGCATACAATTCTCACTGCCCAGCAGCAAAAGTTCTTAACACTATTTTTTACAGAGCACATTACTGAGACTCAGAGAGATTGAGTAACTTTCCTAAGGTCATATAGATAATGAGTAAGTGGCAAATTTGGGCTCTGAGCAAATGCCTTCCTACTTCCTAGCACAGCCTTAGATGTAGATAGACGAGTACAATTATAGGAGGACCCCCTGCCCCAAATAGACTGCTCTACTGCTTGCGATTTTCTCATTATAAAATATATTTTCTTGCATCCAGAAAATGTTAATAGCTTCCAATTAAAAGGTAAAAGTTCCCACAAAAGGGTGGAAAGTGTTGTAAGCTAAATTTTTTTTATTGGCTATACCCAACTTCTGTATCTTTCCCAAAATCCATGTTAATGGGTCTTAGAAAACCCTCTACAAACTAGTACCTGTGGGGTATCACCACATTCATCCCAGTTTCTTTTTACATTTTTTTTCAAATAATTTTTTAAATTGTTTGATAAAATTTCACCCAGAGTCACCTTATTCTATGCATAAACCATTGCCCAAGGTCCATGTTAGGTGAACATGTCCTTTCTCTTTACTCACTGCTAAAACACATCTCTCTTTAAGCATGTCAATTCTAGAGAACTTTGCAGTCATGGATTATCACTCTTACAAAGACTCCTTCAGAAGAACCACAGAGCTCACCCACTGCTCCCCAGTGCTATGTGGTCTGCCCCTCAACCCAGGCCTAACAGTGGTGTTATTGTCTACAGAGTAGGCCTCACCCCACCCTCACCCCTTGGACCCTTCTGACCTTTCCTAGCTCCAACCACTTCCTGTTCATGGTCTGAGCACAATTTACGAGAACAGTAGCAAATGTCTCCATTAAAATTGTGCAGTTGATTTCAAGTAAAAATTGCCTTTAATTTAAAACTAACTGTTCACTTATGTGAGGTACCTAGAGTAGTCAAATTCATAGAGACAGAAAGCAGAATGAAGGTTGCTAGGGGCCGAAGCAGGAAGGAATGGGGAGTTGCTATTTAATGGATATGGAGTTTTAGTTTGGGAAGATGAAAAAGTTCTGGAGCTTGCTGGTGGTGATGGTTGCACAACAAGGTGAATACTTAATGACACTGACTAATATATTTAAATATAGGCAAAATGGTAAATTATGTTATGTATATTTTACCACAGTTAAACACATGCACAAAACATTAACCTATCAAGAAGAAAGATCTCAAATGTTTCTTGAAATTTTCCATGGAAATGTGTCCTCCCAAAATTCTTCTGGAAACCTAATCTCCAATGTGATGATATTAGGAGGCGGTATCTTAGGGGGTGATTCGGTTTTGAGGATTGAGTTCTCATGAATGGGGTTAGTGCCCTTATAAAAGAGATCCCAGAGATCCCTCACCCCCTCTGCCTTGTGAAGACACATCAAGAAGTTGGCTGCCAATGAACCAAAGAGTAGGCTCTTACCAGACACAGAATCTGCTGGTGTCTTGATCTTAAACTTCCCAGCCTCCGGAACTATGTATGAGAAATGTTTGTTGTTTAAAACACCCAGTCAATAGCATTTTTATTCTAGCAGCCCAAATGGACTAAGACAGACTTACTCCCTGATTTCATTTTAATGAGCAGTCACTCTACCTGAATCGTAAGAGCAAGGAAAAGCAGAGAAGGAAACAGAGAACACAGCTCCTCCTCTTGAGGAGCTTAAAATCTGGTGCAGAGAGAGTACTTGCTTGTAAAACAAAAAATCAAAATTTGTTTGAGGTTCAAAAACAAAAGCAGGCACACATCCCTAAGTTGTGTGGTGTTTTCAGCACTGCGCAGTGACCCAGCATGAAGGAAACAAAGACAGTCTTGTGTACATTTCACAGGGAAAGGTTTCTCCATCAGAACATAAAGAGATCCTTAGTGCTTCTGTCCAGAACGCAATACAGTGCAATGGTTAAAGCCCTAGCATCAGACCCCCTGGGATAAATTTTGTCAGCTGTGTGTCCTTGAGCCATTAACTTAATCTCTTTGTGCCTAAATTTCTCCATCTTTGAAATAGGGAAGTTAAAAGAACAACATCTACCTCATATGATCATTACGCGTGGCATGTGAAGTGACTAGATATCACTTAGCAAATAATAAGAAGTCAAAAAATGTTACTGGGTATTATTCCTGGCTACATCTCTCTATCCCTTTTTAAGTGAAGGTCAGATTAAACTGGAGGTTTAGTGTTATAGATTTACTTTCTTACATTATTTTTTTGTTTCCTTAGACTATCAAACTTTCTCTGTGAACAGAATTTTTGCCAAACAGATCAAAAGACTTTATACTCTTTGTGCTTACTTTGAAAATTTCCTAGAAAATCTTTTTTTTTTTTAACCAAAGAAATTTTGACATAGAAAGAGTAACATTAATATGCAAATCAGCATACTGTAAAATTCATTTTGGTGCCTCAGAGGCAGTATTTTTATAAATACAGAAACATAATTATGCATCCTCTAGAGGACTAAAAATAATTATACAAATTTACAACAAAGCCCAAGGCTGTGTTTCCTTTTAACTGACTGTTTTTAATATCATTTAAATCTTGTTAGAACTTAATTACCAAATCTCTCTTGTAATAATTCAGGTGGAAGATTTAAAGTCTAAACTTGCCATTCAGAAAACAGAACCTCATCAGAGAAACAAAGACATTGAGGCGCTGAGTGCCCAAATAGGACTACAGAAGAAACTGTCAGGATGGAGCCATGTGGGCCCTGAGACACGGAGGCCACAAAGAGAAAACGTTAATATTAACATATGAGTCAAGTTAATTTTTTAACCTACGATTTCTTGGAAAGACAAGATTACATATTATGATTGTTATGGATTATAAACCAAATTAATCATTTCTACTTCATCCTTAGTTATCCTCCATGCTTATCTTTTTCAAATTAAGATAAACATAATTTGGGGGCAGCATTTTTTTCATAATGACTTGCCCTTTTAAAGTCTATCTAGAACATATATGTGTGATATGTGTGTGTGTGTGTGTATGAGTGTATGTTTTATATCTAAAGACTGGTTTATGTGAGCACGGAAAAAAAACAACAAGCGAAGTCATAAAGAAGGGTCTAATTTATACTCTGTCTTAAAGGTAATTATTTATTAGCCTTCAGAGAAAATGGGCCCTTATTATAAAATAAAAGGCATAAAAAACTCAAACAGTTGAAATTCAAACACATTTTTATTTACCACTAGTTAGTAATAGTGTCTAGTACCCAGAGTTCCCTGGAAAATTAATTAGTTGGCTTATGCTATAAAGAATAATAATTTTTTTATACGAGATATCTCTAACATAGGTTGTTATCCATTATGGCAGAAGCTGACCAATTAATTTTCCAAGGAGCTGTAGCAATTCCACATATGAGACATCTACACAATGTCACAATTCATTCTAGCAACTAAAAAATATCAATCAATTCAGTAAAAAAAAATATTAATCACGATGATTATTTGACAGCATTTAGATAAACCAGCCAGTTAGTTAGTTGACTCTCCCATTTTTCAACCATTTATTTTGGCTTCGTGTAGATATGTAAAGGTGCATACATGTGCTTATGGTATATGGGAATTTTCCTGTGTCCATGGCATTAATTCCATGAAAAGGTATATATTAGAACTTTATATACATAAAATACTTTATGGGGTCGGATGGGGTGGGATTAAAGGCTTTGCTCTTACTTCTTGGGTTCATGGACTCTTTTTACCATCTCCTTTGGATGGATCCAGGGGGAAGTGGAAATTTGACAGAGGGAGCTTGAATGAATGTTCCAACTGAGTGCACAAATTTTTCTATTCTAACCCCTCTTTTTTCATTTACTTGTAATCCTTTGAAAAGTTATTCCCTTTGTTCCATTCTTCCTCTTAACATAAAATTATGTCATTACCTGAATTCAACCCATATTTCAAGCAATTTATTATTTTGGGAAATTCCAGTCTTAAAGTGTTTAGATTTCCTAACCATGTTCTTGGCTGTCATCTGTAATTGGTCCATGTAAGACCCAAAAGAAGTAAATAGACCTGCATGGATTGCATATCTGAAGGAATGCCTACGAGCAATGAAGTGAAGCAAAAGACTAGATCAGCCCCACAGCACCTCTAAAAAAGTTGCACAGAACTGTTCAGTTTAGAATAAAAATCGAAGAAATCCAAGCACATAGGTTTTCCCTAAGCTCTTCTTATTAGTGATGTCAGAATATTATTCAAAATATTGCGACTAGATCTATTGGCTTGGCTGCTGAAGGTGGAAAAACCTAAATCTCTTTCTGGTGATACTATACACAGGCCTTGTAGCATGTGACCATCTTTCCTTTTGGCCAGTAAGGGAAATCATCCATGCTAGCTGCCCAGTGTACATGGCGATTGCTGTTGCCAGCTAATGTTTAATAACAAGATCTGTTTGTTCTTCTTAATAATTTGAACTTTCTCCATTTGTATTTACCTTCACATCTAAACTAGAACAACTCTGTTCTGAGTTAATTCCCCAATTTCATTATGACCACATCGGGGAAGGGGAAGAGGATCTGCATCCAAAACACCAGGCAGAAAACAATGGGAACAGGCAGCCATCCAAGAGCTTTGGCATCATTTGCAGGAGGAAACCAGCTCTGATTAATGCTATCAAAATGCTTGTCTTTCCTTTGATTGATATTCCAGGCCCTGGTTACTACTATTGATGCCGGTAACAACTATTGTCAGACTCCTTATGGTTTGCTACTAAGGAGGGAGGCAGCAAGGACTTCAGAACATTTGCACACCTGCCTCAATTTAACCTAAAACTCATTATTTTGCAAACAAACTATATAAACCCAACATACCAATTATTGTTTCCTATATTATTCTATCAAAAACTCTCTAGTTTACGGTAGGGGGTAGACCAGTTTCTGGCCCACTGTAAGAATACTGTACAAATGGCAGTATGGAGGGTAGGATGCACTTTTAGAAAGTTCTTTGGGATATGAAATCTGGCAAATTAAAGACATCATTTGTAAGCGCATTGTTTGTCCTTTGATGATGACATTACAGCAAAAACAGGCAGGGAAAAGCTTTCCCATTGCTGATCTTCAGCAGTAATTAACAAAACAGCCACAAGTATCTGAAGATGACCTAGACCAGAAGAGACTGGCCAGGATGCCACAACTGTGGCTATAAACGCTCAGCACAGAGTGCAAGTTTTTTGTTTTTTTTTTTAGAAGCTTGATAGGCAGTGTGAGTAAGTTTGTTCTTACTCTCAGGTTATTCTATTATTCTAGTTTACATGATTACCACCTAACCTCTGTGCACCTTCTCATTTAAACTAGACTGAACAAAAGACTTTTCCTACTTTCCTGCCTCTGATACCAATGGGACTGGAATGTTTGGCCTTTCTGTCTCCCCAGGGAAAAATCCTAAATAAGAGCCAGAAAACCATAAAGGGAGAAATAAAGTATGTTTTACAAATGTACTTCCAGAAAAACTTAAGTTATTTTTCTTGTAATATATAGATTTATAAGGAGATTTCAAGGAATTTTTTTAAGCAGAATTCTTAAAAATAAATCTATACATTCCAAAAGATTTGTTTTCTCTAAAAAATATTTTTGTTAAATAATAGTTAATGTATGTGTATAGGGGAAAAAACCATATCTTTTTTCCCCCTGCTCTCGAGCTAGGACTTACAATTGTGCCCACTATGGTAGACACTCAAATATTTGTTGAAAGAATGAGTGTGTAAATGAATGAAGAGAACCAACAGAAGCAAGCTTTTGTAGGTTATGTTCGTTAGGGCTTGTTGACAATTTGGCTTAATCACTGAGGGCAGTCAAATTTTGATGAAACTCGACAAGTAAAGGATCTTAGTCCATATTATCTGTCTGTATGAATATCAAGTGAAGTCCTCCCTCCAACTTTTAAGTGTAAAATTTTTAAACCTATAAAAAATTTGAAGAAGACAGTTATAGTTCAAAAGATGGTGATCATATTTGCTTTATGTGTGTGTATGACTTGAAAGTGATCTGCAAACATCCTGACATTTCACTTCTAAATATTTCGGTACCTATTCTCCTACACGATGTGATAGAGCTCTGTAACTGAAAATGTTACGGAAAAAAAATAAAAGAATAAGATTGTTGCGGAATGACCGATACAATAAATTAAATTAAAACTATAAATAATCAACTTCTGAGCTCAAGTGTATACAGTAAATTTCAATGGTAGGATTCTAATCATGGTTCCTGTTTCTTGTCACCAGGAATGTTGGAAATTCTTAGCACCTATGCAATACTCTTGTCTGGTCCTGTGCTGAGACCTCTATTGAATCAGGTTCCCAAAAGTGCTCTTATGCATCCTGTGCCACTCTCAGCCCCTGAGCTTTCATACACCACAGCCCTTATTAGTATTTGAAGAAAATTCTCAGTCTCTGAGTGCAATAACTTTAAGTACAGAAAAAAAGACAAAAGACAGTCCGTTTATCAATAGCACTTGGGGTGTAAGATTTGCTCTAATGCTCTGTTTTAGTCCATTTGACCAGCTATAACAGAATACCATAGACTAACTAGGTGGCTTATTATATACAACAAACATTTAGTTCTCAAAATTCTAGAGTCTGGGAAGTCATGGATAATGTCAATATCTGGGTCACTGCCTCCATCTCCACCATAATTCCCATCTTCAACCTTTGAGTCATCCAACATCCCAATGCTCAGAGACTCCTCACCTTTCTTAGCTCTGGTGATCTCAGCTCAGTCATCTACTCACATCACTACCCTAGAGCTTGTCATTACCAGTAATTACAACCTTTGGCTCTCAGGTACCACCCTCTCCTTATTTTTCTCCAACATTGCAGGATACTTCTCAGTAACCTTTGCTGGTTCTTTCTCATTTCCCTGACCTCTAAACAGTGGAATGCCCCTCTGATGACTCAGCCTCTTCTATCCTCTATCCCTGTACACTTCCTTAGAGATATCATCCTGACTCATGGCTTGGGACAACTTCCAAATTTTTTATCTTCAGGATAAATAGAATTGAACTAGAGTTTCAAATTTTGAATTCTAGTCCTATACACCCAATTGCTTATTCCACATCTCTGCTCACAAGTCTAAGAAGAATTTCAGCCCTGACATGATCAAAACCAAAATCTGATCTTCAACCAAATCTAATTCTCCCTCAGTTTTCTCCACCTGAGTAAATATCCATTCCAACCTTCTAGTTGCTTAGACCAAAATTCGTAGAGTCTCCCTTGAATCCTCTCTCAAATCCGTATCCAGTCTATTTGCAAAGCCTTCTCGTTCTACTTGGACAGTGTATTCAGATTCTGACCACTATTCACCACCTGCTGTGCTATCACCCAGGTCCAAGCCACTATCATCTTTCACCTGGATTATTGCAGTAGCTGCCCAGCTGTTCTCTTTCCTTCTGTCCTTGTCCCACTTTAGTCTCCTCTCAACACAGCAGGCATGGTGATCCTTAAAAGGGTCTTTTTAAGGTTAAGCCTCATCTCTGCTCCAAATTGTCCATGGCCTCCCATCTTACTCAAGATAAAAGTCAAGTGTTTGCATGGACCTACAAAGCCCTTCATAATCTGGCACCCTAGATTCATGATCTATTTCATTTTAACTACCTTAAACTAAACTGATTACCCTTAACTAAAATGTTATTAACTACCTTGTCTCATCTTCCATTGTTTTCTTCTGGTAAAACTTGAAGTCCTCTTAATCTTAGCTAACTGCTTACTATATCCCTGTACCCAAGCAGCTAGAAGTTGCAGGGGAAAAAATCACACAACCATGATGGCAGGATCCATTTCAAATTTATGACCAAAAATCTTCAGTGAGCATTCAACACTATCTGACAACCAAACTTCCCTAGTAAATTCATTAACCTACTCCCAAGATGACTATTATGCACTTTCTCCTCAATCCTCAAATCTCCAGCATCCCCTCCCACCCAACTCTCAGCTGAAGACCTTGTCATATATTTCATAAAGAAATATAGACGCAATCAGACAAAAACCATTTCAACTTTCCACCTTCCATTCCACAAGCTTACTTATATCTGTAGTCACATGCTCTAGTAAACTCATGCCCTGGATTCTGCCTTTCTCTCCTTCTCTTGGACTTAGATCCTAAAATAATTTTCTTTATTCTGCTTTATCTATTCCTAAATAGGTTTCTAAACTAAATCTCTAAGCACTGATTGCTCCAGGAATTTTTTTAAAAATCTCTTCTTTGGCTAAATTTTTTCTCTTAGTGATTTCAATAAGTCCCTTGTTTTTAAATGTAATTCATATGTTGATGATGCCTAAATTTATTTTTTCAGCCCAGATCTCCTTCTTGAGGTTTAGACTCATGTATATATAACTATATCTGTGTTTGGAAACTTAATGTGCCTCTTAAACTAATATAGCTAAAATTGAACTATTGGTTTCCCTTATTTAAAAAAAAAATCATTCCTAATAAATGTTTGTACCCCACAAAATAACACCAGCATCCACCCAGTTGCTCAGGTCAAAACCCAAGGCATCATCTTGGATTTCCCTCCATCTCTCAATCTCACATTCATCCCTACATCAAGTCCTATAAGTATGAACTCCAAAATTTATCTTGAATATTTCTCACTATCTCTACCACTCCCACTCTGGTCTGAGCCATCATCTTTCCCTTGGACCACAATAGAGCAACAAACAACACAAATAAATAAAATATAGAGCACACTTCATAATGATAAAAGATAAGAAGAAAAAAATCAAACATATGGATACAAAGTTCTGAATTGAGGGTGTCGAAATTCTAGGTAGGGCAGTAATAGAAGGTCTCAGGCTTTGAAATAAAAGGGTGTTTGGAGTGTTCAAGGAATAACAAAGAAATAAATGTGGTTGGAACAGAGTTAAAGGATGAGAGAGAGGAGATAAGGTCAGAGTGGTCAAAGGGGTGGGGCTGGGGTGGCCCAGGGGCTGGATCATGCAGATCTTTGTGGGTTATGGTAGGAACTTTGGCTTTCACTTTGAATGAGATGGGGAGCCCCTGAAGAATCCTGAACAGAATAGTGACAGGTCCTGACTTACATTTAATAGGATCCTTCTGCTATGGTGTTGAGGGTAGACTAAAGGCAGCAAGGATACAAACAAGAATACCAGTTGGAAGTAATCTGTTCAACAAGTAATCTAGTAATTATGATATTACTGTAATTTACTTTATAGTAATCCAAGTGAAAAGTGGTTGAATTTTGAAATCTGTGTAGATACATATTTCATAGTATCACAGTGTCCTGGGAAGAATCTAATCATAGATGCCAGGCAGCCCTAGACTTCTAATATTAACCATGTAAACAATTGCACTGAGCCTCAATTTCTTCATCTGTGAAAACGAAGGGATTAAATATTTACTTTATAAGGTGTTATGAAGAGTTAATGGGATAGTTCTCATAAAGCAACTAACACAAAATCTGCCATACAGTGGATGATGCTTCACAAAAGTTAGTTTTTGCCCCCTGTACTGGCTCAGCTAACAAGTGGCTGACAGAGCTAGAACCAAGATGCTAATACCCAGATCTGTGGCCTCCCATACACACTCACAAGTAACTTGTTATTTTTCTTATTTGGATATTTTAGGGCAGATATTTAAGGATGGGCATTGTTCAATTAGTACCTTTTCATTTTTCCATATGCTCTTAGTATGTTGAAAGAAATAGCTGCCAGTGTGACTGATATAGGCAAACTTTCTTGCTAGTGCTAGGAGGAGTGGAGGGTGTTACCATATCAAGGAGCTTGAATGTGTCCCCAACAACCTTCTAGCCAGAGTTCAAGAAGTAAGCAGACATATTAGCAACAGGTCTTTGATGTGAGCAGACGTATTAGCAACAAGTCTTTGATGTGAACACCCAATAGAACAGATAAAATCTCAGCAAGCCATCAGTTATCCTTCTCTGCTATTTTGGGAGGTAGGCCCAGCCTCCTCCCCTTGTGGAGACTGAGATTTAACTCTTTTATTATTATTATTATTATTATTATTATTAGTAGTAGTAGTAGTAGTAGTAGTAGTAGTAGTAGTAGTTTCAGGCATATAGTACATTGGTTAGACATTTGTATAGTTTATAAAATGACCCCCTATTTGCTCTTTTGCTCTTTATTAACTTGACTACTGACCTAAGTGAGTATGATGTCATGCTCTTCAGGTAGATCCAGGAGGTACTAGGATATACTATTTATGGCCTTTGCAAGATGTCTAAAAGTTTCATTAAGCGTCCTCCCTCCTTTTTCGAAATGGTTTATGGTTCTAATGCCCTGTTCATCTTGATAAAAGAATTATCCCCACATCGCTAAAATCATTAGGCCTGGCAAAGAAAATCATCTGAGAAATCCAGAGATTAACTCAGAATTTTTTGCACAAAACCACTTGCAGCTATTTTGGGATTGATAATAGCATTTAATTCCATGAGGAAGGCAAAAGAAAGTCATTTGAGAATATGGGCTTTGCAAATTGCCTTTGCTGGTTCACTTGTACTTGTCGCTACCACCAGTCCAATCTCGTTTCAGGGCCTTTGCACTTGCGGCAAACTCCACCAATATCCTCTGCTCATACACACCCTGCTACACAGCTTCTTGACATGAAAACTGCAGAAAGACCTTCCCTGGTCACCCAGCTAAAGCGCCCTTTTGCCACACCCATTCCATCCCCCAATGGATTATTTACTTCCTAACATCTTTCACTCTCTAAATTATCTTGTGTATGTATTTATTTACTTGGTCATTGCCTGTCTCCTCTACTAAACTTAAGTTACATAAAAGCAGCCACCCCCTCTGTCTTCTGATTCGTAGCACCCAGAGAAACCTACACAAAATATAATTTGAGGAATGGGTGAATAAATGAATACATAATAGGTAAGTAACCGCTTCACGGTGTTATACTTTTCATTTAATCCTCAAAATAACCTAACAAGTGGGTACCATTATTATTCCAATTTTACAGATGAGGAAACTGAACCCCAGACAAGTTAAGTAACTTGCCCCAATTCGTGGAGTTCGAAGCTAGACACCACACTCAATCTTTAAGGCGGTCCCCTCGATGAATATTAATCCTTTTCCCAGCCTAGATTTGAACAATTTGAGAAATAAAAGAACAGAAATGAAGATCAAAATATGATCTTTAATTAATTGATCGAGGCCAGTAGAGGCCTATTGGAAGATGTGGCATCAGGCCTTTTAGAAAAATAGACTTGTTAAAATAGAACCCTAGATTGGCAGTCCTGTACTGTGAAGGGGTCCTGCCCACATGGACTTACACAAGCAGAACTCATTTTCTCAGAGGTCAGAGCAGCTCCCAAAATTAGGAGTTGAAGCAGGCTCACTTATTCTTCTCAAGTTTACTTATCAATAACTTATCCCACGTCTTCAAGGTAGGATAGATAGGGGGGCCCAGAAATACCAGGTGTTTTATCCAATGAGTTCCCTTCACAGGAAGAGAACATCAGGAATGGCGGAAAGCATGCCATGCTAACAAAGCCTCAGGAGCGCCAGAGCATGCACGCATGTGCATACATGTGTGCAAGTGCCTGACCAGCATGACACCCGCAGAGTGCTCTGAAACACGGTTCGTGCAGATCTCAGCTCCAACAGAATGGGGACAACTGTTTCAACTTTGACTGATATTACACAGTCAACTCTGGCACTAGTGATTTGTTGCCCCTAATGTTCTGACAAATACTTCAGCCCTCTGATGCAAGATTTTAATAAATGCCATTTCTGTAGTCTTTGGAACACTGATTTTAAGAAAGGCTATAAAGAAATCCTGAAAAAAGAAAAAGATGAGATAAACTAAAGTAAAAATTGAAGAAACATAAGCTTGAGACCATCTGGGGTTCCAGCCCCAACAGATGGTGGCACATGAAGAGGAGACGAACCGTTCCTTCTGAGCTTTGCCCAGATTCCTGACCCCCAGAAGCATCATCAGTGAAATGGCCGCTGCTTTGAGCCATTAATAGAAAACTGATGCAGGGGCAAATGGATGCAGCAGTTCATATATTTTCCTTGATCATGACACTTTTCTCCATGAAATTGTTCTATCATGACAGACTCTGGGAAGTGCTGGTCTAAGTTGTTAATATGGTGGACGTGTTTTAACTACAGTGAAGCAACTTTTGAAGAAGTGATTACCTTGGTCTCAAAAAAACTCACCTTTAAAAAACCTAAGTTAGTCTTTAATTACTTGCTGTTAATTTCAAACACTTAATTTTTAAAAAGTTATTCATTCATTCAAAGATATACGTTGAGTGCTATGGTAGATTGTGTTTTCCAAAAGTAGCTGTGTCAATATCTCCCACTCCGCTGTGACACTTTCCCCATCAAGCAGAGGGTCTGTGTCCCTTGCCAAAAAACCAGTGAGTCTTCGTGACTTCTGGGCAACAGAGACTGTGAAACCGATGTTATGTGACTTCTGAAGCTGGGTGATCAAAATGCTAAACACTTTCTGCTTTATTATCTTGGATATTTTCTCTGGGATCCCAGCTGCCTTACATGGAGAAACTTACACTAACTTACATGGAGAAACCATGTGGAAAGATCATAGGTAGGTATCCTGGCTGACAGCCCAACTAAGGTTTTGTCCATCAGCCAGTGCCAATCAACAAACGTGAGTGGGCACCTACTTGTGACTCTAGAAAGTAATCAATATGTAGATATTCTGGCTAATAATCTTGCTAAAGCCCCATTTAACAGCCATCATCCTCTACCAGCCATGTATCTGAAGACACCTTCAAATAATTGCAACACCTAGCTATTTGGTCACCTCCAGCCTTCTTAGATATCATAGAGGCTCCATATACTATGAAGCAAAAACAAGTCATTCCTTCTGTGTCAAATTTTTGATTCACAGAATCCATGAAAATAATAAAATGACTGTTTTATATCACTAGGTTTTGGAGGGGTTTTTAACACTATGATAGTAACTACAACTAGTAAGTACTTGTCCACTATGAGCATGGTATGGAGTTTGGTGGGATGGAGCGTAGGAAAATGATGAATACTTCAAGGAACTTGCTGTTTTAACTCTATCTTTTCACCTATCTAACTTCTGTTTATCCTGCTTATGCTAGCTTAAATATTCTCTCCTCCAGAAAATTTACCCCACAAGCCACCTACTTTAAGACTTTCTTAAGTCTGACTAATATCACCTGGGCTTACGCTGACATAGCTTTTTCAGGTCTTTTCTTTGACTAACTCTACTTGTTGGCTCTCCTCTGATCTACAAGTAGATCGCATGCTCCTGGAGGGCAAAATCTGTACCTTGTTTACTATTAGATTTTCCTAACATTTAGCTCAAGTCTGAATCATTTGTTGAAAATATTCCCCAGTTGTTGAAAAAATGCACTATGCATTAACCAAGTAAATTAATCTTTGTTTCTCCTCAATTGTTTTCCTGCGGATATGAAGATGAATATTATTATCTCTCAAGAAAAAAGAGAATATATCTTTCAAAAGATACAGCCTAAAGTTTGCAGCCAGTCTCATCCCTCACTTATACCTTCATGCAGCCTATATTCTAGCCATATCATACTCTATGTCTTTAGTCTCTAAATACCCCATGCCTTGGCCTTGTGCCTTCTCTTCCATTGCTAGGAATTTTTCTTTTCCTCTTCTCTGAGCAATTCATTCTCTTTTCCAACTCATTACCTCCTTTGTGAAAATATTCACAAATGTTAAGTACAGGACTCTTTTTGTTCTCTTTTTCTCTCTCCATAACATTTTATATTTACCTCTGTTGCTGCAACATGTTCATTGTAATTAGTTGTGTAAACTTGATTATCATAATTGATTTTCCACTCTGTCCACTCCACATTCTAGCAAGGTCAGCCCGTGACCCCTTGTGGATGAAGCACTTCTGATGTGCTACACTGAGGTGCTCCTATGGGTCCAGACATTTTAAAGAACTACAGTACTTTTAATATTGCTCTTTTTTTTAGCCTCATCTCCGAGAGTTAGTAAAAATACAAGGCTTAACGACAGATTCAAATTATCCCCCTTTTCTTCCAGAGTATACTTTCTAAAACTGACATGTAATTGATATAAAATATCATAATGGTTCCAGGTGTGTATCATAATGATTTATATGCATTTATATTTATATGCATTATGAAATGATCCCTATGATAAGTCTAGTTACTGTCACCATACAAAGTTATTACAGTATTATCAACTATATTCCTTCCTTATGCTGTACATCACATCTTTATGGCTTATTTATTTTATAACTGGAACTTTATGCCAGGAGAGTCTTCTAGCCCCTCATTAGCGATTACCTTACCTCCCAAGCAATTCCCACACATCAGCCGTCTAGTGGTTTCTCAATGCTAGGATCTACACGGTTTAGGTCAGTAGCTGAGGTCTTCAGCATGCTTGCTGCTACTTTTGTTTCCTGACAATCAGTCCCTAAGGGCCAGAACCCTGTCTTTGGTGTCCACAGATCTGTCTGACCATTGTCACAGCACCTGGCACCTATTAGGAGCTCAGTGACTGAACAAATAATTGATGATTTACAATATCTTTCAAAAAGCTTCCAACTATTATTATTATACAATCAACATGTTTTTAACTCCCAATTTTTAAGTAAGCTTAAGGGCTAGAGTGGTTTTTACATGATCTTGGGATCGCTTGAAAATATCACACAGCAGATATATTTTCCCTAACAGGAACGGATTTAGATTATAAACATATGCTTATTATCTCCCTTGTTGTGATATATGCATAATTGCTCTCCTCCAAGAATACTTAATCATAGTCGTTGAGGCTTTAAATAATATTACTTAATATATTAGGGATCCAACATCCATCAAAATACCATGGCACTGCCTTATTTATGAGGTCCTATTCTACTGCTATAGAAATGATACCAAATATTAACAAAAAGGGTACATTTGACTTTTTGTAAAACTCTCCCTAAAACAGGAGGCTAAACTTACCTCAGTGTTTGTTATGTTGGTATTAAATTGATAACATTTCATCAGCAGCACATGCATAGGAAACAAAGTTAAAAGATTAGTCCCAACATTACAGCTTGAGAAAGACATAGTATTTGAATCCCCTTGATCTCATCGGTTAGATCCAAGAATCTCTTATTCACCTTAGTTACATTCGCTGGAATGTAACAAGTCAACGCTTTTTTTATAGAACATTATACAACATAGACGATATCCTAAATATAAGATTTAAAATAAGACTAGTATTTTCCACACTCACTTGGATGTGATGTAGGCAATATAGAAAAATTTGCTCTTGGGTGTGGTATAGTTTATATGATTAAATGCTTTATTCATACTCATATGTCAATCTATTAGTGTGCTGTTAATTCAAATGTTACTATGATGTATTTTATCCCCATTAGCACATTCATCACAGGTGGATGTGAAACTTAGACAAAGGTGTATGTTCTCATTAATGATGAGCAGCCTATTCATCTTACTAGAATGTAATTAATGTTAGTTATAATCCTTAATTTTTCACTGTTTGTCATGATGCATATTTAGCATTTCTCTTGTCCTTTATCAACTGGCTTCCTCTTATCACACGGCCAATTTTAAACGACATATATTTAACCAAATCTGCTGCTTCATTTTTCAAGTGTTTCTTGATGTTTGCGGCAGTTCCCATACTTTGAGACTTCATATTGGACGTAGCAATTGCAAAAATAATATTAAGGAGATTGTTTGGTCCATCTTATTTTTTAACATATAAGATTAATGTAGTTTATTTACTAAATTAAAAATTTAAAAGAGATATTCTTATAGTCCACACCTCAGCGTCCACTAAATGGAATTGTTTGTTAGGATAAAAAGAGCATTTTAAAAATACATGTATCGTTATACATCACACAAACGCATATGTAACATACATATGCTTAGTATTCTCTCTACTACACCCTACAAAATATGCTCTACATATGATAATTTATTTAATCTTCATAGCAATCCCCACTGACATGTTATTGAGGTAGATACTATTATTCCTATTTTATAGCTGAGCAAATGGGAAGACAGAGAGGTTAAGTAACTTGTCCAAGACCGTACGGCGAGTGAGTGAGGGCGCTGGAAGCCAAGCCGGACTGCCTGACTCCGGAGCCCGCGTCCTTGATCCTGCTACGCTGCCTCTTGTCTTCATAATTCCTAATGAACTTCATCAGTTAATGATAGTACATTAAACAAGCATGGAGTCTTGAACGAAGGTTCTGAATTTTGTTTTACTTAATGATCATTTTTTCATCGTTTCTCTTTAGTAGTACTCTAAGGACATAAATGTCTTAAACAAAATATCGTATACTATTTGTAAAATAATAAACTTTAAGGTCTTTGAGGTCAGAGAGGTCATTTTAAATAAATTTACCCTCCTCATATCTAGAGAAATGTCTGTCACAATGTGTTTAATAAATACTTTAACAAATAAATGAACTTTTTACATTTAAGATTCAAAGAACAATGAGAGATATATTTAGGCCTTATAGAGATTAAGGCTATACTAATCATGTATTTTACAGGTTTTCAGATGAGATTCAAGCATTTAGTTGTGTCTCTTGACTTCGAATATAGAAGTTTAAAATTCAATAAACTATTAGCACATTTCTCAGACTATAGTTATTTGGTATTCAAATGGATATGTTCTTAATCCACAACTCAGTTTTCAAAAACTGTAACTCTCTACTTTTCTATAACTAAAATAAGTTTCTACCTCAATAAAAACTCAAGACTTCATTCTGCCCTCTAATGGAAAACATTTTTCAGTTCAAAGTGAAATGAAGGATTGTCTAATGGATTCAAGGTAAATTTGGTAAATTTAGGATCTCCCTTTCTCCCAGGGGAGGCATGTCATCTATGTTCCCAGGAGTATGTAGCATCACAGCATCTAGAGGAGGCATCTGGTCCTTAGCCTTCATCTACCCACCTTGGCATCTTTATAAATTATGTACCCTGCCTGGTTTTAGTTATCCTCATCTCCACGTGCTGGCATTTGCCAGGGTGGCAATATTCCCTCCTGGCCTCCAGCCATCCACCCCATTTCTTATCTGTGACTGCCTCCTGTCACATCAGCCCCCAGGTCGGCCAGCTCTTTTCACCAGGCCATATCCTGCAGGAAACCATTTCACTGCTCCTGTGTCCTCTCGGGACCTGCAAATGCTTCAGGAGGCTACCTCAGGCCCACCTGTCCACATGTTCCACAGTAGTACAAGTGTAAACATGGTCCTCTGGGGTGTCAAGGGCAGCTCTGCGCTGCCCCCTGGGGCCCAGAGAGAAGGAAGCTGCAGATTTCTAACTCATCCGAGGGTCTGTCACACTTGTGCCTGTGTGCACACACATACACACATGCATACATGCACATGCACACACAATCAGCTGAGGGCAGAGTGGAGAAACCTCTCTGGGCAGGGACAGTCGTGAACTTCTAACTATTTTGGTCTTCTCTTAAGCTTTTCTTTTCCTCTTATCCCACAGATCATTTGGGGACATGGAGGGGCTTCATCTTCTAAACCATGTAGTCTTCCAAATAGTTCCTGCTTCATATTTGGGCCATGGCTTAGGTCTTCATGACTAAGATTTTGATCCACTGCACTTCAGATAAGGAGGAAAAAAAAATGCTATTTTATGTTATCTCTGTCACAGTACTATGTAGAAAAATAGGTATATATCTGGATCATTCATTGAATATATCATCTATCTCTTTTAAACACCTACCTAACAAACAGCCCTAAAGTTGCTTCATAGTCCTTTCTGGTGTTTATTAACTACTATACTGGTATTTGTCCATTTCTTAAAAAACAATGCTCTACTTTTTCTTCTTTTCACAATTTGTTTTTCAGTTTTTCTAATGCCGATTTTGTCCAAACATACAGAAATAGTACGAACTGGATTATAACACTGGTTCTCTCTTACACTGTCCAATTTGCCTGGACAAATTAGCTGCAAAGCCTTTTAAAAATACCAAAAGAAACGTAAGCAATCTTCTCTATTTTTTCTCGGTTTTAATGCAGATTTGGGTGTAGCTACCATCCTACTATTAACATTTTAAATAAAGAGTGATATTTTAGTAAATATATTTATGATATAAAATATTTCAAATCAAACTCGGATTGAGCTTGTGCTCTATATGTCTCTACACATCTAGTACTCCTGAATACAGCAAACTCGAGAGCACTAAGAATATTCCGACACAGGAATAAAGCTGTAACATGTCTTATCTGCTCACAAAGCCATGTGACCCACACACAAAAATATCATTGCAGGTTATCATGAGCTCATGAGATCAATCAAAAACCACTAGAGAAAGTTGCAAGCCATCGGTTTCATAGTGTCTGCTTTGTTTTATGTAGACTTTGCTTTTCCGTCTCCAATTTTGTTTAAAGGAAACTCCTTGCTCACTGGAAAATTATTCACAGCAAACCAATAAAGCAATATGAGTCCTGGTGTTTTTATTTTGGAGATTTCATCCTATTTACACCCTAAGACACTGGGAAGTAGCAAATATTTTATCTCTGTTTTAAGCAGAGAAGACACCATTCCAACCTCAGGCCAGGAGACTGTCAAGGTAAAAGGCATACATCTCTCTGCCACCAGGGCATGCCTTTGGAGTTGTCCCCGGTCTGTCACGCAGTGCAAAGTGGCGGCCACCCTGTCTCTGCCAACCTGCGAACCAGCCCTGAGTTGCGATGCCACCTATTCTTATTTAATCCACCCCCACCTGGAGGTTAACTAGACCAACGGCAACAGCATGATACCTCGCACGCAGCAGACCACAACCTCTGGACAGCGGTTCCCTGAAAGGAAACGGTGATCCTTCCCCTGGTTTCCTGCCATCCCCAGTACGAGATTTCTACAGCGGTGGTGGTCTGCCCATGCTGCTGCCAGGCAGATTTAGGTGAATCAATCTCTCCGCATGGAGCTTCAAACCAGTGTGTGTCCGCTAAACACCAAACCCCTTCTTTCCCTGTCCCAGAAGAGACTTCACTGTTGGAATGAGGCTCTAAGCTTTGTACAATCAAAAGCCTTTGATTAAATCGGACCCAGTCCTTCTACTTGCCATGGTATTGTGTGACCTAGGAAAGCAGCAGGGCTACAAAACAGCCCAATTTGTCGCTAGGTGGGCTGACAAAGCAGGGCTAAACACACGGTTGATTTCAAGCTACGTTACATCTCCAAGTTGCAAAGCTAGCGATAAAGCAAGCCAGAAAAGCATCCCCGTAGGTGAATATTTCTCACAGACAGAGGCCACTCTGCCTCTGAGAGGGCTGTTGTCCTTCCCACTGGGAGTTTTTAAGCCACTTAGGGACAGCGACCATTTGAACAGAAAATTGTTCCTGTTTCTAAATGATTTTTTAAAAGGAAAGAAAGAAAAGAAAAGAAAAAGGTCCCAGGAAAGATGCCGCTTTCCTGACATATAACCCATAAAACACACACATGATCACACAAAAAGAGATCCGTTTATCAGAATTAAACAGGTATTTGCTTACTCTGCTCTTCACCTGCTGATTGCTTCATCCGGACGCTTTGTTTTTATCTAACAGTGGTGAGCATTCTTTTTCCAGCCTCTTACCCCTCCAGATAGAACTCAAAATAGCTCCAGTTTATACCTTTCTTTATTAGAATCTCACCCAACGGCCTCCTTGGAGCCAGAATGAGACCTGTGGGTGCCCTGGGTAATCATTTGGGACCTCTTCAACTCAATGTCCTTTAAAGAATCTTAAGCATTCATTTAGTGGGGGAAAAGGTGAACACTGCACAGGTGAAAGCATAAGAGGACACAAATGACAGCCCTCCTGAATAAAACCAAAGCCCCGAATTTAGCTGGTCCTCCCCTCCTCCGTGGCACTTTGATTCCCACCTATTGTTACACAAGCATGCTCCTTGCATAGGGGATCTCTGCAACAGATTCCTTTCAAATACGTTTTGTGCACCGCATTCACCGGTATGTACCCTAATGTAGCCTTCTCCATGCCCTTACACTTCCACTATGTTTTAAAAGCCCTTATTAGCCGGGGCCTCCAGCACCTCCTGCCTGGCGCAAGCCTAATTCTACTGCTCTGCCCTGCCTGAAACTGAGTAGAGCTGAGATCTGACCCAAAGGGCAGATATGATGGTGAATGACTGAGGGGCCTAAGCAGCAGCTGTTGAGGAGCAGGTGGGGACAGCGAAGTGGGGTCTGAAGCAAGGGGGTTACCATTATGAGAAGCCGCCATCTAGACCCGCCCCTCTCTGAAGGCCGGAATCAGCAATCACTAGAGGTTCCTAAGGGGAGCTTGCATTCTAGGGGTCCACGAACCACTTCTGCCACACTGAGGGCCCACCCCCACCTCCAAGATCTAGGCTCACCTACCCACATTACTATTTGAGTCTGGTCTTTGCAACAAATAAAAAGACCTGTTTTTGTCTGAGTTCAAGTTTCATTTCTTCAGCCCACTGGCACTAGAGTTCCATTAAAAAAAAAAAAAAGGTGACACTGAATATTGGTATGTATTATCGAGAGGCGTAAAATCAAGAAGGAAAACAGGGCATCATTTATTGACATGGGGTGTGTCTGAGGGCACATTTGCAGTGAAAATGAGTTTCTAACACATTCCCATGTAGGCGGTTGCTCAGCATCACCAACCACTGGTTAATTCATTAATATTATTCAGTGAAAAACATTTCTTCCATTTCATTTGTTAATAAATCTATTTTCATTCTCATGGAAATCAGTCCCTTTCAAATTCATTTAAGAGGAATATTTCATAACTTTCTAATATGGAAGTATTTTTACTTAAATACTTGCAACAACTAAATTGAGACTTATACCTTTCATCTTTAAGGTATTTTTATTGTGGTTCTTGAATGCTTTGTGGTTATAAAAGATTGTGAAACTAGGAAACATGACACAGAGAATTAAATAAAATAGAAATTGATTTCAATAACATTGGCTTCATTGGTATTATTTGTTGTCAATCAGTTTAATAGTAGGAATTTAAATTTAAGCTTAAAATGTATAAGGGTATTACCTACCTCATAAGGAGACAAATAAATGTCTGAGATAATAATGTCAGTAGGAGAAAGTTTGTTGCAAAATTTTTAATTCTATGCAACTATTGTTGAGTTTTACTTAGTAAAAATAAGTAAATAAAGGTCCAAAAAAAAATAGATTCTATAGTGTGGAATGCTTCTCAGAGAAGTATATGATAGAGTGTTTTTGTGGCATCCTACTGCTTTTATAATGCTGCATTTGGGAGCCACGGGGACTATGAAATTGTGTCATTTCTACTTTATACTTTTCATTGATTTTAAAACCCAGCATAAGAAGCAACAGTTGTGTATGTCTGTGTCCCAAGGTGATTAGGTCTTTGTTTTAGTTTTTAAAAAGGAAGAGTATTTCCTCCTTCCCCCCAGTCATATTTAATGTACTTTTGATGTATAGTAGTAATTCATTTCATTATTACATCTGTCCTTATTTTGTATCTACTCAAAATAGGTCAGAAAAAGAAGAGAACAGTATGCTACAATCAGCAAGGGCTTTGCACCCTGCAGTGGTTAAGGTAAGGGGCATGCAGGAAGCTGAACCCCGGGTTAGAACCACACCTTAGTGGAACCTGAACAGCCATCACTTCCAGAATGTCTTGGCATTAGTCAACTTGGCTTCTAGAAATAGCTTGAACATAATGATGAGAAATGTTAATAATGATTATTTTCAGTAGCATAGTACAGCCAAGCCCTCAAAAAGAGGAAGTTTTCATTGGTAAGGCATTCCATTTAAACATTGAAATCTGGTGTAATGTGAAGTATGAAATAAGTTTTGAAAGGAAGCTGATGATTAAGAAGAAATGCAGTGGGCATTTAATAAGTGGAAGAACTGCAAGATAATTAACTGGCATGCATAAAGATTCATGCTTTATACCAAAATTTTAATTTTGCACATAAATGTGCCTGATGTAGGCAGCATTTAATCACCTAGCTGACAGGAGTAACTACTTTCATTTAACCTTGACTGAAGATCATGAATTCTAACAGGTTTAATTGGATACATCATTTAACAGAATGAACAGAGCAAATTTTTCTCAATTCATAGGTTCTGATTGACATGCACCAGCAATAAGGCGTTGCACAATTACAGCTGCTCTGCATTCCTGCCCTGGGCAGCAATTGCCATAGTGATGTGACACCATTGGATCACTGGGGCACGGGAACTACGCTGAATCTCCCCTTGTTTTGAAAAGGGCAATGCTTAAAAAAAAAAAAAAGAAAAAAGAAAAAAAGGAAAGAGGAAGGGGGGAAAAAAAGAGGAGGCTGGAAAAGAAAGGGATTTGGACACATTTTTTTACACATTAATCACATTAATATGTACATCCTGTAAGAGAAGGGATACGTCCTGTTATCAGCCACATGGAAAAAAATGGAGGAATAATGATATTATCTTTTATCTGTTTAGCCTTTCTTTTCAGGGAGTCAGAAAAGAAGATAGTCAAACAAAACAGACTCAGAGAAGGGACTCTAAAAGAAAACCCGCTTGAAGCCTCTGGCCCTTCCACAGCAGATGCGGCGCGACGGGAGCCCCTGGTGCCGCTCCCCACACTGGAGGATGGGCATCTCACTCCAGAGTCCGACGTGCGCTGGGCAATACAGAACCCGGGTTCGAATGACAGTAGAAAAGATAGGATTTAAAATGATCTTCTTTCTCTCTTCTTTGCTTCACTAACAAAACCCTAAATGAATCCAGAAAAAAAAAAAAAAAGCCGTTTCCGAAATAAAACTATAAACATTGTCCTCCTCATAAAATGAGCATCAAACCTCAGGAAACTGCTCAGGTGGTTGAATCCTATAATTCCTTGGCCAGTCTGAAATACCTCAATTACCTCTGTAAATATTCCAGAAAGATCCAGGTCTATACTTTAAGAAACACTGCAAATCCTGCTCATTTCAGATATAAAAATAAAAATTAAAAGCACTACATTTTCAAGATCCTCCTCTACAAATCAAACATCAATAGTTTCCTTATTTTTGTTTCTTTGTTTTCATTCATTACCCTTGTTCATCAAATCTATTCAATTATCAAAATACCTCCACTCCTGCAGCCTGGGTGAGTTGGGCCCTCTGCCCCTCCTCCCATGTCACTGAGTGATTTCTTCATTGTCACATCAATTTGTTCATTGGTTGTCCTCTCACCTGTCACCTTCTCCTTATATAACTCCTCCCCCAACACCACCTAAATTGGAGGTTTCTTGAAAATAGACATTATGTCCTTCATTTCCATATCTCCAGTTCCTGGAATAGTGCCTTGTGGCTAACCCTGTAACACCATAATTATCCAATGAAAGAGTGAACTGGAGCCACTGGGCTGGGGGGATCTTAGAGCTGTGAAGAATCACGATATTTCTGCTTCTTCTCTCCTGTCTTCTCTTCCTCCTCATCCAGTCTTTCTGCCTTTCTTTCTCTTTCCTAAGCCTTGCAAATACATATTTATTTAGCAGAGGTTTACTGTATATCAGCTACACTCCAGGCCAGGTGCTAAGTGCTGGGGCCTCCAAGATGAATAAGACAAAACTTCTCTCCTGCAGTAAGTAGTTCACAGTCTCGGACTCGTAAGGAGTTTGGATGAGAAATATATAGTTATAATATAACACTATTTGTATTGTACTATGATGAGCTACAAGACTGTGAACTAAGTGAAGGGTGGAGATGCGGCTACTTTTGCTCAAGGAAAGCTTTTGCAAAAGAGGTGACATGTTCCAATGGGGTGTAAGTTTGGAAGTCTGGAAGATTCAGCAGAGAAATCAGCATTTACAGGGTTCTAGGGCATGACATAGTATGACTAATTTCAGGACTGGGAAGTGATCCTGTGAGCAAGGAGCAGGAGTAGGGAAGAGTGCACGTGAAGTTCGAGAGGTAGGCAGGAGCCAAGCCCGAAGTTTCCTGTGCGATATGTCAAAAAGTCTGGACTTTATTCTGGAGATAAGGGGAGCAATAGTGATCTTGTCTTAGCAGAGGATCAGTCTGTGTTTTAGAAGTGTATCTCTGACAAGTGGTGCAAGGGATGGATTTGAGCATGAAAATAGGAAAAGCCTAGAAAGAGTCCAGTTTCAGTTGCTCCCAGTGAAGCTCTCCTCTTCTCTCCCTTCTCTTCCATGGAGCTTCCGGAATTCTTGCCTTCATTCTTTCTTTTCTTTCCAGTTTCTAACTTTCTTGTTTCTCACCATAATGAACTCAAATGATCTTCCAAAGAATTTTTGAACCATAAGTCTTTGAAATTTGGTACAGTGCATACAGGATACAAGCCTCAAGATGGTGTTGCAGTTCTGATAGGAGGCATCCTACTCTTATCCTCTGCTCTTCCACAAGCTGACTGGGGCCAGGGGGACAGGAAATGGCCTCCAGCAGAAAGAATTAGGTTAGAGAAGAGGAAGACATTGGATGAGACATCCTGGGCCTGCTTTTTTCCAGGGGTTGTGGAGCCGTGGAGACCACTGAGAGGATTCCTCTTTCCAGCCCCCAAGACTGGGTCCCCATGGGGTCCTAAAGAGAGAGCTCTATCCTTGTAGGTGCTTGCCCTTGGGGCTCTCCCTCCTGAACCCAAACATGAAGTGCTCTTCCCTCTGACCCACCTTAGTTACAGAACCAAAGGATCACCCCACCACCTGCCAGTGACGCAGCAAGAATTGGTGTCCCTTCCAAACTCACCCTCTGGCAGGGCACCCATGGCAATGACGTCTAGGAGCAATGGGAACTGCGCTCCCTCAGGCCATTTAACAAAGGGAGAATTTAGGTAAAAACTGGGTCACTGGACTCTTCCCCTCACCTTCCCAGGAACAAGTAACCTGGGTTTCTCAGTCCCTTAGGCTCAATGTTGTCACAGTTGGCTATAAATTCCCTTTTTTTATTTACCCTCGTTTGTATATCAACCTACCTGTCTTACTAAACAGTGAGTACGTGAGGTCAGGAGCCATACCTTATTCATCTTTGTACCATCTCTCCTCTTCAAGTTCATAGCACTGTATCTGGTCCCTGGTAGCTGTAATGGGTTGAATTCAGTTTAATGGTCAACATTTGTTTTGCTGGTACACAACCATAAGCCAACTGTTTGGAAAGGAGAGAGGGATGTAGAAAACTCAGAAGGTTGAAGAGGGGTTGCTTAGCTGGCTTGAGGAATTTTAAGTGGTGACTAGATCAGGGATAGTAATAATTCAACAAGCCCAAGAGGTACTGGCTGGGGCTCTTCTCTAAGGTTCTAAAAACAGTTCTTTCCCATTTTCTGTCAGGAGTTTGGTCTCAGTATCCCTAAGTATAACTCACTGAAAACAACTCAGCAGCCCCCGTATTAAAAAAAGGTAGTCATACCAAAGGAACTTTGAGAGTCTCATATAAGTTGGATATCTGAGGAGAGTTTTCAAGTTCTTACTAATTATTTTCAGTTCTAATGTGGTTTTTTTTCTTTATGAAAATATCATAAGCAAAATTCTATACAATGCCATATTTACAAATGCTTTCCCAATATACTACAAGAGCATAAACAATTTCCCAGTCTTCCTAGAAGTTCTTTATAAACATAAAATGAGATGATTTGTTGAGAGAGAACAGCAAATCAGAAACACACACACAAATAGGCCTTTTTGCTACTTGAACAAGGACTCTTCTTGAGCAGTTGCTTTTTCTTTTCCAATTCTTTTTCTTCTCACTTCCTCCCTCCCCCAAGAAACAACCAAGTCTCTTAAACACACTTACACTCACAACCATAGTTTTCCTGCCCATTCTTTCCACTTATCTTGGGTGAGCTCTGCTGTCATTGTGGCCAGCTCGATGGGACCGCGCCACCCCCCCCCCCCACACACACCCCAATCTCCTCGCTCTCTTTCTCCATTACAGCCCCAGCTGGAAGTTTTGCTCTTGCTGGCACTGTACCAGCTTCCAGGGACCCTGCTCCCTCCCTCTGAGCTGTTGATTCATCACAGCTCTTCAAATCTCACCTTAAAAGCTTCCCCCTGGGTTTTATCCTGAGGTCAGCTCTCCATGCAAAATGTTTTGGGACAGTTTGTATTAAGGGTGTTATTGGCACTAATGGTACACACAAATCAATTGTATTACATCTTTATGACTTCAGGTAATTTGTCTGGGAAAATGGCATTCTCTATTTCCCCCTAGGATTCTGAATTTCTGTTTATGTTCCTTTTTTTTTTTTCTCTCGGTACTGTTTTGAACAAACAACAAAAATTACATAAACTGCTGAATATCCTTTTCTTCCATTTTCCCTACTGCACCTTCTCATTGTGTGAATTGGCATAGTCTCCTGAACGCAGTTGTGTTTACTTCTGGGGCACACTGTATAATTTAACTTTCTGCAATATAAAATAAGTCAGCGGCGATATTTTTACTTGTTCCAACAATGTCCAAAGTTGTCTCTCACTGTTTTTATTTGAAGGAACTAGACACAAACCTGGCTGCCTTAACCGTGGCCTCTGTGAGGGCTACAGCTGAGAAAATCCGCTGTCAGGAAGAAGTGAATAGAACTAACAAGACTATTGAGCTGGCCAACAGATTAGTGAAAGGTCTGGAGGTGAGGTCCTACAGGGCAGACTAATGAAGCAGGCTGCAGAAAGCACTTCTTTGTTATACACTACTGATCTGGCAATAACAGCAGCACTTAGCAAAGAGCCTGATGAGCTGAAAAAATTATGTCATTATCATTCATTTTTTTCATAATAGAAACATGTTTTTGACCTTTACATTTTCTTACATTTTACCATGCTGCGGCCTGTATTAACTGTAAGATTACCTAGTGACTAGTATATTCACAAAGCCCTACAGGAAAGGGAACAGTCGCTTTTCCATGAGTATTGACAAATAAAGTTGATACAATAAAAAAGGCAAAGACTTTATTTGGAACAATTAGACAATGCTAATGATAGTGCCCTGGGTTGGTTTACCACGAAGCACGATGCAATTTGTCCGACTTAGTTAAGGAATATGATAATGCCCTAATTATCTGTCTAAGATGTACCCTGGATATTACAGAGGAGACAAAGAATAAAGAGTGGCAAACCATGAATTATCCGAAATAATCCATATTGTTAAAGGTTGGCTCCTGAGAAAGTCTGGTCACTGGCAGCTTTCTCACTTGCCATTCATCCATTGTTAATTTAATCTTTTGTATATATTTAAATTTTTTTCCCTGGGTTAACATTTGTTGGGAGAATGTCTCCTCTTGTCCCCCGCCATTGTAGGAGGCATGTTTTTCCAACCAGCGGCTCTCCATGCCTTTCTTTTATTCCGATAACTGGACTTGCAGTGGGCCAAGAAAGCATCAACCCACCGCTAATTAAACAGATTTATCCAACTGGATATTGTTAGGAGAATTTAAAATATAAATTGATGAGTGCTTGTTTAGTGCCATTTGAAGTAAGAATTTAAAGGATTTATCGGCTGAGAAGAAAAAGTCTCAGTGTCTTAGATGAAAGCCAGAAAATCTAATGAATTTAAATGTATCCCACCAGGGTAGCCATATTTCTTCTCACTGTGGGACACTGATGTCTCTCAAATTAATGGAAGTAAATTACTATCTTAATCTGACAAATCTATCACTGTTTTATCAAATCAATTTGCCAGCTCCCAAATAGATCAGGAGAAATAGTAGAGGAGTAGCAACGGATTCCTTTTTTTCAAAGAGAAGTGTGAACCCCATCCTCTAAAAGAACATCCATGCCTGAGCCTGACTGACTTAGTTTCACACCATTTGATGGAGCTCTTTGTGCAAAAAATACCTGTCAAAACGAGCTCAAGGCAATAACCTTGCTCTAAGCTCAGAGAGTGTTGGATCTCTTCCAATGTTTTCCATGTCTTTTGCTTTACCCTTTCTGACATAATGAATCTGTGGCCTCCAGAGAACATTCTACCAGGCCTGTGAACATAGGACACCTGCGGGAAGACCTGCCTCCCCTCAGCAGCTTTGACTTTGTATGTTGGCTCCTTTGCAAGCCAGACTCGCATCTGACCTGTTGAGAAACCAAGTCACATAACTAACCCATCAGCAAGTAAATTCTACCCCCCACGGTGGAAATGCTCAGTGTGTCTACTCCAAATCTTCTTTGTTGAAATACTAGTGCCATTTATTTTGAGGTATTTTATAGCAAATGAAAGCATTAGAGACTGTGACAGTGCAGAAATGCATGCACTTTTGTACTTACTTCCATGATGACAGCGCCCAAGCACATATGTGTCACAAAAATGCTGCCATCTCTGCTTCTCTGGCAAATTGGGCAATTAAGGTTTCTTTCCTGCAAGTATGTCTTTCTTAAGCTGTGAATGCCTAGTACTTTAAAATGTTTTGATATGTAGCCCATTAAATATTACCGTCCCAGAGATGGAGTTTGTTTAAAATGTTTCTTTTCTCTTTTTTTGCCTAAGTTTTACTTCAGTACTCTTTTATATTTTCTTTCTTTTTAGTTTTCCTTTTCTTCACTATCTCTTTTCTGTTTTTTTTTTAATTTTTCTTTCAGCTTTATTGAAGTATAGTTAACAAGTAAAACTGTAAAATATTTAACTGTACATGATGGGAAATTTGATATACATATACATTACGAAATAATTCCCCACCCCTATTGAGTTAATTAACACATCTGTCACCTCACGTAGTTATCTCTCTCTCTCTCTCTTTTTTTTTTTTTTGGTGAAAACATTTAAGTTCTATTTTATTAGCAAATTTCAGTTATACAACACAATGTTATCAACTGTAGTCACCATGTTATACATTATTTCCTCAGATCTTACTCATCCTATAGCTGAAAGTCTGTACCCTTTTACCAGCCTCTCCTTCTTCCCCTCTCCTGTCCGTTCCAGCCCCTGGAAACAGTTTTCTACTTTCTGCGTCTATGTTCAACTTTTTCTTAAGACTCAAAAAATTAAAACTAGAACTACCATATGACCCAGCAATCCCACTTCTGGCTATTTATCCAAAGAAATCCAAAACACTAATTTGAAAAGATATGCGCATCCTTATGTTCACTGCAGCATTATTTACAATAGCCATGATATGGAAGCATCGTAAATGTCTATCTATAGACAATTGGATAAAGAAGATGTGGTACATATGTACAATGGAATATTACTCAGCCATAAAAAAAGAACGAAATCTTACCACTTATGACAACATGGATAGACCTAGAGGGTATTATGTTAAGTGAAATAAGTCAGACAGAGGAAGACAAATACCATATGATTTCAATAATGCATAGAATCTAAAAAACAAAATAAATGAACAAACAAAACAAACACACTCATATATACAGAGAACAAACTGATGGTTTCCAGGTGGGAGGGGGTTTGGGGAGCTGGGTAAAAAAGGTGAAGGGATTAAGAAATACAAATTGGGAATTACAAAACAGCCATAGTATAGGAAATATAGTCCATAATATTGTAATGATTGCGTACTGTGTCAGGTGGGTGCTAGACTAAGGGGGATCACTTGGTTATATAAATGTCTAACCACTATGCTGTACACTTGAAACTAATATAATACTGAATGTTAACTTTAATTGAAAATATATATATATATATATATAAAACATCTTTATCCATTCATCTCTTGACGGACACTTAGGTTGTTTCCATATCTTGGCCGTTGTGAATAAAGCTGCAATGAACATGGGAGTGCAGATATCTCTTCAATTTTTTGTTTTCTTTTTCTTTGAATTATACCCAGAAGTATAATTGCTGACTTACTGACTTAGTTTCATATGATAATTCTATTGATCACATGGTAGTTTTATTGATCATTTTTTGCCGAACCTCCATGCTATTTTCCATAGTGGCTATATCGACCTCTCTTTCTCTCTCTTTTTAAAAATCTTTCCATCTTCTGTTCTCTTCCTTTCTTCTCTCTCTCTCTCTCTCTCTCTCTCTCTCTCTCTCTTCCCTCCTTTCCTCCCTCCCTTCCTTCCTTCCTTCCTTCCTTCCTTCCTTCCTTCCTTCTTTCCTTTCCTCCTTCCTTTTTTCTTTGTCTCATGTCTTTTTTCTTTCTAGTAATTTTTTTCCACTGTATTTTTTCTGGGTAAAGAGTAGAAATCTAATTATCACCGATTTTTTTTTAAGGAAATCCTTTTGAAGCAGACTATTAATTTTTTGTCTCTTCCTTTGTAGAATACAAAAGTGGTCTATTAGAATAAGTTCTGTGTTTATGGTTTAAAATTTATGTTTGGAGCAATCAGGGTCTTCGTTAGTAAGTTCCGAGCATTTCTCTCTCTTTGGAACTGTAGCCACTTCATTATCGTTTAAAACAATTCTTTTGTATCACTCATTAGTAAATGTTGTTATGAGAATTGTTTTCTCTAAGACTACTTCATTACTATTACAAAATTCATTTAATTAGCATGTTTTTAAAATTTGAACACATTAAAAATAAAATGCAGAAATTTTACTAAGACTTGTTGCTTTAAAACATGCTATTATCTTTCTGGAAGGAAATTTCAGAGCATGCCTCAAGAATATTAAGAGTGTATATATGTGTGTGTGTGTGTGTGTGTGTGTGTGTGTGTGTGTGTGTGTACTTTGACCCAGGAATTCCATTGCTAGGACTTTATCCTAAGGGCATAAGAATATGACAAGGTTCACTACCAGAATATTTATTGCAGCACTGTTTATAATAGCTATAAATTAAAAATCACCTCAATGTCCCCAAACTGAGTATTGGCTCAATAAGTTATAGGTCATTCATAATATGGAATATCATATACCCATTAAAAATTATGTTGTAGAAGAATATTTTTATCATATGGGAAATTTTTCTTAGTATATTTTGAAATAAGCAAAGCAAGTTACAAGATGTGATGCATGTTGTGATCTCAGTTTGACAATATATTACCTCTCAACTCCAAATCAACCTCTCTGCCTTAATGGGCTGGCCCTTTAGGGCATTTTTCCTCTGCAGCGAGCACAACGTTAGGTTTGTCAGTAGAGGGCGCAGGAGAGACAATGCAGGAGGGAGGAGCTTCCCCTCCAGACTCTGGGGCTTTCCTTTTGTTTTTCTTCCTGCCCCTACACCACTGCCAGAGGCCTCTGTCCCAGTCCGTCTACACACCCAGATCATGCAGTCCCTCAGTAAGCACTCAGCCCCATTCCAGATAGCGATTAGTTTGCGGCAGCCCTCCCAAAAGGGACATCACCCCAAACCTCTACCTGTCCTGCTAGCAAGCTAAATCTTGGTGCCCTGAGTGCCTCTGGAGCACCTGCGCTGCAGAAGCATGTTCCCTAGTTGCCCAACAATTGTGGACCGGTTCTGGCTCAGACAACCCAGAGAATGTCATATCCAGTGGGGCTGCAGACACAGCCTGTCCAGCAAGTTCTACACCTGTCTTGGGGAGGTAGCCCCCTTTGAAGTTGTCCCTTCCTTGGATGCTGTTTCCCAACCCTCAGGTATTATTTAGAGTTTTCTTTTCACCTTCCTAATTATGCCTATGTTATAGTTAATAGTATTTTATAATAAATGTTCCCTGTTCAAATTGCTGTGTGGTTTCTGTCTCCTGATTGGACCCTAATACATATATTTATGTATAAGAAGAGAGAAAAAAGACTGAGACAAAAAGCCAAAAACTTGACCGTGGTTGAATCTGGGTGGTGTGATTAAAGCTCTTTTTTATGTTGGTTTTTGTGATTCACAATATTTTCCAAAAGATTTTATAAAGAGCTTTTATTTATTGTACTTATTTATTTTAGTTTCTAAGATTCATTATTATGCTAGCAAAGTTATTGATACAAGTTTATGTTCTTGCTACAAAATTTAGAGTCAAAACCAAAATGATCATATCGAAGCCTATTTAATCAGCAAGTTGGTTGGAGCTGGCCTAATAATGGGACCACACAAAGTCCTACAATTACTTCTAAGAACTGGCCTCCATCCCATGGCTCCCTTAACTTTGATTTTAAAGTCACTGCAACTCTGGTTTTAAAGTCCCACTGTTGATACGAAGGTATTAAGAACTATTTTTGTAAATAATAAGATGATTTTTAAAACTACTGTAGCAGTCTTTAAAAATGTCATGCAATTTTATTGCAGCCTTTTGCTATTTAGAGAGATGTGCGTGTACATGTAGTAAATTGGCTTGTTACTGTTTCAGCAGACATACCACTAATGCAAGGATGCTATGCGAGGCCGATTCTAAGATGGCCCACAAGATTCCCAGCCCTTGACGCGCACACTCCTTCTCCCAGTTATTCAATCAAACACTCCAGAGAGAGGATTTTGCAGATGTAATTAAGGTCCCATACCAGTTGACCTTATGATAGAGAGATTAACCCTGTGGGCCTGACCTAATTATCTGAGCCTTTTAAAAGTAGAGGGTTTCTCTGGTTGGTTACAGAAAAGCAGAAAGTCAGAGATTGGAGGCACAAGGGGCATTCAACTTGGAGAAGTCTCCATTGCTGATTTTGAAGAAGAAGGGGTCCAAGTGGCAAGGAATATGGGCAGTCTCCAGCGGCTGAAAGCAGCTCTTGCCCAGCTCTTCCCCAGCAGGGAAGGAAACAGGGCCTCGCCCTACAGCCACGAGGAACTCAATTCTCCGGGCAACCTGAACATGGCTAGAAGCACATTCTGTCCCACAGCCTCCAAATGAAAAGAAAGAAACTAGAAAACACACTGGCCACTCCTATTCTTAAGGATTCAAAGACGCAGATTCAAAACCTCTTGGAAGGACAACAGATTCCTGGGAGTTCTGAGGCTTCACCCTCAACATCACTGTGGTTGTCCCTGTGGCAGGCCACTCCGACATTGCCAGCAGCGCCCGGAGTCTGGAGCATGGATTCGCCTTCTAGATTAGAGTCATTATTGGAAGTACTGGGACTGCCCTTCTTTGTTCATATTCCTTGGAGATTTGACTACAAACAGGGACTTTGTGGTGGGCAAAGACTTGGGAAATGACTGCTACTTTTTAACTTTCGGTTACAGTTTTCAGACTGAATGATCTCTTATTCAGTAGCAGGCTTCTGTTTTCTATCACTCCTATGGTAAATGCCTCCTGCCTTTACTCAGTCTTTTTGCCCTGATTTTTTAAATATGATTTCTCTAATTTGGTTACTTTTTGCTTTTATTTTTGGTTATCCGCACAGACATTTTTTCCGCTTTCTTTTTTAGTTTTGGTCAGTTTCACAGGTAGAAAAAAAAGAAGTATAAATTTTACCAGAAACTTTAAGTAATTTTGCCTATAGGATTTCAAATCCTCAATGAATTTGAATTTCAGATTTAAGTCACATTTAAGTGATTTCTGCCAGTTACCACAGAAAGAGAAGCTAAGCTCTTAATAGAAGAGAATGAATTTGGAAAGTCCTGAAGAGACGGAGTTGGTCTGTGTCACTTTGAACTTAGATGATGTCACCAGAATGAAGAAATTGCCACCCTTGAATGGGGAGCTGCCACGAGACCTTCTACCAGGCAGCAGGACTTTCTCTGGCTTCTGAGTGAGTTGAGTTTTTCCCAGTTTCCTGATAGGTATTTATCCTGGTCCACTAATTCTGAATACTACCTTTGTAAATGGTTATTTCTCTGGTCTCCTACAGCCACATCAACAAGAAGGCAAAATAACACTTGATTTCCCTTTCGATATTTAGCTGAGACTTGAACTATAGAAGCCATGAAATCACAGTGAAAGCCTGAGACGATCACATTGGAAGGGCAGTCAGGCCTGTTTCCTCTGTTGACAAGACTGACATTATAGGTTTGAAAAGTCTTTACTGCTGTTTCAGTCTGTACTCACTAAGAAGAAAAATAATTTCAAACTGAAATTCATCCAGCAGACGAGTTCCTCTCCTGCCTGCCTTCTGCACAGGGTAATCTCCTTGGGGACCCTTTCCCGTTGGAGATGACACCATTCATCAGTGGGGAACAGAATGGAGGTTAAACACAAAGGATATCCACTTGATGAGTATTATGCATTGAAATGTGTCCCTCAAAAATCCGTATGTTGAAGTCCTAAACCCCAGGACCTCAGAATGTGACCTAATTTGGAAGTAAGGTCATTGCAGATATAATTAGACAAATTAAGATGAGCTCATACTTGAAAAGAGTGGGCCTCTACTACAATATGACCAGTGTCCTTATAAAAAGGAAAGTGTTGGACACAGGGACACATGTGTAAAAAGAAAGCCTCCCCAGCCAAGAAGTGACCAGAAGCTAGGAGAGAGGCTTGGCCCAGACCCTGTTTGAGCACCTTTAGAGGGTGTATGGCCCTTCTCACACCTTGTTTTGGGACCTCTAAATTTCTGTTATTGTAAGCCACCCAGTTTGTAGTACTTTATTACAATGCAAACAGTGATCTTTCCTTCCTGGCTTTTAATTGGCAAAAACAAAAACAAAAACCATCATGATTGCCCTTAGCACCCCTGTCAAAATTACTCAAGGTCTGAAACAGGAGAAATGGGCAGAGCTGCAGGAGGCCTTTGACCTAGAAGCAAACTAGAGATCTCTGGAAGCTGCTGCCTAAACTGACCTTTGCCAAGTCCAGTTATAAGTCTTTTGTGACATCTCTTGACATCAATATTTCACTGTGGTGACTGAGCCAATGAGCTGCTGCCACATACTCATGATCTAACGTTCTCTCTTATTAAATATGGATGGGAACAGTATGTGTTTGGAGCAGATAGTTTATGCAAGTGTGTGTGTGTGTGTGTGTGTGTGTGTGTGTGTGTGTGTGTGTATGCAAGCATCTTTTAAAAATGGTGAAACTACTCACCGGAAAGTGAGAATTTCAAATTATTTCAGCCTAAAATTTATTTCAGTATAAAATATAAAAAAGAAAATACCCTAACACTACTTTTCAAACTATATGTTGGTTACAGTTATGGATTTTGAATACTTTTCTTGCTCATTTTGGGGAAATTTGTGTTATTTTTAGCAACTCACCATTTAAATCACTACTGTCAAATTAGCCAGATTTGTTTTTTTTTTTATGTTTGAAGGTCTTTTGTGGTAATATAATCAAATTAACTCATTTAAAAGTCTGCTGTGTATTTTATAATTTTTCCCAGTATTGAAGCTTGTCTGTATTGTACTTGACTGCAGAATTAACGTTTAATTTTATTCTATAAACATAGGGTTAAAGCCACTTAATCTTAGCACACAGTCTAAGCAAATACATACAAAATGTATGCAAGTTATGCCCTGTTTTAACCATAGGGATCCCACCCTTATATTTTAGGACATAGTTTCTATATTTCAGAAGGAAGCAAGTTCTTTAGAAGGTATAGGTAGGGGCATAACTTTTTTCTTCATCATTAACATCAGATTTAATGGATGGTTTTAGCATCTGATTTAAAACTGTATACAAATCAGCCTGTATTCTTCTTCTGCCCATAGGCTTGCAAGTAACATTCTGTAAGTGCAAACCTGCAAGGCGAGGGTGGTGGCTGAGAGATAGAAAGCCTCTGGTGCTCCTGTTGACATCTCAGGTTTCTCACATCCCTGACTGATAATGCCTCATCTTCCAGTTTCCGGTGTAAAAGAGTAACAAAAGTATAAAGTAAAATGGGGATGCTTTTAGCAAAACGCAAAAGGGACTCTTCATAGTGACAAAAGATTAAACTCTTAATATAATCAAGGAGGATGGTAGCTTTAAGATGTACGAGATTCTTTAATACTTGCATGAGGAAAGAAGTTAAAGAATTTTAAATGATTTGGTAGTTTCTTATGGAGTTTTCTTAAATATTTTATTGTTCCTCAAGAGCCACCTAAGCCTCTTCCCCAGGAGCCTCTCTAAGGATTCGCAATGTCATTTTGTGTTCTCCACTAAGAGGCTGAAGGACAATGGAAAGAGAATATGTGGACGCATCAGAGAAACATCTTTCTCCACTGCAGCAAAAACAACTCAAAGAGCACAGCCTCCCGATAGAAGGTCACCAGCACCATCTTTATAGCTGACAAACAATACATTACATTTTCCAAACCATTTCTCTTTAGAATACCTGAGTTTGTAAAAGAACAAAAAATCGTTCTGTGAAAAATGGGGGTAAGTAAAATGTGAGGGATGAGAAACTCAAGTTTGAATGCAAGATTCTCCTCTTGACTCAAACTTTGGCTGGAAATATTTGATTGGGCAGGAGTTGTGTTTCCAGTTGGATGTGGTTGATTGAGGACTTGTCTGGAACCAACTGGCTACTCTCACCTATGTGTGATTTCGCTTTGTCATTTGGGAATTTCTGAAAGCCCTATGGGACTCAAGTAGTGGGTACAATGTGTATGTAAAAATCCAGAAAAATATGGTGCTGTATTTTCCCTTACTTTATGATTCATCAGGGCAGATTAAAATAGTTAATGCCCCTCTTAAAAAAAAAAAAAAAAGAGCAATTTACTCTGGTCTCACAAGTAAGATCAGGGCCAATAAACTGTAACAAAGCATAATATTTAGGACACACATATAACTCCACTCAAGGATAATGTTCTACACATAATTCATAGAGTTAGTTCCAATCAATTCTCCTCCTGGGAACACACAGCACTAATAGGTCTACTGTGGCCTTTAAATTTCCTCCCACTTTTTGATGCATACGTTCACTAAAAAGCACAAATTATTAATCAGAGTAGCCTCTTTCATGTTTCTGTTACCTGTACCGAGAACCACCTGAAATATCAAACAAGAGGGATAAATTCAAAGGTCAAATCATACCCAGTTTGTCATATTAGAAAGTTAAAAAAAAAAAAAAGGCAATTTAAAACTTTTCTCTATTTGCTGCTGAGACTGTTCTGCTTTCAACTTTCTGGATGCCTATTACTAGTATATTACGTGAAATTAGCTATCAGGCATTTGAAGATGAAGAGCTGATTTCATCGCTCATTGATGTTCTAAGGGGTGTACTACACTTAATTAAGGTAGTTTCGTACATAAGTTTTAAAAATATTTACAATGCTTCTCAGGCTATCAACAAGTGAAGTTAACCAAAGAACTGGGGGGTGGGGGAAAATATTTACCTCCAGATAGTAATGGACCAGCCCAAAATTTACATACTGTTTTCACGTGCATACACACAAAAATTTTTCTGGTTAAAAAAAAAGCGATAGGGTAAAAAGAAAAGTTGCATAGATAAGGAAGAGTCGTATTTTAAAAATACAGCAAGTGTTCAATTAAAACTGATTTAAAACACACCATCACATGGACTTAATCATGGAGGAGAGATTGCCAACTAGGAATAGAGGTTATGCAATCTAGGAAGCAGAGTGTGGGAATGAGGGTCGGATGACTCTGTGACTTATCTGAACACCTCTCTATTGCTGGGTGACCTGTGTTCATGCTTTGGGCCCAATTCACCCTGATGAGGAAACACTAATGCAATAATCTAGAACAACAATGTTTCCCATATGCTTCTTAGCTATAACATTGAAGAATTTTGAGACTATACCATAAATGAGAACATGAAGAAAGAAGTTTGGTGTGACTCTCTACACATAAAAAAAGAAAGCAAGTGTCCGTGGTTTTAGAAAGGTTTAAGAGAAGTCCTACTTAATGGCAGGGAAATAATATTGATACCTTGACACAGAGATTTGCAATCTCTTATCTGAACCCCTCTGTACCACATGTGTTTCGGAATTCAGAAATGTCAGGAATTTAGAATTGCAGTTGAGTACATATGTCAAATATTATATAATATTGCCATTGGAGTCTGGGCAATACTCCATAATCAAACACATTCACGTTTCCACAGTTAAATGTATAATTCTTATACTAAGTGAGATAAAAATTTATCAATAGCTTCATATCAGGTCATGCCACGTTTTGCTGCCAAGAGAGTTATGAAATAACTTACATTTTTTAGAACATTTAAAAAATTTCAGCATTATGGCTAAGTAGTTATACACTTGTATTATCTTTTTGAAGGCAGCATCACTACACGAATTTCATGAGGATTTGTCAAAGGTGCACTAGGTTGGTAAATAGGTAATAGCATCCCACTGTGACAATGTGGAACCAAAGGTCTAAAAGGTGAAAAGGTGAAATGATTTGACTCAAGGTATTACAGCTGATTCTCAGAAAAGCAGGAACCCAAAATTGGCTCGTTATCAATTAGAGATAGTCAAAATAGTGAAAAATCACAATAAAAAGTTACCCCAGCACTGTCCTCAAGGTTCCCATTCTTGGGAAGGTAATGGCCTCATCGCCTGGTCCAGTGCCACTTCTGTTAATACTCACCCTCATGGTGATCCAATCACCAGCCTTATAGTAAATTCTGTGTGTTCGGTTACATGAGCAGTGAAAATGTTAAAGCTACTTCTCTAAAAAGGAATTTCTCGAAAGAGAAACTAATTTTCTAGTGTTGTCTGGAAAGTGAAGAAAGGTTTTCTTTGCTTTTTTATAACTTCTGAATAGGAGAGTATAAAAAGCAGATTTCTCTTATTCCTGCATTGAATGCCAGGTTTCTACCCAGAGGAAGGAAGAGGAGATACAAAATAACACGAGACAAAACCTAGGAGGAAGATTGTCAAAAGAACACTCCTTCCCAAAGAGTGCAGTATGCAAAGAAGAGGGAAAAGTAATATTACTGTGGAGAAATCTGACAAACATTTCCTTAGCCATCTGATCAAGGTCAACATCAACAGTGACAAGTCATGTTGATATTACGTGGCCTTGATATGCTATGATGAGAACCGTACTTTTCCCCCTGTGTCTTCTTCCCCTCAGAAAGGACATTAACCTAGGCTAACCATGAGAAAGACATCAAACGACCAAAATTGAGGGGCATTCTACAAAATACCTGACCAGTAATTCTCAAAATTCAAGGCTATCAAAAACAAGGAAAGTCTGAGAAACTATCATAGTCTAGACTGTAGAGGAAACTAAAGAAACATGATATTATCCTGCACACGATACTGGAAGAGAAAAAGGACATTAATAAAAACCAAAGAAATCTGAAGAGAATATGGAGTTTAGTTAATAATAATGTTTCTATATTGGTTCATTAGTTGTGACATACCATACTAATGTAAAATGTTAATAGGAAAGTTTCATGAGGGGTATTGGGAAACCTCTTTGCTAGTTTTGCAACTATTTTACAAATGTAAAACTATCCTATAGCAAAAAAAATTTTATTTGAAAAATACCCTTTGTATTATGCCAAATATATATGATTAAACAGTAAAATAGAAAGAAATATTTAGAGTATGAAATAAGTTACACAAAAACACTTGTAATAGAGAATGTTCTTTATTGTCTGTGATTTATAAAACTGGATTTCTAGAAATGGTCATTTATTGTTATTCTCACTTTTCCTATTTAAAATTTTGAAAATAGATCTGTAGAATTTGGAATTGTACAGGATTTTGTTCAGTCTCTTGTAACACATTCATAAATGTAACTCATGCAGTAACTCAGTTGTGCAGAGTATAGTTTTGTTCTTCTGTCTCTTGCTAATCTTTCTTTCACCTTCTCACTTTCTGGTTATTGGGGGGGGGGGGGAAACCTTCTTGTTTTATGCCATTCAAAACTCAGTCTGGTCCTATCGTTCAAAAATTCCTTTAAGTATTGTTCACTCTCTTGAGGAAGAAATATTTTCAGGCTCTCAGCTTGCTCTATCTTCTTTCTGCCTCCCTTACCATCTGAATTTCCAAGACGGTGAGTGGGCGCATTGGAGGAGATCATAGCCTTGTGCAGACACAGAGTGGAGGGAAGAGTTGGTGCCTGTGGTTTCTCTGGTCTCCAAGGAAACCTCCTTCCCACCGGGTTGCCAGGCCTCTGTACCCTCTGGTGCTGAGGGACATTACTGGCGAACTTGACACCCCTTCTTTTAGCCCAGAGAAAGCATGTGAGGAGTCAGGGCTTGGCCTCATCCTACTAGGTTAAAGCGTCTCATATTTACTCCAATTCAAGACACTACTTTCAAAACCACATTTCATTTACTTTTTAAAATGAATATTTTAAACTACAATATCTTTAAGTCAAAATAAAACTGTCAGAGTTAATTTCTTCCTATGTCTTCATGTACATCCCAAAACGACAGATCCTTCTTCTCCCTCAAGAGGAGATGTTCATTAGTCAAACCCAAAATAGAGTCGTACGTAGAGTTGGATTATGTCACTTGCTTTTCTAGGGTCAGATGTCATAACCCCATGCTTTCTAAAGGGATTGCTATGTACTTGCTCAACGACTGACTCAGAAAAAGGCTTGTACAACCCAGCAATGTGTGCTCAGTCTCCAGGCACTATTGACAGAAGGATTAGTCTGATAAAAAAGACCAACCAGGTCTTTTGTGGATTAGCAGTTGGGGGAACTTGGAAGTCTTCCTTGTCTGACACTGTTTGGACTTCCTAGTGTCTGTCTGTAGACGGAAGACACTGGGCCCCTTCCTACTCTGAAGCCCCCTTGTGAATACAATGGGGAATCTCAGGCCTTCCCCTTTCTTGTGAGTGGGGAGCCGGAAAGCCTTTCATGTGAAGGGACTGGGCTTCTTTCTTGTATGCTTTGTCATGCCAATGAAGTTACTGAAGTGAGGGTGACAGGTTAGAAGTGTATCAGGAACAATGAGGGGAATGGTGCCTCCTCCCGTCTGATTCCTTTAAAGATTTGATTTTTCTATGCCAAATGGAGAACTTTCACTGTCCTGTCTCTTAGTTTGGCAGGATAAGGGAAAGGTTAAAGAGATTACTGCTTTCATGGAAGACTTTTTTTGTCCAGAGAGGAGAATCAGACTTCCCTTTCATCCCCTACTCTTCGAGTCACACCCCTTGAACCAGTGGTACGAGTAGTCAACATGCAGACCTGGGCAAAAGGCTGATTCCATAAGGATATGAAGACCCTGAGCCCAGAGTCACTGCAATTTGCTCAAAACCTTCTGAGCCTTGCATCACCCACCGTTCTCTGTCACCTTCCAACTTTCTATGCTCTGTGGAATCCCATTCCTCTCCAAGGGCCTGCTGTAATAGCCCCTCTTCTAGGAAGTCTTTGTTTATCTCAATCCACTCTTTGCCTGAAAATGTTATAACTCCTTCTGGGCTTTTCTCCTCTCTCAATATCACCTTTCTTCATCTTATCACATTGCATTACAATTATTTGCTTGAACTGTTTTCATTTTCTGGAAGATTGGAAACTCTTTGTGTTATGCACCTCTCTGTGCCCAGTACCTAACTTGTATCTGCAACATAGCAGGTGCTCAATAAGTATTTGTTGAATAAATGAATGAATAGATGGATGAATGCATTATAGGAGCAACAATTGCAGATAAAATCCAGGAATTACTGTTGTCACCTGTCTTTAGAGAAGAGCAACCTCTCACCTAGGCTCAGAAAATGAATTATGACTGGCAAAAGGCTGCAATCTTCTAACTATACTTCACAAGTGATTGAACTAGGAGGGAGCATATATCCATTTCTCACTCGTGAAACATAAAGGAAGCCTCTGGAAGGCTTCTAGAAAGGTATTTGCTTTCCTAATAAAAAAGGACAGAAACATCTTATGTTCCCCTTTCTCCTTCTTGTCTTCAGCATCTTTTTGTTTCTAGTGCCTAATTTACTATTAGCACATAGGCTCAGTAAATATTTGTTAAATGAGTGAGTTAATGAATACTAGAGCAATAAGCACTACCTTGCTCAGTCACTACCTTAAATGTGGATGTGGTGGCTGGTGCTGCAGGAGTCATCTTGTGACCATGAAGGAAAGGCCAAGCATCCTAGATATTTCTTGGGCTACTGAACCAACAACATCTAGCTTCTGTTCTTCTAGACTTTTTGCTATGTGAGAAAAGCAGACCCCTATTGATTTAAATCACCATTAGGGTGTTTTGTTACTTACACCCAAAACATCCTAAGTAATACAAGGATTATATTCTTTTCATTGTTGCCTCCTTACCACTTACTGTGATCATCCACCCCTCTCCTATGGGTGCATCTCCACAGTACTGAGAGACTTCACAGTTCCATGGCGGAGACACCCTTAGATTTTCTAAGCCTATAAATTTCTACATTAAGTCTTTTAGTGTGACTTATTTGTTCACAAATCTATCTGAAGACTGAAAATAAAATGATTTTAATGTATCGTGTTTCCTGCTGTATTGGAGGTTCTGATAAGTATGCTGGAGCACCAAAAAAAAAAAAAAAAAGAAGATAGCAGGCTACTAACACTGAATAATCATGAATGCATTGCACTTTCCATTTTTCGGCAGTGGGGAAACCCCAGCCCCTTGACCTCCTGCCACTTCTCGTTTCCTTTTGACTGTGGAGGCTAAGCTCTCTTGCTCTTACTTGGTCTCGGTCCCTGGCAAGTTTTAGAAATAATATCACTGGAGAAATGACAAAGAAGTAAAATAAAGTCTTTATCGTTCTATTTCCTCATGAATGAGCTTTATAAATTTAAAACAACAACAACAACAACAACAAAACATTCTTATTCAGGTTGACAATATAAGAACAGATCAAAGTGTTTTGTGAACAGCTTATTTACTCTAGGGGAAATCCATTCACTGACTTGCCTACAACTTTCTCTCTCTTTCTTCCCCACAACAGCTCTTCCTCTTTAATCCCACCCCCAAACAAGACTGTAGATTGGACTCTCTAACAGTGCGACAGAGGAGATTAGTAAACTGATGGATGAGGTATCCGCTCGACTTTTATTTTTGTCCATTGTGGCCTACTGAGACGAATACATTCTACTCAGTAGATGTCTTGTTTTCCTGCACTTTTAAATAAGATATTTGTGATAAATGTGATTACATATCAAAACTACATTCATTAGAGTAAACTAAGATGCTATATCTCAATTTTTTTTATTAGCATAGATGGCTTCTCTCACATTACTCCTTCATATTTCTTGAAGCTAGATCATTCAACAGGTCTACAAGAAGTTAAAGTGAAGCAACTATGATTAGAAATAACACTTTGAGTACCACATGTCTTCTCGACATGAAATTAAGTTGACTTATGTGATAAAATGTTTACCTTTCATCCAGAAAGAAAGAGTTTATGGTCACTATGCAAGATTCATCATATAAAGATGAAGGACGGTTGAGAAAATCCTGAAGCAGGTATTATATGTTAACATTTATCGTATAACAATGTGTATATTTTTATAGTTTGCATGAATGAATCATTGGCTACTAATGAATCATTGGCTTCTGTGTGGTTGTTACCAGAAACCAGATATTAATTACATGATCATTGCCTCACCAAAAAAAAAAAAAAAATTAAATCTTCTCAAGTCTGATAATAGTGGCAGAGTTGTCTCTCAAAAACCTTCTGGAATATACTTTTTAAAAATCTAGTTAACCATCAAGAAGGGTTCTGAAATGATAGGTAAAAGAGGGGAAAAAATCTCAAGTGTATGTCCCTAAACTTTTCAGAATGAGGAAGGAAAGGAGAGAACAAGAGAACAAGGGAGGAAGCCAGAGATCCTGGATGCTTGGGTCTGCCATGCCATATGGACTCCCTGGACTAAAGCCATCTGGAGTGGAACAGATTGTTTCAGGCTGTTAAAGTTGCCAGATCACAGAATTTCTGGGATTTCTCTCTATTCCCTGGGGCAGGCTAGAAATTTAATTCTCAGCATATCCTAGTAATAGGGTGCAAAGTGTGTGTCTTTAACCAAGGAAGGTAAAGGATCTCATCTTTACCCAATCTTGACTAGAATTCTAGAAAAGTAACTCTTTGAAGAGAACAGAAATTAATGTCAGAAAGTTTGAGAAACACATTATTCCATCCATGGAAGTTGTATAAAGGACAGAGCAAATTAAAAGTTGCTGAGACTTATATGATTTGAAAAAAAACCTTGTTTTTCTCAGTATTATGCTTATTTGATTCATAGAACCTTCTAAGGTTTGAATTTGGGGAAATATTTCTAATAGAGCGATAGGCAATAGATCTCTTTTCTACAACTGCCTCTACAGGCTTCCAGAGCCACCACTCAGAGATATGCAAATGTAAAGCAAGTTCACTGGCTATTCTTGGGAAAGACCAGACTCCACCATGCTGACTGGGAAGTTGGATCTTTTTCAATAATATCAGTTGGATGTGGCTTTTAATGGGGCATATGCTTTTGAAGATTCAATTTCAGTTAGGAAAACTGCTTCCTTACTCAACATGAATTTAGGCAACCTAGATTTTAGATAGGCTATAAGAAGTCCCTTATGCTGGAAGACTGGAATAGCCAAAGCCCAACCTTGGCCCCTCTCTGAAAGCCCCAAACCTGAACCACTAACCCAAACTTTGGGAAATATGACATCAGACCATTGAATTCTCAAGTCTTTTATATGATAGAGGGCAAGGTCACAGAGGTGGAGATATCCCTAAAAGAAATAAATGTATTCAAGTAATCATAACTTTGGGAAGCAGTTTTTATGCAAGGAAAGAGAAGGTAAATCTAATTAAAGGGAGAAACTTTCCCCTTTTTTTGATCTGTAAGAGGTTGGGTCTGCATTCCAGTGAGGGAAACATGAACATGCTATGTAGGGGAAGAGGAGGGCTGCCTCCCACTTAAGGAAGACAAGTAGGTCCTGCAACATGAATGCTCACAGAGAAAGAAGAAGACGAGATGAGTATCCCAATGGTAGATTGGGTGATGGATAATGTAAGCAATCCTGTCTGCAGGCCTCTGGGATTTAATTGACTTCTCATAGTCCCAAGCCCTAAAAGTTACTGCCTGGTCTCAACGTCTACTGTGGAAATTGCAGGAAGGGTATGTGCGCACACTCAGGCTGAAGCAGGACAGAGAGATAGAACAGGAAATTGACCACGCAGTGGGGTAAGAGCAAGAGCCGTGGTCCGGGGCCAGACAACTGGAATAGGCAACAAATGACCAGAGAGATATGCAGAATACTGGTTTAAAAAAAAAAAAAATGAGGCCCCAGATGATTGTGAGAGAAGCTTTAGAGTGATGAGTCTGTAATATTTGGGACACATGTTCAATACCAGACATCGTTCATATAGTTTTCTGACAAATAAGGAATCAGCAGTGGTTCTAACGAAAATACCATCTTGATAGAAATGTCCATTATGATTTCTCATGGCCGAGGATGACAATCTAAATGGTGGTAGGTATTTTTGAGTGTGCTGGGGAATTCCAAAGGAGAGATTAAAGGCAAGAAAAAATATGAACGTGTAAAGGAAAGTCATTTACTTGGACGTAACTGCCTCTGTTATTTCAGTGTTGATAAGGTATCATGACGTTGTTTTGCAGAATCACTTTAAAGTCAGTGGTATATTACACACTTTGTGATCAATCCTCTTAACGTCGGTTGTCAGTCCTCTATGCCTTCTCCTTAAAGGGTGTTAAATAGCAAACATTTTTTAAAACTAAAATGAAGAACATTCTCCAATAGTTCCAGAGATTGATTGGCTATTTTTTTACTAAAGACTGTGTTCTAGAACTTAAGGACCCAAACATAAACCTACTATGGATTCTCTACTTTTAAATTTAACAGTATAATATAATTGTCCTGTGTAAAGAATAGTAGTGAAATAGCTGACCAGATTGAACTGGATATTCTGACTCATTAAAGGAAAAAAAGCAAGTAACTCTGTACATGCAATTTAAAATTAGTTGGAGCCAAGACAAAATCAAACTACTTTCACAGTGCGTTAACATTTAGGACACAGTGAATATTAACTCAGAATTCACTACCCATGAGGGAGTTCTGTGGACCAATTTGCTTAAATTCAGAGGCTAAAATACCTTTTTTAAAAAATGTCAAACGTGTGTAGGATACAAAGGAAAAGAACAAGGTAAATGCAATTAGCAAAAATAGAAAATTAGAGAAAGTGAAATTTTGGCATTTGTATTTTGACCTCACGTAGAGATAAGTAGGGCTGTGAGTCAACTGAGCATAAGGACTTTGCGTCCAAGTCTTGCCTTACACGATTGTGCTCTGGAAGCTTCCATGGGAGGCATATGTGCGATCGGCTTGATTATATTGGCTGCCTCAGGCTTGCCAGCAAGGGACGTTCATGAATAGTGATGGTGTCCCATATTTCAAAAGCTTACATGGGGAATTATGTTCGAAGGCCACTAACCACACAGTTTTTAACCCAGAATAAGTTATTTACTTCTTAAGTAGTAATAAGTAACATTTAAAGAGACTTATGATCAACTATGTTGATTCTGTGGTATGCCTGTGAGACTCTCTGTGGGTTTTCTATTTTTTCTGACTTGAAAAAAAATTTTGTGTTTTTGTATCTTAATTATTTCAAGGTGTTCCTTAAACAACAAAACAGGTCACTCTGAGGAAAGATCACAGTAAAGAACTAGATTTTATCCACTGAAGTCTATCAATGTCATTTATAAATTGAATGAAAAAGCTATAAAAGCAACCCAAATTAAAGTCTATGGGAAAGGGCATTAGTCAGTATGTGTCAAAAGACTTTAAAATGTATATTTTACTCTAGGAGCCTCTCATAAGTAAACAATGATGGATCTCGCAGACGTAGTAAGGAGGTTCATTGTAGCACTGTTAATAACTATAAACATCAAGAGCAACCAAAAGTTCTAGCAGTAATGGATTGAGAAAATAAATTATGGTACAGTCAGATGATAAAATAATCTACCAGTCACTAAAAATAATGTTAGAGAAATGTCTTTATTGACAATGGAGAACTGTTCACCATATGTTCTTAAGAGAAAATTCAAGTTACACACAGAACACCTAGTGCAAAACTACTTTTATTTATAAATGTGTGGATTGAAAAGTGGAATTATACACACAAAGGTGTGAAAGTGGTTAACATTGGAAGGGTGGAAGAATGGATATTTTTATTTCTCTTTGTTTTTTTTCTGACTTTTCCATAATAAGTATACATGGCTTTGACAATAATGAGGGGCAAACATTTTTAGTGGCAAAATAATAAGCACTTTATGAAGCAATTTTTTTAATTTGAATAATTCATTTGCAGTTAATATTTTTAAAATTTAACTATACTGGCATTTTTTTTTTTTTAATTTTCCACAATGACTGATGGACCTGTTGGCATTTGGAAGGAGGGATCAATATGCTGGACACTCCACACAAGGAAGAATTGTCCCACCAACTGATGTCTCTTGATGGGTATCTCTCCACATGGAGGGGGGATACATAATTAAACACAAAACTGTGGTATTGTGCATAGATTCCTTTCCATTCACAATTTTCATTAGTGTTATTACATATAAAATTTATCTGGAAATGAAGGAATCAATGACTTACCATGCAAATTCTTTTGGAGGCTGCTGTGTAAAAGATCTGAACTGAAAAAAAAACTAAAAAAATCTAAATGTGGGAACAGAGAGTTTATTCAAAAACATCTTTAACTCCACTTCTTCCGAGCACTGTGCTGGGTGTGAAAAGCTGAATAAAATACGGTCCTCGCTATTAAAAAGCACATGGTAACTCTATGTAAGAGACCAAAAATATCAGGTAGAAAGAAGCAATGCCATAAATGAGAGTGTTTGTGTGTGTGTGTGTGCATACGTGCTTGTGCAAGAAAGAAAAGGAAGGAGAGAGACAGAGAGAGAGACAGAGAGAGACAGAGAGAGAGAGACGGAGAGAAACAGAGAGAGAGAGAGAGAGAGAGAGAGAGAGAGAGAGAGGACATAGAGATCAAAGAAGCAGTTTGGAAAAAACAAACTTACACCAGTAAGAATAACTGCTGAGAAAATTTGGTCCCCAAGCTGGCTTCTGAGACCCCAGGGGAAGCACTATCTTTTCATATTCTGAGCAAACCAAGGAAGCTTACAGTTACCAAATGTCAAGTGCAGCCTTGAACTAACTCCTAGTCATCCTGTGGTGACTCCAAAGTAGTGCCAAAGGAACCCCATGTTCCCAAGACCATCTCAAAACCTCTCCCAAATCCCCAAATTAATTCAGTGCCCACAGAATTTCTGATCTTTGAAGTCTTTATTAAAGAACTGATATGTGGAGGTACCCACTGAATAATGGTCCTACTTATCCATCTGTCTATCCATTTATCCATTCAATCAATGAACATATACTAAGCACCTTGGTGCCAACACTGGGAATGCAAATAAGAGGAAGACCCAATCTTTACTCTCTAGGTGGGAATGGATGGGTAAACTAGTAAGTACACAAAGGATTGCAAGCACCATGAGAGGAGAGGAGGTAAGAATGAAGAAATAGAAAGCTGCATGGGCACAAAGGAAGGAGGAAGAGTCGATTCTATTTGGGACAGTGAGAAAAAGCTTCATGGAAGAAGTAAACCTCCAAAGATCTGTAGGCAGAAGATGAAGAGACGCTAACCTAAATGCTTTGGTTTTCCCAAGTATGGTAGTCATGACTATTGATTCCAAGTGACTGAGACCCAACCTGAGCCAGCTAAGGAGAAAATGGGAATGTATTGATTCATGCACCTAAAGAATACTTCTAGCCCCAGAGAAGGTCCAGTTGTCTTCATGCATTGACTCCACTGCTATGGCTTAGCTTTTCCAGTGAATGTCATAAGAGTAATACTTGTATTCATTTTTTTTTTCAAATTTCTGATTCTTTCTTTCCCATGCTGTTAGAGACCAAATTGTGTCTTCCCCAAAATCCATATGGTGAAGTATTAACTCTCCGTACCTTAGAATGTGACTGTATTTGGAGATTAAGACCGTTAAAGAGGTAATTAAGGTTAAATAAGATAACGAGGCAGGCCTTCATTCACTATAACTGCTGTCCACATAAGAATAGAAATAGATACCAGGGGTGCACGTGTACAAGGAAAGGCCACAGCGAGAGGCCCTCTGCAAGCCTTGGGGAGAAGTTTCAGAAGCATCTGAAACAATTTCTTCAGACACCTATATCTTGGATTTCCAGCCTCCAGAACAATGGCAAAAAATATATATATATACATTTCTGTTGTTTAAGCTGCCCCGTCTGTGGCATTTTGTTATGGCAGCCCCAGCAAACTAGTACATATGCTCATCTAAGACTTTATCTTCCTACAAACACCAAACTTAACGTGTCCAAGACTGCCTGATTGAAGGCCTAGGCAGAAAACTGCCCTGACATCTGGGTGCATTGGAAAGGGCAGCACTCTGGAGACAGGCCTGCCACCACTGCTCACTGACCCTGTTTTCTCAAGCAAATCTTTTAACTCTTGGGAGCCTCAGTTGCCTAATCTGACCAATGGGCTGAACATATTACCTTAACACACTGATCAGTGGAGCAGGAGCTGCACAAGATCGGCCAAGTGTATTAAACCACTTCTTCAAGTAATAAATTAGCTGCATCCTGCCAAAAACAATTCTAAATGATGAGTATGCATGGACCTTCTAATCCACAGAATACTTGACAGTTGCCATCAGACCAGAAGGAGTGTCTTCTTTTCCTTGCAAGCTTTCAAAGAAGGAGATAATTTCACCCCCATTAACCACTGATGAAAGAAATCAGGCCCTGTAGGCAGGTCACTTAGAGACAACGATATACTTGCTGGCAGACTTATCACTCTCCAGCTCATGCGCGCGCGCGCACACACACACACACACACACACAAATGCCTAGTGAATTTGCTATGTATTTATGTTGTTGTGACTGTTCCGGTGTGCATGCCTGGAACATCACCTTTCTCTATGGCTTCAATCAGTGTATGAGGGTTTGAATATGAGAGAGAATCAGCTCAGTTTTTGCTTAACTCCCTGAGTGTGGCTCTATGAATTTCTTAGTTAAGGCCTTTAAAATTTATGTATTAATATTTTTCAATTTTTTGTGTACGCATATCTTTAATTTGCCATACCCGGGACAAGAATGACAAACAACACTGTGAGCTAATGAAATTGTGAGGTGTTTTCTGTTGGAACTGGAACTTTAGCTAGGCCGAGGGGTCTAGACCGCAAGACAATCTAGGAGGTGAAAGACATTCTCCACCGCTGTGAGAAAAGGCCTGTTGGTGGCACAGAAAGGCAGCAGCTTGGCTGAAGCAGAGGATTATTTCTGAGAAATGGTTGGAGGAAGTAAAATAAGGTGACAAGGGTAAGAGGATAATAGACAGCTTTGCAGGTCAGAGGAGATGGCTTTACCCTGCAACAGGGACCCCAACAACAAACACCCTGTAAGTGCCTAAGCCTCTACAGTTTTCAAAGTGCCCGCTCCTGCATTATCTCACACATATTATCACAACAATGGACAAATGGGAGAGGAGGGACTTAGGGGAGTGGGGCTTTGTATTCGAAGCTCCTTCCTTCCTATCTTCGCCTCCCCTGTAAAGAAAGGAGTTTTGTAGGGAGAGAGCCATTTACGTTTGGTCACTACAGAAGCATTCTAACTTCAAGAATAAAAGATCAGTAAATAACACATGATCTGATTGTCTCGTTGAATCAGTTTCATTTTTTTTCATTCACTACAGTACTATGAGGCATCAGCACTGCACAGATGAGAAAACCAAGATTCTGAGAGTTAAATAAGGTGTTCAGACTCTAATAGTCTGAGCAAGAATCGCAATGATGAGGAGAGTGGAGGCAAGCAAAGAGTGACTCGTAAGTATTTAGAGTTAAGGGGCAGAAGCCAGTGGAGAAGAAAAGACTGAAAAAGCCAAGTGGCAAAGGAGTTAATTGAGGAAAAAGGGAGCCCTGGAAGGTAGGGTGGAGGAGGCGGTGTGGCTGAGGGCAGTGATTGGTTAGCCTTGATGAGGTGAATGGACAGCTCTTTGCCTGAGACTGTGAGCAAAACTGAGTGATAATTAGAAGGAAAGAATACCCCTAAGGGGAGGGTAGATGTGGGAACTTCCTCTGGTTGGCCTCAATCTCATTAGCAAAAGAGGAGGTGAAGTAGTGTGCTGGGATCTAAGGGCCTGGGGGCTTCAGCAGAAAAGAGAAGTCTGGAATACCTTCTGTGAGGCGTCATCAAAAGAGGACAAAGAGATGCTTTGCACATGGAGATAAACAGCAGGAATTCATACTCCCACCAGGCCAGGATGGGTGTAGTGAACAGTGGTTCTGTTTTTCCAGACTTTTGGAAAAGTAAAAGAAATGTGTGAGTGTGTGAGTGACACCGAGAGGCGATTCCGGTTCCCCATAGGAGCTGATCCTGCATTTACACTCTAAACTGACATAGACGAGAATTTAGGGACACATCTGATCTCCTTGTTTAAGTGCTGTAACCTCTAGGCAAGAATGATTTTTAAAAGTCTGCATTTCCTTACCCCAAACAAACAATACTACAGGTTGCTTTCCCACAATTCACCCAGCTCTATGTTAGTTAACCCTGTCTCAGTCATGCGCACTGTCACCAACTTAGAATTCAAAAGAAATTAGAGCAGATCCAAGAAAATTCAACTTGTGGAAAATACGAGTTTTAATGAAAATTCGCAGTCTTGCCCAGGGATCATCTTCAGTCTGATATTTGCTATTACATTAATGAATAGAAACTTTACATTGGAATGGCTAAAGTCATTCTGTGAGAAGTTAAAGGATTTGTATGCTCACCAATAGGTTGTGAGAGTGCGTGCTTGTGCCAGCAGCGCACATAGGAACCGAGACGCTGTGATGCAGCAGCATGTCTGTGATGAAACCTGCCCTCTGTGATACCTCACTAAAGCTGTCCTATGCACGTATGCTATATGCAGATAATTTTGAGTGAAAAATAAAAGCTCCATTTAAACAAAACAATGTTTATGCTCAAGAAAAATAAAAGAGAAATTATTAACCAAAAAGTGTACATTATTAACACAAGGCAATAGGATGCATTAGCTCAAGAAAAAGTTTAAGTATCACAAGTAGTTCAATTGCCATGCAGATTTCAATTTAAAATGAACATTTGATATATATACAATGGAATATTTACTCAGCTATAAGAGATGAAATACTGCCATTTGCAACAACGTAGTTGGACCTTGAGATAACCATGCTAAGTGAAATAAGCCAGACAGAAAAAGTTGAAAACCACATGATATCACATATATGTGGGATATAAACCTAAAAACAACAAACAAACATGATGAACAAACAGAGACTCATAGACATGAACCATAGACTAGAGGGTAAGGGGGAGAGGGGAGGTAGATGGGATTAAAAAGGGTTGGATATGTGGTGACGGAAAGAAATCTAACTATGGGCAGTGAAGATACAATGCAAAATATTTATGACTCGCTATTGAAAAAATAAAAAATAGATTTAAGAAATAAAAAGAAAAGAAAATGGACATTCAGAGATTTCCTGATCCACTAATTTAATTAAAATTTTAAAACACAGCAAAAATTATCAAGGAAAGAATTGAATGACATCAAAAATTATATTAGAGTAAAATTTGGCTCTTTAAAGCTATCAGTATATAATTATTAATTTTTGACATTTAGAGTTTAAAATTTGACATTTCTTTATTGCATTTTTGTAATTTTATATCTGGGCAATTTATGGTATGAACACAATACATTATAATGCCAAAATAGTACACTCAGGTTGGAAGTTAAATACTCTAACCTGCTCGCTCACTCATTTTCTCTACCAGAGTGTTTAAGTGTTCACTGAGTTCCTAAAGAAAATAAGGAATAACTTTAATAGTAATTTATATTCTTAGATTTTAAGGTACTTCCAATAAATAAACATCAAATTTTGACAGGTGAAAATTCTAGTTAAGTGATGTGTATTAATGAAAATGTATAAATGCAATGATGAATCTGTGTTCCTGACTTTCACATCTCTACTTAACACAGTAAACTTTTGTTAAGCGGTATGGTTTGAAGGTTAAATTCAAATTGTCGCTAGTTTGATTTTGTAATTCCACTTCTGAGAATGTAGTCTAAGAAAATAATTCTAAAAACAGAAAAAGTTTCATGCTCAAAGATATTTACGCGGTATTGTTTATAACTGAAAAATTTTAAATAACTAAAATGTCCAGTGGTAATTGGGAATGTAATTTAAAGTATATCAGCTCCATGGAATGATATGTGGCCCTTTTTGCATATAAGAGTCACATTACTGGGACATCTCATGGCCTAGCGTGAAGATCATTATGTCTGGATCATTTCTTCAAGGATATCTAAAAAAGTCAAAGAGGGTGCATCTTTTTTTTTTTCTTTTTTTTTTTTTTTGAGACAGCAAAAGGTGATATTCTGATGTCTGATGTCTGTTTCTCTTATGATTTATTCTCACCTGTTAGTTTTGAAAGTATGATCAAATAACTCTTGCATGCTTAACACAGTGCCTGGAAATTCTGCCAATATGTCTGTGTGTTATAGAGTTGACTCTTGTTAACCAGAGAAAGGGGAATATGGCAAATTTCCTATTCTCAAATTGTTTGTGCTCTCGTTAGGCTGGCGCACTAGAAAAAAAATTGTTGAAAACATCATTTAATGGTACTTTAAAATACAGTATAAATGAAGTGCATAAACGCTGAGAGGCTTTAGCATAAAGGGGCTAATCAAAGTCACGTGGTGCTAATCAAGGCCGGCTCGGGAGGTGAGGACCGGTCAGGACCCGCGCAGAGCTTGAGGCTGTAAAGTTTTAAGGGGCAAGAACAAAGTACAGTCGCTGATTCAGTCGGTGGCATATTTGCTCACTTCATAGTCCGCTTCTTACATAAGCTGTTAGTGAATGGAAAACAAACGCAAACGCATCAAGTCTGTGAACAGATGGTGCTTCTGTGTGAAGGAAAAATGAGGGTGAGAGGGACAGCAAGTTTTAAAAAGATCGCTCTCTCCCCTTTCCCCCATTGTCTGCCCAGTTTCCTCCTCGACCTCCTCCCGTTAGCCCCATCTTTCTCTTCGGCTCCTCCCACCTTTGTTAGGATGAAAGATGTTACAGGTTGGAGAGACAGAAGATGAGGCTTAATCCTAAATCTCCTTTGTGCGGTTTAGCCAACTCTTGCCTCCCAAAGTAAAATAAAGAGGCAAAGACAGCTAAAAAATGACAGTGAGGCCATGCACAAAGATCACAGGGCATATGGTGACCTTCCTTTCTCCCAGCCCAGTTGAGCCGCATTGCGGGCGGGGGCGGGGGTGGGGGGGTTGTTTTGAAATATCATTTGGACGCTATTGTTTGTCTGAGGCCCAGAAAAAATGTGATCGTCTTGCTGAGCTGGAAGGAAGAAGAATCTAAAAGGGATTTATGGAAATGCATGGAAATTTTGCCAAAATGTCAGCGTACTAATTGCCTGCTGAATTACATTTGAGGCAGCTCCATCTCTGTGTATGAGTTTGAAAGTACATGTGTACTTTTGTATTGTCCCTTCATTCTTCTTGCCTTGTTTTGGATCATGATTACAGTAACCGGGTGTGGTATGGGTTACACTGAGAGCTTTATGCTGTGGTAGCAATGACCACACAAATAAGATTTTCCACGGTAGTGCCTATTTCAAATGTTCTGTTTCTGTGTGTCTATTTAGCAGTCTCCTATTTGTCAGACCATATGTTGCCTAGGTTTTTTTATTCCAAAAATAAATTACTATTGGTCTCTTGTTTATTATGAAACAAGTACATAGTAGGCATGAGTAAATATTGTGAGAAGGAAGGAAAAATAGAAGATATGAATGAATGAATGAATGAATGAAAGTGCTACACTAGGAAGTGTCAGGAGGCTTAGACTTTAGTTCTACTTTACCACTAACTACTCATGTGGCACTTGGCCAAGAAAAGTAACCATCTGGGTCTTTGGTTTCTTTATCTAGAGAATGTCTAGATAAACCTAATTTATTTCTGAGAGCCATCCAGATCCCCAAATCTGTATTCTAATAATAGAGGGCTTCATCTGACATTGTAAAGGTCTTTTTCTTGGTTCCTGGTGTCATTACACAATTACTTAATTGTGACTAATCTGATTTACCAGTCCTCTACACAGACATTAGCAATGACTTATAAGTCGCTCTATCTATGGTAGGTGGCCAGCCCCAAACTGGAAGTCATTAAAAGAATAATCCGTATTGGGGAAAATACAAGCAGAAACTGAATCACTTAGGTCTATTGCATTTCATTAAGAAGAAAACAGATATTAGCTTTAGGGCAGAGGCAATACCAAGGTATAAAGGCAAAGGTCAAAGAAAACAGTTAAGAATTTGAATAAATGATTCAAGAATAATATACTCAGTGAATAGAAAGACATAAAAGTGAAGTATAAACAGTTTGGGGCTTGCACGGGGCTGTTCTATAATGAAGACAAGACTTCTGAACTTACAGCCAAAGAAAGAATGCCTTCGGATTAACTGTCCTCACTCAAAATGTGGTCCAAGTTATAAGAGAAGAAGACATAGAGAGTGTTTTTGAAAATAATTTTTTTTCTAATATTTTCTTTAGCTGGAACAAGTGTTGCAATCTAATGCAGTAGTTAAGCAAAAGCTGATAGAGATGTAAGAAATTTACTCCTTCAAAGGCCAAGAGCTCTGTCACTCACACACACACACACACACACACACACACACACCCCACAGCAAACGGAAGGAGAGCTCCCTGAGGACTATGAGGAGAAGGAAATTGAAGAAATTAGCTCCATGTACACGTTTTGGGGCTACATCTCCTAGGGAGGTCCCCACAGTACTGCTATACAGAGAGCAGAACAGCTATATTGAGCAAGCAGTATGTGCTATTTACTACATTAACAACATAATTAAAGTTTCCTTTACTTTTTAATAACATTCTCATTTTTTAAATTCTCTTCTTATTTAATGCTTTTCACTGATCAGTTGGTAAATTTATATGAGGAATTTTTTTCTTAGAATTAATAATTTTTTTAAAGGAAGACAATGAGAAAAAAGAGAAAAAAAGAAAGAAGGGAAGAGGAAAGATGGTGGGGAGGGAGGGAGGGTGGGAAGATAATTGGCTGCAACCCTTCTACGCTCCTGTGTAAAAAATCTTTGCAATTTCTAAGTCTAGCCTCAGAGTATGATTTCTTGCTAAAATCCGAAGCTATGGTCCTGGCCAGAAGAGTACACTTCCAGTCAGGAGGACATAATTCTGAAACTATCTTTAGTATCCGTTGAAGTTCTCAGGGAAGCATCCAGAGGTTTAAAAAGCAAAGCAACTGAGTTTTTGTATGGCACCACTGAAGCGAAAAAAATAAGTTGTCATTCTGCTACTCTCCACTCGCCACTCCCTTCTTGCTTTTAAAAACTCGATAAAATGAAATAAAATGTTTTCTAAAAAACATGTTTTCCACTTCAGACTTTGTACAATTTTACTAGTTCTGTCATTGATCTAAGTATCTATTCCATTAATACTACTACTACTAATAATAGCTATCATGTATTGAGCACTCAAAATGTGGTCTATGTGCCAGATAGTGTCCTAAGCATTTTACATATGTTAACTGATTTAATCCTCACAGCAATTGTATCAGGAAGTTACCAAATATTAGTTCCATTTTGCAGATGAAAAAATTGAGGTAAATGAGGTGAAGTGACTAGTCCAGGTCACATGACCAGAACCAACCACAGGCATTTTGGCTGCAGTGTCTGTAATCCTGACACTGCTTGATGTTGAAAGCTTTTTGCTGGATTTCAACCTCCCTATTTTCGCTTATCTTCTTTCTTGTTAAACCACACATAATACTCCAGCTTTTATTTCTTCAGTAAAAACTGGAATCAGTATCGGGTAAAAAAAAATACACACGTAGAGTAGTTCAAAGAAATTCAAGTCTGAGAAAGCTCTAAAAGCATATTTGTTCATTTTAAAGGATTTTCAGCAAAAAGTTAGTGTTTTTAATCTCGACTCCCATATGTTTAAAATAAAAGGCTTTTATTAGAGCAAGTCAATGAACTAAGATGTAAATGTTAAAAAAAAGAAAAGAAAAGAAACAAAGAAAAAGAAAAAGAAAAAGAAAAAAGACTTCTGAAAATGACCCAGAGCTACTGTCTTGGAACAAAATGATAAACAGTATCACAAATATAAACAGTTTTTAAAAATGCCAAAAGAGTTTTTGGGTTTAGTTTGGATATTTTTTACATCTACCTCTAATCAACAGGGATGGCCATTATTAACATTTTGCAGCATTTCCTCCGACAAGCATTAATATTTCTAACCACAACCATACTGCTTACATCATTTAACTCTTAGATTATGAGAGGTTTTTTCTGGAGGTTTTTCTTGGTGGGGGGAGTTGAAGATTTTTGTGCCTTATAAATAGCTCCCATAGTCATGGAAGAAGGGAATCATATCAATGTGTCAAAAGAAAGTACCCACAGCACCAAAAAAGCAAAAAGTTTTATGAAGAAGTTAGTTCTGATTCAAATATAAGTATACATTTGATATCATTGAGATTTTACCATTTTTTACCTATAGAACAGACCTCTGCAGCATCAGAACAATTTGCCAGGAAAATAGCTAGGTTCTAGTTATTGAAACAAACAAAATTCCAATTAGATAAGAGTTTTAAGATTGTGAAAATGAACAAAAGAAATTAACCATTGGAGATGTCTAAGTTTTAAACTTTAACACAATTTTTGACCCTACGGTCAAAGATACAGCTTCATTTGATCATTTCCTTTCTTGAGTTTCTTGAATAGGTTTGGTACAACTCAACCACTCCCAGAATATAGTTCAATGAACTTTTTAAAAATATCCTAGTCTACAGCCATGCCACCCTGAATATGCCCGATCTCCTCTGATATCAGAAGCTAAGTAGGGTCGAGCCTGGTTAGTATTTGGATGGGAGACCACTTAGGAATGCCAGGTGCTGTAGGCATTAAAAACAAACAAACAAACAAACTAACTAACTAACTAACTAACTAACTAACAAATACATAATAAAAATAATAAAATATCTTAAGTTGGTTGTTGAATAAGAATGAGAGAGAGAGAGAGAGAGAGAGAGAGAGAGAAAGAGAGAGAAAAAGTGAGAGAGAAAGAGACTGGTAAAATCCATAAATCTCTGTGAAATTCCCAATGCATGAGGAGTTCTTAGAAAGTATTGATAATGTTTGAGGGCATCCACTTTTTCTGGTATGTCCCTCAGTATAAATGTCATATTTGTTCATTGCGACCTATGTGGTTCAGGTGAATGTGTGTGAATTATAATGGGATTATAACTTTGTGGGTGGTATGGTATAACCCAGCAGTTCTTAACCCTAGCTTCTTGGTAGAATCATTGGGCGAGTTTCTTTAAAATGCTGATGACCTGGCCCCAGCCCAGACCAATTCCTTCAGAGTCTCTGGGTATGAAACAGGGATAGTGGTGTTTTTTAACTCCCGGAACATACTACTATGTAGCCAGGTATGAGGCACAATGGCACAGAGAAACTGTACAGGCTTTGGAGCCAGCTGGTGCTGAGTTCAGAGACTGGCCATGCCTTGATTAATTTTGCAAATTTGAATCATTTTCCCAAAGAAGACATAGAGATGGCCAACAGACATATGAAAAGATGCTCAACAACACTAATCATGAGAACAATGCAAATCAAAACCACAATGAGATATCACACTACACCTGTCAGAATGGCTATTATCTAAAAGGCATCAAACAACAGGTGGTGGTGAGGATGCAGAGAAAAGGGAATCCTCATGCACTGTTAGCAGAATTGTAAATTGGTGCAGTCACTCTGGCAAGTGATATGAAGTTTCTTCGAAAAAGTAAAAATAGATCTACTATATGACCCAGTAATTCCACTTCTGTGTATTTATTCATAGAAAATGAAAGCACTAATTTGAAAAGATGTATACACTCCTATGTTCACTACAGCCTTGTTTATAATAGCCAAGATACGGGAACAACCCAAGTGTCCAATGATAGACAAATGAATAAAGAAGATGTGGTACATATATACAATGGAATATTACTCAGCAATAAAAAAGAATACAATCTTACCATTTGCAACAACATAGATGGATCTAGAGGGTATTATTACATTAAGTGAAATAAATCAGAAAAAGACAAATACTGTATAATTTCACTTGTATATGGAATCTAAAACAAACAAAAAGCAAAACAAAAACAGACTCATAGATACATAGAACAAACTGATGGTTGCCAGAGGGGAGTGTGGTGGGGGGTGGGGGATGGTGAAAAAGATGAAGGGGATTAAGAAGTACAAATGAATAAGTAAGTCACAGGGATGTAATGTACAACGTAGGGAAAATAGTCATTCCTATCATAACTTTGTATGGTGACAGATGGTTACTAGACTTATTGTGGTGATCCCATTGTAAAGAATATAAATATCAAATCACTATGTTGTATACCTGAAACTAACATAATACTGTATATCAACTATATTTTAATAAAATAAATAAATAATGCAATAAAATAAATCTTCTTTCCTTGTCTGGAAAAGGGAAATAATACTTCATAAGGCCATTGTAACTATTAGATGAAAAAAATATGTGCAAACGCTTGGTAAATAACAGATACTCATTAATGCAAGGTTCCTTCCCTATAGATCTTCAAATTTTCTTATACTCTGAAACAAATCTAATTTTGCTAAAATATGGCATGCAATTGGAATTTAAGCCAAGGAATTTTCTTTAAAATGAGATAAATAATGTGGTCTTAAGACCACAACGGCTCTCACCTCAGTGACCTTGAGAATCCCATGGGCTTTGTGAGGAGACACAAAGAACATCTGCAAGAGCGTGCTGCTGGATAAGGCAGAGGTTGTCCGTACACGCTGTGGGCCTTATAACAGCAGTGGCCTGACACAGGGGTGTGCGAAGAGGCAAGAAATAATGAGCCCTTCTCCTTAGCAGTGATCTTTTTCCATCTTCAATTCCAGGGTTAAAACAGCAAAATCTCCCAACCCACTCCACATTCTAGAAAGGACCAGGAATTCTGTTGACTTCTGCGTTTACTTTAAAGAATTTTTTATATTTCTATTATTCTATTTTAGTGGCCTATGTTAAATACGATCCTCTCTTCCTTAATACTCTTTATTTTGCCATAATACAGTATATACACTTTGGGGTTCAAGCTTGGATTTTCACCAGTTAGAAAAAGCTCATACTGTATCTTTGGGTCAAAGACAGAAAACTTTAGCACCAACAGCCATGGCAACTGCATCAAAAGGAGGCGACTGGATTCTACTTCAAATAAGTCCACATTTCTTGTTACATCTGCGGTGCATTGCTGGACTGAAATCTGTAGCTTTTCAACATAATGTATGTCTAGATCAAACAGTATTAAATAATCATTAAAATCTGCTTTGTCCTTCTTGAAGAGCTGCTCATAGCCTCACATTGTGCTAAGGGTATTAACGGAACATTGGATATTATATAAAATGTGAATTGCAACTGTCTTGTGTGGTAGACAGTTTACTAAAGTATTATCTAGAACACATGCTATCTGATTTACCAACTTATTATCCATTAAAAAAATCCCTGGGTAAATAAATGTGTAACTAAAAGAATTGTTACTCTGTATAATCAGATGAATAGATACAAACAGGGAAGATTGCTGTCATTATGTTGTATATTGTGCTAAACAGATGCACATGATTTTTGTCAAATAGTGTGCTATATCAAACTGCTTCCTTCCGTCTAGGCTTTGCTTTTTTTTTTATCAGTAAGATGTTTTATATTTTAAATCAATCGTTGTTCTCTGTGAAGGCCATTCTTCTCCTCACTTCTGCTCCTTCTCACACCCTCTGGCCTACCACCCTGCCACAAATCTTTCAGTCAAAGGGTTTGGCACAGAATAGAAATGACAAGAAATATCAGGTCTCAAATGTGTTGCTAAGCAAGGAGTCTGCCCTTATCCTAAGGGGCATATCATGCCATAGGGCACACTGGACACTCAACTCTAATTGCAGTGACCAGAAACTGAGTCCCTGGAAGTCTGCCACTGCCCTGGATATCTGCTGTGACAGTAATGGGATAAAGTGCATCAGCATTGTCTGTGTTTGGCATTCTTCAATGGATAACAGTGGAATTGCTGTACCGATACACCCATTCCTCATTTATTCTCCAATTGGCACAAATATTTCAGGTAATTGGTAGGATTTCTAAAAGCAGACATAGTCATGCAGCAGTCATGGGGAGAAATGATAACTGAGTCTTTCCTTGCATCCACCCCCTCATTCCATCCCATCCATGCAAGAAACCGTCTTAGGTACCTACAGCATCAGGCAGCATGCTAAGAATGGAGGTGAAAGCCCCCCAGAGACTTCCATATTATAATATGGAATAATAAGTTGTGCCCAGCTCCTGTCTGAGATGCTTCTGGAGCACAGAAGAAGGGCATCTGACCCACACTGAGACCCAGCTACTGTACTAATAGTAGAAATCAGCAAAGGAGGTAAGCACTAAACTAAAAGAGTTGGGAATATCAGGGTGAATTCCAAAGTTTGGGTTTGGCGAAATGGGTAAAAACTGGTGGTATTTATTCAGATAAACAATCCTTACAATAAAACCAACATATCCTTACAATAAAACCAACATTATTTGAAATGGTTTGAATAAGTCTAACACGACAAGCAAGTAAGAGGGCTGAGGGAGTATGAATTCAGTATAGGATGTGTTACGTGTGAGAAATGGGGCTCCAAGCAGAGTCAGTGTTGGGTATGTAAATGGGCCAGCAGGAAGGCAGTCAGTGCTGTGAATGGGATTTGTGAGTTATCAGTGTAGACAGGGAGAACCCTTGGACATGGTAACATGAAGGTAAACAGAAATAGAGAAGCCGGCAACGGAGAATAGCAGACTCAGTCAGAGAGGCAGGTGGAGAATCAGGGACAGTGGCTGGGGACCGAAGCCACAACTCTGGTCTCATTGTGCTCCAGCCTAGATGCCAGCAACCCTTGCAGTATGGCTGGCTGGATCTTCATTTATTTCCTCCACTTGCTTGATTTCCTCACTCTCAGCTTTGGTTTCCATTTAACTGAATGAACAGTTATTGAGGACCAACTTATGCAAAGCACTATGCTATAGGGAATATAAACAGTGGGAAGGGGAGGGGGGATGTGATTAGGTCCCCAGACTCAAGGGGAAAGAGAGAAAGACCTAGTGTTATTGTAAGCATACCGTGGGTCACTCTGGCACCACAGCAGATATTTGCTTAAGTTTTCTTATTTAAAAGTTCTCACAACAACCAGTGTAGAAACTGTGAATAATCACATGGGCCAAAAGCAGACAAAACCTGGCTTTCAACCCTAGCAGCATCAGTTAACAATTGTGAAACTTTGCTCTAAGTTCTATTGCAAAATGGGATAATAATAGATGCCTCTGGGGTTGTCATGAGTGCTATAGACTGAATGATTGTGTCCCCACAAAATTCACATGTTAAAACCTACCCCCAAGGTGATGTTCTTTGGAGGGGGGGCCTTTGGGAGGTGATTAAGTCACGAGGGTGGAGCCTTCATGAATAGGAGTAGTGCCCTCATAAAAGGGACTCCAAAGAGCGCCTTTGCCCTGAGGACAAAGCTGAGAAGATGGCGGTCTGTCTAAGGACCGGGAAGAAGGCTGTCACCAGACCTAAAATCTGCTAGTGCTTTGATCTTGGACTTCTCAGACTCCAGAACTATGAGAGGTAAATTTCTGCTGTTTATAAGCCACCCAATCTATGGTATTCTGATATAGCAGCCCAAAGAGACTAAGACACTGAGATAATATGTGTACAGTTCTCATGCATAGCAACCATTATGGGAGCTGTTATTCTCGTTAACCCTACTGCTTGTGAGGGGCAGACCTAGTTTCAGTCGCAGGTTTACAGACTGAATACTTGTCCACTACACCATATTACAAGCTATGAGGATGAGGACCGTGTCTACCAAAAACCGCAAGACAAGGCAGAACACAGGGCAGGGAGGTCAGAAAAACGAGTTCCGGCCGGGCCATCGCTTCTGCACTCACTCTTTGTAGGAGTCATCGGCCCCCTGCCTCCTCATGCTTCACCTGGTTATTTTACCGCTCAGCTGACACTGTGCATGAAAGCCTTCGGTAGACTGTAAATGTCATGCACAGGTTACAATTTGAGAGAAATGGGAAAGATCAGGCAAGTTAAGCTTTGTGAGGGACTTTTGGATATTCGAGGTCAGTTTTCCCTGCAGGTACACTCTTGGGCGGGGTCCCACGGAAACACTTATCAGCCCCCACCTTACACAGAAGTAATCTCGTAGCAAACCTAAGTCGGACTCCACCGGAAGAGGAGGCAGGGACTCCAGAGGTGGGGCGAGGATGCCAGGACAAGAGGTGTGAGAGGGGCAGAGACAACCATCCACAACCACAGCGCTCATTTCCCCGTGGGTCTCCCTGAAAAAGCCCAGACCCCACAGCCCCACGAATCCCCTTCTGGGCCACCTGGGGTGTTGGTGCCATCTGTGGCTGCATCGAATTGACTGAAACCTTCATAATTAACCACAAACTAGTAAAACAGAAAGCCAGGGAAAAGACCACATCAGTGGAAGTTGCCTTTGGAGGTGAACTCAGATCTCTCAGAGAGGCATTTAGTTCTGTGGATTTCAACAAATCTTAGTGCACAACATTATCAATAGCAAATAGTGAGAAGTAAACCGAAAATCAGACCCTCTAACTCTGAAACCAACAGAAACCAACTGACACAAAGAGAATAGACATAGCAGATATTTGCAAGCACATACCGCACAACATACACCATTGGCTCAAAGGCACATCCTATAACCACAAGGTGCAGAGATCCATCGTCTGAAGGATTCCCCAGATTCTGTGGTGATTTGCTGAGATTTGGTGAATTGTGTTTTTACAGAGGCACCACAGACAAGGAAAAGAGTGTTAGGATGTGGCCCCTGCTCTCACGAAGCGAACATCCTTGTTAGGGGCTCATGTGAACTCCAGCAAGGAGGCAGGCTGTCATGAGTGCTAAGTTGTTGAGCGTTTGGCAGATATCAATGACGGTTGGAAATATCAGAGGAGGCTCCAGAGAAGAGCCAGAACTCAAACCACAGCTTGGAAGAGACTTTGCTGCACTTGATGGGAATAAGTGCCTGGCACATAGTAGGTGTTCAATCAGTATCTGTTACTTTCGTTCAACATTATTAAACAAGGACATGCGAGATAGATGTCCAGTAATGTCATAATGCAGAATCCCATTCCCCCCACTTCCCGATCTTCCTTTTCCTATACCTGATCAACATCTCCAATGAAAGGTGTTCAAGGTCATACCATTTCCACTCCCCAATGAAGGAGAGGCAAAGATATGGAGAAGGAGCGGAAAGGCCCTTCCAGCACAGAGAGGGCTGATCACTCCAACCACTGTCTGTTATGGCTACTTAGAAACAAACGTTCAGGTGTACGCTTTCCAACTTGCTCCTTTTCATTAATGCCAGTCCCTCCCGACCATCGGCAGGCACTCTGGTTCACGCTGTTACTCAGAGGAATCTACGAATCCCTGCAATCTGTGGAATCCCTGTTAAAACTCTGGATATGTGTCCTTAACAGTCAAAATTCATTCATTATATGAATTAAAACAAAACCCTTGCACTCTTGCACATGAACAGCAAAGAGAAAGATGCACGCAGCTACTCCACATATTATGAAAGAAGACAGATAAAGACCTAGAAGTAGTCACAGGACTAGTGTGGTTTGTAAACCAAATATAAAGAGAAAGGAGTATAGTCTCCGCGTATCATATAATTTCATCCATTTTATCTGTTCACAGACAAAAGTCTACAACTTACTTTCAATGTAAATGTGTGATCCATTTCCATCTTCAGAAGCACGAGTTTTAGGAAATCTGAATGTATTTGAACATCTGGCATCCCCCTTCCAGCCAGGAGCCACATGGATGTGTAGAATTGGGGAAATCATCACTTTACAGGAGGGAAAACTGAGAGCCAGAGAAATTAGGTAACTTGTCAAAAATCACAGCAATGGTTAGATTCAAAACCAATCTGCAGAAGTGCACAAGTTCCTTCACCCCTAGAACTTCGCTCTGTTATCCCCACTCAGCATTTCTCTAAGTGCACCCCCAAAGAACACAAGCGCCTGGGGCATAGGTACTCTCTGGAGAGGAAAAAATATTTCATGGTCAGATAAATCATGGAAATGCTAGGTTAAAGAAAATTAAATGTGTGTGTGTGTGTGTGTGTGTGTGTGTGTGTTATTTGTTCATCTGAACTGTAGAATTCCTAAGACTTGTAACAAGCTTCCTTGCCACGGAAGTGGGGGACGGGGACAGTCTGGGTAATGTGTACAAGTCTCTCAAACTATGTGACCGCAGAAATTTTTTGCCCTCTGCAATACCTGGGCGCTCCCTTAGCGACAGTAATGTTCCATACGACACAGCTTGAAAAGTGCTGCTCCCAGCCATGCTGCTTCTCAGATATTGCACGGGCTGGGGATGGTTTTTACAGTGTGCATCTGCGTTTTGGGGGGCTTCCTTCCTCTCGCTGCAGAACCTGCGGCATCGAGCACTGACGACGTGGGAAGTGGAGTCTCTCAGCCCTGATATAGTTACATTACAGCTTAAGGATTTTCTCTTCCTCCTTCCTAGGGACCCAAAGTGAGAGCAGCAGGGACCCAGCAGTGACCAGGAGACGAGTAATGGCATTGGGAAATCTGGTTCACGCCAACCACAGGCAGCTAGCACAGCCTGGGCTGGCTTCCCCAGCTAAACGTATCTTGGGAGGGTCATATCAGACTACGGTCTCTGACAGAGAAACAGAATTGTGCCTAGGGGCAGAAAAAGAGAAAGGGCGGGGTGGTGTGTGGGAGGAGGGGTGCGGGGGGGGGGGGAAATGGGACTTTTTTTTTTTCTTTTGCTGTTTTTAGAAGACTTTCGTTACCCACTCCTAAAATGCTTCTTTTATTCTGCCAGGGGCCTCTGTTTCTATAAAGGCGCAAACTGCTTTCCTCGTCCAGGGGCCGTGCGAAGGGAGGCCTCTGTTTCTGGTTCAGCGACCTCACCTGTGGGTCTTGCTATCGGCCTCCGCGACCGCAGAGCGCTCAACTGCTTGGAAAGGTCTAGACCCGGTGAACAGCTTTCCGTGACCGCCGACGGGTTTCCAGAGTTAGAGCTCCTCCTGCTGGCGTCCACGGCACTTCGTAACCCTGCCCGGAATTACCTTACTGCTGCGACAGCGCGTGAAGCCCTGACTGAGCTTTCAGCCACATTATTGTCATAGAGCAGCTTTTTCCAAACTCTTGAGCTGTGACATTAGTGTTCAGCCATTTGGTAGTCTTACTTCCCTTAGCTATTTCCCCTTTACTGAAAGACACTCCATTGTGTCCAGCCCAGATCGTGCTGGACTTGTCCAGGCTGGGAATAATAAACTGTGGTTTGGGTCATTTCCCAAATTAAAACATGGAGATCCTTGTAGGACAAGTTTGTCACTAATAAAATTACGTTTCTCAAATATCAGACCCTTTCTATTGCCCATCTGGATGGAAGAAGGAAGGGAGGGAGGGAGGAATGGAGGGGCCCTGCTTTTCTATCATGGGTAAAAGTCTTGTCTAAAAAAAACCATTTTCTTTAATTGGGACCCAGGGGGTGGAGGGTGGAAAAATAGCTCAAGAAAGTTTCCCTTTGGAGTGAGGTCTACAGCACAAACATTGGGAATCTGATTTCACTCCGCTCTGATTGCTAAGCCTTTCCTTGCTACAAGACCCTGTGGTTTCTGCAGAGTAGAAGAATAAACAGTAAATCTTCCCTCATTTCTAACTTCATCTTCAGAGACCAGACTCTCCAGGACCCCTGATGGCTGAATAATTTCACGTCCCTCGATTTGGGGAATTCCTGCTAGATGAAGCTTTAACAGACATCGTCCTATTTAAAACTGAGAACTCTCTGCCTCTTCGTATTTCCCAAAGGGGAAAATATGAAGGGAAGAAAGAACGGGATAGTCTGAAATGGATATCTGGCTTTTATGGTGCAAGATAGGGGCATGGTGTTCTGCTGTTTTGTTTTGTTTTGTTTTGTCTTCTATCAGAGGGTGATTTATTATTGGCAGGCACAGTATTTGGAGGCTTGAAGACCTTAAAATCAGAGAGCATGTTTGCTGTGTTTCTTTCCTCTAAAGGTGGAAGGTGTGCCCATTTGGGGGGCCTTGTTGAAAATAAGAAATGGGAAGACATCATATGCAAAAACCTAAATAAAGGCATACCTCCTTCAACTCAATGAATAATTATTCAGATTTACAAAAATGAATAATAAGGGAGCAAATCTTCATTTTACAGAAGGCTGCACCATGGGATTCCTTTACATTCCAAGTTCCCCTGATGCATAAAACATATGATTAGATTTACAAAAACTTGATTTACATGGTTTTTCAGGAAAACATCTTTGCAGAAAGATTAGGTGTGATTAGATGCAAGAGCTCTTCTCTCAGGAGGGAAAACAAATGAGCTTAGCTAACAGGAGATGGTTAGGAAAACTCTTGATGCCATTTGGGAGAGTTGATTTCAATTTTGTGGCGTTCTTGGAGATTTCTTAGGCAACTCCAAATGACTGCTTACAGCGATGGCAATAGAACTCTAATGGACTGCCTCACGCACTGGGTGGTGCAGGTGCTGTTCAATCTTGTCTGAAATCGTCAGTTCTAGAAAAGTCTGAACATGGCAGCTCAGAAATGGTGGAGTCAAGCCCCCTGTGAGGCAGAGTGAATCTGTGCATTTTCCTAGATGACTAATATACTCCCCTCTTCTTCTGAACAGTTGTTCCTCCATTGGTGTGAGGCAATACACTGTCAGGAGAGAGAGACAGACAGAGAGACTTGTGTGGCATCGAAAGGGTTTGGCCGAGGCTAAAAGAAGAAATCTATTACTTTAAATTAATCGATTTGTTTCAGGGAGTGTAAGAAGACTCAGAGCCTCAGAATAGAGTTGGTTTTCTAGTTGTAATTTCCACCATTTCCACAGACATGTCTTCCCATGAAGTCCTTGTCATGTAAAGGACAAACAATATGGCCAAGTAAGTAACATGTAGGATGATCTCTCATCTAGCTCTCTGAATGGTCAGAATCCACTTCATTTTTAAATTCAGATTTGAGGTGATTAGACATTCTAACTTTAAAGGGGGGAAAAAAATCAGTTTACATACTGTTGTTTCTAATAAAGAAATACTACCCTGATCCATTTTGAAATACTTGGGAATTTCTGTCACATTGTAGTCCGATCCAGGATTGCCTTTTAGCCTTCTGATCTGAGATAGAGCTGTGAGAATCTGTGTCCAGGTTCCTTCCTTCCTCACCCTTTTAATCTCCCCACAGCAGCACTTCAGGATGCTTAGGAAAAGGAGTGTTCCCTTTCTTCTCTCTACTCTCATTCTCTCTCTCTCTCTCTCATAAACTCAAAGCCACAATAACGACGAAAACCAACGCAGACATCCACTTCCGTTAACTTTCACCTCTGTCCGTGCTACAGTATTTGTTGATGATTTTGCCTCAGTTCTGGTGATGCAGCACATTTGCAGCTCATGAATATTTGATACTGAATTAAACCGTTTGTCATTCTATTATATAAAGAATACAATTTAGTTCAGAGAAAACCATTTGAAAGAGAACTCATTATTACGATACCACAATTTTATTTTATTTTATTGGAGTGTTTTGATTGTTAAATAGACAATACATGCCTTTCTTTCTCTTTTAATTTTTTTTGTCTAAAAGATGAAACCCTGCCTTTAACTTTGCAAACTATATTATTCGTTTTCATTTAAATAAGGGAAAGCATTTTTTTCTAAAATATTAAATTGTTTGGTTTGGGGACAAATGCAGTAGTAATGTTTTGCCATGAGACAGTGCTTCAAAAATTGAGGAAACATGTGCCCCCTTAAAAAAAAAAAGGCCCTGGTTGTATTTAATAATAATTCTGCTAAAAGATGGTTTAGAGAACCAGCAGCAGCCCAGTTAGAAAGTTTGTCAATGAAGAATCCATAATTGTGCTCTGTGCACATTGTTTTAATGATATGGATTCATTTAGGCATGCACAGACACATTATAAATGTTGGATCATTATCAACGTGACAGCTACAATAGAATCACTGGCTTGCGCATCTGATCAGGGCACCTACTGTGAGCAATGATGAAAATAACTGGGGTTTTGCTGGGTGAGTTGGACAGGCAATGGGTTCTTGCCTTTCCTACTCTGTTTTGTGGTGGCTTCTAGCAGGGATTCCCAGAGCTAACCTAGGTGTGGGAATGAAAGTCTGCCCAGGAAGGCCTGACGCTGCATGCCCTGTACCATCAGGTAGAGATTGATTCCCTCACAGTGACATTGGGTAACCTGTTCCATAGTCTGGGTGCTCATTATTGGTGAGGGTACATCACCAGTAGTTAAACACACAGAGATGCTTAGAGAGAAAGGTCCGTAAACCCGCAGAGATGAAAAATTGTTCACAAAAGTGGCAAAGCTTGTGTGCTTATTGATGATGACCACCGATTTCACCTAACATAGCTATTTTCTTGTTTGATTTTTCTTTTCCCTTTAATTTAACTAAAGCAAAGCAGGAAATGGCTTTACACATTTAAAAAAAATAGCCAATAAAACAAATCAAACTATATAAATCACTCTTTGAAATCATAAAGATTTTCCCTTTATTTCCAATAATTTATGAGACTTAGCCATGTAAGAAATTTTATTTAAGGTAGAGAACCAGTTCTCAATGTATCATATCCATTGTAAATATCCCCAATACTTTCACACTGAAAGTGACTTTTTAAAATCCAAATGCTTCATTTGGTATATAATTTAGATGAAGCCATATTCAGACATAACTAGGACAAATATACCCCTGCTTTCTAATTTACATTGTAAAACACCAAAAATATTCAGAATTTCTGTTTTCTCTTACATTTGATGATTCTACTACATAATATTCTTTAGAAACTGCCCAAATCACATGGTTTATATCTGCTATTACTCCTAAACTAGCAGATGGCTCTCTGTAACTTTCCAGAATCTGATACGATACTAGCCAAATTACGTTTCTCAGAAGATACAGGACGGGTGTTTGTGATGACGTTTCCTCATGATTAAAGTTATATGGTAATCTCCTGTGGGCATCTGAATTGATTAAATGTAATAATGCCCGGGTCATCACAATTTGTGCTTTTATATTATTGTCCATTATTAACCAAAAGGCAGATTTTATTTTTTAAAGATTAATAACAGCAAAAGCTGAACTCATGAAGTTGGTTAAAATGACGCGCGATGTCTGTAATCCCGGACTGTACTTTTTGTTTGGTTGCTTGATCGGTTTTGAAAATTTGAGGACCTAGAGTCCTCAGCTGTCAAATGAGGAGGTTGAATTATATAATCTCTAGGTTTTTTTATAATTCTGTTTCAATTTAAGGGCCGGTTTAAAAAACAAAGCTTGTTAAGGTAAAATAATTAAATAATTTAAGCTAATGTCTCTGTGTGGTCTCATCAACCACCTGGCGGCACCGTCGGATTGATCGCCTGACAGGCATCACTGACCTCATAAAATTGGCACAGGACTCTGTTCTCTGGGGTTTAATGTTGTTCTTTGGTTTTGGTTGTTGTCATTTTTTGTTTGTTTGTTTTTCATGCAAGTAATTTGATTTTTTTTCCCTTGGCCTTCTATTCTCTCTCTCTCTCTCTCTTCCCCCTTTCTTCAACACACACACATGCGCGCGCGCGCACACTCACACATATTTCTCTTTTTCTTCCTGTGTCCCCGACTCCTCTTTTTAGCTTGCTTGCTTGCCTCCCTTCTTCTCCCCACCCTTGCAAGAGTTTCCCTCTTGGACTTTGTTTATTCAAGATTTTCCTCAACTAGCTGTTTCTAAATCACTTTAGATCTCAGCCCTCCTGAAAATTTTCTGGTCTGTCTTGCTATTCCCAGAGGTTAGAGGATCCCATACCTGTAATGGCATCAGGAGTTTGCCTAGGGTAGAAAAGATAGAGTTGGATTTAATTTAAAGAACATGGCTATCCATGGTCAGGAAGAGGAAGAAGATCAAGAGAAGACAAGAAAATATAATTGTGATTTGGGCTCTCCAGGGGCTCAGACAGGTTCAAGAAGCCTTCAAAAGCTAAAGATTGGCCCTACGGAAAAGGAGTCCATTTTTCTCTCAGAGGTCACCTAAATCTGGAGAGACACGAACCTGTATCTGATCTCCTCTGTGGACCGAGTGAGGGCTTCCCAATATCTTTGAAGTCTTTAAATTAGTGACTGGTATAACCTGATTATGTCATTCCCACTAGCAAAGACACATAAATAGAGCTTGTCTTATTGTTCATTGTGAAAGGGTGACCACAGCCTCCTATCCAGTCATTCTTAAGTCATCCTTAACAAAACAGCTTTAAATGAAATGTAAACCACACGGGGATTAAAGGATAATCACACCAAGATTCAAACTGCTTTAAGACTCAGGAGACAGTCATTTAAAAAATATAGTGAAGTAGGTCATCAAAGCAAGAAGAAATGCTTTCTGAGAAACAGGGAAGCCCCTCTTCCCCATTGTTATTGGTGCTATTTGATATGGATCATGTTTTCTACCAACACCAAATTGTGAACAGAATGTTTTTTCCCAACTAGTCGGTGCTTACATGGCTGACAGTGCACACAGTTCAGGGGACTTTCTTCTCCACCCCTTCCAGAATCCAGTCTTTCAGCTGCATGTGTGATAACCTGTCTTAATTCACTGGGTAGCCTCCATCATGAACTCTAAAAGCCAAAGGTAGCTTGTGTGAATGAGAAATCGTGGCAGAGATCCTTGTACTTAACTGGGGCATAGAGAGCAGAGACCCCGGCTCAGTCAGAATCCTGTTCTTGAGATGCTCACTGGACAAAACTCTCCAGAGCCTTAGCAATTCTGGATCAGCCAAGTTCAGCAAGCATTTATTGAGGGCCCACTCCAGGCCCAGACCCTAAGGACACCCAAAGGAGATAGACTGATCCAAGACTGAGCAAGTGTGGCAGGCCTTTGGTATCCAGAATCACCTCTGCCCAGGCCAGAGGAGCCCTCCTACCTGGTAGACACTGTCCGGCTTACCATGGGCAGGGGACTAGGAATTCTGTGAGAATGCAGGTCAGGTTAGCAAGGAGAAAAAGAGCTGTTCCCTGACAGTGCCAGGAAGACTCTAGCTGTCTGTCAAAGCATTTTCATCTCTAAATGCAACCTGAACACTGCATATCGACTCCCACATGTTAGCTCTGGAAGCATCCTTGCCACAATGACCTGAAAACGCTTGAAATTGGTGCCATACTCGTAATGAATGAGGGGTAACAGTGGCTGCGGGTGTGGGTAAAGCCTCTCTGGGGGACAATTTCCTAACCGGATACATTCACGTTCATCTGGCTTATTTCAGAGTCATAATAAATATCCTCAGTGAGTCCAGTATACAAACCCCTGTTCCCGGGGCTCTGCAGACCCAGACCCTACTCTGGATTTCATGGAGGCAATGGATGTTGGCCTAATCCTTTTTGCTCCATGGTACACTGTGTCTACTTGTACAAGCATTCAGTGGTCACAGTAAAGCAACTAGAAAAAAGGTGCAAAAGAGGGGGGAAGCACATAATGTTTAAAATGTCTCTTGAAACTGTTGACAACACCAGCTAAAGGATTTTTGTTGTCATCTCAGATATCCGCACGTACTTCGCACTTTCGTGGTTCCCACCAGCTCACCTTCTGAAAATAAACAAGCCTCGTCAATTGTGCAAGCTAAGGTTTTCTTTGCCCTTCACAGATTTAGCTACCTTATGTGTTTTTGTGGCAACCTCCCTCCCACCCCCACCCCACCATTTATCACATCATCTTATCACAGTCTCTAGAGACGCAAATAGCACACTAATGTTTCCTTTTGTTAGGGTGAGTTGTCAATCTCTTCAGAAAGAGAACAACTACAGACAGCTCTTTCTTTTGATAATCTTCCTGACACTTGCCTGAGCTCCGGCTGATCCATAACAGAGAGCCTGGCTCAGTGGAGAGGCACATGCCGACAGTCAATCAGCATGGATGTCACTTTGTGTCCATCAAGAAAATATGTAATGTGAACTATTATGTATTTTGTTCTAGTAAATAGCCTTCCTTTTTCCCTAAATCTTGTCTGTTTTTCATGGGCTGACAATACAAACACAACACACAGAACTCTGCCCTTTTGACATGCAAGTCTGAAAGCTGTCCTCTTTGTGCAGTTTTCAGCTCATTGATGTACTCTGTTATTTCCGATGACGAAGGAGGGGGAGCACAAACTTGAAGACTCAAAATGCCATACATTTGGCTCAAGAGCACCTTGTTAGCATTAGGAATGCTGGTTTTGGTCTGAAATTGCTCCAAAGTTACATCGCCAACCATAGCCTTCCAGCCACTGGAAATCCTCTCCTAGATGGCAATCATCACTTGCCAAATGCAGAACAATCCAGAGAACTTGTAGGAGAAAATGAGAAATATAGAGTCAGAAAAATATAATGCAGTCATCTCTCCAAAGAGTTTCTATATATCAGCCTAGTTTGAACCCTAAGCTTTTTCGTGAGACCTTTTTTCTCCCCAACTGATGTGTAGGGGAAACGGGGAGGCATGTGGGAATACAGAGTTGGAGGAGGCTGGGATGGACAAGGGGAAGAAGAGTTTTGTACATTTGTGTCCTGGGTAGGCAGGCTGCAGATTGCACCATTCCTTCTTTTCTGGGAATAAAATGGGTAAAAACAACCACCAAAAACCAATTATGACTGTCCCCAACCTGGCTAGAATCAGTGGCTGGAATTATAACTGGACTTGTGAGACATTTAGATTCAATTAATATATAGGCTTTTAAATAGAAAAATCTGAAGAAAACCTAGATGTCCATGGGTAGAAAATGATTAAAAGATCATAGGGATTCGTGCAACAGAACCTTCAAGAATGAGGCGGATCTTCGTATTCTGCCATGGAGAAGGATCCAAGACAGTGTGGAGTGAAATTGCTGTTTGCATTATGAGAATAGTTCAATCCCGTGTTTTATTTCTAAAGCATGCTACGAATGCCAACTATTACCAACAACTAACTCTGAGGTTACGAGACCATGAAAAACCAAATTTTACTTTTTATTTTTCAGAGATTTGTTTAAATGTTTTAAAACAAGAATTTGTCTGCTTGGATATTTTTTTATGCCAATAAGAAAGATTTCCTTTCTTTCACTCACACATGATCTCCCAGCCATTTAGGGTTTTAGGAAAGAAACTTTATGTACCTTCATTGCTTTGGAGATGAGAGTGTATTTTTTTTTCAGGCCCAAAGAAAAAATTGGGAGTGATAAAAAATCCATTTTTAAAAACTCCTGGGCCGACCTGGCTCTTCTTGGCTGAGAAAACAGATTTTGGTGTGCACCGCCAATGCAAGTGAATTGAATTGAATTTGTTTAAATGGAAGAGAAACTGGTTCTTCTAGACCTCCCACAAAGATCTAGGGATTCCATGACAAAGAAATAGCAATCCCTGTGGCTTCCAGACTAAAAAGAATTCTGTGGAATCATAAACGAACATCCTAAACAAACAAACAAACAAACAAACAAAAAAACAACCAAAAAAACCCCTTTTACTTTAAACACATATCTCTAAGAGTTATTTTTATTTGTCTTTTTGGCTGAAAATAAAAGACGTCTTTAAAAATGAATTAAATAACTGACCAGGAAAATGAACCCCTGATTTGAAAATTCAGCAAATGTGTCAACCCACAGCACTGGAATTTCATACAAGAGAAGCTAACTCCTAATAAAAAGCAGGGAGTACTACCCGAAAAGCCTGGGATTGGGGCTGAGAAACAGGGGCAGTGATACTCATGGATTAGAGTGGACAGAAATGCACGATGCGCATGCATGGAGGTGCCTTCCGATCAAGTGGAAGGGGTGACAGTGCATCTTGACTGCATCGAGGAGCTGAGTCCGGTGGTGCGGGGAGGGATGTGGGTTGGTGGTGGTGTGGCGGGAGGGGGGTTGTTTGTTTGTTTGTTTCGCGCCTGTGAATTGAAAGAATAAAATGATCTATGAAGAGATGAAATGAAATCTGATGAGAATTTCTTAATGTCTTTTAAAGCCTCATGACATGGTGTGGACCCAAACACGCTTTCAGTCTCCTGCTCCAAGATTTGGCTGGATTGGGGCGACTAGCATAACAGTAACACAGAACACACACACACACACACACACACACACACTCACACACACACACACACAGCCCGCCAGCACGTGCTAAAAGCTGAGTACATGCTAGAGAAAGAACGAATGTGGAACAAAAGAAACAAAGTAAAAATGTAGAAGCATTTAAGAATACTCTTACTTAATAACAGCTAAATTAGGATTACAAAACCTTTGGAATAAGTTTTTTCATAAATATTGCCCTAATGGAAATTTTTTAAATATAATCTCAAGGGAACAATGCTAAATATCCATCTGTAGGAAAATGATTTTCACAAATTATGCTACACCTGATAATGGGACGCAGCCATTACAAATGGTGGTTTATTTTTATATTTATTGACTTAGAAAGATACTATATAAAGTGATGTTATAAATATTTATCATATAACTATTGCATAATAAAAATTTGCATTTTACTAAATGAGGTGAGATCTGATTGCAATATGCTATGAAGAGTTTAATCCATTTTTGTAAAAATGTCTGATATATATAAAATGGCGTAAAGGTATAATATAGAAAAACAAGGTATAAAAATGTGACGTGTATTAGATGCGTTGGGGGAGACCTCTGGGAGGGTATTGACTAGGAGGGGACAGTTTGCTATGGTACAAGAAGTGTTTTGATCTAAGTGGTGTCGATGCGGATTTACCTTATCTTTTTAAAAAGTTTTTTAAATGTTGAGATGTACACTTATGATTAGTGCACTTTTCTACATCCATTTTATACTTCAATATAAAAGAAAAAGAGAAAAGCATGGGACCAAGATATTGGAAAATATGGTTGATTTGTATTTTTCTTAGTCTATCTTTTTCTATTACTTAATTTTTTATGATAATTACATATTTCCTTTATAATCTGAAAAAAATATAAGTGGTTACTTAGAAAACAAAGCCATAAAGACCCGGATTGTAGTGATTTTTCAGAATCAAGATAGAATGTCCCTCTGCCAGGCACATTTCTCCATTAGTGGTAGATGCATATTATCCATATCATGTTTTCCATACATTGTACAAATTGTCCCCAATCCCAACTAAATCAACAGTTTTTACTTCATGGTTAAAAGGTGTAAGTAACATGGAGACCTAATCCTCCTGCCTCATTAGGAAAATATCCAACCAAAAGAGGTCGTAAACCAGAGCAGTGTCCAGCCCGGGAGGGAAGTGAATGAGAGAGGAGATGAAGGAAACCCTGTCTCAGCTTCCTGCAGCTCTGCCCTACAAGTTGAAGGGATCCGTTGAGGTGTGTTGCTGTGTACGTGCCAGGTTATGTTTATTTCATGTTCTGAATGATTCCTTTTTAACCTACCAAGTATTTATAGCCCATAGAAACTCAGAGATGAAAGTTTTTCCAACGTGCAAAAGCCACAAATGACAAAATCTTGTTAGAGTGGCCAAAGCCAGGAGGGCTCTCAAGCCCGTGTATGTGTCTATCCGTCTGAAGCCCCGTTCATTACGACTGAGCTTTTCTGGGCTGGTCCTCAGTGGAGAATGGGTGACCCTAGGAAACCATTGCGACCACTGTGTTGTGAGCTGAAGGAGAGCCATTGAACACAACAAAAAGAATGCTTCAAGGACGCATTGCAACACAATCAGAACCATGCCACGGGCTCTGATGGCTAGGAGGTGACAGCAGGAGTGACACAATTAGGGACAGGAGTGGTTCAATTTAGGGGGAAAAAAACCAATAGAAGTATGCTGTTTGTGGGACAAAGAGGCTGAGTTCTAACATACCCCCAATAAGCAGCTTCCACAAAGAGCTGACCATGTGCATGTGGCAGCTCTGCAGATGGCTCTTTAAGGCACACTCAGACCTGGCACTCTAAAAAGAGTTCAGGGGCAGCAGGCTTGCAGACAAGGGAGAGTGGAGCTGCGTGAAAATGTGCGTGTGCCCTCGCGTACCAGAGACAGTCCGGGCCAAACAAAGCCACACCTGGCAGGACTGGTGAGTCTCCAGCCTGTTTCTGCTCTCCTCCTGCTTCTTCCCCATCCTCTCCTCCTGGAACCCCCTGGTTTATGCATTTTGAAGTGATAAGCCAGTTTAGAATTCCCACATCTCATTTGTTCAGCCATTTTGGTTACAAAGCTCAGTCAATACATCGGCAAATGCTTTTCCTCTAGACAAAAAAAATCTCAGGAAATAAGTGCTTTGTAATCTTCTGGGAATACAGGTTGGAAAAAGCTGTGTCTTACTGAGCAGGAATACTAATGATGTACATGATACCCTCAGTGACAATGACCAATATCAAGAATAACTAGGGGAAGATGTTGATGAAGAAGACAAGTGGAATAAAACAGGTGTTTAACCAAATTATTCCCCTGAAATACCAGGCCCAGGTTAATCCTTTTTAAATGTGTTTACAACCCGCCCACGCAAAAGGAATCTCAACCAGCCGTGGATGTGCTGTTGCTGCAGTAGGAGCCACGAGGAAACTCTTGAGTGCTTCATCCTGCCGTGCTGCTCCCGAGTTTGGGGAATGGAGTTCAGGGGTGGTGAAGATCCAGCTCTACATATTCTGAACATCGATATCTTTGACTTCTGGGTTGGCTCTGGGTGCAAATTTTTAACATCTCTCGCAATTCTTGTGGGAAAATTTTCTTCTTCAAACATGAATGCAGTTTGCAATAACATTAGTGAGATGACTGCACATGCCTCTTTTAGAAAACTTAAGCCCTGTAAATCCTATCAGTTTTAGGAAACAGACTTTCTGGAATAGTAGGCACAAAAGTTGTCTCCTTTGGAAAAAATGCCGACTTCAAAATTTACCATTTTTTCAGCACTCAAAGGATGATGTATGTGACTCAAGTCTTCTGAGTGTGGTTGTGCAGTTTGTGTGTTGAACTAATGAACTATGAAGTACGAGCTAATCTACCATTTGTAAAAGTGTTGCTTGATGCTAGCGAAGTAGACGGATGTTTACTTCGGGTATTGTTATCCTGAATCAATGCAAATACCTGCTCTTCTGGTCTCTTCTGCATCCTAACTCAAGTGTAATGTCAGTACATGCCTTTACCTTGATCTATTCTATGTCTCCAAAGTCCTTCTACCACGGGACAAGTACTGGATATCTTCACACTGCCAATAACAATAAGCTCACCAGCTGCTCTTCAGTAATGGTAATGATCGTTTCCATGCACTGAGTTTCTACTGTGTGCCAGGGCCCGTTCTGAGGGCTTTGCGGACTATGTTATTTAGTCCCTTAACAACTCAGAGAGGTCAACTGGTTCAAGTTCAACTTAGGTCCATCTGATCATAGAGACCACATTCTTTGTACAGTGACTTTGGGGCCACCACTTCCCTCCAGTCCCTCTGGCCTCCCATCAGGTCCCATGGGCTCTAACCACTCCCAGGAATGTTGCTTCCTGCGCGTCGAGTGCTCCCCTGCCCCTTTTCCCATCCTAACTCTTCTTTGTCCTTTGAGTTCTCAGCTTCAATAGCACTTCTCAAAATAAGTTAGGTCTCTCCCTCCCAGGTACCATGCCACACAGCCACTGGGTATTAGTTTGTCCTTGTATTTGTTCAATATCTGCACTGCTATACCATGAAACTCGCTTTGGGAGCTGGGGGCCTGACACGTGCCTGGCACATAGTAGGGCCTATCAACATCTGACCAATGAATGAAGGAATGAGTGAATGGCCAGGGAAGGCTTAAGCAAGGCAGATACTGAAAATGACACTACAGCTTCCATTGTGTCCTCTTCAAATGCCTTCTGTGATTCTAATTGTGAGGAAAACTTACAACTGTCATTTACTCCTTCCTTCAAAAACCATTTTCTGAGCACATATTGGTGCTTCGGTCAGCCCCCCTGAAGAGCTTCGGCTTCCCTTCTGCCCTGGACTCCCTAGCCCAGCCCTTGGCTTGCCACTGCTACGCCTCCCTCTCCAAAGAGGGCTTCTTGACCTTCCCTGGATGATGAAATTCCAGCTTCAAGTCCCACAGGGTAGCCATCTTTCCTAGATCCTCCTGGTAAAATGCAAGGCTGCTCACCATTTTTAATGTTAATGTGACTCAGTCCTACCACTAAGTACAATATTACTCATTAGTTTCGTGTACAATGATCATATTATAGTGATATAATACACTGTGACAATCTTGATACTTTAGTCTGACAAGCCAACAAACCTGACAATCTCATTTTAAGGCATCTGCAATTTAAAGAAAAAAATGTACACTCTAATGTCATCGCCCCCTCCCCAAGAGAGGAAGGGTTGAACCCACTTGGAGTACGACATTCTGAGATGCTGTCAGAATTCTCAAAGTTAAACAAAAATCCTCTTGGTGTTACAAGTGCGAAGACAATAGCAGCCACTACCTGAATAGATAGCTGTCACTTCAGAAGACAGCCTGCCTGCTATTCAGACATGTTGCTTTTGAGGGGGACGCTGTGCTGAGGCTCCTGCGGGCGGGCCTTTCTGCTGGGGACCAGATTCCAGCCGCTGGTGGGTGGGAGGCCCTCACCTGGTGTGATTGCTCACTCATCAGCAGGCCGTGTTCTGTGTCTGGGGAACAAAGGCTACCTTCTGAACTGACATAGTAGCCCTGTTATGGGTACGGCTCGCATCCATCGTCTATATTAATCCAGAAAACTGCAGTTCAAAGCTGTGTTGAATCGTCTCTTGTAAGGTTTAATGTTTCCATTTAACTGTGTGAATGTATTTTTTTTAAAAACTGTGCCTGTCCTTAGATTAATATATTTTCTGACTTTTTTATATATAGGCTTTCAATCAAAATTACTTGCATCCTTAAAAAAATAAATAAATAACTCAGCTCCATGCTATAAATAGAAGAGCAAAAATTCTAGCCACTTCTGAGTCTTCAGAGGAGGAAGAAACCCCCAGGAGCTTGGAGAAACCATCAACTGTGCTTGCATTAGAGCGGGCTCCACGCTCAGCCGCTGGTTTTCAAAGCGTGAGCATAACCTGCTCTTTGGCGGTCAGATGAGCCCCCAGACTTGAAGGGCGGCATGTGTCTGGAATCATTTCCCAGCCTTAATAAGAAGCTCTGTCCTTCCCAGGCATTGGATTAGTGCTCCTCTGTGACCCCAGCATGCCAGCAACTCCAAGGCACTGAGATGATACTCACCTTTGGGGAAAAGAATGCTCTAATCTTGATCCTGTTCCGATGGCTGCAAGTCTCACCCCGTGGTCGCATGTCCTTGGTCTCTTTTCTTGTTTGTTTTTGTGGTCTGGGTACAGGATCCCTTCCCGCCTGGGTGAGAGAGCTGCACGGGGCCTGTGGGGCTCCCTCCCTCGCATCCTCATCTGGGTAGCAGGCTTTTTCAACCCCCAGTCCTTCTTCACAGGTAGGAAGCACATCACAACTCATTAGTAATTTACTGCTACAGTAATTTTTATAATTACTGCCAGGAGGCCTCATTAAATTTGATCTAATGAATAAATATTGTATTTTTCAACGTGATTACCAGAACAGCTTAAGCTGAGTGCCATAAACAATTATTTTCCTCACTACTCAGGATGTCGGTGACTATTGATTTTTATTTCATAAAGAATTTACTGTAGTAATACCAATATAAATGACTTCAGGGATAGGCAACATCCTCTGTGTCAATTTGCAAGCAACGTACGGCCCTAGAAACAGCTGAAGGTGAAGGCTGCGAGTCAGAAGGCAAGAAAAATCTGTCCTGAAAAGAGGTCTGCTGAGTGTTTGTAGCCAAGGGGGGAGGCAAGGCAGGAATGGGTTGGTGCTGCTCTGACATCCTATCGTGAGTGGAGATCAAACTTGCAACTCGTGACAAGTGGACAGCAGTGAGCTCCCAGGATGAACAAGCATACCGGCAGTTGATTTTTGCATTTTGTAAAATATAGTCACTAAATTCTGCTCAGGTACAAATTTTTAAAGCAAAACATGAAAATCAGCCTGTAGCAGGAGACTCACACCAAACCCGAGTTGTTCGTTTGTGCTTCTTCACTTCCATGAAAAATCATGTGCTTTCCTGCTTTTCCTTCTTGTTTGGTTTCTAATGTTGTATAATGGAATTTCACCTCTTAACTAGTAGGATGGCTATTCCCCCACCTCTTCTGCTTTTTATTCCACTTATTATCCCAACCTCTTCATACCTAAGCTATTTTGAAACAAAAAGAGATTCTCTGCGATTCTTCTTTCTCTTCCTCTAACCGAAGCAGCAGTTTGCTACCCTGGGTGACCCTCACTTCTCCTGGCTCACCATTCTCATCAGACCTTTCTTCCACCCCAGCGTGGTCATCCTCAACCCTGGCTGCACATTAGAATCACGGAGAAACTTTTAAAATGTGCTGATGCCAGGGCTCTGCCCCACAGACTCTGATTTAATAGGGGTAGGGCCTATTCTTTTTTAAACCCTCCAGATGATTCTAATGTGTGGCCAGGGTCTAAAGCCACTGACCTGGAGGTAAGTAGATGAAGGCAAGAGGTAGTTAAGTGAGGTAGGAGCCAAAGCTTGAGGCCCAAGGCAACCAGGATGTCTTATGAGTAATTGCTATAGGCTGAATTATTCTCCCAAAATTCATGTTGAAGTCCTAAACCTCAGTACCTTAGAATATGACTGATTTAGAGACAGGGTCTTTTGAGAGTTCATTAAGGTAAAATGGGGTCATATGAGTGGGCCCTAATCCAATATGGCGGTGTCCCTAATAGAAGAGGAGATTAGGACACAAACACACGCAAAGGGAAGACCATGCAAAGACGCGGGGAAGAGACGAACATTTGCAAGGCAAGGGGCGAGGCTTCAGAAGAAATCAACCCTGAAAACACTTTGATCTCAGATTACTTGTCTCCAGAATTGAGAAAATATATTCTGTTGTTTAAATCAACTGGTCTGTGGTACTTTGTTTTGGCAGCCCTAGCAAACTAATACAGTATTCTTCCTAGATTGTGAAGCCTAGTGGCTAAAAGTAGAGATTCTGAAGGTAGACAGGGCTGAGTTCTAATCCAAGGTCTTATTACTTAGATATATGTGCCTCGATGTTCTAGTGATCTATCGTTATCTATCAAATTACCTCAAACCACAGTGGCATAAAACAACTCTGTCACATTTATAGATTCTGTGGGTCAGAAATTTGGACAGGGCAGAATGGGGGGCATTCTGTCTCTGTTCTACAATGTCTAGGGCCTCAGCTGGGAGACTAAAAGAAGGAGAACTCATCAGCTAGAATCTAGGATCATCTGAAGGCTCGTTTTCACACATGTCTGGTAATTGATGCCAGCTGTTGGCCAGGATTTAAGTTGGCACTATTAGCCAGAAAACCTGCATGTGGCCTCTTCATGGAGCCTGGGCTTCTTCACAACATAGGGTCGGGTTTTTGGGGCGAGAATCCACAGGGAGAGAGACAGTAAGAAGCTGCCCTACCTTTTAAAACCAAGCCTTGTAAGTCATGCAGCAGCAATATTTCCACAGCATTCTACTCATCGAAGCAGTCACAAAAGCTTCCCAAGTTCAAGGAGAAATAGACCCCAAGGCAAGGGGGGAGTGGCAATGTTCTGGAAAAGCAAGTGAGACCAGAATATTGTTGTGACCATGTTTTGGAAAATGCTATCTGCCACACTGGGACAAGGTTCTTAACCTCTTTGAACCTCTCTTTCCTTATCCTTCGACTAGAATAATGTAAATGGACTCATTTGCTTGTTGTAAGGATTAAAAGTGGCTACTTTACAGCAGAGTCCCTGGCACATAGTAGGTACTCAGAAAATTCTAGTTGCTCTACCTACCTGGGGTCAACGTGCCTATTCTGGCCAGGCCTTGAAGGATGAGGAGAAACTGGGGGAAAGAGGTCAAGAGATCAATGCATAGTGTTTAAAGTTGATAAATCAAAAAATATCAGGAAAGAAATATTATTTAAGATGTAGAGATTATCCCTCAACAGTAATAAAAACTGTAATTAAAGGTGATGGCCCCCTGAAGAATAGGACTAGAGTTCTGGAAAAATGAGAAAAGGCATTGTTGCTTTTCATTATGAATCCTTCAGAACTATTTGATTGCTTTAACCAAATGAATGTATTACTTTAAAAAAAAAGAAAAAGAACCCATAAAAAAGACTAACCAAAGGTCGCTGTCCCACATAAATGTAAAGCAATTACTATTACTTCTTATTTTTATAAAATATTTAAACTGATGTTTCCTAATCATGAGTTGTTATTACAGGATTTAGATGTTTAAAAAAAAAAAAAAAAAGGAAGGACAGAAATGATAGGGAGGGCGTGATCTTAGCAATGTTTACAATATTCATTCATGTTCAGCATCTATAAGTCAAACCCGTTTCTTAACTGTGGTTACCTGTGAGTGGCAGGATTATGGGCGATTTGAATTCCGAAATTCCAATTTCATGTAAGTAATCAAAAGATATTTCTATAATCATCAAAATATATCAAAAAATAACAATAAATTTTAAAATATAATCTTATTTCTCATCTCTCTTTTTTCTCCTCCCCAATATTTCAGTCAGTATTTTCCAAAGAACCATTATCTGTGATTAGTTTAAGAGCAGGAACTTCTTGTTAACAAGGAAATGTTACATGCTCACACCAAGATGGGTGAGACTTAAAAGGGTTGTAATATCCTTCAGGATTTGTGAAAGACAAGATCAGAGAATAACCGTTAAACCCCAAAAATTAGCAAAAGTTCCCAAGGATGGAGTAGTGGGAAACAGTTTCTTTAAAAATAACACTAACTTCAATATACAAAAATGAATTGTATTTCTATACATAAGCAACAAACAACCTGAAAAAAAATTTTAAAAATTATTTCAGTTAAAATAGCATCAAAAAGAATAAAATAATTGAAAATAAATTTAAGTAGGGGGATGCAAGACTTGAACACTGGAAACAACAAAACTGCTGAAAGAAATTAAAGAAGTGCTAACTAAATGGAAAGACAGCTTGCATTCATGGATTAGAAGACTTAATATTACTAACATGGCAATACTCCCCAAATTAAACTGCAGATTCAATGCAATCCTTATCAAAATTTCAACTTCCTTTTTTTGCAGAAATTGATCAGCTGATCCTAAAATTCATACGGAATTGCAAGGGACCACAAATTGTCTAAACCATCTTGAAAGAAAAAAGTTGGAGGGATCACATTTCTGAGTTTCACAACTTACTACAAAATTGTAGTAATCAAAACAGTGTGGTACTGGCATAAGTATAAAGATCAATGGAATAGGATTGGGAGTCCAGAAATAAACCTACACCCTACCATTAACTGATTTTCAATAAGGGTGCCAAGGTCATTCTGTAGGGGCTGAGGCAGGGGGGGAGAGTCTTTTCAATAAATGATGCTGGAACAATTGGATATCTGTATGCAAAAGAACGAAGTTGGACTCTTACCTCACATCATATATGAAAATTAAAATGAATGGGAGAGCTAAAACTATAAAACAGTTAGAAAAAAAAGTAGGAATAAATCTTCATAATGTTGGATCCAGCAACAGATTCTTAGATGATATAAAACCAAAAACACAAGCAACAAAAGAAAAGAATGATAATTTGGACTCTATTAAAATAAAAACTTTTGTGCATCAAAAAATTCAATCAAGCAAGTGAAAAGACAGTCTGGTAGTTACTCAAATAATTATAAATCATTACTATATGATTTAGCAATTTCAGTCCTAGGTATATACCCAAGAAAATTGAAATAAGGTGTTCAAACAAAAATTTGTAAACAAATATTCATAGCAGCGGTATTCATAATAACCAAACATGAAAATAATCAGAATATCTGGATATCAACTCATGAATGGATAAACTGTGGTATACCATGCATAAAGGCATATTTTTTGGACATAAAAAGGAATGAAGTACTCATACATACTACAAGGATGAACCTTCAAAACATTATGTTAAGTGAAAGAAGCCAGACACAAAAAGCCACATATTGCATGTTTCCAAATGTCCAGAATAGGCAAATCCATAGAGACAGAAAGCAGATGGGTTGCCAAGGGCTGAGGAAAGAGAAAAAGGGGAATGAGTGTGTAGTGAGTACCAAGTTTCTTCTGGGGGTGATGAAATGTTATAAAGCTACTTACTGGCAGTGGTCACACAACTTTATGAATGTACTGGAAACCACTTAATTGTACATTTTAAAATAAAGTGGTAAATTTAATGTTACATGAACTTAGCTTCAAGGATTTTTTTTTTTTTGAGTTAAGAAAAAAATGAACAGAAAGCTAAGCAGTAGGCAAAGACCCAGCAAGCTTCATATTGGATTGTTTTCAAAACCCAACTCTCTGATAAAGCAAACTAAGTTGCAGTGGGAACCTTCCCTTACCGAGGGCAGCTCTTCAGTACTTAAGAGTCCCACGGCTGGCCTTGCTGAAATCAGTTAATAGAGTTCTTGATGTCTGTCTTAATCATCATGCAGACAGATAAAATTTAGTTAATATCCGTTTCTCCCTCCCCAACACTGAAAAATAAGATAAATAGAATCTATCTCCATAATTTTACTTAGCCATTTAGTTCAGTAGCATCTGTTTATCATGATTTACAAGAATTTGGCTGGCAATGAGAGTTGCAGGAAGCATTTGCATAAAGGAATTTTATTTACATATTTTTCCTCTTTAAGTACTAGAATACTCAAAATGGTCATGTCTTGGAAATTCAAGCAAGCTCTCATGGTGATTATTACTTTTCTAAAAGCCATACTGGATGGTCTCCAAGAAGTGAGAAACATTTACGGCTATTCAATTTAGAAGACAAACTTGAGGATCAGTCTATTAAAGAATGTGTAATCAAATAAAAATAAGAGAAAACTGAAATACTGGTTCCCACTGATACGGCTCGCCCACTAAGCATGTGAGAAAAGAGAATTCGACTTCCTTTGCATAAGCTCACAGAACAGTGTGTCTTTGGGTGTTTGAGTAGGAGAGAAAAATACTCTCCACAGTCTCTTTTCCATTGAAACTTTCAAGCTTAGTTCCATGTTTATATATGTGAGTATATTTCATAATTCTTTGTATAATATTCTTTGTACAATAAAATTAATTATGTTCATCTCTACTGTATAGTGTAGATACTTAAGTAACAAAGGTATGATAGAGAAAAGTATGTAGTACATAATAATGCTGTCATTATCAGAGAAGGCAAGAGGAGGGTACAAATATATATATATTTTTTCTTGAAAATTAAAGTATGAGTCATAAATTTTTTAAAATGTTTATCTACAGAGGAAGAGAAGGCTCAGGGTGGAAGAAAAAGGATATCATTAAGGCTTCTTTAAAAACATCTTATTTTTGAGCTTGACTTTGGAAATATATAACTGTTTTACATCATTATAAAACAAAATTAAGTCCTAATTTTTAAAAAAGCAGTCTTTAAAACCAAAAGCAAAATAAAACGATTGAACCTAGCAGTGTGTTAAGTGGATGACTTAACTACATAAAAGAAACTGTTTGAAATGATTTTAAAAACAATAATCTTTTCCAAAGGACTTACACTAAGGACCATCTTAAACTGTTTGCTGTAATAATATTAATATTCTTGTAATAATATTGATATTATTATTCTGAAACCATATATGTATGTATAGTAATATTAGTGACATATTACTATAACATTTATATATACTTATATATTTGCTTATGTATAAGCATATTTACATAAGTTGTATATGTATAAGTATATAATAATAGACAGACAACAGATAGATATGAAAGAAATGCATTTTGAAAACAAAACCCTTTGGAGAAATGTTTGAGTCTAGGTTTTGTACAGAAGATGTATAAGGTGAGCCTGGAACATTTTGTCTTACGAGAAAACAAAGGAAATTATCAAAGACCACTGAGGTCATATCAGAAAGATGCAGGAGGCTACGTGAAGAGGCTCCCATCAGGTCAAAACTGGGCCTCAGTAAGAATAACTGCAATGGACTGAAACACAGGAAATATTTGAAAAAGCCAAGAGTTCATATAATATTGAAAAACAAACACCACCACCAACAAAAAACATTGGCAGGCACCATTAGAGAATACCAAAGACCTGATTTTGTATTCTAAAAACTGGTATAAAAAAAAAAAATCAAGTCCTTAATACACCTTTACTGAACATACTCTACCTAAGATAATTCAATAATTGAGATAACATTTCCAGTTGATTAATAAAGAAGGAAAGAGAATTTACAGGACATGTTCATCAGAGGCCACTAACAATACGAAAGAGACAACAGAATAGTAAAAGTCTTCTGATGTGAACACCGTGGATAAAGTATTATTGCTGCATCTGAATCAGATCAAGCTTTTAGAGCTAACAGAACAGGAACATAAATGACACCATGCGGTTGCAATTCATAATTTGTTGGAAACGCTAAACAAATAAACTGCAAGAGAAAAAAAGGGGGGAAAATCTAATAATTAAAAGAGATTTTAAATAAATAAGTTAAGGAGGTATTCCTTTAAAGTTAGGATAAATTGTATTTTCCCAAAGAAAAATATATTATTATAAATACATTATTTTTTAATGAATCAACCATGGTAGCTTCACAGCAGACTAAGCATTACATCGAAGAAAGGTTATACCTCAGGAGTTAAGGTTTTCTTTCAATGTTGGGATCTACCCATTATTTCTCCTCCACTGTAATTCTTGTTCTCTCTACCCAAATCTCAGGAACTTTCCTGCCCAGGACACTCAACTCATCCTTTGGTAAATATTTAATAATCATTTGTTGAGTACCTATTACATGATAAGTGTATTTGGATCAATGGTCTTGCTCTTAAGAATTTTGTGGTATTAAGGGAAAAAAAATAAACAAATAAATATGGGTGTCAGGTATCATGTGTTATGATCAAGGTATGTAGCCAGGTTTATCTGAAGCCCTCAGAAGCATTTTTGGTTCTAATCTTTCTCTTCTTAGGCTAGGAGAGTATGCATAGGCTCAAGTCTTCAGAAGTTACTTAACCTTGTTGAATTGCCTCATCTCTAAAATACTTGCTACGAACAACATACTGTACTGAGCAGTGAGCCTGGCTAGGAGGTGTGCCCACCTAATTCTAGTTTCCCTCCTTTGGCAAATATTTATAATGTTAGATTGAGCACTGTTGCAATCACACATTATCATCAGGTACTTTCATCTGACAATGAGCACTTCCAACAAATTCGCAGAATTACATTAAAAAAAAAAATGTTTCTTATTTGGCCAGCTATACACATTTGCAATGTTACAGGTTGAATCCAGTGAGACATGCCTCCCATTTTGGTATCTGGTCAAGTAACTCACCTCCTCTCCCTCCATCCTTGGGCTGCATACAAGTCCACCTAGAACTCCGGGCAGCTTAGATCTGTAGACCAGCCCCACTCTCCAAAATCCCCAAATCTTACCTCTCTTCATTCCTATAATTAGGAGTTACTTCACCTTCTAGAAATCTGTTTTAACCAAAGGTTTAGGCACAATACTAATTACAGTGTTATTTATAACAGCAAAAGATTGTTAACAATCCAGATACCCATAAATTGGGAATTGTTTAAGTAAGTTATGGACCACTCATATAAAGAAATACTGTATAACCATTTAAAATTTTGACAATCTTCATGCTAAAGAAGTTGTACATGTAGTATAAATGCTACTGTATAAAACAAAAAAAAAAAAGTCAAGGGAGACTGACAAAGTTAAAGTGTTAGTGACTTTTAGCCTTAAGTGCTATCTCCTTTGTTTCTTGCTCTTTCCTTCAAACAAGTCTTGCACCACCTGGATATTATCATGGCTAAAGGCCTCTACACCTGGAACTTGCCAATTTCTCTGCAAGCAAGAGTCCTTTCCTTGCATATTCCCAAGCAAAGATCCCTAACTCCCTACTGCCATTCTAAGCTCAAGTCCATCCTCCAGTGTGTCATAGCAACACCTCCTTTGAAGTTCTTGCCCGCCGGTTATGCTCCTCCTTCCTCAACCTTGTAGTTAATCCAGGGAGTCTTCTCCTACCTACTCACAGGACTAGAATGCCCTGCAGTTAAAAGCATGAGGGGTTTCAGCATCTATGCTGGGTGATCTAATACCTTGGTTTCCTATTATCTTTCTCCTAATGCCTCCTGACCACACAGCTCTCAGCCCCTTCCCAGCTCTGCTTGTCTTCCTGCTCAAGTGTTTCTGCAGAAGCTATTCAGTCTCTCTCTCTCTCTCTCTCTCTCTCACACACACACACACACACACACACACACACACACACACACGAATACATTAATCTAGCTCTGCTACTTTAGCTATTTGGCATTGGGCATTTTTCTCAGCCTCTCTAGATTTACTTCCTCATCTTTGAGCTATTACCCCATAAATGTATAGTTAACATTAAGTAACATTTGCCCACTTTTTGTTCCTTTCAGGACCTAATACTCTCCAGCTCCACTCCAAAGTATCGAACTCCTACTGCATTCCTCTGATCTGCAAATAACCCAATTTTCTACCTGACCCTGAGCCATTAGGAGCTCCCTCTCACTTTTTTCTAACTAAAACACGAATAAACCCTCCTGCAGCATCCTCTACTGCCTTTGCCCTTCTTCATTATGAAATTATTAAAGTCCATTATAATTTCTATTTCATTTCTCAACCACTTAGTAGGAGAAATAAAGGTGGATACCATCTCAACCAAGGAGAATCCAGTTTGAAGAGACCCGTATAAAAATTCCTGCAGCATGACTGCCATAATGCTATTTCTCATACTTGTCAAAACTCTAGTTCTCTCAAATCTAAGGATGGTATGTGGAGCTCTGAATAGTGTGTGGGAGAAAGCCTGGGGCTCCCACAGGCAAGGCTGGGGCTGAGCAACTAATCTGAGGTTTCCTTGTCAGATGGGAGTCATTACAAGATCCATGGGCCATCAATGCTATAAAATGTTTGGTAATGAGAAAATGCCAATTATTTTTTCTTTCTTCATTCCTACTCCAATTATTTATAGGTTTTTGTTAGTTTCTCCACTAGATTGTAAATCTCTTAAGAGTAAGGCCTCAGGAATAAACTGTTATTAGTCAATATTTTAAATAAAAACCATTATTAATTCTACTTTGTAATAGTAAAACATAACACTACAACATTCTAAACAACCACCAGTTTTGAATAACTCTGAAAATTTTAAGCTTCTCAATTTCTAAAGTGTTGGACAATTTGGGTTCTTAAAATTCCAAGTTTATGGGGAAAAAAACATTTCTTTTTCATCTATGTAAAATGTTATAAAACTTCATTTAGGGTTGGAGTGAAAATGGTGACAGGGTTAAGTATAAATTGGCAGTCATAAAATAGTCACAAGGATGTAAAGCATAGGGAATATATATATATACATATTCAGTAATATTTTAGTAAGTGTATGTGCCAGGTAGGTACTAACTGGGAGATCTTTTCATAAGTCATACGTCTAACCACTACGTTGTTCACCCAAAATATAAAATATTAAATATCAACAATAATTTTTAAAAAAACACAAACTTCCAGTTATAAAATAAGTCATGGGATATAAAATACGGCATAGGGAACAGTCAACAATATCATAACTAATGTACAGTGATGGCTACTAGACTTATTGTGCTTCTATAAGGCATATAAATGTTGAATCACTATGTTGTACACCCAAAACTAAGACATATCAACTATAATTAATAATATTTTAAAAATTAAAATAAATTTTAAAAAATCATATTTGCATCTGGTGGCAAGTACGCTGACCTACACATTTAAGATTACATAGGCTGTGCACACACACCATGAACAAACAAAAACTTCATTTAGCTTGGTCTTCTCTCCAAATATGTGTAGGGTAAATGTGGTTTTGCAGATAAGTCTAGAGCAGGAGTCAGCAAACTTTCTGTAAAGCATCAGACTAAACATTTTAGGCTTTGTGGACCATACTGCCTGTCGCATGCTTTTTTTTACAACCCTCTAAAAATGTACAATAGCATACTCAGTTCAGATGCCACATGAATAATAGGCTGCAGCATGATCTGGCCACCAGCTATAGTGTTTGCCGTGGTCTAATAATTGGGAGCTTTCAGACTATGCTTTTGTCTTTTTGAGTCTCTCAGTCCTGGAACAGGCTTCAAAGCACAGTGTGCCTTTAATAGATATTTGAATGGTTGATAAAAGCAAGGCAAGTATTATGAAATCACTGTTAGTTCTTGGGTTGACAAATGGTAAAAGAAACCAACATTATAAAACTTTGTGAGCACATATTATTTTCTATCTGGCGATGTATCTGTCTTGGTTGATTTCCTGATCGAAGCCAGTAGTCATATCACCAAGCTAGACCCTCTTCAGAAGAGCTGGCCCTTGACCTTCAGAGACTTAAACCAAAAAGGAGACTAGAAAAGGCAGAAATGGTCTGTTGTTTAAATATGAGGGGAAAAAAAATAGAATTCAGTGCAGTTAAGATGGAGCATTAAAGATTTAAAAAAGCAGACAAGCTAAAACAAAATGTTTTATTATTAAAATAAAAACTTTGTATAAAAGCATTACAGATCAAAAGCTCTATTTACATTTATTGATTCAAGGTCCAATTATGCAACAAACACCAAATGGGCATAGCAACAGGCTGCACATGCGAAGCAGATTCCACCTCTGTCAGGCGATTTGATTCATGTAAAAAACGGGGAAGGGGGAGATGACACATGAAATCTGCCCAGAACTAAACTGGAACAGACATCGAGTTAACAAACTGGAAAGCCTCCCATCTCCAAAAAGGCACTTGTCATCGTTCTCAAAGTGCTTAAAAACCTCAACACGAACCCTGTGCCTGGCTTATTTCTTCAAGAAAGCAAAAACTGCAAATAATTGTAGACTAGTATTAATTTTCCATGCAAAATGATCAAGAGTTTATTTGAAATACCTTACATATTTGTGTACTGAAGTAAACTTGGTAAACTACCGTTATACCAAAGTTTAAACCATGAATTCAAATCAGCCTATTTCTGAAGACTCACCATCTTAATTGCCTAGGATATCTTTTCTGCCCTACAATGACCTCAAGTATAGCACTGCCCACAAACCTTTGGGTCAGCACTGTGTGAGCCTGATGTACCCCAACCTCATGGTGGAAGAAACCAGCAGCAACTAAGCCTCGGCTGCGACAACTTATATAAGCACAATACACAGAGTATTCTCGAGGCATCCAAAGCAACATACTCCACTTTCCAAAGACGACCACATTTCTCCACGTGATTTTAAGACTTCTGTGCCTTGAGTCTGTTAGAAATGTCAACTAGTACAAACAAACATTAAATCATACCCATTGTTTTCATGTAAACAAGTTAGAGGGCTAATCTCTGGAATTCAATAGATGTAGTTAGTTAACACTACTACTGTGTTTCTAAGTGCTTGGTTTTATAGGTGGGTTCCAGGGCTATTTCAACACCAATTAAATCAAGCTTGCTTTCATAAAACTATCATTAAAAAAAAATCAGAAAATAGATGGTGAAAGAGAACCACTGGAAATAGAGGGGGGTGGTGAGGGGCAGGGGAAAGCAAAGGAGAAATGGCAGGAGGGCAAAGTATGGCTAGCAATATGCTTCCATGATGCTCAAAAACATCCATCTAATGACATTAACCCGATTTGAGTTTCGTATAAAACAGACTGACCATCAAAATTCTTAACTTGGGTTTCAATCACATGCCAAAACTGAAAACTTTAACCAGGAATATTTGTGCAGTGGAAGGCAAGTCGTGGATCTTCCAATGATCATGCTTGCATTTCAAATTCATGTTTCAGACTGGAAAAAGAAAATGGAACACATCAGGATATCATTTTCAAACTAAGAATTCTCTTTTGAGTGACTAATTCACTCTTTTAAAAATATTTTTATTGAGTTATAACATCTTAAGTGTACAACTTCAATTTTTAGACACACATGAGTGTGCACATGAGTTACCACCACCCAGAAGAAAATGTAAAATGCTTCCAAGACTCTCAATGTGCTCCTTTTCCAGTCAACACCTGCACCCCCACCAGAGATAACCACTACTCTGACTTCTATTATCCTTTTATTAAGACATATAAATCAAGGCAAGATTTGGGTATGGAAAAAAGAAAAACCAACCATTACCTTTTCAAGTAAGCGTGCACATTCCCGAAGCCATGGTATTTGGCTAAGTACACAAGGACCCCAGTCGCACACCGCCCGTCTCGCTGCCGACAGAAACTGCAATTGCAGATTCTTCGACAAGGTGGGCAATGCCAGTTCTGAAGGAGAATTGTGAAGAGGCACAATGAAAGCAAACCTACTTCTCTCCCTTACTTATCTTTTCCTATTTAACCTGTAAGGTAGGCACCATCAATTGCATTTGAATATTTTTTTTTAATGAAAAAAAAAAATCGTAACATGGGTAATAGCCATCAGTCATGCCCAATGTTCCCTTAGGAAATTAGGCTCAGAAAGTCACACAGCAAACTACCAGGGGTGAATGGAGAACAGCCAGGTCCTAAGCGCTCTGGACGGGGCTCACGACTATGTAACAGCAACACTATGAATTCATCTGCTCTCCTGAAATGAACACCCACAATGCTAAGGGCCCAGCCCTTTCACCCATGCTATCTTTCTGGCCTTGTCAGCTCATGACAGATCTTCAAGCTCACAGATCGCCCCTTCAAGGCACCTACTGGATCCAGCAGAGCATCTTTGACCTCTTCACCATAACGGTTTCGAAGGCAGGGACCGCAGAACTGGCCTCGAACGCCCCAGCACTCTGGGTTTCTGCAGTTTGTTTTGGTATCGATTGTTTTCTGGCGGCACTGATGACAAGTAGATCCCTACAAATAACAAGCAAATAAGAAACAACAACAACAACAACAACAACAAAAACCACCACTGCTTTTTGTAGACAAAAATGGCATATTTAAAGAATGTCCTTCTTTGTGGGTAGAATCTGACATTTTGAATCTTATTTCACATCTACATACACATGGATATGCCAGGGTACCTAATAAAAGTACTTCAAGTGATTTCATCCAATTGGCAGACTCAATAGTTAATATTATCAAAACTAATTTTCTTCAGGAAAAGATCTTATGCAAAAACACCTGCCCCATATCCTTTTCTATCTTTAGCACACTACCAAATCCCCAGCACCCATCTATATAGACACACGTCATACACAGTAAATATATGTAGAATGAATCAATTTCTAAATCAAGGGAAAACATTTACTGCTCCTGAAGACTTATTAAGAGGGTTAAATCCCAAGGATGCTATAAAACTCTTTTCTTATATGAAAATAACACATAAGCATATACCCTATAGGCTAAGACCTTTAGAATATTAGAAAACTCTAAGGATGGAAGCTTTCTTCCTCTCTTCCAGACGGTGACATTTTCAGACAGGATGTAGAGGCTTTTACCAATGAACGGCTATATATTTTCTCTCGAGAATTGTTGCAGATGTTCTCCAGCTCGTCCTCTGTAATTTCCTCCACCGGGCGAATTACATGCGGAAGCGTCATGGATCCAGGGCGACGACCTCTGGGCATGTCATCTTCCTATATAAGGACAAGTAGGGAACAGTGCTCTTACTGGCTCTCCCCAGCTCTGAATTTCAGATACTTGATTTATAATTTCTTCAGAGAATTAAACCTGGAAATTTCTCTTAAGACTGATGAAAAGGAGGCAAGTCATAAGTTTACTAAAAATGACAGAACATCATGGAAATGATTCCTACAACTAAGAAAAGTCGAAGAAGAAAACTCTCTTACCTGCTAACAAAAACCACCAAATAACTTTGTGCGACACTAAAAATTCTGAACAGTTTGAGAATGTTTAACATGAATCATTTGGTGTTAAAGCTATGTGTGTACCCATGCTACCCATGACACTAGGCCTACAGAAGATGAAAAACAGAAGAGCAAGCACAGACACAGGAAACTCACGTTCATGTAGCCATCCATGGACTTCCGTTTTCTCACCAGCATGTACTTATCCTCTTCCTCCTCCTCGTCCTCTGCAGGAAGAGAACTAAGGGACCCGAGGATCCGGGACCTTGACCTGGTGAGAGGACGAGCTCTCCTTTCGGGGTTTCTCCTGGAAGTAACACCTGGGAAGGTACGCCTTCGGGGTATCTTTGGTTGCTTAACAAAACATATACAGTGGAACCCATTTATTCCAGAAGGAAGAGAAGCATCACCTTCTTCTATGTTTTTTTTGTTTCTTTTAAGGAAAAGAAGAGTTCTGTTTTCTAATTATCTTTGTTCTTTCTATAATTCATGGAAAATGAGCCCCAAAAATGATGTAGCCATTGTAATTTTGCTTTTGTAACACCAGTTCCTCTCAAAATGAGATGATCTACTTATTCATCTACATAATACAAATGTAAGAACAAATCTCATTTTCCAAAATACCCTTTTCTACGACATCTTTTGGGCTCTTACTTACATATTCATTGTTTCTATGTGACACAAGAGAGAAAAGTATGTATGGATTCCCTTCTTCCATTCCTTGCTTGCTTCTTCCCTTTTTCCTCAGGAGAGGTGGGGAAAGGCCTTTTCTTTTGTACCACAGCAGACACATCAAAGTCCCCTGAGTGGTACCAGCTTAGTTCCTCAGAATATAATCATACATATTAGGCAATGAATGACTTGGTTAGGAAAATCATTTTTTCCTCCTCTGATTTTAAAAACATCTATTATGATGCATCTACCATGTAGGAGGAATGTGCTAATGCTGGGGATATGGAAAAAATTTTTTCAATTTTTATTCCCTGCATGAGGGAAGGAGAAAAATAACTGATCGAGTGCATGAGCATGGCACAGGCAGGCCACACCTGCCCCCGGGTGCAAGGAAGAGACCCCAGAGATCTAATATAAAGTTTTCTGTATTTCCTGTCTATAAAACCATACAAAATAAGGAAACTGGACTTTCGAATGTCATAACGAACCTACCTTAGACCTGCCCCAAACACTACTGAACAAGCGAAGGTTCTGCACTTACGGAACTGGGGCCCGGGAGGGAGTGCCGTCCAGGAAACGTGCCAGGGAAGCTTTCTAATTCTGACATTAGTTTTGCAAGCTAAAAAGGAATTAAACAGAAATGCTTAGTTTAGAATAACTGCTGAAAATGAGCAACCTCTGGAAATTACTGTAGCACATCTCAAAAGAGTTTCTGATTTTCCCTACACATTTACCAAGACTTTAATAGATTTTTTTAAGTACATGGAAAGAACACATATTTTAAAGCACACATTATAAAGACTTCATAGCTACACTGAAAATACTCCTTTACAGATAAGCAACAAGTGGCTTAGAGAAGACCTGGGAAGAGATCGTTCCAGGTCAGATACCTACCATCGCTTTGTTTTGCTTTATATTTAAAGCTCTTTTCTCCAAAAAATTCATGCCATTTTCATCTTCTGAATCAGAATTCAAATCAGTCACAGAATTCTCTGAGGGTTCGGGGGGTGCTGCTTTTTTGCTGGCTGCTGCCCTGGTATTTCGAGTTGGAAACTTCATGGCCACGCGGAGAGGTCCTGGACGTCTGCACTGACTGCGAGTCCTGCAGCCTGCACGGTCTGGCTGCAGTCTCTAGGCCATCAGAACAAGGTAGTCATTAGTGACTTTTTGATTGTGGAACAGGCTGCACCAGTATGACTACAAAATCCTTTCTGAACAAAAGATACCTGCATTGAATACATTTTAATTGACCACTTTGTCAATTTTAATTGACAGCTCTGGGTAACAAATTCAGAAATTACAAATAAATACAACAAAATCTGAGTGCTGTTTAACTTAGGTAGCCTCTCTGGGACATAGTATTATAAGCCATCTTCACAGCCCCATGGCCAGCAGTTCTGAGCTTTTTTTGTTAATGTGAAAATCTCAGCTCCCTTTTTAATTTCTTTAAAAATGGATCTTTATGTATTTTTTAAAAATTCCTACAGGAATATGGATTCTCTCATAAACATGGCTTTAACAGTAAACTATGTTAAAGATGAGCCAATGCTTTAATCTACTTTTTAAAAAAACTGTGGTAAAGTATACATAACACAAAATTTACCATTTTAACCATGTTTAGGTGTACAGTTCACTGGCATTAAATACATTCCTATTATTGTGCAACCATCACCATCATTCATCTTCAGAACTTTTCATCTTCTCAAACTGAAAAGCTGTACACATGAAACAGTAACTCCCCATTCCCCCTCCTCCAAGCCCCTGGCAGCCACAATGCTACTTTCTGTCCCTGAATCTGACTACTCTAGGCACCTTTCTAATTCACTTTATAAGATTAAAATAAAAATAAAAATAAAATATTTCAAAGTAATATAGGTTTTTATCATTAAATATGTATTAAAATTAGCCATTGGGGAAATGCAAATCAGAATCACAAGATACTACTTCATACCCACTAGGAGAGCTAAATCAGTAACAAATGCAGCAAGAATGTGGAGATACATTGCTGGCTGGAATGTAAAATGGTAAAGCCACTTTGGAAAAGTCTGTCAGTTACTCAAAAGGTTAAACAGTTACTATATGACCCAGCAATTCCACTCCTAGTTATATACTCAAAAGTATATGTCCACACAAAAACTTGTACATGAGTATTCATATCAGTGTTATTCATAATAGCCAACAGGTACAAATGGCTCAACTATCCATCAACCGATGATGGATAAATGTAGTATATTCACATAATGGAATATTATTCAACAATAAAAAGGTATGAAGTACTGACACATACCATGACATGCGAGAACCTTAAAAAATTCCACTAAGTGAAAGAAGCCAGTCACAAAAGACCACATGTTATATGTCCAGAATAGACAAACCTATAATAGAAAACAGATTGGTGGTGGCCAGGGACTGAGGGTGTTGGGAAAGGATGCTAAGTGACTGTTAATGGGTACAGGTTTCTTTTTAGGGTGATGAAAATATCCTAAAATTGATTGTGGTCATGGTTGAGATTAAATAAATAAAAAACGAGAACAAAATATATCACCCATAAAGTCTCAGAAAGGGAAGACCCATTTTTAAATTACATTTAAAAACATTTCTAAGATCATCACAGCTTCTATTACTCTCCATGTACTTTTAGTGTCACGGTCTGAGAGAATATAAAGGGACAAAAAAACTTTTACGTGTTCTTAAGACTTTTAATCAACTGGCATTTTATTAATCAGTACAATACACATCTACAAACATTTGAAAAAACACCCAGAAGTGATTCAGGCCATAGAAAATGTTTGGGTCACATCCAGATTTGCAGACCAGCCCTTGCAATAACTCCAATACGCACCAATTTAGAGCAACATCACTTATTAGAGGAAATATTATATTACCATGAAGTTAGATAGTGACGAAACACTTCTTGACCAGGCACTCTCGCTTAGGCCAGTGTCCCTCAAGTGTGGTCCCAGGCAGAGGACCCATGTCAGGCTACAATGAGCCGAAGAGTATGCACCAGACTGTAAATCAACACACTGCTTCCTTTGTCAAGAAAATCTTGCTAATAAGAAAACGTCTGCAGAAATAAACAGTATGCTCAAGGAGAGTGGGGCCGAGATGCATCAGCAGCAGCAGTGGCCTGAGCAGGGGGATAGAGGTTAAAAAGGTAAGGCAGTGTGCACAGGAAAAGCAGACGAAGGAGCAACAGTGGAAGCAGGAAGGGCCCTCCTGACTGTTATTAACAATACTCAATCTCGTGCACATGAATTATTGTAGGCTTTTCGGATGCATAGCTCCACAACGGGAACAACATTTACCAAAGGCCTGCTCTATGCCAGGCACTGGACTGGGCGCTTGAACTTAAATGCGAATGTAGCTAATTTTGAGGATATGTGTCCTTCTTCTGATTAGGCTGGATTTCTGTGGCAATGGAAATCTGGAGGTTGGCCAATTTTATATTACCAGTTTCCAAGATTTTCAGAGCCTACAAAATGTTCAGGCTTACAAGTAGGACTACATAAGTAAAAACTGCTTTAAGACATAAAGAAAATACTCTTAAATTTTAAAATGATCAACAGAATCTTCTGGCATGACTAAAACAAAAATTACAGGAAAAAAACTTTTTAAAGCATGTATGTCATGCCTTGAAATGTACCTTACTTCTTGATATTGGTGAAATTCTCAAACTCACCATTCCATCTTGTATCTCACTCTCTGAGAACCCGCAAAATGATTCATCGTCAGAGTCGGCATGAAAAATACTGGCCAGTTCGTTAGTGACATCTGGCCTTGGTTTCTGCAAAAATCCACAATGGTCTAACACATCTTGGACCTCACTTTCTGAAAAGCCGCAGAAAGATTCATTATCAGAGTCCTCATAAAAAACATTTGCCAGTTCTTCACTGATATCTGACCTGAATTTAGGTTTCTGTAAAATAAATAAATAAATGTGGTTGTGCATTTTTCCCCCTTTTTCAAGAACCAATTTTCCATAAACCGTGCAGAGAGCAAATCACATTTACAAGTGCACTACAAGAGAATAGCTTTTGTTACAAAGAAAAATGGTTCAGAGGTTTACAAATGATTTCTGAGTTGTTATGGCAAATCATCAAGCATGTTAGGTTAGGCGACATTTCAAAAGGATAGAATAAGTAGCTAATCTACCTCCAACAATTACTACCTAGAACCACAGCAAAAAGTGAAATGAAATTACAGTGCATACTGTATTTTCATAACGACTGTATAGAAATGTAGGCAAAAAGCAAGCGGTTTTAATCACGCACAAAGCATTTGGGGCATTTTGAGCACTGCAGACTCAATTCTGTTTATTCTTAGGCAGCACTTACCGTGTTTGCAAAATTATCAGAAGCAAAGCTGTCACAACTGTCATCAGAGGATGACGAGGTTTCCATGGAAATCAACTTCACATATCTGAATTTCTTGAAGTTCTTTACTCTGCGATTCTTTGGCTGCAAATGGAAATGGCAATACTATTAAGTGGGATGCTCACTAGTTTCTAACTAAAGACATCATTTTTGAGTTTAGTAAGTTCAAACAGCAGAGTAGATATATCCACTTCTTACATAGAAAAGGGATTTGCAATTAGTACAAATAGTTTTTCAAAACTAGGTAAAATCCTGAAAAGGGACTCCTACGAAGGAAAATTGTAATGACATTTATATTCAATCTATTCAAATATCTGTACAGCTTAACCTTCTACCAACCTGAAGAGGCCTCAAGCTCTCAGTAGTATACTAAGCTCTCAAGGAACTTAATATCAAACTCCTAAAATCTGCCTTAAAAAAAAAATTAGATTGTACTTCTAAAAGAAAATTTCGAAAGTACAAAATGGTAGAGTGATTTCTCTCCTTCAGCCAAAATCAAGCTAATGAGGTCTTTTTGTGTCAGCTTTGGGTTATGTACTGTGATGCTAATTTTCCAAACTACACGAATTAGACAGTACCTCTACTTCAAATGGCAAACTTTCAAAAAGGCCTTTTTCAATCAGGTTGGGTAGTGATTTCGGCCCAAGTCCTTACAAATCAAATATATCAACCCAATGAATGAATGTACAAGGAGCCAAGTTAAAGTTAAACACCACTCCAAAACCAGGTAGAATGTCTGATTCCACTTTAGCGCTCTATTAGCCTGGCCTGATATGCAGCTCTTTTGCAGTCTCCTTGATATACAAGTCTTAAGTTTTCATTAAGGCACAAATTACTTGTAGATATGAAAATGCTTCTTTCATTCATAAACACAACAGCCTGACACTGCTATCAGAAAATGTAACTGGCATCTATCTCATTTAAAAATGACAACAGTTTCTGGCATTTAAAACTTAATGAGATTTCTAAAATGTTTTATTAATTTCTATATTTTTTACTTAAATATGGCCAAGGAATAGAAATGACTTCTTACACTGAAAAATCTGAAAGGGCAAGCTTTGCTATGAGTCCTTTGTCCTTCTGGAAACACAAGAAAATATAATAGGTAGAGGTATTACTTATTAAAAGAGATCTCAGAAATCCCCTCTTCTCCCAACGAGGAAATTTAAGGCTCCAGGGAGGTGAAAGAGATTGCCCAAGATTATAGGGGCGAAAGGAAACAAATCTACAATCTCCTAAAACAAAAGCATTCTTGTATGACTGCAGGAATTATCACCATTTACTTATCAATCTATCTGCAAGCAGTCTGAGGCCCAAGACAGACAAGAGGGAGACATTCTATTGGAAGGTGTCATGGAAATCTACGCTGGGCTTTATTTTAAAAGTCGGCACTTGCCAAGAATTGTGACCATGCAAATATATGTTTGGAGAAAAAGATATAAAAGAAACAAGTCAAATAGTCATGGTCGAAACAAACTTGTTGGCAAGGCAGGTAATAACTAATACCACTTAGGAGGTGTTTTCTGTACCAGGCATTAAGTATGCTTTCACATTATGATTATTTCCTCGCAACAAAGGTGCTCATTATTACCACTTAACGGGGAAATCGAGTTTCAGAAAGGTTATATGATCAAGTTATATGATCGCCCAAATTTGAACCCAGGCACGTCAGATTCCAAGCTATGTATGGCTTTCTTCATCCTGAAAGCCAAAGCCTAGTTCCAGAGATTTGTCTTTGGAGCTCCCGCACCCACCCACCCCAGAACCTTTGCCTCCGTGTGTGCCTCACCCCTGATATTTATTTTAAGTATGTCATGCTCTTCCTTTCCACCCAACCCCCACCTTCTAACCTCTCCTGGGGCAGACCCTACTTTCCGGTTTCCGTTAGAGCAAGAAGTAACGTTCTATTCAGGCAACGTCCTGCAGCTTGAGTAAGGTTGGGGGGTGGGGAAGGGAGTGGGAAAATAGCAAATGGCTGGGAACAGTTTGGACCACCAAGTCCTCCAACTGCAATGCTTCGCCTGGGAGTAGAGACACCTCCGCCCATGTGCACAACCCAAATTCTAAAGAGACGGTTTTCAAGACCTTTAAACTTCAAACCCATCGATCTCCAGCGGTTAAAGCCTAGTGGCTGGGGCAAGAGCGGGCGCAGAGCGGGCCCAAGGTTCCCCAAGTATGCCAGGGTGGAGCTGCCCACCCGCCAGGAGCTAAACGCAGAAAAAGCCTGGGGGGCTACAAGGCAAACTCCCAGGGACCTAGGAGTGCAGCGGCTCCCCTCCGCGTTCCAACAGCCGTGTTCGGGCGGACGGACACAGCGGGGGGCCCACAGATACAATGAGGAGACCCGCCAGTCCCGGCGGCTGTCCAGCCCCCGGCGCACGTGGACCTTGGGCACACGTGGCCTTGGACTACCCAGCGCTGCCAACCATCCTGCAAACCGCTCAAATCTCCGAACCGCCCTCGTGCTGGGTGCGCACGGCGGGCGGGGATGACCCTAAGCCCCGACTTATCCCAAATGCACAAAACCTGGGGCTTGCCTAAACAGGAACCTCCCAGGACCTCCAGTCGTTGATAAGCAGCACTCCGTCCGCAGAGCTGGAGGGAGTCGGCCCGAGTCCAGCACCCGCCTCGCCCAACCCCTCGGGTTATTCCACCCAGCCCTCACCCGCACGCGGCGAGCGTCCATGCTGGCGGCCGGCGCCCAGGCCAGTGCTTGCAACGGGGAGAGCGGAGTAGCTGCGCGCCGCCGTCCCACTGAGTAGTAGCAGCCGGAGCCGCGAGGCGGGCGGGCGGGGCGCCCAGACCCCGGCCGGGAGGGGCGGGGCTCCGGCCGGCTTTCCCGTGGCTGGGCGCAGGTCCTGCAAGCTGTGGTAACTGCCCGCCCGGGATCGTGACCCACTCAGCCCCGGGAGAAAAAGAGCCTGCCAAAATAGTCTAAATGTAAGTGATAGCTTTGGAGTCCCGTAAAAGCCGTCTTGAAAAAGTGGGCGTTTAGGGCTCCATGACTCACTCTATACGTTGCTGCATGGTCCTGAGCGAATGGCGCGAAAGTGGTTCGTATTGCCCCAGGCATAGCAGACTGATTTGCATGAATTCCAAGGCTGGGCGAACAACTGTGAAGATGAAGGTGATGGAGAACGGCGCGAGTCCTGAAGGGCTCAGCACTTAGCGCTTTAATTGCGGCGTGCGTTTTACATTATTAAAAACAAAAATCAAAGACTCAAGCACGAGCTCCACCCTTTATTAGCCCAGTCATTGTCCCTGGGTGTAGCACTTCTTATCTGGTAGCCACGCCATTATCTAAAGCAGCGAAATGCGTCAAATCCTGATCCTTCTTACCAGAAAGCACGGAAAGCCGAGTTGTTATTTTACCTAAGACTTGAGGTTTTTAATTTAGAAAAAAGGTGCTGCTGTTAACATTTATGAGATAAAGTTTTAGAGATGATCTTTTGTGGAAAGGAGCTAAGTAAAGACTATTAGTGGGATATGGCGATCCTTTCTCATGTCAGAATTTAGAATTATCTAAATCAGAATGAACGTGAGATGTTTTTCATTGCCCTTTGATTCAAATCTGACATGACGACGAAAAAAAGTGTGAGGCTCTTAAAGTTTTTGTAAAGAGTAGGGGAAAAAGAGTTGCTTTCAGAAGAAACAAGAAAAATAAACTGGATTGTTTTAAAAGACCCTAATTATAATCTTACATTTAAAACAAATGCTTGAAATGGAAACACCTGCATTTTCCTCCTTCAAAACTTTTCTCTTTGGAATAATTCCTTCGCAGTGTGAGAGCATGCGTGAACACACTGCGTTTCTCTTCGGGTGTATTAATTACAAAAACTGAGCAAGTAATAATGCACAAGAACAGTGGATTGGAAGAACTGGAAGACTTTGTCGGCGTCTTCCAGCCTTTCTAAAAACGACTGGCAATGATCACTGTGCCACAGTGCAAGGGACAAAGAACTCATGGTCTCAAAGGTGGGCACCAGGAGAGACTATTGGCAAAATTCCTGGAAGTAGTGGGGGCCTCAATAAATATTTGTTGAGCAAATAAACAACTATATGAATGGTAAATGAACTCAACTTATAGTTTGTGCTGTGTCCTTTGGAATACAATCTTGTGGCACTAAAATTAAATATATGAGAATTTGAAATTGTGAAATGCATAAAGTAGGGGAAGATCAAGTCTGTGAAACATTCTAATAGGAAAATTTTTAATCTTCCTGGGGCACTAGAAAATAAGTTGGCTTATATACCTCTTTAATGATCAGATCTCTGGTCTATCAGTCTTTTAGTAATCAGGAAAATGCAAATTAAAACAAGGACATACAGTTTCACTCAGACTGGCAAAAATTTTAAAGCTTGCTAAGACCAGGGATATAACGAAATTCCAGCAATGATGTTAGTGGAAATTTTTTACTTCAGAGATCAATTTAGGAATATTTAGTGAACCCCAACAAAATCACTTCCAGATATACACCCTATAACAATGTTTTTCACGTGGCAGATTAGAAACCCTTGGCAAATTGTAAAGTCAGTTTAGTAGTTGCAACTAGCATGTTTTTTCTTTTTGAAATAGAATAAGAATATAAAACTAGTAGGTGTGAGTATTATTTCCTGAAACATTTGTGTCATTTTTGTGTTTGTGTGTGTACTGTATAAAATGTGTATTTCATGTTGTGCTTCACCATCAACAAAGTTTTTAAAGTACTGTCCTAGAGAATGTGTTTTGTACTGATGCTCTCTCATTTATTCATTTAGTTGAGAATAGCCAAATGGTGATTACACCAGGCACTGTTCTGAGTACTGAGGACACAAAGGCCAGAGAGTTAACGCCCTAGTGGAGAAGCATAAGTAAACAACTAAGATCATTTCAGGTGTGATAACTTCTGAGAAGAAACATAAAAGCAGGATAAGGGGACAGAAAGTGAAAGAGGTACCAATTTTTGATAAGAGAAATAGGAAAGGCTTCTCTGGAGAATGTTCCTGTCAGGAACCCAAATAAAGTAAGGAAGGAGGATGAAGAATGTGCTAACTCCAAGCAGAGTGAATAGCTGCTTCAAAGTCTCTATGGCAGTGACCAGAAGAAGCCCAGAACACCGAATTATGGGAAGCTAGGGAGAGAGAGTGGTGGGTGGCAGATGACCTGGGAACTTCTGGCCATGGGAGGAGTTTTAGATTTGATCCCAGGTATGATGGAAAGGATTTTGATTAAGGAAAGACCCAACCTGATCCCATGGGCTGTGTGAACTATAAACTGAAAGGGAGCAAGAGTAGAAGCTGGAGACACTTTGGTGTCTGTGGAGGAGAAAATAATGGCTTGGACATGGTAGTTGTAGGATAAGAAGTGGTCAGATTTAAGATAAATTATTTTGAAGATAGAGCTGATTGGAACTGAGGGATGGATGGTTCATTCATGGCAGCATTGTGTATCACAGTAAAATATTGCAAACAACCTAAATGCCCCTCAGAAGGGAAATGGTTGTATGAATAGTGGTATATTCACACAATGGAATTTGAACAGTAGTTCAAATTAATGGCATAGCTTACTCATATCAGTGTAGATAAATTTTAACAATGTTGAATGAAAATGCAAATTGCAAATGTTTCTGTAAGGTATATGCCTTATGCAAATTTTAAAAACACAAAACATACATAAGTTGTAAAAATATAAAAACATGGACAATCACAATAGGATAAAGGTGAACTCTTGAGGAGGGAAAGATGGAGGAAAGGGGAGTGTCATATCTTTGACTTTATTATTAATGCTTCCTTTTTAAATAAATGGTATGAAAAAAATAAAAATAAAATAAATGGTATGAAGCAATATGGCAAAGTGTTAAATATGTCGAATATGAGTCGTGCGTACATGAATATCTTTTATATTTTTACTCTCCTGTGTTGTTTTCTTTTTGTATCGGAAACATTTTATAATAAATTCTTTTAAATTTTGAAACATTTGTTCTGTCAATCAAGATTATATATACATATTTATAGTGTTAAATATAGTTATAGGGTCCTATAAATGGGAATGCAAGTTTGTCTTGCAATTTTAAGTAATTTTAAGTCAAATATATACCCTATAACAAAGTTATATGTTAATCAGATGCTAGTAAATATGTTCATTTTGAATGAAAGACACAAAATGAATATGATTGGAAATTCACTGTGCAGAGAATGATGGGGTCCAGACCATAGCAACAGGTAATAGGGAATGACATTTCATAAGCACATACTTGACATATACAGACAGTATTTGATATGAAGGCTGTAAATATAATGATACTCAGTTAATATTAGAATGATTATAGATAGAATTTTAAGTCTGTAAAACATTCTAAAATACCAGCATTCTGTTAAAGAGCTTTGGATTCCTCAGGGTGTTATGAACGTTGAGGTTTGTCGTGTCTTATCCTATAGCTTTTATTCACCTTGCACAGAAAATTCTGTTTCATATGATTAAATTTGAAACTTGACTCTGAGGTTCTGCGCACTCAGCACTTGTTTAACAACTTGAACTCAAGATAATTGGTTTTAGAATAAAGAATGAAAAATTAGTAAGTAAGTGTGAGTATTGTTTCCTGAAACGTTTGTGTCACTTTTGTGTTTGTGTGTGCGCTGTGCAAAATGTGTACCTCATGTTGTGCTTCACCATCAACAGTTTTCAAGAATGTGTTTCGTACTGATGTTCTCTCATTTGTTTACTCAATCAAGATTGCCAAATGGTGATTATACCTAATATCATTCTAGGGATTGAAACTGATGTGTCATTTTTAGATGTGATTTAAAAAGAAAACTGATGCATAGCTGTGCTGCTCTAAGTCCTGCATACCCTTCTTCTTTTCTGTCAGGAAATGTAACACGAACTCAAGTAGCTCTGTAAACTAGTGACCTTCAAACAGACCATACCCAGCAGGGAACAAAGGGCTGGAAAGAGTTTTCAGTGTGTTTGTGGATACAGACAGGTTGCAGTCTGTCAGGTCATAAACCTCTATTTTAAATACCCCCTAATTATAGATTTACCACCCCAGTGCCCAATTTCAGGATGTACAAAAGCAAAAGGAACCTAAAGAGCCTAAAGTTGCCCGCAGCCTCTCTGTGGGAGGGCCCGGTCCCTTGGCACCTTGGTTCGGTTTAGTGCACAAATCCAACCTCTCCAAACTACAATCTTATGTTTGCTTTTGACCATATGTCAACACTGTTTTAAGTAGGTCAGTTTGCTACAGCTGATACCTGATTAGAGAAAGGAATATAGACACATGAATGTAAATGTGGCCGTTTTGAGCAAGAGGAAATATTTGTTTTTTTCCCCAGATAAGCTTTGTTCCTCCCATACCATTTTTTTTTTTTTAATTTGAACCTGGCAAAATTTTTAATTTATTTATTTATTTATTTTTTAATGGGAGTGCAGATATCGCTTTGAGATAGAGATTTCCTTTGGATATATACCCAGAAGTGGGATTGCTGGATCATATGGTAGTTCCATTTTTAATTTTTTTGAGGACTTTTTATATGCTTTCCATAGTGGCCACACCAATTTATCTTCCCACCAACAATGCACAAGTGTTCCCTTTTCTCCACATCCTCACCAACACTTGATATCTCTTGTCTTTTTGATGATAGCCATGTAATAATAACTCTAAAAAACACAATGCAAGGAGGGAAAAAGACAAGAAAGATACTTGGCAAAATGTTAGCAGAAATTTCTTCTGGAATGGGGGAGCTATGAGTGATTTTTGTTTTACTTTTCTGTTCTTTTCAAATTATCTAGAATGAATTTAGGGACCACAGGAAGAAAATACAAAAGAGTGGCTCCTTGTCCTTAAAATAACAAACAACACAAAGAAAAAGAGGCTGTGGTGAGTTAGGGTGACTTGGAGAGAATGAATGATTGGGGGGAGCAGGTGAATGAGGGAGCTAGAGAGGAAGATGGGGTCAGGGAAAATGAGGGCCTGTAGCTGGGGCCAGTCAGCTATGAAGTGCTTCCCAGTCATTCTGGGGTCCACCTTGAGCAGGCTCTGCACAGCCAACTGTGCAGAGGCATCTGGCAAGATTTTTGTTTGTTTTTCTCAAGAGCTTTTTGTTTGTTTTTAATTTAATTATCTCCTCCTTTGGAAACAACTGGGGTGTACCAAAAAAAGGTGTGAAAAATCTCTGTTCTTTGTATAAGCGACTTACTCTAAACTGTCCTAGTTGTGAATTTTCCAAGTCATTGATTTCTTCTTCAGATCTGTTTGTTTAAAATAGCTCTTAGGAAACAGAGTAGTTGCAGAGAAAGGAAGTTTAACTATTAGCTAAAAGGAGACTTAATGATTGTCTGTAGATTGGTTAATTTCTGGAGTGAATAAAATTTAAGATATTGGTGGAAGCCCTATAGAAGAGCCTAATCTTCACATTGACCCGTAGAATTCAAAGCCAGTCCACCAGCCGTCCTAGAAAAGTTAAACATAGAATTATCATATGATTCTTCAATTCCACTGGTCAAATGGCATAATTTTAGCTATTTTTCTTTATCTTTCTGGGAGTCCCCAAAGGTTACTCTGTGAATCATAATGGCTAGTCCTAATCTAATTTTTTTCACAAGCTGCTCTCCCTAGTCTTAAAATATAAAGCATACAGGCTGCTGTGGGTTCTTACTTCCTCTGCTACTCACTGTGGAATTCCATGTATCCCAACCCATAGAATTCATAAAAGAAAAGAAACACTAATAGAAAACTGAAAGTTTATAACTCTACTTTACCTTTCCTTAGGCTTTCAGAAAAACAGTTAGTACCACACACAGGAGACCTGTAGTGGGTTGAATGGTGCCTGCCCTACCTCACACACACACAAAAAATTTATATATATATATACATATGTGTGTGTGTGTGTATCTTTATCTTAATACTCAAACTCTGTAAATTTTACCTTACTTGAAAAAAGGGTGTTTGCAGATGTAATTAAGATCTTGAGATGAGACCATCATGGATTACTCAAGTAAGTCCTAAACCCAGTGACGATTGTGGTTATAAGGGACACAAGAGGAAAATTCATAGAGGGAAGGTTATGTGAAGATGGAGGTAGAGATTGGAGTGAGCAGCCACAAGCCGAGGAATGAAGACAACCACCAGAAGCTGGAAGAGGCAAGGAAGAGATTCTCTCCTGAGCTCTGGAGGGAGCAGCACAGTCTTGCCAATACGTTGATTTTAGACTCCTGGTCTCCAAAACTGTGAGCGTGAAGAAGGGTCTGGTTGAGATCCTTGTAGTCTTAGAGGCCTCACAGCATGTCTGGCTTCACTTCTCCTTACCCTATAGCATAGCTTATTTCCCAGCGGCTTGACCCAGAGCCTGGAATGTCCCCTATCATAAAGAGTTGCCCTGAAACATGATTAATGCCTTTATGCTTACTGATCACAATCCTTCTGGTCTAGCATTCTTTCCAGACTACTCTCATCTTTACTCCTGGTTTGCTAACACCATCAGAGGACCATGTTGCCAGAGGAATGGCTCCTTGAAGAATGACAGACCCCCAGAACTATCATGCAGGCCCTGGAATAATGCCCAAATTTCCCCTTAAATACCCTAAGCCTAATGGAGAAGGCAAGGAAGTTTTGAAGGTGTTAACTTGCTGCCTTCTCAGATTACCAGTCTTCTGACAATAAATGCTTATTCTAAATATCCCAACTCCTGTGTCAATCTACTGGCTGAGCGGCATAGGCAGCATGAGCCCTGGACTCGGTTACCCTCCGATTTCAAGAGAATAAATCTGTACTGTTTTAAGCTGCCAAGTTCATGATAATGATTTATGGCAGCCACAGGAAGCTAGTCCACCATTGGCTTCCAGATTCTAAAATGAAAAAGAGTTCAAACAGAAAAAGCTCGAACAGGCTGTCATCCTAGAGATGAAATTGCCATCAAAAGTCTGATGATAAACTAGATCTTTCGGACTTTAATTCTGAAAGACAATAGCTAGAATAACTAGGTTTTACCAATTTCCAACTAGTATTTAAGACTTTTGGAGCCTGTGCTATGAACTGAATGTACCAGTGCCTCCAAATTCATATGTTGATGTCTAATCCCCAATAAAAGGGTATTAGGCGGTGGAGCCTTTGGAGGTGATCCGGTCATGAGGATGGAGCCCTCATGCATGGGATTAGTATACTTGTAAGAGACATGAGAGCTTGTTTCTTTTCTCTCTGCTTTCAACTGTTTGAGAATATAGGCAGGACAGCCATCTCCAAACAGGAAGTAGGCCCTCACCAGACACTGAATCTCCTAGCAGCTTGATCTTGGACTTCCCAGCCTCCAGAACTGTGAGAATAAAGGTTTATTGTTTAAGCCACCCTGTCTGTGGTACATTTGTTATAGCAGCCCGAATAGCCAGTTTTTAATTTTTCAAAATTCTGGATAATTCTCCTTAATAATACCCTAAATAACCCAACTTTCCCACTGGTCATTTCTTCTCTTCTGTTTCCTCATAACACTGACTCATAGCGAGCTTTGGTCTGCCATGGACTCACAGCATCCTTTTGCCTGCATCTTACCACTGACCAGCATTATCTCTTGGTATTAACAATAAATTAACTAAAATAAGAGAGAAAATGACTGTCTTAAGTTCATCTTGTGTATATGGGGCCACTAAGGAATTGTATTTCAGGAGATCCTATGTCAGGTTCCGGTCTGCAGTTGCTGTGGACAGGGAAGCGTTATCATGTGACATCAAATGTGCTGCTTACACAGCTGGGGCCAGTATTCAGCTGCTGCACAGAATAATGGTAAAGAGTGTGGGCTCTGCCTGAGTTCAGATAGTGGCTCTGCTACCCACCACATGTGTTATGACCTTGGGCAAGTTCATCTCTGTCTCAGTTTTATTTTTTATCTGTATAATGGAGATGAGAATCCAAGTCTGCCTCATAGAGTTAGCATGGGGATTAAATGAGAACATGTCTGGCATGTAGTAGGTGCTCAATACATTTTAGCTGTTATTAGAGCTTTAATCTACCATTTAATTTGTTTTTCTCTTGGCTTTTTGTTCTCTGTTTTATTTTCTCAGACTTCCTGCGGGTTACTTGAACATATTTTATAATACCATTTTGATTTATTTATAATACTTTTAGTGTATCTCTTTGTATATCTTTATTAGTGTTTGTTCAAAGTATTATATTACCATACTTTACTTATCACAATCTACTAGTATTTTCACAAGTTCAGGATAAGCACATAACCTTTCCCATTCTGCAATTCTGAAGATGCCCTAAACTAACATGTTTCAAGTAGCATTTTTCTAATCATAAGCTCCCTTTCCTATTTCTAATTATTTAAAAAGAAAAAGCTCCTAAAATTGTATTCAGCTACTGTGTCTAGATATGACATCATGGGCTAATATTAAAGGTTTTTTCCTCAGTCCTAGAGTTCACAACCTCCTAGCAATATTCATCCCATGTCTAGATGTGCTACAACCCCTCCTTGCCATTTTATGACCTAGGAAATACATGTTACCTTTAACCACCATCAACACTGCCGATACAGAATTTAAATATTTACTAAATATTTATTATACCATTTAATTACATGTTAGATATATGAAAGTATTAAAGTGAGTATATTATTAAGTATATATTTATTAAATGAATGAGAAAATTTTAAAAATAAATTTCGGAGAACCGAAGTAATTTAGAAAGAGCTCAACTTACTATGAGCCTTGCCCCAGGGAAACCAGATCCTGTTTTCCTGCCCTATGTTACTATATGTTAGCATAGCACTGAGCACACAGTGAATATCTACAGAGGGAGCAAGTACACTAACTGAGGTCTTTGTTATACTTTATTACCCTAGTAATTATATAATTTCATCTGGAGATGAATGTTGTACTTTTACTTCTGACTTCCTTTGATTATTGAAGTCACTGTTTTTAGTTTTCCACAGTTTTCGCTAATATATATACATACATATATATATTTCACTATGTGTGTGTGTGTGTGTATTCTCCAAACTTCTATAGTATTATGAATGCAGTTCTTTGGCTTGTTTCTAAGGATACCTATGAGATTCTTTTCCTTTTAATGACAGCATTCTAAGTCCTTTCTAATCCTATTGTTTTACATTCGTCTCCCACTGGTTATATTCTTGCTCTCTCTAACCTCCCAAACACCTCTTTTATCCAGTTTCATGCTCACCTCTCCCTCTAATCCCACCTGAACAATACTGATTGAGGTCCTCATCATTTCCTGTCTAGATAGCTGGAATAGCTTCCAAACAGTTCCCTCAGTACCCAGATTTCTTGCCCTCTTTCTATATATTCTTTGTCTGCTGCCAGAGTGATTTTTTCAAAAATGCAAATTTTATTATATTATTCCTTTGCTCAAAACTTTGTCGTCTTTAGGATATAACCCACACTCCTTAGGCCCATCAAATTCTAGCCAGAGAGGATCCCGTGATCTCCTTCCTTGTCATCTAATCATTGCTGTTGCATCTGCCAGCGCCTCTTTTCTGCTCCTCTGCCCGGTGCTCCAAATCAACAGAGCACCTTGCTATTACTACTTCCATCACTTCGTCATCTTCTCAGGCACTAATGCAGATATTTAGTGACACTTGTAGCTGTAGATGCTGGTCTTGCTGAGATAGGAAAAGCTTCCCCCTGACTTCAACTTTTATAATTCTTTCATTAAATCCCAAAGAGGGTACCCACTCTGAGCTACAACCTGGGAGAAACAAGTTTCACCATATGAACACTGTTTAAGTAGAATCATTGTATCCCACTCTGAAATATCCCTTTGGGCCAAAACTTAGCCTGAGTATCCTATCAGAATTACTTCCTTTCACACTGGGTGACACTCACCGCCGGATGACGATGCCAGTTCTCCCACGGCTGGAACTGTCTCCCTGGGCCAGATGGTAATTCTAAATGTTTTTTTCTCATTTCTTTCTGACAGCCCATGAAGCGAGTACATGTTTGTGGGTGTAGAGATTATATGCCATGATAGTGAAAAGTATTTTGATTTCGATTTTTAAAAGTTGTTATTATTAAACACTGTCATAACAAAAAGGAGCTGTAAATTATGGACTATGAATAATTCTATTACATTTCCAAGAGTCATTTCTTTTCTCTGGAAGCCTGGGAAAGCGTGGGATGAGGATGTGGTGATCTTTCTCACTCACTACCTTCTACCTAACACCATGAATCCTTGTAGAATTAAGATTTCTGATAGGCTGTTTTTTGCTGCTGCTGCTGTTATTGTTGTTGTTGTTTATCATGGTAAAATTACATAAAATTTACCATTTTAAACATTTTAAAGTGTACAGTTCAGTGTCATTAGGTATATTCACAATGTTGTATAACTATCACCGATTTCCACTTCCAGAATTTTTTCATCATCGCAAACAAACTCTGTACCCATTAATTAATAGTTCTTCATTCCCTTCTTCCTCACTCCCACCCACCATCACCCAGGCTTTGGTAATCTCTATAAATAAAATTGAATGTATAATTTTAAAACTCTACAAAAGACATATCCAAGCCTACATGGTTTCACTGGAGTTTCTACCAAACATTTAAAGGATTATAACAAGCTTAATCAATTAAGCTTAATTAAGATAGTTTAGGAGAAAATACTTACAAACTACATATCTGAGAAAAGACTATTATCTAACATATATAAATAATTATCAAAACTCAACAGTAAAAAAGCAAACTATTCAATTTGAACATGTATAAAACACGTGAAGATTATTTCACAGAAAAAGATGTACATATGATAAATAAGTACATGAAAAGATGTTTTATACCATTAGCTATTAGGGAAATGCAAATTAAACTACGAGGAGATTATCACTATATTATCACTGTCAAAAAGGTTAAAATAAAATTAAAAAATAGTGATACCACTAAATGATGGTGAAGATGGAGAGAAACTGGTTCACTCATATATTGCTAATGGGAATATTAAATGATATAGCCACCCTGAAAAACAATTTGGCTATTTCTTAAGAAACAAAGCATATGGCCCAGCAGTTGTACTCCTGGGCATTTATTCCAGAGAAATGAAGCCTTATGTTTATACAAAAACTTGTACATCAATTTATCTCAGCAACTGAACTCATAATAGTGAAAAACTGGGGGAAAATCTAAACGTTCTTTCTTTCTTTTTCTTTCTTTCTTTCTTTCTTTCTTTCTTTCTTTCTTTCTTTCTTTCTTTCTTTCTTTCTTTTTCTTTCTTCTTTTTCTTTTCTTCTTTTCTTTTTATTAAAGTATAGTTGACATCAGATATCTTTTAATGACTGAATGGTTAAAGAAACTATGGTATATCAAAACCTTGGAATACTACTCAGCAATAAAAAGGAAAAAAACTATTGATACATACGACAACTTAGATGAATTCTGAGAATTAAGCTGAGTGAAAAAACAACCCCAAAGGGTTACATGCTATATGATTTCATTTATATAACATTTTGAAATGATAAAATTATAAAAATGGAGAACAGATTAGTAGTAGCCAGGGGTTAAGGAGGGGATGAAGGCAGACGGGAAGTAGGTGTGGCTATACAAAGGCCACATGAGGAGTCCTTGTGGTGCTGGAAGTGTCTAGATCTTGACTCTATCAATGCCAGTATTCTGCTTGTATTATTGTACTATATTTTTACAGGAAGTTACCACTGGGGGAAACTGGGTAAAGGAGTATGTGAGGTCTCATTATTTTTTACAACTGCATGTGAAACTACCTTTATCTCAAAAATAAAAAGTTTGATTAAAAAATAAAGCTGTCAAGCATAAAAAATATGGTAGTTATCTATAAAGCAAAGGTTTAAAATAAAGATACTATCCCTAAAGCAGGCCAGATAAATTTTTTTTTCCCAAAAACAGAGACAAAGTAAATCAAATATCGTAAGAAAAAAATGCTTGTGCAGTTTTTCTCCGACAATGGTGCAGAAGCTCCTATAGGACCAATATTCTTGGACAAAATATAAAAATCAGTTGCCTAAAGGCAGTAGAGAGTGACCAAAAGCAAGCAGGAACTGCAGAGTTAAAAGAAGGAAATAATTTTATGACTTTTCACCTGAGGCCATCCTCAGTTGGCACCAGGCAAATAGGCTAAAACTCCGGTCAAAACTCGTAGTCTTGCTGGTTTGAAAAGCAGAGTTTGAAGTGGTTACAATAGCTGGAAAGCAAAGGAAAATCTCAGAAAGAAGAGTGTCATAGAGGGGCAGCCTCAAATTCTGCACGTAAATTCTGCCCTAATCTTTGCCTGATCCCTGAACGACATGTTTGGGACAGATCCAAGAAGTTCACCCACAGCTAAAAGGTCTAAGCAGGGATGTCAGCTGCCAACTGCAGGGTAGCCTGAGTTTGGAGTCTGAAGCCTAGTCAACTTCCTGTTAAAACAAGCAATCAAGCCAAAGTGTCTACGATGATTATTTATAATATCTTAAATAAATCCAAAATCTCTAGACAGAGGGGAAAAACGACTCATAGGTAATCAATGCAGACTGACCTCAAGATTCCTCAGATGTTGAAGTTAGCAAATAAAGACTGTAAAACAGTTATTATAACTATGCTCAAAGACATAAAAGAAAATATCTTGCAATTGAAAAGAGGGAGAGAGAACAGATAAATCAAAAGTATATATATATTAAAAAAATGTAAATTCTAGAGCCGAAAAAAATAAAACCTAAATACAATATTTAATGGATGGGCTTAACAGCAGATTGAAGATAGTGTAAAAATAAGTAAACATAAAGATAGATGATTAGAAATTATTCAGTCTTAAGAACAGAGAAGAAAAAAGATTGTGAAGAAAAAAAAGAATGGAACAGGGACTTAGTGACCTATGGACAATATAAAAATTCTAACCTATGAGTAATTGGAGTTCTAGGAGGAAAGCAGGGAGAGAATGGGGCAGAAAAAATATTTGAAGGACTAATAGCTGAAAATTCCCCAAATTTATAGATTCAAGAAGCTCAGTGAACCCCAAGCAGGATAAATACAAAGAAAACCACATCTGGGGTATTTTTAGTAAATTTTTTGGAAACAAAAGATGGAGAGAAAAATCTTAAAAACAAAATACATTATATACAGAATACAATACAAATGACCACTGTCTTTTCATAAAATGTATGTGTTATTTAAGTATTCCAAAATCTATGTTTTAGTGTAATCCAGTTTTAGCATGCTATCAGCTGGAAAAGACAATAGGACACATGTCTGTGATACCAGGCTCTTAACAGTATTATTGGGAAATTTTTCTTCAGTCCCATCCTTCAAAATAGATCAAAGAATCAGTTACTCCACAGTAGACTGACTAAAACCTAGTCACTTAAGAAAATAAAAGTATGCCTTCATTATATAAATAAGTATTTGTACCAGGTTGTCATACCAACCCTTGAAAAGCCAGGATAGAAAGGACTGGAAGCAGAGAGTTGAGAAAAAGGGTAGCTGATTAAATTGGATTATCGTCCTGACAGTCCCTTCTTCTAATCTCTAGTCAATGCTGTCTCCCTGGGGGTTTATTTTCTTTACACTCTTTGGATAACAAAAAGTGTTACTTTTTAGGAGTTATTGACCTGATCCAGGAGTAGAGTCAGATGACTTAAAAGAAAATTTTATAACTCTCCTCAGGACCAAGATCAATGTAGAAAAAAGAAAGATAACAATAGATATTCCTGAAATTGAAGTTTCATCAGAGACATTCAAACAAATGAACTTAGAGAGGTATTTTAAAGCTATCTTCACAATGGTTGGAAATAAAAAGCAAAAATCAAATAAAAAACGTAACTCAGAAGTGGAATTGAACACGTTATATTGATTCTCACAAAATTTAACAACCTATAAGGATAAAAACATCTCAGGGAAACAAAGATAGAACCTCTAAGCATGGCTGTATTCTCAAATTTTACATTAAAGTTGTGAAACCTGATTTTAACAATGGCCCTGGACTGAAGGTCTTAAGCCTTTGAATTCTCTAATTTCTATTTCCTGTCCTGACCTCTCTTCCTAACTCTAGACTGCCATTCACCACTGTCTCATGGTCAGAAGAAGTATATTACTGAACAGTATTTTTCTAAATTCATTCATCCCAGCACTGTTGTCTTATGTTTTGCCGTAACTGTATGACCCTTGTACTATTAATTCTTATTAGTTTTCTTTACATTAAAAGAATGTTTCATGTTTATATAGTCCTTACAGCTAACTTTTTTTTGCTTGTCTAAAACTTAAAATCATAGCTACAATGGAAAGCAGTATAACTAGCCATCAATAAAATGATATATGGCTAAAATACATAAAACATGATTATTAAATTCTCATTAGGTGTTATTGTCTTGTTGTAGCCGCCAGCCCCCGAAAGACACACAGATCACCAGAAATCAGTGAGTTATAGGAAACACACTCTTTATTTAGCCAGCTGGGTCTGCTGGGGATACACAGACCCTAAATTAAGCAGCCCCGAAATGTAGAGGTACAGGGTTTTTAAGCCCTAAACACTATTCTTCATTCTGTCTGAACACAAAGTTATATTTTTCTTCTATTTACTTCTATTTCTTCTATTTACTGGTTGTGCAAGCAAGGGTACAGAAGCAGAAAGCGTATTGTTAGAATGTTATGTTCCCATAGGTGATAGCCTATATTCCCATGGGCAATAGCCAAGCAGTAATTTCCAGCAAGCAGTAATTTTCCAACCAGCACAGTCTTCCCAAGTCTGACCTGTCCTCTCTCGGATAAAACAAAAAGTGTCTGACATTAACATCAGACTGAGTCTTTCTCCTTGATATATTAAAATTTTTAAAGCATTTAAAGAGAACTGAGAGTTATGGTATAGATAATGGCAGAGTAGCCAGTACTAGAATAACTCCCCCACAGATAATAATTATAAACTCTGGGTAAAATGTGACCAAACAACTACTTGAAGACATTGGAGAGAGGCGAATAGCAGGCAGAAATTGGAGGGAACTTCAAGCCTTATAAGAAGAGAACCACATGCTAGGATGAGACCCACGTTTATACAGATATCCCCATGTCTGTGCAGCATGGGGCAGCTAGAACTCAAGCAGAAATCTACAGTCTTATTGGTTTGAGGTGTCAGAGTCAAAAAGCTAACAGAGGAAGAAAGATTGAATACTAAAACATTTGATTCACCAAACAGAATGATGGAAAGGAGAGATAAGGAACAAAAAAACAGTTGAGGTAGATAGAAAAACAGCAAAATGGTATTGAATTCAACATAGCAATAATTACATCAAATGTAAATGAACCTAACACATAAATTAAAAACTGGGATTATCCGGCTAAATAAAAATAGGAAAAACTAACTATGTGCTATCTGGAAGACCCTCATTCGAGAAGTGGCTATATGAGACAAATTAGATTTCAAAATGGGATGAATTGCCAGAAGAGAAAGAGGAATATTTTATAATGATAAAGGAATTATTTTACCAGGAAGACATAGCAGTTCTAAATGTATATGAACTTAACGGCAAAACTTTAAAAAACATTATGAAAAATCTGATAAAACTAAAGGGAGAAACAAAGAAACTTATAACCACAATTGGAGATTTTAACATCCATATCTCAAAAATTTATAGAATTAGACCAAACACACACACACGCAAGCACGCATGCACACATGCACACCCCCACCAAAACCAGGTTATAAAGGATTTGAAAAACACCATTGAACAACTTTACCTAATTAATTGACATTTATTAAACATTTTATCCAATAACTGTACAGTAGCAGAATACTCATTCTTTTCAAGTGCGAATGGAACATTCATTAACATACACTAGGTAATGAAGTAAGTCTCAAATTTCAAAAGAAATTGCAATTGTACATAGTATGTTCCCTGACCACAAGAAAATTAAATAAGAAATCAATAACAATACGGTATCTGAAAAAGCCTCAAATATTTGGAAATTAAACAGCACAGATCTAAATAATCCATAAGTCAAAGAAAAAAAAAATCACGAGGGAAAAAGTACAATATTACAACAGGCAAAATGGGACTCTGGAAATTGAAATCAGAACAGTGATTGCCTGTGGACTGTGGGGATTAACTGAAAGATGGCATAAGGGATGACATGATCTTAAATTCGCACAGATGTGAATTTATCACTGGTTTTGAGGAACAGATAATATAAACCCATGGACAGTGGTGCTATTATGTCCTATGACTCCCAATATTTTATCTCTAGCCAAGACTTTTCCTCTGAACTTCAAACTCATGTATTGCACCAGCTACTTGATATCACTTTGAATATAACATATCAATAATGGATCTCTTGATTTCTTCCTCAAAATCCATTCATCCCAAATCTTTCTACCTCAGTAAATACCATTATCATTTCATTTACCAAGTTGCTCAAGCCAAAAACCCAAGTGTTCTTGATTTTTCTCTGTTCCTTATTTCTCACATCCAATCTGTCTCCAGATACTGCTAATTCTACTTCTACAAGTATATCACAAATCCATTCACTTCTTTCCATGTCCATCCACTACATTATTCTAGTCTAAAACACCATCATCTCTCTGGACACTCCAGTGACTTCCTAAATTATATTGAAAAAGGAGGAAGGGCTTAAGAAGTACAAATTGCCAGTTACAGAAACAATCACAGGAATATAAAATACAACATGGGAAATATAGTCAATAATATTGTAATAACTATGCACGGCGTCAGATAGGTACTAGATTTATTGGGGTGATCACTTTGTAAGGGATATAAATGTCTAACCACTATGTTGTACACCTGGAACTAATATAATATTGTAATGGCTGAAAAATGACTGCTAGAAATTTATTACTTGCAGGAAATTACTGATTGGCTATTGCCCATGGGAACATGGCTATCGCCCACAGGAACATAACATTCTAACAATAAGCTTTCTGCTTCTGTACCCTTGCTTGCACAACCAACCTGTGGGTTGACAGGTAGTGAATAAAAGAAAAATAGACCTTTGTATTCAGACAGAATGAAGAATGGGGTTTAGGGCTTAAAAACCCTATACCTCTACATTTCGGGGCTGCTTAATTTGGGGTCTGTGTACCCCCAGCAGACCCAGCTGGCTAAATAAAGAGTGTGTTTCCTATAACTCACTGTGTCTTTCGGGGGCTGGCGGTTACAATATTGTATGTCAACTGTGATTGGAAAAAAAATTAATTTTTGTAAAAAAAAAAAGGCTGACAATTCCAGGGGAAGAGTGAAGGTAAATGACATGCAAGAGCCGTGTATTTGTTTATACACTTTTTCCCTGTGAGCTGGGCCACCCTAGGATTTAATTTGCGAAGGCTCCAGTCTTTGGGGTAGCCCCATTGACTAGAGCTCAGCAACAAAGGTCTCACTCTACCCCTCTGCCCCACTACTCCCTTTACTTAGCCCTAGGCTAACTCTTTTTCTCAGAAAGTAGGACGGAAATAGCAGCCAATGAGAACCAACAGGTACTCTGTCAAAAGTGGCTCATTTGCATTTTAAGGCCTTTCTTGCCAGGAAGTACCTGTCTCGAAGATCTTTGCCTCACAAAAGAATGTCCTCTGAGAGGACATTTTCTATCTTACTTTCTAGATTTTATTAGTGGGAACAAAAAAAAAGAGTTCTAGGGAAAGTAACCTCTGATCATAAATAACAAACCCGTCAGGTCATGGTTCATAGTTGCGCCCCAAGCATGTAACTTTTTAATAAAAGGCTTATCTTTGACTTAAGCAAGTCCTGTCCATTGTTTCTGTTCATCTGGAAATAAATAGTAACCACCCTCGACAGAGCACATAATCTTGTTAACTGCCCTGTAATCCAATCCCCGCCTTGCTTTCTCCTACTTCCATATTATCTTCCTTACATTCTCTCCTTAATTTCAAAGGCATAAAAGAAGCTGCAAAACTGTTCTCCAGAGATTTGAGATCTTGCTCCCAGGCGTATGTCATCAGTCTGGCTCAAATAAATTTATAAAAATTCTGTACGGGATTGGACATTTCTTACAGTGACATTTAGGGTTCCATTTCTGAGTTTTCATCGAGACTATTTCATCCCCTAGACTGTTCTCACCCCAGTCATTGAGATCCTTGAGAATTGAGACTTAGCGTTTCTGATGCTAGCACAAGAATGGCAAGGGAAGCAACATTTTTGAGTACTAACTCTGCTGGTTTGGTAGTGGTTGCCTGAAGCTCTGAGAATGCTGGTGATCCTGGGGAAATAGAATGGCGGCTCCCCAACTCTAGCTTGCTAGGAATTAATGAAGAAATGAATTAAAGGTCACAACAATGCATCGATGTTCTCCTGTGAATCTTAATTCTAGCTGAGAGATGTTTAGGTTTCTTGTGGATCTCCTGCTTTTATATGAGAACTCCTGCGACCCTCCAGCCCTGAAAGGAATGACTCTTAGTGCAGCTTTAAGCACTTGTAACTTCTGTCAGGCCTGGCTCCTCATTACCCCCACCTGGCCAACTCTAGCATCTGTACATGACATCTATCGACTTCCCACACCTCTCCTAGTTCTCAATGGCTGATTTCGATTCGCTACTCTCTTAACTTTGACGCAAAAGCCTTTTGAGGTTCCTACCACCTCTGCCTTCAGTTCCACTATCCCTTTGCCCTGCTCGCATTTACTAACTGACCCAGGATTTATCATTATCCACAGGAATTTTAGTACCCATGCAAATGACTCATCTGACAGCTGACCTTCAGACTTCCTCAATGCGATTCTATGTCTTAATTCTCACATCTTAGAACACCTCCATTTGCAGAACAGTCAACTCTGATAGCATGACTAAAGAAGTACCTCCCATCCTATCTCCAGCTTTCTCATTTGCTTTTTTCCGCAAGGCCTGCTTTTTATTTTAGCAAAATCTGCTGTCCTGTTGACTGCTCTTCAGCAGAGTTTCCTTCTCAAGTCTAACCCTGGCGGTCCATTGTTTCAACACTCTCACCACCAGCCTCAGCTCCTCCAATCTATTGTCTGCTGCCCTACTCACCTTTTAAGCCATCTCCGGCTGAGCACTGTTGTAAAGATTATATGATGATGAAGGCTAGTATCATTCTAAATTAACGATGTCTAATTTCAAGTAGATTCTCAATGCCACTAGTAACTACTTCAGAGAGTTCCGGGTCAGTTCCTTCATTATATCCCACCGAGGCTTATTCAAGTCATTCATTCTTTTCATCACACTGTTCCCTCTGCTCTCACCTGCTTTTTTGGCTGGGGATTCTACCTTCTACTTTAGTCAGAAATAAAGATGCAATTTCTCACCTAGTTTCCACTGAACAAACACCTCCGCACTTTCATCTATTCTTAACTTCTCTACTTATTTTCTCTTGTTTAAGACTATTTTTCTGTCTGTGGTTTCAATCAGTGTTCTCTGAGCATGGTTCCTGACCTTATATCGTTAGCCGAGGCCTTGGACCTCACCAAAAAGGCAAATTCTCATCAGGCTCCACCATGGTCCCCCTGCATCATTCACGCTAGGGACAGGCCCAGCGGGCTGTTGTAACAAGCTCTCCAAGCTGTCCTGAGGCCACTAAGGCTTGAGAAGCTCTGGTGGAGACCTCCTCCTCTGAGGATTTGCTTGTTCTTTTCATCTATCGTCATTCTCTCTTTCTTTTTTAAATATAATATTTCCCTTTCTGGAAATCTATCCTAAAGAAATAATCTAAATCAAGGACATATTTTCATACACAAAGAATTTCATTACAGTATTACTTATAACTGAGAAAAATTAGAAGCAAGCCCAGTGTCCATGATGGGAGAAATAATTAAGAAAGGACAATGGCACATAAGCAGCAAGTAACATGATGTTCATTAAGTTTTTAATTATACAGGGAAATGATTAGGCCATAATATAGTATTTTAAAAACTTTGAAGGAAATATGAAATTGTATATAAAGTCTGGTTTTAAATGCTGATTTTAATACCAGCGATTAGCTATGGTCCCTTCCCAAGCCCCACCAAACTCATAGTAACAGAGTTTTCCTTTGTTTTAGTTTTAAAACAGGAAGAAAAAAAAAAACAAGTGAGATAAAATTGATTAGGAAACAAATGCAAGAATGTTTTAGGAGCTGGAAAAGAGTGAGTGGAATGGTAATCAATTGGAGAAAATGGATTCCTCATCCAGCAATGAGGAACACAAAGGAACAGACCCATTTTCAGGTGTGGGGCAGGAAGAAACTTTCCTCTACCTTTAAGGTTCCTTCAGCTGGTCTAATAATCGAATAGACATGAGACAGATTAGCAAGGAAAAATGACCAAATATAATTACATACATATGTATGGGAACCCTGCACATATAAGAGAGTCAGGGAACCCATACACATGAGAGGTTCTGAGACAGAAAGGGAAATTGTGGTGTATATGACATTCTGAACTAGGAGTGAGGTAAGGCACCTTGGGGCTTCAGAAGGTAATTGCAGGGAGAACACATGTTCAGTAATCAGTGGTTTGTACTACCACATAGTTAAGTTATCTCCGTTAATATCTTATTATGGGCAAGGCCTCTAACTCAAATTCTTCTGGGTAGTTAAAGTGGGTAGGGGGCAGAAGTTACTCCTGAACCCATAAGGTCTTGGCTGCCTTTAGCTCAAAACAATCTACATACCAAAGAGGCAGATCTTGGGGTGACTCGTTCTAAAGCCTTACACAGGGTGGAATTCCCAAAAGACTCAGGAATTGGCAACATTTTATTCCTTTGTGAATAGGGGTACAGGTGAGGTACAAACAAGAGGAATAACTGAAACTCGGTGTAAGGAACAGTTGGAGCCCCAGGCCCTCTCCCCACCGGAGACACAGAGAGGTCACCCTTCCCTAGAGACTGGAGGTTTAGCATCTTCAGAGGGTAATATAAAGAGCCTCTGAAGTAAGGAACTCCACACCAAACAACAAACAGGTGACTAAAGACAGTTCACATGTCGAAGGAGACCTCCAGCTTCTACCTCTATTTGGCTCCCATACCACTAGCCACCAAGCATGAATTCTCCATGCAGGAAAAGGGAAAAGAATCTTCTGGATACTTGTCTGATAAGTCCAAGAGAGAAGGTCTGATCAGGAATTCTCCAAGAAAACAGCCCAGCTAGATCACTTCTACCAGTGCTTTTCGATCTATGATGACAACACAAACTAGTCATAAAATCAATTTAGTAAGTTGTATTCATAAAATAGAAAAGGAAATATAAAAATGTATCACATAATTGCTTGCCATTTACTTGGTCAAAACATTTTGAAAGCCACTGCTCTATGGTGGGATCACACTTGACAAGTGTTCAGAACTTTCTATCAGCTTTTCTTCCTCACTCTAAAAGATGACATTGGAGGAAAGAATGTAATATGAAAGACAGAGACAGAAAACAAACAAACAAAACAGGAAAAGCTACTTGGCAAAAACAGAGATTCAGCAGGGAAAAATAACCGTTTTTTAGAAATGACATTAATAATTTTAGAGAGATAAGATATTAAACAAGAACAGAGTGCTATGAAGAAGGAATATTCAAAGAAAAACAAAATGAAAACTTTACAAAATAAAAAATGAAATTGCGGAGATGAAAACCTCAATAATATGTGTTGGAAGATATATGTGAGGAAACTATTTACCTTTGCATTGCTTTCTGACACCACTTTTTGCACAAATCAAATAATGAAAGATTTGTTAAATGACTGAGTCACTGAACTAAAGACTATATATAATACAGACAGGTTAAGTAATTTGCCCAGGGTCTCACAGATAATTTATAGAGCAGATATTGTAAACCAGGTCACCTGGCTACCAGACCGGAAAAATGCATAAATACCTAAATATTTAAGTGTATTTTGTTTTATGAAGCATATGTTTTGTTTGCCTTTTGACATGTGGTAAGAAAGAGTAGGTTGACCTGCTATGACATCTAAGCACTGGTGTTATTATCTGAATTCATCGCCATGTCAGTTAAGTCAGTAGGGTCAGCTGCTCTGTGCCTATTACTTTTATGGAGTTAATGGATGTTCCAGGGATTTATCTATGACCCCAATGAGGAGAGAGCTACTATGTAGTGAGAAAAGATCAATTTATAGAAAGAATTAGACCATCTTAACACTTATTACATAGTCTGCATTAAAATCAAGAGTTAGAATGTAAACATCAGACTATAAGCAGCATAGGAATCTTGAGAAAAGAAAATTAAGCTCTCTGTGAGCCTGGGTATTCAGGAAAGCAGAAAGTCACTTGGGAGAAATCATGTACCCTGGTAACTTGCAGAAAAGAGGTAGATGGACATTGGGCTGCCCCTGTAGTCTTCAGCTAAACTGTTCTGGAACTTTCCAGCTGGGTCTAACATTGGGACCATTCTGTTTTTCCACACCAGATGTGTACACATGGTTAAATATAATCTCCACAGACTGTTATTAACTTTAGACATATAAAACTCCTACATAACCTCCAGCCTGTCACAACCAACCATGTGTTTCTCAGAGCTCTGGAAGTTTATTCGAATAAAATTTAGACAAAGATGCTTTCATATTGCATGCAGCCCATCATCAAATATTTCTGCTGATCTCTATTTTTTTTTTCCAGGGAAGCATGATTATTTTCTTCTAATTTATTGATATAAAATGTCAAGAGGTCTTTCTGTCTCAGGTTTTTTTCCTCTCAATTACCAAATAAAGCAACTTGTCTTTTCTGGCTCAGAGTAATAATAGTAGTAATTGGGTCACAGGGCATTTCACTATGAAAGTAAAAATTCAAATGAGAATCTTTGAAGCACATCCTCAGGGTCCTTGGGAGTTGGATTTGTGGAAAACATGGTCTTAAAAGGTAAAGGTTTGAACTTCAGCAGCACCGCTTAAACCTGGTAGCAGCATCATGGCTGCCGCTGGCGCTGGTGCATCGGAGACCCCGTGTTGTGTGATTGTGCACAGTGGCGGGGAGGCAGATGGCATGTTTGAGAAACTTTGCGCCTTCAGTCAGCTCAGCAAGTTTCTAGCAAATACTCAGGGAATAGTTTTGATGTTTCCCCTCGTTGGGTATGCTTCCGCTGGTCTTTCTCGAGTACTTCCACATGCGTGGGACATCTACTGGGGGAGGCTGGAATAAAGAAGAAACCAGGGATTAAACAAATAATAAGGGACTCGGCATTCGAAAGCATCCGAAATGATTGAACTTGCTGGTAGCAGAGCCAGCTAAGTTATTACTGCAGTTTCTTGGAACCCCCTAAACCAATTCTCTCCAGGGGAGAGAATAATGCTCTGCCCTCAACTTCCAGCAGCATCCATCGTGCAGAAATTATTTGAGACTGTCTCTGTATGTTGCGTTCTTTCGCTGTGACAATTGTATGAACATTTAATGATGTTCTGATAATGGTTATCATTTGAAACAGAATCACGCATGTAGGTAGTTTGCCCTTCTTATGGACTAATAGAGTTGCAAATGTTCGTGGAGTCTATTTCACTTTTTATAATATTGATCACACATAATAATAGCTACTTACTGTATGGTGGGCTCTCACCATTCTAAGGATTTTACCTTATTAAATAGGCACTATACTGTTGAGGAAACTAAAATGTAGTGAGGTTAAGTAACCTGTCACATCGTTTGAAATGGTGAGCTGAAATTTAATTTGAGAGACCTCTGGCTTTAGCCTTCAGAGTTTTAGAGATATAGATTAAAAGGTAATTGTTAAAAAAAAAAAAAAAAGATTCAGAGGTCTTGAGGAATCTGAAAAGGAAGATTGCCCAAGAAGTATTTTATCAACTCAATTATTTAGAGAAGGAGAAGCTCTTTAAGAATATAGGTGGTTAATAAATTAGCAGTGTAAGCAGGACAAAAACTAAATTATTTAGGGATTACAGTAACATATAATTTGGCAGTCATATTATCAGCTTCTAAATTACTATAAGCAGCTGAACTAAATATGCACTTTCGATCTAATATGTAAAACATATAGATAAATCAAATAGTATTATCTCAAGAGGCACATGCATGTTTATCGGTTCAACACCAAAGGAGTGCAGGCTGGTTCCCTTCACTGGCAAGGCTATATAGAAGGAGGGCCTACCTTTCAGAGCTGTTCATAGTTAGGAGGTGGTGGAAAGAGCTAGTTTTACCTACAGAGAGCAATTACAAGAATAGCTACCATGTGTTGAATGCTAGCTCTTGCCAGGCACTTTGGTGTTTTACACTCATCCCTAATACAACCCCCCTGTGAAGTCAGGATCCTGTATCCATTTTATAGATTGAGAATGTGTGTCCAATATGATACATCTCCTAAGTGAAATATTAAAATTTAGGGCTGTGTCAATTGCAAAGATGAAATTATCAGCTCACATCTGATAGTACAAGAGCTCAGAGATCTTTTTTCAGTGGCACTTTGTATTGATTTGTGCTAAGCTTTGTTGGTTACTCCTTGAAAATGACTGACTGGAATTAGGGGTGCAGACAGCAAACTGGGAACATCATGGATAACTGGGGTGATTCCTTCAGACTAGTGAGATACTAAAAGAACCCAATGGCAGATGAGATAGAAAGATCTCTAGTAGGCTTATCTGAAGATATTAGATTATAATATTTATATAAATACAGTTTCAACTAACTAAAAAAGATGTAAGTAATTCACCCTCATTTTTGAGGTACTTAGCAAATAAGCAAAACAAGGAGAAAATAAAAAGCACCTGCTATCCCACCACCTAGAGATGAACAAAGTCAATATTTTATTGCATATCTTTCCAGACTTTGCACACACAGTTTTTTTTTTTTTAACTGAATTTTTCATGTAATATATCAGATTGGAGTCTTGGGGATCCATTCAAAATTTACAGATTATTATTAAAAATACCAAGCCACCATGCTATTTAGTCTTTAGGAATGCACAAACTTGTATAGCCAAGTCCTTGATATACAACCCTTTAAATATAGCTGGGGCCTAGGGACAATAGGTATGTTTATTCTGAGAGAAGCTGACTAGATGATAAAATTTTAAGGCATTTAAAAATCGATCCATTACTTAGAATCCTTAAAGTAATATAAAAACAAACAAAAGAGCTGAGGAGAATGATTTAAACCAAAAGATTAACAAAAAGACTAAAACGAGTGCTTTGCTTGGGCAATAGTAAAGCTTTATCATTTATATTTTAGGCTTGGCCATATTAATTTGAGTTTTAAGGTCTAATAAAATACTATTAACAACAATGATAAAATTTATAAATTACTTAGCCTGTGGCAGGAGCCAGATGTAAACTGAGTACATATATAACTTTTATCTTTTAAAGATACTTAATCTCACTCTTATTTTGGAATAATATTAGTGTAATAAGGGCTAAGCATTTTGCTTTCCAGTGATGTAGGAGAGGAACAATAATTTTCCCTCTACCTTTCTGAATTCTTGGCTGAGGCCTCCCTTCCTGTAATAAAATATAGATTAACAGGAGAAAAATAAAACAATTTTAATTACTTATGTTGTACCACACAAAGAAATGAAACTCAAAAGGTAGCCAGAAGGTTGAAACTTAAATACCTTTCTAGCTAAGGACAGGGATGGGAGCCGGGACTTCAAAGGGGATGCAATTCAAGGGAAAGTGAGAAGAGGAGTGTTTGGCAAGCAAAGGTTGCAGCAAAGTCTCTCAGGTGATAAAGTTATCTGGGAATAGCTCTGTTCCTGGGCACAGGCACCCTTTCTAATGCAAATTTACTTTATAAATGTAGATTTCCTCTACAAAAGGGTAATTTCTATTCTGTTTTCCTAGCTTCTTGTGCATCTGTTGTTTCTTAAAAATAATTAGTTCGAAATAATCCTTATACCAAAGAGGAGTATTTTAGGGTGGCACATTTGGCTACGCTTCAGTAAGAAGGAAAAAATATCCCCAGAATGACCTTTAAAAACATCAGACATCTCTGTTTTGTTTGGTTTTAGTCTTCTCGGTTCTATTTACCTCAGTAAATGAGCCAGTACTTTCAGTGGTGGGTCCAACAACCAGGTGAGCGAAGGTGGGCTGCTCCGTACGCTCAAACCAGTTTGGCTATGGCGGGTTAACGCCCAAGGATGAAGGTTGAACCCTGGAAGTGCCCAAGTGATGGGATTTATTTTTCTTTCCTCACCTGGTAGTGCTAATGTTTTCATTTTCAAACGCTGCAATTAGCAAACTCAGGAATGAGGATTTGAAAAAGAGAGTGTGTGTTGATAATCATTGCCTTATTTTTATGTTTCTGTGTTCTTAATCATTTGTTTTTAAACTAGAATCAATGTTATTACTTTTTTCAATCTTGATATAACATCTAAGCTAGAGAGTTGCAGAACAAATATATCTTTTAGATATGCCCAGACTTTATGTAGCAAATACCTTTTTAACAAAATTTGAGATACCCATCCCGTGTAATAGAATGATTGGCAATGAAATTGGGGAATAGTTATCTTATGAGAAATTCTTTTAAGATATGCATAAAATTAAAGAGGGAAAATTTCCTCATTATTATAAATTATATGCGTATCTTCTGTTAGTCTGTCTTTGTCAGTTTAATTTTCAGACCCAGCCAGAGACCCTAAGAGGGTCGAGGAAAACTCCGCCTCCCGCCCCCCACAATGTTCATTTTTTTTTCTGCAGCTGTGCTTGAGATCAGCCTTGCAGGGACAGTGTTGTGAATGGGGCCACAATGACCTGAATTCAGGATTAAACTTAAGTTCTTCTGCATTTCAGTTTGGACAGTATTCTAGATTTTTCTCACACCACCAGGGAAATCTTTCACCTCTGTGAAACAGAGATAAGGGTGTTCAATGCAGTGGCGTCACCCGGCTCCCAGCGTTTGTGGCTTGGCTGTTAAGCACTGCATAAAGGAAGAGCATTGTGACATTCGATACTTTTCCTGTCTGTGTTTGAGAAACCTGTCTATGTAAACGTGATGGATTGAGAGGAGAAGAGGAAGTCTGTTTCCTTTCAGGGAACCTGGCTAAGGAAAGCAGCTCACAGCAGAACACTCAAAAATACAAAGGTTTCTACTAGCATGTAAACTGTCTTTTGTTCAGAACCAAATCACCGCAGTCATATCCCAAGCAAAATGAACTGTCTCTCTCCAAGGACAATAAAAAGCTCTCAAGATAATGACAGGACAAGTATCATTAATTCATGATTCAAGTAATAGATACAATAGCCTGATTCAGGTTGGAAGCGCCACCCTTGGGCAACACTCAGCAGCCATTCAGCCTGAAAAGCTGGCTAGTTAAAGAGACTTCTTCAACAAGACAAAGACATAGTAAACAAAACAAAACTGAAGACAATTCAAGATTTGAGGAGTCTAATTAAACATTAAACAAGATAATGTTTATAAAACACTGGGTACACAGTAAGCCCTAGTTAAATTCTAGTTATAATTATTGCTGCTGCTGAGAATGAGAGAAAAAAGGTGGGAAAAGTTGGAAAACTATAGAAAACAATATGGAGGTTATGCAAAAAATTAAAGATAGATCTACCATATGATCCAGCAATTCCATTTTTGAGTATACACACAAAGGAAATGAAAACAGGATATTGAAGAGGTATATGTACTCCCATGTTTGTTATAGCATTACACACAATAGTCAAGATATGGAAGCAGCCTAAGCACCTGTCAATAGATAAATGGATAAAGAAGATGCCATTCATTATAAAAAAGAAAATGATTTCATATATATAGGGGTTCCATAAGAATATATAATCTAAATGTTTATATATATATATATATATTCACACAATAGAATACTATTCAGCCATGAGAAAGAAGGAAATCCTGCCATTTGCAATAACGTGAATGGACCTTGAGTACATTATACTAAGTGAGATAAGGCAAAGAAAGAAAGACAAATAGTGTATGATATCATTTACATGTGGAATCCAAAAACCAAACTCATAAAAACAAAGAGTAAAATTGTGGTTACCAAGGGCTGGAGTGGAGGGAAAGAAGAGATGTTGTATAAGGATCTAAACGTGCAACAAGTAGAAAATAAGTCCTACAGATCTAATGCTCAGTATAGTGAATATAGACAACAATATTGTATTATAATCAAACTTGCTGAGAGACTAGATCTTAATTATCTCAACCATTAAAAAGAAATGATAATTATGTGACACGATAAAGGTGCTAATTACTTCAATTGCAATTGTATTATATAAATGTATCAAACCAACGTGTATACCTGAAATTGTAATGTTATATGTCAAATATATTTCAATTAAAAAAAGTCAGAAAGTCACAGGTGATCCAGGTAGGCAAAGAAAATTTCTCAGAAGATAGCTATTCCCCAATCCTGGTGCCACTCTATTATATGGAAGATATCTCAAATTTTGTTAAAAAGTTATTTATTAAATAAAGTCCATCTAAAAGATATATTTGTTCTGCAATTGTCTAGCATATACGTTATATCCAGGAAATAAGATCGTTATAAAAAGCTAGTTCTGGCTTTGTCACTATCTTGCTGTGGTCTTGGGCACTTTAGTTCAATAACATTTAACTGAGGATCTAGATTCCAGGAACTCAGAATAAATAAGCCACAGTTCCTGTCTCACAGGTGTTTTATATTTCAGGGCCTTATGCCTACCATCTGAAAACTAGTTAAAGTTGACCTAGCTTGATTGTTCCTCAAACTTAAGTAATATACTGTATCCTTTTAAAGGAAAAAAAAAATCATTAAATTCTACCAGTATTACTTATTATTTTGGTTATAATGTTACTTAAAAATAAACACCACCACCTAAAAAAGCATAACCTCCTTACCCTACAGTTGTCATTCAACTATACAACTCAAACAAATTTATAAACTAAATATTAAAAAAATAAAACTTAAGAACACAATTGGATATAAAAAATGATGTTTTTTTGAGGTAATTTTTTTTTTCTTATTGTGAATATAGTGCCTTCGCTCATTCAATTCTCTCATCATTTTTTTTCTGTTCAAACTGCTGGAAAACCAAACCACTGCATGGAGTGAGTTTTGGCACAAATGTAGTACATGTTGTTGGGGAGAAAAAAAAATTTTATTCTTCCAAGTTTTTCCAGCTAGTGTCGGAATTAAATTGACTCAAGACAGATTAACAGGAGAAAAGGAAATAGTCCCACAAATATTTTCTCCTGCTAAATTTAGAAAGAGAAAAAGAAGACTCTCACCACTTTTGCTTCCATTGGACTTGCAGACAGATCCAGGAGGGCGACGTGGTTAGAGGTCTAGGGATCTCTCACCTGCAGCCTTGGACAGGAGTTGGGGTGGGGTGGGGACGGGCAGCCACCTACACCAACTGTTGGGGAGGAGAAACTTCTCCTTTACCCTTCTAGGTTCTTCTGACTGGTTAGTCTAAGAATTAAATTGATAGGAGCCAGATTAACAGCAGAAAATCCAAATTAATTTTCATATATATAGGGTCTCCATAAGAATACGGGGGCCCACAGGCAGTGAGGCAATTCAGGCTTATATGCCACCCTGAAAATGGGTAGGAGTCTGGGACTTCAACAAGGAAGAGGGCAATTTATAGACAGAAAAACATGTATTTGGTAAACAAATATTTGCTGGGCCATTCAGAGACAATGGGACGAAGAGGAGTCAGGTCTGCAAGCCCTGTCAAGTTCCCCGTGCTACACCTAGCTCATAATCATTGTATCACTCTGCTGATGGCTCTTTTTCTAGGAACAGGCCCTCTATCTAAATTCTTTCAGGCAGTTAAGGGAGAGGTTGAAATTTGGGAGAGCAGCAAACATCAGATGTTAGTAGTGCACAGAGCAGCAGCCATATGGGGTCGCTGAGTGACACTGATGGTGGAGCGTGGGGCACAGATCCAGCAACCCTACCCAGGCCTTTAGACCTGCCTTGGCCTCTGAGTAGCCCTCCAGGACCAGTCTTTGTGAGGTTCTACCCTGTTACAGCACCACTTCTCAAATTACCTTGGGCAAATAGCCAACCTCTCTGTGGCTCAGATTCCTAAACTGTAAAATGGAGATATAAATAAAATCTACCTCAGAGGGTTGATTATGAAGATATTTTTCCGTGAATGTTTTTTTTTTTTATTTTTTAAATTTTAATTAGTTTCAAGTATATGGTACATTGGTTAGACATCTATATAGTTTGTAAAATTATCCCCTCAATTGCTCCCTCCCTCCCCTGGCCCTCCGCCTAGCAATGTATTAATGCTAATTGCTGTGCTCCTCATCCCCGTGATCATCCATCAGCTACTAATTTGTACTTCTTTAACCTTTCACCCCATTCCCCTAGCCTCCCAAACCCCCTTCCCCTCTGTTCGTCACCAAATTGTCCACTATATTTGTGAGTCTGTTTTTGATCGTTTTTTTTTATTCCTTAAATTCCACATATAAGTGAAATCATATAGGATTTATCTTTCTCTGTCTGACTTAAATACCTTCTAGGTTCATCAAAGCAATACCTTTTTCCATTCTCTTTCTTTTCATATGTAGGGGTATTGTTTCCTTAACCTTTTAGCCATTCTATCTTTTGGTTGGAGGACTTAATTCTTTTCCATTTAAGGTACTTATTGATAGGAATATAGTTGTTACCATTCTTTATTCCTGTTTTTGATACATATTTTTTCTTCTTAAAGAAGTCCCTCCAACGTTTCCTCTAATTCTGACTTGGTGGTGATAAATTTCTTTATTTTATTTTATTTTTGTCTGGGAAGCTCTTTATTTGTCCATCAACTCTAAATGATAGCTTTGCTGGATAAATTATTCTTGGTTGTATATCCTGGGTCTTCATCCTGTTGAATATTTTTTGCCAAGCCCTTCTGTCCTGCATAATTTCTTTTGAGAAATCAACTGCCAGTCATATGGGTGTTCCTGTATATGTAATTTTTTTCTCTTGCTGCTTTTAGTATTCTTTGTATTTAACCTTTGGCATTTTAATTATGATGTGTCTTGGTGTGGGCCTCTTTGGATCCCTGATTTTTGGAATTCTCTGAGCTTCCTGGGGTTTTATGTCCATTTCCTTCACCAGGTTAGGGAAGTTTTCCATCATTATTTCTTCAAACAGCTGTTCAACATCTTGATTTTCTTCTGTTACACTGACAAATATTTGGAATCTTAATAGTGTCCCATATCCTCCTTCAATTATTTTTATAGTCTTGGCATTTTCTTTCTTGCCATTCTGATTGAGTGTCCTGATTGGCTGTCCTGTCCTCTACATAGGGCATGTGATCCTCTTTATTCACTTTGTTTATTCCATTTAATATACTTCTCATCTCAGATAATGTGTTCTTCATTTCAGACTGGTTCCCTTTTATAATTTCTACTTCCATTTTTATGTTTTTATGTTTTTTATCTCTTTGTTGAAGTTCTCACTGAATTTATCTACACTTCCTAAAAGTTCACTGAGCATTGTTATAACCAGTGTTTTGAACTCTGCACCTATTAGGTTACTTGACTCCATTGTATCTGGATCTCTGTTCTGTTCTGTCATATGGTTTCTGCTTCTTCATCTTCCCATTTTGGTTGCCTTTCCGGTTTTATTAGTGAGGGTTTGTGAAGTAGGTGTCCAGTGGCACAGTCCTGAGAGGGATTCAGCTGCTGGCCTAATTTAGTCCAATCCTCTACTCCTCCGGAGCCACCTGTTGAGATTCAGCAAGCAATCCACAGATGCCATGCATCAAAAGGCCACACTAGAAACTGAGGTCAGCTGCCCCCACCAGTGTGAATCTTAGCAAGGAGCACCTGACTCGCTGAGGATACACCTGAATGTGGCTTTGGGTGGGGCCATGAGTTGGGGGAGGTGGGGTTTCAGGGAATCCTCTGGGAGGAGTGACCTCTGTTAGAGGTTTGATGACATCACAGCTATGGCAGCACTGTATCCGGCACACTGGTGGGGGGAGGGCTCAACAGGGAACAATGGATACCTCCGGCACTTCTTACCACACGAGTCTCGCCTCAGGCTTCACTCTGAAAATATTTTCCTGTGAGTCCCTGGTGCCCTTTGTGTGCAGCCGAATGGGCACTGGTGCTCACAGCAAGCAGGTCTGTCACCACGAAAATCCACTTGTGGATGCGGTCCCTTTAAGAGGCGTCTGCCACTGCCGCTGCCGCAGCCTCTGTCTCACTCAGCTGCTGGGGGCCAGGCAGCCCTGCGTCCTCGCCCTGACCTACCTTCTGCTGTTGCACAGTGCTTTCTTGGATTTCTCCATATTGTATAGCTTGTTCGTCTAGATCCCAGGCGATTTTTCCTTACTGCTGCTCCTTGTTTCCATCACAACTTTGATTTGGTCTCCAAAGGGATGAACAGAGCCTCTATTATCTACACCGTTTTTTTCTCTGATTGTGAAGATTTAAGTGAGGGAAGGGCTTTGAACTGGGCTTGGCATGTAGTGATCACTGAATAAAAGTTAACTATAATCATAATTACTTCTCCCATGATATATTTTATATTATAATACAACAAATTTAACTGTTTTGAACTAGCTAGAATGGGACTGTTTCTTACAGTGAAGCTTCAGTAAAATAAGCAGGTGTCGTAATTTTTCTTTTGAGTCTCCTTGGAAGTTCATTTGTGTTGACAATTTCCAGGGATTTCTGGAAATTGACCATTTGCATTGGCTGTCTCATTTCTAGTAAACTCATTTTGATTATTTGATAAATTTAGGCAGTGATTTGCTATACTGGTCCAAATTTAAGGAAAGATCATTGCTGAGTATGTTATATTAAATGCAGAAACTAGTGGTTTTTACACATTTTTTTTAGAGAAGGGCAAAAAATAATTGGGTAAGCTAAGTCCAAGAACTTCAAATTCAGAGCCACCAGACAAGAATGAAATGCATACAGTTAGGGGAAATTAAAGGAGCAGGTGGTGTGCAGAAGGAACCAAAGAATTTGCAAAGGAGTGGGGAGAGAATTATTTCTGTCCCATGAAATAAATGATTTTTCATTCTCCATTTTATGTTTCAACCTCTTTCTTTCCAAGTTTCTGATTTAGTCTAAAGGGAAATAATTCTCCTTACCTCTGAGACTTGGTTCTGACTTAACAATGGAAATCAGAGGGAATGCAGGGCCAGTGCCTAACACACGGTAGGAGCTCAGCGAATGTTTGCTTGCCTGAATTGAGCATTAAAATGTACTTTACAGACAACTTTGTTAGAAATACTTACTCCATAAAACAAATTCTCTTTCTAAAGCACCACAAAACCCAGGGGAAATCAACACGGGCATGATCAAAGAAAAAGGAAATGTAATTGCCTTAATTTTTTGTTTTTAGAAGCATTTAGTCACACCTATTAATCCACAAAGACTCTCCTAGTCTCCATGGAGATCCAAGAAGGCTCAACTGTACCAAAAAAAAAAAGTGTTAACTTACAGCTGCCGGACCTCACAAACACTGGTTTCACATGAGATTAAACATTTCACAAAGCATGGGCTTCCACGAGCACAGAGGAGGGAAGAGCCCTGGCTGGATGGCTTTGGGGTCTGCCTTTGCCTATATCCGGCTGAGCGACTGGGTAGGTATTTCACTTCTCTAGACTTTGGTTTCTTGAGCTGTAAAATGAGGACACTGGACTTCTGGAGGTGGTCTTTAAGATGCCTTCTGGCTCAAACACTCAATCAAAGTATGCTTAGATTGTGGGAAAATGTGAAACAAGAACAAAATGCAAAGCTCAGGGAAGAAGACGTCAAATTACAATTGGGGGATGCAGAGATTTAATGGTGTCCATGGTGGCCAACCTACAAGATGACCCCTGAAACCCACTCCGTGATTCCAGCCTCCTGGTATTCACACTCTTGTGTAGTCCCCTCCCATACTGAATAGGGCTGATCTGTTTAGACAGTAAGATATTACAGATGTGACTGCAAGTGACTTCTGAGGCTAGGTCATAAAAGATATTGTGGCTTTCACTTTACCCTCTTGGATCCCGTCACCATGTCCTGAGGATACTTAAGCATGCAGAAAGACCCACATGGGGAAGAACTGCCAACAACCAGCACCATGTGAGAGAACTGTCTTGGAAGCAGGCCCTCCAGGGCCAGTCAAGCCTTCAGATGGAGGGAGCTCAAGTGAACACTTTGATTGATACTTCATCAGAATCCCGAGCTAGGATCAGCCAGCTAAGCCATCCCTGAATTCCTGAACCACTGAAATTGTGTAAGATAACAAATGTCAATGCTTGTATTAAGCCATTAAGCTTTGTTACATACCAACACATAGCTGTTATAATGTCTATTAAAAAATATAGTTGTTCTTACAGAATATTTATATAATACTCAGTGGTTATTTCACTACCTTCATTCCTTAATTTATTCACTCATCAGAAAATTTATTGAGAACCTCTTCGTGCCAGGCACTGTGCCAGGTGGAGAAAATTTCAGAAAAAAAAGTTTCTTATCTTTAAGAAAATCATAATCTGGGAAGCTGGGGGAGGGGTGAGTGGTGTTAAACCATAAATGTTTGTAACAGATGCAACTTTACTATCCCTGCTTTAATATCGCATTTTCTCTTTTTGCCAGTGTTTTGAGTACATAAACTTTGGCTATGACTTACTTCAGTGGTTGAAGAGAATGCCACATGATTGTTTTTGGTTTTAGTAAGAGTGATCAATACCATCAACTCCCCCTTTCAATGCTAATGAATGCTTTAACACAGCAGATGCAGACATACAGTACACTGCAGATTAAAATTAGGCACAACATTAAATTGCTTACACATAGCAAAGGAGCCAGTTTGGACATCTTGATAATCAGCCATAACCAGCTGACGAATCTTGAATTGTCCCTGCACCAACACTAAGCTTTCCCCCAGTCACAGCCAGACGGGCATCATCTGGCATCAGGGGTGTGCCTGGTGCTCTGTGTATGCGAAGGGAAAAGTACCAGGTCAGGCTTTCAGTGAAGCTTTAGGTACTCTTGGAAGTAGTCACAACAGAACTGTAGAGGGCACTAGAATTAAGAAGTGATATATGAAGGCAAGCAGAATTTGTCACCCCAAAATATACCTCTTTGGCATAAGGATGATTTTAGGCTGATTATTTTTAAGAAATTGAAGACCCAAGAGAAGCTCTGAAAGTGAGTAAAAGTCATCCTTTTGTAAGAGACATTTACATGTATAAGGGTAATCTCCATTTGTAAAGGTATCTCCCTCTCTGTGCCAGAGACAATGACCCAATCTCTAGAAACTCTCATTGATAAAGAAGGCAATGACTTAAATCTACATTAACAACCTTACTCTTGTTTATTGTGCTTTTCCTGGTCTTCTGCCATAAGTGACTCCCTCACTCCCTCACACTCCAATATCTTTTGTCTTTATTTGGAGATGGTATTTAAGGTGATGGCTTGGGCCATTTCAGGGAATTACTCAGTTTTCTTGGTTACCTCCCATATATGCAGGAAGTACACACGATATCAAACTCGTTCGTTTTTCTCTGTTAAACTGTCTTTTATTATGGGGAATGTGTGTGTCTTGGCCAAAAATCTGGAAGAGTAGAGGTAATATTATTTTTCCTCCACAGCATATTCATTAAAAAAACAGAACTTCAGACCTCTGGAAAGGAGAATCATATAGTGAGATTCTATTTAAAAAAAAAAAAAAAAAAGCCTATGTGTGAATTTCTAAACATACATAGTATTTCTATTCTTTTTTATTCCGATGATGTTTATTGAGAGCCTGCATCGGTAGTGCTATACTAGGTGTAGAAATTCAAAATGGAAAATGAGTTTGCTATGATGCAAGAGGCTGTTTCTTGAGAAAAACAGACTGGCCTTTCCCTGGGGGCCTTGGAACACTTAGAATCTGCTCTTAGTGATAAGCCCAAAACTTAACCTGTACCAACTTGTTGAGGTGAAATGGTAAATTATACAGAAGGTACTTCCATGGCTTATAAAATATTTGTTGCTTTTGAACTGAAACAGTTGCAGTTAAGTCGTAATACCCTGACCTGCGGTCAAGATGTTTTGACCCTGCCATTTTGAACTACTAGATATTCTGAGCTTGCTGTTTTGACCCCAGAACATTTTGACACTATATCAATGGATAAAACATTTTGATCAAAACTATATAACTATTGAGAAATGTTTTTGCCAAGAAAAATTTCATGGAATGAATGCCATTATGTCAATATAATTTTCTGATTTTTCTATCCAACATAATAATAAAATTGTTTCTCATTTTCATATTAAATTTTTTACTGTACTGATTTTCTTCCCATGAGACCAGTTCTTTTCAATTTAAATTTTACAATGAAGATTTTATATATCAAATTTTCTCTTGTTCATACCAAATATTATTAATTGTCGCTTACACCACTGTGTGTTCTCTTTTGTGGCCATTGTTTCTTTAACTGACTCTCCCAGGTCAGATTTTCCTGTTCTCAATTTTACTACAAAGTTTTAAATGTTGCAGTTTAATTTTTATTATTTCTATGAACTATGAGCATGAACTGGTGGAAAACGATTGCCGGTTCATATTAATTGCTAGAGTATTCTTGATAGCCTCCATCCAGTTCTCTTTTACGTATTTAGAATTGCATGATTATTTAGGTGAGTTCTATAGAATTGCCAATTTAATGACTTAGTGCCAAATGCAAGACATCCTGCTTAGTCTGGGCTGCGCCTGGAACAGTGACTGTCTCTATGGTAGCAGCCGGGAAAGATTTTTAGCAGTTCTGGACTGGATCAGAAGCATACATGGGGGCCACCAAATCCCCACATTTAGAGATACCCACACTCAAGATATACTTTCTTAATTTGTTTTGACTATAATTTTTTTTTCTTAAAATATCCTTTTTTGGTGGAAGATAATTAACCTCAGCCTCCTGCAAATTATATAGTTTCTCTTGTTGGCAACTGATTTAGTTTGATGGGAAAAAAAATCCTGTGAATTGTTGCTTTGTTCTTTTTTTTTTTTTTTAAATTGTTGACTTATTCTTGGCTTACATTCATCTTTCAACCTGGCAAGCAACTTTTGATGAATAATCATCATTATGAAAATAAAAGAAATAACATCCAACTCTTAATTTTTTACAACCAAGAAGCACACTCTAGATGTTCTTATTTTGGTTTTGACTGAGAGCACTGATGTTGCAAAGTGTTTTCCCATGAGACATTACAAAGTGTTCAGTTTTGTGGACGGTTAGAATAACCTCTTTGTGATCGCATACTACTTTAAATAGGGCTGAGGTCATTAAGTCATTTTCCTACCAGCTTGGATTCTCTAACCCATGACCTAAGAAAGCAAGAAGGGAAAAACAGCATGAAACAAGCAATTGTTTACATAGCACCTTTTAAACAAGAATCTTCAATAATTCCCTAAATGCACATTTTGTTTAATAATTAAAGCCATACTTTATGTTCCTTTCAGAGTGACTCAGTTAAGACCCTGTCTTCAGCTACTTATCCAAAAATTCTAATGGAAGAAAATATTTTATTTGAAAGCAGCATGTCATTAAGATAGCATACTTTTACTTTGTACTAGTCTACTTTTCTTTAAATATGAACAAAGGAAAGGGGAAAAACTAATTGAAAACAGACTATGGTTGACAAAAGCTTAGTGAGAAAGGATCACAGTGGAGCTTAAAACCTTAGAGAAGTTATCCATGATGGAAAAAGAGTATCTCACCACCTGACTTCACCATTTCCCACTGCTTTTGCTTGTAAATGCAGATGGCAAACAATGACATAATTGAGTTGTTAATCAACATTTAGGTCACAGCTTCTCTCTAAATAAAGGTCATTTCATATAACCTCGACTTTAATGCTACCCAAATACGGTTTTCCCCAACCAGGCCCAAGCACTATATTAGAATAGGGCAGCCACTCTGCGAATATACATATGTACTTAATGACTGGTTTCTATTAAAAGAGAGCAGAATCACCAGTGTGTCATTTGGATTTCTACAGAGCATGGAGAATCCTATGCAGGGCAAAGGACACTTGATATTCAGAGGGAGTGAGTGTTGAACAGAATCTCAGAATATATTGAAAGTAACGTTTATTTATTTGACATAAAATAAGTTTGTCGCCCTTGACTTTTTGATTTGTAAAATATGAAGAATTTTACAAGTTGACTCCCACAATTCCTGTCCTAAACTGTAGGCGATTTCCCCTCCCACCCATGTCGTTTACCTTTTTACCCCCAGCTGCTTAGAGTTTTCTTGCTGTAAGGATAGTATTTACTGTCTTACTGGAACAAGGATGCTGGTAATTTTAAATTTCTCTGGCTTTTAACTTGTGACATTATCATCCTGCTCCATGTCTGTTTTCTTATAGATTTTAGATTTATGACATCCCAAGATGTCTTTATGGACTGTTGTTTTTCCCTCTGTGTTCTTCCTTTGGTAAAATGTAGAAAAAATATTCAAAAGCAGGGAGTTTAGGAAAAGAAATAAACCACAAATCTAGGTTTCTGATGGTTTCTGATAAATCTTAATGAATGTGTATCATAATCAACATTAAGTTCAACAATGTTTTTATTGTCTAAAAATGACAACCCAAACCAGTTCAGCTTCGAGCATGTTAAAAACTCAAATATGTTACTAAAATAAATACTAACCAACTGTGTCAAAATTAGAGTAAGGCAAAAGAATCACTTGCCTTGGAGACAAAATTTAAGGGGGCATCAAAACAAAAAATACCTCAGTAATCAAGATAAATAATATTCTAATGCAATATTTAAAAAAATTAATGCAAAAAATTAATGATGACCAAAATATCAGAATTTTAAATAAAGATGGGATCAGTAGCAGTGCCTTGCTAAGCTGTATTGGAGCTTTAGGCAAAAATAAAAATCAATAATATCGATCCTATCTTTAGGTAGGATTTTGATTTTTTTATCACAGATTTTTTGCATTAATTTTCATTGATTTAAATATTGCATTAGAATATTATTTATCTTGATTACTGAGCTTTTGAGTGCCCCCTTAAATTCTGTACCTCAGCCAAGTACCCTAACTTAACCTTGCCTTAGTCCAGGCCCTGCTAACCAGACTGGCAGTGGTTAGGGTAATAAGATAGCATGGCCCCTCCTCTAAAAATGTTAATTCAAGGAGGAAAATATTTATAGTTTCGATTAAGTCTAGTTACTACCATTGGTCAACCAACATCCATAATTTTAGCCCTGGTTTGGCATAGTCTCAATTAGAAGATATTTTGCAGATCTAAAAATAGAAATCTCATCTTTTCGTTAATTATCCAGAGGCATCATGAGAATTCATTACATTAAAAAAAAAAAAAAAGGATTGCTTAAGAAAACTCATCTAGTTCAATTCATCAAAATGTTCTCCTTCCACGGTAGCTTCCTCTGGCTCTTTCTCTACTAGTCTTGGTAGGAGAGGGTCTGTGGGGCTTCTTCCGGTATTCCACTTTTGTCCACCCTCCTTCACTGACTTTGTTCTCTTCGCTGGCTCCTGAGGCAGTCTCAGGGTGCGAAGGCATCCCCGGTATGGTCCTGGATTGTTGGTGGTCATTTGGACTTCGTTTGAAATCGGGTGACTGATGTGTATTGGGTGCTGACTGATTAACTCTGCAGAATTTTCCAGAATATCTCTCTCTGGAAGACGTGGAATGCTGACTCTTTCCACTGTACCGTCCTCTAGGAGAAGAACTGTGAGATACACTACCACGATCGTATTTATTCCTACTTCTACCCGCGTATCGAGCCCTCTCTGAAAAATTGTCAGTAGTAAGACTGGAAAAGCCACTGTCTCTGGAGTTGAGATGTAGAGAAGAGAAGTTTTTGGTCAGTCCATACTGAGTAGGAGAGGAGCTTCTAGACTGGTTTATAGGCGTAATCTCCTGATACTTAATGGGCACCTGGGTCCGCCTCACAGCAGCAGCGTAGGAATCCTGGTTGTGGAAGTACGGAAAGAACTGTGACCCCAGAATCGGATTGCTCTGGGAACGTTGTAAAGAAGTGTTGGATGCAATCTGCCGCATCCTCAGAGTGTCTAACCACTGGCAATCAGCACCTGCAGAAGAAATGGAAATGAGCGTCTTTTAATCCACAGCAAAGCTGCATGCCTAATTCATAAGCCTGACTACGGATAATTCAAGCTTGTTTGGGGTGCTCTAAGCTTTACCATTCATAGAAATCCCAGGCTAGGTATAAGGATATTTACTGTATTATTTATAAATACTTTTTAAAAAATGAGGGGATTTACACTTATTGAGCATATGCTAAATGCTTGAGGTTGTTCTATATGCTTTAATTACATTATCTCATTTATTTTTCTCAGGTAAATACTAATAATCTTATTCTATAAAGAAGGAAGCTGAAGCTTGGGAGGTCAGGTAACTGGCCCTAGGTCATTCAGCTAATAGTTCCAGGTCCTTCCGCATCTAAATCCCATCTTCTTCCCACTTAGCCATGTTGTCACTTCTAGAATTTGCTGCTTAAGTATGTTTAGGTGGTAGGGGCATGTTTACTAAACAAAAGGCCTTTTGCCATTCAGCACTTTTGAAAACTCAAGAGCCCTAAATGTAGATAAAAGAAATTGAGTTACAACAGTCGAGACAGCTAGAGATTGCTTGGAAGAAAGTTCATGTCTCCGGAGAAGACTCTTGAGTTTCAGGAATAAGAAAACAATTTTTTTTTTTCTCGAAAAATGAAGTTTCATGGCAAACAAGAAGTTAAACTAAAATGGTCAATTAACAAGAACCATTTAGTAAGCAAGTTCCTCACAGCCAGAACATTTTGTCTTCCTCAGGGTCTGAAGTATGTTACCCATGTTCTTGAGTTCCCTGGTGGTCCTCCCTGAGCATCTCTGGTCCTGCTTATCAGATAGAGCTTCTGGAGAGGACAGAGTGTGCTCACTTCTCTCTGCCAGCAAGTAGCCTCTCTCACTGCTCTAGACAGGTTGCTCACACCTCTGAGGTAAATGACTGATTTAGATACAGGTGACCTGTTGTGTCCAGACAGTCCTCACAGCCCTCATTCAACCACAATGTCTTCTTTCCTACACCTTGACTTCTGAATTTTAGCTTCCAACAGAGCCCTGATTTTGTTCAATGTCTAGCCCCCTTCATAGAGCCACGTGAGCCGGGGAAGCTGACCATATTCTGGCTTTAGTGACAGACTGATTCATCCAAGCCAGATGGAGTGATGTCACATTTAGGAATAGACATGTTGCTCAGTTCTGGCAAAAGCAACGTGAGGGGTAGTCTGCTGGGGGTTTCTAGGCAAGTCTTTCTCACTCCTAAACATGAGAACAGGGAGGGATTGATCTCTTATTTCCTCTGGGCATTGCCCTATCTTTATGTGATGAATGTGAACGTGAGAGGCGCTAGGATGAGGGAAAAGGCAACATACTGAGGATGGCAGAGTGGAAAGAAGGAAAGGTTCATTCCCTGTTTTTAATGTGGCTGAGCCGGCTTATCTTATTGCACCTGGAACCCAGACTACCTTTGGACTTCTTGTTATGGAAGATAATAAATTTTATTGTAGTTAAAAACCATGGTTTAAGAACTTTAGAGTGCCCATGAATCACCTGGAGGGTTTATTAAGATGCAGAGTGTGGTCCCTACCCCCCCTCCTCCCCTTTCTGATCCAGCAGGTCTGGAGTGGCCTTGAGAATTTGCATGTCTAACCAGTTCTTGTTTATCCTGAGGTTGCTAGTCCTGGGACCACATTTTCGTCCACTGGAAAGCAGCCAGTTGAAATTGGATTTACTGTTACTTGCAGCTGAAAAATACATTCTAACTAATCCAGGTGGTGTCTTCTGAGCTTTCACATCAAAAGGGAAAAAGAAATACAAGGAGGAAGGAAGGGAGGCAAACTAGCTAAAACCGGAGGAAGTTAAAGGGAGGTCAATCCTTCCTTTTATCCTGTAATCTCTCTAGTTAATAAACAGAGGAAAAGGTTTATCCAAAGCCATACCACTGGGAGATTGAAGGGCACTGACTATTCCTGTGTACACTCAGAGAAACAATGTGCTTTTTCCTAAAAGATTTAGATTTATGAAAAGTAGAGGACACCTACTAGATATCTACCCATTGCCCTCTTTTGGGAATGTCTGTGCCCTCTCTCCACCCACATAATTATAGCATCCTACACTGTATGTCCTCACCACCTCCTACTACTTCCCCCTGTTGATACGGTTAATTGGTCCAGAGGAGAATGCTTGAAAAAAAATGGCACCAATAAGTCTTACCCCTGGGAATCTGGAATTGAGACTGGCAACGTATCTCTTTGGTGATTCAGGAGGTAGTGGGATTTGAACTATGTAAAACTTGGAAGCAACTGGCAGCTATTTTGTGTTGTGAATTTGTGAAAAAAATGCCAGCTTTAAGTACAAGAGAAAAATACAGCAAAAGTGGAGAGAGAAGACCTCTACAGATTTCAAGTGAGGGTTGTTGTATGGATCAAAGGTGCTATACGGATCAAATGGGACGAGGGCTATGAAAGCCCTACAGAAGTAAAATGTGCCTTATAAATGTGCATTTTTTGGGAGGGGAAAATTATTATTGTAAGAAGGCCTTAAAGACATGATAGTTGGCATGCAACACAAGATTGTTGAATCAGCAGATAAAAGAACTTAGAAACAGAGTGCCTCCTGAGAGAGAACCTAGTGAGGGTCCACACTTACTCTATGGGTTAATCATGTGTAGAGAAAGTATGCCATAAGAGATGCTAGAAAATGTTTGTGGCAGGGAAGCCTTGATAAAAACTCAAGCCCAATCATAGTAGTCAGAATATCTTCTTGTGATTAATTGTGAAAGAAAATAACCAAATCAACTGTGTTGACAGAGGAAGGCAGGTCCAGCATGCTGTCAAAGAATCTGATAGTGGAGGACATGTAAGCTAGGCTCTCATAACTCAGTGACGTTAGCCATCAGTGTACTTTGTTTCCATGGCTTCTCAGGTATATTTTCCTAATGGGAAAATAATGCACTGATCAGAAAACACATAATTCTGGTTCTTTTTGGCAAGTGTACTTCTCATAGTAAAAAGTGGATTGCATGGGAGTTTACGAATCCATCTCCCATGTGTTTGTTAGCTTGGTTCAGTCCCACAGAGCCTAATTCCAGGTTATATTAGAGCTTCTGGACCTACAAAGGTGAAGGTCAGAATCTCCCAAATCTACCAATGACCAATTTACGAGCAAGTCAGCTGACCTTCCTCCATGTTATTTCTCAATTGTTTCTTTATACCATCTGTGATTACTATTACCACTGTCCATCATACACATTTCATGTTTTCTCTTCCTCTATCCTCCCTTACCTTTATTTTTCCTTTCCCTCCACATCCCTCCCTCCCCACGTCATTCCTGTGCTTTGATGTATCCGTGGTGTTCAGAACTCAAGAAGTTGCCCCAGTGGTAGCAGTGTCTTCATAGGTATGTTTGCTGAACATTGAAGGAGATTCATATCTTTATCTACAATTTTGGAAACTAAATATATCTATGTAAATAGACATACATATTTTTATTTACCAATATAACAATAATCAATCTTTACCTTTTATCATAGTTATCCAATATTGAAATTTATAATATGCTCATATTTATAAGTCCATAAATACTACTCTCCATATAATCTGTTTATAAAACCAATATTCTAAAGATAGAAGGAGGTATTACATTAGAAAGCTACATGTCTTCACAGACTGGCACTCGTCCCCAGTCTGAGAATTTGGTACTTAAGTGTTTGGAATCTAGTCTAGCACACATCTAACTTACTTGAGTCAGACCTACTTCCAGGGTTGCCCTCTGAGTTGGGGAATAATGTCTGAATGGCCAGTTGGACAGCCTTCACTTCATCCTGAGGTTTCACGCTATTCCACTGAATTGCATGGACATGTTTCGTGCTTTTTGGAGTTCTAACATCGCTCTGTAAGAAAAAAAGAGTAACCCATGACCAAACATACGCACGTTTATAAAGTAGAAAGGAAAGAAAAATTGGGTTATTATATAACTTCAGTTTAACTCCTTAGAACACTCTCATAATGCATTAGTTGAAATATTAGTAAAGTTTGCCTAAACATGATAATTTGATTAAAAGGAAAAGTTAAACCACTTTATTCCAGATTACAGCACTTTGTTCTTTAGTGGATTATAGTCATTACAAATGTGGCTGTCTTCTCCTGGAATTTATTATATTCAGCAAATTTTAACTTACCTCTCTATTTAATAAAAAATGAAAAACAATTTCTTCTGTTTTGGTACTTGAAAACAGACATTTTGTTTAATAAATAAAAATCTGACCACCATGTTTTACCCAAGGCTGCCTCTGATCATCATCAGTCTGGGTGGCTGTGGGTAGCCAGGTGGGACTCATTACCCCCATGGGGTGTGCAGGGCAACAGATGCAAAAGTGAGACAAGACAGTTGAGAATAAGGATTTGAAAAAGACACACCATGTCCTTGTCTTGAGACTTCCCTAATCACCAGGTGTCACAAATCAGAGGAGATTAAAGAGCCTCTCAGGATTCAATAAGGTGAGGAAATATGTTTAAAAAGCTCTGAAGTGACAGTGACAGACACCAGTGGCATATCCTCATGGAGTCTGAGTTGAAGAAGAGGAGGAGGAAGGAGAGAGAGAGGAAAGGAAGAAAAGAATGTGGCATGGTGTGTCTCCAGAACGGACTGAGGCCTGCAGAGATGACACTTGGCTGAGTCAGTAAAAAGAGGGCTTTTCCTGGGTGGTGGGGACTGGTCAACAGGCTCTAGAACAGTCTAGATTCCAAGTCCCTCAAGAGCAATCAACCTCTTTTAGGTTTTACAACCTGCAAGCAACACTTTGACAATGCTGTTTCTCAGGTGCCTCATCCCTGATAAGCTATGCACCTTGCTGGTGAGGATAAATGGTTGCTGTCATGTTATCAGCTTCCAGCATCAGGTCACCCTGGAGAAGTGGACTGGCCAGGGTTTAGAATTCTAATGCTGCAAAGCCAAACTCTGGTGGCTCAGACGACTATCACAATGCAGCAGCGCATAAAGTCCAAGATGAGGCTGACTTTCTATGTCTTACTGCTGGGAAAAGAACAGATAAGACAGTCAGAGGACCTGGGTGGAACTCCACCAGCAATGTCACTGATGTCTCAAACCTGGGGGCTTCCTTTCATCCCTCCTAGACAATTTCTGTAGCTGCCAAATGAAGATAATGCTATCTATCTTTTGGTATTTACACAAGGTAAATGAGATATACCAGGTGTAAGCTTCTCTTACAGTGCCTACGTCAGGGTGAATCCTTATTGTTTCTTGAATGAATAACTGAATGAATGAATGAATGAATGAATGAAAAGCACGTCCTATTGATAGTAGATGCATTCTAATATCTACCTGGGTGCCAAGACTATAACTGTTCCCCTTCGCCCCATTCCCACAAGGTTTCTCTACTTTGTATGTTCCACCAGCCATGAAGATCTTGCTGATTTTCAAAACAAAATTAGATTATTTAAAGCAGTAGGCTGCCTAAAACACCCCAGTGGCTCCCCACTGTGCTTATAGGTAAATCAAACTCCTCTCCTTAGGTGTGAGGCTCTATGATTCAGCCCCTCCTACCTCTCTAGCCATCTCTGTACCTCAGGAACTTGTACTTGCCTTTCCTCTGCTGTTTCTTGCTGCCTCCTTCTCAGAGGAGATGTCCTTGGTCGCATAACCTCGTGCTCAAGTCTCACTATTTTCCGGTTAGCACTGGTCACTCTCTGACATTATGAGTTAGTTACCTTTTAATTATCTATCTTCTCCCCCAAAAAACACAATGGAAAATAAGCTTCAAGAGAGTATAAATTCAGTCTATCCTAACTACGGAACAGTATCTGTCAGGAGGTATTTCCTAAACATATGAATTTTAACGACATTTTAAAAAAGCTTTTGTAATTTTCCATATATAAAATCTATGGAATCTGCTTTTGATAGTACACCAACCTCTCCCAGGTGGTAGCAGAAGTTGTGTCTATCTTCGTGAAGAATCACTGATCCACCCTCACCCCTAAACTCTATAAGCAACAAGAAAGTAAAGCTCTGTTTTGGTCACTGTTAGGGATTTCCACTCTGACACGTGCCAAAGGCGCTCAATCATTAACTGATGAATGAACGAATTACCACTTCAATCTCTATACAGGTAAGTGAATCCTGTTCTCTCTCCTTCCTAACACTTTGTTAGAGTAATTATATTGATCAGCTTATATTCATATTGGTTAAATAGTATCTCTTCCAATAAATTTTAAGGACTCTGTGGGAGCAAATAAATCCCTATCAAGAAACTGAGGGTAAAGCCATCGGCCCCTTCATCCCACCCTGCCCCAAGCTTACCTCATATGTGACAGTACATTCTACAGTCTGATTTTCCATTATTCCTAGAATCCACTTCTCCATTACAAATGGGGGCTGAAAAACAAAAGTTAGGATGTTGTAGTGCCATAATACAGCCTGCCCTGATACAGGGTGTGCTCCTCTGAGGCCAGCTGTGCCATACACAACTGGAAAATAGGCATAGTTTCAGATTATCGCGGAGGTCATGCTGCTCCACATGTAATTACAACACAGTAATGTTTGGGATTTTGGTTTTCGTAAGACACTCTTTCGTATACTTGTAAACAGCTAGTCTTGGTCTCCCACAGTCTTTTCTTTTCTGATGTATCCCTCAATCCTATTATTAGGTCTGTAATTCATGCTAATGTTTGAAACATCAGCAGAAAGCTTTCTCACAATAAAGAGAAACCCTTAGCAATATGAGACTCAGAAGTGCCTTCCCTGAATGCAAGCAGTGGCTGGTTCAGTGGCTTCCACAACCACACTGCTTTCCAATATATTGGACTATCTGGCCAAGCTGTGCATGCAAATAAAACCATGGAGACACTTTCCCACTATATTAAAACAAAGGATTAATAAAGAAGCCTATGCCTTGGATCCTATTTTAATTCTGAAGAAAGTAGCTGTATTGGAAGTGAATCTCCACTGTCCACCCACCTTACCCATCCCTCCCTTCATTTCAGGTTAAAAGGCTGCTGACTGGCTGTGAGCAGGGTACAAAGCCAATGCAGCTAAGATTTAATGGGGTTTGTTTGTTTAATTATGATCGTTATTGTTTCTGTTGGTGTTAAAAAGTTCTACATATTTTGAACGGTCTGGCCCCATGCTATTTTTCCTATACGCCCTGTTAATGTTGGTGTGTGACTTTTGCACATGTGTCCTCAGGAATGTATATATGACATTATAGCAGAAACACCTGTATTCAGTTTTATAACCACACCCTGTTATTTCTGCCGTGAGCAACTGCCTTCTGTCAGCAAGCAGGCAATAGCTTAGATTTTGCTTTTAAATGACACTGAGGCAATGAACTGGAACAAGTAGGGAGGAGAGAAGTACCTGTCCAGTTTTCAAGACTTCAAAACAATACGTCCCAACAAAATAAGGGAAAGTTCAACCCAGATCATAACCTTTACAGATAAGTAACACCATTAAAATAACCTGGTTACGCAGGGAAATCCAACAATGAATATCAAATCAATCTACTTGATGAACACACTTGTAAATTAAAAGAACTTGGGTGTTTAGCAATTTTATGCCTGGGAAGGGAACACATTTGCAAGTCTAATGCTGTGGCTTTGAAGACTCTTTTCACTTCCCCGCTTGTGTTATGTACCCTGCCTGGTTCTCCTTTGCTACCAACCCCATTTTCTTCACTGAAACCAAATACGCAGTTAATAGTGTATCAGAGTTAATGGCTCATGTGAAGTTCAGGGTGACTGTCCCATTGACATCATGGTTATTTACCTGAAGTTGTTGACCTTTTACAATCGAAGTCTCAGATGCATTTTTTCAGTGTGACTGGAATGGCGTTAATTTTTTTTCCATTTTGAGGAGAAGCTAAGCATTTCTTTACGTCTTTCTTCAGTGTTTTAATGGGCTTGCTTCTACCATTGATCATAAAGAAAGAACATGCTCTCTCTGGCCACTCTGGGAATTCATAAGCATGAACTCCAGCAAGCCATGGAGACTTCAACACGTGCCCTCATGAATAACCTCATGGCAGTCCTTCCAGAAATTGAATACAACCAAGAAAGCCTTCCTCCTTACAAGTTTTCAAAGTTTAAAATGACTCGAAATTCAAGGTAAATATTTTCATCTTTAGCATTCTCTTTCCTTTAGTAAATGACAGAATAAGCATCAAGAAATGTAGGAAAAAAATGAAATGACACTTTCTGTAGTACTTTTTAGTTCATACGGCATAAGTGGAATTTTAACAAAAAACTATTATGATCTCAATCTGCTAAATAAAATGTGCCTTTCAACAGCCAGCTTGAGGCTGAGCTGATGTGAGCATCGACAGCACAAAAGCACACTGCTGGGGTATTTTAATGTCTTTGTTTGATATCCATGAATTCAAAAAAGCTTTTAAGCTGTAAATAGAACCCTACCTTTGTCATCTTTAAAATCTCTGCATCAGGTAGGTTAGTGTTGAATGTCACATCTTTGATGTAGGTTATTGCAATTTCATCCCCATCCATCTCCATATACATTTTCCACTTACAATCCTGGAATTAAAAACAAAATTATAGAATTTGAGAAAGTGAAACAATTTTTTTTTAGTCTCAATGTTTTATAACACATGAAGTATTCTAAATGAAGTATTATTGGGGTGTTTTCTTTCCTCTTTTTTCAATAAAAGGACATGAAATTAAATCTCTTTATATAGCTAAATAACCCCCAGTTAGGGCAGTCTTGAAACATAATTTATCAACTTAAGTGTTCTATTATAGGAGTTGCAAACTCAAAATCCTAAAGGGGTCAGGCAGATAATAAAAATGAGTAAAGCCAGGCAGTTTCATTATGGTGCCTTAAATTGTAATCTTTCAAAATCGACCCATTTATGTATTAAACATCGTAGGAATATTTTTTTCACTGACACAAAGGGATATGGTTTTCCTACTTTTTTTTTTTGAAATAATAAGGCCCTTTTGATTACCTTTCACTTTTCTAGAATTGATAATGACATGGGTTTGAGAAAGAACTTAACTTCCTCTTAACAGGAAGAAAAACAATACTGCAAATGTGATGATGTATGGCCACTGATAATTGGCCTAAGTATTGGGAAGTTATGGAGAGGATAAGGGACTCTGGGGAACTAAAGGGTCACTGCCTTAAAGGGACAACCACCATTCACATCTATTGATTGTCCCCATGAGGGAATATGAGCCCAGCCTTGCTAGGTCGGTAATGTTTCATGAAAGGCTGGATATCTGGATTTTTATATGAAATCTCTTGATTTTTCAAATGATGTTAATTGAATTTCCAGTAAAAGCATCATATAATGAAAACGTGCTTTGCACCATTAGTAACCAGGGCAATGTAAATTAAAATCACACTGAGATACCACTATATACCCAGCAGATGGTTAAGATTGATAATATCAAATGTTGGCCAGGATTTGGAACTACTGGTTTGCTGGTGGGAGTGTAAATGGTACAGTCGTTTTGGAAAAGTTTTGGTAATTTATTATAAAACTAAATATGCACCCATTCTGTGATCCAGGAATTCTAATCCTAGGTATTTACCCAAGGGAAATGAAAAAAGACTTGTACAGTATTGTCCTGAGCAGCTTTCTCATAATAGCAAAAAAAAAAAAAAAAAAAAAACACACACAAAAACAAAAACGAAACAAAAAAACCGAAAACAGGCCAGTGTTCAGCATAGGAGGGGGATAAATTGTGGTATAATCAGTCATAGAATGGAGTATTACCCAGCCAGACAAAGGAACAAATTACTGATGCATGCAACGACATGGATAAATCACAAAAACATTATAGTGAATGAAATTCTTATACAAAAAGAACATACTGAGAATTCCATTTATGTGTCTTTTTAGAACAGACAAAACCAATCTCTGGAGGAAAAAAACCCAGAAGAGTGGCTGCTTCTGCAAATGAGAAGAGGCTGCGAACAGGCACGAGGGAACTTTCTAGGGTGCTGATGCTCTGTTGATAGGGGTTTGGGTTATACAGGTGTATGTATTTGTCAAAACTCAGCAAAGGTATACTTAAGACATGTGCGTTTCTTATTGAACTCTAGCATACTGAAATATTTAGAAGGAAGTATACCGATACCTGTAAATTACTTTGAAATACATAAAAAATAAGGATTGACAGATGGTTAAAAGGATAGATAGAGGGACAGATATGTGATAAGGCAAGTAGAGTAAAATGTTAATAATGGAATCGTGGGGGTGGGTGTATGAAGGTTCACTGCAAATTTTTTTTTAACTTCGCTGTATGAAAAATGTAATAATAAAGATGTTGGGGGCTAAACACTGTGGATGTAATTAAAAGGAAAAATCAACCCTTGTCTTTGTATCAGATTTGACCCCTGGACCATAAATTCACCTTCTCCCTTATATTCTTTGAAGAATGAAGGATTCTGAAAGATCAAGGATAATGTACTGAGCATTTTACATGCTGAAACTAGAAAATGCTGTCCTAGCAGTAGACCTGGACTGTTTCACGAGCAAGCCCAGACAGAATTATTATGGAAGAGCACTAACAAAGAGACTGTTGAAAACCTCTTGGCTTAAACAGGAAGCTGGGGGAGAATGATGTTTTAGGAAAGCTTCTAGACAAATTACAGAGCCAAGGAGGGCCCAGGCCCGAGGGGACTGACCCCTTTTGCCCAGCCACACTCACAAGATGGAGAGCCAATTAATGAAGGAAAAGGTCTATTTAATAACATGAAAACCCAGCTCTTGGCTAACATCAGTCAAATTAGTCACTCAGAATTGACGAATCTCTCAGTATTTCTTTGTTTTGGAGCCACTGCTACCCCAGCAACCTGGGCCTGGAGATAACTGTGCCAGATAATGATTCTTCGGAGTGATGAAGGCCTTTCCCTGAAACAGCCAGGGCCTCCCCTGGGCAGTGGCTGAAATAAAAAAGCCTTACAAAAGCTGAGTTTACTTAGTTCTGTTTGCTTTGCCTGCCAAGTTTTAGAATTAAGTTTGCCAAAAGCACAGTTTAAAAGACCTTGAACCGAGTGCAAATGCCCGGCACCCTCTGCTTTGCTCTCCCACGTTACCCCCGCGTGTGCCTCCAAGACCTCGTGTCCCAAAGTACACACGCTCAGAGGGGCTCTATGGTGAGAGCAGGCTGACGGGAGGGACTCATAACTGTGGGGTGCTCATTGTGCTCTGGGCATGTCGCCGGGTATGTACACAGTGCTATTTTATTTGATATCCATAATGACCTTGCAAGTCAGGTTTATTTCCCTATTAGGCGAGTGAGAAAAATAAGTCTCAGACAGATTAAGGAATATTCCTAGGGTTTCTGGGCCACTAAGTGGTAGAGGTGGGATTGTAACACTGCAAGGCAGCCTGGCTCCGAAGTTGGAGACACCAGCTGGGAGGGGCGGCAGGGAGGCCTCGCGGACGGCTTCCGGAACTCCAGGATGCAGCCAGCTACTGACGACAGGCAAGAGGGAGAAGGACCAGAGAATATTTTGGTAATATGACACACACACACAAAAAAGCTAGAAAATCAGACCGTGCCAACTGCGTTTTTGTTCCCCAAAGTCCGACTTGGAGAAACACAGATTTACATAATTGGGTTACAGACATGTTACTTTTAAAATTCTCCTTTTACCTGAACTATAAAAGAAGATAGCTACAGAAGCAATAAAACTATAATCAAAGAAGTTATAAGACAAGGGAGGCATTATCCATTCATTAAGAACCAGGTACTGCTTGTTACAAAGCTGAGTTAGAAAGAAAGAGAATACACAACATTTGCCTGAATTATTGACTTAATCTGTAATTGCCCTGCTGTTTAACTCTTAGGTATTTTCAGGGCATCTATGGTTAAATTATTATCCAGTTAAGAAAAGTAATCCACAAGTTAATGAAATTCTTTAAATTCTGCTCAAGTTCAAATTACTCTAAGGTATGCTGGGTATTTTTGTTACCCAGTGAGTCAGGTGTCAGTGAGCATTCTTCACAACCATCAGGATTTAAATAAGTTACTGAATCTTACAGGACCCAATTCTAGATGAGATACCATGTGATGATTAAATCAGTAATATCACTAAAAGGAACAATTCCACATATTTATAAACAAACCTAAAATAGGATTTTACATGCACGATTTCTATCTTTTCAGTTTCTTGGTAGTGACAGGGACCAGGTAATGGGAACATGGACTCGTTTTAAAAACTGCTCACTTTTACCCGGTGGACTATTGATTTTGGCTTGATGTGAGTGACAGAAACGTGGGTATTGATTTTTGAATCGGAAACATTCAAGAGTCACGTGGGACGTCTGTGAACGACTCTCAGTCCTGACAGGCATAGATCAAAAGCAGATAACTCTGTATTCTGAGAGAGCCCATGGGGCCTCAGAGGATTCCTTTTCCAAAACCATTTTGCCTTCGGTGGTCTGAAATGGCCCTGTTATTCACTCATTGGGTTTAAGGTGTTGACGATTCCTATTAAAATGAAAATAATATAGAAAAATATCCAAGCCGTTAGTGGGGGAGCAGCAGAGGGAGAAGATGATAGATCCCAAGTTTAAAGTCTAATGACCTGAGCTTGAATTCCAGTTTTGTCACTCCCCACCCCCACTGCCAACCTTAGCCAAGTTATGCAACCTGTCCGAACCTCGGCATTCTTTATTCACTAGTAGGTCATTGTATCGTATGAGGATTAAATGAGATAATGTAAATAAAGTACCCAGCACTGTGCCAGAGCCAAATTAGGAGCTTAAAAAGCAGTGATTATCATTCTCACCAATATTGGTAACCAACAGAGCTCCGATTTATTATTGGACTAGCTGGCCCATCATCTAGCAGCAACCTAAGGGAATGCGCTGGAAAGTAAGTGAGCTTTCATAGGCAGGCAGGTATAAAGAGTGTCTAGAATAGGGATCTGGCCAGATGAGGATGCTTGGGTCAGAGCATCTGTTTTTTGTTTTTTGTTTTTTTCCAAATTGAATATTTTATTAACATTGTTGTTGTCTTTGTCAGGGCATCTATCTTGGGCAGAAATTTGGAGATACAAAATAGCTCTGGTGTCAGGAAATGATTAGGGCTGAAAAAGAAGGTACAGCCAGGTGGCAACATAATGGCTGGTTTTATGAAATAAATAGAAGAAAGAAGAAACTTGTTATTTTCTTACATAGGTGGATTATATAACAACACTAATCCTGCCCTTTCCTGTGTCAACAGATTCTGATGCAGTCCTACCAACAGGAACATCAAACATCTGGAGGTACAATGGCTATGGAATGTGATTGACAACCAGAGAGAGCCTTATCGCAGATGTGGAAACTGAAGCATAGAAAGATGCGGTAATTTAACCAAGATTCACGCAGATAGCAAGTGGCGGCATTCAGAATTGAACCAAAGTAGCATATTGGTGCTATGAGAGCACCAATTTTTTTCCCTCAGCCTTTTCTGAATCCTAAACTATCAAAAAGTAAGAATTACAATACAAAGGAATTCCATCTTCCAAAGTCAACAAATAGTCCAAATTACCTTGGTGAATTTCTTTAAAAGGCTCCATGGCAGAGATGGAAATACTGTCTCTCAAACAAGTTTAACATAGCCAGTTCTCCCCTCCATTGTTGAAAAAGATCATTGTTAAAAGCACATAAGGTTCCATTCCACTGTCTGTATGCCCCCTTTCTTAACTACTTTGCCTGTGTCTGGAATCACAAATACCTCCCTCCTGGGTTAAGCTTTGTGGCTAGACATGACTTCTACTTTCCAAACCGGAAACCACTCACTCCTATCTAGCTGCACAAGATCACGGGGCAGGTCCTGACTACCATGGGTTTTTATTACATAACTAGATTCCTATCCAAGGGGACATTCCCACTGTTCAAATTTTTATCTCGATGCACATTTCTAGGGAGTGCTAATTAGTAATCAATAGGGAAAAGGCACTGACAACAGGAACAGAGCTGGGCACTAGGAAGTTCTTTTGTTAGGACTTTGAATAGTAACAATCCCCTCACCGCCCCCCACCCCAGACAAACAAACAACTTTCTAAACCTTTCAACTAGCTAGATAATATGCCTCTCAATGCAAATCTACAAGAAATATGAAATGTTGTTGGGGAAATAGCACAATGTATGTACCCAGCAACATGCCTAGAGCACAGTTTTTTTGTTGGGAAAAGGGGAAGTTTTGTATTTAAAACTGATAAAAAAAAAAAAAAAGACAATTATGTTGGGTGCCCAGGATATGTACCAGTTATCTGGGCAGCTGCTGAAATACCTGGATAATTTTAGGAGCAAGTGCATGGTTAATGGAAGATGAGAAAGTATTTCCTTTGAACTGCCTCAGCACTGCCAATTAGGTTTAAAATTTTTCTGAATTAAGATTACTGGCCAAGTAAAACAGAAACTCTTAACACTGTGAAGATAAAATCCTAAATAACACTTAGTTAATACTAAATTAAGTATCTCTTACTGAGAAATTACTATTACATTCTTTGCAAGCTGTTTAACATTCTTTGGAGTTCCAACTAGTACAAGTGACGCCAAACATAGACATCTCTTTTCCCTCCCACAATACACAATTAAAAAAAATTAAAAAAAAAAAAAAAAGGAAGGAAGAAAGGAAGGGAATAAAAAGAAATAATCAAGATAGAGGTAAATTTTCTGGATAGAAAAAAGGATTAAAGGCAGCACAAAAATTAAACTATCAATACTATTTTAAATTCTGGGCAATTCATAAACAACATTCTCTCTCTCTACTTTTTTTCCTACCAAAATTTTATTGCAAATATGAACACCATAGATAAATCTTTAGAAATCTAGGGCCAAGATTATTCAGGACATTTCAGAAGGAAACAGACTCCAAATTAGGCTTTCAGACTCCTACAGATAACCTCTACCTGAAGGTTACAGACAAAAACAAAAACAAAAAACAAAAAACCAACTTAAGATACAATTTGCATACAATAAAATACACAGATTTTTAAGTGCATAGATTAGTGAATTTTGATAGATGTTTACACCAGTGTAACCACTTGAACAGGCAAGTTGTTTCCACTGCTCTACCTAAGTTCCCTGTTGCCCTTCTCCCTTGCCCTTCTCCAGTTGATTCCCACTGCACTGAGGAATCCACTCCCTCAGTTTCTATTAACATAGATTAATTTTGCCTCCTCTAGAGCTTCAGGACATTGAAATTCACTGTAGGCACGGTATATGTCCAATTTCTTTTACTCAGAATAATGTTTTTAAGATTAAGTCATGTCATCTAATCCTCACAGTTTTACTGTGCTGTTAGAAATAGCACTGTCCCTATTTTACAGATGAGTAGACAGAGGCTCAGCAAATGTTGAGATCTGCAGCAAGTTCACTTAGCTGTGTTGGGACTGGAACTTAAGTCCTGGGCATGCCCAGTCTAATGGTAGAAACACTGGTTTTTAAAAGTCCCATCCCTCTCCCTCATCAACAGAGAAAAATTAAAATCACCAGAGAGCACTCAGGATTCTAGCAAAGAGGCCCCTTCACCTGACAAAGGCCTGTACTGAGCAAACATTTGAAAATTTATAAAATACAGAGGCTGGAATAAACTTTTTAAGATTCAAGAGGGTGAGGAAGGGAAACAGTCTCATAGCAGGCGACTGACTGTTGTGAAATGTAAGAAGTAACACAAGATGAAATAAAAGTATGACAGAAATGTTGGTCATGCTGGTTATTAAAAGTAGTAAGATGCTGATGATTTAGGCCTCCGAAAGCGCCTTTACATGCGTTGCTATTATCTGGCTCAGCTGCTGAAACCTGCTGTTTTAAAGGCAGGAGAGTAGAACATCCCGTGACAGCACCTGGGTTATTTATCATTATGTATCACCCTGCTACACTCTATTTTATTATGCTGCCTTTAAAAGGAAGATAATGCAAGTATGGTTAATTTGCTTCTCTTCTTTATCTATACAGTGTCTTGACCCATCACGGCTTTGTCCCATGAGATTTGTTTTTCAACCAAAAAGAAATCCACAAGAAACTCTCCCTAAAAATTCCATTAATAACCTCTTTCAGTGCGTATAGGTTGCAGGGTCTGGAACTAAGAATGTTTTAATCTCTTCGGCAAAACAATGTCTCATAATGATGTACAGGACTATTGCTGTACTGATGAAGAATCATACATAATTCAGCACCTTTCACTTGGCACCACTGTGATGTCCTCATTAGCCGTGGCTCACAGTGTCTGTCAGATGGTGTCCATGCGAACGCAGGCATTATATTGTCTTTGAGATGTGCAGCTGCTTCCATGACACTGCCAGTATATAAAAACATGACGCCAGTTTGTTTTATTTAGTGCTAAACCTTCCAGTTTGTAAAAACAAGGCTGACACAGAGCCTGACATGAGGCAGTGAAAATAATTAGCTCTCATTTTCTCAGCCTCCTATTTCCTTCTCCCTGCTGTGTTCTCTTTCCACTAAACCACCACATGTCAGTCGAAATGGGAGGCAATTAGTGGGCTCATTTCAGTCCCCACAACTGTGCTGAAAAGAAAGTATTTATGATGGCACAATGAACAGCTGAAAGATTAAATAACATTTGCCTTTTGAAAAGAAAATGACTTCTAGCTAAATGGGCAATTTTTGATTATTCTCAAACAAGCTTAGAGTAGTTGGTTTTTAAAATACAAGAAAGGAAAATGAGTCATTTTTAGGTGAAAGAATCAAATAAAACTTGACACAGTAATGCAAATAACTGATGTTTTATTGCAAAATATGTAAATGCGTTATACCCTTAACAATGGCTTGTGTCTAAGGTCAGGGCAGATTGGTGCCAACCAGACACCAGTGGAGATAAGGTTGTTATACTGCATTTTGGGGGTTGTTATTTGAGTTATGTATGAAAAAAGGGCTTTAGGGATGATGTTAAAATAAAGTGAAACAAATCAAGTGAGACATACTTTCATGTGATGTATCACACACTTGACTACTTAAAATGGTTCAAATATTAGTTGACATGTTTGAAAAGGGTTTTTAATTTTTTTTTAAACTATATTTGAAATTGGAAGGTACTAAGTATTCATCTTGGTAAAAAAAAATAGTAAGCCTTGCTATCGGTTTTTGAATAATTAAGAATTTATTCTATCTCAGACTAAGTTTCTTAAATATAGGTGGTCTCGCTTACCTAATTACTGCTTACGTTTTTTTTTTGTAATACTCAGAAATGAGCTGTAAATAAACTTCTAGCCAGAACCCTCAAAATATAAAAACAGCTCTTTTATGTACTAAATTCTCCTCCTACCTCCCATGACTCCAGAAGTAACTCCAAGAAATAGGATTTTTGAAAAAACACTGGCCTAGTTTGTAGACATTGTTTACTGGTTGAGTTAGTCTCAGTCCAAATCCTAAAAATCCTTTTCCAGCATAGTGCTTTTAATTTCACTTCAAATAATCTATCCCTTTTATAGCTGATTGTTCTTAAGACCTAATTTTGGATTTGGAAAGCACACATCACTGTGAGTTGCAGAACATGCAGGGATCCCCAGAGGCTCTGGGGAGCCTGCTTGTGAAAGCAGAGGTCCCTCTATGATCATCAGCTGTGCCTATCTGTCGTCATGAAGTCAACAACTAGGACGGTTCCAACATTTTTAAAAGACTATCACAAATTTAAATTTGGTTTCTCTGTTTCCATAAGTATATTCTTACTCTTTACAAACACAAATCCTAATCTTTGATTCATACAATATGGTTAGTGTATCCACATGAGCCAGTGGTGACTCGAGGAGATCTAAGCCAACAATGGATTCGGTGGGAGACTGGAGCTCTCTTTGAGCTAACTACCCATATTATTATAGCTGGAAACCAGCAATGATGTGTTTGTAATTTATTCAAACCTAGGTCTTCTCATGTATATATGTCCTTGCTATTAGCTACTTTAAAAGGAATTCATAATCTTGGTTAAAGAGACTAAAAGTGATCCAATAGTGTGCTAGAGCCAGTTCTCATGGGGTGATTGCTCACATCTCCTTCCAACTTCAAGTTCGGTGATGTCAGATTGGTAACTTGAAATTGGCCAACGTGGGAATACTTACACCATGGAAATCTGAAAAACACTACAAGTCAGGACTGTTTTCTCCATTCGCTAGACATTTTCTGGCATGTCATTTCTGCACATCGGTCCATCAGCAAGAACGTACTGAGCATCATTTCTATTTTGGCCCTAGTTCCATAGGCGGCTGCCTGGCCAGTTTGAAGTTCACGGCTACAGTTCAATTAGAAATCAGCAGCAAGTCATGTTGTCAAATTCTGAACTGGATTTGTTCCTGTGCTGTGAATGAAAACTTGTGTATCTTATAGAACCCTATCGCTGCAACCTTATGTACTTAGGCACAGAAACACGTGAGTGCACATATATTCCCACACTTAAAATAGTAGAGCATGGGAAATAAATTCCCCGACACTATATTTTTAATAAATGCCAGATATATCAAAATTAAGCCCTGCGTTTAGCTGTTCTGAAATTTATAAAAGGTGTTAGCTTTTTACTTCACTACAAAATCCTTTTCTTTATGCCTTGCTATTTTATGCATGTTTATCTGTCCATTTATAAAAATTACACAATAGGAAAAAAGGCCCTGTTTGACCATTTCTTTTATACTCACAGTGCTCTGAGAAAGGGCTTGGAGATTCAATTAGGTTTATCAAGTGCAACATTTTATAAGCAATCTAATAAAGACCTAAAAGCACAATAATAGTGGAAAGTATTTATAAAAATCATTGCTGTAAACCTATAGATGAAACAACTGGAGATGCAGAACTATTGACTGAATCTCTTGGGGTGGAGAGTGGGAGAAGCAGACCGTGACAAGGGTGGGAGGAGGATGAGGGAAAGGTGGATGGGCAAAGCCTGCTGCTCTGATGGGCAGGTAGCTCTGCTTCCACCTCTTCAAAACGTTTCTCTCATGTTCTCTTCCTGGTTTACTTGCCTCATCTAAATACCTCTCAAGAGGAAATTGATAGTGATGGTCACCTGGCAGGAGGTACTGGAGCCACGAAGCCCAACTCCGTTTAAGGGCAGCTTGAGCCAGGGTGTTGGGAGAGACGGGGTGCTGTTTCCAAGGCTTCTCCCCTCACCCCAGTCTCTTTTCTATGGCAGGTCATCAACTTAGATCCCTAGGAGCCCAGCTCAGGCAGGTTTCCTTGCCTCACTGGGGAGGCCAAGGAACAAGGATTCGAGGGACAAAGTGTGTGACTCTAGCATTCACGAGGAATAGATGGCCTCCCAAATACTTCCTTCATAACTCTGCTTCTGGATTTTTATGACACAAAATCTTAAAAAGATCTTAGAAAACTGCTGGGTGATTTGACAGTTTATTCCTTGGTAATTTGAAACTCAATATTCCTGACTGGTGAATTTATTAGAGATACAACAATAAACTCTATGCAGCCTAATATTTCAATAAAAAAGAGTGGTTGCTACCCTGGGGAGTGCATGAAACTGCCTGGGATTCTGGAAGCCCCTTTACTTTGTGCCGAGTCAAAGGCCTTAGATTATACAACTGATAAAAAATGTGCTTTTTTATTACCTATGTATTGGCAATATAATATTTTGGGGGACGCTGATCACTTTCCAAAAAAGACAATATGACAGTATGGTCGAGCTCTTGCGCTGGACCTGCCCCTTACTCGGTAGGAATTCTGGGTAAGGAAATTTACCACTCCCTTCCTCAGTTTCCTCCCAGGGATGATATAGGTATAATGCTCCTTGTGATGGTGGGTCGTAACAATTACACAAGAAAAATGTTTGCAAACAGTTGCCAAAGTGTCTGGCAGAGGTATAAAATCATAATAATTACAAGCATTGTAAGCCCCTAGCACAGGATACTTGAGCTGAGAAAGACCCAATTTCTGCCAATTCCATTGTCATAACTTCAAGGCTGCCTCAACAGACAATGCTATTTAAATTAATGATTAATTGTACTCTTTAGAAATAGGTCAAAGTGAATGGGTAAAACTCATTCTCACTTATTATTAATTTAAATTGTCAGTGAAGCCTTTGGTCTAATCATTTTCTCTGGCAAGTTGTCTCAACAAAGGAAAGGAAAGAGGCCATTTCATTTGGGGAAGAATTCTTGACATGTATATGATGCTTTGGTCTGGTGAGAGCCTGTTCTCTGGAAGGGTGTGGCAGTAAGACAAAGACCACGGGGCAGGTGTTGCACAGCAGCTCTTGACCACTAGAGCAGGCACAGGCTCTCAAACGAGAATAGCTTTGCTCGGTTGGGCGAACGGTCCTCACTTTTGCGTCATAATCCATCTCGTTGTAAAATGAGGCCGACCAAAAGGAATTTAATTTGAAATTTTAGACCAAAAGGTTGACAGGTCTTACAATGAATGATATATTTGTATGTTTGTGTATAAGGTCATAGTATTTTCATTGTTTCCTCTTGGTAGGTCAATTACTGAACTGGCATACCAACTTTAGATGGTATTTAGCTGGTGGGCTTTCTCAGATGCAATGGGAAAATGTAGCTATTATTTTCATGATAGCATCACTGTCATATATTACTCTCGATGGTCGTCATTAGAACACATCTTTCATTTTACTTGTAAAAGAAAAGGTGAAATGGTCAAGTAAATCTTCCTGATACGTAAACTCAGGTTTGGAGAGAACTTCCAAGCCACTGTGTCCTGTTGTAACTTATTCTAGTCATGGAGGCAAGGCTAAAGGCTTTGTCTTTTCCGCGAAGATGGATCTGTGAGAACTCAGTTCATTGGGATTTTGAGGACATCTTTTTTTCTTGGGATCTACTGTTAAGGGTCAAAGTAACAAGGTTTTCATATGAGAAATTGAAATTTCAATTTCAGGCACATTTTTGAGAAAGTATTTCATGATGCAAGGGTTTAGGCTGGCATAACCAGGTAGTGTAGAATCGGACAGTAATTTATTCAAGTATTATGTTATGAAAGTTTACTAGAATAGATCTTGGATCAGGTATGAGAGGGAGCATGTGTTTAATGCAAAGGCTATAATAAAGATGTAATATCTGGTCTCAGCCTTGTCTTCAGCTTAGGCTGGTGACATATTTCCTCTTGCTATCAATCTTCTAATCAGCGGTGACAATACTGTGCCTTATGCATCTCACAGAAATGCCAAGGAGATAAATGAGATGACATTTATGAAATAACCTGAGCTCTTTAGAAAGAAGTGCTCTCTAAGCGTAAGCTTTAAACATTATATTCAGGAAATTATTTGCAAACAACCATGATCCCTTTCAAGCCCCATTTCAAAAGTCATCTCTTCCAAAAATGGATCACCCCTTCTAGTCACTTTATGCCTTTAGTACCTTGGTATTACATCCACATTGTATATATTGCTTTTTGACCTATTACATTGTAACATCCTATCCTGCTGCCACACTAGAAACCTCTGTACCATCCTGGCTCCTAACTCTCACTCACCCACCTTCTTTCTAATTCATCCTCCTTTGTGCCTTCGAGAGATCTTTTGAAAACGTAAATCTGATCCTATCTAATTCTTGCTTAAAAATCTTTACACTCCTTAGCTTAGCACATAAGACTGTTTTTCAGGTCTCTGGCCATCCCTCTGGCCTTAACTCTCACCACACTACTCCACATGCTCCATGCTAAGTTGTCCCAGAGGGAGTGATGCTTGAGTTGAGGTGTGAGAAATTAGCCCAAAGAAGAGCTCTCTGTGTTTTCCTGGCTTCATGCTTCCTAGATTTTAAAAGTACTGCTCCTTCTGCTTTCAAAGTCGTCTCCTTGACTATTATTTCCTAACAGTTTTCAAATTTTAGTTCAAGCATCACTTCTACCAAGAAGACTTCAAGATCCTCCTGTGACCCTATTCCAAATATGTTTTCCATGCTCATCCAAGTGCTTCAGAATGATGTGCTTAATGTAAAAATGCATCATTCTGTATTACAACCATTCATTGATTTTGTCTTTTTCTCCTGATCAGCTATGAGTTCCTTGCGAGCCACAACTGTACTTCATAACTTTGTATTGTGACCTAGAGCCAGGACACAGGAGGTCCTCAATAAATGTGTGTCAAATGAATAGATGAAATTATTATTCTGCACGGGCGACCAAGGAGCAGCAGAATATCAGAAGTTGCAGTGACTTTAGGCTTTGTAGATAACCAATGACTCAAGAAGTCTACACAGTTATGGTCAAAAATAGACCATGGTATTTGGTATCAAATATCATTTATAGCTTCTAATTTTTACTAAAAATATACTTTTCAGTTTTCTACATTAACAAGTCATTTCTTTGTTAGTTGAAAATTTTCTTGTTTAAGGCTATTCTTGGCAAGTCTCTTTCAAGAAAACTCTTCCTCCTTCTTTTACCACGTACAGTCCATAAAAACATTTAAACACAGAGCTCTCATAAACTGAGTACCATGGAGTCCAGGATACTAAAGAAGGCAAATTAAAATGTGAAATTTGTTTACCATGAGATGGACCTGGGGTACCCACAGCTACAAAATTTCAGGATTATTTGGAAACAACCCAAGGGCCCCTGGGTTGCTGTTGGAGAGATAGGAACTTACTGTCCTGACCCCTTTTCTGTTGCTGCTTCTAACAACAGGGATCAACAGACAGTGGCCCATTTGCAGGACAGAAAAGTAGCCACATACGAGGAACCTGGAGTTAGAGCAGCTCTCACTTAACGAGGTTATGTGGCTAAAACGAAGGAGGTAGAGATTTCCATTCAGCAAAAGCATCAATACACCTGCAGCAGTGCAGGGAAAACAGTCTGCCAGGGATCTAGAAAGACTATCTTTGGAGAAGTGCCAGGTAAAACTCAACCCTTCACAACAATTTCCAGTCATTCTCAAGCACTGGTTCCAGAAATGACCTGGGATAAGTGTGATTTCTTTGGTGAAGGGCCGGTGGGCCAGCTGAGCTGACACTAGCCCTACCAGAGCAACTGGCTACAGGTTGGGAGGAGTTATATTTTCAAGGTCTCCAAGGAAAGGTACAAATCATACAGTAGTTAAGAGCTTGATTTTGGGATCTGAGAGGACTGCATTTGGATCCTTATTCTGCGATTTGGTAGCCGTGTAACCCTTGGGCAAGTTATTTAACCTTTCAGAGCCTCAGTTTCCACATTTGTAAATGAGTGGAAAATATCAATCGTCACCTTAGTACTATCTGCCTGGAATACCATAAGTGTTCAATTAATAGAAACTGTCATTATTACTAGCCATGTATGGTAATCCAAAGTAATACAATCCTATTATTATTCCAATTCATAGGCCCAATAATTTTTCCACGCTCCAAATATAACAAAGTGAAAAGCCTGACTCAATGAGTCTTGATCAAATGTTCTGCCGCCTCATTTAGAGCTGATATTTTGAGTTTGCACATTGCCTACTGTTCCACTCTCGGTGTTGTTTTACTCTCCATATTAAAAACTGATTCTCCCTCAGAAACAGGAAACGGGAAGCTTTGATGCCAAGCAGCATAAACACTCACCCTGGTATTCACTGCCCGCTCCCCATGCATGCTTTGCTCTGAGTTTCCTTAATGGTTTGGGTGGCCTCACACAGGACTCTTGAGTTGAACGGGAGAGTAAGATTCCTAGACTGGATTACAAAGGCAGCTGGCAGCCTTTCAACTAAAGTTCATTTTATAAAGTCTATAAATTTACCCAGAATTAAGTTACCAGCTTGTGGGGTGGGGTGGGGGGGGGGCAGTAGGGGTATATAAAACCATGGAGTTCTAGAAGAGAAAAAAGAGTAAATTAGGTTGAAACTTATCCAAGAAATTTAAAATGTTATTTACCTGTGGGCAAGTTCCTGGTTTCAAGTGAAAACCAAAGACAAGTTCAAGGTTCACTATTTTTTCCTCATTTTCTTCAGGTTCACCTACTGAGTCCTGAAACAGAAAACCAAGCACCATTTATTCTAGCTAGTGTTTTTTTTTTTTACTTCTCGTGTAAAGGAGATGATTTCTCAGTACTGGTTTTTCCATTCTTGTCTATTGTTTAACTTTTGGTTATTTTTGGATTAAGGTACAAATTACAATTACTTAAAGCAAGAGAAACAACATCTTAAGCCTTTGAGAACTTTCCCAAATGATTTATCTTATGCACTACAGACTGAATTTCACCATTTTACATTTTCACAATGTATCTTGCATTGTGCAATTTTACCCTAGAAATGCACTTAGTACCTAGAGATGCACTGAGAGACTTTACCTTGAGAGTTTCACAACACCCAAAATATTTACGAGCTATCCCCAAAGAGGAATTATGCAGTTCTGAGAGCATATGCAGATGGAGGACCAAGCAGAGGAACAAATGGACCTTCTAGGCTTAGGGAAGGAAATCATAATTGATAGTGAATGAGAAGAATTCTGTGTATTAAGTGCAAGTATCTACTAATTTTATAATAAAGTATGCCATATACTTTCAGACCATACTCAAAATGATATGTCAAATATACAAATATGTTGTTCAAACAATAAATCTCCCACCAAATGCAAATGAAAATACAAAGCTCTAGTGTGTGAATTCCTTCAGTGACTTTCGAGTCAGACAAAGCTTCTAGAGACAGGTGAGAAGCCAGAGGTCCTCCCCTACAATGTTTGCCCCTCCATCCTCTAGCCACTAAGGTGACATGTGTGGGTCTTATCATGAAGGTACTGTTAATATTTCAACTTGCAAAGAACAAGGATGTTCAATTTAGGCACATTCTAAGCTTCACTCAAAGGGCCTTCTGTTGGACAGGTATGATTAAATTTCACTTCAAACAACTGTTCCGACATTGGCAAATGTAGGTGTGGAGGTGACAGGTGCATATGTCAATAAAAGCAGCATATTCTCAGAAAGAAAACACCTGACTTACCTTAATTAGTGGTGGGAAGTGAAACAAGTTTAGATAATCATGGGTTAATTTCTCAATGGCTGACTGTAAAAAAAATCATATGACTTTATTAATGACCTGATAATGCCAACAGAGGATTAAAATTATTTGCACATATAAAGGCATTCTTTATTTATGTAGTTCACGAAATATCTTGGGGATGTTAATATCCAACATCTATTGAAAATAAATCTGATTGTTCAAAGTATTATATGCAGTTTGTAATTATTTAATGGAACAGGAAGATATTTAAGATGTTAAATCTCACATTAAACAATAAATAAAACCATTCTTCAAATACTGGTAGTGACAAGTTAATGTTCTAGTGTATAGAATGCAGTTGTCACCCTGAGTAACTGTGGGAAAAACAACAAAGAACATGAATATATCACCAGAGACTTTCATTAAGGCTGAAATCTCACTAAAGGGTTTATTGCATTGTACGGGCTTTTCTATGGATATGTGTCCAACATTCCCTCCCCCAATAAAGCACAAAGAACTCTTAAAGGAAAGGAGGACAATTTAAATTATGATTCTTTTTAAAACTCATCAGGTATAATCCAGTTTTTCTGTGAACTGAACATATCACGTAGAGAGCAAAAAAGTGCCAACATGAGAAAAATTAGATGCATTTTTAAAAGTGAAATGAAAGCTGTTGACACTTGACAACGTAATGAACACCTATTGGATGTTCAGCCTTATTTCTTGTACACGGCCCCTCCACACGAGAGCTTCCAGGCACTGGGGAGAAGGGAGCCACAACAGGATTAAAGGGACAGCCGAGTAGCAGACAGGTAGGTGGAAAGAGGGCTCCAGGGGCTAGCGTTATGACCTACCATTTATGCCTGCCTTAGTGAATACAGAGAATGCAGAGAATAGAGGGCCTATTCTTACCAAAAGGGTGTGTGTGTGTGTGTGTGTAAGTAAGTAACACTTCTGACAAGTACCAGGAGGGCTTCCTCTGGTCTGGAGGTACTCATTTGGTGTCTCAACCTGAAAGGCCCAGCTTGAAGCATTATTTAGCCTTAGCACTCCAAGTGTGTACGCAGGACCCTCCCAGAGCAAGTCTCCATGACCTCGTTCCCCTCAACTTTCCGTATAAGCTTATTGGTCAGATTTACCCACGACCCAGCTCAGTTTCATGGAGTCTCACGTGTTGGCCAAATCCTCATTGAGTGGTCACTGGCTCCAGCAGTTTGGTGGAGTGTTCACATGCCTGACTTTTGTGACTCGCCCCTCTGGGAACCAACTTTCTTTATGTGCACATACAGATTCATCTGGGAGCTTGAGGAGAGTCTTGAGGCCCCCCCACCCCAATGCCACCAAGGCCCTCTTTTTGAGCTCAGGGCAGACCCTGCGTCAGGAGAAAAGGACACTGCACTGATCCCTCCCCATCTGGAAGCTTCCAACGAGGGCTTTTTCTCTATATGTGTGTGTTTCCTGGCATCTCTGCAGCATCAGGCTTTTTTTCTAAAGCTTTTTCAACCTTTGGCTTTTGCGACACCATTCTCTCCTTCTTGTACTACTTCCTACCTGTGAATAGCTCTCTTACCTGTTATATCCTCTATTCACATTCACACTACTAGAAAGGCCTTATTATTCTCTATATTAATAATCTCTGAACTGGTCTTCGAAATCCAGCCTCTCCTTTCTAATCCACTTTACAACTTCCAGAAGCAAAGTTTTAAACATGCCAATTCTCAATGTCCAATACTCCCCCCAGCTGGTCAAATCCCAGATCTCTGGCTTGAAGCCAGAAATTGCCCAAGATCTGGCCCCACCTCCCTTCGGCTTTCCGAGTCACGGGTTCTCCCCTGCACCCAGGGACAGACGTGGGACAGACACTCACTGTTCCTCTATCAGTCAATGTTGTTTCCTTTCCTTTACCTTCGCCTCTGTGTTGCTCTCTCTCCTAACTCTTTATTCTGTCTGGATTAATGTTCTCTCCTTTCCCTCTCCTGTTTATATTCCAAATTCTGTCCTTCCTTCAAGATCTCTGTCAAGGGCTACCTGCTCCATGAAGTTCTCCCTTCCTGACACCCCCACAGCCCCTCCCTCGGAGGTGAGGAAATAGCTAAGACCTTATATTATGAGAAGTTGTAGGCACATGTTTTATCTCTTCTCCAGGACATGCATTCCTTAAGGGGAGGATTCTTCTGTTTTCTCAGGCCCAGTCTTGCAATCAGTAGGCCTTCACTAAATTTGTTAAACAACAAGCAACAGCTTTGGACATTGCTTGCCTTAATGTACCAACCAGTACAGAGGAGCACAATTTAGCTGTCCTAGGCCAAGTCTGGGAACATTTAAATCACTATGACATTTGGCGAGGTGTCAGCTTGCCTCTCCTTTTCCTCCTCAGGCCCCCTTAAGGCATGTTGGTCCTTTTTCAAAGACAGCAGAGGGGGAGGGGAGGTGGAGACAGTTGCCAAATAGGACAAGATTTATCAAATTTCTCTCTTGGAACTCTGAAACTTCTCCGTACTAGAGAGAATAATTGTTTTTGCTGTGGTCCATCTGAGTCGGCACAGCTTTTTGGGATGGATTTGCCCACGCCTAGAGGTTGAGATTAAATCATTTGCCAGCGTTGCCATATATATTTATGCATGAGGTTTCCTGCTCATCTTCTGAGAGGGAGAAGATGGTGAGGTTAAGGCTAAGCCATCATCCAAGGGGTGCTGAAGGCTGTAAAATGTTCCTAACATGGATCTTGGGTCTACGGAATGGAAATGGATGAGGCTTTTGGGGACCCATGGGGGCGGGGGCGGAGGTGAGATTTCCCTGAGGAGAAGGGTGTTGGTAGCCCTAATACAAATCAGTGTAAAAGCAGTTGGCATGTTGGCAGAGGCTTTGTGAAGATGTGGATTTGGATGGGAAGCTGCTTTTCTATGTTTCCTTCTTTATTCTATTTCTCTTTTTTCTAACCACCCCTCCAACCACCCATACTGGGGTTGCGGAGGTTTGGGGAGCAAACTTGATTTTATCCTAAAATCTCTCTTGAAATGGACCTCTGATTAATAACAATGTTCACACAGATGCCAGCAATCCTTATTTGGTTTGAGTAACTGAAAAAACAAACAAACAAACAAACAAACCAGTTCTGGTTGCTAAACTATAAAAAAGGCAACAACAAAAACAGAGGCTTAGCTTTGAAACTGTTTAAGACTGAAGTTTCAGGGGGCAATGTTAGAATTTCCTGAGAAAATGAGGGATTAGAATACATATATGGTGGTGTCTGTTCCAGAAGTAAATAATGAAGATTGCAAATTGAACACACATTCCCATGATTTTAGGTACTGCAGTGGCTTGGCTGAGGTTTCGCTCAATTCACGGGCAAGTTCCGACATCCCTAAGGATTCCTAATAAAGACCTAGCCTCTCTGGCCTTAAACGAAGTTGCCTCCGGCTATTCCTGGGCGGGATGGCAGTTCTCCAGGCACCACGCCACCTTATTTCCAGGTCCTCTGGCACACTGAACCTCCTCCCACACCAGGGCCTTTCACAGGTAGCGCTCTCCCCCCACACACCTCCTTCAGCTCTCAGCTCCTTCATAACTTCTTCACAGAAGCTTTTCCTCATCCCAACCTCAACTCCTCTCTGTGGCATTTCTTACATCTGTCACTTTGCCAGTAGTGCATGATTAACACTCACCTTCTTCACTACACTAAAGACTTCCTGAGGACATGTGTATTCATATTCAGATGTGTCCAGGTGACTTCTGCTGTGACAGGTACTGATATTTTTGTTGTTGGATTATGAGGAGGAAGTAGGGGTTCGATGGGGGCCATAGCTAATCATCAACTGGAGGGAAGTATTTGAGCACTAAACAACCAGCACATCCATGTTTCTATCTTCAGCCTTGAACACAGCACATGATCTGCTGTCTAGTAGGAAGCTCAATAAAGATTTGACTGAATGTTCTCCATTTCTGAGGTACCTTTAAATGAATGATATGCCCCTTGGAGACAATGCCCATGTCTTTGAAGTCCTCTTCCTCCAGAAGAAGCAGGCGTTTTCCTGTAATGTTGTTTTCTTTAAACAAGCTTGCGTATACGCTCATCTCTGCTGAAGAGTCACCTGAAGGAAGTGATTAGAAGGCAGAATAAAATTAGACTACATCCTGTCCAAAGCAAAGTTAACTCCATGAATTAAGAAGGTAAATTATTCCACTTGCCTTTTCTGACGAGCTGCTGAACCCAAAAATACTGTGAAAGAGAAGACATACATGGTTTTGAAGATTAAGTCAGTGGGCAGACTTGATAGTAAAACACACAGTTTTCAATAGATTAAAATATCTTTAGTTCTTGGTTCAACCACAAAGGTAAAATAATAGATTTTCTCTTCATAGTTTTAAAACTTCAAGTTTTCAAATTGGAGCTATTCCTCTCTTTGGGGGTCTGAGACGCTTGAGTGACTATTAGTTTTCTTCCTTATTTGGGAGACATTAAAAAATCCTTTCAAGATTTTTACTTATAATGATTTTTCCATCTATGTCTCCTGGGTTGTTGAGGGGCACTGGTTTACCCAGCAATTGTATGAGTAATGGGGGCCACACGGCAGCAGACAGGAAATGGGTAGAAAATACGTTCGGTCCTAGGCCTGGTCATAAAGTAACCACGTGGCCCAGGACAAGTTACAGCAGAGAGCTTCCTGTATAGAATGAGGCTGGATTCAGCGACCCTCAGTCCTTGAATTTCACTTGACACATGTTTACTGGTAGCTCCTCACATTACTCTGGTGAAGGGAGACAGAAGTGAGGCCAGACCCAGTTCCACCAATTCTCTGGGGATCCTTGACCCTGGAATTGTATTTGAATGTCTTGAAAACCACTCAATCTCAGAGCGAAGACTAAAAATAGCTATTAAATCTCGGTGCCTTAAAAAAAAAAAACTTATCAAATAAGATGGGCCAACTTTGCAGCTGAGGATAAAGGAATTATATCCGGGCCTGTGAATAAAGGAGATCCAAAGTCCTCTTTCCCTGGGAAGCAGGGCTGGCAGGAACCTTAGCATCGCCGGGTCTCCTCAGCAAGAGGGATGAAGTGGAGGTGACCGGAGCCAAGTTTCCTGACTTTCCAGAAGCCAGAGGTCAGCCAATGCTGAAAGCAGTTTTACTTCACCAGAACACAAAAGGCAGGAAGGGAAATGCCCTGGCCAGGAAACCAGGTGGAGTTGGGCAAACAGACCTTCCCCAGAGTTTCCAGTAATGAGTTTCTACCTTGCAGCGCCCAGTCCATTTCCCAGGGTGGGAGCCTGCTAAGGCTGGCATGACAGGGTTTTTTTTTTTTTTCCCGTTTTCATTTAATGATACGTCAAGCATATAAAATGGACCTAGACATGCATAAGCACCTCAGGTGTCTGATCAAGAATTCTCAGAACTGGTTTTTTTTTGTTTGTTTTGTTTTGTTTTTTGTTTTTTGTTTTTTTTTGTTTTTGTTTTTGTTTTTTTTTTTTTTTTTACTAAGGAAACAGATACAGAGTTGCAACAAGCTAAATTGGACCGCTCCTCAGAGCAAAGAATGTCTGGGAGCTCATGTCCATCCCTACTGGGGAAAGTCAGGGTACAGAGGGCAAAATGAACCTGTCACTTTTGAACCCGCCTAAGGCAAGAAGGAAACCCAGTTCAGCAGAGTCAGCCTAGTACCGCCTTTATCAGATCTTTCTCCATCATGATTTAGGTCCATCCCTGGCATTTTAAGAAAATTTAAGCTCTTTTTTTTTTTTTTTAAGGATGTTCATTTGGCATTCTGGATCAGCTCGTTAGTTTTGCCACTGGTATTCATTATTGTATTCTAGAATACCTTGCAGAGCACATAGGGAGGTGGAAACCTCTTGTAAGATTTGAAGAAATACTTGCTTTGCTCATGAGGACTCATTTTAAAGATTACTGCATTAAATATAGAAAGACACGGAATTTGTCAACTTCTGGTTAGGCTTTGCTAAGGCCTAAGCCCCTCAGGCTGTGTCTTTAACTCGTGGACAAATTTATGAAATACCTGCCCAGGTCAAATGAGGCATTAGCAGAAGCAGCTTACCACGTCATCTTCAGTCCATGAGCCAATCTCAAAGGAAGGCAGCAGCTGCATGGGAAATATGAATGAAATAAGAAAAAAAAAAGTGGTATCGTCATTGTCTTTTTGGTTTATTCCGTTGTCTGTTTTAGCTCTCGGTTGTTGCTCTGGCTTGGTTCCTCCTGCAGGTGAGGCTGAACGAAAAACAAGTTTCCTGACCTTAACTGGAATTTCTCAGTGCTCAGGGGATTCTGCCCACGGAAGCCAAGCGTGCACACCAACCCCTCAGCAACAGCTCACTGCCCTTTGTGAGCTGCTGCAGCCGGACTCTGCACATCGTGGGATTTTTCTCTCTTGGTTGTCTGGCATGCCAAGAGTCCTTTTACAGGGCTTGGCAGTCAAGGGGTTTCTGACATGCCCAGATGCCGGAGCCTGCCTCGGAATGCTCAGTCAACATGAGGATCGTTTGATTATTAATGAAAATTCCAAAGCAATCATATGGTAACCAGATGACTCGTGCCTTTTCTTAAGGGAGAATTTGTAAGTGTTTTAACTGTCTTGCTTGCCTTATATTTTTAAAACCAAATATTAGGACTCACGGATGAAGAGGGCGAGTGAAATGGGAACTCTTCTAAGAAACCCACGTTGCAGAGCTGCGCTAGCGAAAACGAAAACAAATGCCTTCTCTGTCAGGTGCACAAACATGAAAGATGACTGCAAGAGGGCTGCACCATTTTCAGAGCCAAAGGGCTACTCACTTCAGTGTATGCCCCATGGCCAGGGACTACAATGAATGCCAGCATAATGTGAAAAAATCTGGGTTTCCCATGACTTGAAGTAGAGTGCACTATTGACATTATAGCTTTAACTAACTTGTCAAAATGGCTAAATTGCTCATGGGATAATGTGGCCAAGTGTCATTCAACATCTGTTACAAATAGTATTTTTCTGATGGGCGAGTTGAAAAAAAGCTGATTTTGGTTACTTTTACTATTAATGTAAAAAATCTGAGGGTGAGTGAGTTAATCCTTTTAATCTGCAGGTATTTTGAACTCACCCTGCCAGGAAAGTCATGCCCTTGCCTTCAAGGAGTTTTACATTTAAATGGGGGTGAAACAGGTATGAATTACACATGGAGGAGTTCAAGGCCACCTCTACCTTGGTTAACTCAGTGCCCAGCAGAGTGCCTGGCATACAATACCTGATAATTTTTGTTGAACAATTTGTTGAATGAATAAAATTGAAGGGTGCATTTACTAAAATGTGAAATTTACTAAATTTACTAAAAATATTCAGAATCTATGGGTATACCAGGGAAAGGGGAGGGTTTCATAGACTAAGATGGGAGAAAGGAAGGCATGGGGGCTTGAGTTGGGCACTGCAGGGCAAGGAGAACAGCGGTGACTGCAGGTGAGGAGAAGCAACAAGGCAAGACACTAGCAGTGGGGAGGGGAGCAGAGAAGGAAGGATGGGCGTGGTGCATTTGCCTAACCAGAGCACCAGATGCAGTCTGTGCATGATCAAGGATAAAGGGAAAATGAGGCCAACACTGGGGGCCAGGCAGAATTAAAAAAAAAAAAAAACAACAACTCACTGGTTACAATGACTATGAATGTGTAGAGTTCGAGTATTATAGATAAGTCATAAGGGCATAACCAGCTACTGCTCTCTATATCTTCGGCTACCCTCATGTACTCCGATTACTTGGGGGTTGCCTCTTCCCTCCTCTGAAATACCTGATGTATGTAGGAATCAATGGTCACATGCACTCACCTGCTTTAATAATGTGGAAAGGAAAACGATGTGAGGAAAAGGATCTAAAACTGAACTTGATCAAAGAAAATACATGACAAGTTTTATTTCTTCACAGGGCAGCTGGATACAGCTGCAGAAACATGTCATTTCCTTTTCCCATCACGGAAACAAATGTGAAGTAAGGAACTTTTTTGATTAGTTCAAGAAACAACAGATTAAGTTACAAAAATATTTCCCTGCATCAGGGCTGGCTTTTATAGGGAGTAGAGGGATGTGCAGTGTTTTGATTTTTATACCATTCCCAAATGTTGTGCTAAACAAAATTGATAAATAAGGATTTCTTGAATAGAATGAAGGTTGTAAATGAAACAACTAATCAAAACCAACATCTTCGGTGTTAACATCAAAAGGAAAAGAGAAGAGTTCTTTTGGGCCCTGAAGACGGCTTATGACGATGATGCCCAGGGAAAGGCTCTGGGTTAAGTCTCGCTCTGGCAGGATTCTTGCATGATGCTTGCACAGATCAGTAAGAGGAAGGCACTGCTTCAAGACAGTTGTAATTTGGCAGGACAGGGGATAAGAGTTAATGACCTCCAGCCACATAGTGGCTTACCATTTCCTTTATGTTTTCTGTACCTTGTTAACATATCAGTGTATCTGCTGTAGGGTGAGTTCTAAGCTTTTCTATCTCTCTTTGGGGATAAAAAAAAGTTCACCTGGGGACTGCCCTGTCACTTTACAGATTCATTATTTACACTCCAACTGATTTCAGGAGAGAAAAGCTCACGCTCATGTGCATGCATGTGACAATGATTCCTTCAAAGGATGATGGGAATCAAATCTAACAAAGATGTGATACACACAGCAACACATAACAAAGGGATTACTGTCAAAACGTTTATTGTAAAATGGAGTCTTAAAACAAAGGAAAGCAAAGAAAAGTTCACATCAAAATGAAATGTATGACACCAACTTGGATTTCTGAATACATTGTAGACTTTGTGCTGGAATATCAAATTCCAACTATGAAGTCAATAACTGAGTAGTCTTACCACACAAGAGTAAAATTTAATCTTCCATACAAACATTATACAAGATTTTGGCATAGGACTTGCTCAGGCTAACATTGCAATAGAATAATTGAGAAAAAAAAATTTTGCTAAAAAAACACAATAAAGTGATAATGCCATCTATTCAAAGCTCACACTCAAAGAATATAAATATTTTCTATTATTTAGTACAAAAATTTTAAAACAGTGCAAAAGCATTATGTGCAGTGTATTGTATCTGACATTAAAAGATATATTATTCTGCACACGATATAAAATATTTAATGTAGGTGCTTGAAACTTTAGTTTGAAGTAAATAATCACAAGCCAGAGAGCTCCTTATAGGCAAGAGAGTGCAAACTAAGTCTGAATCCAAGGAAACATAACTAGTCTTCTGGATTTCCTGGTAGACACTCATTTTTCATCATAGAAATGCTGCACAGAGCTGTCAGGCTATGCTACAGTCAAAAGAATAGGATGGATTCTTCTCTCTGGCAATGCTTAAATTCTAAGCAGGAAAACAGTCTTACGCAAAAGCAGCAAAAGGTACCCAATTATAGAAAAATTATGCTCTATTATATGTGTGGTATGGTGAGATTGCTAATTTCAAAAGTCTGCATTGTTTGATCTAGTGCATCAAAAAAAATTTTTTTAAGTATCAATATTTAACTCAGGATGTTTTAGAAAGATCTTTCATGAAATTCTTACCACTCCAATGAAAACTCTGAAAATAAAATTATGTACATCATAGTGCTACAGAAATCATTGTGGATCTCTTCCAAGCCTTCCCCTCACTCCCAATTCTTTGATTTTAATGGGGATCAAGTTTGAATTCCTCAGCTGGTGTTAAAGTCTAACAAATCTGCTGCATGTTAAAAATCACTGGCTAAAAACTGGCCTTGAACACTTCCGGAGCGTCAAAAACAAGTGTGCTACATGCCTCTAACTTCTTCCCACCGGCTATTTATGTAAAATATCACATTGTGACTTTGCTAAAAAAAAAAAAAAAAAAAAATTGTGAGGAAAAGAGCCCTTTTAAATTAATCTGGCTACTCTGCAGAATCGCAGCTACCTCAATGATGATTTTCTCTGTTATTTATTGTGGAATCAGTATAATTCCACCAGCATACTTAAAGGGAAAGAAATCATTTCCAAAAGTGGGGATTTAAGATAAATGCCACAAACCTAAAAATTCAGATTGTGTAGTGTTTGTAATCCTGAAAATGCATCTTTTGACTTGGGTAATTTGGGGAGGCGGGGAATTAGATGTGCAACTTTAAAACTGCCAGGTTTAGCAAGTTTCTCAGTGGAGGAAGGGACAATGGTATGAGTATTTTGGATGGAATTCTTTATTGGGTGTTACTGTCCCATTTGGGGCACTGGGCACTAAATACACCTTTGATCACTATGACAACCAAAAATATGCCCAGCACTCCCAAACACCATTAAGTGACAGCACTACTTTGGTTGAAAACCACTAGTAGGGGGTCATCGAATTCTACATGATCAACTTTATGAGTGCAGGACATAAGATTAAAGAGTAGTTATATTTTCAGTTGTATGGCTCTGACAATTATTACTACAATTTAGTTTCAATTTTCAAATTTCTCTGTTTAACCATTTGTAAATGTATATGTTTTAAAGTCACATAACTAGAAATAAATTCAATACCAATAATTTGTCACTTCAAAAACTGATCTGAAAAGTGAATTAGAAGCTACACAATTAACATCAGTATTAGATTTTTCTGCATATGGTTAATAAACGTTTCTTTTTAAAACTGATAAAACTTAGTGTCTAAAGTCTTCTAATCTTCAAACAGTGAGACCACTTTAAAATTCCTTTTATATGATTCAGATTTCAGGAATATTCAAAAACCTAGAAAGATACTGATTTGAAATAGAAAGTTAAATAGTCAGGGTCATATGGTAACTATTTATAGCCTAATTCTTGGTGGAGAAGAATTTCAAGTTTATCACTGAGGTTATCAATCATCTGTATCCTAAATCCTTACAGTTTCTGGATGGTAGAGTATTGAGAGCTATGGCCATCTCTGGAATACTGGAGAGGAAATGGCAGCAGTTGAAAGATTAAAGAAATATTACCTAATTAATGGTAAACCTAGGCCTGGGTACTGAGTCCTAGTACCTTTCCTTCTGGCCCTATTTGGCTGTTTCTATTAATGCAGCAAAACTTTAAAAAAAATCATAATAGATTTATATGTAAAGAAAAAAATGTCAGTTTAACTCAGTTTATATGTTCTAAATTTATTGCTGATATTATCCTTAAAGGGGGGGGGGTAGGTTTACATTCTTACTTGAAGTGTACAGATCCCAAAATTAGCCCACAGAAATTTCCTTCCAAGTGAGTCTTTTCCTGACCACACTTTAAAAACCGCAACACTCCCTGCGTGCCTTATCCTCCTTCCCTGCTTACCAAATGTTTACATTCTATACAATACGTTGGTTTTGTTTATTGTTGATCTTTGCTTTCTAGCATGTGAGTGCCAGGAGTGCAAAGATTTTTATCTAGCTGTTCCCTAGAATAGTACCTGGCACATAGAAGAGGCTCAATGAATGTCTGTGGAATGAATGACTTTATCTTTGCCTGGTAAAATGTGCAAGAGGCTTTTAAACTACCCTCTTTGGCTCTCTCCTTCAGGCTGCTACGCCATAGTGCCCTAGGGTATGCTAGGAAGTCGAGAGTTGAAAATGGACCCTTCTGTTCCACTCTAAGATTTTCTGCTTGAGTGCCTTGGTGTACGTCAGGGAGTACTTCTCTAAGTCTGAACACAGACAGGATGGATGCTTATTTATGGGTGTACCTGTTGATCGCCAGTAATAAACTGTGGTGTGCATGTATCTATATCTGTTTGCAGAAACATAAGAACCTTATCAGAGTGGATATGTGAGGAACCCATTTTCCAGGCTTACCTACTCTCTCTGTGTTTACTTAGTCCGTGGGTGGTAGCAGGGTACATAGTCTTCAAAGAGCAGTAGAATAATTCTATGTAGCTCATATTCTATTACAACTATACTCCTGATCTTTCCTGAAAGTAATCCACTTTTGATTTCTTCTCATACTCCTCAGCAAACATCACTTGAAATTGATAGTTTGGTTTTCCAGGTTACTGAAGCCACTTATTTTTCAGTGTCTTTTCACCGGTATAATTACAGTAGCTAGTATTAACTGACCATTTACTATTGACCTGGTACTTAAATGCTTTACATGTATTATTTCATTTAATCACCAAAACAATTCTTCGAAGTAAGTACTATTATCGTGTTCATGTTAAAGATGAGCAAACAGACACACAGAGGTTAAATAATTTGCCTCAGAATGCACAGCAAGTAGACCCAGGGTTTTGAATCATGATCTGACTCCAGATCCCTCTCTTTATCTCAGACCCACAATGTTTTATTTGTTTTTTTTCTTTTTCTTCAAATAAAGCTGGCACAGTGTACTGCTCATTTTGTGGCATTTTTCAGTTTTTTAATGGAGATTAGAAATATGTCATGCTTCAAATTCCAAGAGGCTTTTTATGGTCAAATATACCTGGAAGTAGTATTAGATAATATCTATGATGATATCCTTTCTTAAATCTTCCATAAAAAGAATCACCAAAAGTACTTTGGTTTAACAGTCAAATTCATGGCATTGCTTCATACTTATGGCTAGAAAAAAAATTTTGTTCTTTTGCATTTCTTTATGTAACTACAGATGTTCTGTATTCTTTTAAAAAGTATTTTATAGTTTAAAAAAGCGTTAACGGATATGTGATAACGTTCTGAGAGTATCTCCCTGGCCAGCCAGGTTTTCAGAGCAGTGCCTGCATGTACTCCTCTTCAACACCAGCACTGCTGAGTCAGGGTTCAAAAAAGAACACTAGAAGGAAGGCCGGATTCGATATAAAAAGGACCCTTCTGCCTTTACTTTTGCCTAAGTAAGGAAGACTTATTTTTGACATTCCTTTCATAATATTTAGTTATTTCTTTAGAAAATCCAGGATGATCAGGTCCCTCCGGAAAACAAATACATAAACACCCTTCCTGGAAGTGCAGAGCACTCATTCTGCCTGGAAGTATCCCTGTAAGACCGCGTCTTTCTCTCTGTATGAAGTATAAGCTAAACTAAGATGACAGTTTGTTGTTGTTAAGAAGCTTTCAGGGCTAGTACTGGTAAGAAAGCCTGCGACATCTGCTGCTGTTTTCAAATTAGAGTATTTCTCTTTCACGTGTACTGTTGAGAACATCTCTCAGGTCTTAACTTTGAATAGCTGTGTTATTAAGTATTAAAAATTCTCGGCATTTAGGTATTTCTGAAGAAGTATTTGTTATAACTTTCTTTCATCTCAATTTTTTTATGTTGGATTTTGTAGTCACTATCAATTATTTCTGACAGTACAGTGTATTGCCATTAGAAAAAATGCAGTATGTTACAAGAAAATCAAGTGTCAAAGAAGAATTAGGAGTTAAGAGTGCTTGTTCAAAATGTAAGTTTTCTTTAGCAACTGAATAAGTGAAATTAAATGAAATACAACTATAAAGTATTCATTTAAAAAGTCAGAATGTCATTAATTAAAAAATACTATATTGTATATGGAAACACAATTTCTATAATCAGGCACCACATTTGCTGATTCATTAAATATGTTTTTTTTTGGCTTAATTTTCCCATTTTCCTGTAAGCAAAAACAAATCAAAAGTAAAACTGATAAAGAAATGACCGTCATATAAATGTAATTGGCCTACAAATGCAATGCTTGGTTTTCTACCTCCTTACTGATTTTTGTACAGACTGAGATAACAAGTTTCTTTTGTTTTTTTCGAACATCTTCAAATTTATTACTTTACTTTCTGTTTTCAATCACTATTATTATCCATGTCATTATCCTCCTCATCACCATCATCATCATCATCATCATCGCCTTCTGACAAGTCAAAATCACTGAACCCCAGGGCCATGTTGACCTTCTTCCCCTTTCTCTTAGATGTGGTTTTGGAAGAATTCTGCTTGGCTTGCATGTTTATCTGCATCCCAGAATGCAGCACAGCTCCTGCTTTGTTCATTGAGAAGATATCCCCAAAGCCCATCAGCATCATGGCCTGCAGACTTTGGTTCATGCCATGGCCCTCCCCGTTACTTGTTGCTGTGATCTGACATGACATCTCTGCACTGTTTGACTCCTCTGTCTTAGATTCAAAGTAAGACTCCTCAGACATTCTTGCAGCAAGAGGCAAGAGAAGCTATCACAAGGGAAGAAAGGACAGAAGTAAAAAGAGAAATTAGGACCAATTTAAATAAAGGAAACAGATACCACAAAATTAGTGGGCACTGCACAGAAGGTAAATGATTAGTGAAATAAATGAATGTAGGGAATTATGTGAGAATATACTTAATGGCAGGTTTGGCTCCAGGGTATTTGCCATAATTAATAAATGACAGAGTAAATCACAACCAAAAATTTGCAAAGCAGTGTAGCAAGCCAAATTTCAAATGGGAAGGAAGTTAGTTGCAAGATTTAAGGCCTTATTTTGCTTAAAACAAAATAGTTTTTAGGATTTCTCTTAATTTTTCCTAATTTCACTTTCACAGAGAAACATTAGTTAACTATTGTATTAAAAAGAAATTAAGTAGAGATAAAATGTCAAATAAAAATAAGAAACCTTGTGCCAAAAAAGAAAAGCTTTGAAAGAGCATGAAAACGGTTTAGCAGTCAATACAGTTCTAGGGAAATTTGGGTCATTAACTACTTTTTTTAGCTAGCTTAGTATCCAACTATAAACTAAAAATGAGTCTAGAATTCACTTGTTTCCATTTATTATTTATTACAGCCAGATAAAATACTAGTTATTCAATCTATGAAATCACTTGTGAACAAAGTTTAGATTCTGTGTCTACCATTTAAGTTATAAACAAGTACTTAAATGCATGTGAAAATTGGGAGAAAAGGCAATTGCTATTAATTTAGATCATTACCTTTTTCTCTATTCTCTATGTTTCCCTTTTCAGAACTGTTTTCTAGGAATTCCCCTTTTCACAGTGGATATAGATATTTATTTTCTACCTTATGCAATTATTGTAAACAACCAACCCAGGGTAAAACTGTCTGAAAAGTGTCAACACTGCTTCTTTTGAGAAATAAGCAAACTAAGGCTTATATTTTTGGTGTTTAAATATGAGTAAATTTATGACAAACAATGTACAGATAATATATCTCTGATGTGACCTTTACATTCTGGATGTAAAAGTATTTTTTAGGGCCAATTTTCTAAATTTTAAATTGAAGTTGGAACTGAGTTTTAAAAAAAATATCCTACTCTATTAGGAAAAAATTTCTGAATTTGTTAGTTCAGTAAGAACTTCATATAATTCAGGTAAAAAGTATCAATTATATGAGAAAAAAAATGACTTTAGATCCTTTAACACTGGAAACAGGATATTATTTTCCTTGTAGTCAAATTTTCCAGTTTCTCAAATTTGTTTTCAATTGCTAGATGCTCTCAGGAAACTCTTTGTTGCTTATTTACTTTATTATTTTGTGGGTCCTTCCTCACATTATGTTAAGATCTCAAAGATGTCTCTCAAATAAGCTTTTATTCTTAAAAGAAATGTTTTTTATATCAAGCTACAAGAATTAAAAAATAAACATTGTCCATATTTATATATTGAGAATTCATTTTCCCAAATATCTTCAATGTTTTAATTTCAGAAAAGAAAAGAGTGCCCTTCCTCGAAATAAATCCAATAATGCAATTTTAAATGATGTTATGTCAATGCTAAACTTTTATAATTAAGATAAAGCTACCTACAGGAAACCTAAACCTCCCTACATCCTTTTAAAAAGATTTATTTTATCTTTCTCTCAGAAACCTCATTTAAAGTCAACCAGAAACTGATGTGAGGATAAAAGAAAATACGTACTTATAAAATATCTGAACACAAACTTTATTTCTTTTAGAAACAGAAGCACTAAGCAGAGAGACATTAAAAGCAAGCAAGAAAGAAAACTTCGCCCTCACAAGAAAAGGGAAGAAAATCTCATTGAGATGGTGCTTCATGCTGTCCATTGTTGGATGGTAGCCCTCAGAACAGGTCCTTTAGGTAAAGTTTTCTGGAGTTATAATGCAGCATACAACCTACTGCACACTCATGGTGTTTCATTATTTATTATACAGCTATGTTACTAACAGCAATAATGTGTGCAAGGCAGCCGATAATTTCCTAGCAAAATTCATGCAAATAAACTAAAGAAAGGTTTTAAAGCATACCCCAATAGATGGTTTAAAGTTTTTTTTTTTACTATGCTACATTGAGAGTCAAGCCATGTAATGCTTCATAGCTTAAGGTTTCGATGTACTTAAAAATAACAACAGCAGCAGCTCTCGAGAAGATGGTCATATTTTTGCCTCTCATCAGCTCTTGAAAGCAGAGCCTCCCTGCAGACCCTTCCGTTAATGCTTTCTGAGTCTGCCTGTTGGTCTCCATTCTGCCAGCATAGGAAACTTCCCTCAAATTCTTTCCTGGGAGCCAAGCTGAATTCACTGAACTTATAAAATGTGGTACTTTAAATGTCCATGAGGGCCTTGTGTTTAGCAATTCAGCTCCTACTCTGGAATTCTCTGGATAATTAAAATCATTTTTGAAAAAATTAAATGTGATAATAAAAGTTTACCTTCACTTATTTTCCCTTTTTTGGATATTAGGTTGCTGTTCCACATAAATTGGAAAAGGAAACAAGCTATTTTATTCTTTAGACACTGGAAAATATTTTGCAATTGGGCACTGGCTGCTTAATGGAGATTAAAAATTTTAAAAATAGAAACTCTTTTTGAAGATCACAAAGTAAAGGGCATTTAAGTATTTTTTTGGGGCAAAATTGCCACAGCAATCATCAAGAATAAATTTAAAATATACAACAAATATACTTCTAATCTTACAATTACATGTGATTTTAAAGTGGACAAATATGACCCATTAAAAACCCTGGAAAAACCGATGATAAATTTATACTTAATTCCTCAAATGATAAATCATTTAAAATAGGAAAGAACGCTGAAATCTGATTAGACTTTAATATAGCATGTCAACATACAAGGTCAAAGTAAGTGTATAAATAGAAAAATCCTTAAAAAGAATTTTGATCTTCCTCTAAATTCAACACTTGGGGGCGGGGGGAGATATTTTCTAGGTGTAATAAATACTGGAAGTTATCCCTAGAGAAATCTTTCCAATCTTTTACTGCCCATGATCATAATGATAAATTGAGTAAGGAATATTAATGCATGTCATTTATAAGTCATTAATATAGCTCTCTTTTAGAAGAAAAACTTTGTTAAGTTCTGACACATCAAAGACTTTCTTAGCTAGTTGCCTTGGTACTTGTTACATTTATTAACTACTAATCAACTCTAAGGAGTCACGCAGCATTAAGGGACATGTCCTGGGGACCTAACTGATGGCGTGAACATACATTGGATTTTATTTTTGTAATTCTAATATATAAACACACTGACAGAATAACAGTTCTCAGGGAAGGAGCCAGAAATAGGATAAGCTTTTCTTCTAAATTTCTGGCATTTTGTTCACTGAAATGAGATATGAGCGCTGCCTGAGCATAAACGTGGACCCTTTAATATACAGGTGTTAGGCAGAAAGTGAGGTGGTGGCAGTGTGAGGAGGGTGGGATGGAGGGGAGTTGCCATGCTGCCATGCTCAGCCACATCCTTCTGAGTGGGGGACAGGTAAACCGTCGGGAACACTCACCGGGGTGTTGGACTGCTCCGTCAGCTTTTGCTCCCACATCTTCAGACGTCTTTCCCGTTCTTTAAGCTCCTGCTCTTTAAAGCTGAGATCACGTTCTAGTTTTTTCAGCCTTTCAAGAGTTGCTTCGATTTCACACCTGCACAGGGATAACTGTTTTAAGTCTCAACTTTGCTCAAGAAATATTAAGTGCTTAGTGGGTCCATCAGAATGCTCAATTAACGTAACAGGGCTTAAGACTTGTGCTTTTAAACCAAACAGTAACTTATCAGTGATTAAGAAATCTTTCATATCCTTTGAAATCAACAGGTAGTTTCTAGTTTGGAAAAATAAGTTCGAAATACTTTAACAAAGCATGAAGAGCCACTGGGGTGGAGCCGAAGCTAAGGAGCCGGTGTCCCGGTTTATCCCTTTAATAAATGCTTACATTCACCTAGCTCTTCACAGAGGGCTGTGTATATTATCTCATCTTATTCTCATAACAGCCCCAAGAAACAGGTGCTAATGATACTCAGGAAAATTATACTCAGGTTAAGTGATCAATATCACACTATTAGTAAATTTATGACAGCCTATTCACTGACTAACTCAAGCCATCTATTCATTAAGCTGACTTGGTTTCCTCAGTTTTAAAGGGTGGTAGTTATCTTATATCAGGACTCCCAAACTTTCCTAATCCTAACAATTACCTGAGCAGCTTATTAAAACAAATAAATAAACAAAAAACATAACACAGATTCCTAGGGCCCTTCCTTAGAGCTCATAATCCAGAAGGGCTGGGTGGCACCTAGGAATTTCCATTACTTAATAAAAAATCCACGTAATTTTTCCAATGAGCAAGCAAGGGAAATTCTGGGCAGATGAACTCTAAGGTTCTTTTTAACTCTAAAAATTTTAAAAGTCCCCTCCTTAGTCTCTATAGGGCGACCAGCCTCACCACTTGGAACAATATGTCCAGTTATAAAGACCTGTCCTTTATAGGAATTGAAACTGATAAGATGGCATGGTACAAATTTTTTTCTCCTTCAGGGTTATTATAATGTTTAAGTCTAAATTTATGCTCTGAGAGCTGGAAGTCCTCTCCCTTGAGTTTCTGAAGAGCCTATGAGAAAAGCAACATTAATGAGAAAATGAGAGAAAGAAGGTGAGAGAGAGAGAGAGAGAATGAGAATGAGAGAGAAGGAGGAAAGGAGGAAGGGAGGAAAAGAAGAGGGGGAAGAATGAGGAAATGCAAGGGAAGAAGGGCTGGAGAAGGCGCACAGAGAGAAGGGTGCAGAGGAAGGAAGAGGCTGGAAATAGGTCACTGCTGTAGATTAGCAGTTGAGTGCTGCCAAAAGCTGCTTCCAGGTGCCACTAAGTCAAACCTGCATGACACACTGTGTAATTCTGGTTGAGGCCTTGACTATGGAAGGTAGAAGCCCCAGATCTCAGTTAATGAATATATGTAACCGAAATCTGACTTTTTATCTCCAGGGAAAATTAGAATAAGTGGACAGCTTATTCCAATGCCTTTGTGGATGAGAACTAAATGAATGAAAACAAAAGGTTCTGGGTATTAATTGGCAAAACCCAACTCAGAAAACAGCTATTGAGGTGAATCTGGATTTGGACCTGACACTTTGCTAGATGTTTGGAAAGTATCCCAGAGCATGGCAAGTAATAAGTACATATAAAAATATCTACTGTCAAATGGAACCTTTTATTGGTGCCATTTGAAAATTATAAAAAATTACAGTAAAGTCACACTATAGTTCCTAAAAAAAAAGGCACTAAACCAGCAATCTTTCAGAATTATGACACTCATAAAAATCCAAATTTTATCCCTGATATTTCAGACATAAATGTTATTCCATTCATAAATAAATTTGTGTTTAATTTTCAAATGGAGGACCGAGAAAAAAAAAATCAATGTGGAAAACCTTAGGTTAAACTTCTGTAACGAAATAAGATAGAAAAAATGAGCCATCTTCCATAAATAAGAAGGTAAAAGGGTGACACAAGGAGGCAGCAGAGCTGGGCGTATGTCGTGGAGAGACGGCAGTGGCCTCGGCTGCTGTCTGTGCAGTGCTTCTGCCCAGCCAGTCCCAACTCCCTGCCAGGAGACCCATCTCCCTGATGCTCTTTTTGATCAGGGTAAATGACCAACACATTCAATTTCACTTGTAATTTAAGCCAAGGATTCATGTCAAGTTCCAGCTCTGGGAGCCCACTGTGATTTTGAGCCCTTCTGGAAAACAGATCAACAAGGTAAACTGAAAGCCGAGACACAGGAAAACAAACACTCACTGAGCAAATGTTCTTCCTCAGTCTGTCTCCTCAGGCCTAGCTTTCCAACACTGCTCCTGTAGACACCCCAGGACTGGACAGGAGTGTTTAAGGTGATAGGCCATAAAAGAGTAACCCAAATCCCAGGGCAACATAAAGACAGCTACTCCTCTTGCTGTTTCCTGTTTCGTGATGCATTGTTTTACATCAAATGCATCTATTGATGCATTTATATAAACTTCCTGTTCTAAAAATACAGTTTAAGTGTTTTAAGTGATGAAAATTACGGTTTTACTATTAAACCAAATCTAACCAAGGTTGACTTCAACTAGTGTCAATTTTCCCTATGCCCAAAACAGCCAATGGAGTGTAATTATCTTCTTTAATTAGTCAGAAATTTAGAAATAAAAGCTCAATTTGTAAAAACAGCTTTATTTTATACATATTACATGATACATATGTAATGTGTATATTAAATTTAGTGTTATACATTAAATGATTTGTGCTAATATCCAAATGACAAAGATTTTCTTGATCTGTGTTTTGTTTTTAAGAAGGCATGCCACAGTGAGAGTATTTTGATCCCCAAGAACATAATCAACAAAGTGTTTTGCCAAGAGACGGAGCTCTGGATGCTGCGCCACAGTGCCACGCAGCTCACTCAGTGCAGATTACCTCAGGTCTGCAGACAATCACATGGGGTAATGGAAACTGAAACGGGATGACACGTTATTTTCTGTTCTTAAGATTCATTGTCATTATCGCTAATAAGTCAATAGGGGATAAATAAACTGAAGATGTGATGACTGAGGAAATGTCTGACCCCAAATCTCTTCCCTATCAGTTATTAGGTCAAAGGAAAGAAACTCGTTTAGGTGGTTTTTAATAACCTAGTTTTAAAAAGAATTTCCAGAATAATCATTTAATTTTCTAAAATTAGATGTTCCATCTGGTCTTTGTGTAGAGGAAACTCTACCAGAAAACAAGCATGTGCCAGAAACACCAGAGCAGGTCTGGAATCCGACTTCGCTGTGACTTTAATTGATAACACATGCTTGGGACAATAATCACGTGGTTGCAGACACCAGACATAGTCGGGGAGAGAGGAGTGGTCTGAATGTGTCTTTTGAAATATCCAGATAATCTGACAAAACATGTCATTCTTTTCGGCACTTGGTAAATTGAGTGAGATAATTGTTTTTTATTTTTTTTTACCTTAATCATAACCTAAAATGATCATGCCCTGTAACAGCTCTCTTTGCTAAAAAGGAACCTAGTCAAGTGAATGCTGCATGCTAATGAGTGGATGGCATGACGCTGGCCACAAGTTCAGGAAGAGCACTGCACAATGCGTGCGCCACTGCGGGCCTGTGGGATGAGACCACCTGCATTCTGCCTCATATGACGTGATCTGGGGCAGGTTACCCGCCTCCCACCCTACGGGCCTCGGTTTCTGCATTAGTAATTTGTCAGGGATGCTATGTGGATTAAAAAAAAAAAAATATCTAAATAAAGTATAACTCTCTGGTAAAAATGTAATACACGACGGCTGTGTTTATTGTTATTCTAATTAATGTTATTACTATTCCCCATGTTTTTAACCAATAGCCTCGTTCAGTTAAAACAGCTCTGGTGCTTCTCAAACTAGTTTACTGGTTCAAGCTTTAAAGATCTATACTCTCAGCTCTCAAGATTGACTAGTTCCTGAAAGAGAGCCAATGAGGCAACCCCCAGGCAACTGTTCACCTTTTACTAATATATGTATTTTATCATTTTATTTCCCTCATCTTTTCACCTTAAAACATTAAAAAAATTAAATTTATTATTCAACTTACTGCAGAAAATAAAGATATATAAATAAAAAATGCTTTTCCATAATCTCATTACCCAATGATAACACTGAACTTTTGATATTTTTCTCAATGTACACATACTTATACACAAAATTACAAAAAATGAAATCATTCTAAACATACTGGACTGTAGCCTGTATTTCAAAATAATTGATCAGATCTGTATTATCATGAATGACTCCATACTATTTTGTAAATGGAGATATAATTTTTAAAAACCATAAAAAATAAAAACAAAAATAAGTCTCCTTTTATTGAACTTTATGCCATTTCCAGCTTTACCATTCTAATGAAACTGTGATAAACAGGTATCCTTACATTCTTGCACAATCTTCTAACTTATTTCTTTAGAATACATTTTTAGAAAGGTAGTATTTTCCCACAGCAAACTATGAGGATGTTTACAACACTAGATATTTTCATAATATAAATTTTTGCTGACCTGATAAATTAATTATGTTCTCTTATATTGATCTGATTGCTAAATGAAGTTGAACATATTTCATGTTTCTTGGCCATTTGGTTTCTCCTTTTGTAAATGCCTTTTCACGTCTTTTAGCATATTTTAATGAAAATGTTATTTCAATGACAGTAACTCTTTGTCTATCATGATGGTTTTCACAGTGCAGTCTGGGGACCCATGGGCTTTTCAAAGGATTCGAGAGGTTACAGATTTGCCTTTTCTACTCTCATTCTCTCATAAGTGTATGGACTTTTCCAGAGGCTTCAGGTCATGTGATAGTGCCACGGGCTGAATGCAGAAGCAGGACTTACTATTTTTTAAATGAATCAATAGACATATTTACATTTTTCTCAGTTCTAATTTTAAATGTGATAACTATTGACAGATGTTACTCATTTAAACAAAAGCTCTTTGGAATCCTCCATAATTTTTCAGAGTTTAATGGAATCCTGAAACAAAAAACTATTAGAACTGCTGATCTATCACACAGGAAAAAAAAATTTTAACAGTGTGGTTCTTGTTCTGGAAATTTATTTATGAAGGATATATATTACTTTTGGCCAATACTACCTTTCTTAAAATATATTTTTATACAGAAAACTAAACTTTCCCTGTTTTCCGATTTTATTTACATACTTAAAAAGACTCCCTACCTCTATTAATGGTATGAAAATCCTACAAATCCTTTGAGTAACAGATCAAAGAACATTTCCTCAAGGAATCCTTTAATTATATCCTCAGACAAGATTTGATTTCATGGTTATATATTCTCAGATGTCCAGTACTTCACTGACATAATACTTCTCAAAATAGAAATGAAATAACTATTTGCACATTTATATTTAGTAATTTAATACTGGACACTTCGTGTCCGTTGGGACTATTCTGCTCATCACCAAACCCTGATACCTAAGAGGGCACCATGTCCCACCAGAAGTTTAATGAACATCTGAATGAATAAATATAAGAACATGTTTGTCATGGCAAACAAATTAACTTACGTATTTACATTCTCTTGTGTAACACCATATTGTGTCTTTATATTATTACTACCGTGGCATTCCTTTTCTCCCATATTTATTGAGCAATGACTATGTTCAAGGCACGTTTGACATGCTGTAGGTATGTACATTGATGAACAAAAGAGATTATCTGACTCTCTTACATTTTAGTTAGTGAGATGCATATTAAATAAATTGCAGAATTACTTATTAATCCAATAGTAGTAATGACCTATGAAGGAGATGCCCTCCAAGCACATAGAGTGGAACCTCATCTACTCTGGAGCCAGGAAACACTTCCTAGAAGACATGTTATTTCAGCTGCTCTCTGAATAATGAATAGGAGCCAAGTTAGGAGTGGGCTCAGGGGTGGTGTTTGAAACAGGAATGAGCTTTAAACAGAAGAAACTAAATTTTGTAAGAATTTTGAATGAGGAAGCAATATGAATCTGTTGAGGGACTCAGAGCCATAACTAAAGGACAGTGTAATGCTCTTAAGACGAGGCTGCTGAGGCCAGAGCACAGTAGGTCTTGTGAATCTTGTCAAGTATTTTAACCTTTGTTCTAGGGTAACAAGAACCCATTATACGGATTTAAAAGGGAACGATCTGATTAGATTTGTAATGAACTCTTACTGTATGAGACAAGTATTACTTACAAGTTTTGTTTTGATAATTATTTCAGCCCAGAACAAAATCCCTCATACCTAGAGTAGTTTTACTTTTGTATCCCTAAATAAAAATTCATTCAACTAGCGAGCCTTTAAAAGAGATTTCAAAAGAACAAAAATAAATAAGGTTATTGTAAAATACCAACCAAACATAAAGCCCAAAGACATGTTTAATAACAGGAGTAAACAAATTCCGTCATTTTCAAAGTGCATGCAGTATTCATTTGGCATCAGCAGGTGGCGTAAGGCGTCACATTACCGCCATAGCTCTCAGGAACAGAGAGATGTAGTTACTTAAATCTCTGCTGAGTCAGGGAGGAATAATGTCAGCTCCCAAACATGCTATTTATATTCGTGCATCATGTGACCTGGCTCAAATGTCTCAACCCAGGCTTAGTTCTTCCACTCACACAATACAATTTTCTCATTACTAAATTTGTTATATACATGACAAAATTTAATAGGATTTATAACATCAAAAGTTTCCCTTTAAAAATATTTTTATAGTCCCCCTTGCCCTCTCCACCAACAGATACAGTGCTCTGCAAATATTCAGCCAAACAGTATTTTTATTTCTCACTGGACAGAGGCCAAAGCTTCCTAACAGAATGTACACAGAGAAATGTCTGGTAACTGTCTTTTGTCTCAGAAGATACGAATTCAATATTCTTCCCAAACACACATACACATACATATACACTCTTTTTTGCATACACATGAAATGGAGGCCTTATTAGAGCTCCAAAAATTTTTAACCCAAAAAACAAAAGTAAAAGCCTCAATTTCTAAGCTGCACTTAGAAATCAGCATTGTTATCAAGTTTTCTGATTCTTGTCTTTACTGAAGCTAGTTATGGTCCTTTAAAGCCAGAGGATATGACTACTGTATGAGGCCTACCTACCTCCACTCTGCTTTGTTGTGCAGGAATGAGTTACACTGGTCAGGAAGGTTAGTGTCATTTGACATGGACTCCAAAATTGAAATGATTTGCTTGAAAGACGGCCGTTTCTGAAGAAGAGAAAATAATCACTTGTTGGGAATTAAGAAAGTAATCTTTAAGAGAAAATCTACAACCTTAGTAATAAGTTTAACTCGTTATAACAAAATAAAATATGATGTGTTGTCCTGTTTTAATTATTTTATAACCACCAGACCACTCAGGTTTAGGGAACTGTTTTCCTTATTTTCAATCAATTATTCATAAGAATAGACTCAGATATCATTTTTCTATCATGTGGACTAAAGCTGGAATAATTATGGTTTTTCTTCAGGTAAAGAAAGTACTAGTTCTCTCTTTTGGGTATGATTAAGGACTTCTAAAAGGGAAAAGTTAAGCCCTTTAATTTAAAAATCTATGTGATAAAGCAAGCATGTAAAAGTTGAGTCTAGATGGTAGGTAGACCAGTGATCACTGTAAAATTCTTTCAACTTTTCCATATGTTTGAAAATTTTGTAATAAACTCTCGGGGGGAAAATCTACTCATCAATCTATCAGAACTAATAAAATTTCCTAAACTGGTTCCTCAGAAAAATTCCTCAGTTTTAAAGTCATTGTTCTCAATGTTTATTCCACATTATAACTAGCTTTGGTGCTAGGAAACGCTAAGGTACTGTTCACTAGAAATTGAAAAAGCAGTGGTTAGGGGTATTTCTTTAGCTAGCACTAACTACACTAGTCTATCTCTTTAGACTCTAGTCAAGGTTGAGACAAAAGGTTAAAACAAAAATGGAGAAAGATAATAAAAGGGTGATGCACATTCTCTCTTCATCATGCCTCATAATTATACCATTTCTGAACAAATTACAGTTGGAGCAATTAAAACATGCATTTTAATTTAGGAGCACAAAAACAAGAAGGAACAACGTTGAGGTGGCTTGCTCTCAGGACTTGAGCATTTCCTACATTAAGAAAGGCAATTTTTCTATTTCTCAGCAATATAAAACATATTTATTCTGAGTTATGCCACTATTGTACTCTTTTAAGGGTGTGTGTGTGTGCACGCGCATGTATCTGTGTATGTGTGCATGTTCTTTTTCCAAAGAGGAGGGCATAAGTAGCAAAATGTCACTGATGTGCACTCAACCTTCTAATAAGCAAAACGGAAAATGCTTTAAGTAGGAAATTTGAAAAATCTTCTGTTTGTCTTTTTTTAACTTCGTCTTCACTTTAATTTCTCCTGCTATGTGTCAGGTTGCAAAAGGAAAAATGTTTTAATTATTTGCATAAGAACTAATTATATAACAAATACAGGATTTTCATTTTGCATGAAAAAGCAGCAGGAGGAGCTAATGAATTTTTAAAGACTAATTTTTTTCTTATATTTAATCATTCTTGAAATAATGTGAAATTCTTTTGTAACTGGATGACAAATATCCCTAGAAAAATCTTGATTTTACCATTAGAAAACGCTCTCAGATGGAAATTATCCAAGTGAACACTTAAAAAGTAATATCAGTATAGAATTTTGTGGCACTATTCTATGAGTATTCTGGTTACAGAATACAACATTTGGACTAGGGTCTTATATAACTTCATCTGAAAGGACTTAGTTTCCTTTTAGGTATTATGTAGGCTTTGCTTACTTAAAAAATCCTGACTAGGACCATTTATGGAACATCTGCAGTGTCTCTTTAGTTGTTATCTTCATAAGGAAAATCAGTCTAAGGAAAGTATGAATTGCCCAGCATCACATGGGAAGCAAGTTACAGAACCAAGGACTAGGCTTCTAAATCCTTCAAAATGTTTATCACACGAGAGTTAGATAGTACTTCCTATCAAACTCAGGGCTTTAACTGTTATTTTTTTCTTATTTACAAATGTCACTTTAGAACTCGAACCAACACCTACCTTTACTTCCTTCTTTTCTTCAATAAAAAATTTTGAGCACCTGGGCAAACCATTGAAATGACCTGCATTTACCTAATACCACCTTTCTCTTGGATACATTTCACCTTCTTTATTGCAAAAGAATGTGTGTTTTTTTTTATAGGTCTGAGGTAAATATTTTAATCTATGTGTTAATACTCTAAAAGTTTAAGGACTGAAAAAAAACACACACAAAATATTTTAAATAATCATTACTCTATTTATGTGCACAAGACCAGCACCAACTTCTGGTTGAACTGCTACATCCTTCTAGCCGGAGAACTAAAATGTGCCTCTCAGGAAATAAACCTTGATTGGCCACTTCAGTCAACCACGAATTGGGCATCTACTTACTCAATTTATGTGAGGTGCTATATGGAAACACACAGAAAAACTAGCTCTGTTCCCTTTTAGAGCCTGCAATCCATTTATAGAGAAAAGATATTTTAAAAAATACAACAGTACAAGGTAAGGCACAAACTTAGATTACGGTTTAGGAAAAGGAACACTAATTATGCTCTGGGGTTAAACACAATAACCAGGGAAGCTTGATGATGAAGTGGTCGGGGAAGAAAAGAAGGGAGAGCACATTCAGGGAACGAAGGTGTGGAAGCTGCGTCTAGAGATCAGCAACGAAAGAAACTGGACCTCAGCTGGGTACACAATCAGATCGAACACAGGGGCCACAAATTATAAAATGTCATAAATGTAGGACACAGAACTCAATCAAACTTTATACTTCGCATGGCTAGAACACAAGATTGCTATGGTCCTAAAGAAGGGTCAGCTTACTACATGTTAAAGACATGCTGACTTCACGGCACCAACACTGGGCCTAATGTCCTTATTGTGTTAGCTGTTTACACTGTCATTTAATTAATGCACCATAAATGTATATTCTTAGAATTTTAATTACTGTAGTACAGTTTCTGATTAAGAAATTCAAAACCTGCTTTGCATACTGAAATATAATTACAATTACAGAGATCTAGTTGCACTAATCTAATTCAATGCAAATAATTTCAGGTGAAATCTCTGCTTAAATGTCAGAGAGGAAAATACTGACAAAATGATTATATGTGCTACAATGGACATATAACTGGTAGAAAAAATGTGAAAAGGGTAGGGTAGTATGACACTATTTTAACAGTAAAAAATAACTGTTCTAGAGCAAGCTTGCAAATAACCACTTATAGTTTCTACTGGATTAGTTGCAAAGTGCAGGCATTTTTCTTACTGCTTAAAAATTCCCATTTTCTGCAAAATTACATTCTAAAATAATAGGGCCTAAACAGGGGCAGGGCTGACCATTCAAAACCTATGCAACTTAGTCACAGCATACTAATAAAAACAACAGCTCTCCAAATACTAACGGTTAAAACATATGTTAAATTATTTAATAAAAACAATACTAATATAAGACTCTAAAAAAGGGTTAAGGTAGTTTAATGTATAGAAATGAAAGCGAAGATTGAGGCTGCTGGTTATGAGAGGAAAGGCAGACTGCTCAAGGCTGCAGAGAACCAGCAACGAACCCTCCCAGGACAAAGCCCTGGGAGCCCAGCCAACCGGGAGCACGCTGGGTGAGGGGGCCTTGCAGCTCCGTGTCGCTTGCTGCACCGCTGGCCACACTGCTGCACCTGAGGTTTCGCTGTTCTCACTTGGTAGTGCAGATCAGTGTGCTGGGACACTTCACATATGATTCGCTGGGAATTCTGAGTTATACTAACACAATTCCCATGCTCACCAATTGTTTATGAGTTATCCCCACCAGAGAAATATGTGGAAGAACACGGCACATATTATTATCACTCATTCTTCTTGAGGGTCGGACCGAAATTGGGTTTAAATTAAGGAAGAAATTCCATTCTTAAGATTTTCTTTTTAGATCTTTATTTAAAACGTCAGTTTGTGATATAACTATTTCCATGAAAAACTGGATGAATTGGAACTATGAAACTTTAATTCCTTTCTTGAGTATATTTCACTTTTATTGTAGGGTTTAATCTGTGAGAATCTTTTTTATTTCTTCTTTTTAGTATGGAAAATTTCAAACGCAATAATAGAGAAAACAACACAATGAATCTCCATATACCTATCGCTCAGTTTCAAAAATTATCATGGTAAATCTTATTTCATCTATACCATCATCCATCTTCTTCACTTTATTTTGAAGTGAATCCAAGACTAGCCTATCATTTTATCTATAAATATTTCCGTATGTATGTGAGGGCCTTTTAAAATGATCTTTGCAAAGAAAGGAAATAGACCATTCATGCTCAAATGTGATAACCACATGAAAGTCTAAATTCTGGAATTTCTCCAACTCTATTGTGATAGCCTAAAAAACATCACTGAAACTGGGCAGGAAGTACGTATTAAGATTCTCTGTAAGTGCTACTCTTGCCTGGTGTTTGGTTAGAAAGGCAATATAGTGTAGTGGTCAACAGTAGGGACTTGGGTTCATGTCCAGGCCCACCACTTACTAGCTGTGTGGCCTTGAGCTCATTCCTGTGTGCCTTGGTTCTTCATCTATAAAATGGGGATAATAACAGTACCTATATTTCACAGAGATATTGTGAGGAATAAATAAGTTAATAGACATAAAGTACTTGGAACAATGCCTGACATATAATAAGCACTGTGTGTTAGCCATCTTTATAGCAGGAAGGTGCAATAGTTATTATTAAAAATTAAAAAGAAAGAAACGAATTTCTCTTTATTGAGTCAAGGATGCCAGAGTGCTGTCAGAAAGAGCCAACAACGAGCTTCCAAGATCAAGATAGGCAGATGTGAACAAAAAGCCTTACAGTCAGTTTTGGGAGCAGGAATTGCAGTCCAGTTTTGCTTTGTAACGGATTTTATGACTCCATTGTGAAAACTCGAAGCCTGAGCCTCACCCCCACACTGAACCTACTAGTGTAAATATTCCCGGCTGTCTAAAAAAAGTGGGGGTGGGGGTGGGGTGGGGAGGGGGAAGGTGGTAAAAAATCCTCAAAGCCAAACAAGTGAAATTTCAGAATTCTGAACAAACAATGACAATGACAACAGCAACAACAACAACAAAATATATATATATACCTTGGCATCAGCTTCCCAACACTGATGTAACAGTTCCGCAAAACTTCTAGGGCAACTGCTTGGAATGGTTAATCTCTACAATAGAGAAAGTAAAAATAAAATAAAACATGAGGATTTACTCATTAAAAAGAGCAAATACTAATTGAAGGGACATAAAAAAGTTAATTTAAGAGCATGAACAAGACATTAAATTCGAATTTTACACTTATTAATATATGGCAGATGAGAATTTATGTTTAGATTCATATCTAATCTCTGAAGATACTTACACTTTTCCCCTAAAGAGGATCAGATTCAGCACAGCTAATGCTATAAATATAGAATCAAGTTTAAAAGAAACCACAGCAGGAGAGGGGCAAGTTTGAACTTAAATACTAAACCTAAAACCACAAATCTATCACTGCACTTTTATAGGCAACTATGAAATATGCAAACAGGCTGGGTAGCTTGGAAACCAGTTCAGCTTTGGCAGTAGATGTACAACTCTGAACACATCTTCAGCACAGACAATTCTGAGATTATTTTATTTATTTATTTATTTATTTATTTATTTATTTATTTATTTATTTATTTTTTAAGGCAAGGCAACCCTTGTTTGACCTCACAGATTACAAGGACCTTGTCATCTTACAATTCCTTATTTTTAAATTTTTTTTGTAGGCCTACAGCACCTGATCTTCCTAGGTGGTCTCCTGTCCAAGTACTAACCAGGCCTGACCCTCCGAGATAATTTTAAAGAACAGTGCATTTTCTCATTGGTAATTAAGACATTCTGAATGTATGACTCATTATGACTTAGTTTTAGTCAAACCCATAAAATGTAGGACCTGATACAACAAAGATTATAATGAGCATCAGTCCTGTTCTAACATTGTAGTGGTTCCTTGACAAATCTAGGGTGGTGTTCTTTTGGTTGTTTTAAGACTAGAGGGCTGCACCTGGAACAGGTCAAGAATACTAGCTGTCCTTCAACATGCCATAAAATCCTACATAATTAAGGACTCCTACATTCCATCAAATTTCAAATGTCCCATGTGCATTCACATAAGTAAAACAAGTGAACAGTGAGGTTTACAGCTTTCTGAGCCTGGACTCTAACTCTGACTTGCAAATAAACACAAAATATTTTCTGAACAGTTTTTAAATGTACTAACTTTCTAAGAATGCAATTACTAAATAAAATAAATCAAGGATAGATTGAATTTTGCATTATATGTAACCTAACCAAAGTTTTTGGAAAATGTCACGAACAACAGCGTTGCTCATGGTACTGGAGTCATTTACTCAGCTCTACTCTGCATTTGTAGCTGCATAGGCGCAAGCATCAAAAACTGCTCCATGGTCTCTTCCACTGTGGTCATGCCTAAGCATTTACACACTGCAATACATTTCTTCTTTATATTACAGTCGGAGTATTATTATTGATATTAAATACAATGTGTGTAGGTAGGATTTCATTTCAGGGAGGCAGAGGGGGCGTTAACACAGCAGTTATAAAAAGAGCACTGAGTGTGATGGAGTTGAGAACTACTATGCTAAGAAGTAGAGATTTACTCCATGGTACTGTTTGCCAAAGAAGTTTTGCAAATAAAAAACTTAAAACTGTACTTAGTTGGATTTAGGGGAGGCTATCTGTAAAACTAGAAAAATAGTTGCCTTGGCAAGAAAACAATCTATATTTGGAATTACAGATAATCTTGAAATAAAAAAGGACAAAGTGAAAAAAAAAATAACCCTAAGTTAGAGGTTATGCTAAGCATTTTTTAAACTTGGAGCTTTGTGATTTTGTAGAATAGAGCACAATGTAATCAACTGTATTATTATTTTAATGTAATGTGAACTGGAAACCTTTTTATGAAGGTCAAAAGAAAAATCAAGTGTTTCCTTAAAAAAATAAGATGGTTGGGGGTGGCAACTAATAAAAACAGATGGTAATTGCAATTATGCAACTGACTGTACCCCATGTGTAATGAAAAATAACTTTTCATAAAGGGTAATATTTTCAACACCACTTATCTCAACATTTTTTCTAAGAACTGAAAAGTGAACTGGATGAATATGGACGTTGAGCATTTCTATCATCTTTTCTTACTGACAAACTTTTTAGATATCATATCTGAAGCATTACATTCAAGAAGACATAATTATTTTAAAGTATATGACATGGTCAAATTATCAGTTAAATCTAGACTCAAATCTAGACTGAGACACTTTATGCAATGGATTATTTTGGTGCATTATAAAGTATTTAAAACAAAATCCAAAATACTTAAGTACTTACATAAATACTTATATAACTGAGGACATTCCTAATGCATTAAAACATTGTGAAATAATCAGATTATTAGCACCAGGTTTGCAATATTGCTTAATACTTAATTAAAAATAAAAAGTTTCAAATTTTAAATTAAAATATTTCCCAACTAAATTAGGCATGACGTTTTTAAAGACCATATTCTTTTTTCCACCATTTTCTATGGAAGATGCAAAAATTATTTAAGACAAGTTTATTATCTTAAAGTATACTCAAAAACAATGAATTAAGTTTTCTGAGGATTTCTATGTTAATCAAAAGTAGTTGTGCTACTTAGAATGAAACATGTTTTATATGGGAATTTAAGTATTTATAAATATAAAAAATATGCTGCCAGAACATTCTGAATGACTACTAATTGAGATTTATGGAAATTATAAAGGCAAACTTAAAAATTTATTAGTAATGCCCTCTAAATTTCATGCCTTCTATAAGGGTTGTTTGCTTTGTAAAGTTTAACAGTGCTTTATGGATCTAGTATTAATAGGATTACATATTAGGAAAAATTGTTTAAAGACCTTATTTCACAATTAAGGTTGTAGAAGCAATGACCTTCAAAGTATAATTTTTAGAATGTGTTGTTCTTCCTATAGATGCAAAAAGCAATCTAAATGGTGAAACCAAGTAAGGTCTACAGTCTAGATAAGAGTAATGTATTGGTACAGCATAGGGAATATAGTCAATAATAATATAATAACTATGTATGTATGTTGCCATGTGGGTACTAGACTTACAAGGGAATCAATTTGTAAGTTATATAAATGTCTAACCACTATGCTGTATAGCTGAAACTAATATAATATTGAATGTCAACTGTAAAAAAAAAAGAATAATGAATGTATCAATGCTAATTTCCAAGTTTTGATATTGTACTATACCTGTATGTCAGCAGCAGGGGAAGGTGGGTGAAGGGTACACGAAATTCTTTGTAATATTTTTGCAACTTCCTGTGAGTCTTCCATTATTTCAGAATATAACATTAAAAAGAAAAGGTAATCCTAATATTTGGATACAGGTATATTCTAGGGTCGCTAGTCACATTTGATATGTCTCCCTGAAAGTTTAAACACATCATTCTTTGTTTAAATAAGTCCTGTTAGAAAATAAAAACACAACTTTCTCTTTTCAACTCAATAAGCTAAGGTATTCCAAAGTAAAAATAAATAATTTGGAGTTGAGGTGATTTGTAACATATTTAAGTTAAATTCTCAATTTTATTATGAAATGAAATAAATCCTTGGGAATTCCTTTAATGCTATGTCAAATAATTCATTTTAGAAATAAGTGCCTCTGCTTCTGAGGTGAAATGAAGACACCCTCTTGAATGATAACAATGGAAACTACTTTTAAACTTAATTTTCATATTTTTGACAAATAAATACCGTGCAGAATGAGAATAGCCAAGCAAATATCCTTGTAATATCCAATTTTCCTTAACTTCATTAGGAAGTTGAGAAAACTTATTTCATCATGTGGGTTTCTTTCGATTTACTATTATATTTAATAAATATAGTTTGGGGGGTATTTGAGTAGTCTCCATCAGTTTTAGCAGATCATATCATATAATAGATAAAACAGTGCATTCTACTGTACACAATCCCTGGGGAGAAAGGGGGAGCTCACATACATGTTGAGGAGGTTCTAAGGGTTATTTATGGGTGGTTCCCAACCCTCAAGTCAGCTACACAAAGGAAGCTTCTAAATTCATTTTTCTCTTCAGCCTTAAATTTCCTTGATGAATACTCCAATGTTTTGAAAGGGCTTCAGATTCATACCTATTTTGCCATCCTTTAGATGGAATGTTACTTACAAATATTAATTAGTCTCCCTTATACATATTTGGAGGGTCCAGTTAGCTTTTTAAAAAGCTTTCTTCTAGTTTATCGTGAAACCATGTAGAGGGAAAAAATTACATTGAGTGATCTGCTCCAAAGTCAACAGAAGGTCAATAGTTTTGTTCACTCTCATTTGTAAACCCAGAACCAAATATCTAGTCACCTCACCAGCGAAAGAAACAGAACAGAAACAAGTGGGTTCTCATATCATGAAAATATCAGTCATCCTGTATGTGAGGTCTGATGTAACAGCACATCATGAATTCCTATCATATTTAATTAAAACAGAGCAGCTCTTGTGAAACCATGAGTAGGACACATTCTTGAATATAACCCCTTTTCGTTGTTTTTAAATTGGCAGCTCTCTCCCATCAAGTTCAGCTATCATGAACATTTCATCCATTTTCAATGGCTCAGGAGGACAAATTAATAAGGTAACTCTGGATTGATTATGTGATCTAAAATACGGAAACTCGGTTTCTCTTAGTCAATAGCAGCTTTTTGATTAATGTAGTTTGTTCTGGTGCTCACATGGGGAGCAGATCAATCTAATTCTTTTAATGCATTAAAAAGGGACACTATAAAATCACCTTTTGCAAATTTTTTTTATCCTTAGGTTGCACTCTCATCCTTTGTGGGAGGGCACGAATAAGGTTTGGAAATGAAGAAGCTTTGTGAAATGAAGTAGTTTTGCAGCGCAAAGACAACTGCATACCTCCACTCCATGACCTAAGTTCTCATAATACATTGATATTGGATGCTTCATCCTTATGCTAAAAATTTCCATGGCTGTGCATTTCAGTCACAATTTTAAACCTTTCAAAATGTAGTTGCTCTCTTTGATATGAATGTACCGTGTTCTCTGATGTAGGCTCATAGGTCCAACTAACTGAAAGCCTCAATTTGTGGGAAGAAGAAAAGCGAGGCTGGGGACACAGCACAAACGGTGTTTACGCCACTGAAGTTCTTTTGAAATGGAAAGGCTCTGCATGAAGAAGCGCACAGTTATGCCACTGCCTCGCCAATTCCAGTGAGGAGCTCATCTTCAATGTAGTGTTCAACGTAGGTGGCAAAACTGTAATTTTTCCCTTTTTTGAAACTATTTTTTCTTCTTTTATTTTTTGAAATTCTCATCTAAGCGACAGTTTCTTGTACTATAGTGACTCCTGCTGGGAGAGGTAAGTTGAAGTAGCTGAAGGTCTCTTACAGATATATCAACTCCCGGCCAGTAAAAAAGATGTCCTAAACGCAGGAGATGGAGTTAAACTGTTCCCCTACCTTGGACGCAATGGCTTCTTTCATCACTAAGAACAAACCCCTAGGTTTTACAATTGAGACTGAGAAACTAGTACAGTACTTGTACAATTTTTGATCTACAGCATCACGACGTGAAGCTGCAACAATTAGATGTAAAGGGTCCATTCATGAGGAATAACATCACTTTGACCCTTTGTGTTAGCTCCTACTGCTAATCTTTCCATAAGCGTGAACTTACTTTCAATTTGAAGAAGATGAAAAAGTCTTTTGCAAAACCCCAATACTGTTTTCTGATCTATGTACCTGAATGGAGAATCGTAGTCTTACCTCGTTTTTTTCCACTACAAGCCAAGCTACTTGTAATCCTTCCAAACCTTTAAAGGGGACCTCCCTTGTTAGCATCTCCCAGAGAACCTGGAACAAAAAGAAAATGGAATTTTTATTCTTGTACTTTATATTTTTGGCATATTACTGAAACTTTATCTAATATTTAACTGTATCCAATTACCAGACACAACCAACCCCATCTATAGAAACTTGGGCAAAATGTATATATATTCATGCATAGGACTCCTTCTATATATTATGTACTTTTTTTAATTAAAAAATTCTGGTTTAGAAATTAGAACATCTAGAGCCAGACTTAAAATTTTATGAAACCAGTGGGCCTAAGTGATTTAACTTTATTTTATAAGTTATTAGAATTCTCGTGTATTCCCATGAATTAGATTTTATACTGTTAGTCAAAACTCTTTCTACCTTCAATCTCTGATAAATTTCTCTATAATAATTGGGAATTCAACCATATTTTTAAAGGTTCAATAATGGTCTCACCATAAAAAAAATCAGGCCCCCAATCTAAATCACTGGCTAAACCACCTACCCCACAATGGTAAGTACTTGCAAAACTATAACATTTAGATTTTATATTTTGGAGAAATCCCTCAAAATGAGTTGGCCTAAGGGATTCATTTTTGTCTACCAATAACACAATTTATTATACTATATTTTAAAATGCAGTAAACACTTTACATACATAAACATAGGCTGAGAGTGTGTGTGTATGAGACAGAGAATTTACGTGTGTGTCCATCTCTCTGCACTCCCTGAGATCTGTATGATTAATAAATCTGCACTTGAATGCCCCAAAAAAAGCAAACTGATTCTGGAAAGGCTGAAAACAGCCCGTAGTTTAGTTTCTCTTTAATCACTGAGTAATGGAGATATTTACACTCAGTTACTTTCTCTATTTATACAAATGAGCATCGAAATTTGAGTTTACCAATATTTTGTGAAGTATGAAAACAATTATGATATTATCAATAATAATAATGATCACTATCATTTATTGATATAGTATGTCTCAGGTACTCTGTTAAACCCTTTACATTATGTTGTCATGATTAATATTAATCCTGATGGATACACAGATGGATACATATTATCCTCATTTTATAGATGAGGACACTAAGGCTTAAGAAAGTTAAGTCAACTTGCCTGAAGGCACTCAGTTATCAAGTGGCAGAGCTAGACCGTGAGCTTGCTGTCTCACCCTTAAGATCAGCTCTTAACCCCATGTAACTTTAGAGAATGAAAAGCTGAAGTTCGAGAGAGAATGTGACACACCACATTTTAGTGTGGAGCCATGGTGGAAGCAAATGAATTCAGCAGTTTTGATTTAGCTATCTCTGGTTCTAAAAACAAAAACAAAGAATCTTTTCCAAATAAGAATGTAGACTGAGGACATATACTCTCTTCAAGTAAATCCTATACACCTTCAACTCTACATCTATTATTTCCTCAATCGGTGCTCAGTCTTATTCGAACCATGACTTGTTAAACGAATTCTGGCTAATACGAAGATAATTAGCAGAAAAATCAGGGAAATTGGCAGATGCTGCTCAAGCAGGAGAAAAAATATTCGCTGAAGCCTCTTTGGGCTTTTAATCAAGTGTGTTAAGGTACTTCTTTCAAAGAGCTACTGAATAATTCTATTTGAGTCACAGAAGTGATTAGGAAAAGGTAAGGGGCATCCCGGAAGGGAATGATTCTAGGGAACACTGTAAGTAAAAGAAGAACAAGAACAGGTATGCAATCACACCTGACATGCTGCCTTCACAGGGGAGGGAGAACGGGGCCAGTGAGAGTGCCGAGCAGGAAATGAAGCCCCTCAATTTGTCGCAATTACCTCTCCCCCAGTGTTGGGGTGGGAAAGGGAAAGGGATAGGAAAAGCAAGTAAATTAAGGGATTTGGCATTCCTAAAGAGAATGGGAATAGGGGATCGACCTCAAATAAATTAAATGCACCAGTTCCCAAAACATCCAGATGAACAGCCTCATACCCCCCATACCCCCATCCCCCTTTGGAGTTTGGCCTGCATGCGCAATACACTGCGTGCACCCACACACAAAGACAGACTGGGTCTTTTGAGGGAAAATGCAAAAACAAGAGCTTGGGGAATAGCATCAGAAAAAGATTTATGTCATTCTTTATTCCAAAATATTCAGTTGGAAAATGTCCAAAATCGAATAAGGTGCTAGTTATATTTCTTCAAGAGTTCTAACTCTGGAAAAATAGGGCAGTTTCATTTTATTCCCTCTCTGTGTCTCTGAAGAGCTTGACTGTAGCTGAGGGAGCCACGTGAGGGATGTAAAACTGTCAGGGATGGATGGTGTCATTAAGTGCTGGGTTCTGAAGCCCAAATGAGGTCTTTAGTGTAATTCCAGTATCAGCACGTTTCATGATTTCCTATTATTAATTCACCAGATTCAGGAATGTATCAAAAGTAGGTGCTATAGGACAACAGCTTTTCTTACCCTAAACACAATGACATTTGGCACAAAAAAGTAATGTTGTCGAGGAAGTCATTCGGAGGTCTAAAAATACTTTCAACGATGCCTGAAAATATCAGTTATAGGGATGCAGGCCAAATATTGTGATCTTTCAACCTTAAAAATATTTTCCAATTCATTTTATATTGAGACGTCCTCACATTTAAACTGCTCACAAGGAAATTTTCTATTTTCAGTTTACAGAAGAGAAACTTGGATAAGACTTGTGTACTTTTCCTGCCTTTTCTTTTACAAACAATGGAAAGCCATTACCTGGGCTGGGCCAGTTCTGGAACAGGGCTCACAGACAAGTGAGGCAGTGATTCCCTCTCTTAACTATTTGTAACACAGGTTTGGCTGAGAAGCTTCTAAGGGTAATCCTTTCTGCATTGTCATTAGGATAGTTTTGGTTTTTAAGAGTGGCTAGGCCTTGTGTTCTCATAAGTCTTATTCTTTCAATGATTTTTGCTTTCCACAAATCTTGTGTGTGTGTGTGTGTGTGTATGTGTGTAACATACTAAACACTCCTCTGATTTGGTCCTTCAAAAGAAGTCATCATAAGGAGGGAGAAAATTTCCTTGTCTTATAAAACAGAGAGGGAAACAACTGCCTGCCTAGTAAAGTTTACCGCTTAGAAGGAAGACTCCCAGGATCCATTTCTGGCATTTGCAACACATTTATTTTAAGGCCGTGTGAGGCTGGTTAGTCTTGCCATGTGTTAGGAAGTAATGTGGGATAAGAAGCTGGGGAGGGCTAGGGACTTTGATAATATCAGAGGCTAAATTTTTAGAGCAAGTCTGAAAAAAATAAAAAAACATAAAAAGCAAAAATATAGTGTTTTTTTGAGGAGTGGGTTTCCAAAAAGAACAACTTCTTTTACAGACAAATGAGTCCTGGCTGCTCACCCATTTTTGAAAAGACATAAAAAATTCTAAATAACCAGACTGGTTTCCTAGCTAGGTATCACTTTCAGTTTATGGACTGCAAACTTCTAAAATTAACATGCCCCCATGTTAACAACTGTCCTCTCCTGTTCTTTCAGAAAACACCTACTTTGAACATGTAATATTTCTTCCTTCTTTTTTTTAAATGTGATTGTTTAAACAAACAGCTGTGAAAAGTATGCCTTATACTTTTTCTTTTGCTAATGGTGCTTATCTAGAACAAAATGGGAAGGGGTCAGAATTAAATAAAATCTGGCATTCTCATTTATAATTAAATTAGTATGTGTGCACTTTGCTCAATGGGATTCTGCTGATACAACTATGGTATGAGGATGACCAGCACTCTAAACCTCTCTGTTCAATATACTAAATAGTAGAAGTTGTTTTAAAACACACTCCCTGAAGAGACAGTTTTGTTTTCACCAGTTAAAAGAAGACTCTAACACGAATGTAAAATTGATATTCAAATTATGTAAGAGGCACACAGGTTCTGGAGAACAACATCTGGTGTGTAAATACAGAGTGTTGTTGGAAATGTTCAGTGACTGGCTGTAGAGTTTGCTAGATTAGTTAAATTACTTGATAGAATGATTTGTGAAGCGTTTTTTAAATCCCTCAAAACAAAACAAAGGTAGGGTCAGTAAACAAGTAGAAGACCTAATTCGTCTCCTGAAAAGCAGTGCGTGTTGCCTGGAGGCAAGCTTTTCAGAAAAACAAACTGAACATCTGCAGCTTCAGGAAGATTGATTCAAACTATGTTTGACACGAGGAGTCAATGTGGAATGACTGAAAGGGATTTTTCAAAGGTACAGAAAAAAACCCCTAAGCTCCACAAATAGAAGTCACCTCGAAACATCTTATATGGTTTACATGTGAAAAGGAATTCCGTTTTGGTTACTGGAACTAAGATTCTATTTCAGCTAAGGAAAAGCAGGTGGGTGCATTTCACAGCAAAGTCTCTGGCAACTATAAGGTTTTAGAAGAAGGCAGTGTGAAGTTTGTTTTCATAAGTGAAATAATACTGAAACCAAAAGTTCACTCTATACATAATTCATAGTTGTGTCTTTTGGGTCAAAAACTTCTGAGATTGGGAAATTCCAAGACTTAGGGAGAATTTTAAAAGTAAAAGCACTGCACGAGAACTTGTAGAGTACTCAAATGAGCCTCAAAAGTCTTCATATAAATGTTCAAAATAACTTTAAGACTATTACCACCTAAATATGTTTGTATATTTATATACAAATGCAAGAGAAAGGAGTGAGAAGAACTGTGGTCTCTTGTAGAATCACTATAGACTGTTCTTCAGCCATGTTGTTTATCTTCCAATTCCTCTTGTTCTAGAAGAATTTGTAAACTATGGCCTGCTGCAGAATGCAGAGTGGTTTTAACATTTTTAAAGGGTCGTAAAAAAAACATGTTATAGAGACTGTAAGTGGCCCTCAAAGTCAAAAATATTTACTATCTGGTCCTTTATAGAAAAAGTTTCCTGGCCTCTGTTTCACAGGATAAAATGAGACACTATTGGTCCCAATGAGCAAAGTCAAATTTAAATTACCCCAAGTAGATATCTAGCACAGTGCCTGACACAACAAATAGATTTTTGCTTAAAAATGAAGGACCATAACTTCATAAAAGAAAATAATATCATAAAAAGTCTTAAACTGCAACAAATTCCCCTATTTTCAGACTCCCTAGCAGATGATTTGTAGGATGATCGGAATGTATGTAACTTTTCACATTAGGGACCAGTTTTAGAATCTAGTCTCTTCAGGAATTTATGGTTTTTATCCCCTTCTTTCAATGAGAATTATTTGATCACTGTCTATAATAGTTTATAGCCTTCTTAGAAACACACAGAATTAAGGGACAATAGATATTTAGCCTAATACTACTGTTATCTTTCAACTTTCAAAAATTTGGCCTTTTGCCCCAAAGCTATATTTCATTCTTGAAATAATTTTTTCCAAAAGCTGACAAAATTCATCTCTATTATATTAAATTTATTTGGTATACATAAGGTGTATTATGATTTAGAAAAAGCGAGCCAACTAAAACAAGCCTAAAACTTAAGTAATGAAGCCAGCAGTAAATATTTAGAGACTGATGAATCTATAGTAAAAGAAGTGGGTTTGACAATATTGGTTTCCTCCTATGCCATCGGCTATCACCTTCGGCTGAAAATTAAGACATTCGGGAACAAGAGGCATGTTGATTTGGGCCAAAATTAATCTACTTCTTTTCCTATTATTATGAAAATATCCTTTTAAGAAGTAATAATATAAATAGAGAAGGCGGTATGATTGGGAGATGAGATGTGAAGACAAGGAGCTCCAAATACTACTTTGGATTTTTAAAAGCATTTTTTAGGGATAAAAACTTACCCACAAAAATGGGGGGAGAAATGAATGCCTTTTATCATCAGAGAACTGATCCGTCCCTGGTCCCCTCCCAACTCACTACTTCTCCCATTGCCCCTACTACTTCTTTCTCTCTGCTACTTCAGATATAAGTTATTCCTCAAGCATAATCCATTTTAAAACCCCTACAGAAGTTTCTGCTCTTAACTGATTTATTCCTGTGGTCTCTATTCCTTGAGCACACTCTTCCCATTATTCTATTCTTATAACTATGTTGCACTATTATTATTCTTGTATGATACCTTAGATTCATGTTTCAGATAGCCACTACTACTTTGTAAGATTTGCAGCAGACATGGGCCAGGCCATGTGCTAAGTGCTAAGCACATTTTCTTCTGTACTGTCCAAAAACAATCTAATCAGTTTAATAGCTGACATTCAAAAAGTTCCCATTAATTAACTCATTTGTCAGATCTATTGGTGGTTTTTGAGTAGCTGATGACTATGAAGCCCTGTTCCAAATGATCTACCTTTCTGATGACTTACAGAGATATTCTATAATCATATGTCCACCTAGGAAAGCACTCTTCATAGGAGTGCATCAGTCCCAATCCTAGTTTAGGTCCCACCTAATTTGCTTCTTAGAAGTGGCATTTGTTTCTATTCACAGAGGACAAAATAACTCAGATGCACAGAAGTGATCAATGTAAACACTCTTTCTGGTAATTACAGTGTTCTCTTTGTTGTCACTGCTCCAGGCATTCCACCAGAAACAGTATCACTGTCTTAAAACTGTTAAATTGTTGTATCCTTCTTCTGTAGGTTGTTTGCTTTTTGTATTTCCTTTAGCAAAAAATGAGAAATGAACTCACCACACCATAGGAATATGTGTCACAAGTTTCAGACACAGGGAGACTTTGGATAACTTCTGGAGCCATCCATGGGAAAGTTCCAACCAAGGACATGTGTGTTGTATGGTTGTGAAACCGAGAGGCACCAAAATCACAGATCTGAAGAAAGAGAAAAAAGTGTCAGCTTTCTACTTATTGACTAATAAAAACACAGTAACAAAAACCTGCATTTGAAATTAACATGTTTTTTTTTTGAAAAATTTAAAGTCCTACCTTCAATACCCCATCAGCAGCTATAACAACTGAAAAAAAAAAAAAGATAAATTTTAACAATAATTTGAGTTATACTGAAAAAAATCATAAATTTCTGTTTCTATCTTCTATTTGGCATTAGGAAAAGTAAAATTAAAGTAGTTACTATGTTGAATATTTGGAAAAAAGAAGTTGACATTAAAACAAACAAACAAAAAAAACTGATTTATGAGGTGCTGATTAAAAAGATGTTCCAGACATTGGTTTAAATCGAAGGTAGCACTATCCAATAAAAAAGGCACAGATTAGTAGTAGTTAGGAGAGCCAAATTTGTACTTGGGTTCTGACATTAAAGTACCAATATAATACTGAGGATATTATTCACATTATTATTTCATGGCATATATAGTTTTTCCTCATGACTGAAGAGTAATTTTTGTCTACAGCCATGCCATTCTAAACAAGCCTGATCCCATCTGATCTTGGAAGCTAAGCAGGGTTTGGCCTGGTTAGTAGTTGGATGGGAGACCACATAGGAAGACCAGGTGTTGTATGTGTAAAAACATTTAAAAATTAACAAAAAAATTTAAAAATAAGGGATTGTAAGCTAACAAGGTCCTTGCAATCCGTGAGGTCAACCAAGGGTTGCCTTACCTAAAAAATAAAAATAACAATAATAATAATAAAATAAAAAACGAAGAGCAATTTTCTTGAAGGCAGGGACAATATTCATTCATTCACTTATTCATATATTCATTCGCTTAACAAATTTTTACTGAGCCCTACTATTGGCAAGGCCATGTCCTACATTCTGTGTCCTGGAAGAGGAAGGTGAGCAAGATTGGCATTATCTCTGCTCTCAGGGAGCTTGTAGTCTAAAGGGAAAGACAATAAAACACACATCTATAATTAAGTGGGATAGATTCCATGATTAGAAACATAGAGATTGCCATGGAACCAAAAAGCAGTGATATCTTAAGTTTAAAGAGGTCAGAGGAAGTTTCCTGGAAGGAGACCTTAGGTCGAGACCTAAAGAACAAACTGGAATTAACCAGAAACAGGGGAGCTGGGGGACTAAAACTTTTCTAGGCAGAAGGAAGAGCCATGCAAAAGGTCGGCAGAGGAAAAGACACGCAACTTTGGGAGACAAGGGCCAGGTTCAGAAGAGCCTTTGTGAGAAATGAAAAGCCAATGAATGATTTTTGGCAGGAAATGAATGGTCAAATATGCAAAGGGAGAGGACAGAACTGGAGGCAAGGAGACCACTGTTGTGTGGTTATGAAATCAAGACCATTGTGCATGACAGTTGTTACAGTCCAAGAGAGAGATGAGGATGCCTAGAGTCAAGTGGTGGCAAAGGACAGGACAGAAGCCAAGAAACATTTAGGAGACAGAATCAACTGAGTTTCAATAACTGGATATGGGGGGAGAAGGAGAAGGACTCAGGATAAAATCAAAAAAGAAGGCAATACAGCATAATGACTAGAATAAGAGTTCAGGAATCAAACTGTAATTCTTTATCTAATTTCTGGCTTAGGCGATTGGTGTTGCCGCTCCTTGAGAAAGGGAGTGCAGGAATGATTTTTTTAGGAAGTACAGAGAAGATGAAAAGATCAATCTGGACATAGTACATTTGAGGGTCATACAAAATACCTATGTGGCCATATCCAATAAGCAGACAGATATATAGTTTTGAAGTTGAGATCTGTTTGGAAGTGTTAATATGCAGATGGGCTTTTATGGGAGACGAAGAGAATAAGAGAGGACAAGGACTCTGAGTAATTGTTTCTGGCATTTCTTTTGTTAGCCACACATGGCCTGACATGGTAGATGACCAATGCTTATTATGGTGACATTGATAAGTGGGGAAAATAATGTTTGCATGATCTAATATATATAGAAATAGCTTAAGGGTAAATGTGATACTATATGTAAGCTATAAATGTTTTCAAATAAAAATATAAATATTGTTAATACTATATTCAGTTATTTAAAAAAATCACCTCTACTACTTTTTTCTCCTTATAAGATTAAAAAGTGCTCATTTTGAAAATCTAAGATTATAAAAATCTAGGATTATAAAAATATATAACATAAAAAAATAAAAGAGCCTTGTTATTTACTCTTCCAGAAAAAATCGCTGTCTATATTGTTTCAATGTGTATTTTTTCCCAAGTAACTGTATAAATTATAATTTTTAAAAATGGCAAGTTTTCATCGTTATTTAGTTTTCATAATGACAACATGGATATGACCATAATTTAATCATTCTTATTTAGAGAGATATTTAGGAAATACTGATAAAGCAGATTAAAAGCAGAGAAGTCAAATAACTTATTTAGGTTGAAATTATGAGCATCAAGTGAAAATTTACAAAGTCATAAAATTTTGAAACTTCCTACTACACTCTAGATTATTTTCTAATAACTTCCTGTTAGCCAACTACATGTTGAAAGTGTTTAGCTCAAGGAAGCTTGTCTAAAATGAGCCCAAAAGATAAGTGATGACGTAGAAAAAGGACAGAACAATCAGCCAGAGCTGACAGTCAAGGTCGAGCTGGTGATCCAACCCGGACTACTGATGAGTGGCAGCTGCCCACAACCCCTCTTTCTCCACCCCTAGAAACCTCACAGTTGTGGAGAATGAACAAGGGCAGCTGATGGATTCCCTACTCCTCTTCTTTCACTTACCAAACTTACCTATTCTAAGGATTGCACCATTAGTATATACCCATTTTAACTGCAGTGATTTAAAGATTTTCTAAAAATAGTTCTCCTCTATACTTAGAAAAATCACTTAGAAAGCATGTAAATAGTTAAAGCATGTAATTGAATTGATAGCAAGATTTTTTTTTTTAAGTAGTAAACTCTAATGTTTACTTCAGCTAGTGCTGGCCATTGAAATAACCCCACTGCCTTTCTCTGTTAACTTTCGAATGAGGTAATGGAAGAAGCATTGTTACCACTCTATTTGAAGGTAATGCCTAATCCTGCAAGTCATTTTAAAATGCTCTCTCCAAATTATACAAGGTCATAAATAAACTTTAGAAAATACAGAAGAGAAGAAAGAAAGAAAAAAGGCTTTGATTTACGAAGTCCTAAATGTGCAGATCATTTCTGGGCACTACTCCAGGTAATATGACTGACATGAAAAATTTACACCAAATAATTCAGAAGTAACAGGAACAAAACTCAAAACTGCTAGTACAGAGAACCATCTAAAAATAGGAGACTAGACTATGTGCTTTGATCCAGTAATACCTCTTTTAGAAAATTATTCTAAAAAAATAATTAAGGATGTGTTGAAAATTTTTGTTGAAAAGTATCTGAGCTCAACATTTTTTGTTATAGGAAAAAAATGTAAATAACCTCAATGTCCATACTCTGTGCTATTCATACAGTGGAATACTATGCAGCCTCTTGCAATGATATGGAGAATTTTAGTATTTATTAACAGTGGAAAGATTTCTATAGTATCAGCAGTGAGTCAAAACAATGGGCTGTAAAAGATATGGAAAGCATGATATTTAGTTACATATACAGATGCATGTATTTTGCAATAAAATAGGTAAAATAAAAACATATGACTACATTACCATTTCTTGATTTGAGATCTCTGTGAATCACCTTGACAGGAGCCTCCATATGTAAATAGTGCATTCCTTTTTATACAAGGAAGAAAAGCCCATTAATGTCATTTTTCAACACTTCACCAGTATTACACTTCTATTTTAAACATCAGTATTATCTTTCATATTTTTGCAAAGAATTCAATAACGGAAACTAAATTCATGTATTCTATTACGTGATTGGTAAAATAGAGACAAGATATGTCTACCTCAGGAAAATGTATATGCTGAGGAAAATTTATGTGCTTTAATGTCTTAGAAGTTGGAATTTGATTGTGGGCAAAGTTAACTTCTTACAATGCCTAATAAGGACACCTTAATTTTCGGGAGTCTGCACAAAAATAGCACAGTTACAACTGGAAGAAGTGCTCCAATGACTAAGGTATTCCACTACCAACTGCCTCCTAAATCACTAACTTCTGACTAGGGTTTCCAGCTTTCATTTGGATGTCTGCAGTTATCCAGTTGTAGCTTGGTTTACTTTCTCGGTGCTCATTCCAACAAGACCCTGAGAGTGAAAGTGGAGTGGCGGAGTCAGGAGAATTGGTTGGATTTGTTAGTCATGGTTGGTAAAGAATTTTATAATTCTTAGATAGAAAAATATATAGCAGTTACAAAATATTTTATTCTTTTTACAAGGATACATCTTTGAGATAATCAATAGTTAAATGCACTCCAAAGTTCTCTCCAACATGTTCAGAATGTAAATCGAATTATTTCAGTAAATTGGACATACATATAGCTTTACTATTTGGAATAAAAATTATACTGTGAAAGACACATTCTTCGCAGTTACCTCCTTAGTGTTTGACTTTTTTTTTGTATTTATGTATATTGTCTACTCCCTTAGAATAAAGAAAAAGAATTTCTACTGAAAATTTCCTCCTTTTATTTCTCAAATTATCTTTTCTAAATTATGAAAGAAATAGCCTCCCTGCCCCCAATCAGACAGGTTCTTTTTTAAAATGAATTATCCATTAAACATAATTTAATAACTAGGCTTTGGTTCTTTTTTTTAAAGTACATAGACAATTTCAATTTTATAAAGGTTAATTTAAAAAAATAATTTATTATTTTTCTATTCTTCTGATTATTATATATTGAAGATTCATGAAAGAACAAAGAAATAAAAAAATTTAAATTTTTGGCATATAAAGATATTCCTGAAAGGGATCAACTTAAGAAAAGTATTAGTAATTTAAATGATCTTAAACAGGACACAATTGGAATAAAGAAAATCTAATATGAAGTTATGCATATTACAAATGTGAAAATTCAATAGCTACAACTTGGGTAACTTTTAATAATTTTTGTGACTGAATTTCATAATTACCTCTCCTTGCTTTAAGAACCAAATTCCTGAATTATTTTTAAGGTAGAATCTGTTTAATTACTCTTATAGGTAGAGCTAAATAGTTTCTATACTTGTGACGAGCAAGAATTCCAAAAAAACAACACTCAAGTACAATAACTTTAAATATTGGCACTTTTCTCATGACAGTAACTACTGAGAAGTACCATAAATTATTTGTGTATAATATAAAGTATACATTTATAGAACATTTAGTGTACATAAACACAGTAGTAATCACAATCATATAAAATTCTCTTTGTTTTTACAGAGCCATCTATAATCCTGCCTTATTTTTACTGCAAATAATTGAGGAGGCCAAAAAATACCCTTACCAATTTTAAGATTCAGGGTTTCCTAAAAAGGTTTGACAGATATCATTTGGGAGAGATTTGGAATCAATGATGACCACTTTGAGGCTGGTTGCAAGTTTATCTGGGTTAATCGTTTCTTTTCCACACTGTTACTTGACTTGCAGTAATTTCAGATATACTTGCTGGTCTACCCTCCACTCCTCTCTTCACTCAAAAAGAAGAGACTCTTTTTGGCCTTGAGGAGATATTCTCTTAGCAGTGATGTTCAGTAGTGTCTATTTCAAAATGCATGAAGTAACTCTTATTTGAAACAAACTATTCATTCTTTGATTTCTCAACGCTTTGTTGCTACAGTGGCTTCAATCATGGTCAAACTGAATGTTCAAAATCATGGCTGAATTTGAAAGGGAATCAACAGAACTCAAGCCTTCCTATTTATTCTCCAATTCTACACATGGCTTTATCAGAGAGGGTTAAAGTCACTCTGATAGCATTGATTTCTTCTTCCTTTTATAGGTCTTTTCAAATATTAAGTGTTACTTGTAACTTTAAACAAACAGGTCTCTTCTCTGCCTCGGTTTGCTCACCTGAGGCCACACACTTTTGAGGTCTGCTCACCTGAGGCCACACACATTTGAACGTGCCTTTCCGATCAATTCACCAGCCACAAAAAAACGTGATCTTACTACTCTGTAGTTTTGCACATCATCCCATGGCCCACTCCCATTCTTTCCATCCCTATCCTTTACCTCTGGTTCCAGTTTGCTACTTATTCCTTTTCTTTCTCTTCTTTGTCCTCATCATACAAAGTGCCAGATGTCTTGAGAAAGCCCAGGAATGACTGAGCTGATCTGGACCCAAAGGACTTTCCCCTTAGACAGGTATTATGCAGGAGAAAGGGCCAGGAGAAACAAGGTTTACAGGCTGAGGGCCAGGGAAGCTTAAGTAGTGTGCACAGCAGGAGCCAGAGTGACTGAGGTCAGTTGATTTGTTTGCTGTCTATCCATTCTAAGTGTCATTAAGTAATAACATAGGTGTAATTGGCAGAGCACCCTAAATGCAAATGTCTGCAAGGTAAGGTGCTTTAAATCAATGACTGTACGTGTTTTTACATTTGTAAATGTATTTCCACGATACAGTTCCCAATAATAGCACATCATTTTGCTCACAAACAGGTGGTCCCTGTGTACTACTGACATGCAAAGAAGTGGCTATAATATCACATGAAAATGTCTTGAAGAATGTGAAATTTTAAGGCCAATTTGAGATGCCTGATAGATACATGAGTACACAAATAAGTTAATTAACATGGCCAAAGCTTTAAGTACACCATCTTAAACAGAGCTTATTATTCTTATAAGGTAATGAAGTGTCACTCAGCAACAGCAGCATTTAGCATGAAATGTTAAAAAATTTTTTCATTTCCCTTATTTGAAGAATTTGGCAGGTGTTGATAAAACTTAAATCAGGATAATTCCCCAAAGGAAAGACTATTACTTTTAGAAGTCATTTTGTGACTTTCCAGAGAAAGCAAAGTAGGAGTTGCCCTCCTTATTGAGTGTTAATACCCATTTATTTGCTTTTCAAAGAGATGCTTGTAGGGTCTGGAGTAGCAAAATACAAAGGAGTTAATTGCCCCGGTAAAATGTGGACGCACTTGCTTTCTAGGGGTTACTAGAATACAAATATAACTATCAGTGTTCATTAGTTAGATTATGTTGTTTCCAAAGCAACTTTGACAGTTATAAATAAAACTGGAAAATGAAAAAAAAAAAAAGATAAAAATAAATGGAATTTAAATTGCTTCAGAAAGCATTAGCGTATGCAGGAATTTATGAGGGAAAAAGAACTGGCCACCTTGTTTAGGGATTTTGTGTATTAAAAATATTTCATTTCCAAGGGGGATTTCCAAGTTTATATTAAATATAAAATAAAATCTGAATTGCTTGTACATGGCAGGACAAATACATTTTTTTTTTGCAAGTGGTTACTATTTTTAGCATATTATTATGTATACAAAATGAGTAGAACTAATCCTACAATAAATCACATTTTCTGGATACTGAGTCTAAGTAGTGACTTGCAGAACAACAACAGAATTATGCTCTTTCCACTTAATGCGTCAAGCAAGCTGGTCAATGACAATGGCACAAAATGTGGCAAAAACGGCTACCCTGGAGCCACTGATTCTGTTGGAATTTGGTTTTAGGGGAAGAAATAAAGAAAGGAAAGAGAGAAAAGAAAGGCAGGAGTGGAAAGGCAATGACCTAAAATGTTATCTGTACAGTAAGTTGCAGTAAGTTGTACTTTTGGTATGAAAAAAAATACCTAAAGACACAGAAAAACAAATCTTCTGGCTTAAGTCACCATGTCAGTATGAGAAAATGCTCCCCACCAATTCTATAAGAATACATGATGCATTTTTACCTTTGGCTACGTCAGTGGCCCAGGTCATAATGTGCTCCATGTCCATCTCTTCACTTCTGTTACTGTTAATGTAATCATACAGTGATCCCAGAGAAGCATATTCTATTTTTAACAGAAAAATAAGCATATAATTAAAACCAAGGTACATTTCATAAATAACTTTATATTTCACTGGGAAGATGCATTAAAGAACTTAATAAAAGACATCAAAAGTATATAAAAATTGTTCCATGCTGTGGTTTCTAAAAGTTAATATTACCTTGGAAAGTAATCTGTCAAAGATGAGATCACTAATAGAATGAATAGTAAAACTCCAGCTGAAGAAAAAAATCAAAAGCCATTTACATGGAACTGAGAAACACGATGATGTATCAGAAGAATGGATTAGAAACAAAAGCAGGCTTATACATAGTTATTTCTTAAAAACTGTTATTTTTATGAAATAGATAAGATTAAACACAAATCAGAGTTTATATGACAATGTAAACAAATCAATCTTATTACATCAGAGCTTAGAAGAGCCCTCAAAAGGCCAAGAGAGAAAATTTCTTTAAAAATGGCTTTTAAGTATAAATTATGTACCATAAGATTCACCCTCTATAAGTGTACAACTTGATGATTCTTAGTAAATGTACAGAGTTGAGAGATCACCACCAGAACCCAATTTTAGAAACTTTCCATTATCCCAAATAGTTCCCTGTGCTCATTTACAGTTAACCTCCATTCTCAACCCCAGTCCTTCTATCTGCTTTCTATCTCTACAACTGAGCCTTTTCTAGATATTTCATATAAATGGAATATGTGGCCTTTGTGTCTGACTTCTTTTTCTTTACATGTTTATAAGGTTCATTTATATTATAGCATGTATCAACACTTCACTCCTTGTTACTACCAAATAATATTCCATTGTATGGATTTACCACATTTAGTTTCTGCATTACCAACTGACATTTGGCTTGTTCCTAGTTTTTAGGCTACTCTTTAAAATGCTGCTATGAACATTTATGTACATGTCTTTGTGTAGAAATATCCTTTCATTTCTCCTGGGTAGATTCTAGGAGTGGAATTGTTGGGTCGCAAAGTAAGTTTATGTTTAACTTTTTAAGAAACTCGAATTGTTTTCTAAAGAGGCTATACCATTTTTGGTTACTACCAGCAACATATGAGGGTTTCAGTTTCTCCATATTCTTATCAACACTTGGTACTGTCTGTATTTTTGATTAAAGCCATTACGGTGGGTATAATTCGAGTGGTATCTCATATTTTTAATTTGCATTTTCTTAGTGACTAATGAACTTAAGGATCTTTTTGTGCTTATTGGTCCCTTGTATGTATTCTCAGTAAAAATGTCTATTTAAATCATTTGTCTCCTTTAAAATTGGGTTGTTTTATTAATATTGAGTTATAAGTGTTCTTTAGTTATTCTGGATACAAGCCATTTATCAGATTTATGATCTACAAATATTTTCTCCCAATCTGTAACCATCTTTTTATTTTCTTATCATTTCAGGAGCAGAAATTCTTAATTATGATGATGTCAGATTTATCAACTTTTCTTCTTCTGGGTTGTGCTTTTGGTGTCATATCCAAGAGCTCTTTGCCTAACCCAAAGGTATAATGATTTTCTATATGTCTTCTAAGAGTTTTGGTTTTACTTCTTGCACTTATGTCTATGACCCATTTTGAGTTTATCTTTGTGTATAGCTTGAGGTCAGGGTCTAAGATCTTTTTTTTTTTTTTTTTTTTTATGGATTTCTAATTATCCCAATGCAATTGTTGAAAAGACTATCCTTTACCTATTAAACTGTCTTGGCACCTTTGTTGAAAATCAACTGATGATTGGTGTGAGGTTTTTTCCCTAAATTTTTAATTTTGTTCCAATGATCAATATGCTTTTTCTTGTTCCAATAATGCACTATGTTGTTACTACAGATTTATAATAAAGTTTTGAAATGAGGCCATCTAAATACTCAAACAGTTCTTTCTTAAAACTGGTTTGGTTATTCTAGGTCTTTTGTATTTCCATGTGAATTTTAGGATCAACTTGTTATTTTCTGAGAAAAAGTCTGCTGGAACTTAGATAGGAATTGTTTTGAATTTATAGATCAATTTAGGGAGAATTGCCATCTTGAGAATATTGAGTTTTCCAAACCATGAAGACATGATCTATTTATTTAGCTATCTATTTTCTCTCAACAATGTTTTGTATTTTTCATTGTACGTCTTACACTTTTGTTAAATTTATACCCAGCTATTTCATTTTTTGATATTGTGAATAGAATTGTTTCTTAATTTCATTTTTAGACTGTTCATTTCCAGTATATACAAAAATACAGCTCATTTTTGTATAATGATCTTGGATCCTTTTGATCTTGCTAAATATGTTTACTAGTTTTAGTAGTATTTTTGTGGATTCCTTGAGATCTTTATGTATAGAATCATGTCATATAAGAGTTTTACTTCTTTGTTCCCAATCTGGATGCCTTTTATTTTCTTCTTTTCGCCTGGTTGCCCTGGCTAGAATCTCCAGTAAAATGTTGAACAGATATGGCAAAAGAGGACCTTCATTGCCTTGTTCCCAATCTTAAGAGATAAATGTTCACGTTTTCATTATTAAGTACTTTATTACTTGTGGGTTTTTGTAGATGTTATTGATCAGGTTGAGAAAAGTCCCTTCTATTCCTATTGTATTCTGATTTCTTACTACAAATAGGTGTTGTATGCCAAAAGACTTTTGTCTTTTATTCTATTATCTATTATGGCACACTAATTGATTTCAGATGTTAAACCAACCCTGTATTTCTGAGATAAATTCCATTTGTCATAGGGTATGATCCTTTTTATGGGTGACTGATTCAGTTTGCTAATAATAATAATGTTGTAGTTAAAGATAATACTGGTCTTATGGAATGAGTTTATAAGTGTTCCTTCCTCCTCTGTTTTCTGAAAGAGTATGGAAAGGACTGGCATTATTTCTTCTTTCTTCCATTAACAATCGAGAGAATTCACCAGCGAAATCATCTGGGTCTGTGCTTTTCATTATGGAAATATTTTAAACTACTAATTCAAATTTTTTTTTTTTTTGGTCATAGGTCTATTCACATTTCTTTCTTCTTTAGTCAGTATCTTTTTAGGAATCCACTCATTATATCTAAATTGTTTAATCTGTTGGCATAAAGTTGGCCATAACATCTCTTACAATCTTTTTAAACTTCTGTAGGGGCTATAGTGCTGTCCTCTCTTTAATTTCTGACTTTGCTGATTGTATCTTCTCTCTTCTTGGTCAGTAGAGCTAAAAGTTTGTCAGTTTTATTGATCTTTATAAGGACCAAATTTTTAGTTTCATTGATTTACTGTTATTTTTCCATTTTCTATTTTTTGAGTTCTGCTCCGATCTTTATTTCCTTTCCTTGGCTTGCTTTGGGTTTACTTTGTTTTTCTTTTGGTAATTTCTTAAGGTAGATGTTCAGATTATAAATTTCAGAACTTTCTTCTTTTTTGACATAGATGTGTAAAGCTATAAATTTCTCTCTATGTGCATTATATATAATTTTGATATGTTATGTTTTCATTTTTTCTCTGTCCAAAATATCTTTTAATCCATTTTGATTGCTTAATTTCCAAACACTTAAGTGATTTTCCAGATTTCTTCCTGGTGTTGATTTCTAACAAGTCCATTATGAGTGGAGAACAAAGATTGCACTATTCAGTCCTTTTAGATGTGATAAGATTTATTTTGTGGCCTAACTTATGATATATCCTGAAGACTGCTCCATGTGCACTTGAAGAAATTATGTATGCATTCATTAACAGGTGGTGCATTCTATATACGAGTTAGGTACAGTTGGTTAAGAGTGTCAAGTCTTCTATATCATTGCTGATTTTTTGTCTATCAATTTTAGAATAATAAAACCACTTATTGTTGAATTGCCTATTCCTCCTTTAAATTCTGTCAAGTTTTCGCTTCATGTACTTTGAGGATTTGTTGTTAAATGTATGTCTATTTACAATTGCTAGATCTTCCTGGCGTATTGATCTTTTTATCCTTATGAAATCCCCTATTTCACTAGTACATTCCTTTTCTTAAATCTATTTTGTCTGAAATTAATATAGTTACTCTAGTTCTTTCATGGTGGTTGTTTGCACTGTATGTTTTTCCATCCTCTTACTTTAATCTACTGGTGTCTTTGAATCTAAGGTATGTCTCTTGTAGAAAGTATATAGTTGAATATTGCTTTTTTATCATGTGACAAACTCTTTAATGCCATTATTTATATAGTTGGATTTATATTTGCCATTTTGTTTTCCACATGCCTCCTGCTCTTCTTAGTCCTCTATTCCTTTGTCACTGCCCTCTTCTGGGTTAACAATTTTAATTTGTCATTTTAATTATTTGGGTTTTTTTTTTCTTACACCATATTTGAGTAGACTTTCTTATTCTTAGTAGTGGCTCAAGGGATTATAAAATGCATCTTAATTTAGCACAGTCTAATTTAGACTAATACTCTTAATTACAGTAAAATACAGAAACTTTCCTCCAAATTAGCTCCGTTCCCTCTCTCACCCATTATGCTGTTACTGTAATATATATATATATATATATCTCATCAATAAACAGCATTATAATTATTGCTTTATAAAATGTTATGTTTTTAAAGATATTAAGAGAAAAAATAAAAATATATTTATGGAGTCTTTTATATTAACCCATATATTTTTCATTTCCAGTACCCTCTGTCCCTTCCCATGGATTTGAATTACTACCTGTTGTCATTTTTTAGCCTGAAGGACTTCCTTTACTATTTCTCATAAGGCAGGAATACTAGCAAAAGATTCTCTTATCTTTTACCCAAGAATGTCTTTATTTTTACTTTTAAAATACAATTTTGCTGGATACAGCTTGTTTCTTTTAGCACTTTAAATGTCTACTGCCTTTGTTTGGCCTCTATTGTTGTAGATGAAAAGTCAGCCAATTCTTCATACTGTTGTTCCCTTGTATATGAGAAGTTGTTTTTCTCTTGATACTTTAAAAAATTTTCACTTTGTCTTTATCAACACTTCAACTATGACATGTCTAGGTGTGTGTTCTTTTGCCTTTATTCTACTGAGAGTTTGTTAAGCTTCTTAAGTATGTAGTTGAATGTATTTTAGTAAATTCAGGAAGTTTTTTTGGCCATTATTTCTTCATATATTTTTCTATTTTTCTACCTCTCTTCTCTCTTCTCCACTATTATATATTAATGGTATACCTGATGTGGTCCCACAGTTCTCTGAGCTTCTGTTCATTTTTCTTTTTCAGATTGGATAATTTCTATTAACCTAGTTTTAATTTCACTAATTTATTTTCCCTTGTATATCACATATGCTATTAAGTCAACTCTAGAGATTAAAAAAATTTTTCAATTATTGTCTTTCTCACTCCAGAATTTCCATTGAGTCCTTTTAAAAAAATAATAATATTTTCTATTTGGTGAGATTCTCATTTGATTGATTCATTGTTTTCATACTTTCTTTTAATTCTTTAAACAGTTTATTTTCATTCTTTGAACATACTGATGCTTTGATATCATTCTATGTTAAATCCAATGTGTTCATTTCAAGAGCCAAGATAAGTGCTATCATCCCCAATCCAAATGATCTTCCAAACTCAGCTCAGATGGCATATGTATTGCTTCTCATGCACAGAGCATGGCTTGGTCCTAATGTTGCAGCAGGTTGGCACAAAAACTCACATCCTTCTTTTGTAGACACTTGTAAACAAATAGTTAATTAAAACTAGCATCTTTAGGAATAGAGACAATCTTATCAAATAAGTTAAAACATCAAAACTTGCCGAAGAGATATCTTAATCAACCTCATATGTCAATAAAAGAGCTACAAATATACAATTTACTAATACCTCAAATTCCAAAACTTGTGTTGTTTTACAGAAATGTTTAATGTTAACAGTTTACTTACTGGGTCTACAAGGAAATAAAAATATATCTGAAAAGAATTAATCAATGATAACCAAAGATTTGGGATAGGTATAGGTATGAGCCAGGAATCGTAGAAGGGTGCATGAAATAAAGGACTGTCTAGTCTATGTGTGTGTGTGTATAGACTAGACTACATGCGCGCACACACACACACAAACACACAACATACACACACTAAACAAAATCAAACTCACTCATGCAACTACTTGGATCCTTTCTCCTTCTTTTGGATGAGAAAACCAAGGTTGAATGTGCTGGCTAAGAATGAATGTATTTCACATCATCCTTGGGACCGAGAATAAACTCTTGGACAAAGGATTTGCACCATGACTTAAGTCCCTTTTTCTACTCTTCATCCTCACCAAGAAACAAGAAAACTTCATGAATAGTACATTGAATTAATTAAAGCTAAAATCTCCCCCTCAAAAAACATTAAACATAAAGGGCACAAAATGAGAAGCAGTTTCTAATCTCTTCGGAGTATCACATTTTCATCTACTAGATGAGAAAAACTTAAGCCACAAGTGAGGATCAGAACACTGGGTTCAGATTTATATGGTAAACATAACCAGTAAAAAGTAAATAAGGAGCAATATGGTAACAGAATCAGGGTATCAATATGGTAACAGGGTTTTACTTTAAATTGGAAATCTGACCTAAAAGGTTAAGCATGGCTTAAACCTTAATAATATAACCCATTCTTGGGTATTCGAGTTAATGGGAAATATATGTGCCCAAGATAAAAACTGCTACATACCTCATTTTAGGAATACATCTACAGATAGTTAAAGATAAAATATCCTCTACATAAGAACTTCAGTAGTTCTATTTGCTATTTATCAAAGTAAAAGCATGTTAAAATGCCTGCCTTCAGAAGATGGAAATAACATCTACCATGTCTCTTTGGGCTTAAGAACCAGTATGCTCATAGCTCATATGCAAGAAGAGCATCTTCTGTACAAAATCAGAGATATTTCCACTACTTGAGTTCTACCACTAGGTTGGTGACCTTGGGAAAGTTACTTAAGTTAGAGTTTTGTTTCTGATTTATAAAACGGAATTTATTTTACTTATCTCAAAGAGTTATTTTAAGTATTAGATAATATTATTTGCAAGAAAATACCTAACGCAATCCTTTTTATCAAGGGTGTTTAGTTGTTATTTTAGACAATCCAAGTTCTTCCCACTATAGTAGAAGACGGGGCTAATCTTTGAAGGTTTCCTTGTTTGTTTTAATTGAATAACTGCTATGATAATTTTTGTAAAATTGAACATTATACTTATTACAGATCTAAAACTGCTCATTAGATTACACGAATGTGAGTTTTAAGTATTTAAAACGAGTGTCTTTCTGTATGTTTATATGGCAAAATTTTCTATGTGCTCCTTTTTGTAAAGAATATTTCCACCAGTTACAAACTGCTGCTCCAAATTACATGATAATTTAGATCAAGGTCATTACCAACGCAGATGACCAAATCTAAAAAATATTGTTCTCATATCAGAGACCTTGAAGAAAGAATGCTCTAAAGGGATTAAAATGCCTTGCAAAGAATTACAACATGAATAGCTCAAGAAATCTTAATTTGTAAAAGGTCACAGAGTTACAAAAAACATCGCTCATTTCAACTAATTAAATGAAATTTTAGTTAAACGACACCTTTAAATATTGGTATTGCAGCTGCGAGTGCATTTAAATAGCATTTACGCAGATATAATTAGCACAATTAAACATGGGTGGAAGTGGAAACACCATTCTTAATTATATTGATATAATCAGTTTTATTAATGCTTTATAGCAACAAAAGTGACATCTGACAGTAGCACACAATTCATGACTGAACCTAATATTAAACATTTTAGCATATTAAGGAATCTAAAGCTAGGTAATTGGAGAAAAAAAGAAGTCAAATAATGAGTTCCTACCTGTGACAATTCCATAGTTGGGAGGTTCAAGAATTACTCCATAAAACTGGATGATGTTTCTGTGACTGAGGACACTGAGTATTTCTGCCTATATAAAAATCAAATACAAAATTGAATAAAATTTCACATCTATAAAAGTCTAATAAAACAGGTTTCCTATTTCTCTTTTACATACATTTACAAAGATATATATGTACTCAACAAGTACGTGATACTAATAAAACTCTGCCTTTAGCATCATTCTTGAAAGTTTAAGAATTTCTACTGAAGCTTTCAGAAAATTTAAAAATGAAATGGGGTTCGAGTGGCAACAAAAGAGGTGCTTACCAGCAAGCTGGCAAAACCGACAGTGGAGGAGGGTGACTAAAGAGATACCATATTTATTTACGGTAAAAGTCCTCTTTCTAATAGTCAAATATATTTTTTTCCTGCATAATGTCTTTTCTAGAAGGCTGTGGCAAGACTGAACTTCTATCAGCTGGATGAGCAGTCATGATAAAATCAAGGTAGGAATTTTTAACTATTAATGGAATCAATTCAGGAAATACCCATTTATATTATTAATCTATTTATTAAGAACACATTATTTCTCTCCTACTGCATGCAAAAGGTACTGTAAAGGATACAAATGTGGATTCTTGACCTTCAGTGGTGACTTGCTAGAGAAGCCACACTTTACACTTTGGAATGTATTAAATACTAGAAAACTGTATTGTGGAATGATACGGTAAAAAAATAAACTATATTTGTTAAACCTAATTTTTAAAGTAAAAAAACAGAGTTAGCAGTGTGCATCTGTTAATGTCTATAGAAGAACACTCTCTAGATTAACTAAATCACATGTAGTCATTAAAATTTTATTTCTTTTGTGGAGATAAAATATGGCTAATCAAGAATTATAAATATAATTAGGTATAAAATCATGTAAGGTAAATACAGAAAATGTTTAGTATTAAGTGAAAGGCATGTTATTGGCAGTAAGTAAATAGATTTATAAGTCTCCACCCCAGAAAGGTGATCAAGAAGAACATCATCAGTTAACAAAAATGAAAAAGCCTTGGTCAGGATGAGGACTCTCCTTTGGAAATTTGCACACTGAATTAGTGTTGTCATACTTTTTTTCCCATAGGTTAATTGAGTTGAGATTTCATTAAAAACATTTGGAAACTTGTTTTGAAAGTGCTATAACTAGGTAGAAAACAGAAATTTGAGAGTTGACATGGAGTTAACATGGAATTGAGAGAAAGGAAAGTTATCATTGATTGAATGACATATTTATTAAGGTTAATTTGACAGTGTTTTTCTTTTAGTAACAGAAGTGTTGAAGGGGGCTATCAAAAACGATTCCTTAACACTTACTGAGTGCCTACTGTGTGTAGAGGTCTGTGTTTATCATGCAACCTTCTCATAATCTAGTTTTCCAAGTAGGAAAAAAATGCATTAATTGAGCAATACAATAATTCATCCATATGGCAATTCTATTTCCGATTAAGAAATAATAAATTAACTTTGTTGTAAAAAAAAAAGAGTTCATATAAAGTTTGGAAATCATAACCTCCCCATTTTTAAGTAGCAGATCAACTCTGGCAGATCAGCTTTACTCTTCGTAAGTAAGCATTAGCGTTGTGGGCCAGTATTTGTCAAAATAGGGAGGTGTTACCCTTTTGTATGCTTTGGTATATTTTTGGGGATATCTAAATTCTGTAATCATTAAAAATGTTTTTATTAATAAAGAGTCAATACTAGAATATTCTGAATCCTAAAAGATGATTCATCATAACAAAGGATTTTCAGTGTTCCAGCTAGTTCTTGTGTTTATATTTAAGATTGCCAAGTGATATCTTAGAGAGACAGAATTATCTTTTCAAGTATTAGTAAGCTTGTCTAATAGCTTTTGAGTAAGAATACACTAATGTCAAAATAACAACCATTACTTTGTGTCCCATCGTTGTATTCATATTTTAGTTTTTTACTGTTATGAAAAACTATATTCTTGCAGTATAATTTACAAGTAAAAGACATTTTATGGAATAAGACTTTTAAGTTTTATTTTAATGTACTAAGAATTTGATTTAACATCATGAAAACAACATATTACTCTAGAGTACTACTGCACTAGTTTCATGGAAATGAGCTAATAAGAAACAGAGGTAGATTAAATATTTCAACAAATAAAGATCAAGTGATACTATGAAGTTAGCAATTCAGATGAGTTCCAATAAAAATAACTGGAATTAACCTAACTGCTAACCCTGCGCTGTAGCAGCCAATATCTAATAACAAATAGATATATTATACAGATTTGCCTTTATAGGCACCTACTTGCCAACTGTTCATTAATAAAACTATTATAGTAAAAATGCAACAAATAATTCTTCCTTAAATTTTTGTTTTCCAGATTTAAATTTTTGGATACTCTAGCAAACAGACTGCTAATCAAAATAATGGTTTGGTGCCTTTAAAAAAGTTCACTGTTTAACAGGAAATATAATAATAATGGAAGCTAAAATAATGGTCCATTGTGTGCCCAAAATGTAAATACATCTTTATACACTATTAAAATCAACAAAATCTACTTACGTTCAGTAAATATAACTTGATGAAAATTATTCATTTTAATTGAATTGATTTTATAGTTTTATTTTTATTTAATTGAAAAATTGGTTTTGATTTTACAACGGCTAAAAGCATAAGAGGTTAATTCATAGTTTTATGTTTGGATATACTTAAGTTACACTAAAATAATTTTAGTTAATAGTGGAACTCCAGACGACTTAATTTTTCTAAATTTCTCAGTTTGTACAACATTATTCTACGGACTCAAACAGATACTTGTATACCTACATTCAGGGCTGCATTATTCACAATAACCGACAGATGGAAACAACCCAAGTGTTCAACAACTGATGGATAAACACAATGTAGTATATAAATACAAGGAAATAGTACTCAGCCATAAAAAATTAAGTCTTGATACATGCTACAACACAGATGAACCTAAAAACATTAGGCTAAGTGAATAAACCAGACCCAAAGGGCAAATATTGTATGATTTTACTTATATGATATTTCTTGAATTGGCGAGTTCAGAGATAAAGTAGATTAGTAGATAGAAGCTGGGAAGAGGAAGGAATGGGAGTTACTGCTTAATATGTAGAATTTCTGTTTGGAATGATGAAAAGTTTTGGAAATAGCGGTGATGTCTGTATAACTCTGTGACTGTAATTCATGTCACTGCCTTTTTCATTTAAATATGGTTAAAATGACAAAATGTATGGTATATATATTTTATCACAATAAAAAGTTTTAAAAATGCTATTCTAGACTTTTGTAGAAATGAATGATCATAGTCCGTGCGTGTGTGTGTATAGTTTTCCAGATTAGGATTTGAGGGGCTAAGAAAAGACTAGCACAGACTACAATAATTTTAACGTGGGCTCAAAGATTCTTCATAAAATAAAGTGTCCCAATGTGAGATAGAAGTAGAGTAACCACAGGTCTATCCATAAAATGTCTAATAGTAATGTCTTTATCAGAGCACAAAAATGTATATACAGATACTATGTTTGCAGTAAGATATGTAACTGCTCCAGCTGGGGCTTATTTCTTCCTCCCTCCATCCTTTCCTTTTTTCCTCCTCCTTTTCTTCTTTCTTTATAGGAAAAATTACAAGGGTTTGGGGAAGAGGTAGGCATTTTGTTAAGTTTTATTTTATCTGGCATCGCCATTCATTTACATGGGGACATAAGCCATTACTCAGTTTGCGGTTTCCAGAAGTCAGTCAGCACACAGGTTCCAAATGGCTGATTCAATCAGAGAGAAGAAGAGAAGTTAAATATCATCATTTAACTAAATTAAATTTACTAAATATCATAATTTCACTAAATTTAAATTTAAGGGAAGTTAAGTTTTAATTTCCTTTCTTTAGTGTACTTGCAATGGTTTTATAATAAGAATCTAAATTAATTAGTATCTTCATCTTTGGAGCAACCCCTTTCTCTCAATTCAAAACTTTTTCAACCTAATCCCAAATTTAAATGTTTCTTTAACTTTGGAGAGCTGCCATAGAATCCTTAAAGATTCTGTGTTTTTAAAGCACTTCATATTTTTAATATTCCATTGATAACATATTTCTGTGACAAATATATTAAAAATAAAATTGAGTTCACCTCCTTTTGTGAAATGAAGATACTGACAGCTCTCCATTGATCACTACGGAATGAAAGCAATAGTTTATGAAGACCCATATCATTAGGCTCATAGGCTCTATTTATAGCTCAGGAACAGACTTTTGTCTTTGGTTGTCCACAGCCATCAGCCTCTACATACCAGCAAAATTGTATATCACAGGGTCCATCCTTCTGCCTGTGATGTGGTGCTGACAACCAAGCAGTAGGCGTAAAAACCCACAGTATACTTGTACTGTCCAGGAGTATCCACTGCTCTTCCTTGTCCTATGGTGTATGTGATATTTAAAACACAACATCATGGACCCTGATCTCCCTGATGTCTGAGGTCTTCACCAATTTTAAGATTCTATGATTCCATCAGAATATGACAGTAAAAGAAAGAAAACTGGCTCATTCAACCATATTTACTGTACTGTGCATTCAAGGTTAGAGGCTCTCTGCAAATACAATTCTGTCTCAAAATATCAATATGATCCAGGGTCAGAATACTCCCCAAAAGTTTAAGAAGGTATGAGATGATCCCACATTTTTAAAAAATAAAAATTATACATACAAAAGAGAGATTAGGAAGAAATAAAACAAAATATTAATTGTGGTTATCTCTAGGGAGCAGAAAGAACATAACTGATTTTAAACATTTATATCTTTCCAAATTCTTAATGATAAGTCTACATTATTTTTAACCAGAAAAAAGGAATACATATTATATGTAATACATATGACTAGAACATATAAACAAAAAATAAAAATATTTATTTGCATGAAAATTCTGATTTTCCCTAGGATTGAATCAGAAAGAAGTAAAATTCTTTTCTTACCTTCCTAGGACTACCCTAGGGACATAAAAACTAGTTAGCCTCTGACCTGAGTTTCTTCTGATAGGTCTCCGGAACAAACTATTATTCACCTGGGTTATTCCTGAAGAAGGACATAGGTTCTCAGGGGCTATGAGACCAGAGATGTGGGTGCTGGAAACTGAGAGCACTCTATCTTGATTTCAACCTACTCGATGTCTGGCTCAGCGTTTTATTAAATGATGTTCCACTCCCTTCTTACATTTGCTCCTATTGCCTGCTGCCCTTTATGGAAGCCTTTCCTACTTTGCTCATCTTACCGATGTCTAATATAATACCACACGAGGGAGAAAGGTCAGATGCTTTGTATACAAAAAGCACTCAATAATATTTGAAGAATGAACGAACAAATAACATTTGATGATAATGCTATTTAGCATGTTTAAATAATTGCTATAGAGAGTCCATGTTAGCAAATGTTTACTCCAAACAATACAGTGGGAAGAGTAAAGTGCCAGTGAGTGTGGAATTGCTTCAGAATTCATTCTTTTACATACGTAAGGGTTACTAAGGCTATTATTTCCTAAGAATGATAGTCAATCAATTATATAACCACAGTAGAAGACACATTTGAAATTTGTGTTCACCAGCTCATTGTTGATTTAAACTTTCAGAATAAAGGCTGGGCAGCTATATTTGCCTCTTGCAGGCTGTGCAATCCATAGCAATTAAATGAGCACAATTTCTTGAGAGCTTTTTTCTGCTCTGGCTATTCTTCAAGCATGCCCTTGCCTCTGCATTGTAGCTTTTCATATTCAGAATGCAGAGGATTGCTTAGTCTTAAACCTTCCATTTCCAATTTTCTACTCAATATATTCTGTCATATATTTCCAAAATCAGCTCTGCAGGTAAGTCAGGCTTTTATCAAATCTGCGTCTTTCATACCTATTGTGGCAGACGCTCCTCTACTGTGTACTGAGAAATGGAGCCCTAATTCTCAGTAGTGGGACTATATTTCAAGTAGGCTCCCTGCTATAAACTGAGTGTGTTCCCCCAAAACTTACATGTTGAAACTTAACCCCCAATGTGATTATAACTGGAGGTGGGGCTTTTGGGAGGTAGCTAAGTCATGAAGGTGGAGCCCTCATGAATGGGATTAGTGTCCTTATAAAAGGGATCCCAGATTGCTCTCTTGTCCTTTCCACCTGTGAGAAAACAGCAGCACGCAAGCCATCCATAAACCAGAGGCAGGTTCTCACCAGAAACCAAATCTGCTAATACTTTGATCTTGGACTTCCCAGCCTCCAGAACTGTGAAGAATAAATGTTTGTTGTTTATAAGCCACCTCATCATCAGTATTCTGTAATAGCAGCCCAAATGGACTAAGACAGTCCTCTTCTTAGGATTGGGCCAGCATCATAAAAGTCCACAGCCAATGAACCAGGCCTCTCATGAACAGGATGGGTTAAAAAAGGCAATGCCGCTGGTCTTCTCAGTACAGCATACTTCTAATCTTTATCACCGCAAAGCCCAGAACTACTGCACTTAGCAGCAGAACGTAAGGGACAAGGAGAAATTCTTGATTTAAGATCTCCTAAAACTGTTTACAAATCTGTAAGGTCAAAACACTTATCTCTTTCAGGTAAGATGTGAGCAGAACTTCCCTTCTATTCTACCTAAGACTCTGATTATAAGAAAACTGGGGCAGAATATTCAATTTTAGTAATCAAAAAATTTATATGCAGCAGCTCCCAAAAACTAGGTCAAAAACAAGACAATTTAACTCATGGCTAGGGGTATTTTCCTAAAATAAAAACTTGATTCTTACATGTATGACAAGATGAAAAACCAGCCCCTTTCCTTCTAAAAATGCATTGTTACAAGAACAACTTAAAAAGTAGGATAGTTTTTCAATCCTGTATTTAATTTTCAGAGTGTCCTACACAAGTCATGCTCTTTGAGTCACTTTGGGCTTAAGAAGACCCATTCAATAATACAGTCACATGACAAGCAGCAAATCTCACAGTTCTATAGGCTCTCTTTCGAATGCTGCCCATTAGGTTTTTAGAGAAATAAAGAAGGATAAATGAAGTGAATTAGGGTTCCAAAATATAATACAGCCTATGTTCTTAATGATGTTTGATGTCGTAAAGACTTTTCTTTGGAATATGGCTAGAAACAACGAAGAAGAAAAAAATTAACCACTCATTCCGCTCATTGTTGAATGACTGAGATGTAGTCATGTGGGATTTATTACAAACATCCCCAGTACTGGGAAGTCCCTATTGCTCAATGGCTTTCCTGGTGGGTTGCAGCACACTCAACCACATGTGGTCGATCAGAGAGCAGCCTGGGCTCCCCCTAGTTAAGGACATACCCTGCTAAGGGCAGACCAACTTGGTAGGGGGGAAGGGTGACTAAATTTGAATGAAACAAATAGGGAAGATTCAATGACAGGGATTTAAGAGAGATTTCCAAATCATAAAAGGGCTAAGAGATTTTATATTCCTTGTATTCACAAGAGAATGTTATTGTGATGACATGAAAACGTCTAATATATTGTAAACAACCTGTATTCAGTTTAGGTTACAAAATATACAAAAAGCAAAACAAACAAACAAACAAAACCAGCTTTCTACTAAACGTAACTTGGTCAAAGAGAACTTGATAACTAAAATTGTACGAAAAACCTCCCCAAAGAAAGCCTGTGGATTAGGCCTGAAGTATTAACTTATGAAGACTTAGGCTTTTAAAAAACTGAATAGTAATATAATTTAATCAAATACTGGACTGAATGATTGGGAATTTAAATTCTAGTTCCAAAACGGATGACCCTAAATCCTAAACCTCGTTTTCCAAGAATAATTTGGACAAAATTATCTTCCAGATTCCTTCGTACTTTAAATTTCTACCCATTTCTGTAATAATAATAAAAAATTAATGTATTATTAACAGTATTTTACACAGAGTGGGTACTCAATAAATATTTGATAAGCTGAACTGAGGTGATTAATCATGGCGAGTTAGCACATCCTCAAGTCAATCAGGCCTGAGCATGCGTGAGTCCTAGCTCTGCTACTTACAAGCTAAATGATTCTGAGGAAATTATTTAACCTCTGCAGGCCTCAGTCTCCTTATTTGTAAAATAGGGAGAGTAATCCTATCCTAGCGCAAACGAATGCTAGGTATTCAATCAATTCTAATTCGTTTCTCTGACAGTTCACCCATTCCTTCATAATCAGTTTATCTTTCAGTCAAGTCAAGCTTATGGGCAAATTCAGATTTCTTCCAGCAGTGAATTCCAATTTCATGTTTTCCTTGTTGTAATTAGCTTCAGGTATTTATTATATTCAACCTTCCATGTTTATCTATGTTTTTACCTAATTATAGTACTTTAACATTCCCAAAGCACTTATTTGACTCTTACAAGAAGATATTTTATTGTACTTAAGAGTTAAGAAAATTGGGTCTTTTATTTGACTTGTTCAAGCTCACTTTCCAGGAGCCTAGTAAATGCCAGCAATAAAATGTGAGTCTGTGTCTCCTACCTGTGCCTCTTTCTATGTTTTCTCGCTTTCTAAAAGTCCAATAAAAATACGAACTCTTTCATTTAAACTTTCTTTTTTTTTTTTTTAATTAAAAGCTACCCTTGCTCAAAAATATTCCAATTTGTAGACTTCTTCTATAATAATAACTAATATTTACTGAGTGGCCACTATGAGCTTGGCCAAGCACTTCATGGAGATGGAACCTTTAAATCCTAACCACAAACCATGAGCGCAGGCCCACTATTATCTCCCTTTCACAAGGGAAGAAACCTAGGCACAGAGAAACTTGAAAACTTGCCCAAGAGCACAGTAAATGGAAAAGCCAGGTTTTGAACACAGGTAGTTTGATGTGGAAGCCCTGTTTACAATCACTAAACCATCTCACTTTCCTTTACAAACCTAATTTGAATAGCGAATGGATCCTTAAAGAACATCCAAAAATTACAAAAGGCCTAGAAAATTCCAAAGCTCTCTTTAGTTAGTTATAGAAAGCAGCACAGGAAGCAACTCATTAACTCTTAAGGCCTCAGCTGCTACTCCCACTGTAAAATTTCCATGCCTTCCTAACATTCAACTGTCAGGATCAAATTGAGAACCAAGATCTAATTCTCCACAGGCACTAGGCCATCAGGCCAGCTAGCAACAACCAAATTTATAGCTAATAAAACCAGTTAATTGCACAGCATGAGGTACCCTCTCTCTATGCAAAAATTATACGGTTAGGAATTTTGAGCGACTCTCACAATCTGATTAGCTAAGTGCTTTATAATATTACTCTACAGTGCAACAGAGTTTGATTATTTACATCCCATAAGAGAAATGTTTGCCACATTTATTATGGAAATCTGCAAAATCATTTAGAAGAATTCAAGCAAATTTAATTTTAAAATAGTCTGAAAAGTCCTTTAACATCTTGTAGATGCCAATTAGATGATGGTATCTTAAATAACTGGATTCCTCAGCTAAATTAATGACTTTATTATTTCTGGGTTCTGTCAGCATATGCAAATAATAACTAAAGACAAAGGCATGTGTGTGACATCTGCCAGACTATTGATAAGAAAGTATCAGACTCTAACAAATATGCGGTAAAAATAATCTGGAAGATGGGAGATAACTTTTGGTCAACAGTATTAACATATTTAATAAAGTTGTGTGTGTATTTAGTGGTAGTTAGGGACAGTTGGCCATAACGGCCTAGGAAAAAAGTTAGAAAGATAATAAGCACTGGCTTGGAGAAGACATGAGGAAGTTGTAAGGCATAACTTCCCCAGTGAGGTGGGTCCTCCTGTTGAAGGGTAGACTAATGGGATTATCAGCAGAATGTAGTATCAGATCATATTCAAATCTTATCACTACCTCCTCTTGTTCTTAATCTACACTCATGAAGCAATCTCTTTATAAGTTTGTCTCCCATATAACTCACCTATAGATAGAAAAATTTTAAATAAGCAGTTGATTTTATTCTTTGATCTCAAGTCAAATATGTTAGTATGATTTAGCATCCTGACTTCACTCGACTCTGAACTCTTAAGATGAAATTTCTGAATATAAAGCAGAAGCTACCATACTAAGGACCTATCTGGGCAGCCACCAGCTTTCCCTAGGAGGTACCTTCACTATACATTGAGAGCCTTAGCGCTCCTATAGTAGGAAACTACTTTTCAAGACAGCCTTTTCTATTGTCTCAAATTACTAGAACTGACCTATGTAACCTCCTGTGTTCCTGACTTGATCTTCCTTGCTATAGTCATTTCGGCTGAGATTTTTATCTCATTCTCAAACACTGCCTCACCCCAAATTCTGACTTCTCTTTGCTTGGAGAGTCCACTGAGTGCCCTTAATAATCTGACTGTGACTCTACTTAACACTTTAACACCTCTGAGTAGAGAGAAAGAATAAAAACCCCTTTAAAGTCATTTGTTAAATGGTACTTAATGAAACGGTAACTGGATCCATTCTTCCATACCTGTTGACTGGATTTGTATAAGGATTCCTTTTATTTCATGCAATAATGCTTAGATCCCTGAAAAGATCAGAGATAGGCCTCAGTTTATATTTTGAGTTCTGTAGGTGGAACTCCTCTCACACAACAGACTATTATCATCACTAAAAATCCCAGAGAGAATAATTTCAAGTTTTATGTATGATACTGGTTATCAATTGCCTATGACCCTCAAGAGACAAGAATCATTCTGCGTGTAAACAAATATAAATCTAGAGATGACTGATGCCATGTACCAAATTGCAGCAGAGCAACACTTTTGGCAGCCCAGACATTTATTAACAAAAAAAACACAAAGTCATTGCTGAATATAACTGAGAGGGAATAGTGAGCCCATACAAAAAGAAGAAAATAAATCAGAATATCAGTGTGTTTTCTAGAAGATGGATACAGGATTGTGGGCTATGAAGCAGGAGAGTATGGATCCTGCCAAAGGTCTACAGAAATGTATACAAATTTCTTTAAGGCTGGCAGAAAGAGATTCAATACAGATGAACCAGAAACATTATCATTATTATCAATTATCATTCTTTTACAAATAATAAATTTGGTAACTATTGAGTTCAGAAGTGGTAAGCTGAGTACATCCTCACTCATACATTATCCTAATATGAAGGGTTTCCTTTGTATCAACACTGTCTCATCACTTTACATACATTAACTCATTTAATCCATGAAATAAGTACTATTGTTATCCCCAGTTTATCTCTAAGAAACTAAATAGAGAGGTTAAGTAATTTGCTCATGATCAAATAGCCAAGAAGCAGTGAACCCAAGATTCAAACCAGTCTGGCTATTAAGCCTATGATTTTAACCATGATGTAATACCGCCTCTCTTACAAATGAATATCAATTTTTTTAAGTCACATAGACATACATCTCGATAAACATACTCATCTGTGACTAGACATACACCTAGCGTCACTTTGTACACAGTAAATACTCTTAACATATTTATCTGATCTCAATATGAACAGGATTCTGGAATCAGAATCAAGAGACCCACCTTCTAGTCTTGGTCCTGACACTTAATGGCTGTGTAATTTGGGGCCTCAGCTTATCTACTGATAAAATGTCAAAACGTGGAGGTAAAAAAGGAAAGAACAAATTATTTAAAGTCCCTTTAGCTCTAACATTCTGACTTAAATCTGATTTAATTGGCATGGGGTGGGTCCAGGCAAGGATGAGTCTTAGAAGCTTCCCAGGTGAATATACTGTGCTGCCAGGATTCAGACCCTCTGGTCTAGGGTGGTTCTGTGGAAATCTAAATTGTAGCCTAGCTGCTTCGGAGTCAGAAAACCCTGGGGCTGAATTTCAACTCTATCTTGTATGAGCTGTGGGGCCTTGCAAGTCTCAATGTCACTGAGCTTACTCACTCTTCATCTTTAAAATAAGAAAACCAGTACCTACTTAAAACAGCTGTAAGGACTAGATTACATGGAAAGTACATGCAAGGCACATGGTTTTCCTCAATATATGTAAGCTGCTAGCAACTCTACCTAGAGTGAGCAAAGAAAAAACGTTTTAAAAGATACACAGAACTAAATTCAGATAAACAGAACATCACCTAGAACTGTGAAATGCTGGAAAATAGATTTAAAGGCTGACAGCAAGAGCACAGCAAAACTTGTAAAGGAGAGAAGAGGCCAAAACACAGGTCTGGGCAAGACATGACTGCAGACCAGAAAGTCTAGTGAATACAGCATCGAAAAAGAGTTATGGCATGTCATTCTGCATACTCGGGCAGTACCACGGCTGGTGGAAGAATCTCTAAATTTAGAGAATAAAATATACCAAGATTATAAGTTGTTAAGCCTGGCTCTTCAAACTTCTAAACGAATCTCTTAAAGTACCCCATTATTTTTAAAATCAAGTGCCAAGCTAAAAGAAAGTGAACATTGCTTCTCTTTTCTACTTACAGGGTAAGGAATCTGGCTTACCATCATCAGCCTCATAATTACCGCATTTTATGGGGAATCTGAATTTGATGGGGCAGTTCTTTGGTTTATTTTCTAGCTATTCTCATATTCTGTGTCAGAGGTCACAGATGACCACAGTACACCATCATTCTTTTTCAAAACAACTTTCTTTGGCCCTGACTATCATTCATCATAATGAGGTTTTTGTTGCATTAGTTTAATTGAATGAGCCCCAAACTACGTACTGTTTTCTCTATTCAATTATGGAAGGACCACTGACTCGAAGTCAATGGGAAAAAACATTTTTGAGTTATGTTTCCAGAAGTTAACAGGGATCACAATGATCAATTATCCGTAAAATGAGGATATTCTCTCCTGACTCTCAAAAGGCTGTGGGGAGGATGACAAGGAAAGCAATGCATTCGTACTGAGGCAGCACTGAATACAGGCAGTGAACGAGGAATGCAAGAACCAGGGTTTTAGTTATGGTTTTTTTGCCAACTTCCCTGTATGCTATATGGCAAGTTACTTAGCCTTTCAAACATTAGAAATGGGTGGAATGAGGGATAATTAAAACTGTCAAGTAAATTTTTAAAAAATAAACTGCTTATTTTGGAATAATAATTTCTAGATTCAGAGAAAAGCTGTGTTTCAGATTACATTTAGATTCAGAGAAAAAGGTAGTAGAGTCCCTGTATAGCCCTCACCCAGTTATCACATGTTACTACAATAAAATATGATTAACTAAATTCCAGACTTTGGATTTCACCAGTTTCTCCATCAATGTCTTGTGTTCTAGAATCCACTCCAGGGTACCACACTGCATTTAGTTGTCATGTATCCCAAATCTCCTCTGGCCTTATATTACAAGGTTTTGATAAGAATCAGATAAATATGAAAATGTTTTATAAAATGTAAAGGGACATTACAATATAATTTACTACTGTTATGCATTAAATGAATTCATGCACATAAAGCACCAAGAAAACTGCCTGGAATGTATTAAGCTCCAAATATTAGTTATTAGCATATCATTATAAATATTTATACCTATATATTGTGACCAAATCACATGTGGTTAACAGTGGCTTGGGTCAGAATTCCTCTATGACTATGAATTTTATTTTCTCTCTAAGAAATCAGTTTTGTAGAGTTAGTCCTTGACCAAATCTTCAAAAATACCTTGCTGTAATTAACTGAGCAAAAGCAGCCCAATCTAGGAAAGCAAGAAAGACAAAAAGACACAGAATTTAGGCAGAGGCACTAAAGGAACCGCAGAAGCCGCCCAGGTTTCACTTCATCACCAAGCATCGATCTTCTGTTCCAAAGCTACACAGCCACAGGAGCCATTAAATTCAAGAGGAAATATTCCATAGACATCAGCAAAGTGACTAATACCTACACATTTCCTGTTAAGCAACCTACACGCAGCTTCCAAGCATCATTAGGAGGTTAGAAAAGATGACCTGTGGTGACAGGGAGGCAGGGAAGTGGTGTTTTTCTTTATCCCTCAGTTCACTGAGCTTGTTAACTTGCCTGGGAGAAAGCCCAATCAGGATCATGATACTCATACAACTCATTCTAACAAGATCAGAAAATAGTGAATATATTCCGAGTTGCTTTAGAAGAATAAAATGAAGGAAAACCTCTTGAACTGAATCTGTACTGGAAGCCTCTAAATATCTTGTCTCTCATTTTACTAAGCATAACATTTTACTAAGAAGTGTTCCGAAGTTTTTATGGCCCAAGAGCCAGGGATAATACCGAGTTGTTCTCTAGTAGAGGCCAACATGTCCACTTAAGGGTATGTTTGTCAAACCCATTAAATATAATATAATGTTAGCAGATAAAAACTACAGTGTGTGTGTGTATGTGTGTGTGTGAGAGAGAGAGAGACAGACAGACAGAAAGACAGACAGAGGGCAAACAGCTTTGTGGAGGCAGAAGAAAGTGATATAAATTCTTTAATTGTAATAAATAACAATCCTTTCAGCCTTCAGCATTATCTTATGAAAACCATATTAACAAATAAAATCCAGAAAACTTTTTTTCAAACCAGTTATAGAATGCTTCTTGATTAAACTCATATGTCAGAGCATTTAAGATAATTCTTCATGAAGTGTGGTGGTATACTGTTTTGAGTCAAAAGTAAAAACTATATGTGCTGTGGCAGTTGCTGCTGCTTGAATTCTATTTTGTTTAGGATAATAATGTCCCTAACCAAAACTTTCACCTCCCAAACCCCCTTGTAGCTAAATATGGTCATATGACACAGTTCTGCCCATTAAGATGAAGTTATTCACATAAAAGAAAAAATTAAGTTAGACCCCTTCCTCACACCATATATAAAAATTAACTCAAAATGGATCACAGACATAAACGGCGAACTAAAATTATAAAATTCTTAGAAAAAAATATAGAAATAAAGCTTACTGACTTTCAGTTAGGCAAAGCTTTCTTAGATATGACACCAAAAGTTCAAGCGACAAAAGAAAAATAGATAAATTGGACTTTATCAAAATTAAAAATGTTTATGCTTCAATAAATACCATTAAGAAGTTTAAAAGAATACTCACAGAATGGGAGAATATATTTCTAAATCATATATCTAATAAGGGACTTGTATCTAGAATATATGAAAAACTCTTACAACTCAATAAGACGACAAACAACCTAGTTAAAAATAAGCAAAGAATCCGAATAGTAGTTCTCCAAAGAAGATATAAAAATGGCCAATAAGCACATGAATAGATGCTCAACATCATTATTCATTAGGAAAATGCAAATCGAAACCATAAGAAAATGCTATTTCATACCCACTAGGATTGCTATAATAATAATAAAAGATAGAAAATGATAACGAATACTGGTGAGAATGTGGAGAAATTAGAATCCCCATCCCTTGTGGTGGGAATATAAAATGGTACAGTCGCTTCGGAAAACAGTCTGACAGTTACATGAACAAATACAGATGTACCACGTGGTTAAGCAATTCTACTCCTAGGTATATACCCAAGAAAATTAAAAACATATGCCTGTACACAAATGTTTATAACAGCATTATTCGTAATAGACAAAAACTAGAAGCAATTGAAATGTCTATCAACTGATAAATGGATAAATAATGTGTTATAAACATACAATGAAATATTATTTGGTAATAACAAGGAATAAAGCATGTGATATTGTGATCTCTAAGAAATACATATTTGGTCTTTTCCCCTGTTTATGTCACAGGGCTCGTAAAACCCTTGGAATTTCCTAAGCGTTGAGAACAATAAAAGTGTCTTTTTCTAATGTTAATGAGATGACTTCTGGCTGCACCAAAGGATGGGGGCTGGTTGCCTGCAAAACCATCTGATTAGAGGTTGGGGACTTTCAGTCCCATTCCCGCTGAGCTCCAGGAGAGGAGAGGGGCAGATGGCTGAATCAACTGCCAATGGCCAATGATTTGATCAATTGTGCTTACGCAATGAAGCCTTCATAAAAACTCAAAGGAGCAGGATTCAGAGAGATTCTGGTTTGGAGAACACATGGAGGTGCCGGGAGAGCAGCACATCCAGGCAGGACTTGGAAGCTCCATGCCCCGCCCCACATAACTTGTGTGGATCCTTTTATAATAAACTGGTGATGTAGCAAGTAAAAACATTTCTCTGAGCTCTATGAGCCTTTCTAACAAATTGATTAAACCCAAGGAGGGGGTAGTGGGAACCTCTGACTTAGAACTAGTTGGTCAGAAGTACAGGTAAGCACATACTTTCGATTGGCATCTGAAGTGGTAAGGCGGGGCAGTCTTGTACACTGACCCCTTAACCTATAGAATCTGATATTATCTCCATGAAGACAGTGTCAGAATTGCGGTAACTATTAGGATGCCCTGTTGGTGTCTGAGAATTGCTTGTTGCATGAGTGAGGAATCACCTCCTCATGTTGGAATTGGGTTCAGGAACCCATTTAAATAAATATATGCTACAACATGGATGAACCATGAAAATATGATAAGTGAAAGAAATCAGTCACAAAAGGCCAGATATCGTATGATTCTATTTATGTGAAATGTCCAGAAAAGGCAAATCTATAGAGAAAAAAGTAGATTAGTGATTGCTTAGGGGTAGGGTGAGAGGAAGATGAAGGAAAATAGGAAATGATTATAAGTGGGTATGGAATTTTTTGTGGGTTAATAAAAACATTCTGAAAGTGATTGTGGTGACAGATGCATACTTATGAATACACTAAAACCTATTCCATTATATACTTTAATCAGGGGCTCCTATTCCCCAGACCGTGGACTGGTACCAGTACGTGGCCTGTTAGGAACTGGCCACACATAGCAGGATGTGAGCAGCAGGCCAGCAAGTGAAGCTTCATCTGTATTTGCAGCCGCTCCCCAGCGCTAGCATCACTGGCCTCAGCTACATCTCAGATCATCAGGCATTAGTTCTCATAAGAGCACTGGTTCCTGGTGCCAAAAAGGTTGGAGACCGCTTCTTTAAATGGATGGATTATATAATATGTGAATTATCTTGATTTCACATTCAACTTTACATATAGGAATATACATGTATATATTCATATATACATATGAAATTATTGACTGGTGCTTTGGAAAAAGCCCTTCAAAAGGCAAACGACTTGACTTGTTCCTTTATCTTTTTTAAAAACCCAAACTTTGTTTTTTAACTGAAGTAAAATGTATTCATCATAAACAGATCTTAAGTGAATAGTTTTGATAAATATATACATTCATGTATCATGCCAACCAAGATATAGACTATTTCCTTCTTTCCATGTACCTTCTGTCAATACCACCCCTCAGAGGCACTGTTCTGCTTTCTATTACCATAAATTTACTTCTGCCTTTTAACTTTACATACATGTAATCACACTGTTTGTATGATTTTTTTACTCGACATTATGTTTTTAAGATACATCTACATTGTTGTATTTAGTTCATTCTTTTTATTGCTAATTGGAATACCATTTTATCAATATTATATGGTATGTTTATTTTTTTTTTAATGAACATTTGTGTTGTTTCCGATTTTTGGCTATCATGAATAAAGCTGCTGTAAATATTCTTATAGGTATTTTCACTTTGGAAAATACCTATAAGTTGAATTGCTAGATAGGGTAGGTGTTTAATTTTTGAATAGCTAAAACACATCCCAAAGTGGTCTTACCATTTCATACTCCCCTAAACAACATATGGTGAGAATGTGCTCATTCACATTCTCACCATTTGTTGTTGGTTTTTAAATTCTAGCCATTCTAGTGGTTGTAAAATGGATCTCACTGTGATTTTAATTTGCATTTCCCTAATGACTAATGCTGTTGAGTACTTTTACTCATGCTTATTGATTATTTGTATATATCTTGTTTTGTAAGATGACTGTTGAAATATTCTATTTAATATTTTTGTTATTTATCTCTTTAATTTGTAAGAAACCTTTAAATATTCTGGATACAAGTCCTTTGACAGATGTATCTATTATAAATAGATATATTTTCCCAGTCTGTGGCCTACTTCTTTATTTTTGAAGCTATTTCTTTTCATGAGCAGAAATTATAAATTTGATGAAGCTCTAGTTATCAATTTTTACTTTTATTATTAGCACTTGTTGTGGTTTGCCAAAGATATGCTTGGCTACCATAAGGTTATAGACTATCCTCTTTCTTTTCTTATAGAAGGTTTATAGTTTTAACTTTTACATTTAAGTTTATAATGGATCTTGAAGAAATTTTTGTGTATGGTGTAAAGTCAAGGTTAAATTTTTATATTTTTATATGAATATCCTACCGTTATAGACTATTAATTAAATACACTTTCCTTTCTATTTAATTGCACTGGCACATTTGTTAACATTCAAGTAACTGTAATATGTCTGGATCTAAATCTGAAATGCTGTTGCATTGATCTATATTCATGTCTTTATGCCAATAGCACACTGTCTAGATTACTGGACCTTTATAATAAGTCTTTAAATTAAGTATGTGAATCCTCTCTGTTCTCCCATAAATCAATTTTTTTTGGAAAGTGACATCTTAACAATAGTGTGTCTTAAAATCCATGTACATAACATCTCTCCATTCTTCAGATTTTCTTTAATTTCTTTCAGCAATGTTTTGTAGTTTTCAGCACAGAAGTTTTTTCCATATCATTCATTAAATTTATTTCTAAGTATTTTTTTTGTATGTTTGGTGCTGTTGTGAAATTGTTTTCTAAATTCCATTTGTTTGCTACAGTATATAAAAGTATATAAACTTTGTTTCCTGTAACTTTGCTAATTTATCAATTCTAGTAGTTTCTAAGACTTAAGACTTTCTACGTAAATAACTGCAAATAAACACAGTTTTACCTCTCCCTTTCCAATCTCTATGCTTTTTGTTTCTTTTTCTTGTCTTATTGCTCTGACTAGACCCTCCAGCACAACACTAAACAGAAAGCAGACATCCTTGCCTTATTCCTGATCTTAAGGAGAAAAACATTTAATATTTCACTGTTTGGTTATGATATTAGCTATAGGTTTTTTTTGGCAGAAGTCCTTTACAAAACTGAAAATTACGGAAACTTATTTTATGTCCAAGCATATGGTTTATGTTGGAAAATGTTCCACGTGCTCCTGAAGAGAATGTATATCTTGTAGTTATGTGTAATGTTCTCAATTGCTCAGAGGAGGATGTTTAAAATTTAGTAATATAATAATAGATTTGTCTATTTCAGTTCTGTTGTTTTTTATTTCACATATTTGAAGCTTGGTTATTAGTTACATACTAATTTGTGATTGTTATATCATTTAAGCAATTGACTCTTTTATCATCATTAAAAAAATACCTTTATCTCTGGTAATACTCTTGGTTTTTAAAGTCGATACTTTGTCTGATGTTCATATAACCACATCACCTATCATGTCTTCCAGTTATATGGATATCTTTTTTCCTTTTTTCACTTTCAACAGATTTGTGTCTTATATTTAAAATATCTCTCTTGTAGATAGCAAATAGTTGGGTCTTGCTTTTTTATACACTCTGTCAACATCTGACAATCTCATTTAATTGGGTATTTAATTCTTTTACACTTTATTTCATTATGTATTTTGTTGGGTTTAAGTTTACTATCACCTTTTATTCCCCATTTCTTCCATTTGTGTTTTGGTTCTCTCTCTCTCTCTCTCTCTCTCTCTCTCTCTCTCTCTCTCTCTCTCTCTCTCTCTTTCTTTTCTTTTTTTCCTTTCCCTGTCTTATTTTGAGATATATACATGTTTCATTTTCATTTCTCCCTTGGCTTTTTAGCTTTTTTTTTTTTTTTCCTGCTCTAGGAATATGCACCTTTATCATAATCTACTTAGGTTTAATTTTGTGCCACATATAAAATATAAGAAGTCGGCTTATGCCCTCCAACCTTTGTACCACTGTATTATGTATTTCAATGTACATATATTATAAAATCCATAATTGACATTATAACTTTTCCTTAAATAACTCTTTTGAGAAATTAACAGAATAAAAAGATAGCCCTTTATATTTACCCTCACATTAACCATTACTTCACCATTTCTTATAGTGTAGATCTACTGGCAATTAACTGTCTGATTTTTCATTTATCTAAAAATGTCTTTATTTCACCTTCAGTTTTAATGACTATTTTAACTAGATATAAAATTCTAAGGCAAGAATTCTTTTTTCACCCCAAGCACTTTCAAGATGCCTCTGCCTCCATTGTATCTGATGAGAAGTTATCAGATAAGTTGTTTCCCTTCATGTAACATGTCATTTTTTTCTGGCTTTTTAAAAAAAATTTTTCTTTTTACCTTTGATTTTTATCAGTTTAGCTATGATGTAACTGGGTGTAGTGTTCTTGTTTTTAATTTATCCTGCTTGGGGTTTACTGAGCTTTTTAGAGCCATAAGTATATGTTTTCACCAGAGTTAGGGGATTTTAACTCATCATCTTCAATTTTTTTTTCTTTTTTCTTTTTGGCTATGTGTACATAGTCACATCCTCTCTCTCCTTTCCTTCTGGAACTCCAATTATACATAAATCTAATATACATATATAATTGTATATATATGTATATTAGATTTATATTATCTCACATTACTGTGTTCTTCAGATCTGATAAATTCTACTAATCTGTCTTCACATACACTGACTCTTCCTATGTCTTCTCCATTTGCTCTTAAGCTCTATCTAAAATAATTTACATTTCAGAAAATGCAGTTTTACAAGTTTAGAATTTTTAGTTTCCATCTCTTTCTGCAGAATTCTATTCTCTCATTATGGCTATGTTTTCCTTTAAGTTCTTGAGCATGTTTATAAAAGCCACTTAAAGTCTTTGTCTATTAATTACATCTGGGTCATCTTACTGTTTTCACTGAAACATTCTTATGTATCTTCACGTGTCTAGTAACTTTTTATCATACAGTGGCAAAGAGTATAATTTAGTATAATAAAGTAAGGATAAACAAATACTATTTAAACACAAAATGTAAAAGTCATTAAAAGAAATAAGGTAGCTCTGTGTGAAGTCACATGGTGCCTTAATACACTAGGTTAAAAACCCAAGTTACAAGATAGTGTGTACCTGTGTGCAAGGGATACTGGGTTAAAACCTAAACAGAATTTATTTAAACCAACCATTTAGCAGGCTTATGAATGGTAAGGATTATAGAACCCATTTCTTCAGAGAGGCTGTGGAATTTTAACAAGAAATATATAATCTCAATATCTGGGGATGATTTAGATATAATCTTAATCTAGACCAAGAAGCTGAATTGTGATTTATGCGGTACTATATTCTAAGTTGCTAGAAATCCTACGAAGAAAAACAAAATGATCTTTTGTTGTTAATGTTAAAGTGTTATCAAATACTTATCATTCAAGCATTTTTAACCTTCTTTCATAGTGATAAGCATAGGTTAGGCAGCTGAATGTCATTTTAAAAATAAAAGACAGTAGGAACTTGACAGTGTGCTCCTGACAAGAGCTCCAAACTGGCAAACCAAAGACTTAGGCCCCACAACTGAATTTATTGCTACACAACATAACCGTTCTGAACCTCGAATTACTGATTTTTAAAATGGTGGTTTGAGATTATTGGACTAAAACAGCTATTAATATTTCAACTTGAGTATTGTATCAGATTTCCAAAATAACAGACATTTTGATAATTATGTACCAACCCATCCATTAAACAAAATACCGATCACATTATCAATTCATCATCTTTCCGATCTCCCCTCTCTTATTATATTGATGTGACTATGTACAAAATAGCCAAATCTTAACCATCCATAATTAGGAGTTCACGACAAACACAAAAAAATTTCTTGTAGTTCATAATCATGAACACTTGCAGAGATTTTAAATATCCTCTCTAAAATTATAAATATCCATCTATATATTGTCTCACATAAGTTATTTATCTGGAACAAATGAGGATCATTAAAGTAGAAAAAAACTTCTAGGTAATTGTTTACATAGATTTTTATAGGTTGGTTGATTGAAGAGCACTTTTATTTTCTTTTGCTTAAATCTGGCTACGCAAGAGCCAACAGTCCTAGTATTGGGAAATTTTCATGTGGGTTACAATTTAAGTCAGTACTTTAAACACTAAACAAAATAAAATTTCCTTTTGTTTTTGCTCATGGATTTCTAATTCTTTCTTCGACCCACAAATTTTCAACAGAATATAGAGTAATAACAAGATACTTATTCACTGAAAGAGACAAAAGGAAACACACACTGTGTTTTTACTGTTATTTATCATTACTAATCTCCCTTACACATAAAATTACTTGTCCCCCCAAAAATCTTCTCAAGATGACATTTTAATTTTAATTAAAATGGATACTTCTGTCTTCTTGTGCCTTCATAATAATGCCTGCCTCCACGGAGAACTTAGGATATTTGTAATTCTCTTCTTTACACACCTGCACCACACTGTATGCCTCAGTAACAAGGTGACTGTCAAAGTACGAAAGATTTAAAACAGGCATAATCACTATTTTTCTTTAGGCCAAGTGTTTTGGCAGATTTCTAATCTAGATTCCAAAAGTAAATGAGGAACTCTGCATATACATTTTATGGTAAATCTTTCCTATATTTAAAATATAAAAAATATAATGAAGAGCTTAATAAAAATCTAACACTTTAATATCCCCAACAAACACTGGAAATCATGTTTTCCCTTGCAAAGTTCACCAACACAGCCATGGGTCCTTTTTAGGTTAAGAGGGATATTGAGAAGACCAATCTTCTGAGTATTTTCATAGCTACTACTCCTAAAAAGTGGCACCATTTGCAAGAAGGGATAGAACAAAGATCTTAATGTTGCAGGTCTGAAAGATATCCACATCAAAACCAGGAATAGTGGTCCTAACCTAAGCAGCTGGCAGACTGCAGGATGGATGTAGGCACTCTTCTGCCTAATAAAATCTGAATCAAACACTTTGCATCTGATTCTCCATGTGAGCTTTTATGCAAACTTCTAAAGTGCACGGAATCCTGGGGTGGAAGAGCTATTCTGAGAGATTTCACATAGTTCATGTAATTAGGGAAACCACTTCCTTTGATTGTAAGTGTTCAAAACAGCTGAATTTCTCCTATCAAAGGCACTCTGTGATTTGGGTCACCTCTTTTACTTTCTCTTTCATGTTTCTCAGGATGAGAGGTGAAGCTGGAGAGCACATTATTTAGGGTAAAAAAAGATCTTGCTTTTTGTTTTAGGGATTGAACTTAACACTATTCAGAAGATGGTCATTTAGAATCCTCCTTTCTTTCTCACCCTCTGTCTCTTTCCTTCTCTATTGAGACTCCTAGTAGCTACAGAGAACACAATCCAAAAATGCCAATTTAAGGATGATGAAAAATTGTCATGTTGTGTGTAAAAGGATTCTAATTTTCATGTTTGGGTTTAAAACATATTTAGAAAGAACAGTAATCTGCAGGATCTTAAACTCTACATTATGCATTTTTGTAGTTATAACAGCTGAATAAGAGAAACAGACAGAAACAGATAGAGAAGACTGGAAAAAGGAGCTTCTTCCCTTCGTCCAAAAAAGCATGAGCTATCAGCAGCAAATAGTTTAAAAGAAACTACCACTCTCTTCTTTTCCTGTATTCCTGGAGTATCCTTTCTTCCTGAAAGTGGAAAACGGGTTTATTCAATGAGGTGTTTCATGCTGCTTTTTGCTACAGCTAATCTTAGCTCTGATGCTGTTAAAATATTCAGTACAACTTATTTTAAAAATACCTTGATTAGTTTAGCACACAGTTAGATTTGTCGGTGAATACACAAACTAAAATATTTCACCACTTACCAACCAATCTGATGTCCATATTTCTATGGAATGTAAAGTAAGACAAACAATAATGTATGTGCTATAAGATTTAAGTTAATTTAAATTTCAGTTAATTAAAATTCTGGATGGTTAATAAAAACTGTAATATTGTGGGTCATATTAAAGAAAAAGGGTTTTGAACCACATGAACAAGACATGACAAAATTCTATAAAGGGACTGGAATACCACTTGCATTCATTATATTTGATCTTTACAATTCAAAGAAAATACAAGTAGGCATAAATTATCCCCATTTTATAGGTGAAGAGAGGGTAGCTGACTTGCCCAGTTAATAAGAGCAAAGTACGAGCAGATCTAGAACTTTAAACAGAGAAGAACAGGGCATGATCTCCCTCATTCAGGACTCTAAATTTCTCTTATCACACTATGAAAGTCACGTTAGCCTTTTTGGAAAATAATACATTTTAACTCGTAATAAGCCAAATATAAATTGTCCTTTTGTTAAGCCATGTCTTCCTCATCTTCTCACCTACACTTAGCTTTCCAGAGTCTGTGTATAAGATTTTTCGTTCCTTCTATTGACTCATTGCTCTAATCTGTTGAAATCTTTTCAGGTTCTTGTTCTTATTACACCTTTTAACATGTCAACTACTTTTCCTGCCATCATATTAATTGAATCAGATGCCACCTAAATTATTATTATAAGTGTTGAATATGACATGCGTAAAATTATTTAATTCCACGAGGATTAAGTGCTCTTTATGTATTTATAAAAGCATGTACAAATTCACCTAATTCGTACATGAAAACTTTATTTCAATATTTTTACATTAGTACCATATAAACTTTGTCTTCCAAATAGTGATCCCTCTTTGTTCCTATCACTATTATAACCCTTGGCATATTTTTTTGCCAAAATGTATTGAGTACTTACTATATGCCAAGCATTGTACTGAAAATCTTTAGCTCCTTCAAAGGTACTGTGAGGTAGGTCCTATTAGCATCCTCACCTTAGAAATGAAATTGGAGAACAAAGAGCTTGCCTAAAGACTAAGCCAGTCAAGTGGCTGAGCTAGGAAGTCCAACACAGGTCTGACTACAGAAGCTGCGCTTTAACCACTGCCTCTGTACCGAAGGTATTGACAAGTATGTCTCTCCCAGTTCAACTGTAAGATCCCTGTGGGTTCTCCAACTTCCAGCACAATTCCAGCATGTATTAAGTATTTAATAAATGGCTTCTGAATTAAGTTGAAACTACAGCACAATAAAGATGGAGAGGGCTCTATGGCCCAAACAAAAGAGAGTTTAAAAAGACATCGTAGCTGTATCCAAATATCTGAAGGATGCCGGACGGAGGAGGTGTCAGATTCAACTCATGTGACTCCAGCAGACAGTACTAGAATCAACAGGCAGAGTTAAAGGTTAGCGAATTCTAACTAAAACCAACCAAGGCCTTTAAAAGAGGGCAATGCAAAAGAAAGGATGTCTTAATATAAGGTCCTTATCACCAGAGGTCTTTAAAGTATCCAAATAACCAAATAATGTAGAAAAAAATTCCATAGTGAGAACCCCTGGTTAGAGTTAGAGTTAGAGTTAGGTTCCTAAATGCCTCTCCACTGACCTGCAACATCAGGAACAAATGCTTGTCTTTGTTTTTAAATATATGTGTGCATGCGCACACACTCACATATATGTGCACGCGTGCGCACACGCCTAGACTATTCTGAAACTACTAAATCGGCACCTATGGAAGCAGGGCCAAGCTATGTATATTTCAACAAGCCCCCAAGGTCATTTTGATGTTTGGCTGAAATCAGGAAAACTAGACTTATGAGGTCCTTTTCACATTTAAGTTTCTATAATTTTGTGAAGGTATACTCTCAATCGTCTCTTCATTCTGTGACTGTTTTTAAATTTCCAAAGTATCCAAATTGTGTGCCTTCTCTCCACATGTCACCCAATCTGTTTTCAGATCATATCCACTTTTTTGCTGTGGATAAAACAATGACATCAGCTCCATGGGTAAAGGACTCTTAGATGTTTATATTTCTTTGCTACTCTACTGTCTTCTAAAATTTAGGAGTTATATATGAAATGTGTATTCTTCATCATACTTCCCCACAAATGCACAAAAATTTAGGTAAAGCATTTAAAAATCTTGCTCCCTAAATTTTATATACCTCCATCACCTGCTTTAGTAGAGAAATGCTTATTTGAGGACTCTACAGAAATGAGCCACATAAATATTTTTGAGTAACTACTATATGTAAAGCACTGGTGGGATCTGGGAAGTGGAAGAGAGGAAAAGACATATTCAGTGTATATTTTTAACATTTGTTTAATGCTTACTATGTGATAGGTACTGTGCTAAATGCTCCTACACTACACTGAGCATGTACTTCTAACCACTACACGACACATCCTGATGAGGAAAGGGGAAAGTCTTCAACAAAAGCAACCTAAGACACATGCTTGGCAGAGGTGTAAACAGAATTCTATGAAAACATAGTGAAACACAGAGAAGAAATTTAACTCTGATGAGGGGAGGAAGGGGAGCCAGAAGAGCTTTTAAGGAGGGATATTTTAAGGACAACAGCCTTCTGACCAACTGGGTCCACAGAAATGCATTTCAGCTGGAGGCAGGAAAGCACACTGCCCATGTGGAGAATGTTCAGTCCTCTCATGAGGCTGACACACAGTCTGCATGAGAGGGAGGTAGCAGGAGAAGGGGTTGAAAGCTTTGCTGGGAGTAAATTTGTTTAAAGGGTCTAATGTCATAGTAAAGGTTAGAATTCATTCTACAGGTAATGAAAACCATCAAAAGTTTCTGGTGTAGAAATGGCGTGATCTGATCTGTTTTTCTTTTCTTTTATAAGTTGGTGTCCACATGGCAGATGGATCAGGAAGGGAAAATAGCCAAGTGCTGAAAGGAGAGATAGTAATGACTTGGATTTAAGGGAAGCAGAGATGGAGATAAGGGAATACTAATTCTGAAATATCTTTCCGTTGTCAACCAAATTTATACAGTCGAGAATCCAGCTAGATGAACACTCATTTCCTTAGGGCCTTATCCTTCTATTCCAGGGACCTTGTTTTGGAATCCATTCAATTAAAGATGAGAATTCCACTGGGGAAGGTCAAGGGAAAGATCAGAAATATCTCCAGATAATCAAAGAATTAGAATTAGTCCTGGTTGCAAATTACTCCTAGACACAGGGGAGGATATGAAATCACATCAAACTAGTTAGCTGCCATACTTACTACTGCTTCTATCACATCTTATTAGTTCTAAAAACTTGCTCCTTCCCCAAATTTTTGCTTTGTAATCAATCCAAAGACTACCTGAGGGTTCACAGTATTGAGTGCATGTGAACAGACTCTGGAAGAACTTGCCTCCTACTATTCTACTACTGTCCTGCAATTTTACACTTAATTTTTTTAGTTGTATTTACCTTTGACTAAAATATTTTCTCTTAAAAATACCTATATGCCACATAATTGCTTAACTGAAATGAAAAATTCTGCCCAGCCATTTGGCTTACAAAATAACAGACAATATGAAATAACTGTCATTAATTGATACTCATTTTAAAATATGTTTTTCTTTTAATTGACAAATTTGAAAACAACTGTTTGTATTATGACTGGCTTAATGTCCTATCTCTGGACAGTTATTTTTCCCTCCACCTCAAAATGAAATCGTTGAATTCCTAAGCAATTCTTTCTCCATCTTCATCACACTGGGTATCCATGGCAACATGTCCTGAAGAAGTGGTACACTGTGGCACTGCATTGTTTAATGGAGCACCTAATGTCAACTATTATACATATAACTTTATATGCGTATGTATTACTTGATTTTCTTTACATCTATAGGCACATAGGATAGTCTCTGAATTCCCTGGAGACAATGCATTAGTCCCTTCAGTGGGTGAAAGCCAGAGTAGAAAAACAGAATGAGTTATGCACAAGAATGATTTAAGCTCTTTGGGCTGCTTCTAGTTCTGTTATTTTAACCAAGTTAGAAGACATTATCCAGGCAGACAAAAACTCTGCACAAATGCCACTACTATGTGAAGCAATTACAATTCTTAAGAAATCACATGCACAGTTTTCCAAGGTGCTGATAGACAAGTCAAAATCTGTTTTTGAAAGCTTCTTGTTTTAGTCATAGCAGTATGGGGCAGTTGAAGTTTTTGTTTTACACTAATGTGATGATACTCCAGTAGCAGTAACAATTATCAGCCTGACTTTCTCTCTCTCACTGCTAATCTCATTTTATTTACTACATAGTCTGCCAGGAACAAAAATGCAAGGCTCACGAGCTCACATAAAACAAATAAGGGAAATAAAGAAAGAGATGAAGATCCTTTCTCCAGCAAAGCTCCAGAAAAGCCCATACATAAGTATCTAGCGAAAATACTTTGCTGTCTTCTGAAACAATTCTAAGAGCCAATAAGAGAGCTACAGCAAAGAAGAAAGAGCCCTTTCCCCCAACACAAACCAAAACTGAAAACTTCTGGATAAGCTGAATTGCTAAAAAATTAAATGGTGTTTGCCCTTTTGTTTTATTGTATAAATTTTGGACACACACATGTGTGCACACATACACACACAGCAAAAAGTGATACAATAACTATAGGAAAGGGAATAAAAATATTTTTTGGCAATGGGGGAAAAAATAAGCTCTTGTTCAATGGAATTTAAAGGAAATTCTATTTGAGCAAGAAGTGATCTATTATTTTGCACTTCTAGGAAAGAATCAACTCAACAACATCCTAAAATCACCTCAAGCGAATGGGAGAAATAATGCAAAGAACAACTTGGAAATTTTTAATTAAAGTTGATGTAACCATAATGTTTCCTAACTGCTACTCTATCACAGGATCTTCTGCAGATACTTTTACCCAAACCAATACAGCTTCTTGGGAGTTGTAATTAGGAAACTACCATGAGAAATACTGGAGAAGGCATCAAGGAGGAGTGTGAGACAAACCTAGTATTAGAGGAAAAAATAACATTCTTTCTCTAATTATTTCAATAACTTTCACAGATTTCTTGCCTCAAAGTTAATTAATTTTATTTCTCTTGTTAGAGTCCAAAAAAAAAAAAAAAAGATGACAATGTGGAAGAAGGCTTCAACTAGGTATGCTTTTTAATAGAGGTATAGGTGAAAGAATGTATACACAGGAACAGGAAGGTCTGGATTCACATTCTAGATCTACGACTTACTGTGTGTCCTTAGGCATGCATATTAGTTAACTTCTATTTTTTCACCTGTGTAATGGTAATAATACTGAACTCACTGAGGTATTTACCTGCGCACATAAAACACTGACATACAGGAAGAGTTCAATAAAAGATTGCAGGTATTATTAATTGATATGTGTAAATTATGGGGCTTCTGACTTTACTTCACACTTCTTTTGCCCTAAATTACGGGAAAAGATATACCTAATTAAACTTAGAATAAATTTTATTAACATTATATTCCAAACCAACATTTTCATTTCCCTATTAACACCTTCCTCCTCATCTCCACGCCTATCTCATTTAGGAATTAGGCAATTTTTTAAAAACCTTCCCCAAGAAAAAAGGTCTGCTTGTTCACTTAAACTATAGTACATTTTAGTTTTTTCTCATACCTCATACCAGTTTCCATCATCTTTCTTACCCATCAAGAATTCTTCAAAATGTAAACGTGCTAATTTTTAACTGGGATCCCAAATTTGAAAGCTGCTGCTAATTCTAATGGTTACCTTTTAAAACAGAATCCTCAGAAAAGCAAACTTTCTGTCTTTATACAAATCATTTACAAAAAGTATTTTTCTTTCATCTCTTTCCCTCATTATGAATAGCAGAGCAAGTCTTAAGAGAAGGAATAAGAGTGTAGTAAATGGTTAAATTATTTAAATATTAACAGAAGATTTAAATGAAGGAAACGGAATGAAAGAATGGGAACCTGAATCCTGAAGATTTTATAAGCAGTGTATATCCATCCATTCGTCTTTTTTTCTTTCTTAAACTCACCAAGGTAATTAGAAGGAAATGACCACAGGGTGGTCCTGTGCAGTGGAAACTGGCTTTCTTATTCCTTGTTTTATTCATTTTGCAATCAAAACCCTAATGTTTACTAAGTGGTCATATTGCTAGCCCCTACTTCCTGATGCATGGTTGAGGAAAACCACAAAACCAATCCAGATAAAATTACGGTTAGGTGAAAAAATAAATGACCATTCTAAAACCACACAGCTGTCACACCAGTGAACAATATTTGCAGGCTCTATTTCATTTTCTAAAATCCAGAAAACACAAACCTCTTACTTGTTGCAGTGGCCAGCATCAGAGTTAAATGTGCGGATGCTGCCTAGCTAAATACTGATCATGTTTTTCTAAGCAAACCTTACTGCCCAGAATAATCTTAAGAGCAAGCATCAATTTAAGCAGTTCTCATTCCTCTTCCCTCTGGAATGACAATGCAAATAAGGTATGAATATTCTCTTGTAAAGAAGCATGCTTTGTCACTTCAGATTCTCACCCCCATCCTACCACTAGACCACTATGGCATTATCTCTGTCTTACCCCATGCAAGCCTTTCTTTTCTCTACTCCAACTATATAGTAGGAAACCCAAAATGTTATGCCTTCTTTAATTTATATAATCCTATGTAAGTGCCATGGGCAAAAAATCACACAAAGCATTACATATATAACAAGTTATATATATTTATATGTAAATCATATATAATATATAGGAATTGCACAAAGCATTATGTGTGTGTGTGTGTGTACACACACACACACACAAATACGAGAGAGAGAGAGAGAGAGAGAGAGAGAGAGAGAGAGAGAGAGAGAGAGAGAGAAAATGAATGTGAATGTCTCATTCTTTAGATTAAACATACTGAAGTTACATAAAGAAATTTAAGTATAATACTACAGAGCATTTAGTTTTAATCTAGTGGTATAACTTTCTGCTCACTTAGAATATACAAATGCAAAATAGAATTGGAAAGTATACATCCCTCAATTTAGAAAATTAAAAAGAAATAAAAAAGAAAGCCTTCTAAGAAAACTCCTCTCTGGAATGAAATGCATCTTCTTTCATTCCCCAGTCTACTGACGTTTTTAGTGTTAGATAAGAAATATTAATAGTACTATATTCAATAATGTAAGGTTCTGTTTCCAAAGAACATTTGAAATTTAACTTCATTTTCTATTTTCAAACTATGAGTTAGAGGCTTCTAAGCAGAGAAACACAATTCAGTGAAGCTGCTATAAAGGTAATCTGAGATTTTTGTTTTGCTATGAGGAGAGCTCTCACTATGCCAAAAAAAGCCATGAAATAATCCATGTTCTTTAGCTGTAGTCCCAGGATGCATGAATATATTAATGATCTAAAGAATGAAATACATGCGCAAGAATTTATTGCATTGAGAAGGTGCTTTCTCTTAGGAGGTAATATACATGAGAGTCTACAAAGGATATATTTAAAGGTGGACTGAACATACACATCTTCCACAAAATTTGTAAACTTATGACAAGGCAAGTGACTTTCAATGTAGGAAGAAAAGATGGTATATCCCCTACCTCTCCGAATGATCTAGTACTTTATAAACATGTGCCAATTATGAATCAATTGCCTCTCAGTTTTGCACCCACACTTTGCCTTTCTTTATAATGCGTGAGCTGGATAGGCCCTGTAAACATTTCTCCTTAGTCGGTGGGTGTAGTTTTAGGTGCTGTTAACACAGGCACTGGAGGGTCACGGCAAAGCAGTGCTTTTTCTTCCTCTTACAACATGGCTGCCAGCAGTGTGCGGGAGATCCAGTGGTGCTCATCTTTCAGCAAGTTTCTCTGGCAACCCAGCAGCTGGAGTCTTGTGAACCAACTCTGGCATGCCACAACCTAATGGGCAGCTTCCTGCTTGCCTAATGGCACCTGGTGGTTCACCAGCATTGTGTTTACCAGCTATGGCTCACAGGGAACCCAGACAGTGGCCGCTTGTGGAACTATTCCAACCTATGGCACATCAAACTTCACCAACATCCCAGCAGGTGGCTTCTTGTGAACCAGCTCCAGCCCATGAAACCACAATAAACTCCTCTATCATCCATTCACAGCTATAGTCTCTACTACAGGTTATCAATCATACCTGGGGACGGGACCCTTCCAAGTCCGTCCCTTTCTTGAATATTCTCCCTCAGCTCCCTGTACTTGTTACTCCCATACTCCTCAGTCTCATTTACCCCAATTAATAGCTAACAACTTTTTAGTAGTTAATAATTCCCTATATTAATTTTCTTGACAGATACAGAATTGGCACCAGATATGGTCCCAGATTACAAACCCTCAAAAGCAGGATTTTTAGGAGTTGGTCATGAGTTTGGACAGTGCTAAGTTCTCTGTCAATGGGAAATAGGATGTTATCCATGGCATAAAGTGGTATCAAAATTAACCGTGTTATCATCTTTGATTAATTGCAGTAAAGTGACAAATGGAACAAGGCTTAGAAGTCAAAGTGGTTGTTGTCCTTGACTATTATGGCAGTAATGATGAATATAAGGATTGTGATGTGGGACGGATTCTTTTGAGTGCAATGAGGTATTTACCAAAAGAAAATGACAAGTTCAGGTCTTTTAATCTCCAGCCCAAGTCACAATCTAAGAACCAGAGAGTTTGCATAGCAGCTCTAAAAGGATCTTTTATTTCCTATAGCCACAGGGCTAATATTTCCAGAAATCAAAAACAGAATTTATTGTCTATGTTGCTGAATTACACATCAGTCGAATTCACAACCTTACCAAGTTCCTCATGTGAAAGTTAGTGTACTAATTAGGAAAGAATGAGATCTGAAACCCAGAAAGCAGGACATCTGTCTGGATTCAAGATGAAACAGATAATTTTAAATCCCAAAGTCATTTTAGGGCTCTCTTACCTACCTCCTTCGAAAGTTCACCAAAGGGAACTGCTGCCATTTGCTAGACGGAAACAGAGAGAAAGGAAGCCGCAGGTAGTTTCAGAGATGACTAAACAGTAGCTCTGAATCAATGCTACCACGTTCCTTACAAGTTGACTGAGAAATTAAAAACGCAAGTTCAATTTATAAATGGTTCTATGTGATATGCTGGCACCAACTAAAAGTAGATGTGTCCACAGCCCCAGTCAGTGATGATCCCCAAAGAAGAGCTTGTAAGGAAAATCCTCCCAGGAGGCAGACCTTCAGCAATGTTTAGTAATATGTCTGGAATGAAAGATGGCCAGAAGTATGAATTTACACTAATTCATGGGTGACTGCTTACAGTTTGGCTGGATAATCAGTGACTTGAAGAAAAAGGATTAGAAGACTGATGACAAAGAATTTTGGTGGAGAGATATGTGGATGAACCTCTCCAACTGGGCACAGACTGTGCCCGGGCATATGAACGCCTACCAAAGGGCATCCCCAGGAGAGGAGACACTTGATAATAATCAGGTGAACAAAAGTATATGTTCTGTAGATGTCATTTAGCCTCTTTTCCAGTGACTGCAATGCTAGCTCAGTAAGCTGGTGAACAAAATGGCCATGGTGACAGGGATGAAGATTATGTATGGGCTCTGCAACACAGACCCCACCTTATTCAGGCTGCACTATCTGCTGCTGCTGCGCAGCAGGAATGCCTGCATCGTTCCCAGCAGCATCTTCAGCAGCTGCCTCATGGCATGCCTTATTCACCATCATAGTATTCAATACTGTGTTACTTATGACAAAGGAAACAATTTTACAGCAAAGGAAGCACAGCATACCTATGGAATTAACTAGTCTTACCACTTATCCCTTCACACAGAGGCAGCTATTCTAACAGAAAGGTGGAATGGCTTACTGAAGTCTCAGTTACGTCATCAGTTGAGAGACATCCTAAAAGCATTTCTGACTTAGCAGATGAAGTATATGCTTTGATTCAGAGACCCCTTTCTCTCTATTAAAGAATACATGGCTCTGGGAACCAAGAGACAGAAGCAGGATGGCTCTTATCACTAATAATTCACTCACAGAATTTTTGCTACCTATCCCAGCAAATTTGAGCTCTGCTCGTTTGGAGGTCGTAGTCCACAGAGACAGACTTTTTCCACCAGGGGCACAATAATGATTCCATTGAATTGGAATATGAGACTGCCACTTGGGCTATTTTAGTTTTTCTTTTTTGTTTGTTCATTTGTTTGTTTTATGTCACTGAACCAACAAGCAGAAAGAGAGGTTCCTCTACTGAGTGGAGCATTTGATCCCAATTACCAAGCGAAAGTTGGGTTGTTGCTAAACAGTCGCGGCAAGGAAGTCTATATCTGAAACCCAGAGGATTCTATGGGTGACTCCTAGTACTTCTATGCTCAATGATAAAAATTAATGAAACGCTCTGACAACCAATAACAAGCAGGTCTACTAAGGACTCAGAACCTATAGCAATGAAAGTCAGGTCACCCGACCAGGTAAACACCCCTGACTGGCTGAGACTTTGGTTGAGGGAAAAAGGAAATATGGAATGAGTCAATAGAACAAGTCAGAAATCATGACTAATTACAAAAATGAGGACTATAAATGAGGAATGGTGGTACCTTTGTGTATTTTTTCCTTTGCTTAATATCTAAATACCTATATCTATATTTTATATATATACACACACACATTTATTCATTTGCATTAACTCTTTTCTTTTCCATCCTTTTTCCTCTTACTAGATTTTTCCTAGCTTTATTAATGTATGATTGACAAATAAAAATGGTATATATTTAAGATGTACGTGATATTTGATATGCATATATATTATAAAATGATTATCACAATCACACTAATTAACATATTTATCACCTCACATAATTACCATTTTGTGTATGTGATGAGAACACTTGAGATCCACTCTCTTAGCAAATTTCACATTTTTACCTATGGTCACCATGTTGTATATTAGGTCTCTAGGACTTACTCATGTTATAACTAAAGATTTTTACTTATATACCACATTTTTTTTTATCCATTCATCCACCAATGGACACCTAGGCTGTTTCCACATTTTAGCTACTGTGAATAATGCTGCAATGAACATAGGAGTGCAGATAGTGATTTCTTTCCTTTGGATATATGCTCAGAGGTGGGGGTCACTGGATCATATGGTAGTTCTAGTTTTAATCTTTTGAGAAACCCTCATACCGTTTTGCATAGTAGCTGTACCAATTTGCATTCCCTCCAACAGTGTATAAAGGTTCCCTTTTCTCTAAATCTTAGCCAAAACTTATCTTTTGACTTTTTGATAACAGACATCCTAACAGGTATGAGATGATTGTGGTTTTAATTTGCATTTCCTTGATGATTACTGTTAAGCATCTTATCATATACTGTTGGCTATTTGTATTCTTTGGCAAAATGTCTATCTCCTCTATATTTTATATACAACTTGTTAGATGTTAACTTTATGATTTAGACTGAAGGTAACAGAATATTCAGTGGGGCTGTGACAGAATTTGAGGAGCAATTAATAAAGCCAGCAATGGACACAGTGATTGATGGGATTATGTGACTTCTTATTTGGGGGAAGAGTGAGGATTTCTTCACTTACATGAAGGACAGCTGCTCTGGACAGCTGAAGAAACATAGAGTTTTCTTATTATTATATGGAAGCTCAAATGCGTGTAGAGGGTATATAGAGACACTAAGTAGCCAAAGGCATTAAAAAGTTGTTGCCTCTCAGTACCATATCTATAGGGTTTTTTATGGGGTTTTTTTTTTTGGTTGTTTTTTTTTTTTTTTGCCCTGCCTTGTAAATTTGAGTTAGACTGTGTAAACAATTTTCCTTTGCCAGCTGGCACAATGTTAGGCTATTTCAATAACGGGCATAGGAGGCACACTGCAAGGCACAGCAGAGGAGACCTCTCTCTGTTTCTTGTGTGATTTTTTTCCTCCAGTGGCTGTGGTTGGAGCAGCATATGCAAAACCCAATGTCCCTCATTCTCAAGTGTTTTATTAGCACCTTAGCGAGAAGGTTCTTGTGGACCTGCTTCAGTCTGCCAGCACCCCAGCAGGCAGCTTCCTATACCCCAGCACTAGCCCATGGCACCCCTGAGAACTTCACCAATAGATGGCTTCCTGTAAACTAGTTCCAGTCTATGATACCACAGCATACTCATCAGCTAGTAGGCTATAGCTATATGCTCTCCAGGGAGATCTAAACTTCAGTCTGCCCCTTCCTTTGGTATTCTCTGTAAGCTCTAGAGGTGGGAGCTGCCCTACATTTGCTATTCCTATATTCTTCAGAGGCTTTAACTAGTTAATGGTAGTTGACCTTTTGCTAGTTAGTAATTTTTATATTAAATTTTCACTATTGAAATTACTGGTGTGGTTTCTGTCTCCTGAATGGACCTTGGCTGATATAACTACTGTTTTGTCCTGAAGCATCTTTTATATCATGGTATTACCACTGGACAGGATTTTCTAACGGTACAAACTATACATCTTTAAAACTTAATTACAGCTACTTCTAAAATCATCATTTTCACAATATTTTAAGTAAATAACAGAAAGAAGTTGTGATTTCTTGAATGAAAGAAGACAGTCTGAAATCAAGCCCAGTATACCATGATGATGCAAATGCAAAAAGTGATGCTGAACTGGCATAATTACTAACTTTTAAGTCAAGCTCGCCAGTGAGGACGCTCTCACTTTTCCAGGTCTCTGTCAAACACTCTCCATTCCATGCTTTATACTGTAAAATCACTGTATCCACAACAACATCTCATGAAAACCTAAGGGGGCAGATGTGTGGGTATGTTTGTGTATATATGTATATGCTTGTGGCTCCCGAGTATTTGTGTCCACAGGCATCAAAATTAGACAGTCAATCCAAGTAACCAACAAATAAAGTATTTATGTGTTACTTATTTTTATCTGCTGCTTTTCTAAATTGCTCCCCTATCCCTAATCCATCACACAAAGATAAAAATATGGAAATAATTTCAAAAAATTAATAGATCCATAAAACTCTGTGGTTAGCTCTTAATCCTCCGGCTAGACTCAGCAATGTTACTACTTTCAGATTTTCTTTTGGGCACATCTATCTCCTTAAATGTAAACAATACAATACACTAAGAATCTTCTGATTTCATTGGAGGAAAATGGAAATTCAAAAAAAAAGATATAACATCTTAGTCTTAAGGTCATCTAAATGGCTAGATTGTCTCCTTTGTGAAACAATGGGAACAAAAATAGCTGGCCTCAGATGAAATGCTTTCCGGTCCAGATTTTTCTGGTTATAACTGTATGAAGAACAGAAAACTGCCCCGGACTAAGTAAGCCTCCCACCATCCCAGAGATTTAGATACTGTCCTCCTGTTACAGCTCTCTATTTACTACTCCCCCAAGCATTCACCATCCTCTTCCCACCTTCCCTACCTTGATAAATGGCAGGCACATCACTCTAACTGAACAGAGAAGGCTTTTATACAACTCAGGTGTTTTTCTATCATACCTTAGGAGGAAAGTAGAGAGTGTTTCTGGTATTAGATGCCAGAAGAGATTAACAAAAATTTCTGTAGCAAAAAATTACTTGTTTGCTACATTCAGATGCATTTCTAGATGAGCACTTCTCTAGAGTATCCTAACATTGTTTTCTATTCTGTGTTGTGTAACCTTGGAAATTATTAACCAATTCTTCTTGTGCCAATTAGTATATTTAGGTCACAATCTAAAGGGTGAAATTTATTTAGAAAATAAATAGCAAAAAAGATGAGGTACATAAGAGCCTTGGTACTATTTTCATTTATGGGTAAATCATTAAGGAGCTAATTCAACTAGAATTTTATCTTTTTATTGTTACAAACTTCATCTTTTAAAAAATCCTCTCTTCGATGAAACAAAAAATTAAATGTACCAATGTACCTAACACTCCTTATATTTTTGGATAAACCTCCAGAAGAGGTGGAGGTGGGAGAAGCCTTTATATGAAATGGAAATGTCTGCTGATAAAATATTCTACTAGATATTAAATGTTACATGTTTTATTTCACTATCACAAAAGCAAAAAAAGGTACAACCAAGAGGAATATGCACAGCCTGATCATTCCAGAATTTTCAAATAATTTTTTTTCTAGAGTAGCATCTCTTAAGAGAAAACTAAGCATAGAGGAGAGACCTTCATGTGGTGGAAAAAGAAAATGAAAAAGAGACAGTGATCTTTTCATTACCATCATCTTGGTTTTTGTTTCATTCCTTTATTGCCAGTAGGACTGAAACAAAAGAATCATTTAACACTTTACCACATAAAAATAGTTATCCATGTCTGTAGTGGGAAAATGAATGGAGGGAAGGAATAATTTCCTGAATTATTTTCTATCAAATCATAAATAATCCAAGAAATATGGACACGATATTTGTAGTTTGGAAAGCTACTTCTTGCTTAAATATACATTTTAGTTCATGTTTTTTATGCTTTGTGTCTTTGCATTGCTACTTAAAATTTTTGTGCCAAAAGTCCATTCCAAGAATAAATGGCAGTATGTTTAATCAAGAAAAAATTAATAAGGAAATTTAAAAGTGGACAGGAACATAATCTTACTTTACAAAAGAAATTCTTGGTATTCTTAAGAGATTCAGCTTAATATTCCTTTATCTTTCAGGTATACATCACAGATAATTTTTTTAAAGGAACAATTCTTTTCTATTTTATTGATTGCATTGTTGAATACTAATGAAAATTACATGTTATTATGAGACATAATTGTAAAATGATAGCACTGATCTTTACTAAGTCTTTTGGAGCTTCCGTTTCCAAATGAGCCTTGTCCTCATCAGTGAAGCCGCCAATGTCACCACCCAACAAGGATTCAGTTTGCTTCTTTTTCAAGGAAGCTAGGAATCTAGATTTCCATGTAAAATCGTCTAAGTTTTAAGTGATGACAATATATTTTTCAAAATTAAAATACTCCATGGACCAAACATAACACAGGACAGATACAGCCATGAGCTACCATTTTGTACCATGTTTTGGACAAGAGACCAGCACACAGCTATCCCCAGTGGAAGCTGCCCTCTCCATTTCCCTACAGTCCTCATCCACTTCCCTGTGTGATCCTGGCTGACTTTACTCCTTCCGATTACTGTATGGAGACTCTGGCATTTGTAGCCATGATTTAAAACTACAGACCCTGCAGTTCCATTTGTTGAGTTCCTCACGGTCATAAACATTTGTCCTCTGATGGTAGGTTTAATTTTTGACACAGTCAAACTTACTAAAACTAAACCTGTGAATAAATATGTTAATATTAATTTGCCCAGTAAGAAAACAATGAACACTGAGCCAAGTGATGCACAGATGTGCAAAGTCACTGTCTTGGTCTTCAAGGGCTAGAAGATTGAGACAAGAAGAAAGGGATTTAACAGGATTAAGAGGTGAGCACTGAAATGAGTGCATGGCGGGAAACCTGCAGGCTTGGAGACAAGGAAATCTAACAGCGAGTGATGAGTTTGGAAAACAAAAGCTAGATGCCATGATAAGAATAAAGAAAGACAGAGCTGTTGGAGGATTGGATAAGATAAATTACTTGCAGAGAAGGGATGCTCAGGCTTGCTATTTTGAAGGTAGAGCAGTTCTAAACTATGAGATGTTGAAGGTTTTACCAGAAAGTGGCTGAAGGGAAGTGAGGCTGAAAGTCGGTCATAAAAGTGGTGGTGACACAAGTCTGCAGTCAGCTCAGCGGTCCTTAAAGTAGGCACCAAACTCACTCAGGATGATGGTCAGACAGGATGCAGACCAAGATTGAGAAAGGTACTGAAATCAAGGAAGGTAGAATGTTTGCAAGATGAAATGAGGCTGCAGCCAAAGTGGTTTAAGCAACTGTATGGAAGAAAGTCAGTGATGAAGGGTGGTAGCCAACGAAAAAACAGACTAATTTTCTTACATGCCTTACAAACTGATTCAGTCGAAGAGGATAGCATTTATTTTGATTGAGAAGATGGGTAAAAAAGGACTTGTTTTTTATTTTAAGTTAAAAAGATTAATTTTACTTATGTTGTTTTACTTATTACTGAACTGAATTGAATTAATAATATTCAAACATTTCTTTGGAGGAGACAAATATATGATACTCACCCATCAACTAGATTTCCTAATGTACTAGGATGAGAGAGAAAGTTATTGTATCAAATGAGGACCAAAACTTGAAAGTGTGTTTCTCAAAATGTTTTACAGAAGTATCCTATAAACACAGACAATTCAGCTAGGTGAGCTGAAAGAAGTACACAGATGGGCTCCAAAAGAGAAATGAGAAATTTAGGGAAGGTTTTTGTTCGTGAACACAAACGGTAGGGCCCTCCATCTGGCTCTGAGTGCTTTTATCCAGAGCTGACAAGGTCAAAGGATACTGTCTTCTCTAAACTTCTCTCTAAATGGAAGAGATAATGGAGAATCTACCTTCCCTCTCTCTGCAGGCCCTGCTAAGATAAACAGATGTGAAATGTTTTTCTCTATTTATATACAGTTCTTAAATAAAAAATTTCTATAACTCACCCTGACAAATGACTGTGAGTAAACATTCTAAAACCTTTATGGGTTTGCTAAAGCAAAAATAAAAATAAAATAAAATAAAATAAAAAAGATAAGACGTATTTCAGATACCATCCAAGTACTAGGTTGTGTGTTCTTTATAAGTTTTCACCTACAGGGAAAATATAGATTTCTCCCTCTTATAATTACCAGATCTGGAGCAAGCTAGAAACAAAGACAAATTCTAAAGCCTTATTGGTTAGTAACCAAATGTTCTATTTTTATTACTAAAGAATATTAAAAGAAAGTACCAAGTGCCCAGATAAATGCAAATTGCATTTAACTTAAAATGTTTGTTTGCATGTTTGTTCAGCTATCAACTGAAACCTGGAAAAACTGTTAAGTAGAATTCATGTTTACTTTATACCACATGTACGCAGAGCTTCATGACATCAAAGAAATTGGGGGAAAAAAATAAGACAAATAAGGAGATTAAAATTCCAAGCCATCACTGATATTCTAGGAGAGGTGAAGCAGAAAATATCAAAAGCATATGAATATACTTTCAAAGTACTTTGCATGAACTAAACAGACGGTGAATTGCCTATGTATACAAAACAGACAAATTATAAAGATTTTTTTTCCCATCTGTGTGCTCTAAGTAAGATTCCATGCATTTGGTTAGCTTTATTTTTTATTACAAAGATAGCATATCCTCACTGTTTCTAATTTATCATGGCCATACAAAACTCTTAATACATGTGCATGTGAACTTTTTCCAATTATTTTCTTAAACAAATTCTTAAAAGTGAGGATGATGGGTAAAATGGCATTTCATTTTAAGACTTTCATCGGTCTCCTAAATGGCCCTCCAGAAGGCTATGCCATTTTAGACAACTTTCCCTCATGGGCTCTGACAGAAGCTGACTCTCTTCTGCAGGCCTCTCCATGGCAACCAGCCTGTCACTTTCAGCACTTGCTCCGCTGGGCCTGGAGGTGAGCGAGCTGCCCTCCTTGTTTCTCATTGCCACTTCATGCAGCTCTCCCTCCCTTCTCCTTAAATACTGCATCGTATGTCATTGGACGGCACTATTGATTATCCTTCATTGTTGCCAGCATATACTGAGAGACTGAGGCTGGCTATGATCACATACCCTCACCAGCACTAGGTATGTTATTCCTTTCCACCTCCACCAATCTTGTATGTGGGAAAATCTCTCCATATTGTTCTATTATGCAAGCATAAGGATCCTCTACGACAGTAATTCTGGAATAGGGAGATTTCTAGAGGACAGAGAAAGGAACGTGTGCAGTTTTTTTTTAAAAAAAAAAAAAAGGTTAAAATATCATAGTTCATAACAAAATGCAGTAAATTAATGACAAAGTATATTGTTGGCTGGTGAGAAAATAAAAAATAGAATGAGAAAACATCATAGAAAACAAAGATTTTAAAAGGCTGAGAAACATACTACTGAATGATGTAAGCAGTTAGTTATTTACAGGTCTTAAAAAAGAAAGCTATGCTGAAATATGTGCTAATATGCCACAGAGGAGAGTGTAAATACTGGGTGTGTTCTGACTATAAGTTGCTGAAATAGCAGTAATACAGTCAAAAATACTGAAAGCTGACTGGGTGCCAGGAATTATGTTAAGTGCACTCACATGCACTAGCTCATTGGTCCTCATCCTCGTGAAGCAGGTCCTATAATTATCTACATTTTACAGAGCAGGAAACTAAGACCTGGATAAGTAACTTGCCCATACAGCTAATTAGTCATAGAGTCAGGACTTGAATCTATACTGTCTGACTCTTAGCGTGCCGGTTCTTAAATACTAAGCTATACAGCTTCCTAAGAATTAACGTTTCCACTTTCAACAAAAGACAGAGACTCTGTTTAAAACCTGCAAATGAAAATTCATCTTATAGTTTCCATAAATATTATGACTGCTATCTTCGCTAGTAGATTGATTCCCCTTTAAGGACATGCTGGCAAGATTTTTTTCTTAGTTTTAGGTTTCCTTTTTTTTCTCTAGAATGATCTTTTCCTCCGACAGTTACCTGCTCAGAGTCACTGACAAATTCCAGTTGACATAAGTCACACAACGTGAAGTTAAGGAAAATCTCTTCTGTTGTTAAATAGATTTTCAGAGTCAATATGCCCCTCCCCAGGTCTCTTATGCCCAACTCCAGAGGCCAGGGGAGCCCCAACACCTACCCCTTCCTACTCCCACAGCCTGGCCCTAACTACCTGTCTTGAGAACACCGGCTAATCTCACTGTGCCCATTACCCCTGTTTATGTCATCACAAGGCAATCCAGGCCCCAGGTTGCTCCTCCCTCATCTCTCGCATGCTCATCCCCGTATGACTGCACATATTCCAGCTAGACCCTATTTCCCCCTTTCTCCCCACTCCCAAAACCTTTCCACTGCGCCCTCACACTCCATCAACAGCTAGACCCCCTCCATCCTATACCTCTTCTCTAAACTTTCCGTCATCTTCTCTAATGGAAGCTGGCTGTCCTCTGCAGAGCTCTTAGGGGCAACCAGTCTGTCTCTTTCAGTGCTTGTTCTGTTGGGCCTGGAAATGAGCAAGGTGTCCTCCTTGCTCCACCTTCCACATAACTCTGACTTCCACACAGCTCTCTCCTCCCTAAAAGCTGAATCTTAAAGTCATTAGATTGCATTATCCATTATCATTCTTTGCTACCAACAACATACACCAATTTCAGAGAGCTCTCCTTTATTTCTTGATGATTTTAGCACCTACCTCACCGTCATTTTCTCCAATTACTATTCCTGTCTCATAGTGTGGGAATGCTTACATGCACATAAATGAGCCTCTGATACTTGTCCTCTTATGTCCTTGAACTCCCCTGGCAAGCATCTAATCCTTCATCACACCTCGGTCGCACATTCCTTTAGTCATACTCCAGACCGTGCATTACCAATGACTGCACCCCTCTCTAATCCAAAATCCCTCCACTCTACATGCTGACCACCAATTCCTATATTTCCAGCTCCTTCCTTCTATTATGTAAACTCCAACAATCCTTCCACCGATAGCCGCCCACTCCTACACACTTCTGGTGTCACTACCTTCCCTGATGCCTTCCCTTCCCTCCTTACCTAGCTTAAATTCCATGGCAAAACACAGAATCCATCCTCAACTCCTCTGTTCTACTTTTATTTCACTGTGCTCAGGGAAACCACAACCCTGAATAAATCCAATTCTCTGTCTACTCCCCTCCGGCGCCTGTTGAGCTGTATATGGCTGGAGAAAACACACACCATTACCACTGCTCAACAACTACACTACATTTTCCTAGTCCAGTGGTCCTCATTTTTTTGCACAGAGAATTTTTGTTCCAGAACCATTTGTTGAAAAGATTATCCTTTCCTCATTGAAGTGCCTTGGTACCTTTGTCAAAAAACTATTGACCAAATATGTGTACCCACATATTTCTGGACTATTTCTGGACTCTGTTTGGTTTCACTGTTCCATCTACACACGAATACCACATATCTTGATAACTGTAGCTTTATAGTAAGTAATGAAATAAGGAAATAGTATATATCCTCTAACATTGCTTTTCTTTTTCAAAATTATTTTGGCCAGTCTAGGTTTTTCATATTTCTGTAACTATATTACAATGAGCTTATTTTTACCAAAAAAAAAAAATGGCTGGTGTTATGACTGGGATTGTATTGAATCTATAACTTTAGGAGAACTGACATCTTAATAGCATATATTCTGACCCATGAACATAGTATATCTTTCCATTTATTAATGCCTTCTTTAATTTCTCTCAGCAGTGGTTTATAGTTTTCAGTGTAAATGTCTTATACAGTTTGGTTATTAAATTTATCCCTTAGCATTTCATTTTAGTTGTGGTACATATTATAAAACTTACCATTTTAACCATTTTAAGTGTATAATTAAGTACATTTACATTGTTGTGTAACCATCGCCACTCTTTCCAGAATTTGTTCATCATTCCAAACAGAAACTTTGCACTTATTAAACAATAACTCCCTATTCCCCCACGTCCGTGGTAATCAATATTATACTTTCTGTATCTGAATTTGCCTTTTCTAGGTACTCGTATAGGTGAACGAATACATCTATCCTTTTTTGTTTAGTCTGTCACTTAGCATACTGTTTTCAAGATTCGCCCATGTTGTAGCATGTATCAGAATGGCATTCCTTGTTAAGGAACGAATACCATTCCATTGTATGCATGCACAATACTTGGTTTACCCATTCATCTGTTAATGAATATTTGTGTTGTTTTCAATCATTTCATATTTTTGTTGTATTGCAAATGGTATCTTTTTAGATAGTTAATTCCAAACGTTCATTGCTGATATCAGAAGTGAACTTTTGATTTGCTCTCACAAACCTGCTCCACCATGATCTTCCCCATCTCACATAATGACAAATATATCCTTCCATTTCCTCAGGGCAAAACTTTTGAGACTTCCTTGATTCTACCTTCACCTTTAAAATACCTTTGACATACACTCCAAATTCAACCACTTCTTACTGCCTCCACTGCAACCTTCCTGGCTCCAGCCACAGATATCTCTCATCTGGATTATATTCCTATCTGGTCTTTCTAGACTGGTCATATCAAAACAAAGGTCAAGTAATTCACTTATCTACTCCAAAGCATTTGATTGATTGCTTTTTAAAAAATATCTAAATCAGAAGCTCTTACAATTGTCTACGAAGCCCTACCCCATTTGTCTTGTTACTTCCCTGGCCCCATTTTCTGTGTCTCCTCTCCTCACTCACTCCACTGCAGCCACAATGGCCTCCTTGCTATTTCTCTGACACACCTACATGGACCCACCTACCATCTGTCTATCCCCTCTTGCTGGAATGTTTTGTCCCCATGCATGCATGTGGCTCCCTCTCGTACTTCCTTCAAATTTTTACCCAAATATCACCTTCTCCGTGAGGCCTATACTGATCAACCAATTTAAATTTGCAACCCAAGCCCCATTCTGGCATACCTGATCTCCCTTACTCTGCTCTGTTTTTCTTACATTTTATACCTTTGATTGTGGAATAATTTTAAATTTCCAGAAAAGTTGAAAAGATCAAGCAGATAATTCCTCTCATCCTGTTTCCCCTAATGTTAGCATGCTGCATCACCAGGGTAGATCTGTCAAAACTAATAAATCATCTGTGGTACATTAAATTAACTAAATTCCAGATTTTATTTGGATTTCACCATTTTTTTCCACCAATGTCCTTTTTTTCTGTTCTAGAATTCAATTCAGGGTACCCCCTGTGTTTGGTCGTCATGCCTCCTTAATATCTTTTGGACTGTACAGTTTCTCAGTTTTTCTTTATTTTTCAAGAGTTTTACAGCTTTGAGGAGTGCTGGCCAACTATTTTGTAGAATGTCCATCAATAGGTTTATCTGATGTTATCTTCATGACTAGACTGAGGTTATGGGTTTTGGGAAGAAGACCACAAAGATGAAGTGCTTTTCTCATCACATCATATCAGGGATCTATGCCATCAACATGACTTATCACTAGTGAATGTTATCCCTGCTCCCTTGGTTAAGGTAGTGTCTGCCAGGTTTGTCTGCTGTCAAGTTACTCAATTTTCCTTTTCTGTGCACTACTCTTTGGAATCAAATCATTAGGTTCAGCCCGCATTTAAGAAGGGTCTTTATAATGTTTCAGATCACATAATTAATCTTTTTTCCCCCACATTTGTAGGTAAACTTAAAAAGGATATGAATTTTTGTCTATTTTATTTACTGATGTGGCTCCAGTATGTGGAATAGTGCCTAGTATGTAATAAATATCTATGTAATAATAGACATTTGTTAGATGACAGAATGAAGAAAAGGAGTTTTCCTTGTAATCTGTTCAGGTCTCTCACAGCATCAATTATGCATCTCCTCACCAAAAAAACCATGCGCTCAGGAAAAAAGTCAGGAATGTCATTCACTCTGAGATATTACTAACATGTAGAGTTACCTTTCCCAGTGGTATTTGAAGCTTTATTAGGGGAAATTATATTAAAGAATGAAATTACAATGTCAAAATGTGAGGCATTAGCAATAGGATTACACAGAGAATATATGTAAAGTGCTTAGAATAGTCACTATAAATAACAGAACTCAGAAAAATGTTAAATTTCTTCTATTTCCTTACTCTATATGCAGGTGAGAGAAATTTTGGGGATACAGAGGGTCTTACTCAAAACTTCAAAAACATACTTACTCTACCTACTAACAATCTTAACTTGTTTTCAAAACAAGGCGTAGTATAAAATTTTAACTCTCCATACCCCTAAATCCAGTTAATATTAACTCCTTGATCTCTTATTAAAATCTGTTCTCAATCAGATATGCTCTTGAGGTAAATCTATCTAGAATCCTGATTTCCCACATACCTTCCCTGTCCTGAGACAGGTACTCTGGTGGTAGTCACAAATCCCGGTTCCTTCGAGTATAAAGTTCTTCCCAAGGAAGAACGTAGGTTACACTTAGGGGCCTTATTTTGTGGTTAAGAAACTATCCTGAAATAGTGTTCTCCACTTTTACTACTTTAAAGATCTGTTCAGCAGCTAAATAGTTTAGGAGAAGTTAGTTTAGATGCTAACTGAACTATATATTATATTTTAAATACTCATCCGATGAGTAACATACAGTGACTACATATTTCTTCAGGCAGACTCTATGACCACAGTTCCAATCACAGAAGCAATTCGGTTTCCCGCTAAAGGAAGCGCGGTTCTGAAAATTTTTAAATTTAATGAGTTAAACTGATTTTTCACATTAATTGCTTAATACAATCTCTCTTCAAAAGCACAGCAACCATGTGGGCCCCTCCTTCTTTAACAGAGTGCACAAACACTCCCCAGACATTTTCATTCTTATCGGTGGAGCTGCTTTAATGTAGCTAATTTTACCAAGCACTATTTTCCTGAGGAACAGTATCCGGAGTAGGAGTCACATTTTCAAGTCATTAACATTCCGGCAGTCTCATTTCATTTAGGACACCTTAATTTTTCTCAGGTCATGAATCAGTGAACATCTGATATTAACAGAGCTAAGAAAAAGCATCTTGGATTCCTTTTTTGGAAACAAAGTTTAAAAAACAAACCAGATTACGAACCATGGCCAGGAAAATCCTTCCCAGCTGCTATGGAACAGAACCTTCATTCAAAGACAAACTAATTTATTAAGAACTCAAAAAATCAGCCAAACATGGAGAAGAAAAGGCTCTGAAGTAGACTAGGAATGGCAAGCTGTTTTCTTTTCTGTAGATTCAGGGAGAGTAAAACCTTTTGGCAAATCTTACAAAAGAAGAGAAAGTTGAGATGTGATCATTATGTTTATTATTATTTTTTTATTTAGCCTTATGCATATATTGATTGCTTATGGTGAGCCAGGAACTATGGGGAGCTCAGAATTTACAAAAATCAATAAGACAGGGATTCTATGCTCAAGAAGCTGACGTATGGAAGAGAGAAAGATATGTTGTGTGGTCCCGGGAAGAGACCAGTAACAGTGGTTGAAAGTTAACAGTATAAAGAACTTTCTAAAAATTAAACTGTTCCAAAATTGAACAGCCTGCATCTCACATGTCATCAATGTCAGTGTTCAAATAGAAACTGGAAATCAAGCATGAGTGAAAAAAAATTGATAAGCTGGTCTCTATCTTGGGTAATTTCCTGTTGGTGATTTCCTGTCTGCACTAGAAAGCAGAGAAGAAAACTCTAGGCACCTTTTTAAAACCCAAGTGAGATAATTCTATTCTGAAGACTGAAAGCCAATCATATCTACTTTAAAACTATCGAAAGTACTCATGGGTGGCTCTTCCTCTCCTCCAATTGTTCACCGTTCTCTCTATATTAAGCTTTGGGTTTCTCAGAAACTCAATTCGTGCTTCATACTTTTTTTTTTTTTTCCTGGCAGGAAGAGCCTGGCTTTGTATAACACCTGTTAGTCAGGATATAACATTTTTATTGGAATACATTCATTGGTTTGATTTCAGCACAATACTTAGAGCATGGCTCGAGAACAAATATTAACTAACTCAATGTTTATTGCTTAATATACTGAGATCAATACTACTTTAATGAAAAGCTGAAATAACAGTTGCAATAAAGTTACTCATATGGCAAATCAAAAATAACTTCCATGCAAGTAAATAACTAGTCTAATAGTTTTGAAAGGATGTAAAATTTTTTAAATGATTAAGTAGCAAAAATAAAAAGGATAAAGGTTTTCTCTTGCAAATAAAACATTTTTATGGTCATATCAGTGATCTGAAAAATACAACTGAGTGATATTTGTCTTAATGTAACTAACTGCATTAAGAACTATATTTATAACACAGGTAATTTTCTATACTCCTCTTGGTCCCAGGAGGAACCATTCCTGTAGCTTTTCCTCACTGTAAGGCTACCTTTCCCATAAGGTTTGTGTTACTTTCAGAAATATCAGTAATACATGTTTACTCCTTTAATTTACATACTTGTTCAACATGTGTTCAATATTCTATACCTCTTTATAGCAGTTCATTTTGGAGTGCCTTAGATTAAAAACTCCTAGTAACAGAAATATCTCACAGATGAGAGCTAAGTGATGGATAGCTGTTCAACCTAAGACTTCTGGATGATGACTACATTAATTATCAAATAAAATAATTCATTATTTTTAATTGCTTATTCTCTAATTCAAAGTGATGATTTATATACATAGCATAAAGTCAAAGCATGGCACAGGGAAATGTTTAATTTTCCTTTGGTGGAAATGGCATGCCAATCTAAGGCACAAAAGCAAAGACATTTCTAAAAACCAAAGTCAGGTAAAACTAAGGTAATAACTAAGAGTTCTATTACCACATAGCTAAATGCAAAACACAATCAGTGATAAGTTAAGACACAGCTCAAGAGAGTAAATGAAGAAAATGTAGGTACTTCAGTACAGGACATCTTTCCTAGATGAGAATGAGAGAGAAGTCTACTGTAACATGATATCAAGTATCAAGGAACAAGTACTTCACTGTGAGCAAGGCACAGTGCAGTACGCTGTGAGGCAGGCAAGGATGGGTGCTGTTTATACTAGCCACGTTGTTTAGCCTCTTGGAGACTTTGTTTCTGATCTGACAAATGCAGATTATAATCTTGTAACATGAGTATGAAGAACAGGGCAGTAATGGAAAGCCCCTAATCAAGTGATCATCTCACAATGGTAGCTGTACTCGGTATAGTGATGATGACCAGGATGCAACAGCATTGGCAACAAAGGCAATGGCAGTCCTCGCCCTCAGGGAGCTCACAACAGAGATGCTGAATACACCGCTTACGTGCCTGCCCTTCTACATTCATCCTGAGCCTTGCCATGCCTCTTTCCTGCAGACTGCAAGTGTGGCCTCTGACCCCTTCTCAACATAAAGTTCTAGAAAACAACAAATAGAAGTTTTCACAAAACATGACACCAATGTGCTATCCTGACTTTAGAGTATGGTTGTGAAAATACAGCAGACAGTCCAAGTTTTCTCACATGTCAAGCACTTTTCTAGATATTTTTACATCCATTATTTCAATTAATCCCCTCAATCATCCTATGATGTAAATATTGTTATTAGCCCCACTTTTCAAATGAGAAGATGCTCACAGTGAAAAGTAACAACAGCTAACAGTAATACTAGAGTCACGAGGCAGTTTTAATCACGTGTCAAATTAGTGGTATGGGTGCTAATTGGTATAAATTCAGAAAGAAAGGGAAAAAAATTATGTCTGTGGGACCTGAGAATATTTCACACAGAAGAAAAAAATTACAGCTGAAGAATGAATAGGATCTGCCCAAGCAGAGAAGACAAAGGTATTACAAATGAAGAAAAGAATGTCAACAGGTTACAGAAATGGGAAAGTAGGACAGAAGAGCAGTTGAACAGGAATAGGGAATTCAGGTCAGAAAATGAAAGACAAAGTTGGAAAGTTAGGTGAGAACCAGCATGAGAAAGACTAAAATCTTAAAGTATTTACCTGAGGTTTCATGAATGTTTGCCATTCCTAAGTCAGTCCTTAGTTTATCATGCTCAATAACATTAGCAAGCAGGGCCTACACACATGTGGTTACCTGAACATGGTGAACATAAGAATCTAAAAAGCCTTTAATAACAAAATTTTCTCCACCACCAGTTTGACAAGGTACCTAAAATTCTAAACTGAAGTTAACATACTAATCACTTGTACTTGACATATGATTGAGTAGGTACAGCCAAAAGCGGTGGTTCTCAAACTCTAGGGGGCTTCAGAAACATCTGGAAAGCTTGTTACAGTACAGATTGCCAGCCCCATACACTAGAGTTTCTGACAAGCGTGTTAAGCATGTCATGGGTGAGGGACAAGAATCTGCGTTCCCATCCAGTTCCCAGGTGATGCTTGATGCTAGTGGTCCAGGGACCACACTTTGAGAACCACTGACTTAAAAGAAAAGAATCCAGAATGGGTAAATCCTGATTGGGGTAAGAAAAATGTTGCATGAGGTTGTCTTAAATAGCTCATGAAAGGACTCCTGAGCTAATCGGAAGAGATTAGGTATGTGGAGATGCCATAACCAGGTTTAGCACTGAGAGTATGGACGCTTGAAAGAAGCAACTTAAAATGTCATCCTCTTGATGCTTAGACATACCAAGAGGTCATTCTTGAGTACCATTTTGAACAAATTATCACAGAAACTATATCAGAATTCAATGGCATTTATCAAGTATCCAAGATATTGAATTTTCGTTTATTCTGGCCCATCGATGTACTTAAATACTGAGAGGATTTACAAAGAAAGTAAAAGTGTATTATTCTTCTTTATTATGTTCAGGGAAAAAGAGTGGGGGAAATATTAAAACAACATTCCTGCAATTAAAGCAAACACAAAAAATTCATTAATAAGAAATCAACTACAAAAATACAAAGAAGAGAAAAAGGGGTCTCGTATGAATAAAGTGATAACGTTAACTAGCCTTCTATGAAGCACTAAATGCTCTCATGTTGATAAAGTCTGTATATGAAAGCTTTTACTTTTACCTTTTTTCTGAGTTTTGTGTCAATATTAAGATTGCATTTCTATTTCACATGGATAGTTCCCCCTCCATATAAAAAGTTACTGATAGCTCCTGTTTTTTTTAACTAATTAAAAATCGCTTTTAATCAAAATAATGCAAATAGAATAATTCTTTCAAAAAAGAAAGTAACAGAAAGATCTAAAAAAAGTAAACATCATTAAAACAAAAATCTATATTCACAATATAAAAGAAAGATGATGAAATGCAAGATTAAAGTGATAAATTTAACAGAATCAGTTATATAATTCTCACAGGACTGTGTTTGCATACACAAACATCATTTAGAGAAGTTAAAAGTCCTAAGGCTGTCAACATATATCAATATTTAAAACATAAGATAATTCCTTAAAAAAAAAACATTTTGTGAATGAATATTCTAGACTTAGTAAAGGAGGAAATACAGAGGTGGACTCGAAATATTTTTATATGATCTAACTTCTACACCACTTTGTCCCTGATAGCCCCTATTCTTATGATCGGTTTTGACATTTTCATCTTCTCTTTTTATCCATAAGCATTTACCGTGTGGGACAATTTTGAAACTTGAATTTATATATCTTTGAACATTTCAACAACAGTCAAATTTGGAAGGGAAAAAAATTTTTTTTTAATAAAGGGAGAAGTGCCTTGAAAAGGTAAGGCAAACAAAGAAAAGGCCTCATATTTCACCTCTTGAGAATTCTTTTTAATTCTTCTGGGGAAATTTTTAAAAATCATTTTTTTCATCTCATATATAAATCTGGTTTCCTGCTATCAGTCAAATATCAACAAATCTCAAGTTAATAAAAATGCTTCCAGGTTTCCATCTCTCAGACACAAAAAAATGCCTTATACAGACATGTCTGGTTCAACATATCAGCAAATACATTGCAAGTGTAAAATGAACCTGCATGATTAACCCTTTCTAAAAGTCTACTTGTGAAGCTGACGAGCTGCTTGCTGTGTGGGGACTGTTCTCTCAGTCAGCAGTAGCAGGAAAGAGGAAAATGTTACCCACAATGTCATTCTTTTCCCTCTCTACTCCTTGCTTCAATTTCTGCCTAAGCAGTTTGGTTTGATCTCAGCGAACTGGATTTTATCAAAAAGATACAATAATGGTTTATATTCTCACCTATATATCCTTAGATCATATTTTTTTCTGTTGAAAACTTAAAAAAAATAGTGCACTGTAAGTAAATCTAGAACTAACATAAACAAGCCAAATTACCACTAAAAATCCTACGGCGCTACTATGAAAAGCCATGGAAAAGTAAACATTAAACATTTTAGAGGCACATATTGAGACTGGAAAATTAGTTATTTGTGACATACTAAAGAGATTTATAAAACTCAATTCACTTGAACATCCTTAGTGACGGATTACCAGAAGTATAATTTTTTGAGTATTTACTGATTATAAAAGTAAAAATAAATCGGTCACAGGGTGTTTACATTTGTCAAAACTTAGTGACGTGCATTTCTTGTATGTAAATTTTACCTCAAAAGAAAACAAAAACAAAACTGTAAACACATACTGATCTCTGTTAAGAATATGTATGCCTTAAGGGAATTTAAGGGGAAATATATTGATGTCTGTAACTAATTTTGAAATGCATCAAAATGGACTGAAGGATGAAAGACTACATAGCTGGATATATACGCAATAAAGCAAGTATTTATGTTAATGACAGACCCTCGATGGTAGATATACAGATGTTCACTATAAGACCCTTTTAACTTTATTTTTGAAAATTTTCATAATAAAATGTTGGCGGGAAAAGAAATATGATACTATCATAGAAAAATGTGAAAACTAAAGGAAATATAAGCAAAATAAAAACACTATACAGACACCAAGCAGACACTTAGGATCATATTATATTAAACATTTTGCAACTAACTTGCTTTTACCATTTATGAGTATATTACAAGCATTTTCCTAGATCTTTAAATATTCTTCCAAATGCGATAAAATTCATTTTTTCAGCTTTACTGAGGTATAATTAACAAAAAAAAAAGACTGTGACACGATGATTTTAATATATGTATATGTTGTGAAAGGTTCTCACAATTGAATTAACACATCTATCACCTCACGTATTTATTTTTGTGTGTGTCTGTAGCATGCACCAGGGTTTAAAAGATAATTTGTTGTAGGACTTCTGGGTTGTGTCCAGTTCTTCATCATTATATATCTCAGATGAACTGCCCATTATATCCATCTTTCTGCCCGTTTCTGAATATTTCCTACTTCCTAAGTCTCAAGAATAAAATTTTTGGCTCAAAGAAAGTAAATATTTTAAGATTTTTGATACATTTTGCTAAACTCTACTCTAAAAATTTACCAATTTACAATTGTAATAGGCGCATATCATAGATCATAGCTATCTGGATATATGATATTTAATTTTAAATTAAAAATTTCTATAAATAAAATTTATTTATACCCATTCTTTCTCTCAAAAGAACAAAGGCTATTAAAAAAAAAAAGTCTACAATAAACAAACCTAATATCCAAACTTTGGATTCTAAATATCATACTTTCAAATTGTGTACCCTGAATTGGTGCATCTTACAAAAAATGACTGACTCCAGGAATGGGACAGCAACTAGATAATCTTTTTGTGCTAAAAAGTACAGAAATGCTAAAAAAAAAAATGATGACGATGATGAAGACAAATCAAAAGGATACAGGAGCCAATTTGAAGGGACCCTTACTTACTAAATCGGGGCCAATTTAAGCATGAAAGTGAAAAACAATAATAATGGACTGTAACATTTTGAATTTGAAAAGGAATCTATAAGTCTATAATGAAACAATAAATGAATAAAAGGATGAATAAATAAATAAAGTCAGGAAAGAAGAAAGGAAGAAAAGAAGAAAGGCAGACTCATTTATGTTAGAACTCTTTTCTTTCTACACAGTAACTATCATAATATTTGATTCAAACAAGAATCACCAATGGATGGTAATAACATCAGGTAATGTTTGTTGAGGGAAGATATTTACATAGCCTCAAAGTATCTTCCAACAGCTTAATTATTACTTATTAAAGGAAAATAGGTATTTTTACTATGGAAATAAGGAAACTCAACAGATATATCAACTAAATGCAATATGTGATCCTGGATTGGATCCTAGGTTGGGAAAAAATTGCTATAAAAAGCCATTATTGGAACAACTGGTAAAAACATGAATACAGACTGTATAATAAGTAATACTGTATCAGTGTTAAATTTTCTGAATTTGATAGTTGTATTACGCTTGTGTACTTAGAAGATGCTAAAGTACTTAGGAATAAAGGTGCACAGCATCTGCAATTTACTCCCATGGTTCAGTAAAAATAAAATATGTATGAATATGTATAAATCAAAAACATACTATACAGAGAGAAAGTGAATGTTAGAAAATGTTAGTAACTGGTGATTCTAGGGAAAGGATATGCTAGAAATCCTGGTAATATTCTTATAGTTTTTCCCTAGGAAAAATCATAAAAGTTTTTTAAAAATAAAGTTTTAAAGAACTACTAAGATTTTAAATAAATGCCATTTTTATTTTTTCTAAATTAGAAAAATAATATATACTCTCTAAAGCAGAAAAAGATAATACATACTCACTAAACTAGAGAGTTACAGACAAAGTGAAATTAAATAGTCTTCCTCTATCCTCTCACATAAGCAAAGTTAAAGAGTTTGGTATATATTTCTCCATCTTTCACTAAGTTCATAAAACATATATTTAATCAGGTATCAGGTCATTCTTAAAGAGTTACATGAATGAGCTATAAACATATTATTAAGTGTTCCACTGCTTCTAAAACTCATTGGCAAAAATGACCAAGTGACATAGGATTGCATCTATAAATTAAAAGAAAATCCAGAGCTTATTACCTTTATCGTACCACTTAGAAAACATCTACCCAGCAAGCCAGTACACGATTCATAAAGTATAACCAAAATTTATAGGAGAAATGCATATTTCCTTTCCAATAACTGCCAACCCCTAGCCAAATTTTCTACATCTTAAATTGTTGATGTAGTAAGTGTAGGGGTGCAATGTTGCTTTACAATAATTTACTATGTCTCTTTATCACTGACAATACCAAGCCCCAAAGCTGAAACAAAGTTTTTATTTTCCCTACTTACAAGTTTATGAGTTATGTAACTGCAGTTTACTATAATTAACTCAGTTTCTGAACGGTACCCACTCAGGTTAAATGCTTATGCTAGAGCAGGATCTGTCAGTTTCCAACTCCCACTTTTACTCCTGTGCTTTCCTGTGTCATTTCTTGGCTCTTTCAAAGGTAGTCAAAAAGGTAGTAAGTACAGGGGTGGGTGGAGTGGGTTGCAATTACTGTTTTCCTATCAAAATCAATTTCACGTTTCATAAAGTCTCATATCCAACAATCATACAAAAACATCATCGTTGTACTGAAGTGGCATGACCTAATGTTTAAAAATATTAACACACATATATTTCTTTGACTAAAATTTAATGCAATGGGTTTATTTTCTATTCTTACCTGGTCAACTAGAAGTTTTGAAGTTAAAAAATAAAGAACAAGGGGCCTGATCTCCTGGATTTCCCTTGCCCCTCCTGGGCTCAGTACATTTTTCAAAGCTCTATCCCCCAATCTATAAAAAGGGGATAACGGTATTTGCCTATTAAGGCTTTTAGAGTTCACTAGATAAAAAGAAGCTGGATTCAACGCAGAGTAAGAAAGGGTTTTATTACTTGGCTACTATTAAAAGTTTTGTGATCAAGAAATGAGAAAACTTTTTCTATATAGTACCCTTCTGTTTTGTATGCACATTGGCTTTAAAAGCTATCACTTCCTAAGCTGTCCACAACCTATAGATACCCCAAGGCAGTTGTATCTTAGTCCTCTGGCCTGGCTTTGACAACTGCAAACACAGTTGTTGACCACCCGATCACACAGCACTGCTGGAAGGACATACCACAAAGTGCTGCCATTTGGTTTTCCTTCTCTGATCAATTGCTATGGCTCACTGGCAGCAATTAAAGGGGGGAAAAATATGTGTGTGTGTGTGTGTGTGTGTGTGTGCGCGCGCGCGCGCGTGTGTGTATACACTACACACACACACACACATATATACACATACACACACACACATACACACACATATGAAATGTTCGGGGAGAGTAAAAGATATTTATGGAAAAGTTCACTTTAAAAAGATACTGAAAAGAACAATAATTAGCCAAAATAGGACATAAACAGGAAAGACCAAAACCTATAAGGTAGCTATTAAAAGTTATCAATGCCACTGAGCCCCTGCAAGTCAGAGCCACAGTTAGTTTTATTCTCCAGGTACCAAAGTGAATTTGGGAGTGATACTATATCACATTTCAAAGAAAGACAAAGGGTCATGAATTTTGAGCTTGACTAGGACCAGTAGAAATCCCAAATCCTGAAAGCCAATACCTTATTCTGATTTTACAAGTAGGGCAGCTCTGCTTAGTACCCATTAATTCTTTCTTAAACAAAGTCCATCACTTTTGGCTTCGAGTAGAGGTGAAATCCTAGAAACTGGTGATGCTTATATTTTAGTAGAAAATGCTTTTTATGTATTAAAAGACAACTCTTCATGACCACAAATTCATGAACAGAAAAATGAAAAGGGGAAGAGAACTTGACACATTACTCTTTACCGACCCCTACTGGATGACCGAGGGAAAAGAAAAGGTCAGAAATCTTACCTCCCCTCAAAGGATAGGACAGAGAACATTCGGTCTTTCATGCCATGGAAAGAAATCCTCTCAGTTCAGATGACCCCTAGCAGAACACAACCCTAAAGCACATGCAGCAATGATTTCTATTTATGGGGCTGCCGGAATGGAAATTGGGAAAGGGCCTTGTGGATCAGCCCCAAAGGTCTTGCCAGGTCCCTAGCAGCCTGTGACCTTTGACTCTATGAGGAAAAGCTTACATAAGTGCTATTGTGACCATTTCTGATAGCAGGAAACGACCTTACCTCTTTCTCTATTTTGAGCAGCTTCTTCACAGCCACCTCCTTGTCCTGTGATATCCATTTGGCTCGATAAACACTCCCGAAACTTCCTCCACCGCAGTTTTCAAAAAACTGCAAGTCATCAAATTTAATTTGCACAAAGGAGGTACCGAGAGACGACATTGCATAATGACAAAGTATTATCCTTCCACAAAATCTGCAGAGAGAAAGTAAAAGAAAAGTTGGATTACAAATATGACGAACCTTCTGAATCCCACTTTAGATAATGTGTAATGAGTCTTATGAAACTTCCAGAAAGAACCTTGATGACTCAGGAGAAAGAAAACCAAGACTATAAACAAATCAAAATGAAAACACTTACCCTGGCAGCCCGTGCAAAATTCAACAGCAACTTGCCCAGACTCTGAAACACAGCTGTCCACAAAGAAATGGCTCAGATTTCTTCCCTGACAAAACCTGTAGCAGTACTTCCTGCACATCCGCAGGAGTTCTGCCTAAAGGCTACTGTGTCACCAGGTCTCCTCTCATGAGGCCCTGACGAACGGGAAGATTGCTTTCAACAGCGAATTTGCACAGCTCTTCTGGCATCCGAGGCATGCCATCCCTCCACCCTGTGCTCACTTCACACAAAATATACATAACCTAAGCAACTGAGCATCCTATGGCACGGAGAGCCAAAACGCTGCAAGCTGAACACACGTTCAGTGTTTAGATTCCAAAAGCAAATGTTCAGCTTAGGGATGATAGAAAAGCTGGCCAAGTGTTTTCTGAAGTGGGTCCCTGGACTGTATACTATAGCAGAAACTTAATTAAAGAGTAGAAAACTTGCCCTTGATTACAATATATTAAGTCATCCAAAGAACTCTGCCAAGAATGTTTTAAAAAAATATTGTTTGTTTCCAGAGGAACAGATTTCCCCTCCCAGAGATTATTACAGTGGTTTTTTTCTGCAGTCTAAGGTGTTTTACTATTCTCCAGGTAAGTGTTCATCCTTCACACCCCATGCCAAACCACAGATTAATAAGGAAAAATGAAACAAAACACCTAAATGAGAAAACAAAGAACTAAAATTTTGAACCAACATAAAAGGCTAAAAAATGTTTGTATACATATTCTTGCCAAAATTGTAAACCAGAATCTTATAACGAGGGAGCAAAAAGACAAATTCACATGTACAATACAGTCTCCAAACAACTGGCCTGGGTTAATTATAATTGTCATAGTCATAAAAGACTTTTTTTAAAAAGTAGGGAAGCTTCTAGCATGAGGAGGAGTTAAAGAACTATGATGACTAAATGCAATAATGCATGATCACTAACTGGATTCTGGATCAAAAAAAAAGATATTATTGGGATTTTAGGGAAATTTGAATATTAACTATATATTAGATAATATTAAATTATCCATAGCAAATAATGGTATTTTGGCTTTGTATGAGGATATCTTTGTTCTTAGGAAATATACTGGGAGATGACTATCTCCCAAATAATTTAAAATGGTTCGACTCCCCCTCACCTTCAGAAAATGATACAGAAAGGAAGCAAATATAGCAAAAAATGTTAACAACTGACAAATCTAGGGGAAAGCTATATGAGCGTTTTACCACTCTTTTCATTTTTCTGTGGGGTTTGATTGTTTTCAAAATACAAAGACGAAGGTGGCAGTTTGGATCTATATAAACTGATAAATTTTCTTTATAATCATCTTGAAGCTTTTTTGGGTGATGTAAATAGCTCAGAGATCTTAATGTGCAGCTGACTAGCAGTGCCATTTTAGGAACATCAGGTCATTGAAGAATGCTGATTTCTTATGCAAAGTTAAACTCAGCTCTACTTTGGGGAGAAGGCAGGAGGGAGGACTTTATCCTCTAAAGTTTAAAAGATAGCTTATAAAAGATAGCTTACAGAGTCTACATAAAAATACAGACACAGGGTGACCATAGTATCCAAATACAGTCCATACACATATTTGAGTCAACAAGTTATCTTACTGACTTTTACTTTAATTCATATTCAGTTAATTATATATATATATATATAAAAGGTAGATACAATTTAGGAATGCACCAAAGATAGATACATAGAATACGCAAGCTAAAAACTACCATGTGCAAGATTCCTTCAGTGTTAACAGATGCTAGTTCTATATTTTTATTGATCATTTTTATTTAGATCAATGTATAAAAAATAAAATAGAACTCCCCTGCCCCGCTCCTTCCCCACTCAATTCTATCTCTAGAGGGAACTAATTTAAACTCCTTTAGCATTTTCTTCTGGTATTTACCTCCATATTTCTAAAAAGTATATTGTTTATATTGCTATTTCTTGATTGTTCCATTTTAGATATTATGTGTTAACTTTTCCCTGTGGAAGATAAGCATTTAATTCTCATATACCACCCTTTACCTTTTGCATGCAAATATGTCACACTTTCCAAATCCTCTCAGCTTCCAACTACATTGTAACATTTAGTTAAGTCAATATTCAGCACTGACAGTAGTCTAACAAAGTAAATATTATTTCCAGGAGTGCTATGTAGGATTCAATGACTTTTTTTCTTTTAGATAAAATCTTTTAGATTTTTTTTCTTTCTCTTAGAGTTATAACTTTGTTTCTCTTAATTGCTCTGTTTTTCATTTTTTTGCTGTTTGCTTAGCTTTTTATACATCTAACACTTATTAACTTCAAACTCTCCTAAGAATTGCAAAACTACTCTCAGTAAAGATATTGGGTAATTTTTGGGGGGTAGGGAGAAAGAAGGTTCTATTTTTTCTCAGAGACATCCCTCCTATATCCTTCATCTTGATTCGATCTGGCTGGAATGGTTGTTCTCTAGGCCTGATTTTGACTGGGATTTCCACATTCTAAGAATTTCCTTCACATTTTCCTCTGTGGGAATGCCTGTCCTTGGCTCTCCTTGCTTCCCTTAGTTTATTTTCTTGTTTTGGCAGTGCACATTTCCCATTAGCTATTAGCTACCTGAATACAGTACCCAGAATGTGTGTGTGTTTGTTTTTGAGATTGTGTGTGCCTTAAAATGTCTTGGTCGGTAGACTGGCTAGGTATGCCATTCTAGGTAGGAAATAATTTTCCTTATAATTTCAAAAGTATTACTTCATAATCATCTAGCTTCTAATGTGGCTGTAGAGCAGTCTGATGCTACTCTCATTACTAATCCTTTTTACATATCTCTTCCTTTTCATTCCTGGAATCCTGAAATTAATAGCATATGCTTAGGGGTGAGTCTTTTTCATTCATGGGTAGGACACTCAGTGAACTCTGTCTGTAACTCATGTCATTTAATTCTGGGACATTTTCTTACATTCTTCCTTTACCACTTGCAGCCACCTTTACTTCTTGTTTTCTCATTCCACCCCCACACACAAGGAACTACTTGGGATTCCCAGGACACACTGATCTCTCTTGTATCTCCACACTTTTGCACAGGCTTCTGCTTCTGCTTAGGAAAAGTCTTGTTGTTGTTGTTTCTAAAACAACTACTGTCCATGACCAGCTCTTTTAAGCCTCATGAGCAGAGTTAAACTCCCCTTCTGTGCCATAACACCTTTCTTTACTCGTTCATCTTTTCCCCTTGATTCCCACCATACTATAAATTTCCTAAAGGGAAAAGTCACTTCTATTTACATCTGAATCTTCAGCACCTAGTACACAGCCAGGCACACTGAACCTTCTCTACTCAAAAATATGTGTTGAATGAATGAATAAACAAATAAATGAATAAATAGTTTTAAGCTATTCTTCCATTATACCTTTTGCAGCTGGAGGAGTCCAATCAGATTAAGTAAAATCTGACATCTATAGTTTTTACAAATGCCCCCAGAGGATTGTGAAGCAAATCCTGAATCAGAAACTGCTGCCTAGGCTTCTTAGAAGACTGGAAAAGAGGACATTAGGGACCTCCAGGATTGGGCATCTTGGAGTCGAACAGAGGAGGAAAAAGAGGGGGAGGGAAAAGGGAAAGAAAACCCTTTCCAAAACAAATGTAGAGACCTGAACCAAGAAAAGATCAATATGAATAAATCTAACTTCTCTGGTGCAAAAGAGGTCCAGGGAATATAGATGAACTAAGGAAGAATCGGTCACATTTGAAATTGGCCTAAGGGTGCCAGAGGAAGGCTGGCGTCTGAGAAGCATAGATCAAATCTTCATCACTTGAGATGAAACAACTAGTCATGTTCTTCCCAGAATCACTGTTACTCATTTTGTGATACATCTTGCCATTTGGAAACTGGCTATGCATGAATGGAACCACATCATTATGTGAATGTTTTATTGAGACCATGCAAAATTATCTCACCTGATTATCACAGAGACTAACAATCCTGGGGTGTACGAGTAAAGGTTTTAACTCCAGTAAGCTGGGCAAAGCATCATGGATTTAGCTGGAAAGCCTGATTGAGATTCCTAGTGCAATCTATATGAGTATCAAACCATATATATTTATTTTTCCCCTTGAGTTTTCTCCCCTTAATTTTAAAATCATTCTTCTAATAGGTTCAACTCGCGACAAAAATGAAAAAATCTGAGTTGCTGATTAATTATACCTAGAGCATCTTGGAGGAAGACTGCTACCTGATCAAATTATGCTCTTATTTTTCGAATGTGTTCTCCAGTGAATACGGTAGAATTCTGTAAGTGTCATCTATATACATGTATTTACATAGTATACTCAATCAAATGATGTTTTCATCCTACATTAAAATAATTGCTTTCACACAAGAAAGGCAATTTTTCTCTATATAACAATTCCCACTCCTAATTTTGTAGTATTCTAACTTTTGTTTCATAAACTCTCAAAGCTGTTTTAAATATTACTAAGAATCTATCACACAGCATTGAAGGGTAAGTTAGAGCACAGGTATCACGAAATTTAAAGCCTAACAGTGCATCATAACTCTGAAAATGTTGAAAATAACTAACTTGGTGGTTGAATCCAATCATTTGAGTACTTAATAAGACAAATAAAAAATTTTTTAAATTTCCTTAAGAATTTTAACTATTAACTAAATTGCTGAAAGCATACCCTTCTATTCCAAAAAAGAGACCTTTTCCCTCAATTAAAAACAACAAAAACAAAATAAGACCAAAAAGACCCCACCAAAGTATGAACATAAAAAAAAAAAACACCTAGTTTCAGAATTTGATAGATGTGAGTTTGATCTCTGCCTCTACCGCTCAGTAACCTCGAACCAATCACTTTTTCTCAGACATGGCATTTCCAGAATCAATAAATAAAAAAATTATAAATCCTTTACATTGTTATCAAATGTCTCAAAATTGATAGTTCAAAAGTTATCAAGTTTGCACAATATTATTTGGCTTCTTTAATAAATCTTATTTCCAAATAACAGATATTTCAACAAGCAGTAGCGTGGTCCAGGGGAAAGGCCCCAGGTGGAGTGATCTAATGACAAATCTAAACTTATTAGCTGTTAAACCTTGGACAAGGCACCATGCCCCTCTGACCTCCATATTCCCAATGGCAATAACACCCACTCTACCTAGTTGATGCTATGAAAGGGCCTTGCATAATGCCTGGCGTGTAGCAAACAATGATCAATAAATTGCATTATGGCTGTCTAATTACTTTAATAAGTCTTGATATCACATGTAGCCACCTACTTCTTTAGCCCTTGTAGTTAAATATGCTTTTCTCAAGAGTTTTCCTCTCTCGTTTTCAGAATTGCTTCATATTATATCTCCATTAGTTTTGCAGAGCAATTATTATAGATAAATGTGCTATTGATCCCTAAATCCTTTTTATCTGTGTTTCTTTGTGTATTTTTTCCTCACTCTTCTGCTGCTTTTAGTTTTGGCTAGCCATTTTTGCCAGATTTACCTTATTAGTAATTAATTACAATTTTCTTTTAAATATCTTTTTTCCTAAGGAGAATATTTATTAAAAGGCAATACCTTTTTTTTTTTTTTTTTTTTTTTGCACTTTTTAGATACTTGAGTTTCTAGAACTTATTTATTCAATTATAGCACTCGCCTTGGTAGGAACCTAGATTATACAGTTTCCCTGGTGGCCACTATCTTCCTTCAGAGCTTACCTACTGCATAGTAAATGGACTCAGGAAATTGTAACCTGCTTCATTAAGTACTACAAATCATAATTTCTTAGAGAAAATTAAATCTACTTTATAAAAGGATTAACTTAACTAGAAAGTAGGCCTTTTAGTTTTTCTCTGAATTTTTCTATCTTTCAGGTTTATATGGGTATATTATTTCTGAATTCGAATACTTCCTCTTTTCCTATTCCTAATTTACACTTCCTTTTTCTCTTATTTACAAAAGTTACAAGTTAGTTTTTAATGCAATACAGCAAGAAAAACTAATTTTATCATGACCTAGATATAACTCTCCCCCCTCAAAAAAAATTTAGAAAAACGGCCTTCGACAAATTCTTTTGCCAAGCTTGCTCCCCTAGTACTTATTTATGCTTATATTATTTCAGCCTCCTTAATATAGATTAGTGAATAAACTAATAAAAATGTGCTTTATCATCATGTGTATTAAAATAATACCAGTTGGATTATGGTTCTGTAGTTTTATTATTATTATTATTATTATTATTATTATTATTATTATTTCTACAAGTTTTATCTTCAAATATGGGGAAAGCTCTGATTTGATATTCATAACACCAAGGTCAAAGATACAGAGATTCTATTTCTGAACAGGACTGCTGTTTTACTATGTTTTTGCTTTTAAATCACTTTAAAAAGATAAGATCTATATGACTAGCTAGAGAAGACCAGGTATGTGAATTGAACTAATTAGCACTGTGTCTACTATTCCTTCCTTCCTCTAAGGCTGCCACTGGAGAAAAGCAACTTATTTTGTATAGAATAGGTTGGGCGCAGTGAATAGGATCTTCAGTCACAGATATTGGAGAGAAGATGACTTTAAGAGTCTAAAAAAACTGAACAGCTATTGTTTCATTTTTTCTATGCTTTACCATTTAAGTAACATAATTCTCTAGTTAATCCAAAGGTTAAAATAAAAATGAGCTAGTTAAAGGAAACATTCTTATTTGCTCTTTAATATTTCAATTAATGCACACATACATCCATGACACGTTTTCTTGCCAAAGGCAAAGAATAGGAGGAACAAGAATGTAGAGAGTAGGGACACGTATGGCACACAATTGTGGTGTCAAATGTAGGAAAGTAGGTACAATGAGAAGCAGGCACACCCCATGACTTGGGTCACTGCAAGGGCTTCTTATGTTGAATGACTAGAGGCAGGAGGAACAGAAATTCAGAATTTGTATAAAGCAACATTGAGAAGGCACATTTCTATGGCTTGGCTAGAAGAGGAATTCACAGGTGTTTGGGAATGGGAGGTGGATGTAGGGGAGAAAGCAGTTTCCCATAAGTAAACAAAGCAGGCTCATACATCCCTAGATCCTGTGGCTACTCGGCCCTTGTTTCTATCCCTGAACCATTTTCTGTCAAAGAGAAAATATCTGACCATACTGGCTGCTAACAAATAAGTACAATTTTGGACTAACTACCTAGAATAAATGTTCTCTGAGAACGGTCACTATGAAGGTTAAAACTAGTGACCTTGATGTAAGATGAAAAGAAATAGGGATGTTAAAACTAGAGAAAACCAAAGGAAGACTCTAAATTAAGCATCACTGATCCAGAAGAAAAGCTATCTGAGGGCAAAAGTTACAGAAAATATTTCTGCTTATGAGAGTTGCCTAACAAGAAAATATGCCACCCTGTTTAGTAGTGAGCTCCCCATCACTGAGAGTGTTCAATGGGAGGTGGGCACGTAGAGTAGGAGACTTCTGCATCAGCTAGGACAGAATGAATGGCTTTTAAGACCCACTCCAACTATTTGAGTAAGTTTGACTAATTAACCTACTATAAAGTATGGATAGTCTCCCTTCTCTTCTTGGGGATACAGTCATGAACCTTACACCAAGAGCCCCTTGAGATCACACAAGTGTTAACATCAGTGATGGAAATAATGGAGATAAATGGATCATCTTCCTAAATTTCTCCTCCCAAACTGGCTGGGAAGGTGAGAGCCACATCTCAGATTTCTATTCTACAACTATCCTCTACCCTCTCCTTCACTTCCAAGGCAAAGAACTCTCTTCACCTCGAAAGCCAGAGTATAACCATAGAAAATAAAAACTCTGTGAGTGATGATCTACCCCTATTCTTTTCACAACAAAATGGAATTGCATTACCCCATGCAGTGGGCTAGGCTGCGAAGCTTAATGGTGCAGTACCATTTATCAGAATCAGGCCCACACTCCTCAAACACGGGTATTCCCATAGGTGGACTACCCAGCCCTGTGCAAAAAGGTGTATGAATAAACACGCATCCTATAGCATCGACTTGAAGATCTGGGAGAATAAATATGCTTAGTATCTATTCGTACTGATTTGTTCAATAAAATCAAACAGTACAGAAGAGAATGTAAACTTCACATGAATTTTTAAGATTAAATGCAAGATTTTTTTAAAAGTGCTTGTTTACATTGGGGTGTATTTATGGCTATATTTGCAGGTCCTGAAGGAACACATTCTTCCCCACAATGAAGCACTTTGGTAGAAAAGTTTAAAAAGCAAAGATTTACTCCATGACCTTTAGACAGCAATTCTTGCCTTGGCTCTTTGGTTTTCCTCTAGGGAAGTCCAGAGATGAGTCCAGAAAGAAGAGTGTTGGTCCCTGGAGATAAGCTGTGCTCAAAATCAGCAGTAAGAATGGTTTTGGTCTTGGTCTCTAGGTCATATTCTTCCTCTATTCATACAAATCCCAAATTCTTCAAACGTCTCATTTTTATTTTTTAATATTTAATATTTAAATATATTAATTTTCAGATTCTCCTCCAAAATATTACAAAGCTGTATATAAACACAGAGGTACGCAAAGCTGTTTTAGAAATCCTCACACTTAAAGCAAGAGAGTAGCCAGGAAAACCTCTAACCCTATACACAGGTAGGCATGATTTGGGAACAGGATAGGCTACCAAGGTCAAGCCTTAGCTGGGTATAGGTGAGACAGGAAGCTTTCTGTGTATGACTTGATGATGTTATTCTCTATTATTCACTTATGGCAGCTGAAGTTTCAGGTACTATGTCAAGCATTTCCACGTGTTATCTCATATGCTTATAAAGTAGGTGGCACTGTCCGCAATATATATGTGAGGAAACTGAGACTCAAGGTTATGAAAGTTGCTCAAACTGACTACCTAACTTATAAGTGACACGACTGGGATTCATACTCAGGCCTCACTTCAAAGTCACATCATTTCTTCTACCATATCATATGTCTTTATTCCACTGTATCATTCTTCTAATTTGCATTTTTCCCCCTTTATATAGACACTTAATACAGGAATTACTGGATTCCTTACCATCCACCTAATGTTCAATCTGAGTCTTTGATTTCCTATTAGCAACTGGGATGCTGGAGTTAAGGTGTCAAATGTGTGTCTGCTTTGTTCTCACAGAATCTTCTATTGTGTTGGGATGATTTAACTGCTATTAGGGCATAATCGATGCTGCAGCTGTCCGTAGAAAGGTCTGACACAAAAACAACCATGTATCACATTAATCTAAGCTCCAGCATTTATAGCTCTCTTTTTTTTTTAACCAAAACAGTTTTCTGGGCACAGCTGGAACTCTACTTATTTGTATGTAGTGAGGAAAGGTTAATAGTCACAAAAGTAGCCTAAATTGTTGCTGCAGTAAGACCGAAAGGTGCCTAAGCTGTTCCTATTATATTTAGACATACAAAACACCCTCCCTATCTATCTGTCCTGGGTAAAATAAAATGGAAAATAAATGATCCAAATTGATTTTTATTTCTAACAGCTGTAGATACAGATACAAGGCTATTTTATTTCAAGAAGTACTATATTACCACAAACACCCTTTTTGGTTTTAAAAAAAATCATTAATTCTCTCCCCATTTTCTCTGAATCTATCAATTTCTAAAATCAACTATTTTTCTCTTTCACTCCACACTAATAGCTTTACTCTATATTTGATTTCTTTTCATAAAACATCACTGTAATTTCTCCAGTGTTTTCTCTGATAAGTAGACTATTCTCTCCACGCCCATCATAACTCTGTTTATAATTTGGTTGCCCTGTCAAAGTCAGTTTCACTGCTTATTCCAGATAGGCACTCAGCCAATATATTGCCAATAACACTCACTCTTGTGCTAACTTAAAATACACAATGCAGTATGCCAAGTTTCCTTATTTGGCAAGAAGGTCCCTTAGTTCCCAAGATCTTTGACCATCCATTTTTAGATCCAGATCCTCGCGCTTAATATTTGGTTATTTCTCTCCATCTCTCTTCTTTCTTTCTCTCTCCCTCTCCCCCCATCTCCCTCCCTCTTTACCTGCTCCCCCTTTACCATGTCCTTGTATGTTCCCTAAAAGAATAAGAATAGATCAATCATCTATTACCTTTCCTGGACAAGAAAAAAATGTCCTTGCCATTGCATTATGGTTATTTACTCTGAAATTATTAGCACTAAAACTTTTGACTTAAAATTATCTAGTTCAAAAAAAAAAAAAAACTTCCCAAAGTTCAAAATAAGTTATAGTAGGAATTAATATTAAACAGTACACACTGCTCTAAAAGACCATTTTTCCTTATCTCATTCCTCTCTTTCCAAACAAACTAAATTCATATTCATTTACAATCTCCCAAACCTCTCACCATTGTAGCAGGAATTAAAACAAAGGCTCTACAAATGACCAAAATCATAATTAAAGTGCAGACATCACGTATTTTTTCGAAAATAAAAAAACACGGACTTTCACTGTGAAGATGGGCCTACTACAAAGCCGACAGTTAACTGTCTTAAATCACCTACTTATTTTTGTCTTTCAATGTAATGTGTTCGTAGGTTTGGATCCACTGAATCCTGGCTGTTCAATTCAACCGAGTTCGGGAAAGCAAGAAAGCTCTCCGAAAACAGCTTTAGTGTTAAAACATACTTTAACAATCATTTCAGCTCAAATATCCTCGAATAATTCTGTAAGTCGATTCTAATACACCATTATTGATAAGAAAACTACTTTCTGTAGTATCATTTGGAATGAGCCACTAAATGGTGTTGCTTTCATTACTAAAGAAACTAACAAAAATAGTAATTAAGTTCTCCATAAACAGTGCTTATGCGCATCAGAAACACTCATTTTCAGCACTCTAACAATGACTTCCCCCCACCCCCACCCCTTCTTTTTCTGGCAATTCGATGTCATCCACTTCTGTATTGAAAGTTTTCCTGCGAGGTGTCAGGAGCAAGCGAGGCGCGCCGGCGCCCTCAGCATTGCCCTCGGGGCCTGGTGCTGGTCTCGGAGCCCATGAACCCGGGGCTGACGCCACAGGGTCGGCAAAGGGGCGACCCTCGGCTCCCGCGGAAGGAAGAGGGGGTCGCTGGGGAGCGCGGGTGGGCGCGGGTTGCCCAGGTCAGGAAGCGCCGAAACCTCGCGCCCTGCCCGCGGACAAGTGGAAGTTCGTGGTTTCTCCTCGCACGCACAGACCTCCGCTGGGAAGTGGCCTGCACCCGGTCCCGGTTTGGGAGACGAGCGTGCCTCCCGAAGGCGGCCGGGTCACCCGGCGCGAGGCCGGAGCTCGGGCGCTGCCCCCGGGAGTCGCGGGCTCGGCGGGTGGGGGCTCCTCGCTCGGTGCGGGAAGCGGCGGCCCGGGAGGAGCCCCGCGCCCGCCGGAGCCGCTCCGGGCTGCGCCCCGCTCTTCCGGGCGCCGGCCCGAACTTCCCGACCGCTCGGGGCCGAGCCGAGTCGCGGCAGCCCGAAGGCTCGCCGCGCCCGCCGCCGCCCGGGCCCGGGGGCGGGGTGCCGCGCGAGGCCCCCGCGGGCCGGCCGGGCTCCCAGGCCGCGCCCAGGGCCCGGCCTCGGCCCGAGACGCCGCACGACCCGCGAGCGCGGCGGGCCTGCCTCGCACCCCGCTCCGCGGCCTCCGGCCCGTCCTTACCTGGCGCCCGGGACGGGCGCGAGCAGCAGCCGGGGGCGCCGAGGCCCCGCGCGCGCCGAGGGCAGGGACGGCGACCGGGGGTCGAGAGGACGGCGGCCCGCACGGCTCCCACGCTTCCGTCGGAGTCAGGAGTTGAACATTCCGCCTCTCTGTCCCGCGCCAATGAGGAAGACAGTCACGGCAACAGCACCACCTACCTCCGAGCGCGGAACGGCGGGGCCTCCCAGCCCGCGCCCCTCACGCCCGGCGCCCGGCCGCAGCTCAGACGCGCGGGCGAGCCGGGCGTGGGGCGGCGCTCGGGCCTCCGGGGCCTGCACCCCGAGGGGCACCATTCGCCCCCGCGCCCTGCAACTCACCCGGCAGCCGGCCGACGCCTGGGGCGGGGCTCACCGGTGGCCCCTTGCCCTATCGTGGGGGGCACGGAGAGAGGGCCGTGTCCCTTTGGGCCCGTTTGTACCTTCACATCTTTTTAACAAGTTACCACCTATCCTTGTCAACTCGGTCCTTATCAACAAACATTTCATGTGAAATAGGCGGTGGAAATACAAAGATGGGAGAGGCTGCTTTGTGCCTTGCAGGATATAATTATCTAGTTAGGAAGGAGACAGACGTGTAAAGATACTTTTGAGGAGACAGGCCGAAGACTGCCTCAGTGGAACCATCAGCAGATACTTATGGAATTTGAGGAGTCATGGTCTGCTGCCCTGGTTGGCTTTAACAGATCTGAGTTCAGATAAAGACACTAGAATCTATTCTAGCCGTGAGCAAAGGGTGGAAATAGGCATTGGAAGAAAAGTAATTGTTGCTTGAAAAGGATGGTTCTATGGAGGGAAAGTGAGCTGAGGTTGCAAAGGTATGGGCGACATTATCCAGACAGTTGAGTTTGGATTTTGGTAACACTGGGGAAATGTGGAAAGCTAGAATCGCGTCAAACAAGTCTTTGCGTTTTTATTTTAATGGTTATTGAGAGAGAGAGAGAGAGAGAGAGAGAGAGAGAGAGAGAGAGAGAGAGAGCGAGCGCGCGCGAGCGCGCAAGAGAGAGCAGTCCACGTGGTTGTAGGATGGGTTGCCAGTACCGAACTGGGAAGCAGTGTGGATGGTAAATATTGTCACTACCTGGAAATGGGATTGTGAGGAGTTGAGTTAGAGTGTACAAAATAAAATTAGAAAAGAAGGAATGGAATTGAGAGACATGTTTCAGGAAGAGGCCACAGAAGTTGGTGACCTACCAGATGTAGGAAAGAAAAAGGAAAGAGAGATGATGCCAAGATTCAGACCTGGGTGACTGGAAGAATGATGGTGTCATTGACAGAAATAGGGATACATGCAAGAGACTCTGGCTTCCTGTTGAGTTGAGGTCATGGGAGGAAAAACAAGTAGAGATGCAGCAGTTGAAACATGAAACTGAGATTCAGAAAAGAGGTCAGGAGGGAAATATAATTGTAAATCATTCATATAGTTAAAGATAGGAGGGTGGAGAGATAGGTGAATGTAGTTTAAAACAAACAAACAAAAAAAACCCCTGCTTTCTAATCTGTTACTCAGATCGATTATTGAATTTTCTTTTTGATAAGGACTGGAAATTTTAGCATTGATGGATTCTACTTTGGTAACTGAGAAATTAAGATGAAAACTGTCATGCTAAAAATTATTTTTGATGCCGGTAATCAAATAATTTTAAAAACCATCTAAACATTATAGGGCTCTTTAGCATAAACAGGCATAAGGTGACTCCAGTCGTTTTACCTCCCCTTCAAAGGCACTACATTGTGATAGAAAGGACACTAGAGTAGGGATCAGAGAATCTGCTGCTTATGAGCTGGGGTATTTTGCTAGGCAGGCCTCAGTTTTCTCTGCAAAATAAAAGGGCCCAGTTGGATGTTAGCTACAGTTTCAGCTCTAAAACTATGAATATATTGTTTTTTAATTAAGAGCACATACCTTGAGTCAGTATTTTTAGCTACATTCCCCTTCCAATGCATTTTTTTTTCTTTTATTTTCCCCCTCATAATTAGGCTAAGAGAATAACCAGTAGGAACAGTGAACACCAAAGAGGAATCTCATAAATATGCTCAAATGATAATCTGGTAGGCATTCTTTTGCCTTGTCAATTATGATGCAAGCCCCTTTAGGTCATATCTTATATTCTATTGTAGCTGTCCCTAGTTGAAGTAAATACATAATTATATGACTCTTTGGTCAATCTGCCTGTTTCCTATGACTATATTGATCACTGTAGGCCCCAGACCTAATGCTGTAGTCTAGTGCTTATTCTCAAGGCTGACTCTGCTTTTTCAAACTTTCGAATCTTTTTGAAAGCATACTGGTTAATTCGAACACATATAGGTTTACAAAGGTAAATAGCAATAGCAAAAGAGTCCTAGTCAAACCTCTCTTATCAAGCCTTTCTATTCCTTTATTTCAAATGTCTCTACACTAAAAATAGATGTACTGTCAGGAGTGGGGTGGATTGGGAGTCCTCAGCACCCACTTATACCCAAGAACACCCTCCAAAATAAACATGCAATGACAGTAAAATCGGTGTATTTGCTATACAAATTTAGCTTAAAGAAAAGAATCTCAAAAATAAATAAATATTTTTTTAAAAAAAAAAAGTCTCCTAGCTTCCCACACCCCACCCCCATTCAATTAGGTTGTTGTCCTTAAGCTCCTCTTAAATAGAAATTCTGAATCCACTTCTCTGAGCAACCAGCTATCAGTGGAACAGAGAAGTACAGAAAAATTCTATTAAGAATAGAAGGAAAGGCAACTTAAAAGGAAGAAAGCATTATGAGTATCTTTTCCTCCCCTTATAGTGATAATAGCTATGGTGAGAGCTGGTACCTAGGAGCATTTTCACTAGCCTTCTCAGTTCTACATCTTAGATTGTGAGTAGTCTGAGTCTGGATCATACCTAAGAATTAACCACCTTTTATACAATGGTTGGTGCTTTACATCTTGTACTTCTCTGAATCTCTGGGAAATTAAGGCACATAATCAAACATCTGTTAAGATATGTAGCTATTACTTTAAAATCACAAATGCAGACCAACCCATTGAGCTTAGTTTTCACATCTAACTTAAGGACCAAAGAATTCACACCAAATTTGCTTAGGTGTTGTGGGGCATGAAAGGAGTAGTTGGGCAAGAAGAGACATTGGGAACTTTTGCAAAACCTGTTCTATAAACATATACTGAAAAGCAGGTATAGTGCTAAACTTTCTGATTATAACAGTGATCTAGATGGGGTCCCTACTGTCACAGAGTTTTCAGAGTGCAATGGAGAAGCCGGAAAAGACACAAGCAATTATACTTTGAAGCGCTCTTAAAGGGGCAAAAATGGGAGGTTACATCAGAGCCCCTAAGAGTTTTGGGAGGTCATTGAAGGCTTCCAAGACAAAGAACTGCTAAGTCTCCATGAAGAGAATGAAGAGAATTTGCTAGACAAAATGGAGGTAGAGATAGTACAGTGAGAACAAGTACAAAGGCCCAAGAGCATTTAACAAGTTCAAGGAATAAATCCCTTCAATATCTGAATTTAGACATAGCCAAAAAGGAGTAATAGTCCTCCTGGTGGTAGTTAATAGTAGTAGCAGTAGCAATAATAATGATACTACTAGTAGTAGTAGTAATCGTTAATATTTACTGAGCGCTCATGTGCCATGCACTGAGCTAAGAGTTTTACACTACTTGGTCCCTTTTCATTACAAACACTCTGTTAGATGATACCAATATATAACTGTGTGTCTTCACTATCAATTCCTTTCTCCTCAATATGTTGGGAGTTTTTTGCTTGTTTCATTAACTAATATGCCTGGTCTCTGTTTTCTTCGTTTTGCTTGCCTCCAAAAAAATCTACAACTAAACTCTATAGCTCTTTTGGTCCACCTAAAGAGGAGATAGCGGAGTAATGGAATGACTAACTTCCTAGTAGCTGGTCCAAGGCCTCTCGAGAGTGGATTAACCAGTCTGTTATAATTAGAAAATCCTGATCAAATTTCAAAGTCACTTTTCCATTTACACTTTTTTCATATTCTTCCTCAAGCTGAAATTTTTCCAAGTATTTTTATAAATTTTATTTGCTTTTTTTGTTGTTGTTGTTGCTGCCACTATTGGCTTTTCCCTAACTTTTTAAGGTTCATTTGTTAAGCCTCTGTCTGCACTGTTGTTTGTAACACCTTCCAATTTAGTATCATCTACAAATTTCATTAACATGCTATTTACTCCCTCTTCCAGATCATTAATAAATGCTATTTCTTATGTATTAAATTTTGCGGTCGAATAGATTTAATTTGCTGTTGTAATTTCAATGCATGTTTTCTAAAGATACAATGCAGTTAAGAATGGTCTTAACATAGGCTTAAATCCATACCCAGTTTATAGTTATTTTACTATTATGCAATCCATTTGTGTTCTCTAATCAGCACTGTTGTGAGCTCCATTGAAGCAATAATCTATTGATTTTCTCTTCCCTCTTTTTCAATACAGTCATCATCTTGGCTTTAAATGCACAGCAATAGCAGAGTTAGAACTATTGTTGTACTCTAATCCATAGCTATTTATAAAAGGAAATTAAGTCTTTTTTCTCAGTGGATATTCTTCCACTGATGTAAGACATATTTACATTACAAAATATTTTAAAACCATAATATTTGATTTTCCTATGCCTGGTCTCAATGTTCCAAACAGAAATAGATTTTAGATCTTTTTTAAAGCGAGTAAATGTAATATATACATATATATTTTTAATATATATGAGGAGTATATATTTTTTTTCTAATCTGCTCACTGACTCCCTGACTCCTAGCGAATCTGAGGTGACTTTGTTTTTTGTGGTAGATTTACACATGCCCCCTTCAAATCAGAGAATGAGATTCATTAAGCCTTTGCTTCATTTTATGTCACACATCATCCTACTTATTAGGCCTCTATGGTGCCAGTTTTCATTTTCAATGAGATGAGGCTTCTTACGTGCCACTTATTTCAGTACTTATGTTTGCATGTTGCAATTTTGAATCATTATGCATGAGATTAATCTTCATGTTTCTACGTAATATTTCCAGGAACTATTTTTTTCCCCTCATTATCAATAATCCTCTCTCCATTTTTCCCCCGTAGTGTTAACTGAGTATAAGCCCTTCATAATCTTTTCTATATTGAGAAATATATTTAGCATCTATAACTCAGTTTCCCCATCTGTGAGTTATCTATCCCCTTATAACTTACCTATCCAACTCAGAGGGTTGTTGTCAAGTTCAAATGAGATAATGAATGCAAAAGTGTCTTATAAGTGATATAAAAGCAAATAAAAGGTATTGTTTTTATTGAAACATAATAAAGGCAAATAGAAGATATTGTTTTCACTGAGAAATAAAACCTGTATTTCTAGAAGATTTTTCTTGTCGAACTTGCAACAAATGTCCATTTTTAAGATGAAAAGCCATTTCATTATTGGCTTTCAATGTAACTGAGTACTAAATCTAAGATTTAAAAAGAAAAATATCTGCATTTTCAAATTTCCCTAACAGACATACATACAATTTTATATTCCAGGTTCATAAATAACTCTACAGTGGACCTCTGAGTTAAAAAAACAAGAGATCAAAAAAGCCAAGTAAAATTTGTTTTCCTGTGGCAAACTCATTTCATTTCTTTTTCCTACTTTTGAAGTCTTACAGACTTGAACTTTGACCAAAAACATTAATTGAGTTATTTGTTAATTTAATTTTCCATTCAGACCAATTAGGCTTATGTAAATTTTTGGAGATTCTATGAGAGTTGATTCTTGAGAAAGATATTTTACTAGTTTCTCCTCTCACTAATTCATCCTTCAACACGTTCTATTTTTTTCATTACTAATCATATTTAATTATAAACCTCCATATCATTCCCTCCACTTTCATCTTTTTTTTTTAGAAATGGTCTTAATCTCCAATAAGGATATAGTGTGATTATTTTCCCTGAAGGGAGTGAAAAAACAAACACTTGTAGGTACATGAGAGGAAGTATTTCAATGGAAGGGATGTACCATCAGAATGATATACACATAAGTACATGGTAGAAAGCTTTCGTGGACTAAATTGTGTACCCCTAAAATTCATTGACTATAACCCACAGTGTCACTGTATTGGGAAGTAGGGCTTTTAGGAGGTAATTAAGATTAAATGAGGTCATAAGGGAAGAATCTTACTCCTGTAGTATTGGTAGCCGTCTAAGAAGAGGATGAGGAACATTCTCTCTCTGTCTCTCTCCACTTATGAGTACTGAGGAAAGGCCATGTGAGGATATAGCAAGAAGGCAGCAGTCTGCAGGCTGAGAAGAGGACCTTCGTCAGAACCTGATCATACCGGCACACTGATCTCAGACTTCCAGTTTCCTGAACTGTGAGAAAATAAGTTTCTGTTATTTAAGCTGCCTAGTGTATGGTATTTTGTTACGGCAATTCAAGATGACCAATACAGAAGGACTTTAAAAGAAGAAATGTTCTGTCAGAGAGCAGAGATAATTATCTAGTATGTTCACATAATTGTGAACCCCTGCCTTCATATACATATACATACAAACACATTTTTGCTCAATTACTTAAATATCTTTATCAAAATTCTTCCACCAGATAGCAGGAAAAAGTAAAAGAGTTGAAATAACTAGATAATTGTCTTATTGTTTCACTTCATTAATATAAAGCACACCATACCAAATTTTTGTGGCAAACATTTCAAAATAAGTATAAGTCAGATATGCACAATCCTTCTTTGTTATTTTAGTTGAATAATTGGACTCCAACCTTACTTAGTCAACCTTGGCCTGTCTAGACAACCAGTTTATCCGGATCATTTGCATAAGCCTCTCTAACGAGTTTCAGTTTGTTAGATTACACAGCATGATATCTACAACTCATACTCCCAGCCTCTGGAGGAAGTTGCATTAGAGATACCTCCTGTATATCTTTCAGGTTATTTCTGGTCCTGAAGGATCTGGATGCAACAAGTTTTAGTGTTGACATCCTGTGATAGCATGAAGCTCGCAGGTATTCTTTAAGTTCCAGACCAGGTTTTAGTAGTCTTATCTCTCAGTGTGTATGTAGATGGCAACCAAATTCAAGTTCTCACCTTTTCCCAGACTCTTAGGCATCAAGATAGAACTTGAATGGCCTTATCACATGAGAACTTGAAACTTGATGGATTTCTTGAGACAAATGTTAATGAAGACTTTAAGATGTCTAAAACTCAAAAGGTTAGGCTCTCAATTCAATGCAGCATAGAGGCTAAGAACATGGGCTTTGGATTAAGAGCTGGACTGAGGTCTACTTCTTATGAGCTATGTGACCTTGGGTATTTTACTTAGCTGGATCCTCAGTTTCTTCATCGTTAAAATGGACATCATAACAATTTTTATTTGGATTAAATAAGTTAATACATGTACAGTGTTTAAAACAGGATCTGACTCAGAGTTAGTGTTCATTAGTGCTACATATTATTGGTTATGTTTCATATGCTAAATATTTGCTATTATGATTATTATTCAGTTACCTGAATTATTTGTTTCCTCTGGAGTCAGCTTTTCTTGTTTCCCTTTATTTTTCCCTTTTATGGTACTAGATTTTTAAGACATTTCTTTAAAATGTTTTAAATGGTGATCATTAGTTATTCTTTATATTTAAGGATGAAGAATAATGCTGACTGTTTTAGGAGGCTGGCATGAATCTTCTCTGTCATTGTGAAGTAAATTTTTCTTCTATAGGACATTTCCCCCGAATAGGACTCAGTGGGAACCTTGAGTATGTGAGTAACAAGCTGAACCTTGAGGGTACAGTTAGTTTAGACACATATTTTCATGGTTGACTCAGCCAGCACATTAGAATTAGTTCTCTCAGGCCTTGGACTTTTTCTTTCTCATTTTGGGAAGTTAACCCATAATGGCTAATGAAAAAATGTGAGATAGTGCTGGACGAGAATAAAAAGTCCCCTCACTGGATAGTTAATTGAAAGGTTTACTACAACTCGAGAGGCCAGTTACCAAGAAGGTAAAGGCCAGGGAAAATTAGAAATTGGAAGAAGTCCTTTGATATTATGAAGGACATTAAAAATATCACTGTAGATTCTGAGGATTTGTCAAAAATAACAAGGAAAAAACTGTCTCCTAAGCTTAATATATCTCAGGAGATTTTAAGAGAAAGGGAGATTGATATCAGTATGTATTCTGGGAATTTATCTCCACATGGAAAGGTGAAGACTTTGTTAGGCTCCTATTTCCAAAAATGCATCCTCATGGTAAAAATGTGCTAAGGCACAGCAGAAATGGGGAAGGCTTCGAAGTGTCAGTCTATCCTTCTTTCTTTTTTCACTGGCCTCTGAAACAAAACATAAGAGGAGAGAGATTTTCTTTCCCTGTTATGAATTATGTCTCCACCCTTAGCAGACAGAACTATCTATCTATAGCGAGTCCTGGTTTTAAATAAGACTATTTTTCCTATTTTGTGTGATAACATTTTTTTTTTTTTTGGTCATTTATACTACTTTTCTAGAGAGAATGACCCTGGTAAGAGGAGGGTCGTCTGTTTGCTCAGAACAAACGATATCTTCATCCTCAGGCAGAGTGGAGATTTTCAAGTTTGGAGCTAGAGCTATAAGAAAATTAAGTTGATTTGCAAAAAAAGGAAACCTGACTTAGGGTCCCCAAGGATGATCTGCAAATGAGTGATTGGGGAGAACTGAAAGTAGAAAGAGGAGACCTTACAATTGACAGCAAAGAAGAGAGATTTGGAATACTTGGTATGTGCAATGAGGATTTTTAAGAAAAGAGGCACTGTGGGGTTCTGTAATAAAACCCCTTCTCTATCTTTTCTACAAAATAGTCAGTAAATCTGCATAGTTTAATAATGTTTTGATTTTAGTGAAGCTATTTTTTAATGAAATATGTTACAAAGAATAATATGAAAACAATCATTAGGTTTAAGAGACCAAGCATTTCAAATAAAATGAACGAGAGTGAATTCTTTGTGATGAATGCAGAGAAATGTTATATCCTATGTAAATAAAGGCTTCCTATGGCATATATAGAATATATGGGACATTTTTAAAAAGACATACACACACACACACATATATTTCTATTTTAAAGACAAAAGTTTAGAGAAAATAACCCCGAATCTCTTGCCTAAACTTAACAATATTTTGGCAAAATTAACCTAATGCTTAGGTTCCTGAACTTTTTAAAGTTATTTTAGTTTGTGGCATCAACAGCTTGAATAATCATTGCTCTTGGAGACAAAAAGAAAGGCAGACAGTATAGCCTCCAAGTTAACAACATGTTTTTTGGAAGGAGATAAACTTGGTTTGAAACCCCAACTTTGCCGTAATCAAGCATGTTACCCTGAGTAAGATAATTTCTCTAGTTGTTTCCTCATCGTAGACAGTGAGACTGTTCATCTCTCAGGCATTTAGAATAAATACTGTGTATATATATATCTGGCACATGATAGGTGTTCAATAAATGAAAGGTGAACTAACTGTTCAATAAATGGCAGGTAAACTGACAGGCAAAAAGCATTGATGAGTGAACCAATTCAACCAAGAAAATTTGCTTCCAAAGTCAACATTTAAAGCAATATTTAAAATTTTGAATTCCTTAGTGACCTTGCTTTTCTTCTCATTTTAAATAGAAGTACAGAATTTCCTCTTTTTTCCCCTGGCAGTAATCTTCAGTACTCAAAAGATTTCCATGCCCTGTGTTACAACTTCATTCAGTTGCTCCAAAGATGTTTTTTTCTAATGCATAAGTGAACTCTGCACATTAAGCCTGTAATACAACCGCATGTCTCACTTGTTCCCATAATCCCTACACCTGCAACTGTTTCAATGTTGACTTAATGTTATTCATTTGCTTGTGTTATTATTGAAAATGAATTCTTAATTAAAATGGCTCAGCATCACCTGGCTCACCTAGAGTGCCACAGGCAATAATCCTAAATTTAATGTACACTTGGCTCATACCTTCAATTTAATTTCTGAAGCCAGAAATATAAATGGATTTTACAATGGCCTGTGAGTATCAGGTGAGAGAAGATTAGAACTAGTAATGAAGAGCTACTTTCTTAGGAGAAATCTCATAACAGCGCATAAGTGTTTCTAGGCTATATGGACTGAGCGTGTAAATGAATACCCAGGGCAAGTGAAAATCTAACTTCTAGTGTGAGCTATATATGTAGGACTTATGTTACTCTTTGGTTTAGTTTCTGATCTACCCTTTCATATATGAACATGTTATCTCTTGGTAAAAAACACAAGTCTTTTATTCTATTTTCACCTCTTTCCTCTTTCGTTCAGTAATTTGGAATGCTTTCTACTTAACTATAAACAATTTTTAAAACTTTTTTAAAAAAATAAATTTATTTATTTAAATTAATTTCAAGTATACAGTATATTGGTTAGACATCTATAATGCTCATAAAATGATACCCTCAATTGCTCCTTCCCTCCCTTGGCCCTCCACTTAGCCATCATATTGATGCTAAGTACGTTCCCTCTTCCATGCTCCCAATGCCCAACTATCAACTACTAATTTGTACTTTAACCCTTAACCAATTCTTCCAGCCTCTCAATCCTCCTCCCCTCTGTCTGTCACCAAATTGTCCACTATTTTTGTGAGTCTGTTTTTGATTAGTTTCTTCTTTTTGTTCCTTAGATACCGTATATAAGTGGAATTCATATGGTATCTATCTTTCTCTGTCTCACTTATTTCACTCAGCATAATAACCTCTAGGTCCATCCATCTTATTGCAAATGGTAGGATTTCATTTTTTTAATGGCTGAGTAACATTCCATTGTATACATGAACCATAATTTCTTTATCCAATCGTCTGTTGATGGGCATTTAGGTTGCTTCCATATCTTGGCTATTATAAATTGTGCTGCCATGAATATTGGAGTGCATAGATCTTTATGAATTATCTATAAATAAATTTTAAGTTGGTTCTATACAAGATTTTGGTATCCTGTTTCAATTACTGCAGCAAAATCTGTGAAATTGGTGTAAGTTTGGGGTACAAAAGGTGAAAGTAAAGGACAGGTCTCTTGAACTACTTCTCCATCCCAAGTCAATTTCAATGACTTGAAGCCCCCATGTAAGTCTCTTTCTTTTCCATACTTTCATAATTAGTTTGGCTGGAAACTCTCAGGTGTCCTCAAATGTCCTAGAGTATTCTTTACTGTGGCCTCTCATTATATAAGAGAGGCAGGAAAAATACTAATTTTTCTTGATTGCCAAGCACTTGGTATGCTAGGCACGTTATGTACCTTAACTAATTGAATCCTCACACAGTCTTTGGGAGGGAGCTATTGTAATTCCCATTAGCAGATCTGGAAATGGAAGCTCAGAGGTGAACTACATTGGCCAGTGTTCATTCACAGCTGAGGGCTACTGCACACAGTGGTGCAGGCTATGCACCATCCTGTGCATGCGCGCGTGCGTGCGCGCGCACACACACGATACCTGGTTGAGGGGGAGCTCTCTGATGGGCGCAGTTGCTGCTGGAAAGAAGGATTGCCTTTTTTCCCAATACACGTGAAGATGCCAAATAGAGAGAGGTGGCTCTGATTAAGTCATACCTAGATCTGTCTGATTCTAAAGCCCATTATCTTTCTGCTATTCCATGTTTCCCCAAACCAGCAGTGTACCTTCCAGCCACTCACATTTTGTGCTATCATCACTCTGATAGACTGTTGCAAAAATGACAGCAATTTTACTTTCCTTGTATCCACGATCTTAGTCATGTGAATTTTAAGCTCTTCACGGCAAGAGACAATTATTTCTGCACTCCTTGAATCTTGGCTGGCCTCTTGACTCACTTTGGCCAGCAGAATGCTGCAAAAAGTGGTGGTGCACCTTTTCTGAGCCTGGGACTCAAGAGCTCTTGCTTATCCACTTGCTCCCTGGGAACCCTTATCAGCCCACAAAGTAGATAAGCCCAAGCTCACCTGCTGGAGGATAAGAGATGACGTGGAGGAAAGATGAACCCTTCTATCTGAGGCCAGCTAATATTAGCTGACTGCAGATGCATGACAGAGCCCAACCCTGATCCACAAAGCCTGACCCAGATTGGCCTCACTGCCCAATTGACCTGCAGAGTCATTGTTATTGTTTTACAGCACTGATTTGGGTGTGGTTTGTTACACAGTGTGATGGTTAATTTTCTGTGTTAACTTAGAAGGTGGTTTTGGATTGAGATTGACATTTAAACTGATGAACTTTGAGTAAGCAGATTGCTCTCCAAATTGGGTGGGCCTCATCCAATCAGTTGAAGACCTGATTAGAACAAAGAGACTGACCTCCTCAGGCAGGAGGAGATTCTCAAGCAGACTGATTTGGATTTCATTCACACCATCAGCTCTCCTGTATCTTCCACCTGCTGGCCCACACTGTAGATTTTGGACTCTTTAGCCTCCATAATTATGCGAGCCAATTCCTCATAAGAAATCATATATATATATTGGTGGTGTTTCTCTGGAGAAGCCTAATACATACAACCTATATATGTACTAATATACACTTGCTGATATGGTTTCTTACCATGGAACCATCTCTTTCTTCGTCCTTCTCAAGCTGCTACATCTTGGCTGATATAGAACCTGTCTACCCTCTCAGAGCTGCTGTGTCCTCTCACCCTGAGCCCTTCTTCCTACCACCCTTTCCCTCTGCCTTAAATGTTAAGAGTTCTTTTGGAACCATTAATTCTACTCCATTCCTGTCAGGTCTCTATTGTTATTACACTATAGGGTCTTTCAATTTACTTTTATTCTCAGGTGCTGGAAAAACCTATTTAGAAAAAATTTATGCTGACTTCTGTTCCAATTATTCTCTTGTCTTGGTCCTCCTATTGTAGAATTCCACTCTTCTCAACTATCTGTACTAGAAAGTGCCTGAACCCTCCCTGCAGGTGCTGAGGGAAGGAAATTATTGCAGAATTGGGCAGCTCTCATGCACGCCCTTGCCTTAGCCTCTCTCTCTTCCCCAAATCTGGAGGTGCTCCCATGTCAGCACACACAAGATCACACACAATGCCTTGTGTTCACTTCCCTTTATAGCGGGGCTTTGGCCTGATGTTTCCAAATTTAAACTGCCCAAGAACAAAGATCCTGGCTTCCTGTTGCATCATCCTTGACCTTCCCTAGCTGCCAGACTAGCACGTGCAAAAGAGCCAAACCAAGACAGTCATTTTTCCCATTCCCACGCCCTTATTCTCTTGGGGTTTATAGTAAGTAACATTTCCTCCAGTCCTCTCATCCTCAAGTGTTGGGCAACAGGCAATAGTAGTTTGATACATTAACCAACAGAGCAGCAAGGATAGAGACCAAGGTTCTGGATCTGTGACTGCCTCGTGACCATCATGGCTTAAAGGATAATACAGCTTCAAATAGAGGTTTCTTGCTCTATGTCATGCTTGGACATCCACATACTGAGCCCTGGGTCCCTTAGCCGCTGCTTTTCCCAGCAGCTGTCCAATATACTAGCACCTTCAGTAATAGATAAACATGGGCCATGTCAAACGTAGCTCATTAAATGGTACAGTAACTGTGGAAGACAGTCTGACAGTACCTCCAAAACATAGAACTACCATACAATTCAGCAATTCCACTTTTAGGTGTATATCAAAGAATTAAAAAAGTTGGAACACGAATAGGTATTTGTAGGTCCATGTTCATAGCAGCATTATTCACAATGCCAAAAGTGGAAATAAATCAAATAATGAATGAATAGGTAAACAAAATGTAGCATATACATGTAATGCAATATTTTTCAGTCTTAAAAAAGAAAGGCATTCCGATATGTGCTACAACATGGATAAGCCTTGAAAACATTATGCTAAGTGAAACAAAGGGTCAAATATTGTATGATTCCATTTATCTGAGGTAATCTCTAAATTTATAGAGACAGAAAGTGGAATTGTGGTTACCAGGATAGTTTTAGTTTGGAAAGATGAAAAAGTTTGGAGATGGATAGTGGTGATGGTTGCACAACAATGTGAATGTACCTCAAGCCACTGAAGTACACACTCAAAAAAGGGTTAAGTAGTAAATTTTATGTATATTTTACCACAACAAAAAATTAAAAAGTGGCCCAGTGTGGGCCAAGTTAGGAGGAGGGATGGTGTTTGACTCTATGCGAATATCTGTGACTACCACTTTTAGTATTTTAATATGATTTTTAATATTTGTCATTATCCACAATTTTCTTGGCCCAAATTTTAAGCCTGCATAATAAAATAATTACGGAATTAGGGATGCCACCATGAGTCATCTGCCGTGAGGTAACATAAAGCAGTGGCCTTCACAGGGATGTAATGCATAGGGAATAGAGTCAGTAATATAATAACTATTCAGTGACAGATGGTTACTAGACTTACTGTGGTGATCGCTTTATAACTTATATAAATATTGAATCACTACATTCTACACCAGAAACTAATATAATATCGTATGTTAACTATAATTAAAAATAAAAATTTAAAAATGCACCATTTAAAACAACTAAGCAAAACCCAACAAACGAAAATAAAGCACTGACCTTGCCCTCTAAGGGCTACCATTAGAAATGCAACCCCCTGGCTCAAGCATTTCAATGGCTTCCATTACTCTTGGGTAAAAGAGGAAGCTTCTTAAAAAGTCCTGCAAGGCCTTGCACTCTGTGAGCCCACCCTAGGTCTCCCGCAGTTCTTGGAGCATGTTCACCCCATTCTTTCTGCTCTGCCATGGTGAGCTTTCCATCCTTCACACTGTCAAGGTTATTTCCTGCTTAAAACATATTCTTCTCTTACTGCTTAGTTAGCATTTTCCTCTTGAGAGTTCAGGGGAACTATCATTTCCACAGGAAACCTTTCTTCATCTCAGATCAGGTTAAATCCCCTTATTACATGTTCTTACAACACCATAACCTTCCTTGGACATGCTCTTATATTTGTTTGGTTATTTGATTGGTCTCTGTCTCTCCCACTGGATGATAAGCTCTCGGAGTACAGGGACACTCCAGTTTTTCTCACCATTGAACCCTGAGCTCATAAAGGGCCTGGCACTCAGTAAGCTTCTCAACCATTATTTGCTAATGAATGAATGAATAGAAAGATAATAAACAATAATTAAGTTAAAAGTTCTTCTTTAGTTTATAGGTCAGAGATGCTGTGATGGGCTCATCTAAACCACTCTCTTCTCAATGTAGGCCAAATAGAGAAAATTAAGATTATTCTGAAGCAGGAAATGTAATACATTTTAGATTGACAGTAAAAAAAAAAAAAAAAAAAAAAAAAAAAAAAAAAAAGCTATTCAAGGTAGGGGCTCATTTTTACCACCCTGTATATTCTATGCTGATTAAAAAAAATTATAAGCACAATTTGAAACCAGAATGACACTTCTTTTAATTTTCTCACACTGTTAATCATTGATCTGCATTCATATTTCAGAGGAAATGCCATTGAATTCAGGAGAAACTATTTAACCTGCATGGTATTCAAAAATTGCTGGAAAAGCTTAGCTCCTGTACTTTGTACCAGTGACCTTGCTAAGCAGGTATGTTAAACACTTAAATGTATAATTTTCTACAGGCGCTTTTGGTAAAAACATTCTTTCTTCTTTTTCACGTCTTTCAGCGAACCTCATTATCCTTCTTGTGACCCTGTAGGCATCTCATTTTCTTTTGGCTTGTTTGCAAGTTTGAAAATATTAACTGCGGCTCCTGCTTCAGGAAAGGTTGCTTGGCTACTACTCTTCATTTTTAGAGTGTGAATTCTTTTACTTTGCCATTGCTACCTTGAATAATGGATTTTAATGAATTTTCAAAGAAGCCAGACATAATTAAAAATCTCCTACTTTTATTAAGTACAGCAATAGTTATTCTCATTTGGAAGACCGAGGGGAATATATATGGGAGAATATGTATTAATTTTGAATAATGTAGAAACTAAATTAAAATAAGGTCATAAGATGTCAGTCACTATGGAACTGGAAGAAAGGAGCTGTCAGGCACAGGACACCAGTGTTTAAGTAAGGTAGGAGTAGAGTGAGACAAGAGCAGGGATGCCCAAGGGATAGGCTTTCAGCTTCATTTGTCATCTTTAAGAAAGATCTAGAAAAGGGAATATATGTAAATGAAAACTTTAAAGTTGTTATTGAGGTCTATGAGGTAAGGAAATGCTGGACAATAATGATTTCAAGAAAATTTATTCAGTGAGCTTTTTTTCTCTAGTAAATTCCAAGTATTGTGCTGTGCTCAAGTAGGAGGCATAACACTGCATGAAACAAAATCCCTGCTCCAGAGGACCTCAAACTATTATGTGAGTGACACAGAAAGGCATTTACCTGCTTCAGTATTTCTAGGTGGGCTTGACTGTGGGATATGTAGAGCCAGAGGGAAGACAGAGTAATCAGGGGGTCGTCACATAAACTATATAAATGTCTAACCAATGTACTGTATACTTGAAACTAATCATAAAATAAAAATAAAATAAAATAAAATAAAAAGATTAGAGCAGGACTTCTCAGAGCTTATAATACATTCATGAGTACTAGGACTTGTTTCTAAACTTTAAGGTTGGGGGTAAACTACACAGTAATTTCCAGATTTATTTGAAGATACCATCTTGGTTATGTTTTTTGCTTTGCAGTTGTGTGTCTATTTTTGGACGAACAGTGTGCGAACTTGTGAGACTTGTATAGTTTGAAACACACTTTGGATAATGCTGACATTAAAGAATACAGATGTCTGGAATTTAAAAAATTTTGGAAATCTTTTTATCATATATTTACTAGGTGCTTAAATCACTGAGAAATGGTATGAGGCCCCCTATCAGGCAGCAATTAATAGCAACAATATTCCTAATAGCCAAAATGTGGAAACAACCCAAGTATCCATCAACTGATAAGTTGACAAAAATATGTGGTCTATCCATATAATAGAATATTATTCAGCAATAAAAAGTGATGAAGTACTTATACATGCTATAATTTGTGTGACTCTTGAAAACCTTATGCAAAGATAGAAAAGGCCACATATTATATTTCCAAAATAGGTCAATCCATAAAGACGGAAAGTAGATTAGTGGTTTCCAGGGGCTGGAAGGAGAGGAGAATGAGGAGTGACTGCTATGGGTACAGGGTGTCTTTTAGAGACGAGGAAGACATTCTGGAATTAGAATGTGCTGATGGTTGTACCACCTGTGAATATACTAAAAACTACTGAATTGTATGCTTTAAAAGGGTGACTTTCACAGTATACGAATTTTATCTCAATCAAAAAAAAAATACAGGATCCCACCATATCAAATAGTTATCCCTCTCATATCATAGGAATTGAAAACACAACCATTTCTTGTCACCAATTATATTTAATGAAGATAACTAGCTGTTATTTACAGAAGATATATATACATACAATTCCTGCACAGTAAATGTAGCCTAATTGTGAAAACAGGGAAAAATGTACTCCAAAATTACATACTAAATAAAATAAATAAAAAGTAATTATTTGGCACAATATCTATTATATAGCAAATAAATAACTCTATACCATCATTGAATGAACTATTTACAATCTATTTGAAAGTGCAAAACAATTGTTGAAAATTAAGATTTTATAATAACATTTAAATCCAGAAAATATGTTTTTTTGATCAGTAACAATAATTAGCCAATAGTAAAGTTTTTTTAATGCCCAGGAAAATACTTTAATTTTGAAAAATGTTTTGTGCATATTGTGCTCTTCTGAAATGTTATTTTTTTAAATCTTAACGCTGGCAATTTTAAGAAACTTGGAGTTTCCTAGTGGAATTCTTATGTATGTGATCCTGATTTGTAAATTTTAAAAAAGTTACATTGTAAACAAATATTCTACGTATCATTCAGAAATTACAGACTGGTCCTCTCTAAATTATATAAATAGCCATAATGTTTTATAGTAATATGGTCAGGTTTAATTCCTTCAGAGGTAAGACTATGAAGATGGGAGAATATGACCAATAATTTGGGCTTATATGAATTCCTCAACACTTTCCAAATACCCCATGCTCCAAATTAAGATATTGAGTTAAAAATAATGAAACTATGTGACCACTGATGTATCCAAATAAATTCCATTGGTAGCAGATCTCATCCTGTAAACATTCTCAGAAAAAAATGTCAGGGGCTCGATATTTCTCTTGACAATGGTGTTTCTACCAAACTCTTCATGTGGGTCTCATTTTATGTTTCGACAAAGAAGATGGCAAAATGGGAAATGAAATCAGGTGACTACAAACTGAGGATTCGTAAGCTAGAGAGTGCAACCTCTATGCAAATTGAATAATTTCTTCTCTTGTCATGAAGCTGGTAAGCTGAATGCAGCCCTGAGATGTCTCAGGATGTGTTTTTGCTTGCTCTGTAGAATCCTCTAGTGACAATACAGTCAGTAGTAACATAAATGCCATTTTTGAAAGACTGTGGACTGGAGGCAAACCATTGTTCTGGGGACTTTAAATGTCTATGGTCGACGAGGCTCTAATCTATGTGACATCTGTGATAAAGTTCTCTGGTTGTCAATCACATTTAATTGCCGAACGTAACTTCGGACATCCTGATGGTTCTTATTAGCTTGAGCTGCGTCAAGATCTGTTGGAAAAGAGCAGAATTGGCATTGCGCAATACATACGTATAAGATACAGCTTTATTTTCTCCCACTACTTATTACATTTATCATGGATTTTTAGGTTCCATTAAGACCTTTCAACAACATCATATTCATTGAAATGTTTCCACTTGGATGGTCCATCTCCTCCATCCCATCCTTTTCTTCTCTGGAATTACCTATTTTGATCATTTTCCTTTGCATCGCATGTTGTAAAAAAAAAAAAAAAAAAAAAGGTGCTTGGTAATACATTAAAATTGTTTCCCCTTGCCATCTCACCTGTGTCTCAAACTCTGTTCTCTGCCCTCTCTGATCTGAATAAGTAATAAGGACAAAAGACCATTTCCATTAGCTCCTAACAAAAGCACTTAAAACCTGGGCTGAACTGAAGCAAGGCAGTGAGATTAGTAAGTCTGATGCCCCTCATTATTTGCATTCAATACAGAGCATTACTGCATGGATTGTGTGTTCTTAGAGACGGTCCATGCTCAGGGAAAAAACCCAACTCATGAAATGAAATCATGATTTTTGCTGAACCTTTGATTCTCTGATACTGCTTGTTCTGAAATCCCAGTTACTATTCACTCCCCTAAGCATGTGAGCAATGGAGCTAGCTATCTGAATTGACCGATTTCCCTAAAACCAGGCTGAAAGAAGAATCAAATGCCCCCAGGCCTAATGCAGAGAATAAACATGAATAAGGAAGGCCAATTTGACAGTGATAAACTGGAAAGACAGGTCACTTCGGCAGTGACCACTCTTCCTATGCGTGCTGCTGCCATGTGGAAATCAGCTCCCCACGTTGCCAGATAGTCTTATTTTTCTAGAGAAATGAGAAATCTGAATTTCTTTGCTGGGAATTCTCCCAATTTTAAAATGGCGACATCATATTAAAATAAAAACTTAAAAAATGCTCAGTTTAGACCCAACACCTCTGTCATGATCCTTTGGCCCCCTCTGCCCTGGGGACCACCAGTGTAGGGGTCTTGTCTAGTAGGACACAGGTTGTGGCCAAGCCAGAGTCTGGATCCTGGACCAGTGTCCTTTCTGCCATAGCACACAGCCTTCTGCACTTCATATGCTCTTCTTAGATTCACATACCACTCCCAAAGACAATCAGAATGCCATCTGCCTAAGGGCTGAAGGGGAGAGTCGCAGGTCTGAACACAGAAAAGGAGAGAGAAAATACAAGGGCCCCTACTCGCTCTAAGAAGAAACTCATCAGTATAATTATCACATATAAATAATACCGCAGTGTTTAATTTCCTTGCTTCTCACTGGCAGTGTACTCTACATGTACAATATACTGTAATTACATTGTAGATATCCCCACAATGTTTATGAATCTATTCCTATAGCTTTATCTATAGATTGTTGACTTCAAAGCTGAGCAGCTGTTGTTTACCAGTAGTTACTGTTAACTTCAACAAATGCAGTGGATTTTATATATAATTCTCCCCCCCCACCCCCGCTGCCCTCACCCCAAGCTCTAGGAGAAGATGAAGGCAAATGTGGATTTATTTCCAAAGAGGCTTATAGAATAAAACACATTCTATCATGGTGCTTCTTTGGTTCTTGGACTTCACTGGAAACCTTCTTAAGGCTACGAACCCTCTCCGGCACATAAAGTTTTGCATTTCATTTCAGGAATTTCCTGAACTCCCTGAAGGACCATGGATTCTAGATTACAAACCCTTTTTTGCAGACTGGCACCACTTACATATTCTCATATTCACTTGCATAACTGCTTTATGACCATGCTTTTATATATATAGTAAATTACTAGATGAAGAGATATGGGATTCTTTCATTCTAGCAGAATCCACATAGTAATAGTTGATGATGTCCAAGACTATTCTTACTTTGGAAGGATGAGAGGATACAATTATTTAAATCAATTTTTTAAAGGTCTACTTGCTCTCCAAGTCAAGACTATTTTTCCAGATTCTTTCCACTATACATTAAAAAAATAAATATTCAGCAATCCTGGCATCCAGTGTTAGCAAACCTTCATTTTTGGCCAGGATTGTGCTGAGAAGAGCAAAGATAGCTCTCAATAAAAAAAAAAAAAAAAAACTTTTTAGTGTCTTAGCAATAGGTTTATTGAAAGTGATGATACTGGTAGCCTCATGACATAAACAGTCATGTTTACATCAAATTATCTTGTTGACTTAATGAGCCAGACTTCACAGGGACCACCTTCTCATTGCCAGATCAGCTTGAGGAAACCAAAGCCCCACCCTCCACTCAAAGTCCCAGCCCAGAGGAGACAGTAGCACTGGTTTGGCATGCTGATCTGGTGCTAGGATGCATCTTAATTCTCAGCATTTTAAAATTGCTATTTATTATTTGTAATAGTTTTATACTAAAGCATTGTAGTATAACAATTATTATGCTATATGTTTAGATGAAAGAAAAGCACCTTAAATTTACCTGAGATTGCTACAAGTATAATATAAATTCCTGTGATAGGACCTTTTACAAATGTGCTTTACACATTAATGCATTCTTACAACACCCCAGGAAAAAATATATATTATCTTTCCCAGTTTATAACTGACAGAACTGAGTCAGCAAGAGTTGATGTGAGTTTCTCAACATCAAGCAGTGAGTCATAAAAAGAGTTGATTTGAGACAGGATTTGTTGGCAATCATGCCATATTTGTCTCTAGCCACACTGGAAAAAGCAAATTAATTCTTAGTTCATTCATAAAATAATATTACAATGGTTATTTTAAGGATTTTCTAGTTGTTAAATTCAAGGACCCTATCCCATGGATTTCTTGGTCCAAAATATCTCTGACACAATCAAATATTGTCCAGACTTCTAGAATGTCTCAGCCTATTCATTAAAAGGAACTCAATAACCACAATCCATATTGCAGCATGCAGTCGCATTTAACTTACTGAAAGGTTGGCTTCTGCAGTATCTCACTGTTCTGGCAGTATTTGCAATCATGCGCTAAAAGGAAGAAAGAAAAAAAGACTGAAATGCAAGTAAGCTTAGTGTATAATCCCAAAAGGAAAACAAACCACTATTTATTTCGGCAATACCCGGGACCATGAAAAGCCTGTTCTGAGATGTTGACTATCTGGAGGCAAATGGGTGATGTATAACCCACACTCACACATACGAGGCGTTTTTCAGGTGAGGAATACTAGTGGTGTCACTTCACTCTAATCGTTTGCTTGTTCCTCAGGACACAAAAAGCCACCTGTTGTTCCTGGAATTGTACCTTCCTCCTCAGAATTAGCTTTCGCCTTCTGGAGGTTACTGTGAATTTCTAAGAGAATCTGTAACTATCCTAGATTTGGGGAAGGGTTAGCTTGTCAAGTTCCTCACAGTAAGTAGGACTAAGTAATGAGGTATTAGATGATATTGACTAAACGGTCATAGTTAAAATGTTCTACCTATACATTTTTCTGTAGACTATGTATTACTGACCTTTCTAATTTTCCAGAAAAAGTGTGTTTTAATGTTAATCTTAATTATTGAATCCACTCCCTTCTTCCCCACTTCCTTCCTTTCTGATTACAACACTAACACACGCACATCAAAAAAAATCAGAACATACAGAAAATGTTAAGAGTGAAGTAAAAATCACTTAGAATATCACTTCACAGAGTAACTTCATTAATATATTTTGGTGCATTTCTTTCTAATACTTTAAAACTAAATATGTAACAGCATATTTTTCAAAAAATTGAAGGCATACATATTTTTGTTTTGATTTGAAATTTTTCACATGGCATTGTGACTATTTTAGATGCCATTTGCATTTTAAATATTTTTTAAATGAGTAGCTATTCAATCATATGGATAGACCATAATTTATTTAACCTTTGTTAATTCTGTCATTAAGAAATCTTCTAAATTTTTTTGTAAAGCTTTGGTTGCCAGAAAGACTTATTAGGAAATCTTTTGTACTACGCTAAACTTAGTTAAAAGCAAAAGAAGAAAAGAGAAAAAAAATGAAAAAAACCTGAGGAAAAACATCAGTGAGGCCTAAGCACCATTTCTTAGCCAGGATGTCCTTTTCCTGCCTGTGTGTTTTAACAGTAGCTGGGACCCCAGTGTCTGTGTATTGTCTCAGGACACCTTTGCTGCTCAGACTCTAAAGGGGGTCCTGCAAAGATGGTGGATCAATTCTAACACTAGTAGAAAACTGATAAGGCTCCAGCCCAGGAAAAAACTATTTATATCTATACATGGCTATGTAAATCTGGTGTTTGCTTTCTTCTCTCATGCACCGTTGGCTTGCCAGCGTATAGAAAACGACTTTGAGAAAGCTTATGTAGTATTTAAAAAAAAAAAAAAGTCAACTTATTTGGCAGGATAAAAATTCCTAGAAGAGTCAAAGCTTTAGAAATCCATATATGCGAACATTCATAATACCTCATTGAATCCTCCAGCTTTGAGGACTGGCAAGCATTAAGTGACATGTGTCTGCATTGGATAATTTCTCATACACAAAGAGGCAATCGTAAAAGTTCAAACTTTACTTTCATAAAGGTTCCTAAAAACCAGCACGTCTGTTAATCAGCATGAGAAATATATTACAAATACCTCCAAGAAACTGTAACATACAATGTATAATTAGCCTCTGATATATAGAGCCCTGAAATAAACAGTAACTATGATAATTTTCCTGCTAATTTACTTTAAGTTGTTTTTTCACTTCTCTAAAAGCTTGCATCCGAAGGGCACAAGTATATTCCATGTAGAATTATTGTAATTCTTCAGATATTGAATGGAGTGTAATTACTGAAAACCCTGGGAAATGCCGCCAGTATGCCCCTCTGAAGAATAATAAAACAATTAGCAGGGGTCAGAAACCTCTTCCTATACCATTTTGTAGGGAGTAATTGTTCTGCTTTTTAGTTTTGAAAGCTAAAACATTTCATTCTGACTTTGGTTTTAGACTACTCTTTACAGCTATACTTTGAGGCTTCATAATTTTTAGCTCATTATGTAGTTTAAAATGTGAGAACAATTGTTTAAATCAGTAATTTCCAGCTCTGAAGTTCATTCTACCTTTCTAAATCTTTGATTAATTTTAACAATGGTTTTAATTTTGACGTATCCTTTTTAATTGTACTCAAAGATAACTTCAGTTTAACTTTGAAATCTAAATTTGGCTTTTTAATGAGGTCCATTCTTTTTCTTTGTGAGGTCTGCACCATATGTTGTAATAAGTAAACTCCCAGAAACAGTGTGCCGACCCCACTAGCCTGGTTGCTCAGCGCGTAGTTATGGAATGAGTTCACAAAGCCAAAGAAGGGTTAATTCCACCCTCCTTTGCACCCACTGACACACGTGGTATTTAATGTGCTACCAACCACACCCAACTACAAGGCCCTTTCCTGCGTGCATTACTAAAAAAGACTTCAGAAGTCCCCTTCTTCAACTGTCTCCGAGGTATACAACTTGCTGGCAAGAAGCGGCTTCCTACTGTTTAAATGCAACCAGCAACAAGGAACTCATTACCCTCCAAAGACAGTTCCTTTCGTTCTTACACTTTTCTGACTATTAGAAATTTCGTTATCATTTAGAGTCAGTCTTTCTCCCTTTGCTTTTCACCCATTGATCATAGTTCTGAGCTCTGGAGCCCCAACAAACATATTTTTAGTTCCTTTTTAATGGGTCAGCTCTTCAGATGCTTGAAACAGCTATCATGGACATATCTCCACCCCCAAGTCTGTTTTGGTTAGCCTAAATATTGCCAATTTTGTCGATGGTTTTTCATGACAGTTTTGGGCCTCTTCTGGACTGTCTCTAGTGTGGTACTCCCAGACTAAGTAAATCACAGCATGCAGGAAAATTATTATTTTCCTTCCTTGATCGAGATGATGCTACACACCTAAGTCCACAGTTCTTAAAAAGTGAAATTACTGACATCTGTTGAACTAATAGTGAATTAAACCTCTCTTCCAACTTCACTGAGCTGCTTACTGTTGGACTCAGCTTCCTCTTTTGTAGATGTATATAGTTTATTTCTTGAGCCAAAATAGAGGATTTTGCATTTATCGCCACTAAAAGCCATCTAGTTAGAGTCTTTCTATTCTTCTGCAGACTTACACATCCCACGTTATTCATTAGTATTCTCGGTTAAGGTTGGCAGAAACCAGGGCTGAAGAGACATAGCCTTTATTATCCAACTGCCACATCAGGGATGAAGCCAAAAATTACACCCTAGGTTTCATGGTCCTGCCGGAGCAGGTTGGCCTGCCTGGAGCAGGCCAGGCAACCTTCCTGTAATTTCAGTGGGAAAATACCTGATTACTCCAAAGCGGAACTCGTATTTTTTTTTTTTTACTGCCCCAGCAAACCTAAGGTTTATGACACACTCTCATTAGCAATTGGCTTATTAGAACAGCGATTTGTAATTCAGGGACAAAGTGAGGAGAACATGTTTTAGAAGGTGCTCTAAATCAGTAGGCAGACAGCAAGGACCGCCCTCTCCACACCTGAACTGATTCTGATATACCACCACCCCTGTAGAGAACCACCACCTTAGGGTCTGCTCATCAGATGGTCCTCCAGGAGTCCAACCCATAAAACAGTCCTCAGTCCGAAGGCCAGGGCTACCCTTGGGGCAGGTGGTGGGGGCGGAGGGGAGGTGCGGGTGGGAGAGAGTAGGAGTGTCTACATTTCAAATTTCACACAGCCACCATTTTTCTTGGGACTAATTCTAAGAATAGATCTTCCAAGCTTATTTGCTAAAATTAGTATGTTCATACAGTTCCTCACATACAGAGCTGAGAAATGAGTCCAACTGAAGTCTGATGAATTTCCCTCAGGACGTGAACTCACAGAGGGAAGCTCAAGAGAGGAAAAATGAAGCAGCAAGAGAAAGACTCTATAACTATCGTGTACTTATTTCTTTATCTAGCTGAAAACAAAGTGCCTCAGAGGCAGATGTCCTTCCTGGGGCCTGATTTGCAGAGGGACCAGTACAAAGATGCTGTCCAGAAGAAGGCGTGACCAGCTGTCTGTACTCCAGCATAGCCCCAGCAGGAGAACCTGGGACTACAGCCCCCAAAACAAATTTCCCTCAGGCTCTGATGCAAGTAACTCCCCTTTAAATGTCAGAGGGGCCTCTTCTCAGACTTGGCCCTAGAGGCCTGGGCCTTCCCAGTTCTCCTTCTGAGGCACCTTCCCGGCAGGAGTGATCTGGCCAAGTTACACCTTCACTCCAGCCCAGACACGATGATAACCGATCAGGCTTATGCTGGCCAGCTCTGTACTGACTCTTGTCCCCCGTCCAAACTCTCCCTTAGCTCTTCCATCACTGCAGAGGAGCAGCAGATCTTATGTCTATTTTTCAAGTTCAGACTGGCAGGCCTTCCAGGCGATGCCGCCGTGCCCTCTTACGCTCTCTCAACCTCCCACTCGCAGACAGCTGACAGGAGAGCCTCCCTCTTCTAAGGCTGTGCCGCTTCTTTCCTCAGGCCTCTTCTAAATACCTGCCCTCAACAGTTTGGCCTTTCCTTCTGTCGCCCTTGAGATCTTTGCCATCCTTGTTCTTAATGTTTGCCAGATTCCCATTCATTTCTAATTTCTGCCCCTACTGATTTGACTCTGCCCCTGTCTGTACACCTATCAAAGCTCAGTCGATTATTCCTGGCTTAGCATGTGAAAAAACACATTTACACCATCTGATTATTTCACTCAACCTCCATATATCTGAGAAAAAGAATTTTTTTTTTTCCACAACAAGATTTAGAAATATATAGTCTCTCACTTACAAAGGCTGTGTCCATGGTAGCCACCAAGTGGAATTAAGTGCGTGGTAAGGACCAGAGATAAAAGATAAAAAGGCCCAGGAACTGAGCCAGCCTTCGCTATATGCTACATTGAGGAAGAAACCTGCACCCTGTCCCCAGGCTATGGATCTTTAATATCCAAGAGGTGTGTGACATACAGAGACACACATGTAACATGCATGATGGTATGTCATACACATAATGACCATGGGACATGGCAGTTCAGGTGCCTGTCCAGGCAGATGAAGAGCACTGTATATGTGTGTACTCAGGGGCAACACTGAAAGGCAGTCACTGTTTGGGGGCGGGGGGCGGGCAGAATAACACCCAGTTAGGAACAGATGCTATGGAAATCATCTTGCACAAAGCATTGCTAAGAAAAAATGCTTGGGACGTTAGGCTTAACAGAATTTTCTAATAAAATAGAAAACACTTTTGGATTAAATCGTTGTTACATAAAATCCTCTAAAAAAGGCTTTAGTGCACTGACCTATCTCACTAAGGCCAACACTAGGATATGAGTGGTTATTCTTTTATTCGATGCATATTTCTTGCATACTTATAATGTGCCAGACAACTTTTCAGGTGCTGGAGAAATATCAGTGAACAAAACTGATAAGTTACCAGGTCTAGGACATTTACATTCTCGTGGGAAAGGCAGACAATTAAGAGGTAAGTAAAGAAGATCATTTCAGATTGTGAAACTAGCTATCAAGGCAAGGTTACCTGTCTGAAAGTGCTGGTTGTGGAAAGTTAAAGTATGTTTGAAGGGTGGTCAGGGAAGACCACTCGGAGGAGGGGACACATGAGCACAGACTTGAATACTGAGACGGAGCCAGACAGGCAAAGACTAGGGGAAGACAACTTCAGGCAAAGGGAACAGCTAGTGCAAAGGCCCTGTGGTGGGAAGGAAAAAAAAGAAAGCCGGTTTTGCTAACTTGGACTGAATATAGAGAAGATGAAGTGTGTGATGAGGCTGGATAGGTTGGTGCTCAGGGTAACAAGTCTGGATTTGATTATATTATGTTGTTGTATTTAACATGGTTTTATTTTCCTCATTATGAAGTTACCGTTCTTTGCTTTTTGACATCCTTCTTTATGATTGTGAACTAGTTTTTATATCTTTCGTTGATTTTTAATATTTCATGTCTTTATGTTTTATCTTCACAACCACATAAAACCTACTGAAGGCCAAGGACTATTTTTGCAATTTCTTCATACTTTCTGGCAAAATTCTTTACTAGGGGAGTATTATATTGCTTTGAAATATTCCCTTTGGAAAATCTTCATTTAGCCTAGTTCGTGAATTCTTTATGAAGAAGTAAATTTTCAAAGTCCTCTTTCAAAGATTTCTATTATGTTGGAAAGTTCTGAGAATTAGGTGTATTTTAACACTTAGATTTTTACTTGAAGATTCTTTTTTCCATAGCTCGGTATAATTCCAGTGTTCTCTTCGTGAACTTGTAACAATATATTATTGGTGACAGAAAATATTGTTGCTAATTATGTAATGGCGTGATTAGTGATACTGAAGGGGAACAGAGTTTGCCACCTCAAAACATGATTTCTCAGGATATTGATTGTTTTAAGCTCATTATTTTTATGCCCGGAGGCTCAGGAATAACCTTTGACCTTCCCTCTAACTACCTAAAAGAATTTAACTAGAAGCCTGTTCCAAGAAGGAGCGATGTCATAGATGACTACAGTTAACCCCTGAACAACATGGAAGATAGCGGTACCAACCCCCATGCAGCCAAAAAGCTGCATACAACTTTTGATGCCTCCAAAACTTACTACAGTTGGCCCTCGGTATCCATAGCGGATTGGTTCCAGAGCCCCTAAGATACCAAAATCCATGGATGCTCAAATCCCTTATATGAAATAGTGTAGAATAATGTTCTCTGCATCTTTGGATTCCCAACTGTGGATCAAAAATACTGTTTCAACCTGTGGTTAGTTGAATCTGCTGATTGAAACTCGAACATACAGAGGGTTGACTATATGTTTATTGAAAAAATTCCACATATAAATGGCCTCACACAGTTTAAACCCATGTAATTCAAATGTCAGCTGTATAGTTTACTCTGAACCAGGTATGACAGGGAGGAACTTAGCAAGGCCTGTTTGATTCAAGCCCTCTCAGTATCCCAGGCCTAAATGTCCCAGCAAACATTTATTTACTAAACATTATCTCTTTTCATCTCCCTGTGAATTGCTTTACTTCTCTTTGAAATCTCTTTGAAGTACCTTTTTCTCTTTAGTCCAGAATGACATATATACCTCATTTTACTTTACTGTCTTTGGAATTCTTCATGCTTATGTGAATTCCCCATACATACATATTAAATTTGATTTTCTCCTGTTAATCTGCCTTATGTCATTTTAATTATTCCACCAGCCATAGGGATCAAGAAGGGAAGGGCCATTTCCCCTTCTTCTACACTATAAAAATAAAAGGATTTGAAACATTTTTCTTCCTTAATGAATTAGCTTCTATTAATGTTTCCAGAAGTAGTTTGCCCCATGCTTCTCATTCCAAGTAAAATGACTACCTTAAAATAATATTCGTAAATAAATACACCTTAATATGGGTATGTCTGAAATAGAAGCAACCTCCTAATACAGTAGTAACTGTGGCTATCAGCATGCTTTATACAGCCTGGGATAGTGGCAGCCGGCCAGCATATTATCCTCTAATCCATTGCTAGTCTACCTCCTAAATGTTATAAATATTCATGTATGCCATAGAAAGCTACAAAGGGCTTTATTCAAACATTTTTTTGAATGCTCCTTTATGTTTCCCCAAATGAAAGAATGTCTGTTTTTTTTTTTTTTTTTTGCATAAGGATCAGAGTGTGAATTGTCTTTTGTTCATACTCATAAATCCTGATAACCAATATGCAACAAATTCTCTAATCCTCGTTTCATACCTCAAGGGTGAAGAGGTTCAAAATAAAAATACTTAGGGTTGGCACGGTAGTTTGCTGTGACTGTGCAATGCTGCCACCAAGAAAAGGCATCTGTGTTCCTGGCTACCCTGGTGACTTTTGCCCCTGGCAGGAGCTCTCTCTGGGGATACGGCCTACCAAACCTACAAAGGCTGCCAGCTCTGCTCATCACCTTGGCTTTGCTGATTGACTGGGACGCGGCATGGACATCAGCCTGAAAAGGGAGATGTGTCATTCCCCAAGGCACACGGTAATAACAGCAGGAACTAGTGGGAGTTATCTGTGATAGTGGTGGCAGGGGGGCAGGGTGGGCTAGCTGATGGGGAGAAAGGGTTGGAAAGTTGACAAGTGCTATGTCAATCAGAGCCAGGTTTAAAAAACATAATCGAATCTTTTCAGTTTCCAGTAACATCTAACTCATAGAAGGGCAACTGTAAAAGTAAACTTTCTCATGGTATGATTTATCAAATGACATAAAATTTATAGTTGTTGGAGCAGAGAACTAACAGTACTTTTCAGTATCCTTTCTCCCCTTCTTTTTCATAGTAATAGAAACCCCTAATTTTTAGTGGGGCACATGCATACCCCAAAGAAAGGCTATATATTCTAAGTTCCTTTTCACGTGACTAAATTTCTTGCCAATAAAATATGAGCCAAGTGGTAAGTGCAACTGCAGGTCACATCCACCCGGGTAAGAAGCATGTCTCTGCCTTTCCCCTTTCCCTTCCCTCTGGCTGGAATGGGGTCCTGTGGTCCGCCATTTTGGACCACATGTATGGTGAAATGACAAGAGAAAAGCCTGGAACCTACATCACTGCCTGGAGCAGAGTCACCATACTCAGTGGACAAGTGAGACAGAAATACATTTATTTTGCTTAAGCCATCATTAATTTAGGTTTCTCTTATTGTGGCTGCCCTGCTCTCTTAGTCGTTCAGTAGCTTTTAAGCAAAAGTGGACTCTCTGAGAGAAGGGTGTGGAGGACCTCTCTCCTCACTGCTAAGCACACAATAATCCACTGCTGTGGGCATGAAGTTCAGAAATGGGGAAGGGGAACTCGCTTAATGTTCACTGAGTACGATCTTGACTTCTCCTTTGCAGGTTATGGTTGTGACATCAAGATCTAAAAACCCAGATGAAACAACTTTCATCCTCTTTGATGCTCGTTTGTTTTGTTTAATTAACTCTAATAATTAAAAGTTCTAAAGCTCAGTCAATGCTTTAGGAAACCCTGACTTCTATGCCTCTGTGTGCCTGTGTATTTTATTGTCAGATGGTTGGCTTAGCCAATCAGTCTGCATACATGATCCAGAAGGTTGGTTACTTATTTGCTAAAAATCTCTTTTCTGGAAAACAGGTTTTCTTTTGAGAAATCAAGGAAATATGTTTAATTCTTCATACCAATAAGTGAGCGAAGCATGTTTTTTACTTTATCAAAGAATTATTAAACTGACTCAGTAATAGAGATGTTCATACCTTGCTGTTGGTGTTAGGGTGGGGAGTGGGGGGGGGGAACACAGCTGAAAAAATATTTGCCCTCTAGTATACTATGTCTTTGAAGAGTTTGGACTCTTGAGCTGTTTCTTAAGAAGCTTAAGATATGGGGTCTTAGTGCTCAGCAACTGTTTCACTTCTTTATCAGGCTGGGCTTTGCAATAAACTCATTCCCAAAGCTGAATGGTGTGAGCCTTACAAGATTATTGCAGGATGTTTCAAAATCTCCTGAAATCATACAAACTAGCTGGATTTCAAGATACAAATAAAATAAGTTTTCTAAAGAGACTTCTATTTTTTTTTTCATACTTAGAAATTGGTTGTACTTTTCTTTATAAGTTTATTGGGGTAACTTTGGTTAATACGATTATATAATTTTTAGGCGTGCATTATAATTTGACATCTGTATATTCGATTGTGTGATAACCACCTAGAGTCCAGTTTCCTTCAACTATCATATGTTTGATCCCCTTTACCCACTTCGCCCTCCCTCAATCCCCCTATATTTGACCCCTTTTACCTGGTCTACCTCACCCCTCCCCCTCCTCTCTCACCCCCTACCCGCTGGTAACCACTAATCCATTGCTTACAGGAATACTTATATATTCTAGACCCACCAACAATCTCTAGAGGTAGATGGAGCAGACAGGCTCCCCATTTTATGTTGGCAAAACTGACTCATAAAGAAGTTAAGGGACAGCTACAAAATGATGAAGCTGAAAACTGAACCTCATGTCTACTGAACTCCAAGTCTTAAGCTTCTCCTGCAAATGCCACACTCACCACTGCAAACCATAGCCCAGGGTTTGATGCTCACCCACAGAGATAACACTATAACACCCCATCCATCCACCGTTACGGCCAAATGATTTAGAAGACAATGGAGAATTCCATTAACATGCACTATGTAACTGAAGAAAGGTTTTGGCATGATCTGCTTTATTGCTTCACGGAAGATAAGAAAACAAACAGCAAAGTAACTGATGCCAGATAACACAGCTTTTTGGGGAGGGGGAAGGGAACAACTGGAAAATATTGAATATGTGCCAGTTCCACATCTGCTATTAAAAAAAAAAATTGTTTGGGGCTATGAAGACTTTCAAGTTCCCTCTCTGAACTTGGGTGAACTTTATTGGAATAAACAATACACATTTAGATTAATACTCCATAGTAAAAATCAACGTATAGAGTTGCTTTTTACCTACATGCACTAAAGTCAAGCTCAGCAGACAAACATTTCAAAGGCATCCTAGGGCAGCCTTAGCTCCACAAACCTTACAACAAAACAACAACATAGATGTCACTCTGGAGCATTTGTGCACTTTAGCAACAGGCAACCAAGGACGAAGCACGCGGCATAAAAGCTAGCTGCTGCTGTGAGCCGCGGCACAAATACCATTCAGTCTCACAAAAGAGAACTGACAGACTAAAATAGGTAGCCAATTTGAACCAAATATTTCAAAACTCCTTTATGTGTAACTACCTTTTTAACATGGCAGTATATATGGAAATTATTTCCTTTATTAGTACAAATGCAAATTTTACTTTAAAAAACATTGTGGTTAAGGTTATAATACTGTACATACCATTTTTTCAAAGTTTACTAGATTGTCAATGAACGTCTTGTTCCCCTCATGAGTAAATGTCATATCTACAAAGAAATAAAAGTCACATTCTAATCACTAACAGAAATATGTCATACTAAGAAACCACAATAGCACCATTAGATTATGATGGAGGATTTGCATAACACTGCAGTTGAAAAGAGCTGATAATAGTTCCTTTTATGTTAGGTGTTTAACTTTAGAAAGCACTTTACCTGGGATTAGTAAAATTTCCCAGCCAACCCTCTGATTCATAATCAAGTTTTCCAAATCATGGATTCCTGCTCATCCCATAATCTTCCCAACCCTTCCAGAAAAGTCAGGGCTTAGAAGAAAGGATGAAGAAGGTGGACAATTGGGATCATTCTTCCCAAAAAGCTCAATCTGATTAGGCTCATTCGTTTCCCCCCACATACTCATCACTGGCTTGGCCTGTGCATTTTCTTCAGAATTACCTTTAATGAGCAAAGGCATGAAGGGGATGAGAGGAGGCTCCAACTTAGCTACTGTCAGCCTGTAGGCTCTGTGGTTTCTTGAAGGATCCTTCAGAGAAACAGAGAGGATGATTAACAATTAATGACACATACACTACCCCTCTACCTCCTAACACTCCCAGCCTTGTCATTCCACCATCGGGTAGTTTGGAATCAAGTGTAGCTATAAAAGGAAGGCAGATTTAATTAAACGAATTGTGTTTTAAAACAACTTCATGTGTGACATGAAAATAATTTCTTTTGTTGTTGTTGTTGTTGTTGTTGTTGCCTTTCTTGTCTGAAAGAGAGATTTGCCTATAGGGATCAAAGGGAGCAATTCCTTTGATGGCAAATATGAAACATGTAACACAAACCCTAACCACAAGAGGACCTTCTCCCAAAGCTCTGCTCCTCCCTGGGAGTTTGGATCACCCTCTTCTCTGCTTTGCATAGCCAGTCCCGACTTGCCCTCTCCGAAACCATTCTAGCTCTCCTGCCAAGCCCCATTCACTCTTTCTTTGTCTGTTAACACCTCCCAGCCAGTGGGGAAAAATAATCTTGGCAAGCCAAGAAAAATGCAGCTTCCAATCCATAGCTAACCTGTGCTAGATGGAAAAGATCCTATTACACTGCTTTTCTTAGTTACACAAATTGACCTTATGTGGGACATAAGTCCTCTTTAAGTTGGTTCCTGAGGGTGCCATTCATTAGTCAGACATGCTTGTTTTAGCAGCATTAAAACAGGATCATAAACTTCTTAAAGTCATACAAGGACAGATAAAATTTTCGAAATGAGAACTTCAATTCAGCTCATCAGAAATTGGATTAATGCAGACAGTGAACAGAATAAAGGAGCCACTGTCACTTACCATTAAACTTTCAAACTCCGCATAGAACTTCTTGAACTTGCTTGGCAGTTTCTGTTAATGAAATGAAAATGCCACACCCGTACGTCAGATTCAGTATCTAGATAGGTATCAGGTATTACCATTTCATGTATCTCTTTTGTCTCTTAATCAAACATCTCTGGGACAGGCCACACTATAATCTGTCTTGGATAATCTTTGGAATATAGGGAACTCACCTTTTAAAAGTCTTAACCTAGTTGAACCAAAACTAACTATGGATGCTTTGGTCTTACTGCTTTTATAATGTTTTTGGAAATGGATTATTCATAATAGGACAACATTCTCAGTTTACAAATGTTTTGGAACTACCCCCTCCCCCTCAAACTCTACTTTCCACAATTAGGAATTTGGGCCAGAGGATATTAAACATTTTAGAAATTTCCTATTTCAATCCTTCTTCTCCCTTACAATACCTGAGAACAGAAATGTTTATCAGTTTTGTTTATTGCTATATCCTCAGTGCCTAAAAGAATGTCGGGTACACAGTAGTGTTCAACAAATATTTATTTGAATAAATTAAACTTTTTTTTTTTTTTTTTTTTACAGATGGAAGAAATGAAGCCTCACAGTTTAAACGACATGCCTAAAGTCACACAGCCCATGAAGGTCACAGTCGCCGTCGTTCACATCACCTGCCTGCTATTCTACTGCCTCTCCTTACATGCTCTCTGCTTTTCTGTACAAGCATTTCTTCCATGTGATTTCTCTGCCCTGCTATATCACAAAAATGGATAGTTCCATCAAATTAGTAATTTCTCCATTTTATATTTTGGCACGAGTCGATACTGCTGACTGTACCCATGTATCTGCATCAGTGTGTCAATACTGAAAAATCTTTCAATCTACTGGTCTCACTTTGCTTAGGTCCTAAGCTTTGAGTAAAGCTGAACTTCCCTCTTCTGACCGGGCCACACCTAGCTAGGGCTGCAAGACATTTTCCATCCTGAGTCTATGGAAGTATCAGCTGAGTATGGGCCTCAGCCATCCCCAGCTCAGCTCGGCTTTGCACAGTGAAGTTTACTGTCAATAACCGATACACCAACTAGGCCTCTGCCACCCCCAGAAAAGCTCCTCTTTTTCCTCCCATATCTGAATCAGTTTAAATATTCCCATTTAAATATTGTAAAATACCTCGTTTTGTTCTAATAAGCCAAACTTATTTTCCTAGCACCTATTTTCAAGTTAGGTTTCAGGGAAATCCAATATCCTTGAGTAGGTGAAATTGTTAAAAGGATGAAGCCTGGGATGGGCATTGAGAGATGCAAGGATCTCATGCCACAAGAGTAGCCAAATCACTATATTAGGCAATAAGTTTCCATGAACATAGGCCATTGTTGAAATTAGGACCGAATTACATCTAGATCTGTCACACTAGTTCTTGACTTAGCTGGCTTTTGGGTCAAAGGCAGGAGGGCAGATGATCATTTTTAAAAAAATGTTGTAGATCTTCAAAGTATTATCTATCCACACCCCATGCTTCCAGAACGGTAGTTCTCAAACTGGGGACAATTTTGCAGCCTACCCACCCCCACCTCCAGGGTACATTTGATAATATCTGCAGACATTTATTGTTGGCACAGCTGGGGTGAAGTGAGGTGACAGTTGCTGCTGGTATACAGTAGATGGAGGCCAGGGATGCTGATAAGCATCTCACAATGCACAGGACTATCAGAGAATTTTCCTGACCCAAATTGCCAGTGCTGCTCCAGGTTTATTCCCATCTGCTTCATCTCAGATTAGTCTTTCCCTTCTATTTTGATCCATTTCTTTTGCCATGTGGTTTAACTTTATTTTTCTACCTTTTTGTTTTTGTTTTGTTTTGTTTTGTTTTCGTGGACAGTTTCACATGGCTCTGTAATTCTTGGAGGTCAGACACTGTCTCCCACACTGTCCATGTAGCAAATCATGGTTCTCACTGGAGTCATAGATGAAGTCCCTGGAGGTGCTTGACAAGTACGCGTAAATAAACCAAAATCAATGATCTTGTGAATAAAAGCCCTTCTTACCAAAGGATATACTTTACCTTAAAAAATAAAGGCTTATAAATGATGAAAGATTAATCTTCTCTTTTCAGCAGCACATAATGATGTAAACAGTATCTCATGGTTTCCAATTCCAAAAGAGACAAAGGACTGGCCAGTTAGCTCTCTCCCTCTGCATACTGCACACCCTAAGTAGCCTCCACTGTTCTCTTTAGACCAGGGAAAAGGACTCCAATAGTGTTTTCCACATTCTACAGCCTTACTGTCTGGCCACTGTCATGTGGTATCTACGCCAGGCCTTCTTGGACCCCTATAAGGTTTTATACTTCTTTGACTGTCTCAGCTCATCTGGGCTCTGTGGGCAGATCAGAAACTGGACACAGGCTGGGGAAAGCAGACTATCTGAGAGGAAACCCTAGGTCTCCAGAGAGTCCAGGACAGGTGAGCCTGCACTGTGGCTTCATTGCTCAGATTTACTGGCAGCACTAACTCTGTCCTTTTACTAGGTGGAAGATGATACAGCTGCATGGTACGCGGGCCTCACCAATTCCCTCATTCCTATATTCAGAGGATGAGCTGCTGTGTGCAGTATCTTCCTGGAATTTTAAGAGAAAAACCAAGATGGAAGGACTTGTAAAGGCCTGCCCTATAAACAATGTGTCCTTTGAAGAAAACAGTTTCAAGAGAGAAGTCGGAGAAGGATATTTTAAATAGAAAACACTTAGAGATGCAAACAGCTGCCTTTAAGCACCAAGCACCTAGTGCAAATTAAGTCTCTTATCTACTTCTTGCCCTCTTTTTGTGTTCCACTTACACATACTTTTTTTATTTTTAGTGAGAGTCTATTTTTATATGTTCTATTAACGGTTAGTACTTCTTTGACTATATACCACATGTAAGGGGTGAGGCGCATTTCGAATACTGAGGTATTGAAAAATGAAGATGATATTTAGCACAAATGACCAGCTATCACAAACCACTAATCATATTTGTTACAGAAATTCACACACACCTGCATAACTTTTGCCCCAAACAGAATACTAGCCAACTGCTGTTCCTCTATACACAGAGAGGTCTTCCAAGAGGTTAAGAGATACTTAGTACTCAGCTGGGCCAAACACTTGGCCTTCTGGCTAATTCTCCCAGGAGCAAAATGACTACTTGGGTAAAAATGGATCTTCTGTCCTCTCTTTTATTATAGATCAGGCTTATTGCAAAAGCAGTAAGCAGACATTCCAGAGAACCACAGAATCAATGAGCAAAGCCTTTGAAATCATCCAAGAAATGCTGCTGATTCACGTTACACCTGGGAACTAGACTTATTATTATTATTTACATTATACAGACCAAGAAGCTGAGGTCCTCTCCTTCCCCCCATCCACAGAAGAACAATACCTTTTTACATTCACACTCTCAGGCAACTAGAAGAAGGAGATGGGTCACCTCCCTTTTCTACTGTTACATGAGTATGAGTGTTATTTCTATACAAAAAAGCTCACTGGTGAGCCTGTGTTTTTATTCTTAAGGCAGAAGTCACAGCTGGATCTCAGCTGAAGCTTACCTCCCACGTTAGTGCCAAGCGGCTCACGGCAACGTTACTTAGTCCCATGACTATGGCAAAGAAGGAATTCAGATTTTTGTACTCCTTACAGCTGAAAAACAAGAGGTATATGTTTGAGTAAAATGCCACTTTTGAGCAAGATAAAAAAAAATTAGAGTCCTATTTTCTGACAGTCATTAATATTCGTCAGGTCTCCTTTATGAGAACAGGCAAAGGTAGATTCAGTGCGAGGTGTAAGTTCCACTCGAGAGAACACGTTCTGTTGTTTGATTTTACACTGTAATTTTAGAAAGGTGATGATTTGGGCTGCTAAGTCTAGGTTTTTGCGGAGGAATTTAAAGACACCTACTCTAAGGGTTGTTATAACAACCACTTGCTCAAAGCTTCGTTGGGCCTGGAAGGAAACATCTCATGGGATGGGAAGAGAGAAGGCAAAATGTCCTCGAAGACATTCAGACTTTTAGCCTGACACTGGGCACCCCCTCCGGCAGCTTCAGAAAGAACTAAGGAAATCAATGCTGCGGGCACCATGACTTCCATCTGCCATGAAAGTGCTTCTATTCTAATCTGTTGAAAAATATCAATTTACAAGTCATGATCCCTATGGGCTCAAGGAGTTTTAAAGCTGAGGAAAAAAAAAACAACAACAACAACAAAACCTAAGCCACTAACCAAAAAAAAAAAAAAATAGAAAACCTTATTTTCTTTGTTTTACTGATGGTGGTGAAGCTGATCATTTTGAATCTTTACTTATGCCGCTATGAGCTTTTATAAATATGTATTTGGGAATAAGAAAATTGTAGAACAAGACCAGAGATTCTTAGAATGGTAATATTTAGCCCAGATACTTGGATTAAATTTTAAAAGCTCCTTGGAAAAATAAGAATTTATTTTGCAATAAATACAAATCCTTTACCCCAATTCTATGTGTTTATCTAAATTGGCAATATGATCATTAAATCTTGTTTGGATTTACATTTTTGTAAAAGACTAAATTGTTGCATTTGCTGCCCTCTTCTTCTTGCACAGATAGCAGTGAGTGGCTCTTGAATGGCCTGTGTGGAAACCAGAAAACAGATTTCGGAGAAGCTACAGTGTATCTGATTCCACCCATGAGAAAGTAAGCAAGGTCTCTGCTGTGTGAGGACAGTGGCTCCCAGGACGGGCTGAAAGCAATTTCAGAGACCCCCGCCCCTGCCACGACCAGAGCCGATAGCAGCCGGCATGATCCTGGCTATGCCCTGTCTATGTGATCTTGAAAGAAAACTTGCAGGACTGAAGACCTGCCTTTCTGGTCACTGCTCTGGTCACCGTTACCAACTAACTTTATTGCCCAAAGTAAGTCAATAAATTTCTCTATTCTTCTGTCTCTTCATCTGTAAAAGGGGACGATAACATTCACAAAGTTCTAGGCAGGTCAAGAGCTTAAGTAGAATATGCTGAAGCTCTCTAAAAACACCACACAAAACATGCTACTGCCGCTAGGTTTAGGTCTCATTCTCGTAGATCTTGCTTATAAAAATCTATAATCTTCTCCAGCTGAGCTGTGTAAATAGCACCACTACAGGACAACATAGCTGAATAATGGTTAAATAATATAAACCAATTAATACCAAAACTAAATCCACCTACTCAGCCACATAATCAAAAGGAAGAGAGATAAGAAAGGAAAAAAACAACAACAACAACACACATTTAAAAAAATTCCTGAGTTTTTCAAAGGCTCTCCTATGTTGCCTCTGTAAAATAACAGGATTAGGCCCACAAGGTTCTGATCGCTTGTTTGCGGGCCGATTGCCTCTCGTCCCCTCGCTGCACTGAGCACTGCCAGGCTGAGGTGAAGAGAGAATGTGCTCCTTTTAACAGGAAAGCACACATTGTCACAGTTTCCATAATCATCTTCCAAATATGTGAAGGCATTTATTTGTCCCTTGCAACAAGGCCGCTCAGGCACCCAGGGAAAGCGGCTCCACTCTGAACCGTAAATTCACAAGCAACATTTTACTGAAGCTTTCTTCAAAAGGGCAGCTTTTCCAAATTAAGAGATATCAGCATTTGAATCCAAAGGATTTAGATATCCTGTGGAACCCTCAAATTTTTGGCAAAGTAATTCAGAGCATTTGGCAAGCCGATAGGTATAAAATGTCAAGCAGCATTTACTTCTTTGTTTAGCTCTGGAAATCAGACTCTGTATGGGATCTAAACTATTTGGCTCAAGAAAATTGCCTAGCTGGGGTCGCTTGTGCTCCCCACCTTACTGTGCCCCAGCTCCTTGCATTTAGAAAGGAAAGAAATCTCCCAGCCACAGGCTACATTTAGCATTTTATTTTTAGCATTGCGGTGATACCAAAAACATGAATGTAAACAGGAGGTTGTCAGGCATATCTAAATAGCAGGAGAAGATTAAATTCATGTCAGGGAGAAATCTAACTGGCCCCTGCAGTAAATAAATTGTTTCCCATGAAGTGCTGTTAAATAGAATATTTATAAGATGCTTGCTTTTTCTGATGTTTATGGAGATGATTTTCATGTACCAGGTTGGCTTGCCTTTATGCATTTTACCCATTTTATTCTGGCTGAGTTGGATGTGCTGTTGTACCTGCATGTGCCCACTGCCCTCTACTGGTGAGAATGTGTCATGCCGGACACCAACTTGAGCTTCTCAGAACTTCCTGCAGCAGAACTTTGCTGAAGGATTCTACACTGAAGGAGTTGCAAAGTCTTGTCTGAGTAGTTCAGAGCAAAAAGAGGTCACGATTTTGACCCCAGCGTCAGTGCTGTAATATGTTAATTTATATACTGATGTCAGATATTACAAGAGGTAGACACAATGCATCTTTTACAAGAGTTCGGTTATCTTAAGCCCCTGTGGTTGGTCCTTGTGCAAAAGGAGGTCCTATATCTTGCTTTTCTTTGTAAGGTACACAAAGTCTGAGAGAACAAAATGAAAATGCAGCTCAAACGCTTTTCTCCTCCCAAACCAATGATACTTACTGAGCTGCTATCTTAATAAATTTTTTTAAGAGCTGAACACGCTTGCTGGGCTGGGAACAAAGGCAAATCTCAGTGACAACCCAAAACTGAATTTCATTAAATCTCCTCAGGAACAAATCCAAGTTTGCTGTGGTCTTTTTAAAATTATGCCTTCCAAATGTGTGATAGATTAGCTCCAGCTAGAAAAGAAAGGAAAACAATTTCACTTCTTTGTTTTTCAATCAAAACGCCAGTGAGGCTTCTCTATTTGTCAAAACAAATTGACACTGGTCAGCAAATGTGAATACAATTGCTGACCAAGGTTTGACTTGTACTACAGATACAAAGGGCTTCAAGGAGGTTTGTTAAATATATAATGATTAACCAAGTGCTGTTGGCTTAACTATACTCAGGAAAACATAGCTTACTGTAAGTCATAAATACTTTTCCTTAACACTGAAAGATTTTATGACAGGCTTTATTAATCAACTCAATATTTAAGAAATGATCATGTGGTTTCCACATTGGAGCACATATTAACGTTTGCCGTTGAGTGACGCCAGCAGGCTTCACCCAGAATCGCTACGGTACCTACTATGCTTTCCATCGAGTGGCTTACCTCATGCACACAGTTGAAGAGCTCCCAGTCATAAATCGTCATCTGGTATGCTAAATCTTTCGAGCTCATCAGTTCAAAAGTTCCCACTGTTCCAACAGTTGGGCCTTCCTGTTCTGGCAAGGGAGTCTATGAATAATCATGCAAAACTATCTCAGCATCTCAAAAACAAACAAACAAACAAACAAACAAACAAACACTTAATGCTGAATGCTCTAAGGAGGTGCCGAGGGGAAAGGATTCCGGAAATGCTTTCAGGAATACCTTGAACTTTTATTTAACCCAGAGGTGAAAGAAGCCTTTACTCTTAGTGCTCACATGCTTTGGTGCCACCTTCCGTCACCATTGTCACTATAAGCAATTCCACTGACTGAAAAATGTGGACCGTGACAAATGAGATTCAGCGAAGAGTGGCCTGTGGAGGTTCTCTCCTGCTCGGGCCTGGAAGTTCCCCAGAAACAATTCCTTTTCTCCAATAGAGATGTAAGATGTTCTCGGAGACTTTTTCTACTTCCCAGTGAAGCTGTTCCAAAGCAGGTACCGGCGCGGCAGTTTTGGACCTTAAGCCACAGTGCTCATTACTACTTGCTACTGCAGGGGCTGCTGACTGTGGTAGAGTTGCTGCACCTTCATCTCTTATGACACATTGCCTGGGGTTACCAGGTGGCAGAGGGCTCTGTGCACTGAGATCACATACGATGTCTGATTCCTCCACTCTCTGGGAGATGTTGTGCTAAAAATGAGACTTACAAGGTGATGGCGTTTTGGGCCAGGCATCAGAAAACCAAACTCCGCTACTCTTTGGAAAATCCTCAGAACTTTCCAACCAACTTACATATTTCATTTTATTTTATGAGAAATGATTTACAATGCTTTCCTTAGTAAGAGGGATAATTCGTATACATTGGAAACATGTATAAGACATGAATACCTGTCTATCTATAATATATGTACGAAGTTACAAAAGCCACATGAATTGAACGAGGATTTCCCTAACATGCATATCATATTTGGATATTCAATATTTAGGTCAGAAGTACTACTATTGTGCAAGTTCTATCATCATTATTATCATCGCCCTTAATCATTACATTCTGTAAATGCTCACTGCACTCTGGGCACTAAAAGAAATGACACATTCAGGATGTAGGTGGTCCCTGTATTTGAAGTTAGCAGTATAAGAGAGGAGTCAGCCCTGGCCACCAAGTACCACCCTACACGTTGATAAAGAGTCCACTTCTGGCATTCATTTGCATATATAAAGGGACAGACAGAGGCATCAACACACACTCGACTCCTGAATACATAGGTAAATAGGTGAGAGAATGTGAATGGGCTTTTGGAGAGTCAATGGACATTTGGAATGAATGTATGGCCTGAAGGGGTTCTTGGACAAAGAAGCTAGGCTTTAAATGATGAAGTAGACAAACTTTGGGTGGGTTAGAGCAGTGATGATTCTCCTGAGCATCCGGGACAGTGTGTTGTAGGTTGAAAAATGGCAAGAGAGGCATGAAGGTAGGGAAGCAGTCATGAGACTTGCTTGGCAGGCAGGAATAGACAGGTCAGGGAAACCAAACGGATGGCTTAATAGTACCAGATGAGGAGTGGCCTTTTGTGAAAGACCAGGTTAGTGCCAGCTTTAGAGAGAAATGACTAAATCTAAACCCCACTCTAAGTGTAGACTTGGATCGATTCCCTGCTTTTTGAAATGTGTTCTCAGCTCTGGTAAGCTGAAGTTACTGTACCTAGTACCTAGGCTTGTTAAGAGGGTTGATGGTAACTTAAGTGTAGCATGTAAGCACAGTGCCTGGCATGGAGGAGAATCCTCCTCTCCCCTCACACTAGTTTCCTTCCTAGATATGCTGCAGCAATGCAAAGGTACAGGAGCGCGTGATCAGTACAACACCTGGGTGTAAGAGCTAGCATTCTATGCAGGGGACAGAGAGCAGGGAAGAAAAACCATGATGACAAAGTTTTGAAGCCGATAGGCAAGCAGCTTATGGAATCAAAGAAATAGAATGGTTTCTAGCCGTATAGATCTTAGGTAGAAAAGTTGAGGAAGCTTTTAAATGCTAGGTCTGAGGACCCCTCTCAGGCTCAGACTGGCTCTCCACATTTTCCATTCCCTCTTGCATCTGCTGCTGTGAACACAGCCCTCTGCTCCTCTGTGGGACTGCCCTCCCACTCTAGTCTGTGGGTTCGCTCTCCTCTCAGACTGCCTACCTGCCTAACTCTTTTCCTTGAGGCCTTAAGGCTTTTCATAGAGAGGATAAATTACCCCAGCAACTATAGGGAAGATGCTAATATTAAGAAATACTTAAAATAATCTTACTTGTGGATGCTGGTCTATTATTCCTGCATCCTTTTAAAGAGAATAAGAGAAAGCCTTGTTGAATCTCTACTTTTTGTGAATGGGCAGGGCTCACCAAGTTTCCTCCCTCCTTGGCAAAGGGCAGGCTGACCCCTGTCCTCCATGAACCTCTGAAGAGGCAATGTGAACAGCCGTGGGTGCTCCTCTACCTGAAGTGGGGGGTGTACATGCGGACCCTGGGCCTCATAAAAGCAGATATTCCTGTTGGAGATTCCCTACAGAAGGGGCACAGCAGAGTTTACGTAGGGTCGGCATTGCACAGACAGATCTGAAAACTGCCTACACAGAGGTGTAGAACTCCCATAGACTCTCTCTGCTCCTTTCTGAGAGCTGATTTCTTTGTTAAGCCTGGATGGTGGTGACTGAGAGGATAGCACTGTTACTCTCCTGTTTTTCAGATGAGGAAACTAAGACATAAAAAGGATGTGCTGACTGTCAGTAACAAAGAGATGGTTAAAGTGAGCTGCCACCTCAGCGTCTCTCATGCTCCCACACACTCTGTGCCCAGCTCTGCAATGGCATTTGTCACACTGGATTCTCATTACACTCTGGTGTTCCTCACTACACTGTGAGTTCTTTGAAGCAGAAAGATCATCGTGAATTTATCCTTAAGACCATCCCAGAGCCAGCACCAGCCACAATGCCTGGGATAATGTAGTAGGCACTAAATAAAAGTCGAAGGAACCAGATGGATAAAAGTAGAACCAAATCACAGTACAATGCAATCTTATTGTAATTTGCTCTATACTAACATTTATGCATAAATAAAATGTCAAGAATGTTTAAAGCTCCAGAATCTAAGCTCTTAATCTAAACTAAGATAAATCGCTGGCACTCTACTAATTCTAGACAACACAATTAGGTACCACGATTTGTTCTGTTCCAGGTTCTTGGTGCTCGTCTCATCTCTCTAACTTGACTGTAATGGTCACAAGGGACGACAGTCTAGTGTCACACAGAAGCTAGCATAGCACTGAGCACAAAGCAGGTAGTCCTTGCTGATGGATCAAAGGGTTCGGCCAACATTCTGTACTGCAGAGTCATCCTGTGTATAACTAGAAGGACTATTTTCAAAGAACTCTTTAGGAAGCTAGAAAAAGAGCTCCATGTCTATAGTTTTGTGAGCCAGGTGAGGTTCAACCTCTCCTTAGTATAATGACATAACTTGCAGCCCAGAGAACAGCAGAATGTTGATAGGGAAGAAGTTCATGTCCCAGGTACTTGTTGCAAAGTAAATTCTTTTCAATTGCTCAGGCCTTAAAATGGAAGACTAGCAAGGACTAAGAACTTGTAAGGCTGCAAGATGACGTGCAAACGAACAGAGGCTTAAAACGTTAGTATCAGCCCTACAGGGAGCTAGAGACAGTCCACACTCTCCATCTCGGCACCATGGTGCTGCAGTGTGGCCAAGGACCAGCGGCAAGAGAGTCCTGAGCACCGTGTGGCAAACACATCAGTAGGGCTATACTGAAATGGCTTTTCGTGGCTTTCATTTCCAGGAGAGGGTGCCACGAATCATGGTATTATTTTTTTCCCCAAACCCTCGATGTTCGGAAATATTTATTTTTAAGAAAGCAATGAATGTAGATGACTAAAATATATATGAAAAGGATGGTAAGCAGACTCAGATCTTAGAGCACCGGTGGTTGAGGAAAGGCAAGAGTGCTCATGAGCCATGATGGATGAGGGAGTAGTAAGAGAACTGATGCTGCATCTCCAAGTTCCTCTCCAGGGGAATTTAAGATATGGCAAAAATCTGCTTTTGTGCCACAGTGCACAAAATGGCTCTCCTCAAACCAGAAAAGCAGAATTACGATGAGGCTAAAAAACAAGCTCTAAAAATCTAAGGAGGGGAATCTTGATTTACCTCTAATTTCTAATTTGATTAAACTTGAACGTATCCATGCAACATTTATGCAGTTAGACTCTCCCGGAAAAAATGCATTGCGGTTCACCTCTAGCTCCTGTGTTGCACTTTTCTTAGTAAAGAAGCCCTGTGCGACCAGAGACAAAAAGAAAAACAAAAACGAAAACTAATTCTCTATCTTTTGAACTGGCCCCAAAGGCTTTCTAAGATACTTTAATAGCTACTCACTTCCATGTTTAATTTTTATAAGATAAATAGAAATGAACTCTACCATCTGCATAAAAGAGAGTAGGCTACTCAATTATTAGTATAGGTCCATTAATCGTGTTTTGGTGATTTAGGGAAGACTGCAGGTCCCTGATATTTCCTATATAAGACAGAATACTTTCAGGCAATAGCATTTTTCATAGGCTAGAGAGGGGTTTTGCCATAGTGCATTTCTACATTCCCCTAAGGAGTATGATAAATTGGAATACCTTGCCTTAAAATTATTTCTATCCTGGTCTTAGTATTCAGATTTTTAATATTAATATTTAAACTGGGGACATTTCAAGGAAGTGAATTACTGCCGGTTCTGAAAGCTGAATTATGCCCCGATATGGTGCTACTTGGCTAATTCCTCAAAAGAAAATCTAAAAGTCAGAGCATCTCAAATGAACACCTGAGGCTTACCTAACAGACCTCAGAAAAAGAAAAAGCCAAGCAGCATTCAAGATTTTTTTAGCAACAAGGTTCAACATGACTGCAAAATTAGGCTCTAGACAAGTTTTTCTGATTGCAGACACTGCTCTGAGGAGGCCATCCACACCTACCAGTGAATCGAATTGCTCTCGCGGGCAAGCAAACAGACGTCCATTAATGGTGAGCGTCGTAAATACTGAAACATCATTAGGTTTGAGCACCACCTTTTCTGTGAACATAAAAAGCAAGAGATTGCCTATTAAATGCATCTGAGATTTGCTGCACTGCCCTAATCACACCAACAAATTGCCAGCTCGGTGAATTACCGGAACACGCAGAGTGACTGCATAAAATACAGCACTGAAGGGACCCACTGAATAAAAAAGACGCAGCATTCACACAGGCACACGACACTCAGGATGCCATCAGAAATGACCACAAAACAGGTCTGGAAATATCTGAGGGTCAATTCATCCAATTCTGTGCTGCAATGGTAATTACATACAAAAACCATACTTGCAATTTATATAACGCTATCTTTCCATACAGTAATCACACCAAGCTCTTTGGAAAGATCATTTTTAGCAAACTTGCAAAGGGAGAGGGGGGAGGTCCTGGGATCCCACATGACTTTAGATGCAAATTTTATCATCACTTTTTCACTTATTTCCTAATTTGGAAGGCAATTGCGTTACCTAGATTGTCTTTTATATTTTAAAATTAATTCATTAAATAAATATCTATTTAGCCTATAATACATGCCAGACACCACTCTAGGCAATGAGGATACAGTAGGAAAAGATAAAGAAAAAAAAAATACCAGTCCAAAAAGAGCTTATGTCATAGTGAGGGATGCAGTGACCAAGATAAATATATTAGAGTGAGAAGTGATAAGGAGATTGTAATTGTTTATTAACTGTTCACCTCCTCACCAACCTTGGAGCAACTTGAGGGATATGGGTTGGGTCTAACTCATCCTTTCCTGTCGCAACCATACTAAGTGGCCAGCAAATATATGATGAATGAATAAGTGACATTTTAGGAAAGCATAGAGTAATCAAGTAATCCCGTGGGGGAAAATACTCCTCATTTTGTTCGATGAGCTGTGCTCTCTACTTGATAAGGAGGGGGACCATTATCAGCTGAAAAGAACTAGCCTCTGAGCACCTCCAATTTCACTTTCGTCTGTCATGTTAGATGCTCTCTTAGTGTTCATGCTTCTCAATGCTCCAAGGCCTACAGCTTTTTTTTTTTTTTTTTTTTACAGGTTATACAGAAAGAACATCTACACCAGATATTTCAGTTCTAGCTGCCTCAAACAGATCCCTTCACCTCTTTCTGTTTTTGAGTGAGTACCTACAAGATAGGGGATATTAGACACTCACCCAGCTCACTTCTAACCATATCATTTCTGTTATTCATGGAGGGGATGTGTAGCATCATTTTGTCCTTTTGGATCATCTTGGAAGGGCCAAATTCCTGGCGGAATTCAGTTTGGATGGGATAGCCCATTTGGCAGAAGTGCAAAGAACTGAGTAAGGCTGTTACCTCCGGCAGAGCTCATCTTGACTATGATCAGGCTTTCTCCAGAGCCTAGTTTGTCTGCAACTGCACTGATGACTTCCTTCACCGAGGCGGCCACCGGCACCCGGATGGTTGTATAGGTGTGGTCCATGCAATACACCTTAAACAGAACTATTGGGAAGGCAGTAACAATGTGGTTAATTGGTCTTGGGAATTCTTAAGAAAATTATAAGCTATGCAAAATGTTTAAACATCCTCCACAATTTGCACATCTTGCCATTCTTACTACTGTATTTATTTCCACTCGTCTGTGACTATGCTTGCCCCCTTTGAAAACTCCCCACTGCACACACGGCTGTCATCCCCAATCAAAACAGCAACAACAACAAAAACAACATATATTTGTGAGAATCCCACAAGTAGATCATGGGGGAGAATGAGACGTATGGTTCACTCAACTTTCTGGGTCTGCCCTTGTCTGTGAGCTTTTCTTTTTTTTCACAACATAGGGAGTGCTGTGTTGTAGGCTATAGACGACTAGATTACTGCTGCCTGATGTGGCAGTGGGGGGCCACCATTAACACCTCTATAAACAGGAGTGCTTCTGCCTGGGGCAGTGAACATATGTTGACAATTCCTGCTCTCTTGTTCACTTGGTTTATGTACTTTGGGGCTGGGCCAAATAGTTTGGGTGGCATTTAGGTCAGCAGACATGTATGTGGCACCCACAAGCTCACCTCTGAACACACGAATCCTGGAAGCAAGTCTAGCTACTGTAATTCTTAGGTTTAGAAGTACACCTAAATTACAAGAGTCATTTGTGGCTTAAAATAAAAAAAATTCATCATTGTTATTAATTTAATTTTTATTTTGTTCTTTGGAGAAAGCTTAAACAAGCAAACAATAATAGGCAGCTCCTGTACTTCCCTGATGGCTGCTAAGGGGGCTGTGCTCAGGGACAGAGCGCTCTCCCTGGAAGGGAGCCCTGCTCTGCAGATGACTCTGATACCCTTCCTCTGCTAGGCACCCGTGATATGCTAGCCACCTTCCCACAAGCTCTTCCCAGGGGTAAGCAACCTTGACAACTGGTCCCTGAGATATTTCTTTCCTTCAAAGGCAGGGGTAGCAGGAGAGAGGCAAAATCTGGGAAGTATGGACAAGCACCTCAGCTCCAGGCAGAGTTCAAGAACATAAATAACTGAAATGCAAAAGAGCACCTCAAAGCATACTATTCGGGGTACAAAGGAGCACCCCCCAAGGAAAGCTATTCTAAGGGTCCAAGGTGATGACTCCCAGGGGAAGATTTTTGTTCTGACTTCAAATAATCTAAACGATCCTGCGTTGGAAGAGAATTCTCACCTTCATCAGACCCCCGGATAGGTTGGTGCTTCTGGGCTCTCTCGTCACCTGTGTTGAACTGTTGCAAAAGAACTTTGTGCTGCAAAAATAAAAACAGCTGCTGCCTTGAAGAGGGAATGACTGATGCGCATTTGCAACTCAGAGGAAACGCACCCGAGAAGTAGTCGGAGTCAAGAAATGAAGATAATATATTTTGCATTGACAAAAACATCACTTTTAAATATTGCAATGTAATATTTCTGGAGAACTGTCATCCTACAGGGCACAATTGGAGAATGCTAATCCATCATCACTTACCTTCTTTTGCAGATTCTTTGCATCTTCTGAACTACAAAAAAAAAACAGAGAAAGAATATTATTTAATACCATGAGTACTATATTTGAAATTGCTTTAATTGTATATAACTTTAGTCTTATGTTAGACAACGAAATCGCAGCATCCCTTCAGGAGGCAATATGAATCTCCTCATTTTGCTACTGAGACCAAAGCATGAAGGACACAGCAAAGGATCAGCCCTTGTCACAGGCAAATCCCTGGTGGAATTGATGTTAAAAGCCATGGTTTGTAGCTGTCAAAGTCTATCTAGTAGCATATACTCTCTCGTACTTAACCCATGGCTCGAGGAACAGCATGTGAAACCCTTCTGTGTTTTTACTGAGAGGACACAAATATTCACTATCAACAGCTTTGGCAGCTAAATGTGAATTTTCCATATAAGTAATTCCCCTCAAACTTTCTTTAAATGCCACTGACCATTTTATTACTGGATTCACTGCTATGAACCGAAGGGACTCAAGTTTATTGAGTTAGAGGCCCCAAAGGAGGATCTTTTCCTTTTCAGGCTTTCTGTTGGCGGCCATCCAGCATAGGAGGTGGCTGAGCAGAATCTCAGTCCTTTCATTCCTTTGGCCTTACGGCACCTCCTACACCCGAGACCCCGTCTGTTCACATGAGAACACTGTGTGGCTGTTGAACAACCAGCTTTCACCTGTTGGCGGGCAAAGACCTGTGTAGATGTTTGGACTGAGAGCAGGCACTTCTGTGATGGAAACACACCCCAAAGCCAAGCCCTTCCTTACATTTGCTTGACAATCTTCTCCAACTCGGGAAGCTGCTCCTTGAAGGCAGCGATCATCCGGGCATCATCTGATACAGACACATAAAACTCCTGTAATGGCAAAGGTCACAGGCTTTTAACAAGAACTGCAAAAGGCACACAATTCTGTAAAGAGGAATTAAGGCATGTCTTTGTGTCATCTGCTTCACTAGCACCTCTAAACCATGGTTTCATGGACCAGAGACAAAAAAAAAAAACAAAACACCAATATGCCTAAAGTCAAAATCACAGATGAGAAAGAATTCGGAAATGGATAGAAGTGATGGTTGTATAACATTCATTACACCGTGCATGTAATTAATGCCACTGAATTGTACACTTAAAAATTGTTAAAATGGCAAATTTCATGTTATTTTATCACAAAATTTTTAAAAACTATAATCGCAAATGAATTGTTTATATGATATTTATATGAAAGGCAATGGGTTGGAATGGGTAATTTTATCATCTACCTTTTAAGAGCACTTTTTTCACCTCAATATTTTTTCAGGAGAATTTTAGTATTTATTTTGATATTATTTTAGTATTTACTTTTTATTTAATGTTTACCAGTGGCCGTGGTTAATTGTTGGTGGTAAAAATACAAGCGGGGTCTTCAGCACTATCCTAAATTTATGCTGAGTTTATGCCACCAGCGCAGGTCTGTTTACTGAGGCTCTGGAAACTGTCCTGGCCACAGGGCAGCAGCAGCGGCGGCAGCTGTGCCCTGCTTTGTTCCAACGCAGTGGCCTCCACAGCAGAAGATGAGAGCTGTGGCAGCGCCAGCTTAACCGCTACTTTGGTTCATCTGCTAAAAAGGTCCTTTACTCCATGGGTAGAGGCCATGAGTCAAGTTAGGACCCCAAGTTGCTATTAAACTTTCACATTTTCCAAATACTTCATTCTGCAGCCTTAAGGGACTCTTATGGTCTACCCTTCCTCCCTGTCTCACCTCTACCTGCCTGACAGATGATATGGTTAAAAGGAGAGAGGGGATATGTTTCTTTTGTACAATTCATTCCTGAACATACAGACTCATAAAATTTGAACTAGAAGCCACATTGTATCCGCCCCGCTACTTGACCCTCCACCCCCATCCCACACACACACACACACAAAGAAGTAAGGTCCTTATCTAAATTCTAGAGGGCAGAGTGAGTCATCAAAGATTAAAAGCCAACGTTAATGCTATAATGTGGGTCTGGAGCCATGGGAAGAAAAAGTAAAGTTCAGCTTAAAGCAGTGTTTATAAAATATATCATGTCTCTTCATAACCACTTCGTGGTCCTAGTAATTCCTCAGTAAAATTATCTGCTTCATTCACTCTGCTCAAAAATCTACCATTTGATGGAGTAGTCATACTTCTAGAAACATAACCAAAGAAAGACCTACCTGAACAAAAATGTTTAGTATACTATTATTCTAGAAAAGTGAAAATGGAAATGATGTAAATATTTAACAACATGAGAACAAATAAATATATCTGTGGCATAGTTAAAGGTCATTAGAAAATTTAACAGAAAGCCTATACTGACATGGAAAAATCCCGACATAAAATTAAATGAAAAAAGCAGCCTATAAAATGATGGGTACTATGTGATTACAACTATAGAAAATATACAAAGAAAAAGAGGCCAAATGAAAATACATTAAAATGCTACCAGTTATTGAATTAGAGTGGCAGGATAATAGATGATATTTTTCTCTACGTATGGTATCTTTCTGATGAATGAACATGTTAACAAAATCTAGAATTTTCAATTACAGTCTCTCCAGGGAAGCTGCCGTGTCTAGGGTAGTCCCTCTATCGTAGGACGAAGATGTATTCTTGGAAGGGAGAATCCCTCATACCTCCAGGAAAGCGATAGCTATGTCATCCTCTTGTAGGACGTCTCCATACATGGCGGCCCACTGCAACACCAGGCGGATGACCCTCCGCTTATTGTTAAGGGCATAATCCATCTTCTCCTGCTCTGTACCTTGTGAAGGCTGTGCATGGTAAGTGCCGAGGAGTCAAGGAAGACATTTAGACATTTCACACTCATTTCACTGTGCTCCTTGCAAAGGCAGATCCCAGCTTCAGAGAGCCAGCCCATTGGACTGATTCATTTCCTCCCCTAAGCCCTCAAGAAAAGCCCTACCAACATAAAAGTTCTGGACCAAATGCATACAAACCCTTGTAATGCCTGCTGATTTTGACCTGATAGCTGCCCAAGGAGTTAGGCTTGCATGGCTCCACTTTGACTTGTGTGTTGACAAAGATTCCTGTGCCTACCTAGCTCCAGCTCTCACCAGGCTGTCTTCACATGCCCTGGCTGCCTTCCACTTTGTCCTTTACTTCCTAGGAGTGGTCATGCTTCTTGCTGTTGCTTGTCTCTGGGTGCTTTACCATCTCTTGTTGGTTCTGCACACATCTTTATAACCGTTTTCATTATATGCATTTCAGTCAAACCCTTCCAAGTTGGCATCCAGTAATGCTGGAATCATGACATACAAAAAGTGTATGGGAGCGGGGTGAAAAGTGAGGCTGGAGGAAGACAAGCTTACGCAGGGTTAGGAAGAGGAAAGGTTCTTTTCATATTGATCTTCTGGTGAGGGACTCAGGCATACTTTATATATCATTCCTTCTTTTCTCTCCTAGGACCATAACTTAACTCATACTGGCTTTGTGCTTTTATGGCTGGCCATTTTAACTAAACTATTAGCTTTTTGAGGCTTGGGATAAGATATTATTTGCCTCGTCTTCTGTACCATGCCTAGCAAAGTGACTAGCTAGACCTTTTATTTCTTTATTAATACAAAAAAAATACTTAATTGAGTGCCTATTATATGTGTCAGGTAAGGTCTCTGCTTGCAGTTTACATTCTCATGTGGATTATGGAAGGGAGAGTATAGTATATGATCAAGAACAATTTTAGATTAGATATACTGTTCCTTTTTCAGTGATTTATAGTAGTTCATAGTACAGATAATTAGTTCACAGAACAATCTCCTCATTATAACTTACACTGTAATTGCATATAGGGTACCTCATTTAAGTTCTACTTTATAGTCTTACGATGAAAGTATTTTTCCCTTTCTACAAATGAGCAAACTGAACATAAATGGCCAGGATTACATAGCAAGAATGTAGAATTAGTTTTGAATCCAAGGTTCCTAATTCCAACTAGTTTCTTCTCTATTACACAACACCCCCACGCCTCATAGCTGCCTACAAGACTGGACATGCCTTAGCTTTCGACCATGACTTAAAAGGCACTGCAGAAATCTGCCTCGTGGCAGTGCTGAGCTTGAGAGCTATACCAGTAAAGGGCCTTTTCTAAAGGGACCATAAATAATCATGATCAAGGTAAATGACAGAACCTTAAAGCAAAGGTTTACTGCATGTAAATGGGTTGCAAAATGGCTTTCATAAATTGAGCACGAGATTCATAAAAAAGAAAATTGCTCAACCTGTATTGCTACAATTCTCTCTGAACTTACAATAAAAAAAGGGAAGAAAGATTACTTTATGTGAAAATTATTTCTTTTCTGATTAACCCTTAAGTCTCTTGCTTGTATGCACGTATAACTTGATTTTTCTTTCCAAAGAACTGCAATGCTGGGCACTACATTTTATGACTGTTTTTTTTATGGTACCTAGCAGCATAATCAGGCACATGGTGGGTACTAAATGAGTAATTCCTGACAGACTAAAAGAATATCTACTGTTTCACCCACGAGTAAGAGAGAGAGAGAGAGAGAGAGAGAGAGAGAGAGAGAGAGAGAGAAATAAAGAGTGAAGGAGGAAAGGAGAGAGAGAGAAAGAGAGAGACTTTCCTACTTGTATGAAGCTGAAATGGATTGACATATCAAGCTGATATCAAGTGGCTATAACTCTAACTTTCTAGTTATCTTGACTTGAACTCCAGGAGATAATACAAACGGTTGTGTGTTAGATACAGAGATATCAGAACACCTGCAGCTAATATCTGTGGCCCCCTATAGGATAAAGGGTCAGGACAAAACTTTTCTTTTCCTCTTTACTGCTTGGGAAATCTATCTTTTGCCAACAACAGAAGATAGAATACCTGATTGGAAGGATTAGCATAACATTTCAAATGTGTGTAGAGCTTGACATTTATAATAAATGTGCTCAATGTGCTCATATGATCATATAATGCTTTCTATAAAGCTGAAGGGAAAATATTTACAGATGAGGAAACTGAGGGTCAGAGAGAAGAGATCTGCCCAGCATTGTTCAGTGAGTAAATAGCAAGGTTTACAAATCCAGACAGGGCTTTTTCCACTATTGCCACTCCCATTGCCCCAGCAGTGGCTATAGTGACAAGCTCATGAAATTATTAAGAATAATTGCATCTGGGAAGTAAAAATCCTAATAGAAAAGATTTTTTTCATATTCTCTCTCTCTTTCGCTGTCCGTATCTTCCCCTCCCTCCCTCTCTCTCACCTCTCTTTCTTTCTTTTTCTTTTATAGCGTGGTGATGTTTCAGCTTTCCTGGAGCTGACTCAGTGTGCTACGTACCTAAACGAAGGCTGAGTGCCTGCTGCTCTTCAAAACTCTGCAGCTTCCTGGGAGTCAGAATTGACTGAATCTGGGGAAACAAGCTTTCTCTTTTTTGTCATGAAATTTAAGTACTTTTGCCTCTGGAAAACCAACCACACACACACACACACACACACACACACACACACACACACTGCTTATTTGTTTCATAAAGTCTTGCCTTTCCCTTTACAGATGTTTATTTACTAAAATGGAGGTGGGGGAATTACTACTTTTATGGCCAGCTGCAGGCATGTGCTCAAGGATCCTCCCCCTCCCTGGGCAACACACTTCCATTCCTGAGCTGTCTGCGGAATCAGACTCTTAAGGGATACAGAGGAGATTTCGTATGTAATTGATTATACTTGAAGTGGCTACAGGTGAGGTACTGAGGCTTCTGTTTTTTCCCAGAACAATCTTCTCAGGCTTTTAGAAGATTTATGTGATTTTATCTTTTACTAAAATCCTACAAAAAAGGTGGAGAGGGTGGGGGCAGAAACTATATTCCCTTCAGACAGCAGCCACATACAGAACATCCCACCAATTTCCTTGTCTCAATGTGATGTCAAAAATGCAACCTAAAAAGAGTAACATTTCAAATTTAGCATGTTCATAAATTTAAACACACCGAGAAGGTTGCAGACACCATTACCTTCTCTGGCTTAAACTGGAATAATGCATTACCCATGTAATGGAGAAAGTCCTATGTGGAATAGAAATCTCTTTTCCAGGGTGAATAATAATTTAGAAAGGATTACCAATGTGTACCACACACATAAGATATTTTTAACATCTAAAGAAAGCTATCTGAATCATACACTTGATTAATGTCTATGTTAAGAGTAGATGAGTAGAGAAAATAAAACATATAATAATCCAATGATCAAATGATCAGGAAATACTTGTATTGAATAAGGCCATGACTCTTGATAGTTAGATTCAGGTAAGAACTAACTTCTTGAATTCATGGGGTAAAGAGATACAGAAAGATAACATGGCTCTGACATCTCATAAAATGCTAGTTAAAAATCTATAGGAGAATCTAGAATTATTTACTGAATTGTTATTTTAAACACAATTAAGAAAAGGCCATGATAGTCAAACTGGCCAAACTCATCGCTGATATACTGAATTAATTTCAGATGATTCACAGAATCATAGAATCTGTGGATTGCAAAAGCCCTTTGATTATAGCTCCTTCAATTCCACCATCTTTGGGGTAAGAAAACGGAGACAGAATGAAGTGAAATGGCTCTTCCAAATTTATCAGTGGAATTCGTGGGACTACCATTCAGTTCTCCCATCTCTCTCCCAGGTATTATTCTATTTACTTGTTTGATGCTGCTGTGTTTTGTTTGACATTTATATATTTTTTTATGCTAACACATATTATACAGCATAATTTGGTTGGATAAAAGGGAAAGTCATCTGAGATGAAGAAATTGATCCTCCCGATTCTCAAAGACCACAAAGAACATACATGAAATCAAGAGTAAATGTTGCAGCCTTGACGATCTGATGTCCAGGGAGGCACTGAAATTCTAATGTCTGACCTAGAATTTTTCCGTTATAGTTTTAACCACTTCTCTTGTTCAATATCTGCTGATTTAGAAAGCAGTAGCTCACCACTAACCAAACATGCTTAAATCTATGGACCATTCAAATCCTAACTTGAGGTTTCTCTTGTTATGATAATAAGATTTCTCACCATCTGGAAGATTAAATCAAAATCCTTAACAGCAGGAACTATGTCATAAATTCATTGTGAATCTCTACACTTTCTAGTCAAGGATTGGGCATATGGAAACATAAAAAGCCTCAAGTGTTTGTTGATTGACTGGTTACCTTAAACAATTCAATCACACTGATCACATTGTTTGGAGTGCTATATATAATGCAATTTTCTTAAAAGATTTTTTTTTTCATCTTACCACAGCTCTTTAAAGCCTTTTGTCTAAGTTATCTGAAATTCCATGTTGTCGAGATGTCAAATACAGATCGTATGTAGATACATTCTAAACAAGTTCATATTCTGTGTCCCCAGGATGACTAAGTCTACACAAACACCAAAACGTCTGGCATATCTTTTAAACAGAATCATTTAGTTATTAGGTATTTAATCTATAGAACCACAGATTTTCAGAGTGATGAAATCTTCACTGTACCAATTTTTTCAGCATCATGTAGATGGGGCTGAGGACAGATTGGATTTGTTTTCAGTGATATATTAGGGCTGAGAATCAGAAAGGGTGAAGGCCACAATGTAGGCTACAGTCTTTCTACCCAGCCAACAGCAGGCTTTATATTCCATTGAGTCATTTTCCTCATGCCGGCTCTGCCGTTCAAACACTGTAATTATTTCATATATTTTTACCTAGTTATTATCTTACTCACCACAGGCACCTGTAATTTTTCTGTATTTTTTTTACTGCTCATTTACTTATTCTTAATTCAGCTAATAATGGTTCCACATATTAAAATTACCATGGGGAAAGTAAGTGAAAACCTCCTAGGATGTAGAGGCAGCAGATTCATTACAGCCTACAACAGGGAATAAAATATTATGTATACTTTTTGCAGTAAGTACATGCTAATTATGCAGCTATTTATAAAACACTTATCAACATTCAAACTGATACTCTTCAATGTTGTTGTTTTTTTAAAGCCCTGCTTTGCATACAAGATCTCTGCTTGCAGCTGAAAACAAACTTTGGGGGTCATCTGCCCACTGACTAGACAAAGCTTTTGTACATTCATTATATTATGCCATATTCCTCTCATGATGGTACAATTATTTATATGAGGCAAGATTTATATGCGGCTTTATAGTTTATAATGTACTTATACACACACAGCCTTATTCGATCTTCACGACAACCTAGTGAGGTAGCGTAACTACTCCTATTATACAGATGCGGTTCAGAGAGGTTAAGTATAATTGCCAAGTAACACAGCTTGTAAGAGGTAGGTCCTAAGCACAGGTCTTCTGACTTCAGAGCTCTTGCTTTTCCCACTATGGAGCATCTTAACTACCCTGCTTCCATTCATGGAGCAGAGAAAGATATTCATAAAATATTGCTTAGTGACAAAGCACATATAATTATTTAGAGTATATCCCATTACTGTATTTAAAAGTATACATCTATATGTATAGAAAAAAGACTGGAAGGATACATACTAACATGTTAACAATAGTAATACCCAGTAGGGTTATAGGTGATTTTAATCTTCTTTTTAAAGACTAATGGAAGATCGAACTAAATTTTAAGTGCAGATTTAAAAAAGATTAAAGAAACTGGAGATGAAAAGTACAGAAATTGAACAAATACAATTTAAAAAACTCATTATAAAGCACTTGTATTCATCAGGTCAAATCATGTCCCAGGCATATCTAATGAATAGAGAGTCTCTCTCATTAGCACATAAAAGGCCTGAAATATTAATGTTAAACAGAGTTCTACCACCTTCCTCTGTGCTAAAAGCAAAATTGGAGGAGGCATACAATGTGGATTAAGGACAGAAATAGGTGTCAGTGGCTCAGGGCTCAAATCTTTTCTGTACTAGTAATTACCTTTCTCTGAGCAAATCATAATTTTTCATTATCCTAGTTTATTGACTTGGAAAAAGAGCAGTGAAAATACTGACTTGTTCATAGGGCTTCTGTGAAAAGTCATACACTAAGTACTTTGAAAACACTCAGCCAAAGCAACTCGCTTTAATGTGGGCGCTTTAATGGAACGTGGTTAGGTAGTTTAATATCCCTACATTGCATGTTAAATACATGGGGGTTAACCCACTTGTTCAGTTTTACATAATATCTCCGTGTTGCTTGTGCATGTGGTGTTGTACAGTTTATGTGTATTTGTTGTTTTTGCCTGCCCATTATGTATTTCTTCACTTTTTCTGATTTTCTTTATAGGCAGTCTCTGTCCAGTAAAGCGCTTTGCCTTATCTTGACCAAGATGTCAGCAGTGACCTAAACTAGGCCAGCTAGACCCTCCTTCCTGGGGATGTGGGAATGAGGGGAGGGCCCAGGATGCTTGGAGCAAGCAGATTTACTCCACAAGCAGAGCCTTGGAGTTTGCTGCCCTCACAGCCCCTTTCTAAAGCCTGGGCTCTCCAAGGATTCCTTCAGTTTTGAGTTACTCCACATCTTCTGATAAATTCCTTTATTCCTTAAGTCAGTCACAGTTGGTTTATGTTACTTATGGCCAAAAAAAAATTAGCTTATATAAGGAGCCTATGTAACATCTCCTTGGAGGGAAAAGGACTAAAAATTGATTCCTCAGCTTAATATAGAAGCACTAACACATACATGGCGTGCAGGGATGGAGCCCTTTCCATTTGCTGGCTTACAGCAGGATAAGCTCCCAGCCTCCCCGGCATACCCTTCCTAGACATTACAGAACAGTAATTCTTATTTGAGGCTCTTATTCCCTGTGTCTAAGGACCAGACTTATGCTACTTACGCTGTCCAATATGGTAGCCACTAGCTGCATGTGACTACTTAAATTTAAATTAAATAAAATTAAAAATTCAGTTCCTCCATCATAGTAGACAATTTTCAAGGCTAGTGGCTACTGGGTTAGCCTAGATATTCAACATTTCCATTATTGAAAGTGTTCTTTTGGACACTTTATTTAGTTTCAACAAATTAGGCCTACTTTGGTTTTAGCCACCGGAATCGTGCAATATATTGTGAAGAAATGTTCTTAAAGGATATGCTTTTAAAAAAATAAATTGTAAAGAAAAAAAACTAACACATTCTAGGCTCAGAATCCTGAGACCAGGATGAATCATGGCTCTGCCACTTCCCTTGGGCACGTCATGCCATTTTTTTGAACTTCAAACTCCTCATTTGTGAAATAAAGCTAATATTAACTCAATACACTCCTGTAAAGGTAAGTGGTATAATACAGGCCAAAGCTTTTAGCTTGGCACCTGATGCACAGAGAATTTCATTCCAAATAGAACAATGAAGAGAATCTAGGTTCCTACAAGACCAGGTGTGAAGAAGGTAGTCTGAGGGCACTAGGTGGTGTAGATGATGTCCTGTCATCCTGGATTCCCTCTATCTACTGAAGAAAAAATTAGGATTGGATATGCAGGTTTCTCTAGTTCACTTTCCTGTCTTCTCTTCCTCCTCCAACAATATTACTGCCATATATATCTCTCACCTCCTGACCTGGGATGGCATGGGCTTTCGTCCAGGAGACTTTATCTTAAGAACAAAGGTCAGCGATATGGATGTTCTCAATCATTCTGAAGTAGAACAAGCTAATAAATGAAAAAGTCAGAATTTGCACAAAAAAAAAACCACAAAAAAATCAACAACAAGAAAAAAAATATATAAGCTTAGTGTTTGGGGCTTGAGTTGCAAAGATGATATGACGTGGTCCACTGTACTCTCTCTCACTCTGCTTGTAGTTTTGTTTGCTTTAAAGCTTATCAACGTGCTGTTGAACAAATAAGTCTAAACTCAGTGGTTTTTTTTTTTTCTGCAACACATCTCAAAGGTCTAATAATGATTAACATGTATGGAGTTAAAAGGAGACAAAGAGATCCTGAATATGTTCATTTTACTTGAGAAAAATTGAATGTGAGCCAGAAAGGATATATAACATACATAAGTCTCATCAAGCTTCCTTTACATGGAAAGATAGTTCCCAAGCAAATAAACACCCAAATCTCATTCCTGCAGCTCCCTCTCAATAACACATTCAACTCAAATCTCCCATCCTCACACATTCTGTTGACTTCAAAGAGAATTATGGATGAACGAGAAAATGAGAATCAGGTGGGGAAATTATAATTCGGAAAAAGGAAAACACTCCAACATTGATTGTATTGCTCAGAAAAAAGAAAGCTATTCTCCTTTAATATATTTAACTGCTCACAAAAGGTCAAAGAGTTTTTTGGGTCTAAATTTCTGTTGCTTTAAAAATAAAGCAGAATTGGAAAACATACTTTTACATGTCCCCCCAAATTTGAGGGTGTGATTCATTAATAACATTTACTTCTTTTATTCAATTTACATTTTTTGAATGTTTCCAGACATTGTATATCAATTGCTCAGTTCAATAGACTATTGAAAAGCTGCCCCAAAAGAACTGATATTAGAATTTCAAGTTTTGTATCTTTTATTTAAGTCGATAAATAGTCAGTGTTAATAAAAATAGTAACAAAGGAATACATTTTGGTATCTAGAGGAGAGGATGGACTAGGATAAATGTAAAAGCTACCCTACAGTGATCACTTGGCTTTGTTTCAGAGGTCTGATTAATACTACAGTTTAGAAGAAGAACACAAGTTGACAACCCAACGTGCCAGGCATCCTGACAGAGGTATGAAGTCTGTCTCCCAGGTTAGGGAGCTATCCTTAATCTACCCTTAATAATACTCCCACATTCTTCTCCATAACTTTCTCTAGCCTACTTCCAATATGTGTATCAGAATCATCTTCCTAAGGTAACTTGGCTCACATTTCTCTACATAGGTAACAAAGAAGAAATCTTTGAACATGGGACAGCAAAACCATGCCAGAGCAAGGTGGAGTCTATGCTGGGGAAAGCTGCTGACATTTCAGAGTTAGACAGGGTATGAAGCACAACTGTGTCTAGGCTATGACTTACCTTCAGAGCATGGGATAAGATAATGGCCATGTATTTGTGGAATGTCTTCAAGACAATAGAGATTTTTCACAACAAAAGGATATTGGGCCACCAGGGCTGGGCAAAGCTGGGTATTTGGCATAAAAACACAGTGCATCATAACAAAGTCATTTAAAATAGAATCTGCAGGGGGGAAATGCAAAGCAGAAAAGGAAATTATATTCTTGTAGACATATTTAGATAAGCAAGAGTATCTATTCATTGGTTCTTGATCAATGGTTCTCATACATTGGCTTGCTTTTACTGTACATAGAAGCACCTCACATAAAAATGATTTTATACATATGTATTTATATTTAAAGAGCCACCCATGTATAGCACCATGTATTTAGAATTAAAACATTGTCATTTCTTTGTCAACTTTACACCATGTCTTTTTTCAATGTCGCTTTATCTCTTTTTTACTTCCTATTTCCAGAGGGAGCAATGAAGGGTGAGAGGATGATGGAATTGTAGAAAGAGGAGGTGGTAAGAGCAGAGAATTGGTGAGGGAAACAAAAGAAGAGAAAAAAAAGAAGAAAATATAAAGTCTGTGAGAAGCAACTGAAGCAAAACAAAGCTCTTCAGTAGATTAAAATGGTGAATGTCTTATATTTGAAGCTATTTTGTAGATAGGTAAGCAGGGAGGAGGGAAATCAGGCAAGTCCTGGAGATAAGCTTCATTTTCCTCACTTTGAATTCATGTTAGTGCTTCATTGCAAAGACAGCACTATCCAGTCAGCTTTGGTGGGAAAGCATGCAAAGACAGATCCAAAACCCTTAGGAGATGCCCATTGAAACTTGGAATCCAAAATGCTATAGGGATTTCCAATTAAAAAATAAACCACACTAAATTTATATTTATTAATTTATAATGAATTTATAATTTATTAATGCTGGAGTCAGTGACTAAAGGTTTAACCATTATACTCACTTTTTAAAACAATTTAGATATAATTGGCAGATCACATTATGTAAGTTTAAGGTATTGATTACAGTGAATTAATTCAATTTATTTATACGTTTCAATATGATTGCCACCGTGGAGTTAGCTAACAGCCCTATCATATAATACCATTATACTCACTGAAATGTAAGAGATAAGTATAAGTATGATCTCAGGCTGTCGTCCCGTCAGTCTCACTACACTGAACCTGAGAAGTTGCAGAGAAGGTGACAGACAAAAGCCATTTGAAACTTTGGCTTGCCTGAGTTTAACATCTAGGGTCACCCTGATATGTTTTAGATATTCTGTGAGGGCAGGGGAGGTGATGCTTACTTATACGACTCCCGGAGGGCCTGTGCTATACAGCAGTCTACATTTTGCTAAAGCAGAGCTTTCGGTAGGACACTCCCAGGCTGAGGAGCCAGTCATTAGCGTGGTAACTACCTAGCAACCATATCTCACCATGGCTTTCGTGTTTGCTACTCGTATGCATCAATTTCTCTTGAAAATTCTTGAGAACTGATTTTTAAAAACCATTTCCTACTCAAAATGATTTCCAAAGTCACTTAATGGCTAATACTGGCCATAGTCTAGGAAACTAATAGGTCTAAGGCTGCAAATAGATGCTTTGGTAAATTAAGAGAATGTACTGTCAAATCCAGAGGTGTTCATTCTTGCAATGTAAACCAGTTTCACTGTCAATTCTGATATTTTTCACTGTATTATAAATCTATAAATATAAGGGTTTCTCACTTTACTGCATCTGTGAGTTTCTTATCATGGGCCTCTTATCACATTCTCCTTGCTCGGGTATCTTTGGCTGCTCCCTACTGCTTAGCTGTGCATTTAAGACCCTCCAAGATCTGTAGTCAAATTCTTAGACCTCACTTTCCTTCTCCTTCTTATGGATATGATAGTATAGCAAAACCAGACTGCTTGATCTCCCTTCCCTGTTTCTAGGTCAGTATTAATGTTGTACCTCAGTATGGAAAGCTTTGTCTCCAATCTATAGTTACTAGACACCAGCCTTTCTTCAGTGCCACTTGAAAGGCTATATCCTCCATGATACTTTGGTCCCTCAGCCAATCAGTGCTCTTGAAACACTGACCACATTCTGCCTTACGTTCAAGCTATTTGCACATTTTTTTATGTCTTCAGTAGGACAGGAGAGCAAGTTTTTGTTCACATTGCCTAATTCAAAGAATCCAGCTTGATGCCTACCAAGAAGATACTCAACAAATATCAAACGAAAAAATGCCCTGGAGCCAGAGATCCTGGCTTTTATATCAACTACTCCCCAATCCATTTGCTATGTAAAAAAAGAAATATCTCAGATAATCTATTTACAAAATAAGAAACTAAAATTAGGAGATAAAATAAGAAGTAAATCAGTGTTAAAATTCTTTTAGGAGGTATATAATTTCACCTGGAGTATACTGAAAAGATGATGGAAATGGACTTTGAACTATCAGTACGTTCTTTAGATAAATCTTTGAACTTCTTTCAGAGAGAAATGTTCTTCTGTAGAGTTCAGTGTACTTAAAATATTACCCCATTATTCTGAGAGACAGATCAGTAGCATAGGATATTTAAAAAAAAAAAAGTAGAATGGGAGCTGTTCCAAAGTCATGTACAAGATGGCTCCCAAAGTGGAGGATGACGCCGTAATTATGAATACTTGGTTCACTGGCAAGATTCATCTCATTCACCCTCAAATATCAGTGTTTTACTTAAGAAGACTCATTCACTATGAGGTATTATGAATTGAATTTTTCCCCTCCAAAAAAGACATGTTGAAGTCCTAACCCCCCAGGACCTCACAACATAACCTGATTTTGGAAAGAGGGTCTTTTGCAAGTGTTGTTAAGTTGAGGTCATTAGTATGCACCCTAATCCAACATGAATGGTGTTCCTATAAAAAGGGAAATTTGGACACAGAGACAGATGCACAGAAGACCATGCGAAGAGACACAGGGAGAACATGTGAACATGAAGGCAGAGACAGTGGTGATGCATCTATAAGGCAAGGAATGGCAAAGATTGCTGGCAAACTACCAGGAGCCAGGAAAGAGTCCTGGAACAGATGCGGCCCTGAGTAAAACCAATCCTCTTGACGCCCTGATCTCAGACTTCTGGCCCCCAGAACTGTGAGACGACACATTCCCATCGTTTGACCACCCAGTTTGTCGTACTTTGTTGTAGCAGCTCTAGCAAATTAATACAGGTGGTGTTTGTTTACACTCTGCGGCAGCCCAAAAATCTACAATCACAGACAGAACCATTTTGTTTCCAGTCGGAGCAAGGTTATGCCTTATGTGTAGGCAGCAGCAGATCCTTTATGGGAATATGTAGAATTTAAATTATAACCTAATAGATGCCTATGGAAGGTGAATTTAAATGATAACAGAAGAGATGTCTGTGGAAGGCTACTCATATGTATGAATGAGACTGAGTCATTTACAAAAGATAGCCAGGATTGGAGCAGACAGAGGACGGTCAGAGGACGGTCAGGATTGCTCCTTGAGTGCACCACTTAGGGATGCTCTTTTAACATTAATATGTATAACCCCCTTTTAAAACTATTTTAGTTACACATGAAGAGAATGAATTCGGGATTTTTTTTTTTTTTATACAATGTGCTGCATGGAATTAATGGACACACAAAAGCGTTCTGGGTATTTACCTGTTGCTTCATTTAAAGCTGGCTCGAGGCGTATTGTTTCTAGAAAATGCTCTAAAATTTTTTCAGGTGTTCCTGACATCACAGTATACCTAATAAGAAATAAAAACATCATTAGCTTTTCAAAAGTGGGCAAATCATTAATAAAAAAATAACTTCATATATCCGAAAAAATTTTTTTTGAGATCCCAGGAAACCATATCAATTTAACATATGGTCCATAGTCTCCTTATGGTAAGAGAGACCATGCATCCTTGCCAAAAATCACATAGGAAGACAATTGAAAAACTGCAAATGGAAGTAGTTACTAAAATGTGACTTTTTTCCCTACATGGAACTGAAGTAAATTTTTTTGAAGAGTGGCTCTAGCAGGCTGGGAACTGAGTTACTCCAGCCTTGTTCCAAGGGGAATCAAAAGGAACATGTGAATCTCAGGGCAGTTCAGGTCAGGCAGAGGGAGCTGGCAAGGGGAAGTGACTATTAACTAACTAGGTTATCCATATATGGGTTACTTGTAGCAAAATTTCAGTCCCATACTGGATTCCCCTGCCTATTTCTGGAATGCTCTGTCTTTCCCAACTGTACACTGGTATGTGCTTTGTAAATATAGCTAAGAATAAAATAAGAGAAAAGAAAACAAAACCCAAATGAGCAAACAAGCAAATCCCAATAGCATCTGAATGGGAAATCAATCAACAACAAAAAATTCACATAATTAATTTCAATGTCAAATATAAATTATTTGAGGAGAGTGTTGTTATTTCAGAAGATCCATCCATGGAGTTCTACAATCAACTTGGAAGGATTTACTTTTTAAATTGAATATGGGTTATTTCAAAGTCATATTCAAGAAGGTAACAAGACAGTGAATGAAAGCTATAGGAAAAGTATATTAGGCTTATCTGGGGGCTCCTATTCCAATACTCGGACTTGGCTCTTCTGCATTTTACATAAGGCCAAGTGACAAGGAAGAAAACAACAACGGAGATAAAATTCTCTTATGAGTAGAAAGTGTCGGTAGAATTCTGCTCCAGGAAAAACTAGATTTCTTTACCTCTTCACCAACATCCTTTTCTTGCCCATTTAAGACCTTGGGGGAAGTGTGTGGGGATCCTAAGACTTTCCTAACATATTAGTCTCAAGGTCTTAACCTCCAGCCTAAGGGAGTGAAGAAAAGGTAATTCAACATATGACCCTTTGCATATGAAAGTGGAGAGGGAAAATGCATGAAGTATCCCTGGTGTGGAATGAGGAAACAGATACAGCCTACCCGGCAGGCTCCATTAGCTAAAACTATTCTGTGTGTGTGTGTGTGTGTGTGTGTGTGTGTGTGTGTGTGTGCGCGCGCGCGCGCGCACGCATGACCGAAAGGAAGCTGAAGAGTTAAATCGCTGAGGAAACCTGGCTTTGGAGACTAGAGAAGGAGAGGGGAAATAGAAAAAATATACTTTAATCTCAAAAGTATGACCCTTTTCTCAAAGTAAAAAAGGTAGAAGACAATGATTTTTCCTCTTGTAGGCAACGAATATTTGAAGAAAATAGAGGTCATAGCTATATATGACTTTCAACATTTAAATGGAGAAAATTGCTGAGTCCATTCAATAATTCCTGAAGTATAAGAAGGGAAGCATCATCTGACCACATAATAAGGACTTGGGATTGGAAAGGGCACTTGACATCTGTCGAATATTTACTATGCCCCAGACAACTAGTAGGCACTGAGCAATGTCCTCATGTTTACTCCTGCTTGTTAAATATTATCTTTATTCTACAGGGGGAGAAACTGCTCTGCAAGGGGAGGCATCAGGCACACGGTCACACAGTTAGTAAATGTGAGATCTCCACTGTGAAACCAGGTCTGGCTTCAGAGCGCAAGCATGTGTCTCTCGTCGCAGCTCTGCATGCACAGCAAGGAGCTCCAGGTGGCGGTTACATACACAGGTTAGGTACCTGGAGCTCATTCTGAACAGGAAGTCTGCTATGCAATGAAAAACTCCCTCTAAAGAAAACTTGTATGCTTGTTTCTGAATATAAGTTTTATTTAAATTAGAGTATAAGTGTATTACATAAAAAACCAGTTACTTGTTACTTAGCATGAGCGTGGGCAGCAGTGGCTAGTAAGCTGCATGCTCTGTAGCTGGCTGCGTGACTGATAACATCAGTTAGGAATTTGTTCCCTTGTCAAAAGTTTAATTCTGATAGAAGTTTGGCTTCACATTCTGGTGTTCTTTGTTTGAACACTCTTTAGCTAGGATATTATGTCTGTTCAAAAAGAATAAAGATCTAAATGGTCTATCACTTCACTAGAGAGAAGTCTCTAAATTCTGCCCTCTGGTCACTCTCAGACAGCAGGGGATCTTTCTTTTGCTACTAAAGGCTCCCTCTACTGGTACAGCTGTGGTGGCTGCCTTACATATCCTCTCCCTTGTCTCAGTTCTGCAGAAAGCTGTTCGCATGTTAACATTCTTTTAGGGCAGAGGACTCTTACGAGGGAAGGCCAGGGAGCTTCTGGCCAGACACAGCCTCTGTGATCTTGCAGCTCTGAGTTTGGCTGAAATATTATTGCTTTGTTTCAGGTTGGATACTGCCAGGCACCTACTGCTTAACCTTTGTTTAAACAAAAGGACTTGAAGACCAGACAGTATGGCTCTTTTCAGTTTATTGCACGAAGGAGCTACTCCAGTCCAAATTAAAGACAACCCCAATTTGTTACATTATCCAAGCTGTGAAATTTTAAGCCTGTCACGGAAAATCTTTTCCTAACACCAAATCTGGAAATGTGGAGACCTCCATCTGCACCTAGAACAAATAAAAGAGTAGTGGCGGGAAGGTCTGAAACAGACTATCTTTCTGCAAACAGGATAGAGTTGAGCAATAGGATGGTTGATAGTCTAAGGGAAAAGCAATACAGCAACTAAAACAGAAATAGTCATTTCAATTTTTTCTTTCTTACTAAAACCACATAACTACAGATCGGAAGATAATCAACATGGTAAAATTTTGAGGGATCCACATAGTTTATCCATCATGAGACATACTGTCTTCCTACTGACATTTTAACATCACTCTCAGAGTTGAATGGTGTGGACAGAGTCAGGCAGCTTTGAAACTATTCTGTATTTTTCAGGGGAAAAGTGAATAAAAAAAAAACAAAACATTAATATCAGCACCTACAGCAATACTCTTAGAGCTCAAAAAGGATAATTTTTCAGGAGATGAAAGTCCTAGAGTTTCCTAGATTTTCAGTCTATCCACAGACATGATTGTTGCCATGTTATCAAAGTTATCTAGAATATTGGGCCAAAATTCACTTACGTGGTCTCCCCCTTTCAACTCTGGTCTGACTTGGGAAAGCTCAACATGCAAAACACCCCTTGAGAGAGTGAGTTTTTATTTTTCAGGGAATTGGTTTTGCATGGCATGTTATTTTGTACTCAATTATATTTCTTAAATGGTGTGCAGTGAACACACACAAGTTTTTGAATTATATAAGAAACTTAAATTGGCCCACAGGACACAAATAAGGAGATATAACAGAAATCAGATCCAGGCCTAAAATAAGTTTAATACACATGGCCTCTCCTTTTCTGTTCCCTTTAGTTTGATTTCATAAAAAAAAAAAAAAATCTATATTTGGAAGGTGCTCTGAATGGAAGATGTTGTAACAAGCTTTTGATGAATCTGCCATGCTATGAAGAGGTAAAGGAAGGGGGACTCCAGGGGACCTCTTGGTCGAATGTTTCAAGGTTAAGGAGAATTTTCAAGGCTTCCTTTTTCAGGTAGCAGATTACCATTATAAAATGGTCTACTTATATTTAATGGCACTGAAGAAACTCATTGGGAGAGTCCCAACCTTCAGGTAAAAAATGTTTTCGTTCTCATCCTCCTCTGTGGGCTGGAAGGACTATTAAAAACACTTAAGCAAGAACATTTTCAAGAATGGATAGCAGTAAAAAATAAGAAAATAATAAAGAATTCTAGGTGATCATTTTATAGGTTTGTAAGTAAACGAATAGTTTTTATCTAGTCCATTTTATGCCAGTCTTTTTGAAATATATTTGTTTGCAATGCTAGGTAGTGTTGAAGATACAGTATTTATGTAACATATTTTGCTATAGTAATCTGTGAGGCTAAAGGAGAAAAGGCATTGAAATTGGTCAAGCTGGACTTGAATCCCAGATCGACCATTATAAGCTTTGTAAATCTTGGGCAAGTAAGTTGCTTCTCTGAGCCTCAATTTTTCCATCTGTTACAAGGATTTGTAATAAGGGATTACACAAAATATGCAAAATATACTATGCTAGTCGATAATATATTTCTTTAAACTTTCTTTGTGAATGTGTTGATTCATTCAGAAGAAAATGTCTGAGTCTTACGCTTTTAGTCTAAACAAGAAAAATTCATCAGTTATGATGAGTGTCCTGATTAAAGGGAACACTCCACTTAGATGGTGAAAAAAAGAAAAATTACTTGGATGTATTCTTTTTCAATACATTATTTGGTGACATTCCTTCATCTACAGAACTGGTGCTTCTATTATTCTAAGATTTAAAATTAATATTTAGTTTTAAAATGAGATTCTGTAATTTCCTACAATTTCTTAAAGCTACATTTCCTAATTCTCTTGTCCTACCATTCAAATGTTGGTACATTTGATGAAAGTCTCATATATGAAGTTGCAGCGAAAGGTGGATCCGAACATAGATATACTGTAAAGACCCAGGTTAAATAGAGACATGAGCAATGTGAAACAAGTACCTTTTTGACATTAGCAGAAATAAGTATGGATGAGGCCAAATGGATACTTCCCAGCTGCAATCAACAAACGGTCTTATATTTGAAATTTGGGATTCCTGTCAAGGATGCTCATTCTGATAACAAGATGAAAATGCTTCTTGAGAGATCCTCCATGTGAATTCAAATGCCAAAGGTTCTCATTACCTAGGGGTCTGCGAATCCTTTGAGCTGCTTGGCATTCCTACTTCCATTGTTCTCTCCGATGCCTTCTGTTCTGAAGCTATTACGATTGAACACTGTATACAGACTGCGTTTTTAGAGTAGGGGAATATTTTCCCCTGAATTACTCTAGGCAGCACCAAGCTCAACACAGTGCCAGAAATGGATACATTATACTCCACAAAATGTGTGATTAGTCAATAGAGAGAAAAAAGTCACACACACTGCTGTCTTCCACAAAAAAGGAGAACATGCTATTGTAGAAATGATGATACCATGTGAAAAGGTTAATCATAGTCTGGCAATTGCAGTGTTGGATGCAAACCTACTTTTGCTGAGGCTGTGAGTTTCCTTGATTAGGAGCCCTGTTCCCTGCTGGGACCTTCTCCAGCACCAAGACATCTTGGTCATGTTCTTTAAGTCTGACTGTATTTGCTTCAACGTCCTGCAAATACAAATTACACCACATACAGATGCTGCCATTTTCTCAGACAATGAAAAAAATTTCAAATGCTTCAGAAACTCATTTGGCACTTGTGATGCTAATTGTTGCATCTACAAATTAAGTCATTTTCAAAGTCAAGGGCTGGAACGGTCAGAGAGAGGACCAGAATGGTTTGAGGCATATGGTTTTAAAGCTCTGCTTTTACCCCAATTCAGAAAATCAGCAGAGTGGAGAGGAGTGTGGTCGTGCTCCGAGAAACCTTTGGGGGAGGGTGGTATAGTGGGAAGACAGAGGAGCAATGTCTTTATTCTTTATAGAAATATGTGGTAAAAAAAAAAATGAGGCAAACTCAGCTTCAGGAAAGTTGTTTCACTCTGATTTTCTCCTGAGGGTATTTAGTTTTCTTACAATTGGCACTTTTTCTCTCTAATCAAAAGACTTTGTTTATTTTCAAAAAATCAGTTTGAAATAGGTTAAAAACATTTTTCAGTTATTTTGAATAATTTTATAAAGTCAATCTATCATAATAGTCCTAATGCGATTCTTTCAAAGAATTTTTTGACTGAACGTGAACTCCACGTGTGTAAACTTCAATGAGTTACTAAAGTTTACCTTTATATTTCAATGTCATTTAAAATAATTAATTTAACAAATTTAATGTACTTTTTCTCATCATTTGGTTCTCATTTTAAAAGAGATTAGATAAGAACTGAGTCAAATTCCATATGGTATTTTTTCCCTATATTATTCAATGGCATAGTTTTTAATTTAAGTTTCTTTGCATTAAGAGAGTGTATTCCTAAGACAAACTTTGGTGTCAGAAATTTTGCCACCAAAGGCAAAGGCTTAAGTCTCTGTAGGGATAGGTGTCCATACCTAAAGAGCAGAGAATGACATTGTAAATCATCATTAAATTATGTCAGATGTAACTGAAAGCACAGACATTTCATTTAGGACTTTCGGGAAGGATAGAGAAAGATGCTAAGGCTGGGAGAAGCAGGGGAGGGAGCCTGCTCTTTAGGCCATCAGGGGAGAGAACAGAGCAAAGTGATCCTAGAGGGAACATTTCTCTGGGTGAACTCAAGGTAGACCCAGATGGAGCATGGGACACCTGAGAGGCCAGGGATAATGAGACATTGTCATCATCCTCAGCAGTCCACAATCGGGTCTTTCCAAAGCTGGGTTGTTCCTCCCAAGGAGCCAGGGGCTACATGGTGGGGAAAGACCAGGGACCATCTCTTCTAAACATCACCCATTCTCACAAATACCTTAACAAGCTTGGATTGGGCCCAGCTGTAGAGCTAAATTTAAGTGTAATTTCATCCTTCCGTTTACCACCCCGACTGTTCTTTATCTGCTTGCTGAAGTCTGAAATTCCCTTAGTGTGAATCAATTTGACCTAAAGCACTTGAAATGAAAATGCTTGGTTGGAGTCACCATGATGTTCATTCCCACCAAAATGTAATCACTTAATAAATTGAGAGAGTGTGTGATGATATGAGAAAGGTTCAGATTTGGGAAGAGATTGGAGGTGGAGACTAAGAAGGTTTAGGATAGAGAAATATATGAGGAGGGAAGAACACAAATTAGAAGCCTAGGATTGCCAAGAGGAACATCTCACACTTTAACATTTGCCAAGGCAGTCCTTCTTTGTGTTCTTTGTCAGCCATTCTTATGGACCAGTTCAGGTGTGTGCAGAGTGTTTGGTCCAGCATAGCACACCACATTTGCAACTTTACTGGAATATCCCTCAGGACCCCAAAATGCACACAAGTACATCAAATGTCCCAGATTTGTGACCAAGATTCTTTGTTCCCAGAGCATTCAATAATCACAGTATTGCTCAATTAACCTGACACTCAAATCTGCTTATCTGGCAAAAGGAAAAAATAGGATGCCTCTCAGCCACACTTTGTCTTGAACTTACCCTCAGGATCCGGTTGAAATCCTCCTTGTCTACTCTTAAGAAATGGCAATTATCTTCTCGCAAGACGATAGAGGCAGCTCTCGGGGCGTCATTTACTAGTGCTAACTTGCCGAAGTCATCACCCTCATGCAGGGTACAGACCACACCCTGGAGAGGGCAGAACATTCAGATGCAGGTGATCCCTGAAATGGAGCAAACACCCACCCACCTCAGACCACAAGATGCTCCGTATATATAAACACTGTACATATAAATAGGATGTGCCTGGGAAAATCAAAGGGGAGTTATATAATTAAATTATAATGTTTCATTTTTCTTTCATTGAGTAATATGGGCTATGGCCTAACTTAAACATATACATTATAATCTATAAGGAGATAAACCCCAGGAAGTTTAATACTAATCTGAGTATAATAATTTAGATAATTTATGATTAGAGATGCTATAGTATCTCTTCTACATCAAATAACAATGTTGTTGCAAGTTTAATTGTAGCACTACATTGTTAATACTTAGAGCCACACTAGTAAATGGAGCATAATAAAAAGAAAAAGATATATATATACCTTGCCATAAATGACTACGTTCACTGATCCTTTTAGAATAATGTACCAGGAGGTACCTTCTTCTCCCTGGTTAAACACTAGATACGAAAAGATGAAAAGACTTATGTCAATAATAGAAGCACATCAATATAAATTATAGCTTATCAAATCATCATTTTTAAGTTCCCAGAATCACACATTTATTCCAGAAGAAAAAAATTAGTGGAAAGTATTAACTGATTCAGGTGAAATATTATTTCCTTTTTGATAGAATGTGGAAGGAACAGAAATCTTTTGTTATGCCCGGAAAGATTCATTTTTACTGGATATCGATTCACCAGAAATCCATTTCACCAAGCAATACACTTTCCCCTACAAGTCATTAAAACTTATTATACTATAGAAAATAGTTTTAAAAAGTAATCTGACCAGTAATGTGAATTTTGAAAATATGTCATTTATGGATACATACCTACATTTTTTTAAATGTGTTTGAATGATAACCACTACAGATATGGTTGGAGTTTTAATGAAAAAAATAAGAGAGGTTGTAAATCATCAGTGATCATAAACATAAAAAAATGTTAAGGCAAACCTTTAAACTTTCAAGAAAGGAAATTCTTATTAGAATAAAAATCAGTGTTACAAATATTATTTTTTATGACTGAAAAACATTTCAAAATATAATTTGTATAACTCTTTTTGCTTTTACAATTCATATTCCCTGCTTATTTGACTAACACAACTCAGTCTGAAGAAAGAGAAACACTTTTCAAAGAACGTCCTTTGAAACGTTAATGAGTGTCCATTAAAAAAGTGTTCTATGTTACTCTAGGTTTAGGAAGTGTCGCTTTAAATGGAGTGGACATTTTTATTTATTGTAGGACTTCTGAGAACCTTAACATGCTGATGTGTCTGATTCTCCAAGAGAGGCTAGAGAAGGTGGCATACCCTGACCTGAGCAGACCACTAACACTGCTTTTCAAGAAGGACTGGCCTAAATAATTTTGTTCATGTTTATTAATATCGAATTTCAATTTCTTGCTTCCAAATATGATCATCTTGGATTCTGGAGAGGTCTTATATATTAGTCCTTTATAAGTCTTGGCATCAAAGAAATTCTCTCGGGCTTGGAGCTGATAGTGGAAGTGAGAAGAAAAAGAAAACAGGAGAGTTTATCATTCTAACTCACAATTGCAAGAGATGAATTTGTTCTCCTAAAACCATAAACTGAAATGTGGTCATTGTGAAAAGACTCTGCCTGAAGAGCAAAACTTCATTCCACCCTCTGTAAACAACGTCTTGGGCCAGCAGCTAAGGAGCGAGTGGAGACTCAGCTGGCACGTACTCCCCTGTCTGTACCAGAAAACCACCGAACTGCATAATAACAGACATGTGCTGGGGATGACCACAGCTCCCAGGAAACAAAAGTGCCACAGGATGTCCTGCCAAGTCTGATCCAGGCCCAGGAAAGGGGAGCATTTGCAGCAGGCTCCCGTGGCACCTGCTCCCCAGGGGGCTAGCCAGGCGAAATGTGCGATTACAGCTTCCACTTACACACGGTTCCTCCTTTGGCATGAGACTCAAAAATGAGAACACCTGCTAACTCCCGTTTCACCTAGAAGAAAAAGAGAAAGAATAAGGACAGGCCAGATTTGGGGGTGGGGGGGGGGTAGGGCCATGTTCCCCTTCTGCAGTGCTCACTGTACCCTTCTTTCCACAGTCATGTCTGCGGAAAGTCAGCTCGCTGCTATTCTCATCTAGAACCACCTTCACTAGATTTGCCTCTCGATTCTTAGAGCTCCTACAAAAGCTGTTTTATAAGCTAATTCGTGCGAGGCAACATTCCTAGAGATGTGTAAAATGATGTTTCATATGTACAAACTCATCTGCTTCACTGCCTAGCTTTCGTCTTAGGTGAGAAGGTGAGAGCATCTATGATATACATGTTGGGAATTCAATGTCCTCAAGTTGAATAATTAAGCTGAAATGTGTGAGCAGATTTATATTCTTAGATAAAAAAATTTTTAGTTACAAATTATGGTCCCAAATATGGCTGTATCTCTTTAATAACCAAATAACCTGAGAATTTCCCATGGTGTCTGGGTACCTGGAGTTTAAGAAAGACGAGGAAACTACCCACAATCCTCTCCATTCCACCGAGTGGGAAAGTCAGAACTGGGACATGCTGGGAGCCTAGAGCGCAGATAGGAAAAGGGGTCTTCCCTCATTTTCCTCTACAGCATGACCAGGTGAAGCTCTTAGGCACTAGATGCCCCCCACCAACACACACACCCGTCATAGATGAAGTGAGGATAACAGGGCAGCGGTAGGCGGGAGGGGAGCCTGGGCTGGGCTAGACCACACCCCTGGGATGTGAAAGCATAACATTACCTAGTGATCTGGAAATAGAAGGCAAATTAGGAATGTAGATATTGCTGAGGGGCCTCAGTATGTAATCTATGAACTTTATTGTTATTATTGAAACAACTTTTTATTGTTATTATTGAATTATTAGTATATAGGAGACTTGTGTTGCCTCAAAATCCTATTCCTATGTTCCTTCTATGGAAGTAGATGTTTCTGTCCCTATTCAGAGGTTAAATTTCTGTCCACTGCCTCCCTAAATAACCTAATCACATAAAAGTTCAGAGTCACATACAGCCATTGGGCCACTTTCCACTAGTGCATGCTGCTACTGCGCCCTAACATATCTAAAGTAATAAATACTCTCGTGACCCTTCTGCTTCCTTTCTCAACAGGCAGCAAACCTGGGCAAAGCTGGCCACTTGGGCCAAGACAGGTCATCTTGATTTTTCTCCTTCCTCTCTTTGGTTCTGTATTTCATGGAAGGGTTTCAGAGCCTCTTTTAAGGCCTACTTCTCTTGTCTATGTGTGCAAGTTCCAAGATTCAGATTTGGAAGGATGAAGCACATGTTCCAACCTTACTCACATCATACTGCTTTGGGATTTAGGGCTCATGGGCAACTACTAATAATATGACAACACTTGATCCCCTTTTGATGACTGTTCTTGTGTATGACTTCCTTAGCATCTCATGAGAAAGACTAGGGGTGATTTATGAGGTAGAATTCAGCCATTCCTGTCCCCTCCTATCTACCTTAATACTCTCCTCCAGTCCCAACACTGCATTTAAATCAAACTCCTCTTGACTGTAAGAGACAACTTACTGTGGTAGAAAGATGGGATAAGGCTTTAATGTGAAGGAGTTCTTCATAGATAATCTCTAGGTCATCCACAGTCCTTTGGCCAGGTCTACAAAGAAAAAAGTAACAAGGAAATAATGAGAAAAAAAATCGTCACTAAAACTTGAAATATAGAAATGGATTTGAGGGTCAGTAACATGTTCACAGATTTCCTAGGAGAAACTGTATAAAAAGATATTAGCTGAGGGCAAGATTATGCTATTACAATTCCTGAAGGAATTTTTTGAAATGAACGTGTTCCTTAATGGAAGAATGTGTACTCAGTCCCTGTCCCTTCCAGTCTCACAGGGAAGATCATCTCTGCTCACGTTGTAGTTGACTAATTAATCTCTCACTTTGTAGATAATTGCTCTAAAAAATTGCTTTTAATTACTATCTTAAAAACAACAAAAGTTGTCTTTTAACACATCTAGGAGTAATTGGTTTCATCAATTGGATGATTGATCCAAATTCCTTGGGACCTTCTGTGATATCTTAGCCTGTCCGAGTAATAACGCCGTTGTCACTATGTTTCGGGTTACATAATGTGTTTCTACCGTAAGAAACAAATGACAGATGTATATAGACTCAACATTTTCTTGCTTGTCCCTGGAAAGGTGAGGGCATGAGATGAGCAGAAAGCAAACAGTCTCTGGGATTAGGAAGAAAAAGAAAGCGGGAAGGTATACACTTATATTTCCCTAAATCTATTCTATGGATGACCACTTTCCATGAGATGTTAATCAGTGTACTAGTTTTTTTTTCTCCCATAATTTATTATAAAACTAGTAGCCAATAACCTGCCTTTAAGGATGGGGCTGGGGGTTGTTATGGACATTTTGACATGGGAGGAGACATTGGATTCCTAGTCATCCTTCAAGTCTGTAATTATTCTGTAATTACTAATAGTGTTTAATTATAGGCTGATAATAAATACGATTGGCCAGTAATTTAGGTTTTCTATTGCTGTCTGCAATATAAGGAACCCTGACTAATATGTTATTGAAACTTAGAAATAAATAAACTGGTTATTAATTCTGAGAGCACTAGGAAGTCAGTCTCCATGTTGATGGATGGGCAGCACTTGCTCTCAGCTAATTGCTGCAGTTGTGTACGTTGCCTATTACATGCTCATCAGTCTATCAGATGCACGTTGTCCTAAAATTTCAACGATGTATGGTATTATTCAATGTTATTGTATATCAAACATTTTAAACCTTAATGAGCTACTGATGGTGTTCCATCCTTAATTACACTTAAAAAGTGTTCCTTGGTCAAATAAACTCAAGGAGTGTTGATATACTGAACAGAGCACTGGATTTCAAGTCTAAAGACGAAGTTTTAACTTTAGTGCAACCCCTCACTAGCTGTGTGACATCAAAGGCTTAGTCTCATCTGTAAACTGAGGAGAGTACCTTCCTGAGAGAGATGAGAGAGCTAAAGGAAGCAGCAAAAGGAAAGGTATCTGCATAGTTATTTGTGTAAGTAAGAAAAAAAAAAAGTTCCAGCAGCGATAATCAAAACTCAAATCCTTGCTTAAGAAGTTAGATTTACAGATAAAGTAACTCTGGGCCAGGAAATTACATCTAAAACTTAGTCAATTATTAAATAAGTACTCTGAGCAACCGAAACTGAACTGAGAAATTCTAAAATAGTTCATTGTATTAAATAATTTTGCAACCATGTTATAACATGGGGGAGATGACAGATCAAGTGGGGCTAACTGGAGGGAGAAAACTCTTTGCATGCCTTGCATATTACTTTCTCAAGGATAGTTTTAACATGAACAAAATAATATGATATCCTTCTTTTATAGCATTAATGGAGGATACACTTCTTAATCTTGACTATACAAAGATGGGTCCTAAGTCCATTATCCAGGGAGATGCCAACCAGGCTCACCTCCTATCAAGGATCACCACAGAAGGACACAACTCTGCACCAATCTCGTGCTTTATGGTGGAAGTCAGAAAATATGGGACCCAGAAGACCCTGAAGAAAAAGCTATGGTCACGGGGCTCTGAAAGAGCCAGGCCTTCATAGCAAGGGGCCTAATCTACTACTTGACTTACACGTGGGGATTTCGAAGTGACGATCCTTGGGGATTTAAAAGTCAATTGAGTCACTTCAGTCCATCTTCTACAATAGAGGCAGCTAAGGTGAAAGAAAGTCTCAAGGTAGGCGTAATAGGATTATGTCTCTTCAGCATAAGGAGCTGCCCTGCTGTTCTTGCTACTTGACATCAGCTGCAAATAGCACGGACCCTCCTCAAAGCCTGGCTAAAGAGAAAACAGCAGCAAGGTCTCATTCTTACCTACATGGGATAGGCTGCTATGGGGGGAGGAGAAAAAACTCAGCTGGGGAAAGAAAGGGTTAGAATTTAGCTCTAAAATCTTAACAGATTCAAAGTTGGAATTTTGGGAGCAGATCTCTAGGAGTTTAGGAAGAATAATTACACGACATCAATATGAAATCCATGGTGATCAGCTCTTACGAATTAAAAAACGTGCTGCCTTTAGAATCTACAAATCCCATTATATTAAAAAATGATTATATATTGTCCAAGAGTTAGAAATATATGATAAAGGAGTCCATCAGAAACTCGATGCAGCATATTAAAAAGTTGACATAGTGGTTTTGAGGCTGCCCTTTGAGCCATTATAGGTAGTCTTCGGACTTGCTCCAAAGTGAGGGAAAGAGAGGCAAAGATGGAAATATTCAAGCTCTTTTAGAAATCTGCTCAATTTCTCGCTGCCCCGCCCACTGAGCACGGCCTGATGCTCTCTCTCTTCTCCCCGACGCTGCCGCCCCGGGCTCTCCCTGCTTTCCTAAACATTTCTTCTCAATGTCTTCTTTGGTCTGTTGTTTTGTTCACCTCCTGAATTGTGCTATGCCTTCAGTTCTATTCTCATTTTGTTTTGCTTCTCTCCCTGAGAAAAAAATCCCCCAACTTTCATCTATATAATGCTCAGACCTAAATCTTTGTCTTCAAACAGATCTCTTTCCTGAGCTCCAAGAGCTTTCTGGCCATCTCTCAGATAACCCATAAGTACCACAAACTCAATCTGTCCAGAAGTGCTCCCTCATCATCACACAAAGATCTTTAAAAGCAGATCTCAATTTATTTTTCAAAACTCATCCATCTTCCCCCTCTGTACACCATCCCTCATGGCTTTGATCTCTGCTCCAGATCAAATGTCTGACCTCGTCAGACATCTCTCCATTCCTCAGACATGCTATGCTTTTCCATGCCTCCAAGACTTTTCATAGAATACTTTTTTCTGTTTCACACCCAGTTCAGCTGTCATCTCTCCTAGGTACTATTGGTTCTCCAACCTTTATTCTTCCATGGCACATGTTCCTATAGGTGTGCTGATTACAACACCCTGTGAAGAATGTGATTTGCTTAAATATCCATAACTCTAGGCCTCTCTTCTCAAGAGAAGCAGAATCTGGGAGTACAAAGGACACTGGATTAGAAGGAGAAACTGGATTTGAGATAGAAATCATGAACTTCCTAGCTGCCCAATTGGTCTACTAATGCCTTGTTTCTGCATCTATAAAATGGGAATAATTAACAGAATTGTCGTAAAGATCAAATGAGTTAATATACATGAAGGATTGACACATTTGAAATGCAGCACAAATGTAGGATGGCATTGTTATTAGGGTGCATGTTCAATATGGCTCACCAGATAAGTTCTCACAATTCATGCTAAATTCTGAGTCTGTCCAAGGGAAGTGGCAGCAATACCAGGGAGTGGCTCTTGTTTTGTGGCCTAAGGAAAATGGGGGCTTATGCTCTCTTACCCTTCCTATTAAAGGTCAAGTAAGACAACCTGCCCATGACACAACTCATTTTTGATACAGCACACATTTGTGTCACTGTCAACAATTATTAATGAAGAGAGGAGAGAGGATAAAAATGTTGGACCTCACCTCTTACTCCAAACCCTGTAAAATTATGGAAAAGATATATTTTTCTGAAGGAGTACAGGTTTATTCATCTAGCTATGAGGAAGAAATTCCATCTTAGACCATCTGAACTTATTCAATCTAACGAAGTCAAGATCTGAGGGGGCCAGGATGGAGATGATCAGTAAAGATCAAGCAGCACCTGTTGGGCTGGGCACCTTTATGACCAGATTTTTGTCTGCCTTGCAAAAGGTCTGATGGGGAAAACATTTTAAAATCCAAAACAGTACTGAAAACAAATGGGCATCACCACCACCACAAACCACAAAATAGTACTATTAGCCAACCAGAGAGTTTTAGGAATTTTTGGATGGCAGAAAGCAGACAGGGGTAAAACGTCTGAGAAATGACCAGAAGCAGCCACAGCTCAACACTCACAGAAGAAAGCCACCCCAGGTAGAAGATGGCATTGCTGATAAGATAAGAGCAGGAGAGAGTCAGAGTGGTTTCCCACAAGACAGCTCCACTTGGGTCAGCAGGCAGTAGACCCCCTCTCCCCTGTCCCACTCTGAGGAGTTGGCAGTGGCAGAGTTCATTGCCAGGCTAAAACCTGAAACCTGTTCTCCCAGTGAGGAGCCTGAGAGAGAAGCAGAACAGAGTGTATGAAAGTCCGGGCCCTCCTGCCAGACACAGAGGAGGAAAAGAAGCAGCAGGTCTCTTGGGACAGAAACCCTCAGAAAGGCTCCATTCCTGGGAAACCTCCTTAGTTTGTTGACTAGTGGGAGGAAAAGGGGTGGGGTTTAGCTTGCCTGCTCCTCCTCATGCCTCTCATGAAGCAAAGCCTTCTAGGAAATATGGCCCCCATCCCCTCAGGAGTGGCTCTGTTGGGGAGTGTGACCACTGCCCCTGTCCAGAGACCCAGGTGGCAGCTTATTCTACTCCTTGGTCCTCCATGCATCAATAACCACTACAGAGAAATAAAGAATTCCATGGGGAGTTGCTGGATGCCATAGAGAAGCCCATGGCAGCCATCTGAAACAGAATGGAACAAAGCCTAAAAACAGTTTAGTCACTGAGTTCTAAATAACATTTGAAATAACAGGAAAAAAAGGAAAGAAGAAAAAAAACAAACTTGAGATCCAACGTGGTCAAGTAATCACAGGGCAGGCTAGTCATTTGGCATCCACCCAGGTAGCTGGGAACTTTTTGGTCCTGTTTATAGTAAATTTTTTAATGAGGTGAGAGAAGTCAGGACTGCAAGGTGTGAAGAGACTTACTTTAAAAAATGAGTATATTCACAGTTAGCAAAAGCAACAAAAGCATTCCCAAGAGGCTGGCTACCAGGGCCTCAACATGTAGTTAGGGTTGAAAATTGAGGGAAGTCCCAGGGAAAGGCCAGATGGAGCAAAAGTCAGTGTATGCACCAACGTGAATCAAAATGTGAGTCCCTCTCCCACCCCAGGCGGATCTTCATGTTTGTGGCAGCAGTGACAGGGAACAAGCCCAGCCTTTCCCGAGGCCACCAGCTCAGAGCTTCTGTGCCATCTAGTGTCTCAGAGAGGACTCACCTCTCTGCTCTTGAATCAGACAAAGGTTCTCTTGATCTACCCCACCCCTTCAAAGAGCACCCCATAACATCTAATACTGAGCCTTCCCCACTATAATCACTGAACAAAGGCACATTTTAAAAGCGGGTTTCTCATGGCAAACAGTGGCATTAAGTACCTTTCGTGCTTTGGTCTTTACGGGGGTGATAGGGAAAAAAATGGAGAAGAATTCTGCAAATCAGCCTGATCAAACAATAGTGAAAGGGTCCCAAGGACTGAAGGCAATTTGGCTTTCAAGAGTCAAGGGAACACTGTGACCTGAGCAGGAGGAGGGGTCTCCCAAGCACCTTCGCAGAGGCTGGGGAAGTGAATTGACTCTCTGGCTGATATGAGTGACAGCTGGTGAATATACCTGGTCTTTACTTGTCCTTCTCCAGATGTCACGGGGAGAGATATTAGGCATCCCTGCTTCTTTACAAATCTGCGTGGTGCCACATTGATGTGGATTTGTCGGATCCCGCTGTGGAAAGGCCTAGTTTCTGCAGGGGATGCGTTCTGGCAGCAATGTCTAGTTACAGACAAGATAATAAACGGGGATGGATGGAGGAGCAGTTTGTACATTAAAGGATGGGAGGGCTCAGGTGATATTGGAAGCTGCTGGTAAATATAGTTTTATCAAGGAATTTATCAAGGTCAGGGACGGAGCTCCTCAGTTATTGGAACGTGGATAAAATGAGAGATTCGTCCAGCCACCACGCAGCACATTGGCACGGCCAGTGGTACAACATGCAGGTGAGAAGGCAAGTAACCCATTTCTTCTAGACCTGTTGCCTAGTAGACCTATTACCTGGTGCATGGAGAAAATACCCAGAAAAGTCAATGTTATAAATATCTATGCAAGCCATGGTCAAGCTTCAAGATAAAGAAAGTGCTTTATTTTTTTTTCTAGGGGGTGGGCAGACTTTATTTTTGTTGCAACACTCCACCTCAGTCGACCTGATTCTCTTATTTACAAGTCATTTCTCAAATTTGGATTATTTCCCAACACTCTTAAGATCTTGAGATCTCATCTCTTCCACTTCCCTTCTAGGAAGGTTTGGTACGGTTTCCCACCCCCTTGTCTAACAAATCAGCAAAACGTCTTTCTTTTCTTTACCTTCCGGGGCCCTTGCTTCTTAAGAGTTAGATCCTTAGTGTTAGAAACTTCCCAGAATCCTGGTGACTGGACATTTAAAGTGTCCTGCCCAACTCTGTCTGCTCACCTCCCTGCTACCTCAACACGCCTTCACCTTATCTTTAACCCAGAAAACTATATTTTAAGTTTATCCGATGCAATTAGGCCTTTTTTAGTTCTGATAGTAAAGCCTTTGTACGTGGGGATTCTTTCCTTCTTTGTGAAGTTAGAAATGACTACAGCTTATAGCCGCAGTAAAGGGCAAATGCTTTGTGAATATTTGTGAGAATTGAAGTCATCCCCGTCAGGATACGGGGTAAAGTTTCCATAATTCAGGGCCTCTGAGTATCATGTTTTTAGAACAATGTGATTTGAGTTTTCCATGTTTAGAAACAACATTCTTCCAGTAAAAGTGTTTACTATGAGGACACACTAGATATTTAACATTAAATCTTTTAAAAGGTGCAACTATAAATATTTTCCTTTAAACACCTTAGCAACAAGTTGAAAAAAAAAATTTGGATGGAATGGTATGGCTACCTGCCTTTGTATATGAGGCATATGTATGTCAGATAGAAAATGCAAATGTTATTTGAGGAGGGGCTATATGGATACATCATCATTTTTTCCTTGTGAAAATTAATTCTTAATTAATTAGGGATAGATGTATTATCTGTATTTTTTTTTGGATTTAACTGTATGTTCAGTAAATCCATCAGAGAGGACAAAGTTGAGGCAACCTAGTGAGAAAGAAAGACCATTATTCCTGAGAAAAAAAAAGGAATTGGATTTAGAGTAAGCCGAATTGGGCTCAATTCCTGATTCAGCCACATATACTAGTGTGAGGAAGGCACTCATCTACTAAGCTTAATTTCTTCATCTGTAAATTGTGGATAATAACAGAAGCCCTCCTTAATTCACAGTTGTTTTTAGATTTAAAGAGGTGATGTATTTAAGGTCACTATATAAACTATACAGTGTGATTCGTATTTTAGTTTTTAAGTTCTATTTGGCTAGCAGGTTGACATGAATTTTTCTACAGTAGGTATACACTTGTATTCCATTCAGATCTATGTGGTAATAATGGAATGAAATGAGATTTATCTATAGTAATTATTTTTAAATCAGATTTCCATGACACCTTTCTTCCCAGTGCTCAAGAAATAAACCCAGGAAACCATCTGGAATCCTTTTTGGCTCAGGACAGGCGGTAGACCACAGTAAAGGACACAGGTGCCAGAGTCAGACAGACGTGGACCAGATTCTAAGTACACCACGTTCAGGATAAACCCAGGCAAGCGACTAAGCCTGTTTCCTAATCCATAAAATGGGAATAATATTAATAACTACATAATAGTTCTATTGAAAAAATTGAATTAGATAATTATTGAACACATTGCCAAGTATATGTGTGCTCAATATACGCTGGCTGTGATTAAATATAATTGCATTTGTTTTTCCATTTACAGTCTCTTTGTGAAGTTAGGAGAGCATAAACAGGCATCATTAAACTCATTTTATAGTGCATAAGGTTTGTAATCTGGAGTTGTAGGTGACTTATTGGTAAATTGGTAAGGCTAGAATCCAGGGCTCTCGTGCTCAGGATTACTTTCACTTTATTTAGCAGATTCTTTGGCCAAATGCATGTATCTCAAATGTTGTCATTGAATTCTCAAAATAAAATTAATTTTAATCTCATCAAATTTAGTATCTGGCATTCTGTCTTTAGTCTCAGCCCCTCCAACCCATTCTCCACAGATAGTAGAGAAACCTACTGACCATACCACACCTCCTTGTAAAGCTCTTCAATGGTGGCACGAATGCCTATAAAATAACATTCAAGGTACATAGAGAGCATAGAAGATGTTCTTTGATCCAACCTCAGCCTAACTCTCCAGCCACATTTACTAGCACTTTTGGTCTGGGCTCTCCTTTAGAGTGCAACAACTAATTGTTCCCTGCTGGAACTTTCCTGATATCTTTCTGACCCCACCTCAACCCCTGCTCCACAGCCAGGCTAGGAGTTCTAAAATATGATTTTTTGCTGCTGTTAAGAAGAAAAGGCTTGCAAATGAACCTAGACATTCAACAATGACAGAATGATTGCATTAAGGAACACTCGGAGGTAGACTGCTATGCCCTTTAAAAATCCATCCTTAAAGAATAATTAAGGTTAAGGAAGAATGCCATGATATATTGTTAAGTTTAAAAAGTCAGGAACTGAAATATAACCAGAGGGATAGACACCAAAATGTTAATAATTATTTCTGAAAGATGGATTGCAGGTGTTATTTATTCTCCTTTAGTTCTTTCGAGAGTTTCCAAAATGTCTACAACAAACAGATTGACATTAACAATAAAAAGTCATTAAAATCTTGAGGCAATCTTATAATGAACCCTAAACTGTAAATGGGCAGCTACATCCATCTCCCCCTCTCCCAAATCTGAATCTCCATGGCAGCAATCCGGTGGTTGGTTTCTTGGGCATGTAAACATGAAGGATAAGTAGCAAATTGCTTTTACAGGGGTGAGGCAAATCTGACCCCAGAAATGACCCACTTAATGCAATCATTCCTTCTGATAAATTCTACAAGCTTTCACATAGGGCACAGCAATCTTTCCAGGAAAAACAACAGCAAAGTTTATCATGCGGTAAAGGGAAAAGAGTCATAGTAAATTTCTTATTTCATAAGGATTAGGCTCTTTCAGTCATGCTTCTCCTTTCATCTGATTTGTATTTCAGAATGGACTTCATAACTTTGAACATACTCCTGGCATATCCCAACAGAAATCAAAACCCTAGGCTCCGCTGATTCGAGGCTTGCTAATCTGGGTTCCGCCGAGGAAGCAAATTTCCCTATAATAATCAGGATTTCAAATGTCACACCCTCAAAAACAGCTTGGACAAATAAAGATACTATTAAAACAGCCCCTGCTAATTAAGAGATAATACACAGCCTCTCAAGTGCCCTCTAGAGCAAGAGTGTAGAACAGCCAGTGGGGGCTGTCTTAATGCAGCCGATTTGACTGATAAACACCCATTCCTCTATCCCTGTACTTTTTCGTGTCACTTTGATCATCTTAAATTGTGTCCTTTCAAGCTGATGCCCCATAGCATATATTAGAAAATATTAACTTATCACATGCAATAAATGAACTTAAGTTTCTGTTTCTAATTCGTTTAAAAGAACATGTCAACAATTCCACCTCTTGCCACCCCACGCCCCACCTCTTTTTTAAATTCTGCTCAGGCCCAACTGACTTATCTCTTTCTCAACTACTTTAGCTTCTAGATTTTTAGGGGGTTTCAGAATAGCAGACCCACCTGGAATTGGATTTGGAAAGTGGCATCTACTTCATTTCCCTCCCATCTTCAGGCTAGTTTCCCATAGACCATTCTAAATAGTGGAACATTATATCTCACTTTATTTGGAAGAAGAGGTTGGGAGGCTTGTATGTCAGGAGCGTCCTTTGTTTCCTTGAAGTCTCTTTTTATCCAGCTGATCTCAAGTTTATAACATTCTGCTGACCTGGTAATTCCACATCTTTTTGCCCATGGCCCCTATCCAAAGTATCTGCTCAAAGGTAGCCAGAATGCACATTGACTATTGGTAAGGGTCTTTGTTGTATATATTTGCTGTAGGGTAACCTCTTGTTTTTAGGCCTATAAACAAAGCAAAATCAAAACAATAAGCTCTGAGAGCTCATTTTAGGTTTGATGGTCCTGTCTGCTAGCTGCAACAACAGCACATCAAACTGTCATTGTTCTATGGCATTTGCTCCCGAATGCCATCCAGGTCTGCACCTGTGAAACCAGGATGGGCATTGTGAGTCACTCTGCCTGCCACCACATAAAAAGCTAATTTCACATTCAGAATGTATGTTTTTTCCCCCAATACCAATAGCAACAAGAGTGTGCCAAAAAATTTCCCCTGAAGCTCTATTCTGTTTTTTAAACTACAGAACATTCTTTCATAGTTTGACAGTTAAAATGCCGTAGTTAATGTAATAAACAGAGAATTTTTCTAAGTAGCCTGTCAAAACAAGTGACACTTTTTTTTTTTTTTTGCTGGCGAGTCTCAGATTCAGAACAATAGGAAGTACCTTTCAAAGCAACATCTTCATTATACAATCAAATTCTCAAAGTAATCTTCTCATCAAAGAATATTGTGTTATTTCTTTCCCAGTAATTATCAGAGTTCTACAACCTCTCTGGCACTGGTGACTGTTATAAAATGCAGCTGTGCTGAGTTAAAAAAAATTGGGGGTCTTACCCTGGTCGATATGGAACCAATGCATCTCATACCTCCATACATCTCAGTGACTTGGCAGTTTGGGCAGTAAAAAGTCAAGCCTTCTTGGACTTTTGAACATGACCTCATGTTTCCAGGAACAAAGTGCTTAGCTGGGCTCTTCAAGAACAGCAGGGATAACTAGCAATTCTTGATCAACTAAGCTTATTTTCTTTCCACATGAATAAAATAAAGGAGAAGCTCCAAAGTTTATTATCAGACCAAAAAAAAAAAAAAATGGTGTAAACAACGTGTGTGTGTGTGTGCGTGTCTGTAGTCTGAAAGTCTGTTGCATAAAATTAGACTTTTTTCACCTTATCACTTGGGGGCTATCATTCCAGTAGAAAGAAAATCAAAGAGTACAGACTCAAAAGAGAAACTATCAGCCCAGTTCCAATATTTGTAGTTTCTTAAAACCTGGGAAGATGAGAAAATCTCAAGGGCACCCAAAATAGCGTATCTTGGAACTCTGGTGAAACCTGTACTTTAACAGCCCATTGTGATAGGCTAGAAAAGTCGAATCTTTGGAATGTAATTTATTCAAAGAATCTTCAGGCTGCCAAGGATCATGTAATTCAATGCTGTAGGGGAGAGAAAAGAAGCACAAGCCCAGAATCCCATTTCTAGGGGTGACTCAAGGAACCAACTCTCAGGCTCTTTCTCGTGAGGGTAAATGAAACAATTAGCATGACTGTTCCTAGCATGATGCCTAGCACACAGCAGGCGCTCAATAAATGTTTGTTGCAGCTGAATCTAATTTGGGAGTACCTTTCTCAGTTGGATTATAAACTCCTCAAAGGCAAAGGCAGGAACCATTTTATTATTTTTTTAAAAACCTCTTTGGTACATGCTCAAAAATCTTTGTGAGTTGAATGGCCTCCCTTGAAGCAACTACGAGCTGAGGGAACATTAGCTGGGGCTATACATTCACTTGTTCGTTCATTCACTCAGCAAAAGTTTACTGATGGTCTGCTTGGTGTAGTGCAGAGCTAGAGATACGGCCTTTTCTCACTTCCACACAAGGTTAAGGCTCCTCATCCGTATTGTATTCTACTAACACATACTACGTTTTTCTTTGTAGCATATAATGCAGTTGGCAGAGCTAGAGATATGGCCTTTTCTCACTTCCACACAAGGTTAAAGCTCCTCATCCATGTTGTATTCTACTAACACATACTACGTTTTTCTTTGTAGCATATAATGCAGTTGTGGTGAAATGATTGCTTGCATAACTAGTTGTTTATGGTCTGTCTCTTGCACTAGAAGAAAGGTCCAGGAAGGAGGTACAACCCTCTTGTCAATGCTGCGGCCTTAACAACTGACATACTATCAGGAACAAAATAGGTATTCAATAAACATTGGTTAAAGGAATAAATGGATGACTGAAAAAAAATGAGACATGTTTTTGCCTTTAAGAAACTCACAGTTCACGGCAATGTTTCTCAACTGGGGCATTATTCCCAGGACAGCTCCTTAATTTTGTAGGGTTGTAGGAACTGGATGTGGGGTTAGCACACCTTGGTCCCAGCCACCGCCCGGTGTATGCCAGCAGTGTGCCTCCTCATGCACTGGGACAAACAAAACACCCTCTCAATCTCCAAATGCCCCTGAAGGGGCTGTCCCGCCTCTGATTCGGAAGCACTGCATGGTGCTGGCATAAATGGAAGGGGCGGCAAGAACATCGAGAAGGGGATGGATCCAAAAAATGCTGGGAAAGTAAAAATGATGGACGATGGGAAAAGGGTGTGGAGAAGAGAGAGGGGAAGCAGTCTGCCAGGACAGAAAGCATGGTCGAGAATCATGGCGGTCATTTGAGTTCTCTAAACTCTGGGGATTCTTTTGTGTCCCCTTAGCCACCCACCCCAACGATCCTTTAGGGCAAATAAAGCATAAATTAACTGGGAAGATTTCTTGGAGGCTACTCATGATTAGGTCAGCAAAGCTCTCACCTTCTGTTTGATATTTGGGATTTTACGGTAAATTTTTTGTTTGAAGAAAGAACATTTTCCAGCAAAAAAGAAAAAAAAAATTGAGGCTACAGGAGCTGAAAACCATAGTTCTAGAGTTAAGGTTGATGGTGCCAACTGCGGTGAGAGAAGGCCTTTAACTACAAGGTGGGGGACATTAAACCTAAGAGAAAGTTTTGACAAAAGGGACAGGGTGTGACAAAAAAATGAAATATGTTGATAAGCAGCACATTGTGGCAGTGAGGAAGGGCGAGTGAAACGAGAAGAATCCTGCGGGAAAAAATAAAGGTGCGCTGAGAGGCCACTGTGAGCTGGTGTGAGGGGCAGACACTGTGGAAGCTGGCCTGAAAGACACCTTGCTCTTGGAAAGTGCCCAGTGGTCACACGGGATACGTAACGTTTAACATTCTTGTCAGGACTTGCTTGTAAATGGAGGCCGGCCAAGCCAGTGACTCAGAGTCGACATGCACAGCTGGCTGGCACTGGTTGCGGGGTGGAGGGCAATCTCTTTTCCAGCAGAAAGACATAAGCCTGTATGTGGTGGTTACAGAACCAAGTGCCAACTCATCCCTTATTGAAAAGGGTTCCCTGAGATTGGGACCGTGGCATATGCTTCTTTGTATGCCCCATAGCAGTTCGTAGAGCTCCCTGAACAGGAGAGGGGCTCAATGCCTTCTTTCTGAATTGACCTGATTAAACACTTCAGAGTCCTCAACTTCAGTGGCTGGGCTGCTGCTGAAGGCAAGGTGGGTTTTAGCTGAGATGAAGGAGAGAGCACCTCGTCAGCTGAATGGAGGCCGTGAAGCATTAATCGAGCAGTGGTATTCTCTTAGGTGTCTTTAAGCTAAAGGGCAGAGCGTTCAGAACGAGGTGACGAGATGTGATGAACAAATGAATTCTTGCAAGCACAGGCATAGGTCTATGGTTCTGACAACCTGTGTCTCACTGCATTAGGAAGAAGGAAGCTGTGGTGGTCGAGCACACAAACAGCAGTTTGTTTGTCGTTGATCATAGATTATTTAATATATGATCTTGGTTTTGCCATCCAGAGCCAACCACTAAAAATCTCTATGTATTTATCGCATGCAAAATGAAAATGGAGTTATCTGCCTCAAAAATAAAATAGAAAAAGAGACAAACAATGCTGTGTCACCCTTCAGAGTCTCTCCTGTGGCCCTGGGTGAGGCCAGGACTTTTGAAATCAGCCTCTCTTCCCCCTGCCCAGGCATGCAAGCCTGCGCCCTGCCCGGTCCCGGTGACCTGCCGGGTGTTCTCACTCACGGTTTGCGGAGAATCATTCTCATGTGGGCATCAGGGCCTGTCTGCGATAGCAGAAGCATGGTGTCCTGGAGCTCCTCATCGCACTCCTTCTTCTCCTCCTCAGTAGGCAATGGGGCATCCTCGTGCTCATCATCCAGAAATCGATAAAATAAATATTTGTCTTGGAAATGATGCTCCTGGTCCACTACGGGAAACATTGAGGCAAGTGTCAGGTCTTACTCCTCTGCCTCCCAGCCTTGGTTACCAGAAACAAATGGATGGTGTCAAGCGAGACGGCCAAGCGGCAGCAAAGGGATGAGACTCCTCATCCTTCTCACTCTGCCTCGCCCACAGCTGTGCAACTAGAAGACATGACCTCCCGGCTGCAGCCACACACCTCACAGCTCTCCCTGACCCACCCATCTCCTGGGCTGGCCTAGGACTCTTATGTCAACCTGCCAACTTGTCTGAGATGAGCACTTTGACCAGCAAAAACTGCCTTGGGGACATTTTTTAGCATGTGGGACATAGATTTCAAACAGGAAAATAACCAACTGCAAGATCATGTCCTACAATGGTTTTTGAAAGTACAGGATTTAAAGAACCCTACATTGTCAGGATCAGAATTCATGTTTTTCTTTCTATATGTACTGATTATAAATATGCCTGTCTGCACTCAAAAAAAAGTTAGAATAAAATTATTTAAACAAAACTGACTAGACCAAGCTTCATATACCCTTAGAAGGATCTTATGGTAATTTCCTTCCAGTTCTTATTTTAAAAAGTTTTTTCTCTCCTTTTCCTCTAAACAAAAAGAGATCTCAGAAAGGCAAAGTCAATAAACTTGGCTCAGACACCCTCATCTACATGTCTTAAAGCTTTTAAGTCCTTTTCCAGGTGGAAGCATCAACACTGTCAAAGGATAAAGAGAAGTGGTAGATTCTTGCTGCTCAAAATGCGATCCCAGAAGAGCAGCACCTGGGAGCATATTAGAAACGCAGACCCTTGGGACCCACCCCAGACCTGCAGAACCTGAATTTCACGAAGCATCGCAGGTGATTTGTATGCATGTTAAAGTCTGAGAAACATTGGTAAGTTCATCAGTAGATGCCCAGGTGCTTGTAAATTAAATGAATGATTTTAATAATTTGCCAGTTTGGAAAAATGTTCTTCTCACAAATGGCATGAGCAGTTCAACCATGGTTACGCTCTAGTCCTGAATAGCTACTCTGCTCAAGTACAGCTCCTGCAGATAACAGGGGCCACAATGGCTGAGCACATCCCTGATTTTAAATATGGTCCTCCTGTGAGTAGTACAAATTGGCTCTCCCAGATAACACCATGGTTAAAAGGTAGCTTCTGAATTCATTGCTTCTCTCATGTCATTAGCCCAGCCACACATTTCACTGCTTGCTCTTCATTCTGCCCCTGCATCAGGATTGCTAAGCAATGTTCAAAGTATAATCACACTACCAATGAACCGTGAATGCAAACTAATAAACATAATTGGAACTGATGCACTTGGGTTGCGATTTCATTTTCCCTTCACACAGTCTCCCAAGTTAAGAAGGTGCAATAGTGGAACACAGCAGTCAATAGCATCCACTCGCTGCATTTGTATTGCTAAATGAAGATGCTAGCTCGGCGGGTCCCTAAAGGGATTGTAATTCTTTCTTGCTCATTTGGGAGTTCAGCAACAACTTAACCAGGGAAACACAGTTAGCATTTCTTGAGGGTTTTCCGGGGACTGTGGATCATCTTACCATGGTTGAGAACACCGTCCTCCACCAGGACCTGCCACATGCCAACGGCTTGAGTTCGGGAGTGAACACATGGAGTCTGCTGCAGCATCCAGTCCACCAGCTCGGTGCCCACACAGCATTGTCTAAGGGGAGGTGGGACACAAAGGAATTTACCCCCTTGTAGGTGAAGATGTCTCTTTCAAGAGGCGATCTTCCAAAACAGCTTAGTGCTCTTCCACCACAGGAGGTCTCGGGGCAAACAAAGCACCACACAGCCTGGCATCAGATTCTCGAACTCTTACAAACCAATAAAACCATTCCACTCATGAGAGGACCTTCTCAGTAAGGCTGGCTAAACGATAGAGCATTATGAGTTGTAGCACCAGGGGATACCGAAGGACTGCTGGACAGGGAGCATTATCTGGCAAGCTAAAGATCGCAGGGCCAGAAACTCTCTCATCTGGCGCCTGTCACAGAAAATCTCAATGTAAAATGAAGGCAAAGCAAAATTCTGACTTCCTTCACCTGAGCTTTGTGAGGAATGAGTTAATGTTTGTGAGGCACTCAGAGGTGCTCCATGAAAGGCTCTGTATAAGTGCAAAATTATATAGCACTTTATATTTTCAAGTAATACTACTGATCTTCCTCAGAGGGGTGTTGGGAGAAACAAGCAATTAGTAATGCAAATCTCCTAGAAATAAGTTCCATGTAATGAGCATCAGCACTTCTACAGAGCATGTCATCCGAAGAGCTCCAAATGCTTTCTGTGTAGTAACACATTCACCCCTAAGATACCCCTCCCGGTAAGTTGGTCAGGATGGGGAAATTACACGCATTAGTTAGGAAACATAATTATACACACACAGAGGAAACACTAAAACCTTCAGTGGAGTGAGGAAGAAGGGCAGGTGTCCATGATATGATGGTTCAAGGGAGGAAATAGAATCTTTAAGTCCTAGGGATGAATCCCAAGGGACAACTGAACAGGCAGGAAGTCACAGAGCCACCAGCTGCCTGCAGGTGGGTCTGACTTCCTAGTGGCCTCCCTTCCATGCTCTGAGGCACAGGTTGAGGCTGAATCAAGCCCAGGGAGCTCCTCTGTAGTTTACTTTAGGAAGAGGCTTAGCCTGGGAGGAGTCATGAAGTATAGCACCAGGTCTGTGACTTATTAGCTATGTGATTTTGGCCATATTGTTTTAACTCTCTGGTTCTTAGTTTCCTCATCTGTAAAAGAGAGGAGGAGGAAAAGATGGCCTCCAAGGCTATTTCCAGTTTTAACAGTTTAGGAACTCTGAAATCTATCAGAGCTCCTGGGATGTCCTGATTTGGGTCTGATCCTAAAATATTTCACAAGGAGGATGTTTTGAGATGGCCATTATATTTCCAGGACTGCTGTGATTATAGTCTATACTCACACATTAGAGCTGCAGTGGGCAAAGAGGCCCCTAGTTACTATTCATTCTGAACCAAACTTATGACCTGTCAAAATATTCTTCTTCTAATCTAAGAATTTATTAATGGGAAAGGTCTTCTAAAAATATAAAAAATCAATCTTATGTGGTTTTTAATTGAAGAGTTACCTTTACTAAAAAGAGCACATGGAAGTGAGATGATCCGAGATCATCTGGGCCCTGGTACAGGGTAAAATAAGAATCCTGCAGTCAGAATACAGAACAAAGATACACAGCTGTGCCACTTGTAGCTGATGGAATCACTCAGTTGCCTCTCTGTTAACGATCCCTACCCACTTTAGAATTGACGGCCGATCTGTAGTATAGTGATTACTGGGAATGATACTGTGTCTTGGAGATTTTAACCCCCTAATACTGCAGCAATGATATAATGGAGTGAGGAGCAGGAGGGAGGATGAGGCTGTAATTGGGAACGACATCTAGGACAAGGAACTCAAACTGTTCTGCAGAAAAAAGAAATCATGCCTCTGACTTCCAGTTGAGTTGATGGGTCATTACCAACAGATCATTAATTTGGTCATAGGGTGTGGAATAGACATAACACCTATATTTCAGGGGTTTAAAAACTTAGTATATGGAGCAAGGAAAAGATTATGGTTTCTGACTTCTAGTTTCCATTATTTGTCACCAAAGATGACATATTTTAATGAAATTTCCCTAATGTAAGTCAACACTTATGAAAGCATAATCACATCTTAAATTAAGAGAAAAAATAATAAAACTTTAAAAAGAAAAACATCCTTTAGCCATATGAGATTTTGAAATCCGTTTAATGAGTTAAAGAGGTTGAACTCTCTGGAACATGTGATCGCAATTTTTTTTTAAACATTTACTTCCCTTAAAATTATAGTGATGTGTAGGGACCACAAACTCCAAAAACAATGAGCTTTCAGGACTTCCAAATATAATTATCCAAAATGGCAGTAAATAGGAACACTGACAGGGCTAGATGAACAATCTGTCTTAAGAGCTGAAATGTGTACTAAAAGGAATATACTGGTAAGACTAAAGTGTTTCTCAAATCCCATCTCCTTCTGAAATTCTATCAAGAAGGGCCAGTCTAAATGTAGCAAATAAAATGTCAATTTTGGTCATGACAAATGCAAGCAGAAGAGTATTAGTTTGCATGGAGTGCAAAAAAAAAGTGATCCATAGAAGAAAAATTTGCAATGTCTTTCCATCTCTGTCCCTAGGAAAGAGAGTGGATTTTGAGGCATATAAACTTGTTATAGTGAACTGTATAATTTTACAAAATCTGTAATAGTTGAAAGTCACTAGAAAGATATATATCCTTCATGGGAACTTTAAAATGTATATTCTGGCTTTTCACTATGTCTTATGAATTTGGTTCATGTGAATCAAATGGGTTTGGACTTATGCCAAGTCTGTGGGTTCTTAGGTCATGTCTAGGCTAAATGGGAGAGGGAGCCTGATGGCTGCAAGAGGGCTGTGGATCTGAACGGTGGGTGCAGGGAGAGAGCATGAAGGCTCGTGTGCCATAGACAGGCCACTCCACTTCATAAACCCTGACTGAATTGATAAAATCAAAAGTTAAAGATTAAACATAATTCTTAGTTGACCTACCATGGTTCAGTCTTCTCAGAAAGTTCAATTAAATCGTGCGGCTCCAGTCTTTAACATTTTTTAACTCTAATGACAGCTATAATGAGTTTTTAATTTTATATGAATATAGATGTGACATGATGTTGTATATCTTACCATATACATAATGGAATAAAATATACATTAGAAAATAAACTCTGTAAAGGACATTGTATATATTTTTTCACTTCAGTATCTTTAGAGCTTGGAACACAACATTGTCTGGTGGCCAGTAGGTACTTAATAAATTTATGGAATAAATAAATAATACAATGAATAAAAAGATCACTGAACTTGGAAATCAATGAAACTTGGTGACAAATAATAGAAATTAGAAGTCAGAAACCATAATCTCTTTCTTGCTCCATAGTACTAAGTCTTAAACTCCTGAAATATAGATGTTATGTCTATTCCAAATACTGTGACAAAAATTGGCTCTGCTGCTCACTAGATTTACGACTTGGACAAGGGAAACTATTCAATCTCTCTGAGCCTCAGTTTTATTATCTGAAAAATAGCTATATACCTACTTAGTAGGTTATGGTGAGGATAACCTCACCATGTGATAACATATAGGAAGTGACCTGGTACAGAGCTTCAAGAATAAATAAGTGCTCAGCAAATGTTAGTTGACTCTCATCTAAATATAGTAGTTTTCCTAAAAAAACACTAGTGAAAAGAAATACAAAGTTTTCTTGTTTGTTCATTGCAAACTAATGTCCTAGAAAATTAATTTAGGAATAACTGCTGGAAATATTAAGGATAATTAAAGTTAAGTGGTATCTAAGACAAGCTTAGATCTTCCAGAGCTGGTAGGATTACAAAAGATCCTGGCTACAGATGAAAAACAGGGGCACGAAAGTTTGTTCCAATTTTACTGAATATGAACCTGTAGGGGCTGTAGCCTTTAAAATGACTGCACATACCTGTAAGTCTTTAGGTGGTATTTTCTATCTCGTATCATGTGAGGTGCTCGAGAGAGAATGGCATTTCGTAAAATTTTTCCAGCCCTGAGGATCTTCTCCGAAGGGACCTAGATTTTAATCAAGTAGAAGGGGAAGAGAAGAGACAGTTTATAAAAGGAAAACAAACCAAATGAATCCTTAAATCACTTTTCGATCTGACTCTGGCTCGAAAAATACAACTCATACATTTACATTGTTCACCTGTGTGACATGTCACTGTTTTAGGTTGAGAAATGTGGCACATTGAATATTTATTGTCTCTAGAAAATGTATCTGAGGTTGCCTGATAGGATGCTCTTACATATGGACCACTTTCAGTGGTTGCCAATGGCTCATCAACCCACCTACATCCCATTACCTTGGTAATGGTGTTAGCAGGACGAAGAGGAACGTGAGGTTCAATGAGAGGTGTCTGAAAAATAAAATGTTAAAGCAAAAGAAAATTAAATAAAAAGTACACTAAAGAAAATTATGGGTTGGAACATAATAAGAAACATCCATTTTTATAAAACTCAAAATAGAATTTAAAAAACAAGAGATAAAATCTGCCTACAAAACTTGAATGCATAGGCATTCAAAAGGCAAAATTACAACATTCAGTTTGCCAAAATTTAAATTTAAATTATTAAAAATGAAAAAAAAGGAAATGATTAGATGTTTGTAGGCTTCATGAGAGGAACTGATATCTACTCAAAGCATAACAAACATCAGAGCAGAAGAAAAAGCAAAGCAAGATAAACATGAATAGAGATTAAAATGACCTTTCTCAGGGGATAGGGATAAAGTACTGATTTAGGATGGAAAAGAGCAATTTCATCCTCTCTTATGTAGTTAAGATTCTGTTTCTGATATTTGTGCTTTTAGAAAGTTTTAATTTTTAAATAATGCTTCTTGGTAGTTGTACACATTCAAGTTCCCGGAACCCACTGGGACAGCTCAGGTACCTTCTCTCTCATTTGCAAGATGGTGTACAGCTCAGGCTTCTGGGACTGTCAGAAGAGATATGCATAAAGCTCCTGTCATTATCCACATTCTTCAGATGAAAGTGCTGGATTGAAATTCCAGGGAAATGACTTGCTCCACAGCTACACACTGAGGCCCCTAGCCCTAGCAACACCCCGTCTCTCTCTTCCTCTGAAATATCTGGTAATGGCATTTCTCAAAGGAGGCAGTAGAACCATCAATATTACACTGTTTATGTCACTTCCAGAACATTAAAAAAAAAATGTGGTAGGTTTATTTAAGAGGTCGGGGTAGGCAGAATTAATGGTCCCCCAAAAGATGTCTATGTTCTTATCCTCAGGGCCTGTGAATATACTAGATTACATGGCAAAAGGGACCCTGTTGATGTGATTAAGTTAAGAATCAAACTGAGAGGTTACCCTGGTGTTTCCAGGTGGGTGCAATGTAATCATATAGGTCCTTAAAAGATGGAGGAAGGAGGCAGAAGAGTTAAAACCAGAAAAATAGCAGAGTGAGTAGGAAATAGCCCGATTTGTGGGCACTGATGATGGAAGAGGCCAAGAGCCAAGGGATGAGAGAAGCCTCTAGAAGATGAAGATGGCAAAACAATATATGGATTTTCCCTCAGAGCCTCCAGAAGGAACTGACCTGCTGACACCTTGATTTTAGCCCAATGAGACCCATTTTAGACTTCTAAACTATAGCACTGTAAGGTTATTAGTTTCAATTTAAGCTACTAAGCTCATGGCAATTTGTTATAGCAGTCACAGAAAACTAATACAAAGATTATTATTCTTCATACTAAAAACTCTTTTTCCAAATAGAAGCCATTACATCAAAAATAAATTGGTAGATTTTCCCTCTAGTCTTAATTAAAAAAAAAAAAAACATAATCGATGGGAGAAATAAAAGTCAACATCAAGTTAAAATAGTTTATGTATCTAAATACAAACATACATGTATAAACATATATCTTCCTTTTTATCGATGATATATTTTAGATAGGTTGATGCTTTTAATATTATAATAGCATTAAGGAAAAAGTGATAACAATACTAAGCTTTAAGAAAAGGATAAGTGAAACAGATTTATTTAGTGTGATTGAAATATCACTGAACTTACTTAAAAAGTTTCATTACCTCGTTGACTTTTTTTTCCTCTTAAAATCACTAGAGCACAGGTGTCAAGCAATATTATAGTATTTTAGCAGCAGACTGTATAGAGCCAGCATAGACCAAGGAATTTCAATCTGATCCAATTCAATAGTAGATTTAAACAGAGACCAGCTTTGCTCTGAAATAAACTGTGCTCCCTTACAGGAGACCTTTCAATGGGAGAGGGACCATGGGTGAATGCAGCCCCTGTGCTTGCACCGCCTCCTCAGAAAAGACAGAGAGATGTCTGTGATGCTAAATCCCCCCAAGAAAGGCTCACAAGTGCCAGACCAGCATGCACCAGGACCCTGGAAATGTGTGCAGTTAAAACATCCTGATTATTTCAGGGTCGTGAATTCCCAGTACCCATGCATCCTGCTTCCCCACAATACATGGGTTGGTTTCCACATATAGGACTGTGCCTGGTTATGTATCCAAGTCAAAGAAGCCTCTGGTGATTCTTGAAAATAATAACGTAAACCCATTTCTTCTTCCTGTCTTGGAAGAAAGATGTGCAGGTATATGTGGTCTAAAGTAGATGTGTGATTAGTTTCTGAGGTAACCTTTTCTTTCTTATAAAAAAGCTACTTTCCTTTGAAGTAGGCTCTGAGAGGCTGGCTGAGCCAGAGGTCAAGAAGATGCCCAAGTTTGAGGATTACTGATAAATGTTTATTCTTCATCAGGTATAATGAACATTATTTGAAAATTCCATCTTTTTGTTTGTTTCTATAGAAATGGCTGTATTTTAACAAAATGCTAATGAGTGGTCCCTAGTTTAGTTACTTTTGTTGTATAGTTCCTTGGAACCCTGAGAAGAAAATGTCATTAAAGCAGGGGAAGCATCAGACTTCCATTAGCATTGTTCTTTTGATTTGCAGCCTCTAAAGGGGTAAAATGTATACAAGGTTGCCTTTTAGCTAGATAATCCTAGTACCAGCCCCAGGCCTAGGAGGCTGTTTAATTTGTGAAAGGCAGCATTCTTAAAACCTTCTCTGACTCAAAGATGTATGTTTGAGGGCAACATGATGAATGGAGGCTTTGAGAAGGAGGCAGTCTTCCTTCCTTCTTAGGGACGGGGGATGAGCGGGGTGAGGCGGGAGGGGATGGAGGTAAGGTGCGAATGTCTGGAAGGAGGCGAAGGAGGGCGTGAGGGAAGGAGGGAATGCAGGAGAAGGAGGTCGGGAGTGAGGGAGGGGGGAGTGATGTAAGGATGTTTTTTCTTTCTTCTTCTTCCTTCCTTCCTTCCTTCCTTCCTTTCTTCCTTCCTTCCTTTCTTCCTTCCTCCCTCCCTCCCTCCCTTCCTTCCTTTCGTTATTTTGTTAACATTTTTTTACTTTCCACTTTTCCCTTTCCTTCTGGTAACCACTAGTTTATTGTCTATGTCCATGAGTCTCTGTTTCTGTGTCCTGTTCATTTTTTGCTTTTAGGTTTATATCCCATATATGTGATATCATGTGATTTTCAACTTTTGCTGTCTGGCTTATTTTGCTTAGTATGATTATTTCAGGGTCCATCCATGTCATTGCAAATGGCAGTATTTCATCTCTTCTTATGGCTGAGTAATATTCCATTGTACATATGCACCATAGCTTCTTTAGCCAATCATCTATCATAGGACACTTCCATATCCTGGCCACTGTGAATAATGCTGCTATGAACATCAGTGTGCATATAGCTTTTTGAATATGAGTTTTCAAGTCTTTGAGGTAAATAGAGGGATTGCTAGATCATATGGTAGGTCAATTCTTACTTTTTTGAGGATCCTCCAAACCACTTTCCATAGTGGCTGTACCAATTTGCAGTCCCACCAGCAGTGGGCAGTCCCTTTATTTAAATAAAACCTCCAAGCAGGGTGAAAGCAGGGGAGGTTTTATTTGGGGGAAATAAAAATTTGTCTTTAAAAGCAACACTGTATTCAGTTAGGCAAACTCCTATGTTCTAGCAGCCATATTTGTGAGAGAGAGGGCATTTGTGACAGGTAGTCTAGGTGCCTGGGAAGTAGTCCCCGGTTAATGCCTGTCCAGGGGCCCCTCCATTGCGAATGTGGCTTTATTGCTTTTGTATCTGCTTATTTATTTCCTTTTCGGTCTCCTTTGGCCTTCAAGTAAAGTTGAGAATTTTACTTTAGCTGTCAATGAGAAAAAAATGGTATTTTATAAATGATCAGGTTAAACAGGACAGGGAAAGAAGCACCATAGTGATATTAGTGAGAACAAAGATGAGAAAAGTAGCCCTAAGGGTAACACCAAGCATTTCCTGTGACAGGCCCTTTAGATGTGTTGTCTGCACATGTGCCATTATATGTGTCATCTCCTTATTTTATTATTACTCTCATTTTTTATTTCGGAAACTGAGGCCAGAGACACATAGTGACTGAGCTTCCAGCTACTAGCTGGAAGAGCTGGAAGTTGAATCCAGTCCCGTGTCTGTGCTGCAGGTACAATGACCCTACCCACCTGCTCTTTCCTTCTAGAGCCATCTTTGTGCACCCTTCAGAAGAGTTTGTAGTGTTTGACTCAAGTGCATTGAGAAAAAAGCATTTAGCCCTTCTAGGTTATCAGGTATCAGATTTGATCTTAAGAGTTTCCAGCAATAAACACAATGACCTACTGAGATGATCGCACCATATATCATGGTTGGTCTGAATTAACTAAATTTTTTAATTGAATAAATCTGAAATGTAACATTGTGTAAAGTTAAAGGGTAAACTGTTATAGCAGTGTTCCTTTGATACATTTACATATTATAAAAAGATTGCCGATCTAGTAATATTTATCACCTTACATAATTATAGTACAATATTATTGTGTAAATCAGGAGTGCCCAACCCCCAGGCTGCGGACCAGGCCATGGCCTGTTAGGAATCAAGCCGCACAGCAGGAGGTGAGCAGCGGATGAGTAAGTGAAGCTTCATCTGTACTTGCAGCCTCTTCCCAGCGCCAGCATCACCACTTCAGCTCCACCTCAGATCATCAGGCATTAGATTCTCATAGAAACACCAGTCCCTGGTGCCAAAAGGTTGTGGATGCCTGGTCTATATTCATTATACTGTGCATGAGATCTCTATGGTTTATTTACTACTTGTTACAAGTTTGTGTCCTTAAATGCCATCCTTCTTTTCACCCCTTGCCTCAACCCCTGATAACCTCCATTTTACTCTGTTTTTTACAGGTGTAACTTTTTTAGATTCCACATATAAATGATATCATAAGGTTTTTCGTCTTTCTCTGTCTGAGTTTTTATCATTAGCATTATGTGGTCAAGATCCGTCCATGTTGTCACCAATGGAAAGATATCCTCCTTCCTGATAACTGAATAATATTTCATTGTGTATATATACCACATCTTTTTTATTCTTGTGTTTATCTCAGCATTATTCACAATAGTCAAGATATAGAAACAATTCAAATACCCATCAACAGATGAATGTATGAATTAACTTTAAAAAGCAACTTTGTGACAATAAGACATTTGGTATTGAGGAACTGCCCTACTAGGGATAAGACAAATATACCTGGGACATGGGTGTCGGTCAAAGTCTGAGCAGGAAAGTGGAAACCACAGTATTTCCTACAGAGGGAATTTAATGCCGAAACTGGTTTTGCGGATGCTGGAAGAGCTAAGTTAAGCAGGTGACTGGGAGGTAACCAGATGTTAGCAAAGTAGGAAGCTTTGGGTAGAAGGGCAGAGGATGAAGGAGACATTACCAGAGCCTGAGCTAGGCGTCCTGGTGAAAGCTGGAACCCCAGAGAGCCACCAGGCCCTAGAGGTAGAGCCACGGCTGACAATGCTGCCCAACCTCCTGCTGCTGAGAGGGAGGTGAGACCCTCCTACATCCAATTTCCCTCCAGCCAGAAGCCAGACAAAAAAGGAAAAGAATTTCCTTTTATAAATGATTAAACAGAGGAGAGAAAGAAGTCGCATAGTAATATTAGCAAGATGATCAAAGCTAGAAAACCAACCCTAATAGCAAAACCAAGGCCAGAGGAGCCTGGAAAACACTCCACAGAGGTCAGCCCCCTTGTGGCACAGCAAAGCACAGGAAGGGCGAAGAATTGCTCTGAGGGGCAACAGGCCCAGGAACAGCACAGCAGGTGGTTGCAGTGGCCACAGGGTGGGGGTGGGGCTGCCGCATCCACCTCTTAGCCCTCTCACCTGTTCCACGTCCCCCAGGGACTCGCCCTGTTGAGTTATAGACAAGGAAGGTGGAGTGGGCGAGCACAGAATTAATGCTTCCTTGGTGTGTTTCCTAGAGTGGCCCTAAAAGGAGCAGACCCTTCTCCAGTAAAATTTCATACATTTCAACGCATCAATCATGTGTTGAGGACAAAAATCCTTCCTCCCTACCTGGGCATGAAAGAATCTAAATTGGGCTAGGAAAATATGATCCTAAAAAGCTAGGCAGAGAGAACAGATAAAGGCAGAGGTATTCAGCTTTCTCTCTGCTTTTCTTGGCTTTCTCCACTAAAGACTTCCCTTAGGATTGACCGTAATTGGTTTTTGTTTGTTTCTGGAGAGGGGATGCATTCTACTGCTTTTTATTATGTTTCCATTACTACTGAAAAGGAGAAACAGTAAGGGAAATATTCCTTTTTGCACCAGAGCCAATTCAGAAATACTAATCAGGTGATGAAAAATATGAATTTATCCTCCATTACAAGATGCACAATAACTCCCCAGTAGATTATAATGAGGTATAAGGCACTGTAATAGGCTTTATGAAAAACCATATTCAAGCCCTTTTGAAAGCAGTTAATTCTTTTTACTCAAGTATTTGCTCACAGAAGCCTTTTGCAAGGCACAATATTTTAAGCCAAGAGATAAGAATAACAAGCTGGATTGGCAGAGCTCGTGGCAGAACTATGGCAACTCAGTGCAATGAAAAGTCATATAAGTCCACATCCAATTTAATTCAAGTATTTAATGAAGGTCCATTGTGTACAGAGCAATGTGCTAGGCTATAGTAGAAGACTGATAAAGTGCGTAGTCAAATGAGCTCTTGAGTGTACTGGAAAAGCAAAAGTTCTGTGGGTTAAACAATTAGTGAGACGATATAAAATAAAAGCAACAACATTCTGTATTTCAAATTCCCCCTCTTATTTCAGGTGAGGAAATCTTCAGGACGTAGGGAGAATAATATTCAATTTTTTAGTGAAAATGATATACTTTTAGGAGTTACATTGCCTTATTTTGGCATTTTGGAATAATACAACTAAGGTCTTAGAACTGTATGCCTCATTCTTGTAATAAGTATCATCAATGTCATCACTCTTTGGTTGACCAGATGAAATTAAAGTTTAAGTCAGACTCACAGACAGATTTCACCACTCTGAAATAACTATGTAACTTTTTCCATTTATTAAATAATGGAAAAATCATCTATAGCCCTCCTCTTTGGCTTCCGTCTGCAGGCTTTTTTGTTTTTCTTTTAAGTTTTTCCACATTCAAAATTGGCTTATAGTGAGCCAATGACCAGTTTTAGCTTCCACATGTAAAGAGACTGAAAGTTGTCACTCCCATTCTTATAACAAGAAAGTACTGAACAAAGTGAAAACAGTGACTTCTCTTAGGCCCATCATAGAACTGAGGTTGCAGAGTAAACTGCCCTGAAATCTGGAAGACAAGGGATTCGGAGAATTTCAGCTGAGATCGGCTTACCAAGAACAGAAGCCACTAACTGGTAGGAACACATAAATGGTGTTAAATTAATTAAACAAGGAGGCAATTAGACTAATGAGGCTGTCCTGCCATGGTGACCTGTGTAAGCAAACCCAAATCTAACATGAAAATGTCTCAAGGTTATGAAATTGAAACCTAAGGACAACCAATCAGAAACAGCCAACTAGGCTTGACTGTATAGCCAGTCAATAAATTTTTTACTTTGCTTCTGCCTTTTCTCTATAAAAGAATCTCACTGAGCTCCTGTCGGCTCTGAACCACTTCCAGTGGTGCTGCCAGATTTGAACCAATTTTTGCTCAAATAAACTCTCAAAGTTCTTGCTCTGCCTCAGTTTATTTTTTAACAATGGTAATTTTGATGAATTGCTGGAGGCTGAATGTGGAGTAGCTTGAGAGTAAGGAACTCTTGTGGTAGGGGCAGTCTTAGATGGGCCATCACACTTTTGTGGGTTTTACCTTCTGGAACCCCATCAGGTTCTCTTGATAAAGGGCCAAAAAAGATCTTGTGGCTCTTGCAGGGGGAGGGGAAGAGAAAGCATTGTGAAATACACCCTGAGCACTCTCTATAACAAAGGCCTACTCTCCATAGAAAAGACTTTACTAGAGTCTTAACCCATCTGGGGGAAGGGTGTTTCTCTGACTGGTCCTCTCTAGCCTCCCTGTCTCATCTAAGCAAGGAAAAAGAAGCTAAGAAATAGTTGTGAAGGTCACAGTGCAGGGACACAGGCCCACTAAATGACTGAGATTTAATTATAAGATTATAGGACACTAATCTTACCCTACATGCCCTTTTCCATACCAGTATAAAAATAGGAGATTACAGCCGAAAGAGTTGCAGGATGAAGACTCTATCTAAGGAGAAGTTCTTAGGGAAGCCCAAACACAACCAAGGAGACAAAAACAAGGATGCTAGAGGAACTCGAACTCTGGCATATATAGCTACAGCAAACATTAAACATAGCCCAACTCCTAGCCAGATTGACATAAAACCTCACACTAATAGCCTACTTCTCTCAGTTCCTCTTACCTGGTACGTCATGCCTGACTTTCAACTAAAAATTACAAGGCATGTTAATGGCAAGAAGAAACAGTCTGAAGAGACAAAGTGAACATCAGGGTCAGACTCAGATATGACATGACACAGATTTAGAAATTGCCAGATAGGAAATTTTAATGATCTATGATTAATATGATAACTATGGAATACTATTCCATTAATAATACCAATAAAAAAGTAGGAAATATGAAAGAATATATTGGGTAATATAAGCAGAGAGATAGGAACTCTAAGAAAGAAACGTCTCCCTTCCCTCTCCTTCCTCTATAGACCAGCAGCAGAGAAGGAAGAGCAGGATGGGGAGGAGAATGGAGGAAGGCAGATCACAACCTTCTACCAACTGCTGGAAGCACTGGCCCGGGCTCTTCAGAGATTCCAGTCCAACAAAAGCTAGAAGTTTAAAAAATGTATCCAGCAAGTTATTTTGTAGATATTAACAAATTGATTCAACAAACATTAACTCAGAATGGATCACGGACCTAAATGTAAAATTATGTAATATAACAGCATACTTATATTAACATACTATATAGAATAAATTACAATATACTGAATTATTATGTTGTTTAATTCTAATTTGAATAAAAACATGTACATATCAATTTATTCCACGGATGTCTTCTCTGCTGTGCTAAAGCTGATTCACTAGACTTCAAAGGGAATTATTCTGGTAAATGATGCAAAATTTGGCTTACAATGCTAGGTTTGGGCTACAAGATGTTTAAAATGAGGTTGGCTCAATTATGGACACACTCTCTGACACAATCTGAGGAGCTATATAAACCACTTAAAAAAAAATGGCCCATTACAAGTGATTTTTCTCATCCTTGGTGCTTTGAAGATATGTAATCAATGCATTAAACAGTTTAAAGAACCATTTGGAGAGATTAGTGATCAGGTAAGGGTAGTCCTCAATTTCTTATTTTAAGGGATCTATACAATGTTTCATACAGACATCAGCGGTACCCTGAGTCGATCTTTGGGCGCCTCGCCTTTCCCTGAGTCTCTATTACTGCAAACATTTCCCTGCTGTGCCACAGCCATTCACTTATCTGTTTGTCCAGGTACAATGCGAGCTCTCTAAAATAAAAAATTGTGTTCTTGTTATCGCAGAATCCCTGTGATGCTTTGTTTATAGAGATTATTCATTAAATTTTTATTTGATTAATATGTGGAGAGATTTCTGAGGAGCTTTAATCTGGCAGTAGTATAAAAAGAAAGGGAGCATGGCATAGGGAATGCAGTCAGCAGTAAGGTCATGGTTAGGTGTAGAGCCAGAGGGAAGAAAGTAATTAGGAGGCTAGTTTCATAAACTATATACATGTCTAACCAATGTAGTGTATACTTGAAACTAATAATAAAATAAAATTTTTTAAAAAAGAATGGAAAGAATTTTTTCTCTTTTCATTTCTGAAATTTTAATTTTGCTCTTCATGGTTAGAATTGGATATTGGCAAATAATTTGTGGACCATTTTACTTTTGCTTCTTCCTTCCCAGGAATAACATTTCTCTTCCATTCATATCCATAACAAGGTGTTTTAAGGTTGGAAGAAAGAACATTGATTTAAAGTTGACACCTTTGTGTTTCCTTTATATCAAAGAAGTTCTCAAAAACAGATCGTCCCAGAGACATGAAACCATTCCTCTCCATCATCTTGACTTCTTATTTTTCCCTTGATAGACACAAGATCAGTTTTGAGTTTTCACTGTTTCGATAAGTATTTCTGAATATATATTGGACAATTTTGAGAATTTATACAAGTGATGGAAACTTAAAGATGCACATACATACAAACATTCAAAATTCTGCTCATAATTTCAGGGGTTAACAGACTTCCAGAAGTCCATATGCAGATCCTCAATATGAACAGTGTATTCCTAATACCCCAGAAATCTACTGCTAGATAAAAGCTCAACAGGAATTTGTGCACACATTCACCAAAAGACATACTAGAATGTCAAGACAGCTACTCACAATAGCCCACCAATATAAAATGGGCAGTAGATTGTGGTATGTTCTCATAACGAAATGAGAAAAACAACTTATAACTGCATACAACAATGTGGATAAAGCTTACAAACAATATTGAATGAAACAAGTCATGTACAGAAGGTGTGTACCAGGCAGTTAATTTATCTACAGAATAAAAGCAGATTACTCTTAGTTGGAGGAGTGGCTAGAAGGAAACTCATGTTCTGGGATGGTGGGAATGTTCTGTTTCTTGATCTGAGTGTTGTTTACATGACTGTGTTTGTGAAAACGTATTGACCTAAATGACATGTACGCTTTTTTTTTTTTACCTGTATGTGATGAGCTTTAATTTAAAGTTAAAAGAAGAAAACTATTTTAAAATAAGAAATTAACTTAATCTCCATATCAAAAAAAAATTTAGAAAATACTTCTAACCCTCATTATACATAGAAAAAGTAAAGGAAACCTTGGGATTTTGAAACTTAATGTTTGAGTGGTAACCTAGTCATATGTGATCCTGATTTAGGGCCTAACAGATAGAGCAATTGGTAACCTTCCATTTTTCCTTTGAGGACGACTCATACATGTATGTTTGTATGCATGGAAAGCACCCAGCAAAAATGTTACCACCAAGCCCCACAAAAGGTGGTCTTTGGGAGTAGGACACTTGGTGAGAGAATGAGCCTAGATGACTAGCTAGCATTTTTAGATGTATTTAGTAATACTGGAAAAATTTAGAATACTGATCACAAATGTCATGCATTTATCGCTTAAGACATCAATAATACCCTCAAAGCCATGTAAAAACATAAAAAGTTAAAACGAAAAGAGCATTAAAGCCAATGATTAAATGTTTTATAGCTATTTAATATAAATATATATCTGGCAAAGCATATCTTTTTCTAGCAGATCATAGTATTAACAAAATATCAATGTATTTTCTTTATTCATATGTTCCACTGTAAATACAACATGATCACATTCTTCTCAGATATTATGCTTAAGGAACCCAATGATTTAACTCTCTAGAGAGTGACAAGTAGTTGTCTATCGCCAAATATAGGTTTCTGAAGATATAAGTTAAATCCATTGAAAGTATCAGAAATTCTCACACATACTTTGAGGTATTAAATTCATAATGAGTGAACACATTTAATGTTACATATTGTAGATACTATACAACTGATTTTTTAAGTAAGGTAATGGACAGTCAGAAAATACATATACTTTTCCAGGCAGTCACTACCATTTGTCTGTCACCTGTTTGTATCAGCACTGATAAATCAGCAGGTGGATTTCACAAGGTCAGGGGGATGTCCTACGCTGTACTCGACTGGCATGAACAGATGAAAGTCACATCTAGCTGAACCCTATATACATTTCACAAGTATTTTTACAGAGGCAAAAGGAGAAGGAGGTGGAAACAGTTGTCCAGGGTAGCTCAAGCAAGCCTTCCAGAGGAGGTGGGATTTGAACAGTCTTCAGGGTAAAAGCTCTAAAGGCTAGATATAGTATACGCTAGAGTCAAAAGCACAGAGGTGAGTGTTTAAGGCATTCTGAATTTCCTAGTCCAGGGCTTGCATAGAGTGGGAATTGGAAAAGGTAGGAGAAAAGTGCATGAAGATACTACCTATGAGGATATTACAGATTCAGCATTGTCAAGAAGACATCAGAAAGTCAGATTATCAATTGTAGTAAAGGCATATACTTAGTCGTTGGCTTTTACCTTTATCATCTTTTTAATTTTAAAATAATGCATGCTCATTAGAGAGTATAAAAATATTTAGTTGTTTAAACTACTACTCAAAGATAACTGTGATTATTATTTTGGAATATTAATATTAATCCCTTTAAAATAGGTGTGGATTTTCTTTTATTTTTAACTGAAGTGGGATAATACTCTAGGTAAAATTTTGTATCTTCTCTTTTTGCATAATACAAAATCATAAACAGTTTTACATATTGCTACAAATTCTTTGTAATCATCATGTAAAAATTCCATTAAATGTACATAAGCATAATTTAATGGTTCTGTGGATGCATCTTTAAGTTGGTTTTAATAATTTGTTAGTATAAGTATGCTTTGAATTTACGCAAAAAGTTCCCCTCACCTATCCATATTTGAAGTTATCTTCTCAGAATCAATTCCTAGGAATATGAAACTTAGGTCATGGGTTCAGGTTCTTGACACTTTGACAAATTATGATGCTTACATTGAGAGCAATTTGGATGGACCATTCTTGGAAAAATGGTCTATCTTTGGCCTCTTGAATTCAGCTTTGGTTTCTGTATTAAGACTAATAAATATTAATGTGGAACAAATTAATCAATTAAGACAATAGTTTCCAACAGGAAAACGCATATATATTTTCCTAGCTTTTAAATGCATGCTTTGCAAAATGTCCCTAAGCCATTATTTTAATAGCATAGTAACTTCCAATTGGGAAAGGTAAAATAATTACCATTAAAGAAAAAATAGTTCTTTGTCCTCCACTTTGAAATGAAAATCATGCACTCAACTGACTTTTGTATAGTCTTCTGCATGTATGTGTATTTGTCTGTATTGATTGAAAATTATAAAAGATTTTTTTTCTCCCTCAGATAATCTGGTAGGTAAAAAGCTGCGACAAATACAATTTTTGTACCAATACAGGATAAGAATGTTCAAATCTTTAAGAACTCAGGAACCCAAGAAAATTAGTATATTTATTTGATCTATGTTATGCAAAATTTCTGAAATAGCAAAATCCTGTTAATGTTTTCAAGAAATCTTTTAAGCCTTTATAAAGCTCATCAAAACTAAACTCATCAAAATCATATAAACTATGAAAACAAGGCAGAAAAGTAGTATACTACATGAGACAGCAAGTTCATTTCAAATCTGGGTTATAAACCAGGTTCCCTAAACACAGGCTTCTTTTTTTTTTTTTTTTTTCTTTTTAAAATCAAGTTGCACTAGTGCAGATAATTTCAATTAGATGTGCAAACTATTTTTAAAAGCCAAAGTATATAGTATGATATATTACACTTCTAAAACTTGATTACACTCATATTTTTCTTTCTTCATCTTTCTGTATTTTTCTAATTTTCTAGAGTGTGCATAAGAAAAAAAAAATTAAAGCCTTACTATTACTAGAGGAATAATAAGCTGATGGAGGCTTAAGCATACTTTGGAAACCTGGCATTTCTACCTCGGGGTCACAGTATTTTTATCAAAGTAAATTGAAAGGTTTTAGAATTACTTGAAACATCTGCATGCACAATGAGAAGGAATCAAATGTTATTGTGTCCTTTTATTGACGAGAAACTTAAACTGTGGACATAATTTTTTTTTTTTTTCCTGGAAGTAAGATGAGGATTATAGCTCAACCTCAGGACAGATTTCCACAATATCCCTTTGAGAAAGGAGAAATGTTTGGCTGCATATACCAAAGCTAAAACAGCCCCTTGATTAAAGCTCTCAGCCAGGCTGGGGTTAATCATTATAAGATTTGGCGATTAACAGGCAGTTTTCAGAGACAGCACCAAATATATTATTCCCATCTGCTTCAGTTACATGAGGTTCCAGATTCTGGAAGGGGTGGGTTTTGCAGCCATGGAAAGGTAGTAATGACTTGATGTAATGGTGACAGAGGCTTACACTGGACACCGACCTGAATTAATAAGAGAGGACTCCATTGCTTTCCTGTTTTCTGTTTTTACCTCTCTCTGGAATTGGAAAGACTACAAACCCCTGCTCTGTGCAGCTTAAAAAGAAAGGAACGCTGGGCTGCATTTTAAAGTAAATCTCTTTTCCAAATAAAGACTGAACTTTTAATATGTTATTGTCTTAGCACTTACACCTAAAAGAATTTTTGAGAACTTAAAGTTTCACTCTTTTACACAACGGGATTGCATTCAGAATGCAGATGAAGGTGTATTACCAGGAATGGGAAGGATGGAAGGGGACGGCCTCAGATATTCACGTATTTTGACTAGAAGGGAGGGAAACACTACACACGTGATTTAGTCTTAGTATTAAATTATTTTATTTAAAAACTTCACAAATAAAATGCCTTGGGTGAGTCACTATACCTGAAAATATCATAAATAATTGGCCAATTATTAGTTGTTCTCATTGCTTTTTCTTAATTAAAGTAGCTATTTTGAGAACTACTTTTCCCTATTATTAGGAGTTTAAACCTCAGTCTTCTTACCACATTTTAAAAGAAGGAGCAAGTGGGAATTTTTATAATTATATTGACCAAAGAAAACCCTGAGACTACATAGTTCACACAAAAACTTCCTCAGGATACAAAAGCAAACACAGAGGCGAACAAAAACTGGAGTATATGGCAGGATAGTGAGAGTGGTTGTCTTGCCTCGTCTGATTTGGGGTTGAGGGCAGGAGAAGCTGTTCCATTCTTTTCTCATCTCATCTATTTAGGGTGCTTCACAACAGATCCAGAAAAGAAGGGGAAGAAGGAAGGAAGGTCTGTGGATTTCTCCTCCTAGACAGTATTCCAGGCTCAGGGGAGGATGAGAGCAAACGTTTACTAAGTGGCCTTTTCTAAGTGCTTCACATGACTCATCTTATTGAATGCCCAAAACAGCCCTGTGATGAAGGTACTCTCATTATTCTCATTTCACAGATAAGGAAACTGAGGCCAGCAGAGATTAAGTCCCTTGTCCGGGGTCATCTAACTGTCAGGGGCAGCTCTGGCACATGAACCCACTTGTTAACCACGGCAACCACTACCCTGCACAGCCTTCTATGGAATATGCCCTTGCCCATCTTCCCTCTGAAGGAAGGGTGATATTTTAAAAGACCCGATCTGATCATGCTGCTTTTCTATTTAAAACTCTTCAATGGTTCCCCATTCTCCTGGGAACAAATCCAAACTTCTGAACACTATTCAAAAGGCTCTTCATAATTTCACCCCCGCCTCCCCCTCCAGCCTCATTTCCACCATTCTCCCTCGTATGCAGTTGCTCAGAGTGTTTTTCCAGTCCCTCAAATATGCCAAACTCTTTCATTTTGGAGGTTTTGCCCAGTCTGTTTCCTTTGCCTATAACACATGTTCCCCTCCCTTTTCCTGACTTGCTCATCCTTCAAGTCCCAGCCAAATGTGCCAGGCCCTCTGTGGTATGCTTCTAGAGCTGCAACGTCTAATATCGTAGCCACTAGCTAAATGTGACAACCGAGCACTTGAAATGTGGCCTATCTGAACCGAGATGTAAGTGTGAAATACACGCCAGAGTTTGAAGATTAAGTACAAGAAAAAGAACTGTAAAATATATTGGTTAATAATGTTTTATATTGGTTAAATGTTGAAATAGAAATGTTTTGAATGTATTGGGTTAAATAAAATATATTATTGAATTAATTTTACTTTTTTCTTTTACTTTTTAAAATGTGGCTGCAAGAACATTTAAGATCACATATGGGACCCCGCTACATTCCTATGGGCAGCGCTGCTCCGGGGCATCCTGCGCTTCCTCACAGTAACATGCGTTACGGTGTAATCACTTGTTTACTACCTGACTTTTTTTACCAGATAGTAAGATCTAAGATGGAGGGTCATGTCTGTTTTATTCCCTCTGGTGCCCCAGTGCTGAGGACAGTGGTTGGCATGGCATGCTTAAGTTGAATTGTTGAAATCATGAAGGCTAATAAAAGGTGGGGACCAGTTGGAAAAAGGAGAGCAGCAAAAATACTACCTCCTTTAGCACGCAATGCAAATGAGGGCTTTGAATCTTGATGTTAGAAAGGAAGAAAGGAGAGGGTGGTTATGAGTTTGGTCTAAGAGAATTTAAAAAAAATATATTAGTAGAGATATAAGTGAGACAACAACTTTAACGTGTTCATAACCAAAAGGATATTTGTTGCATGTATACTATGTGCCAGGTACATGCTCTGTGACCTCCATAGGCATGTTCTTATTTAATCCTCACAACAAACTTAGGAGATAGGCACTATTGTTATCGACCTATCTTTAGATGATGAACTTGAGTCTTAGAGGATTTAAGTAACTTGCTCAATGTCACATAACTAAGAAGTAGCAGAGCCAACATCTGAACTCAAGCAATCTGGCTCCAGCCTCCTTGTTGGTTTACTCCTATTGTATATTGCCATAATGCAGCTCCCACAGATGTACAGAAGTCCCCCTTATCCACAGGGGATACTTTCCAAGATCCCCAGTGGTTACCTGTAACTGTGGATAGTACCGAACTCTAAATGTACTAGTTTTTTTTTCTTATACATACAAACCTAGGAAAAAGTTTAATTTATATAGGCACAACAGATTAACAAAAACAAAATGAACAATTATAAAATATACCATAATGAAAGTTATATGAATGTGGCATTATTACGTAAAATAAGGACTGCTTGAACACGAGCACAGAGATACTGTGATGGTCAAACTGATAACCAAGACAGTTACTAAGTGACTAATGGGTGGGCAGCGTAGTATGAATACACTAGACAAAGGAATGATTCACATCCTGGGAGGAATAGAGCAGGATGAAGCAAGATTTCATCATGCTACTCAAAATGGTGTACAATTTAAAACTTATAAATTGTTACTTCTAGAATTTTCCATTTAATATTTTTGGACTGTGATTGACCCCGGGTAACTTAAACTACAAGTGAAACTGTGGATTGGGGGGAACTACTGTATAAAGAGATATCTCTGTCCATAAACATAGGCTCTAATTCCCCTAATTATTTGTTTTTACAAGTCTTAATAATAGTTACAGCCAAAAGAAAGCATTTCTAAAAATTCGAAATAACCAAACTGTGCAACATTATACAAATGGTTAAAAATAAGTGATAATACATCAGAACTAGAGGTCATTTTGCAACTATTAAAAATGGTTCATGGAAGAGTTAAAATTTATAGTAAAAATGATTACACTAAAAATTTAATAGCAAGAATGTCCTTTCTCATCACTCCTATTGAATGTTACTAAAAGTTCTAGCTAGTGCAAGAAGGCAAGAAAAATAAATAAAAGGCACACAGATTGGAGAGGGTGAAAAAACTGTCTTCATTTGCATATGACATGGTTGTCTATGTAGAAAATCCCAAAGAATTGGCAAAAGAACTCCTGGAACTAATAAGCAAGTATAGTAAGGTCAAAGGATATAACATCCAATATCGATTTCTACATATATATATATATATATATATATATATATATATATATATATACCAGCAATGAACAATTAGAATTTGAAATTTTAAAACCGATACCTCTTGCAATACCATCAAGAAAAATTGAAGTATTTAGGTGTGAATCTAACAAAATATGTACAGGATATATATATAGAAAACTACAAAATGCTAGTGAAAGAAATCAAAGAAAATCTAAATAAATGGAGAAATATTCCATGTTAGTGACCTGGAATACTCAATATTGTTAAGATGTCAGTTCTTCTTAACTTGATATGTAGATTCACCATATCCCAATCAAAATCAAAAGCAAGCTATTTTGTAGATATTGGCAAAACCGATACTATAATTTATGGAAAGAAACATATCTACGATAGCAAACACAATACAGAAGAAGATTTAACATACATATAAGAGTCAACTGATCTTTTACAAAGATACAAAGGCAATTTAATGGAGCAAACATAGTCTTTTCAACAAAGAGAACTAGAAAAATTGGATGCCTGTATGCCAAAAAATGAACCTAAGCATAGACCACATAGCTCTCACAAACAAACAACAATAAGAACGACAACAACAACAAAATTCCTCAAAAAGGATCAGAGGCATAAAAGTAAAATTATAAAACTTCTGGAAGGAAACAGAAGAAAATCCATATGACATTTAGTTTGGTGGTGACTTCTTACACACAATTCCAAAATGCATGATCTGTGAAAGAAAATGTTGATGTTGACCTTTATTGAAATTAAAAACTTCTGCTCCGTGGATGCTATTAAGAAGATGGAAACAGAAGCTCCAGACTGAGAGAAAATATTAGCAAAACACATATCTCATAAAGGACATATCTAAAATATATAGGTATCTTAAAACATAAGAAAACAACCCAATTTAAAAATAGGCAAAAGATCTTAACAAAAAGATATACAGATGGCAAATATCATATGAAAAGATGCTCAACATAATTTGTCAGTAGGAAAGTGAAAATCAAAACAAGAATGAGATACCACTGCATACCTATTAGAGTGGTGAAAATACAGAAAACAGACAATACCAATTGCTGGTGAAGATGTAGAGCAAAGTAACTATTATTCATTGTTACAAAGTAGCCATGATATGGCTACTTTGGAGGATAAACAGTTTTTTACAAAGCTAAATACAGTCTTATCTACAGTCCAACAATTACACTCCTAAGTATTTACCCAACTGATTTGAAAACTCATGTCCACACAAAATCTCCTGCAAACCTTTGGAACAGTTTTATTTATAACTGCCAAGAAATGGAAGGAACCAAGATATCTTTCAATAGGAGAATGAATAAACAAATTGTGGCACATGATATAACGTCTTATTATTCAGTGATAAAAGAACTAATCAAGACATGTGAAAAACTGAATCGTAAATGTGTATTGCTAAGTGAAAGAAGCCAGTCTAAAAAGGCTACATCTGGTAGCCTTTTTATGACATCTGAAAAAAAAGGAGAAATTATAGAGAGAATTAGTGGTTGCCAGGGCTGCTGATATGGAGGAAGAATGGATAGGTGAAGCACGGGAGTTTTAAGGGCAGTAAAACTCTTCTGTATAATACTGTACAGGTGGACACGTGGCACTAGGCATTTGTGAAAACCCACAGAACTTCATAACACAAGGAGAAAAACAATATATGCAAATTTTTAAAAAAATCATTTAGGAAGTTAGGGATCCCAGGATGGCATGCAGACTGTGACGACATAATTTGACTATTTTACAAATGCACCAAATTATCTCATTGAAGGGAGTAGGAAGGGTAGGAAAGGTGCTGACTTAATTTTACAAATGAGTGAAGTCTGTAAGGCTAAAGGTAAAAACCATTGTTCATAAGCATTCTATTCCAGTTGATAAAGTTCCTTTCTCAAGGGGGTACTGGTAATAAATCAAAAACCCACTATATATATATATATATATATATATATATATATAGGGCTTAGACAAATAGATGACAGATGGTGCCAAATTTCTCACTGTTGGAGTGGGAAGTTACAGACAAACATGGAGCAAGGCTAGAGTGATCCCTATGGTAATGAATTAGAGTTATGAAATGAAAAATGATAATGAAAAATCAGTGTAAACTCATATTTAGCTAAATATCAATACAGATAGGTACATGTAAACAAATATTTACAGTTATGCATATATGTTCAATTTAGTATGCCTATATACTATACATATTTCCTTGCTTACTCAGCTGAAAGGGCTTAGAAGAAATAATATCTCAGTAGAAATGAGCACACCCAAATCTTGGTTTCTAATACCATTCTTCAATCAAAAGAACCAAGGATCCTTGGCAAAATGACTATTGCTAAAACAGGGACGGGGAAGAAACAAGCATCTGGTAGTGCCAGAAAGTAAGGAAGTATCCAAAATACAATGATGGGAGTAGGTCAAAGAAACACAGGAGCCAACTGAAAGAGCTCCCGATGGTCAAAGCTGAAACAATTTGAGCAACAAAAAATATATGGTAGTATTACCTTATAGCCCAAAGTATAAAATAAATACCCATGAGTCCATATTGATATAAATAAATGATTTAATAAACAAATACTTATTTGTTTATTAACAAATAAAGCAGAAGAGATAAAGCTTTCATGTAGAAGAATTCCAAATAATTTATATAGATGTTCACTAACAATGAGATGGAACATTACTCCCTACTAAAGTGTGGGCAGTGCATAGTGACTCCCTTCTAGATTCACTGTGGAGAAGGGCATGGGGGAGAGTGACTTCACAGTGGAGAAACTTGGCAAATACAACCTTACTTAACCAGATGATCAAGGTCAACATCAACAATAGTAAATCATATTGATAGCATGTATCTTGATATGATGTGAAGAAAATGGTACATTACTTCTGTGGTCTTTCCCCAAAATACCCATAATCGGAACCTAATCTTGAATAAAATATCAGTCACATCACAACTGAGGGACGTTCTCCTAAATAGCTGATCGGTATCCCTCAAATCTGTCAGTCGTCAAAAGCAAGGAGAGTCTGAGAAACCTTAAAGAGCCTAAGGAGCCTAAGGAACCAGGACCATAAAATGTAAGGTGATATCCTGGATGTGATCTTGCAACAGAAAAAGGACACCTCATAAAAACAAAGGAAATTTGAAAAAACAATGGACTTCAGTTAATGATAACGTATCAGTAGTGGTTCTTAAAAATACTGCTGAAAGATAAGAACTGTCAACCCATAATTCTGTATCCACTAAAAATATCCTTTAGGAAAGATGGTAAAATAGATATTCCCTGATAAAGGAAAATTTAGGAGAATTCCTAGCCCACAGACATGTTTTACAAGAATTTCTAAAGGAAGTTCTTCAGACAGAAAGGAAATGATACCAGTGGGAAACTTGGAACATCAGAAATGAAGAAAGAAGAACAGCAATGTAACCAAAAATAATTCTAAAAATGGGAAGGGGATGATGCAAAAACTAACTTTTGTATGATGTAGATTGCTGTTTGAAAAGAATATTATTGCAGAGGAAATTCATTCTGCCATATGATTGGGATAATATTAAATTGTAAAAATGTATTTTAAAAACTTAATTGAAAAAAGTAGGCTATGAAACTATATATTTAATGTGAACTAAATTTGTTCACATATATTAAATATACAAACACACAGAGCTTGGGGTGATAGTGTTTATGGGAAATATTTAAAACAGTTTTATGTTTCCAAATATTCAACATAAGCACTAGTAGATTAATAATCAGGAAAAGATCACCATTCTTCAAAAATCAACTGTCTTGTTAGAATTGATTTTAGACTCTTGGCATAAATATTTCCTTTTAGGAACACAATATAAGCTTCAATGACTCACTTGAATGTAAGTTCGGCTCATAGACTTTAAAGACTTAAAATCAAATAGATAAAAAAGAAGAACTCATAATATTCTAGGACAAATAGAATTGCTTATGTCATCTATTGGTTCAGAACCCACATCCAAGTAGCTCAAAAGACTTAACAAGATCAGATCTTGTTGATTTCCACATCATACATGTTAGGGAGACAGTGAAAAAGAAATTATGATTTTGATTGGATGGAATGCACGGAATTTCTAAAGCACAATGCTTATTACAATCAAAGCTCTTGCAAAATGTGATGTCAACATCATTCTCATAAGTGTGTCTGTCCTACTTCTTCATAAACAAGGGATGAAGACTAACCTCAAATGAGATATTGATTGCATTATGATGTTATCTGAGTATACCAGAGGGACTGATTTTTTAGCAGTCAGCTGGATGTGCCTCACTGGGGAGGAATAGTAAACAGCTACGATTTCCTGTTCCCGTTTTTACTGGGCACAGACCTTCTCCCCATACTCACGGCCAAGTCCACACTGGCTCAGAGTTGGGTGGAGGGACCACATGACCCACCCTAGATCACTCATCATCCTTCCTCAAGGTTTTCTAACTGGGAAGAACCAAGAACTGTTGGCAGCCATGTTTCTAGGTTTGGGGAGAAGTAGAAAGGAGAGCCCTTGGCTTCTATTTGAAGGTCAACTCCACACCTGTTCTTCCTGTGGACTGGGGCTGTGAGTCCCCAACTAACTCTTTTATTTGCTTTTGAGGTAGCTTGATATGAGTTTCTGCCACCTGTAACCTACACAGGCTGAAGTTACACAGTGACTTAGTAACTGTATTCTTGTGGAGAGGGAGAATGTTGGGATGTGTGTGGATAATGAAACTTTTTTTTTTTTCAGAAATCCTTTGGTTCAAGTTATGTTGCTCTTATAATGTGTGAGGTATTTTGGTACTTGACTCTAATTTTTCTCAGTACCACATTCTGATATAATTATCCATTTACCTATCTCTCTCCTAGACTGTTTAAGGTATTAGACTATTTGTTATTTGAAGTCAAGAATTAGTTTTATTGGACTTTGTAACTCCAGAGCCAAAGTATGTAGGCACTTAATGTTAGTTGATTTCAAATGGATTTAATAAAATATAATCATTTTCCCTCCTATTACAGAATTACTTTACTCCCTCAAACTTTATTAATTGAAAATTTGTGGCTAGGTTAGAAAAATTAATTTATTTAAGAAAATGGGGTTTATTCTCCTATTAACAGTATAAGACACGATAAAGAGAATAATTAAACTAATTAAAAAAACAAATTGTTTTAAGCAGGCCATCACTCTTTAAAATCACTGATTCATACAGAAATAATTTGTAGGCTAATTTACAAATAATATCCCTCTACCTATTCATTAAATTAAGTCCCTGAGGATGTCTAGTAAGCAACACTTTGTTAGCTTGATTCATTTACTATCTGTATTAGAAATATCCATAAATCGACTTTTTTTAATTCAAAAGGTGACATCGGCAGTTTTATATAGAGTTTACTTAAAAATATATTCTCTCAAAATCCACAAAATATAACAGAGGGAGGAGACAAACTTAATAAAAGTCTTGCTGATTTTTACCTCATTATTTTTGTTTCTTTCAGACACATTCTAATTTTACTCATGCCGCAGGCATATGCTACTCAGTATAAATACCCAGTATCTAATCTCATTATCACTCTCTAACGTTTATTGACTAGACCAAGGAGGTACAATACAAAAGTCTAATCACACCTCATTCCTGGATAATATCTAGTTCAATGACCTTCAAATTCGGTCTCCAAACTCACTGTCCTTGGCTTGCCCTTTCTTGGTTGTTGGCAGCTGCACCCTTCCATGTAGTCAGGCCAAAACCCATCAAGTCTGCCTCGACTCCTTTCTTCCTCTCTCGCCTCACATTTAACTCATCAGAAAATCCTATGAACTCCGTTTTCGAAATCTATCCAGAAGGCAACACTCCCCACCATCTCTAGCATCATTACATCATCATCTCTAGCTCTCCATGAGGTAACAAGCTAGCTGCCTAAGAGTCAAAGAATTTAGTGGCATTGCTATTTAAAACTATTTCCATTCCCATTGGCTCATTTATGTGTATGAGTGAGCTTTTTCAGTACTTACCGAGAAGAGGAATAGAACTGATATGAAACCTCTGTTGCATACAGACAACACATTTATTTTTAATGTCACTCAATGACGCATTTCCAAAAATAATTTACTTTAATTTTAATAATTATTTATAGAAATCTATAAAATACTTATTTTGTTTTGATAACTGTGTACTCCTACTAACTGCCATAACTCAATCCAGAAGAAAAAATTTAATAGAGACTTGTGGTCATAAGAAATTTTAAAATGCTAAGAGTTAAATTTATATACTTATTTTTGATACATGAAAGTGTATAAGAATAGGGTGATCAAGAAGAGACTTGATTACAAAAATACGTTACAACATGGGGGCGCCACATTAAACCAAGACAGCTCATATTTGGACAGTTAACATACAAGAAAATGATCTTCTATTTTATTAAAGAGGCTGTTATATTTGGGTCTTTGTGATTGTAGCTGAATCTACATATCAACTAATACACTGAAATAATTAAAAGTAATCAGGCCTGAGAAAAAGTCATTACAATGGGATAAAATTCTATGGAGGAAGTAGAATGGGAATATGATTTAAAGGAGAAAAAGAAATAATATAACATTGCCATCTGTTAAAGAAGAGCTGTTCATATATTTTTTAAATGGTGAGTAACAAACTGTTTCCCACAATACTTAATTCTGGTTTAATATACAGTAAACATTCTAATTAGAATCATTTCTTCAGAAAATTTATTTGACTTACAGAATTGGAACTAAATATCTGTCTATGAATTTGCAGACTAAATATCCCTTTACTTAAGAAAGCCGAGTATCAACAACATATTAGATTGGAAGGTATATGAATGAATGAATGAATAAATAAATAAATTCAATATTTTGGCTGATTTGGAGGTTCCCAAGCACCAGACATCTTATGAAAGAAACTAGCATTTACTATTAATATTTCCGCTTTCATTCAAACATTTTTTTGCCATGTAACTAAAACTTCAGCAGGAACACTGGAATAGCCACCAGAGGGAGCCCAAGTGTTTTTTGATTATACCAGACACCAAAGAGAGAAAAAGGAAAAAAAAAACATGTAAAAAATATTAAGCTTTGGAAGTGGGAGGATGGGGGTAGGTGGAGGGAGGGACCATTATCTGCTTCATTCATTTCAAAGAATATTTTGTTGAATGACAGAGCCATTTTTGCATTTATGTTACAAATTCCTTTACTAGGCAGTTGTACATTGCAATGCTTTGACACTTTTTAGGAGGAGAACTAGTTAAACATAATATTAAAAATCCTCACATACCCTAAAACTAGAAAGTCCAGGGTAGACTGTCATGATAATCTCCATGATTTTCAGCTGGGCTCCCAAACAAGCCACATACTTCTCCAGCTAATCTTCATGCTCCTGCTCTGACTCTCTACCCTGGTTCATCCTAATAATCAACTTTGGGTATGGTTTCCTCACTTTGTTTGGGATTGGGTTATCAAATTACAGCACCCAGCAAACACTTGGTATGACTTGGGGATTTTTCATTTTCCCGGCCAAGCCAACTTACATGGACATTAAAATGAATGACTTTCCAACTGTCATCCTGAAGTCTTTCCAGAACTTCGACCTGGACCAAATCCTAACTGGATGCAAGAGCACCTTTATAAAGCTTTCCAGACTCAATCTTCATGTGAACCAGAACCCACTAGTGAATCTCAGTGATTCCTCAGACCAGAAAATTGTTCTTGGGTTGAGGCTATAGGCAGGGTCTGATCTTACATAGAATTAAGCTCCAGAGAAGCATAATATAATGTTTTTTTGAGAGTAATGTCAATCGAGTCGTGGAATTCTTCCCATGCTTACCTTATTTGATCTCCCAACAATCCTTTTAGTGTAGTAGTTCAGGGATTATCATTCTATCAATGAGGAAACTCATTGAGGTAAGTGACTTGTTTAGTGCTGCTGGCTACGAAGTGTCAGGGATAGAAAATGATGCATTTCTGGGGACAGGGACTATAACAATGAATGAGTCATACTAACGTCTTCCAAGATAGAAAGAAAATTATCATCTTCCTTTTCTTCCAAATTAAGAGTGACAAGCATGATAGAAGGGAATTTGATGACTTAGCATGTGTTTTTTACCCAGTAGTCTCATATGCTTTCCTAAGTTTCCTTTTCATGTCCGAATGGGGTAATTTTATCATGTACGCAAATAAATTAGCACAAACAATTAAATTCAGAAGGTTAGGTCATGTGCTGAATACTGTTAGATTTAACATTCTGATTAATGCCTTGAATATGGAATCAAAGCATTCTTATTAAATCTGACAATGCTATCCAATTGAGTGGGGGTGGCTGGCACTTAGGAAAATTGAAATGAAATTTAAAATGACCTTGACAAATGGTAAAGGAAACTGAGGGCAAAATTCAATAGAAAGTTTTGCCGAGTGATTCACTCAAGAGAAGAAGGATGGAGAAAAAGGGAGAACAACAGAAATGAGGGAGCACTGACTGCGTAATTATAGCAGAAAAGGACCTGGGGATCAGAGTGAACGACAGGCTTCAAAGGCATCAGCCATCTAGATCTGCCATTTTTTTTAAAAAGGCATGATATCAGGAAGTACAATAGGGTGAGATTCAAGCTGATACCTCACCTATAGTCAAAATAGATCAAGCTTTAGGGGAGAAAATATGGTGTTTTGTTGGGAACTAGAAATACCAGAAGCTTGGAAGCCAAATTTTGATGGCTTTGAAAAGAATCTTAGAAAGTAGAGTGTCCAAAATAATGAACAGCTTTTCATTTTAGAGCTGATGAAATTAGCCTCAGGAGAGAAAGTTCTGGAACTCTGTTACTTTGTTCATGCGATGTTCTCCTTTCTCTTCCCCCTGAGTAATGTCTACTCTCCATCAAGAGTGCATGTAGGCATTTCCTCCTCTGTGAGCCCTGCTCTGAGCCCCTCCCCTTCTCCCTGAGAACTACAAAGACCCACTATGTGTCTCCTGAGAGTACCTAGTGGGTGCTGGCACTAGCTAAGCACTTGGCATGCATCATCTCATTAATCCTCTCGGGAACCTCCTGGTAAGACATTACTCTTGCTCCTACTCTGTAGATGGGGCAACAGAGGATTAAAGAGGTTAACTAACTTGTTCACCTTCTCATGGGTAGTAAGAGGCAGAGCTGGACTTTAACTAAAGCCTGAAGAGCTCCTAGGCCACATCCTCTTGCCACACTCTCTGCCCACATGTGCCCACAACATTTCATTGTGTTTATGTGCTCATGCATCTTCCTCCACCCACTGACTACAACTCCCTGAAGTTACCATGCCTTATTTATTTTCTTAGCCCCACATGGGGCCTGGGATCCATCAAAACACATGCATTAAATGAAAGGTTTTCAAGCAAATAGGTGGTATATTCTATGGGTATTTCTGAATCGTTCTTTGACTGAAGGAAATAGAAAATAAAGTGAAGTTAAAGTGAACAAACGTTTATAAAAACTGGCAATAAGAATTTTGAACAATGCCAGATCATATTTCTAAAGGTGGTTTTATAATTTCCTTTTCAGGAAAATTTAGAGAATAAAAATAGCTAACTATATATTTATATGTACATACATCATACGTAGGTATATATGTCTACACATGTAAGTATGTGCATGAGTGTGTATATGTGCATCTATCTGTATACCTATCATCTGTCTCTCTTCAATGTAATCTCACCTATAGGTAAAGAGAATGATTACAGAAAATTTTAATATCTATTGACTCAGGGGAGCCTGTCTGACACAGAATTGTTATTAGAAAAGAATCCAAATCCTAAATGACATGTAATCACTAGATTAATTTATCTAATCCAAGAACACTCCAATTGTCTCTCCTAAACATAAGATATATTTTGCAAATAATTTGGTTTCAATTTCTCAAAACAAGAAAAATAAAAGTTCAAATACATCAAATGTAAATGATACTATATATTTCATTCTCACAGTTGAGATAATGTGCTAGCAGCCCAAAGGCACAGGTAACGAACATAATTGCCTGCAGCACAGGATAAAATATTTCTGAAGACAACGATACGCTCTCCCATAACTTTGGAATCAACACTATAATACATCACTATCAACACGACATTATGTTCCTTTTCCCCGGTGATGCGTAGCTCATTCTCAGCAGCAGAGCCAAAACTGAGCAGCCTCACCTCCAGCCTGTGCTGTTTGTTAAAGTGAAAGCAGGGGAAAGCTGTTGGCTGGAGAGAATGGGCCATCTCATTTCTTTTATTTTTGCGATTTTAACTATTAAATGCTACCCAGGTTCTCTGTGAAACCTAGCCAAGTCAAATTCTGATTTCAGAAAAGATTGAGAGACCATATTCAAAGCAGGGTTATGTGGTATAACTCAGTGGCAGCCCTAGAAAACCATCAGCCAGGCAGCAACATTAAAAAGTTCTATTTTAAAAATTTAGAGGAAGTACACTTAGAACATTAAAACAACCACTAAATGTAATTCGTCATATTATAAACATAATTCTAAAATATATTAACAAGCCACCACTCAAATACACCTTGATATGTGATATTTTGCCAAGCAAACTCACAGCAAGTAGGTCCTGCAAACATGGCCGAGAACATTCAGAGGCAACAAACACAGGGTCTAGCTGAAAACACAAGATTTGGGTTTTCAGAGTGTTACCTGCATTTACTATTTATTATTTAGATGAAGGATGACTATATATCATCTTAAAAATTCAATCAATATATCACTGAAGAAGTTAGAGAGAGAGATGGTACAGTCAGTCAGCTTTTTACAACAGAGTAGAAAGACAGAATACAAAGCAAAAAGAAATTCAGCAAGGGCATTCTGCCCTATAAAATGCATAACTCACAAACACAAAAACAAACATGTCTTCAGAGACCGGAGAGCTGAAGTTGTCCTTGGCACCTTCAACTTTGAGTCACTGGGGCTCTCCAGGAGGTAGAGCAAAGTAAGTCTTGGCTCAGTGAGCTATGCGTTCCAATAGGCCGGCTACAGAAATGAGTATTTACACACTACACAGCGGGCAGAAGGGGGCCTGCAACACCCTAAATCTAATCTTCACTTGGGCGATAAGCAATTTGTCCTTCAAAATCGAAACAAGCAGGCTTGGTATTTTCTAAGTCTTAAGCATTTGGTTGGTTTGCTCTCCTGTGTAGAGCTTTGCATCCTCGGCCTGTTATGTATGTGTTGTTTCAGGGTGGCGAGCAAACCAGTGAAACATTCTTACCCTGGAACAGAAGGAAAGGGCTGCTAGGCAAACCAGTGAATTCTACCCAAGATGTCTTGATAAGCTCTGGATGTGTAGCAGTCATGTTTTAAGGCAAGATTTGAAAACTGTGTTTTGCAGAAAACTGTTGATTTGAATTCAGTAGGTGTTCTAAAGCTGGAGTTGAGAAGTTTTACAGGGTTTTATGGGATTATCTAAGTTTTTAAAATATTTTACGATTGTATCAGGATACACAATTTCCTTTTTTCTTCATCTAGCCCAGAGAAGCATTGCCAGTCTATAATGGTAAAATAAGATATTGTCATTTAAATCATGGGAAATATTCTAATTTGTGTTCTCTAACTTTGAAAAAGAGCAACAATAGAAATAAATGTTATTATAGTCCCTAAAAATTCCTAAAATTCCTAACCTTTTGACCCTAATAGTTACTTGCTTATTATTATTCTATTGCCCTCTTCTTGATGAGAACTTTCACAAACTGTATAAATTATTTCCTTACCATTTCCCATTTAAAAACCTTATGTTCATATAATAATTTTTAAAAGTTATTCTTCATTTACATGACCTGTGATTTTTAAAAGTTTGAGAAACTTTAAGCTATCTTCTTGAAATGAGACCTATCAAATCATTTTCCAAGACCGCCGAGTTTGTTCATTATTAATTGCTAGTGTCAGTTCTTTTGGAGCTTAGGGAACCTTTGACCTCTGCATTGATAGTGCTTTATACTGGGAAAGTACTCTTTCATATTAAGCAAGAAGCTTGCTTAATAACACTATCAGTACTATAACCGCCTTAAAAAATGAAGACTTCAAATGATCCTTTTGGAAACAAGACATTTGCAAATCAGGAAGTGGGATTATTTTGTAATCTCTTCCTGAGTCTATTTTCTGGCTTCTTTCACATTGAAGAAGAAAAATATAAACTTCTAAAACTATAAAACTCCATAACAGTTACCTCTCAAGGTGACTTGAGAGAATGGAGTATAATAAGCAACAAAATCTACATAAATAACAAAAAAGTTATAGACTCGCTCATTCCCTCCAAGGACAACTGTAATATTCAACTTTAAAGCCTTCTTCTAACTGTGATTTTTTAGGTCTTTGTTAAACATGGTTAGTCAGGTATGGCACATATAGAAGATATATATATATCTTAAACCGATCAAAGCGACGAATTTCTTTGTAAAATCAATACTCCAAACAATCACAACCCTACCAAAATAATCTACTTGCTTTATTGGTTCGATGGTCCTTTAAAAAATATTTTCATCACTTATTTTATACACTTATTTTATACATTGGTACCTAAAGTTAAATGATGTCCCTATCGATCACAGTCAATAGTAGGCAAAATAATCCAGTAAGTTAAATGCCAGCTCCTTTGTTTCTATGAAAGTGCAATTTATAAGAAGAAAGTTCTTTTAATGCAAGGTAAGCCTGGATCTAGAAATAAAATATAGCTGGCAAGGCAAGTAAAACACCACTTACTGACGTCTGCATATTGGATTAAAACTTAAACATGGTGATTAACAAAATCAGAAGTAGGAGCTGGAAAGGAAGAACATATTCCTTCCATGAAGACTCTGTTTGGACACCGAAAGAACAGTCTAAGTGCTTTTATTTCAGTCACAGTCATATTATTACTACTTAGAAATATAAAAAGAATATAACATTGCCCAGCATGTAGTTAAAGAAGGTAAAGGATAAAAGAAATCATTATAATGCGACTTGTCTCTTATAAAGGAAAAACTTCAATTAACACCACTTAAGGCTCTTAGTCTTCTTTTTATCTTCCTAGAGCTTCAGCTCTGCTCATGAATGTCTTTCATCTCATTTGCCTTACTTTGACTGATAGCATTGGAGAAGTTTCTTGATAACACAGGGTGGCATTACATCCACTCTATTTGCTGATTGAGGAAGAGTGTGCTTTTCTGTTTGCTAAAGGATTTGACATAGAATGGCCCAAACAAATGCAAACAAGCATATACTACAACTAATACTGGGGAGACAGCCTGGTCAGTCCCCTAAATCCGTCAGGGCAGCATTGCATTAAGAGTTCATTGCATCTAACTTTCTGCAAACTTTAAATTCCTATTTTGTCACAAAGTGAACTGCATGATGACAGCTGGTAGACTCTCTGCTCAGAACATTGTGCCTGTCATCTCACTGCAGGGAGTCCAACCTAAAGGTCACCGGGGGCCTAAGAGAGACAGAGCTTCCTTTTGAAGCTTGGGACGGTTTAGGTTTCCTAGGGTTTGGCCATTCTGTGTGCACTCACCACATCGACGACAGTCCCTTGATGAGGAGCCCTTTTATCTCCTTCACTTGACTAATGAACTGCGTATTTTTTGTTTTAGTGTGCTTTGGGATATCCATGTCCAAAATGGTGGCAGTATTAGTTTGTTCACCTTAGACTCTAAAGACAATGGCTTTAAACTCTCCGTGAACCTGCTTATCTAGAGTTTTATTCAACAACAAAGATATTTTTTAATAGCAAAAAACCAGTGGAAAGGTTCACTGAGGAAAGGTATTTTAAGGAGGGCCAGAAAGGCAAAGGGACAGTTAATTTATAAAAGCTAAGACATTTTCAGAGGAGTGAAGATAGCTAGAAAATGATCCAAGGCTTGAGAAAATAATAATTACAATAATAGTCCTAAAAGTTACTGAGCTCTATTGTAATATCTCTATGCTTTTCACAGATTATCTCATTCAATATTCATAATGGCCTTTTAGGGTAGTTGGCACTAACATTCACATTTTGAAGATGAGGCAGAGATATTTAGAGAAGTTAAGTAATTTGTGCAAGGTCCCGAAGGGTAGAACTAAAATCCTTTGCTGAACCAAGCTAGATATAATTTTGGTGTGACATTTGAAGTGACATTGGTCGGTCTTGAACCAAAATTTGTGTGGTACAGCAGCGGGCCAGAATTTCTAACCAGGCCTTTGAAACCAAGATTATGAAAAGTAAGAACCCTAAAAAAACCCAGAGTCAAACCTCAGAAAAGGAATATAGAAATAATCTGAATTTAATTAAGACAATATCCAGCCCACAGACAAAGGACCAAAAGCAGGGAAAGAAAAGGATGGCAATTCTGTAACATTGCCCCTTGGGTACAGCAATCAAGGAACACAATGGCAGGTGATATATCTGGGAGCCACTGAGCTTCCATCAGTAAATCTTTCATGTTGTCGTCTAAATTTAGATACCAGTTTATATAATTAGTATCATTATTATTATTTACATGCAAAGATGATGTCACTATATTACTACCATCCTTAGAATTCATGCTTGATACTGTTTCTTAAGAAAGGTTTGTCCTAAACTCTCTCACCTGTTTTCCCTAAACAGCTATAAGAACTAATTATTTTTGGCTTCCAAAGAGAAATATTGACTTTAATGTACTTAGAGTAATTAAGCAAATTTATCATTTGATCCTGAATTTCATATTCTGTATTCCTTTTCAGGAAAAGAAAAAACAACAAATTCTCTATAGGTTGTTAAATAAATTATTTGTTCTACTGCCATGTACACATCATGGGAAAAAGAAAACACTTAGCAATTATTCTGTTTGCCCCTAGAATAACCTTTCTTTAGACTACATAATGTCAAGGGCATGTGATGACCATGTCAGAGCAATCAACCTTCTCCCCTTTGTATTTCAAAGTGACCCATCAAAGATGGCAGAATGAGATTAGAATAATATTTATTGCTCTGTTGAATGTAGATAAAGAGTTCTCTTGGCTGGCAAGGTTACCATGATTATTTTTTTACCTTTGACAGTTTTTAGAAGCTAAGCAGAGAGAATAGCTACTCACGTTCTCCTTGTCAGGAATCCCTAGAAGGGGAAAAGGAGAAAGAGAGAGACCATGAATTGTAAGATCAACATGAAATCTTTTGCTGAATCAAACCAAGTAAAATTTTGATTTTTTTTTTTTAAAAAAAAAAACCCTACATAATGCTGCTTAGAAAAGCAGCAGCGTCTATCAGAATCTGTAACATAAATCAATCAATGACTCAGGAGCAAGGCTGTGTGCCAGCCAACAGAATCTCATGCGGACTTTGCTTTCTACCATATGCTTTACTTTCCCAGAGATCAGATTTATCCCTGCTTCATTTACGCCATGTAACTAATTCTTCTGTGTTGGGCACCAGAGCACTCAGAATTTTAGACAGACACATCAACTCTTAAGTTGCACGTTTGTGTTTCTACATTTCAAACCACCCCACACTGCTCCGACGCTCTAAACCTAGGGGCAGGTTGCACATAAAAACTGCCAGAACGCAGCTTCCATTTGGAGCAGAGTACACTCCTGCTGTCTTCAAGTCAGGTCTGAGCGAGCGGTGGCTGTTTCCAGGGATGTCTCAGTTTTTGTAGCAAAAAAGGTTAAACATTCATCCATTTGTTTATTCATTTACAGACATTTCATGAGCACCCACTACAGGCAGGTCCTGGTCCTTTGTACTTCCTTTGGAGTTGTGACTCTGATGCACACGGTAAGGGACACGGCAAGGGCCATGCTAGAATGTCCACAGCCCCAGCAGAGCTTAATGCTCCCAGTACAGCGGGCACAAGTGGCCTTATCTTGAGGAGACATAAAAGCATGGGTGGTTTTTATGTGTGACTTGTACCTAGCTTTGAACAGTGTGAGGTGGTTTGCCATGTAAAAATATAGCATATCCAAAATCTGAGTAAATAGGACATTTTGTGTTTAATAAGGAGTTACAATGATTCACAATATCGGCATTAGAAGAATTGAGTGCCCATCCTAATGGGTAGCAGTACAGTACACAGGAGGGATAAGAATGGAAGATTCCCCAACCAAACTTAGCCTCCCAAACTGGGACAGCACCAGGATATAAACCTCTGCAGAAAGCAGGGAGATGGTCGTGCACGCTCCAGCAGCACATATACTAGAAAGCAGAGAGACAGAAAGGGTTGTCCTCTCAAACAGAGAATATTAATGGGCATGTTGGCTATCATTTCCCAGATCTGCCAGAAAGAGTAAGGGTGGTCTGATGTCAGCACTCTGACCACATCTTGAATCCATCCACCCACCCACCTATGAATCCAGCCAGCCAGCCAGTCGGCCAGCCATCTATCCATCTAACCGACAACCATTTGAAAGGACTAGCGTTGATTGAATGTGGAGATACAGGGATGTAACAGACGTAACAGAATGAGGATGATACAGGGATATTACTTTCCAGGAGGCTTAAGATAAATACACAGTTGCACAAATCACCATAATAGAGTGGCTGGAAATTAGGGTCTCTGTAGAGAAATAATACTGAAAAGGAGATTTGGGGCCATGCAGGAACTTGAAAGTTGGGCTAAGGCAGTAGCAGTCTTGGGATTTCATCTTCCATAGCAGGCAATGTATAATGATTAAAAGTTTTTGAGCATCAGAGTAATATAATCAGGAAAAAAAGAGGGAAGGGACTGTTCACGATTAATAGACATTTAAGACATAAAAACCAGATGCAATGGCATGATCCTTGACTGAATTCCAGTTTGAGAAATCAGCTACATTGAGATACTCAGTTGGGAAAATCTGAATATGGACTAGGTAGTAGATGTTATTAAAGAAAACCATACCAGTTATTAGATATGATAATGGTGTTGAGGTTATACATGGAAAAGTTTTTATTTTCAAATACCTGTTGAAGCATTTGGGGTGAAATGTATGTACATGATTAAAAGAAAAAATATAGCGCATATTAATTTTAAAACATTAAGTTAATTAACAAACCCTATTTAGATATTGAAATATAGTATTAATTAAATCTAAGTGATGAAAATATGGGTGTTATCTGTATCATTCTGTATGGGTGAAAGTTTTGGCAACAAAAAGTAAACTTAAAAAAGTTCTGTGTAAGTCAGCTGTAGGGTAGAGCAAGGCTGAGATACTGATGGTTCAGAGCCAGTTGAGTCATTTTTGCCTTCAGGTGACGAGTGATGAGGCCCTCATCCAGGTGACTGTGCAGGGAACATAACAAAGGAAGAAGTAAAAGATGGACCAGTGATTAACCTCAGTGGGTAGAGGTGAGAGAAAAGAGGACTCCAAAACGGTTGTGGTTTAGAGCCTGGTGTATGGGAGGAGAGGAGTGGAGTTATGAATGGAAATGAACTTTCAGGAGGAAGGATCGGTTTTGTGGGCATCAGGATGTGTTCTGATACTGACATTTTGAGTTTAAGAAGCCAGCAGGACATCTGGAAGGAAAGAGAACATGCAGTCACTTGGAAAGCTAGGCTGCCCTTTTAAGGAATCAAGGGTATTGGTTCAGGAAGTATTAATATCATTTACAAGAAAGAATGCAACAGTCAAAGGGGAACTATAGAGAAAAACAGCCAAGGCTGGTTGGGTGATAATACCCAACTTTTGAATGAGAGGAAGAGACAAATGGCCAAAGAGATACAAGAAAACCAGGATGCTGCAGTGGAGCCTGGAACCAAGGGAGAATGAAGTCTGAATATAAGTCTTATTCAATTCAGAGAGAACGGGGAACAGTAATGACTGAATCTGGTTATTGGTTGGTCACCAAAGCTGCAGAGTGGGTTGAATCAGCAAGTATGGAGAAGAAGCCAGACTTTAAGGGGTTAAAGAGTGACTACGGTGAGGAAGTAATAGCTAACATCATTTGGGTATTTCTTACATGCTTATAACCCTTCTAAACACTTTGACATGTTTTGCTTCATTCAATATTCACAACAGTACTGTGAGGAAACTAAAGAACAGAGAGCCTAAGTGCTTTGCCCAAGGTCACACAGCTAGGAGACAGCACAGCTAGGATTTCAACTCAGGTACTCCTCACAAGCCAGTCATCTCTAGATCAGCCAGAAGAGAAAAATCAAGAACAGGGGAGGGGAGGGGAGGGGAGGGGAGGGGAAGAGAGTTGAGGAGAGGAGAGGAGAGGAGAGGAGAGGAGAGGAGAGGAGAGGAGAGGAGAGGAGAGGAGAGGAGAGGAGAGGAGAGGAGAGGAGAGGAGAGGAGAGGAGAGACTTGCCCTCCTCCCCTGGGGCAGGGGCTGCCCAGAAACTGTGAACCAGCGGGGAAGGAAAGTGAGGAAGCTCACTTAAGATCTTGGTCAAGTGGGGAGGAGGATCACCTATAGAGAATGACAAGTCTGGGAGTAAGAGTGGGGACTCCAGGAGCTAGGAAGAGGATTTGAGGGGTGACCCTCGGGCTCTGAAGATGCTTGGAGTGAAAGTGCTGCCTGCTTCATCAGTGTGTCTAGTTAAAGTGCTACCACTTCAAAAACCCCAGTTCTTGGTACCTTGTCACATGTAAATGTGCAAGAGCCAAATAAGGGGTCTCAGAGATGCAACGAGCATCTCCCAGAGATGGTAATGAGTGCTAAACAGATGCTTCCGACATGCATGAACAGACAGACTCAGGACACAGGGTTTCTTTGAGTCTAGTGGGCACCCACTAGGAGGAGTATCATGGAAAAAAAACTCTCATTTTATGATCATGCAGAGACCGGTCTCTTATAAAAGGCCTGGTGTTTGGAGAGGCCATGATTTAAGAAGAAGAATGACTCATACTGCTTCTCAACTTGATCAATAACATCAAAATAAGCAAGAGGTGAGGCTCTCAGGTGTCTAGATATGATTGAAACAAACACAGTTCATGAATGCCTTCTTTAGAAGAGCACAGAAACAACACTGGATTTCGCTACAAAATGAAGAGATTCCAAGAACGCATTTTAAGTATGCTGAAGTTCCAACTGGCACCAAAGCATACCTCGCTCCGTCAGCTAAAACTATAAAATAATATTATATTAACAATTTTTAAAAATAACCCATGTGGGCTGGAAGTCTGTTTATCCACAAGAGTCTGGAAACTCATTCTGTCAAGCTGGTGTAGGGCATATTTTTCATCACATGAAAACACACACCACACGACAAATTTTGATACGAAATGCTCATATTTTTTCACTTACTGTCATTGTTAGAGCCCGTTTCCATAACACCATAAGGAGGAGCCAGAAGTCCTGCCATGTACTGTCGATATTTCTGAAAGACAAGATTGTAAACTCAATGCACGGATATTTACTCACTTGGAGCATTCATTTATTTACATGTTAAAAAGCAGAAACATTGGGTGTCAGAAAGCATCTGAGTCTTGTATTTATAGAGCCATGAAACGTGCTTTCTGGAGTCTGTGGTTAAAATAAAGATGCTGTGTTCTAAAGAGGTCTTCTTGGATAATACTGAATGTCCCTCCCACCCAGGAAGCGGGTTCGATCTCAGCAAGTTCATTTATGTATTTGTGACTGATGAACCGAATTGTGTGGGCTTTTACCTTTCCTCCACCTCTTGTCCTGCTTCCCACTCCCGCAAACACATGCTCAGGCTTTTGCAGAGGGAAAAGACATTTCGTTTTCATAGATGCAGATACAATAAATAGGTGAATGGCAGTGAATGAGCTTTCTTTCAAAGCCAAAAGAAATACATCTCTAGAAAATGTCTGTTTTGAAAGAAGCTGATTTGCTTCCATTTACCCACTTGCTTTTACGTCGTACACCTGCCCGTTATGTGACCTCCAAAGAACTTCTGGTATGTTTTTAAATAGAAGAGTCTGGCTTCATTTAGAACTACTTGGATTCCCCTGAGTTTTATCTCCCTGACTTTTGGTCCAGGCAAGCTTTATAACCTGGGGCTCAGCAATACATTTTAGCCCCCAGTGTCTGTGCTGTTTTGAAGGGATAAGGCTTGGTGAGCATAAAGCAATCTAGAGCATCCAATGAGTGGAGTGGCATTTATAAAGATTGGAAAGTGAATATTAGAATCCGCTCTTCTAAGGTAATAAATATAGTCCCCTCCCCTTTCAGAATGAAAGCTGAGCAATTTTATTTATTGCATGGTGTCATGTATATTTATGGTTTATAATTATGATGACACATAAATATTAAACAGCATCAAAAGAATCAGCACTCTATAATGTGTTTGTGGGTTACACAAACGTCAGCAAGACTTCATCTGTAGCAATGGGCAGCTGGCAACATGCAATATTCGAGCAACCATCTGGCCCATTTGGTAGATTTAAATGGTGTTTGTAATGTAACATTGATCATTTCTCAAAAGAGCCTTCTTCTAGTCAAGATGCAACTAGCTTTTATTTTTTAATCCTTTTTGTTCTCATTCCAAGGCAACTATACTAACACCTGCACGCAAACATTAAAAAATCATGATTTTCTCGCCTCTGAGTTAACTAATCACTCAAATATACCCACGGGACCAATCTATCCTGAATTCCTGACATTTCCTTTGATAACTTCCCAATTCTGAGGCTCTTCTTTCTTAGGACACCATCTACTCTTCTTCCTCATGAGAGAGCACTGATTAAACACATTTCTCGGCATGACATTATACTGGCCTCAGAACAAAACAGGCTTGGAGAGAGCAGACGGGGATGGGGCTACATTATAACAGGGCATTTTGGCACTGAAGTGATAAACCAAAAAATGAGAGATGACTGTATTAGTAAATCTAGGTTGTGGAGCAGTTCGCATCTTCATAGAAGTTTAAAAACCACTTTGAGCTTTCTGAGAAACAGAATGCAACTAAAGGGAATGAACCAAGGCCAAGCTTAATAAGGCCCCCACACGAAAGTCAGCATAAGGCTAGCTTAAGCCAGCAGTTTTTCAGAGGTGGCCCAGCACATATTTATGGTGGTTACCCTACACACTTCCCACACCCCAGCTGCTGGGGTGTGCGGTGGTCTGGCTGAGTGCTTTGACAACGTCCTCTTTGGGGACCTGGTTGACATCCCCTTGCAAATCCTTTCTCTGGATCCCAACACACTCTGACACCCCCATAGCTTAAGTGGCCTCACTCAATCATTTTTTAATCACCGTATGCCCTGGGAAAGAGCTTTAACTTCCACAGACCCTGATCCACACCGTGGAGTGCCTCTAGCTGAAGGACTGCTCAACGGTCACACTCCCTGGCACTCCAGGGCCTCTGAGTGCAGTTAGGAAATCCTTTATTCATAGGGCAAGAAAACTACAAGAGCCTTCAAGGGTCTCTCTCAGAAGAGTTTGGAAGGCTTTGCTGTCAGGAACTATTCCTGGTTTTGTCACTAATCATCTGGGTCACTTCAATCATGTCCTCCAAGTTTTCTGTCCTCAGTCTTCTCATCTGTAAAATGGGTGCTCTGAATCTGACCCAGGGCTTTTAAACCTTGTTCTGCAGAACGCTAAGTCCATCAGACAAGGGCACCATGCAAACAGAGCCTTCAGCCTCTATGGCAACTAGAGTATCTTCATTTTTATCTGTTCTATAAATTAGAATTCTAAGAGCAATTTCATTTGAAAGAATGACATTTGCTTCTAAAAAAATTGAAAGTTTACAAACCACAGATTAAGTAATCTCTAAACTTCCAGCCAGACAGAGGTCATTCAAAGATTTCCATGAAGAATGAGCAAAGACCAGTTTAGGATTTGTCTAGGAAGTATTAGGGACTCTATTCTCTATTAGGAAGACTTCTGTGGTTGTGGATTGGCCAAGTGACAAGTTGCTCCACACATGAAAAGTTTATCAAAAACAAGTAGTAAGATTTTAACTGAGATGCACCACAGTACAAGGCTGACCTTCTCAAACCGAAGTGTGCAGCCCCCCTGCCCTTGTGGCCTCCAGCAGGGCAGGCGGGGATGTGAGAAGGGTTAACAGGACCTCTTCCTAGAGCTTAAATTTTATTCTATGTCAAGTAGTTTAGAGGATTATCTTTATACTTTTATATTATGGAGTAGAAAGTTAAATTTACATAAATTTTAAAGATTAAAGCATGAGACTTCAAAGAAATTTTGAGCTTGCTGCTGGCCATGTCTAGCTACAAAGGGCCTAGATCCCAGGCATAATGTATTGATTTTGTCTGCATTCGGGGAACTTCAGTGGGAAAAACAAGAACCTCTGATGTTATGGAAAGCGTGCAGAACTGGCATCACACAAGAATGGGGTTTTAGTTCTAATTCCACCACATGCTACCTGTGTGAACTTGAGTAAGTTTATTACCTCAGTTTCCTAGCTAAGGAACCTGGGATAATAACACTCATCTTTTGGGACCATTGGGAGGATGAGAAATACATATTAGGCACTTAATACATCATTGCTGATTAATAATAATAATAACAAATCAAGGATTAATCAAGCTATATTTGATGATATTTCCCAGTCTTCAGCTTTAGGAATGAACATTCTCTCATGACAAATCCACATTACTGAGGCTGTTGATAACACATTCAATATAAGGACCCAAAGTACATCTACTGGCCTGTCTTTTAAATGGGGCTATGGAGAAATAAGAATTTAAATAATAGACTTTCTTAAATAGTTTTAATAGCCACATAATAAAACAGTTCAAAGAAAAAGGAAGAATACAAGAAACTAAGTGCAGAAATAATTTAAGAAAAATAAGTAAAGCCTTTCAGTTATCAGAACTGTTTTTTATTAACACAATTATTTTTAAAAATTAATCTGTAAATGACAGTTGGCTGGTTTGTAAAGCAAAGTCAGTGCCTATGGCTCAGAGGGAAGAGGGGAAGGCAGGGACTAGAGTAGAGAGGAGGGAATATATTCTCAGGCCCAGGAGCCCAGATGCCTGTCCTTAAATTGAGGTGGAGATGTGCTACCAGCTAGGCTAATGTTTTCTGAGAAGAGGCAAAAGATGACAGTCTCAGAAAGGTTAAAACCTGGCCCATCTCTCAGTCAATTCATTGTTCTCACCAAGACCAGTGAGGAAGGCTGGTGGAAAGCATGGAGTAACCACCAAGGTGAGGGGAGCCGGGGCAAAATCCAACTCTGCTCCAGAGCCTTGAGCCCCAGCCTAGGGCTGCTCCCACCCAGAGAAGGGGGTACCTCTCTCTAATTTGCACAAAGACTCTATACAGCCCAGGAGCCAGAACACAAAAGTTGAGTGGCTTCTGCTGTGGGAGAAGGCATTCTAGAGATGTGTCACATTCTGAAAGACCAGTCTCAGTTTGCAAAGCAGGAATTGCAGAGAATAAAGGAAAGCTGGCAATTTGAACCCTAGCTGGACCCTCTATGACAAGAGAAGAAGGGATCCTAGTGGGATGGGACTCCCTACCCTGGAGGTCAAGGTCTTCCTGACACACTGTGAGGTCTTTCCTGGATGTTCTCCAAGCTGCTGCCCACTGCCAAGGCCCCTCCAAGCTACCAGCAAGAGCCTCTACTAATGAAGCCAGCATGGCACACAACTGTCACCACATTCCTGCCTAGCCAGCAGCAGCCAGGAATATACCTGAGCTTTGGTTATACCCTTTCCCAGCAACTGTCCCCCCTGGAACCCACTTCAGCCTAGGAGATCATCAGGTTGCAGGGAAAGCATAAATAGTATCCTTAGGCTGAGATACCAGAGCTAGAAAAGCATTGAAAACAGGATGCCATGAGGATGATTGACAGCATTGGTGCAAACACATTTGGGTGGGGGCATGTCCTCAGAACAGGGACATACTAATGGGAGCTCATAGTGGGCAGTATCCAGGATTGGGGAAGAATAGCAAGGACTGTTCCAGGGGATGGGGCTATGTCTTGTCACTATGCCCCATTCATTACAATCTTTACTAGGTTCTCCCAACGTATTAAAGCTGAATCCATAAGGTGTAATGGCAAACAGCTTGCCTATACTTTCTGTGGAAGCATCACAATTATGAGATAGAATAGATTAGAATAGGGGTTAAAGTTTAGGTCCTTTTTTTTCTGTTTCTTGGGAAGAATTCTTTCACAAATTCTGTATGACGTGTAATGTATGATTTGCAAATTGACATGTCACATTGCTCTAAAATTGCAGAGAGCTAGACAATTCTTAAATATGTGAAGAACAGAAGAGGAAAAGGAAAGCAGTAGTAAATGGAAAGTTTAAGCAGAATTTTTCTGTTTACCATTTAAAGCCGTATCTGTTGCTTTTCCCACAGTAGATCACTGGCTAGACCAGGTTTACCCCTTATGCCAAGGTATCCTATTTCTTTATTTCTTGATTTTTATAGTGTTGGTGTAATGGGACACAAAGAACTTCCATCACCACTTCTTCAAAGATGTTTAATCACATCCCTTGGCCCTATTACAGATAGTTCTAAATGGAGGCAAAATTCTGCTTGCCAGCTCCTGGCCATTTTTAATTCATGACCAACCAGCAAGAGCTGTAGTTTGGAATGTGATAATCACAGCTATAGCTAATGGAGGAAGTTTTCCAAACCTGAATTGTCTGAGAATCCTAGAATAAAGCCTGAGTGGGATGACGCTGCAAGTAAGCAGATAAAGTCTCTGAAAAAGCCACCTGTTTGAAATTCTCTCTCCTACTGGCCTGCGAAGGTACAGGACTCTGAAGCACCCTCAGATGAGGGCATGATTATTTCCTATGAGGAGCAATAGCTGAGCCAGCTCTCATTCGGTCTGACTTACAATAGAGGTTAGTCAGATGAACCCTGAAGGAACAGGAGGATGAATATACATTCACTTAGTCATGATGACAAGGGAGGCACTGTGGGGTCCTCATGACAGGGTCCTTACAGTCCTGGCATCTAGTGAGGAGGGGGACGGCCATTCCCACACGACTATATAAACAATCATCTCAGTGCAGTTGTGCCAGGGGCTTGAAAGGGAAAAACTACAGGGCACATGGAAAATGGGGCTGGGTGTGGAGTGAAGCAAATTCAGATTTGGGGATCAGGGTGATGACATGGAACCTGAGGCTGAAGAGGCTAGAGGGTGAGGGGCAGAAGATAGGGAGAACCATCCTTCCAGGTGGGGAGGGAACTCTAGTGGCATTAAGAGACAAAAGAGGCCAGTCTGGCAGAAGAGTCAGGATGAGGGGTGGAGAGACAGAAAGTGGTGACGTCTGAGCAGTACAGGTGCCTGACAGGTAAGGCCTTGCAGGTCATGATGAGGATCCAAGCACAACGGGAAGCAGGTTAAGTGGAGAAGTGACAAGGACATGCAGGTGTTTTTAAAGAATCATTCTAGCTGTCAAATAGAGAATGGTTTTGATGTGGGAAAACATGGAAGGCAGAAGCCCTTCAGGCGAGAGCGGGCCTGGATGTGGCCCCTCCAAGGGGCCTGAACTGGGGAAGAGGAAGAGGGAGGGACTGGCACAGAGGATGCTAAAGCCACTTCACTCCTAGAGGCTGAACTACCTACACTTAATGATATTCAAGACTCAGATTTCTTGCTGAAGCACATTTAGTACGTCTGTACTTTTAATATGACAAAAAGGTTCGGAGATTTCAAGGGGCTCACTGGAATAATTATAATTTAAGTTAATGCACACTCTGCATATTGGATTAATCAAATTAGCCATGAGCTGCTCTTAGGAAAACTCAAAGTGAGAGCAAGACACACACACACTAGGTCAATATTACTTAATTAAGAGTCATAAGATAATTTGCTCGGGAGCAGTTATTGCACAGTAAATCCTCACACCTCTCTTTTCGCTAAGCCTGAATTTACTTCAGTCTAACATATAAATGTAACTATGAGCATTGAAAAAAAGTAGCCACTGCTTCCTTGTTTACAGAAAAAAAAAGCTGACTGACATTTTATTTAACCATATCAGTCTTCGAAGAATGAATGGATATTGAGTATAGTTTTTCTGAATTAAAATGACCAAGCCCAGTTATTATATCAGTAATACAAATTATGGAAACATACAAATTCAAAAAAAGAGCATAAATACCAATAATACAGAGTTAGGAAGCGTGAATCATTTAAAAACTCAGAACAATCATATCACAGAAAGTTATAGCCCATGACTACCATCCCATTAGAGCAAACCTACCAACATGTTGTTTTTGTTGTCTTGCTCTACAATGTGCTGCACAAAGGGTAGTAGGCAGAACAGGAAGGGATCAAGGAGTGATTGAGGGGTAGCTATTGTCTGAATTTGTCTCCCCTCAGCCTCAAATTCATATGTTGAAACCCTAACACCCCAGGGGTCTTCGGGAGGTGCTTAAGTCGTGATGATGGAACCTTGATGGATGGGGTCAGTGCTCTTATCGGAGGCCCCACTGAGCTCCCCTAGCTCCTTCTGCCATGTGAGGATACGACAAGAAGTCAGGGACCTGGAAAAGGACCTTCGTCTGACCTCGCTGACACCCTGATCTCAGATGTCCAGCCTCCAGAACTGAGGGTGGGGGGGGGGGGGGTGAGGAGGAATAAATTTCTGTTGTTTATAAGCCTCCCAGTCTGTGGTGTTCTGTTGTAGCAGCCCGAATGGACTAAGACGGGGGGTAGGAAGACTTTTCTGGCCCAAACAGATACCTGAATTTCCTGCTTTAGAGACATCTCTTTAGTTTCTCGTTTGGTCCCTCAAACTCTGAAACCACTGAGCCATGGGTACTATGCATCTCTCCAGTTATCCTCTGATTGAGTTTCCCTACAAGCATCCATTATAACTCACCTGTCCTGCCTTCTTAACACCAATCCTACTCTGTAACCCCAGTGGGTATCCAGTACCCCAGCTCTTGCTATATTCACACACACTGGACACTAGAATGGAAACTGCACAAGGGCACTGGCTTTATTTGTTTTGTATGTTGATGGAACTCAACAGTCTGCAGAAGGCTACTTCTTAGTTCAACTCTCCTTGACTTCTGGAGATGCTCTATTTCAATTCATTGCAAACTTCTGCAGTTTTTCTGCCCACACACATTGTGCCTACTCTCCATCTCCCTTCATCATCATCATCATCATTTCTATTATTTCTACTCCAAGTTGTACACCTACGGCATATATCTGGGGAATTATGATAATATAGCTCTGTGTGTTTTTGGAAGCTTCTGTTCATGGTGGGATATTGTACCCCTTAAGTCCTTTGAGTGGTTCCTGGTTTCTATCATCTCTTCACTCTAGATAATATAAACTGTTTTTCCTACAGTGTATTCTCAGGGGCCTCACTCAGGCCCTATACTTTCTAATTCCCCTTCGTATCATCAGATAACAGACTAGGCCTCACTTCTCCCGGCATGAACAGTAGGCAGTGGCAATAATGAAAGTGGTGCTTTAGCCATCTTGGAAAACAGAGTGAAAGAGAACACTAGAGTGCTGAGTGAGTGTCAGAGGGAGGTGGGGCATGAGAGAGGGCAAGGAGGAAATGTTGAGGGGATGCAAGCTTTAAGATGCAGGCAAATATGAGCTCCATCCAGTTCTGCAAACTTTTGCTGATGCTAAGAAGATTTGCAAACCTTTACATGAACTGTCTCCCTCTTAGGCCTCCCGCTCTAGTTCCCACACTCTTCCCCTGGTCACTTGTCTCCAACCACTGGCCCCTTTCAGATCCTTGAGCACACTGAGCCTCCCGCTGCCTGGAATGTGCTTCCTGCCACGTGACCTAGCCAATTTCTATGCTTATACAAGGCTTCCTCGGAGTGGCCTTCCTTGAGCACCCAGTTTATGTCTCTTGTTATTCTTTCTCCCAGCATCACGTCTTTGTCATCGGTGTGCCCAGAGAATGTGTGGCTATGTACCGTATGAGAGTGTGTGCTGGTTCGATGCATTTCTCATCTGTTGCATTTTCTCCTCTGTAGAGGGCAGAGAACACATCTACATTCTCCCACTGCATACCTAAAACTTAGCACAGGGCCTGGGACATAGCAGACTTTCAACGAATATTTGTTGAGTGAATGAATAAGTGAAAGAATCCCTTGACCTCTCTGAGGTTCAGGTTCTTCAATAATGAACCAAAAATATTACCATGTACCCAGCATGGCTGATGGAAGGACTGAATGAGATAACCCGTGTAATGCTCTTCACAACCCAGGCACACAATGAATATTGGTTCCCACTCCCTCTACACCATGATTTCTTCTCATACTGATTCTGCCAGTGACATTTTCATTTAAAAAAAAAAAAAAACAAAAACAAAAACTGATGCTTGAAAGAAAAATAAGCCTAAAGCATGAAGATCTACAAAAATAAATCTAATGATTTCGAGATAGGATGAAAGAAGCTATTTAAATCATATGATGTACATAGTCAAATATCTCTGTGATGTTTGTTTGCTCTTTATGAATAGCTTTTTGCTTTCAGAGAAGGGACAGGAGAAGCATGAAGATCAGTTGATGCTGATAAAAACAAAACCTAAATTTAACACATCAAAATCTATGAATACTAATCAATTTTGCAATTTAAAAGGAAGTACAGAGGGATAGAGCAGCCAGTCTGCTCCACCAGAATTAGCACCAAAATATACTCATTTGTAAAAATTTAGTTTTAAGAGACCTATATATGAATCTTGCTGAAAAAATTGACAGACATTCATAAACAGTGAAAGGTAGAATATAATTTATTTTATATATTACTTATTTTTTTTCATAATTTGGCCTATTTCTTTTTCTTCCTAAGTCACATCATCTTTAATGTTTGCCTTTTGGTTTTGTTCTAACTACTATTCTGTGTGTGTGTGTGGCCCCTTCCGCCCTCCACCCTTCCACTCTACTATAACAATTTTAATTACTATAAAACAAATAAAAGCACATAACAAATTTAAACTACAAGGTGTAGAAAATAAAATAAATAATTCTCTCCCCTGACTATCCTCCATGTACTGACCTACCTAACTAGTCTTAACTGCCAAGTTAGCCATTGCCGACACTCATTTTCCTGTAACTTCCAAAATGTTTCCATGCACACACCAACATATAATCTCAATTGGCTTTAAACCAATGGGATCACATGGTACATGATGTTTCATCCTTTTTAAATAACTCTCTAATAATATATCTTAGATAGCTTTTTCTGTCAGAACATATTTCGCCATTACTTTCTTGTTAGACATCACTTTTTTTTTTCTATATTCCCGTTTAACCCAATTGGGGGAAATATGGAAAATACATTGAATTTGCATCATCAGAAGATCTTCCCTGCATTTAAGACAAAAAGATAAAGATCATATACGTGGGTCTGATCAAGTGGTGATTTCAGTGTTATTCTTGAAAATGAGATAGCTCTATAAAAATTTAATTCCAAGGCAAACGAATATGCAAGCATATTACTCAGAAAAGTTCTTTGATCTCTTTGATGGCTTTATCTAATTGGTACCATTATGTCGTAATTCTATTGACTGCCAACTGCATTTTTGTAAACTTGGCAAAGGTTTCCCATGTAATACATTTGAAAAAAAAAGTGTTGTGTGTGCTCCCTCCCTCAACACTGTCAGAGGAAAAAAGAATTTTAATTAAATTTCAATCTCTGACAGTTCAAAAATAATAGAACAGAAATTATAAAATCTTATGGACAGGATTTGAATATTATTAGTGTTAAAGGAAGCAGATTTACAATTTTGATAACTGCTTTGTGGTTATATAAGAAAATATCTTTGTTCTAAGGAAATACACACTGAAATATTTAATATTTAGGGATAAAAGAGAACAATGTTTCAATTTACAAATGATTCAAAAAAAATAAATAAAAATAAAAGAGAAAGACCAATAAAGCAAATAGGGCAAAACGTAAACAATTGGTAGAATGAGAGTAAAGGGTCTAGGGGAATTATTTATATTATTCTTATGACTTTTCTGAGTGTATTTAAAATTGTATCAAAATGAAAAGTTACCAAGAAATAAAAAGGAGTCAGAGTTGAAACTTTAAATGATTACTCTTAACACATTTATTCTGTCAACATCTGCCTTTCCCGGCTTGGCTCAATTACAAGTTCTGCCTCCATTTTGTAGGTCGAGCTGCCTTTGCCTCTCCAGAAAGTCATTATCGGAGTGGGAGCTCTGTCCCCACCAGCAGGGAAGGGCCAGAGCTGCCCCTGTGTGCCATGTGTCCAGGTATCTGGCATGCTGAGAGGAGAGGTGCAGGGGTAGAAATGGCTACAAAGCCACAGCTGTCCCCCAGTCCCACCTCAGGTGCCTCGGCCCCATATCTGGGCTTCAGCTTTTACTCCTTGTGTGTCCATTCCCTTAATGGGAATACAGCTCAACCCTCAACACAGTCCATAGGCTGTCTTGCCCTTGCCTGCCCCTCTTCCCTCTTGTTCCTTATACCTCTAGTTATAGCCTGAAATACTGCCCACGCTTTACAGATGACCCAAAACCGAGGTGTAATCACCTGGCTCGGATTGCTGCTCTTTCACTGTCGGCAAACCCTTTCTCAAAGCCCCAGAAGATTCCTTTAGTCTCAGTGCCATCCTGGATCAAGTCAGAGTTTTCTGGGCTCTTCTGGCACTGTCATATTGATTGTTGGCCACTGTCCTCAGGGATCAGCAGCCTTACAGCTTCTGTAACTAGGTTTTCTGGGAAGTGCATTCAGGCTTCCTTGTGAATTCTCCACACTGCATTGCCTTGAGGTCCAAAGACACCAGATGTCCCATGTTGACAAAGCTGAAGAGTCTAACTGGCCTACACAGATTAACGGTCGATCATACATGAAAACAGATTTCTGTGGCAATCTAGAAACTCAACTTCAAATGACAATTCTTGGTCAGAAAATATCTACATTGGGCTTTCTAATAAATTATTTCTATAGTGCTAGAAAGGGAGAAACAACCTTTTTACTAATCAACACAAAAATCTAAACAATATAATACAAATGTGCTATGTTTATGAAAACCCAAAGTATAAAGCATAAATGTACATTTTCCAATATTCATAGCATACAGGTATTTTTTATATTATTGCAGATTTAAATAAAGTTCCTGATATTTTCAAAATATTACCTAAAATAATATTTGTCCAAATCAACATATTTATAACATGCATATAGTTTTATATATACATATATAGTTTTTAAATAACATCTGTTGAATATAGTGAGGTATATTTAAATATGGAAGAAAAAAATGAAAGCACATTGCATTGGAGAGTTAGAACAATCCGGGGAAGAAAAAACTTCAGGGAGTGGAAGAGTACCTTACTAGAAATCTCTTAGAGGCCTCACTGGGAGGGGATAGACTGCCAACAACTTTCCCATACAATATGCCGCTAATCTAGACAAAAAGGATTCTCCTAGCTTTTGTGAAAGTGTCAAGCTGAAAATGACACCTTTAAGGACAGACATGGAGATAACCCAGAAGGAAGGCATATGAGTGAAATGCGCTGTCCAACCGAGGGGTTTCAGCCTGGGAGAGAATGCCTTCTGGAGGAGTCTGTTCAAATGGGCACACAGAGTGAAATGGACCTAGGGAAAGGTATGGGTTAGGAGGAAGAGCAGTTGGAAAGAAAAAAAGCAAGGACCAGGCAGAGTTAGTCAGATGGAGCTAAGAGGAGGTGGTCTGGGCAACTGAGTGTGAGGTGGTACGCAGTATGGGAAGGTGGTATTCATTCACACGGTGCAGGATTCGGCAGCCATGCCAGACTTCTTCCCGGCTGCCCTGGCCTGCTCCAGGCCTCCCTCCTCCAGTGTGGACCGCATTCCCACCTGGACATTTACTATGTCTCCACCTCTTCTTGATCTGTCTCCTGCGTTAACAATCTTCCATCCTGATGTTTGACCCTCAACCCCACAACCTCTTGTAAGGAAATCTCCTTGGCACCTACATCCCTCTTCTCACCTTGGAGCCTCTTCTGGCTGCTGGCTTTCCTGCTATCCCCATCACAGACCAGACTCCCCACAGCTGTGCTCAGTTAGCTCAAATGTCTGGGTTCTAGCCTGCAGGCCCACCCCTCTGATGTTGCCAAGTAACAAGTTCCTCTCCTCCCGGCTGGTGTCCTTAGAACCTCCTGTCCCAAACTTGTCATGCCACCAGCCAAGCCCCTTAGCTGTAGTTTGACAGAAAGTTCTTTGCACATAAAAACTGTAAAATACTGTAAACGTGCTACTACGAGTATTGAATCTAGTTGCTATGCCATGAATCGAAGACACGGAGGTGAGAAGGCAATTCCAAAGATGAGAATCCCCATTTAAATACCGCCTAGAAACCAACTGAATGGGAAAAGGTATTTGCAAACAACACCTCCGATAAGGGGCTAATATCAAAATATATAAAGAACTCATACAACTCAACAACAAAATAACCAAACAATCCAATTAAAAAATGGACAGAAGTCTTGAACACTTTTCCCAAGAAAACATACAGATGGCCAATAGATATATGAAAAGATGCTCAACTTCACCAGCTATGAGAGAAATGCAAATCAAAACCACAATGAGATACCATCTCACACCTGTAAGAATGGCCATTCTCAATAAGACAAGAAATAACAATTATTGAAGAGATATGGAGAAAAAAAAAGAACCCTCATACGCTGCTGGTAAGTATGTAAATTTGTGTATCCACTATAGAAAATAGTACGGAGTTTCCTCAAAAAATTAAGAATAGAGCTAACGTATGAGTTAGAAATCCCTCTTCTGGGTATCTACCTGAAAAATTTGAAAAAATTTATTTGTAAATTTATATGTACCCTCTATGTTCATTGCAGCATTATTCACAGTAACCAAGAAATGGGAATAACCTAAGTGTCCTTTGATGGATATTTAGATAAAGATGTGGTACATATATACAATGGGCTACTACTCAGCCATGAAAATGATGAAATATTGTCATTTGTGACAACATGGATGGATCTTGAGAGTATCATCCTAAGTGAAATAAGTCAGACAGAAACCATATGATTTCACTCATATGCAGGGTATAAAACAGAAAGCAACAAATGAACAAACAAAAGAAACAAACAAAAAACCTCATAATCACAGGCAACAGCATGGTGGTTACCAGAGGGAAAGGGGAGTAGGTGAAAAATAAAGAGGGTAAAGGGGGTCGAATCTATGGTGACGGAAGGAGACTAGATTTTGGGTGGTGAGTGCACAATACAATATACAGATGATGTGTTATAGAATTGTACACCTGAAACTTACATGTTATTAACCGATGTTATCCCAAGAAATTTCATTTTAAAAAGTAAATAAAAGCAGCCTAGAGAATGTTCACCTTCCTCCCACTGAGTTAATTTATCCAAATCTGGGTCTCCAGAGAACACTAACTGGGATGTAATTTGTCTTCTGGGATAACAAAAATGTTCTAAAATTGGTCGTGGTAACAGTTGCACAACATCCTAAAAACTGTTGAGTTGTACACTTTAAGTGGGCAAATTGTATGGTATATGAAGTATGTTTCAATAAAGCTCCTTAAAAAGAGAGAAGATTCTGAACAGACTTCAGGATGTGAACCTAACTTAACCAATGTATCCACCTGGCTGTCAGCAAAAGGGATCAGAAAAAGATGCAGGAACAGCATTTTCCAGACATTCTGGGTGGGCTCTGCTGAAGCACACACTCTTATTTTAACTGCATGAAGCCCAAGTCCGGGCTTCCCTCCTACAGGCAGTTCCCCCCACATGGACACTGCACCCTAGGAAAACTGGCATGTGTAGGTTCCTCAGTGCCTACGGCGTGCAGAGTTACGCCTACTTTTTCTCAGCATTTGATTTTCCCGAACAAAAGAAGAAACGAAGCACATAAAACCCAACAGTGAATTGATGAGCAACTTTGCATATATATAGAATTTCCAGGCAATAAAGCATGCTCTCCAACAAGCTTGTCTTTGTTTGGAAGAAAATTATGCTTTGCTTTCTCACAATGCCCTCTGCCAAGCCCAGTGTGCCCTCCTAATTTAAATTAGTCTTTCAATTGTATGATCATTCCAAAAGAAACTAATTTTCACTACGTTCATTCAGGGAACTTAACCAAAACTTGAATTTTTGTTGGGGGGAGGTGGCAAATGCACACAGTAAGGTTTTTTGCTTTGCCACAATCTTAAGATTAATCATTTTCTGAATATCTATAAATATTATTTTGATTATGTGAATGGCTTTAAATAGCTGTTTATGAAAAACTCACAATACTGTAAATCTGCAAAGAAATAAGCCTAATATAAAATGTGAGTAAAAGAATTAAACACAAATTGCACAGTTATATTCTAATTGGTAGATTATAATTCAGTGTGCCATAATGGTTTATCCTGAAAACTGTGTTATCTCAAAAAAAGATTAAAAACTAAGATAACTTTTCTCACAAATCATAAAATGCTTCGTTCACTGGGTAATTTCATTCTGTCCTAGTCAAAAAGAACATTTCAAATCAAATATCTCAAAAGGAAGGGTAATAAATCTTGACAGCTTCAATGGGTTCTGCTTTCTTGTTGTATGTTAAGTTTTGTATGAAGTTCGGCAGTTCAAGTAATCTGGCATAAAAACAGGATTTTTTAAAAAAGTTTAAAACTTCGATTTCTCCAAAAATGTCTTAATGATATCTCTTTCTCACTGCTGGGTTATTTCCCAGAAAAGGCTCAATTTTCACTATAATTTTCCTAAATAAAGCTGTGATAAAAGAGGATACCAAGACAATGGAAACTGTGAGAAATCTGATCAAAAGTGGGTTAATTTTTTTAATTGTCATAAATACATAGCTTATCCCACAAATTCATAATCTGAACAAGCTAATCATTCTGAATGGCTTTGGGCAATTACTTGTTGGGTTTTTCTTTCTTTCTTCCTTTCTTTCTTTCTTTTTTTTTATTTTGAGAAAGTGTTATTTTTATCCCTCCCCTCCCCAACTTTTTTCCCCATATACAAAAATGAGATATTGATCTCTGAATGCCCTTGGTGACCTGAGCATATATATTTTGGGGTCAAATTATGTTAATATAAAATTCAGAATTGGCAGCTTCAGAGAACCAAGTTAGAAGTAGATATGCTGTACATAAAATTAAAACCATTTCAGTAATAACTAAGATCACAAAATAGTGTGTACAAGAACTCAGGAAACATGCCTTTTTGGGGATGCTCATATAAGTTATAAATCAACATATGCAGTTCATCTCAGGTGAAGTCTCCCTAAAAGCAGGGAGTTGGTAGAAAGCACTCAACCTTGGTGGGGAGCCTGCAGGGGAAAAGAGGGTGTCAGACCTACTGAGCATATCCACTGGCTCTACTGTCTAGCAGTTGCCAGCGACAAGTTCCAAAAAGCCAAACTTTTAATTAAATACTGTGGAAAAGCAGGACACCGCATGCCTTTGAGAGAAACACACACCACACACACACCCCAGAATGGTTCTCTACAGGACAGGAGTCAAGAGTAAGTACTAAAAGCAGAATCCAGCTGTTGTCTTGAGAAGATTAAAAACAAAGAAGAACAGGAAACATTAAAGCGAAAGAGTTGCAGGGTTGCTGCCAAGGGAGCATTTAACACAGACGCAGAAAGTAACAACAAGTCGCCCCTCTCCCCACCACCTCTCTCGCATACCAGAAGCTATAGGGAGCCTTCTAAAGAAAATTCAAAAAAACAGTTCTTTCATTTGGTATTCTTTGAAGATACTCAACGTACAAAGCATCCATCGGCCAATGAACATGCAGAAAGGTCAAGACGGTTCAAGACCAATTTTGCAATAATTATTATGCAATATTCATTGCCCACTTCAAAGGCCAAAATAGTGTGTACAGATGACCATGTAAGTGTAAGTATTTTTTAAAAGGTTGGTCATACTGGAATAAGGAAACAGATGGTAAGACATCGATACCATTATTTTGGGCTTCTCTGAAATGCCCCCTCAGAGCAAAAACAGATTTCAGCATCCACTTCTCACAAAACCACAGATGAGTTTTCTCTTCTCATTAAATCCTCATTTTATAGTCAGTTCAAAAGCTCATGGCAGACTAAATTCCTATTCAGATTAAAATAAATGTATCATTTTTTCCCTCTTTCTTCGGACTGTCACTTATATGTGATTTCAAAAGAAATCTTTTTTTTTTTTTTTAATAACTCTTCTACTCTTCCTACTAAATCCTTTTTCTCTGGAATAAAAAAAGAGAATAAACAATAAGAACTAGAATTGGATCTTTTATTAAGCTTAGCCTTGATTTTCTACCCTAGGTCTTGTAGTAATGGGAAGTTTAAAATTTGGAAGTCATTACAGGAAAGCAATATTACACAGTATGAAAAGCCTCAAATCTTTGGCCGGACATGTACTGATGTGAAGCGACACTTTTTGCCTGAAAGCATCTGTGATAAAGTTGCAAATAAACTTTAAAAGGCCTATGCACAGATCTCCATAGGGAACCTGTATGTTCTCCATAAGCCACTCTACACCAAACAGGCAGCGAGCGCGTTCCTTAGAATAGTTGGAGAAGTGAAGAAAGAAGGTGGCCCCATGGCTTATGTGGGCCAGGATATGGCTCACCCTGGAAATTACATGGAACTGGCAAGTGTGACATGTCTTGCTCGTGATGCATCCTTTGGATACCCAGAGACATTTTCTCTGATTCTTAATGTCTTGAAATTCAAGAATGGAGAAGAGGCCTTCGCATGCAATGATAAACCGAAACAAGGACTTTCAAGTAGCATCTTTGCCAAAGATTTGGATAGAATGTTCCACTGGCTTGGCACTGCGACCATCAATATGCCAATGAGTGGGGCTGAGATTACAGGTGCATTTGGAAGTGAAAAGCATATTGGTGGTGGCAAGGAATCTGGCGGTGATGCCAGGAAGGAGTCAAGTTTTAGTAAAGATGCTTTAGCTTCACATTTCTTCAAGCCGTTGAGACATTCCTGGAGCCCTTTCTTCTGAAGAAGACACAGAAAGTTCAGATCCGCCCTGAACAAATGCATTATATTGAATTTGACAGCGGCTAACACCCTAGGCCCTAGAGATCTTAACTAAATGAAGAAACTCATTTTGTAAAACTCGAAACAAAGTCCTAATGACATTAAAAAGAAAAATAAAGAGCCTAGAATTCTGAGTCAAAAGCCTAGTGCTCGACTCCTGTGTTTCGTGATAGCAAGCTGTGGAGCTGCCGCAGGCACGCAGCTGCTAATTGTGTCGTGGTGTTTCAGGGACACTCCTTAGCACTCTCACCAACGTCCATTGTCTTTCACACTCACGTCAGGTAGATAGATGCTTTCAGCACTTGATTCTAAGCGAACCTCAAACTGTGCCCCAGTTGCTTACAGTTCTTCCCCGGGACCCAGCTGCCCACACCTCCAGGCATGTGCCCTTGCCAGGCTTCCTCCTGTCTTGTCATGGCCCTGCTCAGTCTGCCCCGCTGGTTCTCACTGCTCAGCCTCCACAACTCCTAACCGCGGATGCACAACGGACAATTGCCGTGTGTCCCCATTATATTCTGAGCAAATTTCTAGCATTGTCTCTCTCTCTGATAGACCATATATTCCATTGGCAGGAACCATAAGTTATTTCTCTTTCTAGCACCAGCCTACAGCATGGTGCCCGACAAACAGTGAGACCTCAGAAAGGTGACAGCATTGATTATATATTGAGATGCCATCGATATACAGAAATGTTTTCAACATAAGAATATCTTTTATTTCCAACTTTCTCTTTTAGTTGTTAGTAGAAAGTCTGAAGACTTGCAAGGATTACCGCAGATGAACCAAATCGTGTGGAAGGCTGGTATTTATGCATGTCGGCCTGGCCAACACTGCATTCTATTCATTCTATGGGTATCTCTTAATTTGTATTCCTCTGAAAGGAGAGCTGGAAACTAGAACTTGGATGCAGCTTACGTGGGAGGTGATCCCAGGAAGCAGGAGTGAAGGACAGGAAAACTAAGAAAAGGAAAGAGGAAAAGACAATAAAGGCTGAGCTAGTTATCCCACTGGGGACCCTACAGAATGTACCTCAGAATTCTGCTTCCAAAGCACAGGACTCTGGGGCATTTATCTGAGGACTCCAACCTCCATTATTCGAGGGCACTAACTCCCTCCACAGTTCCCAACTATCTTGAGTTTAGGTTGTACAAGGTTTTGTGGTTTAGGAAGGGAAGCTGAGAGGTGGGAACAGTTGAGGTGGGGCACCGAAGTGCACTAGAACTGTCCATCACAGCTGCTATTGCTGAAAGGGAAGGTAGGCCATGGCACACATTGAACTATTGCTAAGAAAAGAACCGCAAAAGTAAGTTGTTAAGGTCTTATGTCTTATTTTCCTGGATTATACAGCCAAATAAAAAACTTAACTCCAAATTACAATCCATTAATTGATCAAAAGAAATTTTTTAATGGGGTCATGAGGAAAGATGTCCTAGGTGGACATGGGGGATAGAGTTCCCCGAGGAACAGGTGACTTTGCCAGCTGACACTCACTAAGCAAGATTTATACATCTGTCTCTCCCTACCCCAACTGGCCCTGACTCCCACCCTCTACCTTCCCTTTCATCCCCGGACAGTCACAAGGCAAACAAAGAGCTGAGAATTGCCATCCATCCTTTCTCACTCACTGTAACTTCTTTTCACTAAGTAAACTGGTCTTGATGGTCATTTTATAAAAATGAGTGAAGGGAGCAGTAAAGAGGAGAGGAGGGACCTACTGATCTGAGTAAATCCAATCATTTAAAGATAGCCTACACTCTCCTCTTTTGGGCTCTGAAAAGAAAGAATTCCCATCTACCTTATATATTGGGGGAACCTACTACAACTGATAGCAGACTTATACTACTTAGCTTTCTCCAAGTTTCTTGATAAAGCTCCTTGTATTTTTGTCACCAGAATTTTCCATGCCCACTGGAAAAAGGACCAACTGACTGCAGTGCCTTTGTTATTTTTTTTTTTTACCTGAACTGCCGTATTACACTGTTTCTATATTTAGTAAGGACGACGTCAGGCACCCAGCCCATCACTCCTCAATGCACGTGCACCCTCCATTGATGCATCCCATCTGCTTCTGCTCCCACCACGCAGAACAACTGTCAATGAATTTGGCCCTTTGTTTCTTGCAATCAGTCTCACTTTTCCAACATGAGTCTTTTAGCTTAATACTGGCCCAGAATTTTGAGATAAACAGATGTCATGGCAATGAGATTAGAAAAAGAGACATAAAAAGCAGAACTCAAAGCTGGCTTCTAAAGAAAATGTCTTTCAAGAATGAACAAGCACAAAGAATGTTCAGGACAGTGAAAGTACCCTGTGTTATAGCATAATAGTGGATATAAGCCATTATACACTTGTCCAAATTCATGGATTGTACAACACTAAGAGTGAACCGTAATGTAAGACCTGGACTTTGGGTGACAATGATGTGTCAGTGTAGGTTCATCAGTCGTAACAAACATATCCCTCTGGTGTAGAATGGTGTTAACAAGGGGGCTACACATGTGTGAGGGCAGGTGGCATATGGCAAAATCTCTGTATCTTGCCCTCAGTTCTGCCGTGAAACTAAAACTATTCTAAAAAAGAAACTATTTTTAAAAAATAAATAAATAGGGGGAAAAGAAAGAGGAAAAGAAATAGGAGGGAAAGAGGACAAAATAAATGTCAAGAGATTGAGAGGAATCAGAAAGCACCAGGGACACATGCTTGAGATTGAGTATCTGTCACATGTCAAACAGCAATATTTGTTAAGATCAGGTAAGATCTTAAATAAGGAAAATACAAAAAGATATAAAATCCATGAAGCCAGCACTTCCTTATTCGTGCTTTATCTAGCTGCAGATGCATAAATATTTTTCCTTACCTGGAAATGCTGTGCTTCATGGATGTGCTTGCTCTCCGCGCAGTCGCACAAGGTCCCATGTTCAGAAATGCCCTGCATTTGCTTTAATGCTCTGCTGTTACCATCTTGAGATTCTTAATTTTTAAACAAAGGCCCCATGTTTTTATTTTGTGCTGGATCCCTGCAAATAACGTATCCAGTCCCAAGTAAAAGAATGGGAATTGCGAGACAAGATCTTCCCTTTGCAGACTAAAGCATAGCAGGAAAGTATTTGCAAGGATATTCTCAAAGCACTCCTTCCCTGTTTCTAATGGATTCCTGTTAAGTGATCTCTCTTGGAATTAGGAATTTCAGACTTCCATGTGCCATGTCACATGTATCCAGTGAAGTGACACCTAGGGTAGAAGGGATGAAGGAGGGAATCAGTACCCTGGTTGCTTAGTACTGAGAACAGGAAATTTTATGGGTGAAATTTTGAATGGATAAGTTTCTAAACCCTCTTCACTGGTTTCCTTATTTGCAGGATCGGGGAACTAATGCCTTAAAAAAAAAAATCACTCTTCAAAATAAGATTTACTTATAGAAAGCCTTACTTCATTGTGAATGAATTGCTTCAAGAGTCTCCTGTAGTATAGCCTGATTAGAAATCTACTTTTCTAAAGAAAAAATGGGCAAAAGAGGCAACAAAAGGTTTCCCAACAGTCCCCAAGGCCAACTGTGGAAATGGCTGTCACCGGTCATCCAATTCCTAACTCTGCGTCTTGGTTCTTATCAGTCATCAAACTTCCTGTCCTTAAATAGAATCACTCCAAATGTCACCACCAGCTTTCCTAGGACCAAATCAGGGACTTGGCGTCAGAACCTCAGCTGCCAAATAAAAACCCTCTAAATTACTTTCAGATCGCGTTGAACCTTCCTTCCTTACATTTTCTCGATTCACTGTTTACCATTCTGATGGTTGGTCAAGTCTTGCTTTCAGTCCTGCCAGAGTTGGCCCTCTTGGCTTTTTAGCTTCACAGTTATAAAATATTAAGGCATACATTCTTCTTTCTCCCAAGGCTACAGAAAAACATCCAGTGCACCATGGGGCATTTCCCAAAAAGTGATGCTATAGCCAACCTTAAACAGTTTTCCTTGCTTTTGTAAGTTTTCTTTTGCAAAATCTGCTATGAGAACACATTTATTATCTGGAATCTAAATATTGGCTTTGATCTTAATTTTACAAAATGTTTATCCATATTTTTAAAATTTTCCTTGCTGACTAATTATAAAAAGTAACAGTCTAGACACAATCAAAGATGCACTGCTTAGCCTGAATATATGTGTACATATATATATTTTATTAAAGTTCGTCCTTGTGTATAGACATGTCCTCTTGTGAAACCTTGTTCTGTTAGTGGAAATTACAAGTTAAAATGACCTCCATGCAAGAAGAGGCACTTGTTATTTGGACGCGCTCCTAATTACAAAGTAGCTCAATGAACGGAAATCAAATACTGCCCATGTTTCTAGCAACACAACATAATTTGGTCTCTCTACAATTGAAATCTGTTTGTAAGCAAACAAGACCTCTTTACTGACATTATTGGTATACATAAATATTATTGCCAAAGCCTGAACAATGGAAATCTAGCAAAAACAGATTTCTTTTGCTATAAAACATTACTTAAGAAAATGTTAAAAGCCCATTAACTTGAAAGTGGACAGTGTCATGTGATCTCCTCCAGCTAAGTAGTTTAAGAAGAAAAATGAGTGTCACAATTCGTAAAACATCACTTTATAAATATTAAAAGAGAGGTTCTAGTTCGTGAATTCTCACTCAAACAGATCTTTGACATGACAAATATGATTTTCCTGGTATTTAAAATTAGGTCCAAACCACCTATCGATCTTTGAAATTGCTAGTCAGTGTTCACCCTTTCCTTTCCTCTCCTCTTCTTTACCTCAGTGAAAAAGTGTCTAGGAAGTCAATTAAAGCTAATCCTTATTACCCCGTATGTGGTTACCAGCCCCAGGGAGACAGACAACTGGGCTCTTCGCCAGATCAAATTCCCCCCATTAAGCAGTTGGAGAATATGAAGCAACTGGCAGCTACCTTGCTCCAGCAACACAAAATCGCTACCAGATAAACAGGGGAAACTCTCGGAAAATGTCGCTTTCCATTTTGAACTTGATCTTTCGAAGACAAGGAGAAAAAATATGAAGTTGATCGTAACAAGCCGGATCGTCAAGCTGCTATTGCAAAGGCCATTATGGATTCAAAGCAGCTTTTAAAACGTTCGAAACTTACAGATAAGGTAGAGACAATGTCAGGGACTGAGAATTATCCTTATTTTCAAAAAGGGAAGCATAAGAGAGATGGAAAATCAACTTAATTTGTCTGAAAATGAAAGAGTTGATATTAAAATTCTCCAATCTGCTTCCTATTACTAGAGGTCAGGCCACCAACAAATACCCTGCTTCCTTTACTTCCATGGAAATAAGTATTGGAAATTTTACTAAGCAGTTAACTTCCTAATTAACACACTATCTCTAGTCAAGCCTGCTGAAGGGTTTCTGTGAGATCGTGTCACACAATTAAAAAGAGTAATAGAATGAAATTTAGGAGAACTCAGTCAGCTTGAGCAAATCTGCTCTTTGAGCCATAGCTTTTTTTTTTTTTTTTTTCATCTGCAAGGACAGAACAGAGGAAACAGAGGACGAAAAAATGCCCAAATATTTTACAGTTAAAAATTCCATAATTCCTTCAACTACTGTGTCTCTGATTAGCCCCACACCTTTCTTGTGCATTAGTTAGCAACATGCAACACTCCAATATTCATCAGTCACTTTTTGGTTCCTACTTGGTACCAGATGCCTGAGGGATGCACTGAAGATACAAAATAAAGATACAGAACCCCATTTTCTACAGCTCATACTCCAGTAGAAGATAAACAAAACCAGGAGTTATAATACAAATAGAGACGATAAGTGCTTTAATATGCATCTGTACAAAGCGCCATGGGAGCTCAGAAGAGCGGAAAAAAACACATTTGGGAGAATTCAGAAGTTTTACAAAGGACATGAAAACCAAGCAGGACCTTGATAGTTTGAATGAGTTTTCTAAGCAGGAAAGGGGAGAGTAGTCTTCCCAGCAGAGGGAACAGTATGTGCAAAGAAAGGCTCAGAGGCATGAAAAAGTTTGGCAAGCAGAGGAAATGGTGAGAGCAGCTGGTCATGATTAACATAAGAGGTGTCCTAGAGCAGGGATCAGCAATTTTATTTTTTCTTAAAGGGACCGAGAGCAAATATCTTAGGCTTTGGCAGGCCATACAGTCTTGTCACAACTACTCACCTCTGCCATGATAACACAAAAGCAGCCATAAACAGTACATGAATAAATGAGCGTGGTTGTGTTCCAATAAGACTTTATTTACAAAAGCAGGCAGCAGTCTAAATTTGGCCCACAGACTACAGTTTAACAACTCCTATTCTGAGGATAAAATGATAAAGGCAAGTTAGCAACCAGATTGGGCATTACAGAAATGCTTAGGGAAATATTACTTGCTTTTTAAAATAAAGTGTGAGATGATAAAGTTTGTATGCTAAAAACGGTAGCAACATGGGGTATATACATTTTCACACTCTGTATCATTAAAATAAAAGCTATTATCTTTCTTTACTTCACTATACTCTGATATCTTAAAATTAAATCTAACTAGGGCATGTTTTCCCAAGAAAATACAGAAGTGAATATTTCCTCTTCTGAGCTCCCACGGCACTTTTGGCCTGGTCTAAAACACCTGGCCTAAAAAAAAAAAAAAAAAAAAAGTGAAATCTTTACCTCTTTAGTTAAAGTATTGCCTGTAAAACTAGTACACATTACTAAGGAAACTCAACTGTAGGAATTCAACTTCTGTCTGATAAAGAGCTATAAGAAGGAGGTACTACAAACTCATCTACAGGTCTGGAAATGTGTTACTTGCTATGAACAGCACTGCCACACTCACATGTAAAATTCACAAGACACAGGGCAAATAATAAGAAAGGAAGAAGGGCAAAATTCATAGAAACTTTAAATCAGACAGTAAAAAATATTTATATTATGGCTGTTTTTGATAGGGACTAGCTTGGGACCAGGTCACAAGAATGAGCAAGAGATTTTGCTCTCCAAGAGTGAGCTCATAGTCTAGAGGAGAAGTTAGCAGACTTTTTTGTAAAGGTCTACATAATAAATATCTGAGACTTCGTGATCTGTATGGTCTCTCTTACAGATACTCAACTCTGGTTGTAGCACAAAAGCAGCCATAGACAATATGGCTGTGCTCCAATAAAACCATAATTGTTTTCAGATCCCTAGTCTAGAGAAATATATAATTGAAAGTAAATAACATCATTGCAAATAATCAAAGCTCTATGAAGAAAAAATACAGTCTAGGAACCACATGTTTGAGCCACTGGACTAAGCCAGAAAGTTCTAAGAAGGCTCTTGGGAGGCCGAAGGTGAGGAGGAACAGGCTACAAGACAGTGAGAAAGAACTACCCAGAGGAACAGCAGCACAGGGAAGCAGAGACAAGTGGGGGGTGGGTACGGAATGAAGAAGGAAGAAAAGCCCTCCGGAGAAGCAACTGAAAACACTTTACATAGTACAGTTCAGATACAGCTGAAGTTTAGAAGCATCCAGGCCACTCAAGGGCACTAACCTGGGGCAGGAACCTTGGATTCTATTTTAAGACAAGAGAACACCATTTAAGATTTGGAGCTCAGCAACTTGATTGATTTGCAATTCTAACATTTAGAGGTGTTGATGGCAAGAGGCCATGTAGGGAGTGCAGCTGAGAACCTAATCCAATAGGGTATGAAAAAATCCTATCTTAGTTTGGCTTCCGCTGGAAACACACCCTGAGACAAGGTCTTAGGTTCAGAGAATATATTTGAGAGGTGATTTCAGGAAGCACACGTAAGGAAATGAGGAAAGCAAGGCAAGGAAGAGAGAAAAGCCAATTATGGCTGGATTACCGCTGCGGGCAACTGGAGCTCTGTCCTATTGGGCAGCCACCAAGGAAGTGAGTAGAACTTGCCTCAACATTGTCTTGCAAAGGGCTGGTGAAGGCTAGGATATCTACCCACCAACGCTTGCCCCTCATCTGTTGAACGTCACCCCAGGAGCATCAAACCTCTGATACTTCTGAGCTGGCTCATTCATTGGCTGTAAAGGCACCCTAGCACCAAAGAAAACCCTCAGACCAAAGTAGAGATTCAGGTGCTTGAGGTGGGAAGATGTCCAGGTGCAGGGGGACAGGCCACTGCAGCTACAGATGAATTCAGAAGTGGGCCAAGGGTATACAGAATTTGGCATTGCCAAGGTTTTTAATTTCATCAGAGAACAGATAAATCAAGAAAAATACAAATGATTGTTTTCAAATTCTGTCAAAATTTCCTAAGTAAATTTCCCCCTTTTTATCAATGATTGAAGTCTGCTAAGCTGAAGTATGTTTCATATGTATTTTATCTGACAAACTAATGCCAGATCACAGGGGCCGTGTTCCAAACATTTAACAACTGAAATAGCAAAGGTACTAACCAATCAGAATGAACCTTGACTTTAAAAACTTTTTCAAGGGCATACAGATGTGGACCAGCTGAACACCAGCCCTGACAGATTTTCTAAAAAAGCTTCTACGGTAGGAATGGAGCAGGCATGGCTCAAATGCGAGCACAGAATTTCCATGTCTGGAGGAATATTTCTATATCTGCAGTTAGATAAAGCATGAATAAGAAAGTGTTAGCTGACATGGCGTGAGAAAGCCAGAGGTGATCTCAGATGAGTGACTTCAAGAAAGAGCATGAAGCTTCTGAGCAAACTCAGCACTGACATTGCAAACATCAACCTAAGATAGGCATGTAGCTTCCAATGTATGAACACTATCTATTGACTGCAAAAACAAGTTTTCTAACCAATCTACCTCCCTGCTGCAAATGGGCAACAAAAATGCTGGTTACCCAAATTACAGTCCAAGGTCAACATGAGATTAAGGTCTTGAATCTGAAGGTAAAATATTTCAAACCGTTTTCATGGCTTCCTACTTGGAGGCGCTGCTGCCGGAGTGGCCTGTCAGCAAGGAACGGCTTCGCACACTTTCACGGCTCGCTGCTGGCTCCCTGGTTGTGGGGTGGAGTTACACGGGTATAGTAGAATTTAAACACTGTGATCGCAGGTTGCTCTTGTCATAAAATTGCTGTGGTGGCAGTTTAGTTACTACGAGAAGCCTAATCGATGGAGGCAAAAATTGGTCTGGTACCACAACTGCTGTAACAACTCCATGAGTCCAATTATTTCCCTATGTATGTCATTCCCTGTCTCTACTAAAAAATGACTCTTCTACACAGTTTATTCTTTTCACTAACCTCAACACAAGTTAAGGAAAAACTTGATACTCTTGCCTTCTTTTACACCATATTTTTCATCTCATTTTCACACTACCTGAAGTTAAATTTGGGTTGGGCTTTCTGTGGTCCTGAGAATCACACTCAGGTCAATTCTGTGGCTTAAGTCCTTGCTCAGACACTGCTTACTGGAGTAGGCTTCCAACCAAACCCACCTTTTCCAAAAACATCTCCTGCGAGGGTAAAACCATCATCTGGGTAAACTTCATCAGGTATTTACCCAACAGATTTTTTCTTAGCGTCAGGCCCTACTTTCCTTCTATCATATGTTGGATGAGTGAGCTGGTCTTTCCTTTAAGAACCTCATCCATTTATGATATGTTTTTGACCTCTTGGCAGAGCAGGTATATGTTCAAGGTCCTCAAAACGGGGTTAGCTTCATTTTATACATTAAACATGCTATTATGTTTACACATATTAAACTAAACACATTGCTTTAAAACTGGCTGAGTCCGGGGCTCACCATGTATTTGGTCATCTGCTACCCTGCCCCCACTCTATCCTTTCAAATCCGTGGATAATCAGAAGTTAACAAGCTTAAAATTTAATGATATAACATGAGCAGCAATTTGAGTCAGAGCAACTAAAAGCAGGAACATGGCTTGATGCTCCAAGTAGCCAGCACTCAGAGTTCTTGGATCTAGCATATGTCTTTCTCATAACAGTTACAATGATAATGATGAAAATGATGATGATGATGATGATGATGATGATGATTACAACATTTGCTAGCACCTTACAATTTGTAAAGCAGTTTCACATATGATCTCACTTAAAGTTTATTCGACCTTACAGTACAGCTATGACAACTATCTTTATTTTCCCGATGAAGAAACCGAATCTCAGCAATGAAGCAATTTGCGCAATGCTGAGACTCACTCAGTTATAAATCACAGCACCAAGATATAAACACAGACCTTGAAATTTTAGATTCCATATGCTTCCCTCATATCACATGGCCTTTTCCTTCTTCCTCTTCCAACAGCTTCTCAGAGTGCATTTTGAACTTTCTGGTTAAAATCAAGCCTCCTTCTCTTTCAGATACATGAATTTTAGTCATAGACATCCCAGACATCCCTCTATAGTTCCTGCACTCCATTAAACAGCAGAGTTAAACAGGCCCTGAGTGGGGCCCATTAACTGTGTAATGAAGGCAAAACTGGGTCCATACTCAAGGTATACAGGGGGTTAGCTAGCCCCAGAGAACACAGAAGTGCAAAGAGGACTTCATTTCAGGTGGACGTCTACAGAGGTTTAAGGTTAGGAAGTAAATATGAGAGCAAGAAAAAGAGTTACCTAAAACCAATTCAAAATTGAGAAAAAGAAGATTAGCTAAACTATCTCTTAGCATTTCATACTGTGCACACCAGGGCAGAAGTTTAGTCCAGAAATAAATTTAATATATTTAATTTGATAAATTTAATATAAATTTAGAAGAAATAAACCTACTTAATTGTCAATAGCCCCTATTAAAACCCATAAACACACAACATTTGTTTTTAACACTTTCTCATCTGTATGCACAAATGAGCTTACTAGCAGAATCTATTAGGAATTTCTTGCCCTCTTAGCTCACTGACACCAAAGATGGCATTTTTCATTACCCATTCCCCCACCTTCCTCCGCCGCTCATTGGACAGCAGCTTCTCGATAGTTTTAAAAAAGGGTTTAAATAAAGGTACTTCATTGAAAGGCCACTGATGAATTTCTCTGATGAGGCATGCATAGTGTTCTCTCTTGATCAAAATTTAAGAAAGTACAATAAAAAAATATCTGCAAACATGTGTTGGAGTAATACTAATGCTAATAATAAAATTTTAGCACGTTATAATAACACAGAACTTTCACTTATATTAAAATACACTATCTTATTTAAGCTCTACTGACAATTGAAAGCTAGTGTTATTTTCTGTTAGAGAAGAAGAATTTAAGTAGCTGATCTAGGACTTAAACCCACTAGCACAGGCTGCTTCCTTCTGTTTAGAGGAAGTGCTGAAAGCTCTAGCCCAGTCCAAGGGCATTATGTTAAATTCCAGTTAAAACTGTAGAATAGAAAATAGAAGAAAACTTCTTCACGTATTGTAACACTTCATGTGCTTCACATATATGGAACATTGATGTCAAATAGGAGATAATTCCACCAATATGGAAAAAGCGAAAATCATTCACTTTATTCATTAGAGAGCTTATTAAGAGCCTCATCAAGTCACTCTTATTTATAGACAATTAAAACTCGCTTGGTTGTCTAATTCCCAAGGGAACAGCATACTAGAAAAGAAAAGTAAGAGAAGGTACCAAAAGCAGGCCATTGAGAGAAGTAAGAGTGGACAGTTGACTGTTTGGGAAACTCAGCTAGAAGACATCAAAAAGCAAAGCAGCTGGGAAGCATGACAAATGCGCACACCTCTACAAGCTCGGCAGTATTTCTGTGTTATGCACAAGACAGTAACGACTGTTCATGCTAATGTTCCTGAGTTAAAAATTAAGTCACTCATTTTACTGTTTCAGGAAATAGAATCCATTTTTAAAAGACATATTTCAAAATTACTTAAGTAAAAATCGCTTCGGTATTTAAAGGGGTACTCAGAAAGCTTGAACAACTAAAATGACTCATGTCCTGAAGGTTCTGGATAATAGCAGTTGCTAGTACTAAACAATGAACGAACTTGTCTATATGCCAGATCCTGCTTTTAAAGCTCTGCATTAATTTTCCCACTGAATCCTAACAACCAACCCATGATGTAGGTAATTTCGGTATCTCCATTTTATAGACAAAGAAATTGAGGCACACGTTGGTTAAGAAACTTGCCCAAGTCACAAGCTAGTAAGTAAATGCATCAGGATTTGTTAGGTAGGCTGTTCGCTCTAAAGCCAAAACACTGAACCAATTGGCCACATAGCTAAGATTTAACTGTACCAGTTTTGCTTTCCTCTTATGTCCAACCATAGGCAAATCCCAGTTTTCAAAGGTTTCTTTATAAATCATTTGTTTGGAATTTCGACTTGACATCATTTGTTCAAGAGTCATTTCTTGAGCATTGACTGTGTGTCAGGCAGTGTACTGGGTGCTGGGGATACAGAGATGAACAAGACACAACTCCTGCCCTGAAGCAGCTAATAGGGTAAAAAGGGAGGCTGACTTATCAACAATTAAGTACTGTAAAATAAGCACTATGGTGTCAAGGAAGATGCAAGGTCACACCTGGTGGTAAGGAGCCTAAAGAATGCTTTTTATAGTATGTGAGCTCTTATAAAACTGACAATAGCCCTGACCCCTGAGCCTCCCCAAGCTTGCCTGAGCTCTAAGATCACCAAAGCTCTGCGGGCAGCAGGGAGGGGCATAGACATCAGGATCTGAGTAACATTTTATGTTTACCCATCTTTAATGATGGACTTGCTGATTCCAGTCAGCAAGCCGGTATGAGGATCCTCCTCACTTTTCAGTCTCCTGGTAAGTGACCGCCTTGCCAGGGTGTGTATAATGCCCACCTCATTGGCCGGCTGTGCAGGTATGTTTCCTGAAAAATATATGGAAAAAACCTCTCTCCTGCCCCATTATATAAATAGACCAACCACCACTAAACTAAAAAAGGAAAAACTTCCATTACACCCACCTTTGGTTTCCTGAACAGTCTTTTTGGGAAGCAATTCAGGGTACGTTTCCCAGAAAACTTAGTTGCAACTTTCCTGTTTTTATATGTTAAATGAATTACACAAAAAATACATTCTCATTATAAAAAGTCGAAAGATCAGAAATATGCAGAGTAAGAAGTAGTAGACCCACTTCACCACCTCACTCCAATTCCTCTCCCTTCTCTGCTGTTAATAGTTTAGTATAGGTGATTTCACGACTTTGTGCATTTACTTATATTTCTAAGTATCTATATAGGTCAATGGCTTTAGGTTCATTTGTAAAAATAAATGAACCACATTAATATGTATTGTCCTGCAGCTCCCTGTTTTTGAATTAAGAATATGGCTCAGATATCTTTCCATATCACTACAAACAGATCTCCCTTAGCTTTTGAAACGGCTCCACAGCATTTTAAGTTATGGATAAATTATAATTTATTTAACCAGTCCCCTACTGATGGACATTTAAAGATTTTCCCAATGATTTGCCATTTCAAACAACACTGAACAGAAGACTCTTATTCATATATCTTTTATGAATATGTGCAAGTGTTTTAGAAGATAAATATCTAGACCTCAAAATGTTTGTTCCAAATAGTGTGTTTTTTAAATTTTTATAGATACTACCAAGTCAGCTATAAGATATGATTCATATCTGTACCTCTGCCAACAGAGTATGAGGATATTATTTCCCCAAAGCCCCCTCAACACTGGATATCTATCAATTATTTCCATTTTTGCCAATATGATGGGTAAAGACAGCATATCTAATTGTTTTAATTTATGTTTTTCTGACTACTAGTGATAGTTACATATTTATTGGCCATTTATATTTCTTCTTTTGTGAATTACCTGTACATATGGCTTGCCTATTTTTCTAGCTAGTGGCCTTTCTTTGTTGATTGATAAGACAGTTGATTTCTTTATTTTAGAGGGGAATGTAATGTGTAAGACTTCTCAACCAGGTGATGCAAACTGGATGTCAACCACAGGAATAATCACACTGCAATCTGGAAAGTTGCCATGCGCCTCAGCTGTGGTTTTAGCTCTTCCTAAAATTGAACAGATAGAAAATAGGCCTCTCGCAGTTGGCACACACAGAATCCTTCTGGATGCAGCCTCATGTGGACATAAGACTATCTTAAGGCAAGAAAAAGGTGAAACTGTAAATGGGTCCATCAGCAACCATTCATCATCACTTTGTGGGTGAGTGGGACAATGAGGAAAGAAAATGATTAATGGAAGAAACCTTGTTGAAAGACAAGGAAGTGAGGTGGGAAGAACCTAGACGAAAATGGAGGGAAAATAGCCACGGCACCACTCCCCCATCTCCAGCTCAGTGTTACTGCCTAACCTTAGGCTTTGTTTTTCACACAAGGTGGGTGTAGAATTAATTCCTTAAAGTGCAGATTCTAATGCAAAGAGCACCAACTTCAGTAATTTGTTCTAACAGATTCAAAGCCTGACTCCCACAGCAAATTAGTAATGCTGGTTGAGTCATGGAGGGGTCACAAAGTTTCTTAGAATCTATTTGCCTCTATTTGTAGGAATCATCTTACAGAGAGAACAAAAAATAACAAGGATCTATCCGTATTGCAGGCTTTTAGTATGTATGGAATCACACAGCATTATCTTTTCAACAGTTAGGAGATTCACTGCTCTCTCACGGCAGAAGGTTCCTTGTATCTAATCCTCGCTAGAAGCTTAAGAGCAGTAATGAAGAACAGGCTGGAGCAGTGATTAACTGGTTGCTTCCCAGGGTGCAGGCAGCAAGGGCAGAAGGGAGAGAGCTTTCCTTTGAGAGGTCAATCCAGGGGGTGCGTGAGGGGGTTGGATCTGGCTGACGCCATAGCCCAGCAAGGTGAAAACAGGAGCCTGGAAGAGCAAGGCTTGGCTAGAGCAGGGAGAAAATCGCCATTCAGGTCTTGGATTGGACTTTAAATTATTTTTTAAAAACTCCATGGTAATATCGAGGAAATCTTTATCTAATCACTGCATTTGTACATATCTTTAGTTTGTGCTAAATGATTACATGTTATTGTTGGATTAGGAAAGAGAGAGTAGCAGCTAAAGGGCCAATGAGGAAAGACTTGGAGCTCCTCTGATATTGTCTACAAAACAGTCTCAAGACTATGCCAAGGTTATAATGAATGGGTGACAGTTGAGATGTCTTGGCTTCCAAAGTATTCTCTAATAAATTCCCCTGTATTTTCATTGTAATCTTAAATGCTCATTTATGTACATACACAGTAGTATCCTTCTGAACCAACCAAGGTTTCTGTGGAAACATGAGAATACTTCAAGACAAGATAAAAATAGGATGAATCTTTCTGGGAAAGGGTTCTTAGGACTCATCCAATGTCTATTCTTAAATATCAATCATCTTTCTTTTGTCTGGTTTTACTGAAGATACAATCATACATACATTATATTCACTGTGAAAAAATTATTAGACTTGGTATTCAATAGTTTAAACTTTGTCCTCTAAAGTAGCATCATCAATTAAAGAGCCCAATTACCTTGCCTGAGCTGGTGGTGTATTATAATAATCAATTGCATTTGACTAATGCACCCCAGTAATGGGCATTCAATAAACGTGTTCCAGTCAGTCTGAACTCTTCATAGACAAAAAGGGCCTGAGTGAGGTGGGGTTTGCCAGCTGCTTGTGAAGCTGGCAGGAAAATCTAGTATTTGCTCAGCTCTTCACCTCTCAGACAAGATTTCAAAAATACAAGAGCTAAATCACGGCAAAAGGAGGGTATGTTTGGTGAAACAACAGCTTTTATAAGTTGGTACAGGACAGCATGATTGCACAGAACCACAGAGTAAGTACGAAATAATACATAAAACCAGAGCTTGGCAACTAGCAGGCTATCCAGTTGGCTTTAAAAATTCCATATCCTAACAGTTGTAGATTATAAAAATAGACATAACAGTGCTGCTAGATTACTCACCAAAAGTCAGTCAGCCAGCCACGTAATTTAAAAAAAAAATAATGCCATTGCACATATAAGTCTCTGAAGAGTTTTGTTAACGGGTGCTAAAAGTACCAGTAAAAACCACTAACAATTAACAAATGCATTTGATAAAAACAATAAGGTTGAAACAATACGATTCTCTACGTATTACAGATAAATTGTTGACTCCAATAGAGAATGAAGCAAATCTGCAAACTGAGATATAATTTAGAAACTAAATGTAGGTACTTTGATTATCCAGTTTTCTCAGAAATTGGATTTATTTTAGATAGAGAAGTTCTATTATCTTTTAATACCACATCAAAAGTAGGTGATAGATCATGAGAAGAATGCTGGACCCAACATCGGAAGACTTGAGCCTGGGCTCTGCTACTTCCCTGCTCTGTGATTTGAAGCAAGTTGATTCATTTCCCTGAGCCTCACTCTTTATTCATAAAATCATAAACAGGGCAACAGCTCACTGCCACCCAGCACTATTAGGAGGATTAAACAGCCATGTAAGAGTAAATTGGAAAGTAACTAGAACAGGGATCCCCAACCCCACAGTACTGGCCTGTTAAGAACCTGGCCACACAGGTGGAGGTGAGTGGCAGTGAGAGAGCAAAGCTTCGTCTGTATTTGCAGCCACACCCCAGCACCAGTGTTGCCTCGGCTCTAGCTCAGATCATCAGGTATTAGATTCTCATAGGAGCACTGATCCCTGGTACCAAAAAGGTCGGGGACTGCTGGTCTAGAATATAGTAGCTTTTCAATAGATGTTTTTTAAATTTGAAGGACTCATCATTCATATATATATATATATATATATATATATATATATATATATATATATATAAATTTGCCTTGAATGATTGTAATAATACTGTCATCTCAAAATACTGTTGCAACTCTTCAGAATTGCCTCCAGTGCCAAAAACTGTTAGTTTCCTCTTTTTGTCAAAATGTATACTATCCCTTTTAGTGAGGTCTGCAAAGTGGAGGCCTTCTTTCTGTTTTACAAGAGAAAGCACAGGCACGGAGGGGTTAACTGATTTACTCAAGAATTTAAAACAGATCGGAAGTTGAGATAAATCATGTAGACTTTTGCTTTGCCCTCCACTACACTCCACCTCACCCTAGACTCTGTAGAAGCATTTCCCTGAGTTCTTGTAAAGAAATTTTCTATGATTGCCACATTTCACTTAAGTCTGCTCTCATCAGCAGACTTGCACGTCTGCACATCGAAACACTCTGCCAAGAGATTCTGTACCTCGAAAATCAGGGAAAATGGAAGGCAGGTGAATTCCCAAGTTTCTTCTTTGAGCAATTTTTTGAACCCATTTTAAAGTCACCTGAATAAGAAAATCTTGATATTCGTGCCTCTTGTTCATGTCTGATTAGCAGAGTTTCAGATATAATGCAGTCTAGTTGGATAATAAGCCCTTTGGGGAAAAGTAACAGTTCCTTATGCCCCCCAGAAAATATATGTGACTGTCTGTGAATTAAAAGCAGTGAGCTACTAGAAAACCCACACTTAAGTAGGTTATCTGAATCTTAAGGCAGGCAAGTAGTGTTTATTTTTCTTAATTCTAGTAGAAACATACAAGTTCTATACCAAATTATTACATTGAGTTAAACTCTTTTCAAAACATATCAAAAGTTTTGTTCAAAACCTGAACATTCCCAAGCTACCAATGCCACTAGCGTAATTCCTAGTCTACATTTAATTAGATGAACTTAAATCTCGACTTATAGACAGGATGAAATCATAAAGTCACTTTAGGACTAAGCAATAGGCATAAAGATAAATAACCTCACCGGCTATATCCATGCGTATAGCAGCAGCAGATTGCTGGTGACATTCATGGTCATTCTAAGACATTCCACAGCAACTGAAATGAGCCATTACCACCTAGAATTAATTATATGGGTTTTAGAACTTTGTTACTGAATCCATAGCCCCATCTTGGGGCTTGTCTGCAAGGTCGTGGCCTCTCAAAAACAGGAATAGGAAAACAAATCCTGACATAAACCAATACAGGCCACAGCTGCTTAAGAGGGATAAAAAGCTTAAAGGTTGAGCTGGCATTTTTTCCTTTCTCCTGTGAAGCATAAAAGTCTCCGCAAGTTTAATTAGACCCTCATTACTGAAAAAGACATGATGAATGGCTTCTCAAAACTGAGACTTGGCCTGGCTATATATACGATATATACATATATTCCGCATCTTATAGATGTATGAATGTATATTTCATATAATCACATATCATATAGCTTTACATATATATAACACAGTATAATAACATATATATCTTATAGATGTATAAGTGTATATATATCTATAGATCATATATCAGTTAGATAGCTTTACATATACATAATAAAGTATCATATAGATGTATAAGATATGTGTACATCTTATATATATATGTCACATATATATGCAGTACAGTACAGTGTACAGAATGATGATGTAAAATATACTCCTACTATGGGTTACCATAAAAAAGACTTGAAAAGCAGCGCTGTAGGATAACTTGAAATCCCCAGCAGAGTAAGCTGCAGGCAAAAACACCAGTAACTGTACAATAGTGACAACAGCAGAGGAAAGTAGGGTAATGAGAGAGGGAAGTGGGACTGGGGAATGGGCAGGTGACTCAGGCAACGCAGCACGCCCAGGGTACCAGAGTTGCCAGCATTCCTACTAGTTGGAGCTGAACACCCCTTGGGAGTGAGGAGTTCACCTTTAGGGTATCCCCAGCTATTAACCACCTGTGATTTCCATCACATTGTCTCCATGAAGAGTGTCAGTTATAGTATCCGCAACTCACTTATGAAAAAATATTTTGCATGTACATTTCATATTTTACAGTCTGAGCTCAGACTTTTGGACTTCAATTTAGATATCAGATAAAATCCCTGCCCTTCGGGTATCTATGTCACACTGAGCGGATGAACAAATGAATACCCCTTCAATAGCGGAAATATAATTAGATTAGGCTGAATCTGGAATTGCCATTTTTGTAGGTCAAAAGTGGTTAAATATTAGCACTTTTGTACACTTCAGCTTAATAAAAATCTCCAAAATGCAGTAAGGGGCTAAGTGGCTCAGAGATTGGGCTGACAACCTGAAGATCAAGTTGAGTTGTTTTGAATACAGTTCCCACCTCCATATTCCACACACAGCAACACTGGTGAAGACATCTAAATACCAGAAACCAATTTTCTATGATTTCAATACACAAAATGCAGCATTAATTCTATTCGAGATATTGGACATCTTTTATTTTCTACTGTTTTCCTCAAAAAACAAAAGTATAAAATTAACCATAGGGAAAGAATTTCTAACTAAAAGATCTCCAAAATTTTTATTTGAGAGGTACAAAATAGTACATATTAGGGTTTTTTTTTTTTTTGAATAGTCACGATTCAATAAGAACACAATATGTAAGAATTTATCAAGTTTTCAAGCTTTTTTTAAATAAGCTATTTAAATAGAACTTAGTTGTTTATGAAGAACTTTCATATTATCTTATTTAGGGCCCCTAATAACTCTATAAGGTAAAGATTAGTATTCATACTTTATAGATAAGGAAATGATTCATTCTAGAGATTCACTTAGAGAGGAAGGAAACCAGTTTTATTTTTTAACTCATCCTTTGGGTTCTTATTCTGATTGGCTTCAGACTCTGGACCACATTTATTAAGCACCTACAAGATGCCAGGCCCTTGCTTGGGTGTTTTTCCTTGCATTACTTTTCGTCTTTTGGCAAATGCTTTTCTAAAGTATACAAAAACTTTAGACTCATGATATTTGTTTGCATCTGCTTTTAGGAAAAAATTTCTAAAGAGCTGTTCCTCTTTATATAGCTACTCTATGTAGGCTACTCTAAGCTCTGTCACTCATGTTAAGCAATGAGTAATAAGGATAAGATCTAGGCTGTGTCACTTAAATGTCCTTGTGCAGCTTCATGTTGAGGAAGCATTTTGAGGATTTTATAAACAAAAGACCCCAAACCTCCTGTTCCCCCTATGGTACATGATCCAAAAAAAAATTTCCTTTTCCGCAAAAGCTATGGACAGTACAAAGTGACAGTATTAAGCTTTTGTGTTAACACAAGTGCCTTCGAGGAAGCTTTCTTGGGTATACACTCTACCATCATCAGAAATCTGTCTTGCTCACTACTCTCAAGATTGTACCAAGAACAAGGCCTGGCACACAGTAGGAGTCATTAAATAAATGGAAACCTAAATGGGTACCTAAAGCCAGTCCCTCCAAGACTGAGAGTCATCTCCAAGAACAAAGATCCTAGAACCTTTCTTCACACCTGAAAGAAATTAGTTGGCTAATCCTATGAGCTGGGGAACACTATGTTTGTTATGCCTCAAACATTACAAAATAAATTGAAGATCTTAGTTTTATACTGTGAACTATGGTTGATTAGGGGCAGGATAATGTAACCTTCCTTATTCAAACTTAGGACCAGCTCTGAACTGTTGTATGAATTTGGCAGTAAGGTTCTCCAGCCGTCTACCCTCCAATTTCTGAATAAACATCAGCAACTCCTCTGGAAGATCACAGTTCTGAAGGCAAAATGACACATGCGAATGATTACAGCATTGTTCGGGTCTCCAGAGAGATCACCATCCTTACCAGAGGCCTAGAATGGGCTGAATATCACAGGACTCATTTTGCAAACTTGGAAAATTTTGCTGGAAACAGTAAGTGGCGGAGACAAGTTGCCTACCTTTGTAGCTCCATGTGCCACTTCACTGCAGAGAGAGCTGAGACTGCGGATAGATTTGCCTTGACACTAATATTTTGGGAATACCACGTCAACAGATCTTTCCTTTTGCAGTGCTCCAAATGTGACTTAATAGAAACTTACAATTCCTCAAAATTTCATTTTTTTAAGAATTGAAAGCACTTCCTATGTTCTCCTTTTAGAAGAAGAAAAACTGCAGAACCTGACTTAGTTAACAAGAAGCTAGAACTATAACTCTGTCCTCTGAATTAACAAGGAGGATCAGCTTCAGACAAATAGCCACCTCCCTTGTTTTCATCTCTGAGCAAGAGGCACACTCTTAAAGAAGTCACGAGCGCAATTAACAGGAGAGAATTATACACAAGTCTCTTCCCTCACTCCAGAGGTTCCTTTCCCTCTGTCTGCTCCCCTGTTTTCTCTTATTAAAACATAGAATGAGAAAGTAAAAATGGTCTGTGCTATGCAAAAGCATGTTGTTATGCAGTCCACTCTAATTCCACAAAATGAAATATAAGACTCGTATTTTCCAGAAGCACTGGGATGTCAAAACAAATTTAGAGTTCTCCGTGGATTGCAAATGAACCTTGAAGCAAAGGTCTTTCTTTCAGTTAAGCACTATCATTAAGGATATGAGTTGTGTGAATAATATTGATCAAAAAACATTTAATTCATGCTTTTATTATTCCAGAGATTGATTACTAGGATGCCGTCTTGTTAGGTGGTCCAATACTCTGTTCATTTGATTTCAATCTGTTCAAAATGCAATTGCATGGCTGGATGATAAGAGCTCAACAATTGATGCATGTTGCACCTTCTCTAGTTTCTCTGTCATTGATTAATAGTTAAAATTTGGATTAACTTAGGTATGATGCAATTTGAATAGATGAAACATATTCGACTTTCTTTTTCTCTTGAATGTTCAAATATATTCTATATTCTCCAACAAAAATGGCTTTAAGGATGTTAAGTAAGAATGTACCATTTATTTTTTTCTGACCCAAATCTTCCATGTTACATGAAAGCTTTCCAAAATGTAGCTGGAGCTCAGAGGTTCAAAATAATTTCTTAAATATTACCCCTTTACAGATCAGCCTCATGAATACTAGTTTGTTCCTATGTGATCAGAGCAAAACTAGACAAGGCCAATAGATTTTCTCTTTCACCACAATTTATTATAAAGACCTAACAAATAGCCACACCCTCAGTCCTAAATTCATTTTACTCATGAAATACTAAAAAATTAGAATCTTTCTATCATTTTTAGGTTTAAAGTAATATAGGTACATTTCGCATGATGAGGAATCTGTTTTGGTAAAAGGTTATCTTGGATCCTCATGTTTAGTTTTAAGGATCTTTTCTCTTTGATGATTTCTTGGACCACAGGTAAAACGAAGTCATTTACCTTTTACTACTACTCCCTGCCTTCCCCTGCATTGCCTCAGGATCATTCAGTTACCCCAAGGGCACAAAAAGAACTGAAGGAAACAAAGAATTCAACTGAGTGTCCAAATAAATTCTTTAAATTCCAAAGCACAGAAAGTCAAAGCATTTTTTTTTATTTTAATAACTAGCTTTGGGACAGAAAAGTCTTTTGAGTTCCAAAACTTTGGTTTCATTCGAAGGACAAATTCTGTGAAGTTTATACTATAAACAATAGAATAAGGAAGAATGTAGGAAGATTTAAGAGTTAGTGTTTCAGCCTCTGCAAAAGATCAATACAACAGAATTGGCAGTCGAGAAGAGGAGGCATGGTTCAGGGAGGTTTTTTGGGAGATAAGAGCAATTCATCAAACTTTAACTATAAAAGGGGAGAAAAGGTTAAGAGAGTAGATAAAAGTGGAGAAGATAAAAATTTTGTTTTTTCCTATATTATTTTAAGATTGGAGTGGCTGGAGCCCATGTATACTCTAAGAAGGATCTACTAGAGATGAAAAGTGAAAAGTTAAAGGAAATAGAAGAAATTATGCATAAAGTGAGCACCAAGAAGATGAGAGTGAATAGGGTACAGAACTCACACAGAGGAATCAGAAGGGGAAAACCTGTCTTAACCTGATCAAAGATGAAATGGATGAATACAAATAGACAATTTAAATATATATATTTAATTTAGATTTAAATTTTAAATTAGATTTAATTTATTTAATTTATATTTACTATGTATATTCAATCTAAATTTGCATATTTGCATATTTGCAATGCCTTCCTCCTCTCACTCAGAAAAAGGACGCTCTGCTTGCTGACTTGTGCTAAGCGAGGTAAGGGCCGAGAGGAAAATGGCAAATACCCAGACAGGCTCAGATGATTAAGTCAATTAGTGTGTGTGTGGGGGGGGGGGGGCAAGGGAGGAAGACAGAGAAAGGAGAATAAATTGATAGCTGCCACGAAGAGCCAGACTTTGGGAAGAAAGACATGTAAAGACAATTTTTAGGAAATCTGGCTATGTGCTATGTTGCCCTCTTGATCTTGATTGAGTCAAGAAAACTTCAGTAAAGCCTTTCTGGAATCAGATTTGACTTTGTATTGAACTGTCTTCCAAGCAATTGGTTTTATTCGGGTTATACGGATAATAGATTTGGTGACAGGAAGCTGAAATCTTACATTGGTAAGAGGTGAGGGTGTCTGCTGAAGGTGAGGGGGATGGTGGTCTGGTCAAAGATTTGAGGAAAGTAGAAAAGTCTTCAAATAAGTTTTGGGGAGAGTGGCAGAAGTGTACTAGGGAAACATAAGGATCACTGAGTTATACTTGGGGTCCAACTGAGATTAGAGGTCATAAATTTATCATGGCATCAACCTGGGCAGTGGTATCATATCTCTAGAATTACTTAGCTGTCTTGTTGAAAGCACACTATTGGATTGATTAAGGGCTGGTATTTGGTCTGGTAGGTGCCAAGGGCAGGCATAGGTCTGCTTTGTTCATTTCTAAGTATCCAAAAACAATAATGCCTGACAAATAAGAATCATGCAATACTCTTTATTGAATAGGTGAATGAGAGAACTGAACATACTAGTAAGAGGATGGTTGAAGTGATAGTCTACCGAAACTAAAGGGAATGAAATGAAGGTAAGAGGGGTCCAAAAGAGGGGAAACTGGGGAGGATCAAAAGTTCCTAGGAGATAGGTCTACCAATCGCAGGCTCAAGGATCAACTTCTCTGAGTCTTAAGCACCCCCTGGTGGCTGATCCAGGGAGCTATTAGGCCCAATATCTGTCTCCCTTATTTCTTACTCCTCAAGAACAACATGTATATTCTTATGTATTCCTCTTTTCAATATTCAGAACTCCCTTTCTCTTCATGCAATCTTTCTCACTCATTCTTTAAACCTGGTCATTCCCCTCTCCCTTTTGACTTTTACCCCAGCTGCTTTAGGTATCTTTCTCTCTGTCGCTCTTTTTCTCTCCTACTCATTCTCTTTCCTTTTCAAATTGTGAAAACAATCCTGGTTGAAAACAATGGCATATGTTAAAGGTAAAATTCATGATATGCCTGAAATAAGGACAAGGAAATCCTTATATTTCAAAAATTTTAAAATCACAGTCTTGTAAAGTCAGTGAAAGTGGACACAAAGTTTAAAATAGTCACAGCCCATACCATCTTATAATTAACCTGCATTTCTCCAAGCACTAGCCTTCAAAACATTGTCTATTTTGTGATTGCTTTTATTTTCATTATTAACACAGAAAGTACTTTTGCTATTTTTTTTATTGCAAATGTACATGATTTCTGCTATAGGATGAGCTAAGTAGACTTTTCAAAAGCAGCCCAAAGATGTTTATAAGCCTGTTCCTACAGAAGATTTGCAAATAAGCTTCTAGACCACAATCTATTTGCTAGTTGGGGGTTTGATATAGCTTTGATCCCTGCTTGAATTTCCTGAAAAACCCCAATAAGTTATTTAAGGAATAACAGTTGCCAAACTTTCTGACAAGTTATAATGAATGGTTAAGTTCTGAAAGGTCAACCAGTCACCTTTTGGCTCCCACATCCTCCTTAAAACCAAGCTATTTTGGGAATTTCTATTCCTCATGCTCTTTTTCTTCTCAATCCTGACACTATTTGTGTCCCATCAGTGGCATTTTTTTTTTAACTCAGAAAAACTTAAATAAGCTCCAAGATTGCAGAAGAGCCTTATTATTTGATGACTGTGGGTCTTGTCTGGGAAAAAATCCAAACATAGATTTGCCATTTTAAGCAATTCCTTTGAATTCTCACTCTATTGTCAACAGTAGTCTTATATTATTGGTTTATTATTGATTTTTTCTTTCCCTTTACATAAGTTAACTAGACATCTCAATTTCCTCTTCTTTCCTTACGTTTATAAGTCCCTAAAGGATTGAATTGTTTTAGCTTTTTGGGGTTTTGGAAAATACACACACACACACACACACACACACACACACACACAAGCACACACATACAAACCATACCTTGTTATTATTACAAACTCATAATCTTTTTCTTCAGCACCATGACTATTTCTCCTTTATAATCTTCCTTCTTCTTCACCCTATTTTAATATAATCAGCCACATTCTATCAATTTTCCCTTTAAAACGTGTTTTAGATTCGTCCTTTTCTCCATGTTCCCATTGGCAGCATCCTGTCTCAGGTCACATTCTCGTTGAAGTCCTGCTACACCCTCCTAGGCAGCTTTCTTACTGCCCCTGCTCCGTTTCTCCCCACTCCCCCCTCTCCCTACCCCACCACACACTCAATCCATGTGGTAAAGTAGCCTGCTTACCTCCTACAAGGGCAGGAAAACACCTCCTATGCATTTAGGCACATTTTCACAAATCTGCATGATGAGTATTACTTTTTTCATTTCACATATGAAGAAACTAACCCTCTCAGAGTTTAAATATTTTGTCCAAAATCACCAAACTTATAAGTGCTGGAGTCACTGGCCCTTAAATCTGAAAATGGAAGAGTCATCTGTGTTGTTGTAACAAGAAAATAAAGCATTTGCATTAAAAAATTAGATATTTAATCTCTTTAAAATCAAGGAACTACACAGACTTGCAGTTATTACCATATCAAGGGCAATGACTTTCAAGATTTATACAAGAGATATCTGTATGTCTGCTCTCAAAGAGTTTATAATCTAGTTGGTTAGAGTACATATCTAGAACATGCTGGATACATAGTATGTGCTAAATAAATACTTGCTCGAGCCAGGGCCAGGGAATGGAAGGAGAGTCCTTGCCCTCTCTCATTTTGGCTTGCCACTAATTACATTGTTTAGTCATGGGATGCTTCTTAATATAAAACGCTCTCTCTGACACTTCCTCCTGACCCAGCCCCAAAGACTATCAGAACAATACGCTGTTAGGGGGAAAAAAAAGCTGTTGAGATTACTGGGCTGCCTTCCAGCCCACAGGCCTATTTATTTTTTCCTAACTACAAGATAATTATTGCTGGATATTATTATGGGATTTTTCCATATGTCCTTTAGTTAGGACAGTGATGACCCAATGCAGCCTTTTAATGTACCCTGGTCTCCTGCCAGCTTACCTCATTCTACAACTTCGTCTTTGGTTTTATTTTTATAATTATTCAGACTTGCCATTGCCTAATCAATACCTCATTTGGCCACCGTTGCTGTTGACTACATACCTCGACAAAGCCTCCTTGGAAAAGGTCTTTTTTTTTTCCTTTTTGCTAGCAGTGGGCTCATTTGAAGTAAGTTCTTGCTACGTTCATCATTTTGGCAAACAAGGACAAGTTCAAGGAAATTAGAGGCCAAACTTGACAGAGCACTGGGTGCAGCTGCTGGCCCAGCTGTGCAACGATTCTCAACTGGTCCATTACCTCTAAAACTCAACTATTCAGCACAGCCTTCCCTAGTCCAGCACTCCTGTCGGTCTAATATATTTGGCAACAGCCATTATTTCAGAAATGAATGCTCATGTGTATTTTTAGCAAATCACATGCCTGCTCTATCAACAATTAAAGAGATTAGGATTCAGCAGACATCATCCTCTAATTAGGACAAGATGGAAGACATAGTATATAAATGCTGCAGTTTGGTCAAGGTTCATCCTTTCCTAACAAGACTGCCATGCTGCTTTGCATCAGCCAAACATCCACTGCCTCTAGGGCCACCCTGCTCCCCGTATAACATTCACTTCCTGTGTCTGTCCTATGGAATTGTCGGTCAGGGGACTCTGTTTGCAATAGACACTTCCAGTTTCCCCTTCCTCCTTCCCTCACACCACACTATTGGCTCAACGGACTGTTTTAAGATTTGTCTTGAAATAACAAGGACACCAGGTGGCCACCAATTTCACTCAGTTATGCCCTTCTCCTGGAGCCTCAGAGTATGTTGTATGCTCACACTTATGTAGTCTTTCCTCTGAACAAACGCCCAAACTCAGTGTCTGGGCCATAAATTCCATCTCGCCTTGCTCCTGCCGATGCATTATTTAAGCAATCTTCTCCGCAAGCCGGCATGAGAATTTCCCTCAGAGTAACAATCAGTAGGCACTTTGCATGCTGTTCTAACTGGAAGGGTAGGATATCTGAGACCGTCCCACCCATTCCATTCACAGTCTCGATAATGAAATATGATAATCTAATTTGGTAAAAATAAACTGTGAAATCAGAGATTTGAGGCAAAAACTTTAAAGATGCAATTCAGACGAGCAATCAATGCTTATTCAGTTTCTGTACCATCTCAGCTTTCTCCCTGTGCAGATGCTTAAGTGATGCTAAATTAAATAATTGACAAATTTTTAAAACTGCTGGAAATTACCATCTGTACTTAATTTTGGAATATAAAAAGGTCCATAGAAAACATCCTTTATGATTATTTTGTCTAATAACAGATATGAAACAATACAAACATCCCAGTCATAAAATATAATGCGTTTCAAGTAGTCTAGCTTACATATTCAAACACAGTTTATCAAAACAAAAGACTACAGGAGGAGTGAAATGCTGAATTACCAGTACATTTTTTCTTAATACATGGCAAAAGAACAGAGTTTTTAGAATCTACCCCCTCTAACCTTTACCTCCCCACAAAACAAAAATCAGAAAAACAAAACTCACCCACAGGCGGTCCTATAGACATTAATGATAACTATCACTCTTCCACATTTCTCTCCTGAATAAACACTGGGCTAAACTGTCCTCTGTTAAGAACTTTTATTAGATTGATGTTACATTTATACAAAATGAAGTCTATGACTGTAAATAAACATGCTTGAAGCTTCCAGGAAAACACAGAAAGAGAAACGAGCTCCCTGCGTGGGAACACACTGGTAAATACATGGATAAAAAAAGCTGAAACTTACACCAGACACTTCTCCCAGGTCCAGCACGGCAGTAGCCCTAAAGGCACATTCTAATGTTTTTTAATCCATGTTCTGCTCTTCTTACTGATGGGACTACTCAGGCACATGGTCAAGTTGCAATCAGCGTCTCCCTCAGTGATGTATGAGAGCTGGGCTGATTTATCTTGTCTTTCTGCAGCATATTAGCACTAATGTTTCTGCGTATGCATCCTACCTTTCTTTAGCCGTAGTCCCGGCTTTATCATTGGTAATCTAAATTAAAGAGCCAGTGAACAGAGCAGGGTTGTTGTCCCCCACCCCTCCCTGTTTTCCATGAAACAATTGCCAGGCAGTCATTCCAGACAAGGATTCCACTGTTTATTCTATTGAGCCTCCCCTTCAATATCCCATTGAGACTGGAAGTCAGTCGCAAAAGGATAGGTCCGGGGAGACTGTCTTAGTTCAAAGGTCTATTTATGATTTATTCTCTAAAACGGTACACATGGCCTCGGGAAATACTAGAGAGAGCTGTCACTTGACAGTTTTTCATCCCAGAATACAGAATTGACACTATTTATAAAAACAGAGTAATTTGATATTCCACTTACTGCCCAGGGCTCTTCCTTTTCTAAGCATGTTTGTTTTACCTGTGCAAGCCTAAATGTTTATTTTAATGAGGAATACAAGTGCTACGAGTTAGCAAATTTCATACAAGAAGCATAAAATCCTATTCCTATAAAAAATCGAGAGAATCAAACGAATCATTTTTAACCTTGTTTGTAACCTTCTATCAACAAATAGCAGCTGAAGGAGGAGTGAGTCTGCATTTAATTCAGGAGTTGTCAGTTCCTTTCTTCAAGACATGTTTAAAATTTTGTCCATCTCCACAAATGTTTGAGAAGAGGAACCATATCAGTATATTTTCATATGAAAGTTTGTAATCCCTTGAGAATGCTGCTGTCTTAGGAGCATCTTAATGTTTTTAACTCAGATTTCCAATGACTACTGAAATAATATCAGGTTTATTTTCTCACTTTCAGCAACAAAACATTTTAATAGCTGTTAAGCAATGAAATTTCATGGGTAATAAAGCATAACAAGTTTCATATCTATTTTTGTTTATTTTTGTTAAAAGAAAACAGGATTGTTTTAATAATTTTAAACATGTATACTAACTACATTTTTAATTTTGCTTTTGAAAATTAATAAATTATGATATAACCATTTCCATACAGGCATAAAATATAGACTTGCCATTTTTAGTAGCTTTACAATATTTACTTCTCTGATTCCTTGATATCTGTATTGTTTCAAGTTTTCATGATAAAAATAAAATTTCTCACATCGAAAATGCAAAATGTTCACATGCCAGGCCCTTGAAATGAACACAAAGAAATCATTCTCAAACGTTCTGCTTCTCAACTATTTTCAAAATTGCAGTCAGGAGGAATAATACTCAGAAGGGCTGCTTGAAGACTCTCCAGGGTCTGAGCTCTAGATTGTATCCCTGAGTTAAACTTTAAACCTTTAGTATGGTAATTTCTATACTATAGAATTTGGTTATACTGATCTGCTCCACAAACACCCAGAGTAATTATTTAAAAATTAAAATCAGGGTTTGTCATTCAGCTGCTTAAAACTCTGTATAGCTTCCCGTTATTCTTAGGATAAAAGCCAAAATCTTTATCATGGCCTTCAAGGATTCAGTTTCATTTCACTCGGAAGATAAGCCCACCTTCCCGGAACTGACTGGCTGGGATTCAGAACCATCAATCAATCAAGTATTGAACCTCTGTTCTTTATTGGCTAGTCAGCTCAAATATGGTATCCGAGCACTGGCGTGCGATGCCGAGAGAATTCCAAATGCAAATACATGGGCTTTTTCCTTTAGGTTGAAAGTAACATGAAGAGATTTCACTACTTTACAAATCAGCTTATGAACTATGACAAAATCAACATGAAGCAAGCCAGACTTGAAAATGCAAAGTGAAGATAAAATCAAGGAATAAGAGAAATAAGATGAAATTAATCATTTGAGAAATGTTAACTGAAACTGACTTAAGCTAGAGGATAAAAAGGGTAATATTCAAGAAAGAGCAGAAACTCTAAAACAAGTATTGTGCAAGCTTGATACTACTATTATGCTTCCAAAGTCTATCATTCATATCAGCTAAATTAATCTTAGACTTAGATTTCTTACAGTCAACTGTCTCATAATTATGGTGTGAGTTTCTTCAATAAATAATTTCTATGTATTCATTACAATACTGTTGATATTGCTCTTCTTCAAACATCTTCTTTATTTTAATCACTAATAGAATTACGTGATGAATGTCACCAGTTTCTAAGTAAGATGGCTCAACAGGGTCCCTATTACAGAACCCTGAAAATATGGGTGTTTTCATAACTAAAGATTTACCTTGCAGCTAACCAAGAGCAACATCACCCTTTCAAACAATTTGTGTATAAATTTGGACATAAAATAATGTAAACACCCAAAGACATACAAAGTATCCACTGAGTAATGAGATCTTAAGACGGGTCCAGTACATAAGGAATTGACACCATATGGCCCCCTAGCTCCCAGAGTATTTCTTATACTTTTTGCCATTGTCCTGACAATTTTCACCATTGAAGCTTCCTCTTGGAAACAATCCCAAGGCTCTGGAACAAAATTGCCTGTGTTCAAATCACAGATATGCCCTTGTATGACCTTGGATAAGGTACTCAAACTTATTGTAGTGTATGTGTTTAACTTGTCTGTAAAGTGGGCTAATAGAGTTATGCTTCTGGTCATGAAATTAACTCATATGAGTCTGACTTTCTCACAGATAATAATTATAAACTATGGATAAAATATTAAAGAAAAAAACTATCTGAGGGCACTGGATAGTGACCGACAATAAGCAGAAACTAATAAGGGGTTGCTACTTGGAAGAATAGCTCATTTTTTATAGCTCTTCATCTAAGGGCAGACCCATCAGTCAGTTCTACAGGGCAGCTATATCTCAGAAACTTGTTGTCTTACTGGCTGAGGAATCAGAGGATAGGATTTGGGGAGATAAGAGCAGCTAGAAATAGAGGGAAGAAACCCCAGACAGAAGATAGCCACAGAGGGGAAGCCCCATACTCAGTATATAAAACCCAATTAAATCTCTGGCTGATACCAGTATTATAAATATGGGACAGACTTCAAGCAGCCCAGCTAAGATGAAAAGAACTAAACAGATTGCTGCTGCTGTCTGTCACAAGGAAGGCAAAATTCGAATTGAGTTCTGCCAAGTTAACTGCCTGCTAAAAGAGAAAATTCAATACTCTTTAAAAGTATATGACAAAATTCAGAATCTCTATAACATATGACTCACAATGTGCAAGTGCATTCCAAAATTATTGGATAAACAAAGAAATAGAAAAATGTAACCATCTTTAAAAGAAAAGGTAATCCATAGAGACCAACTCCAAATAATGCAGATACTAAAATTAGCAGACAAGGATTTTAAATCAGCTATTATAGCTATGCTAAAGAATATAAAAGAAATCTCAGCAGAGAAGGGAAACTATAAAAAAGAATCAATTGGAAATTTTAAAACTAAAAAATACAATATCTGAGAAAAAATTCACTAGATGGACCTAATAACAGATCGGCGGGGAGGGAGGAAGTATCGATGACCTAGAAGGTAGAACAATATAAATAATCTGATCTGAATAAGAGAAAAAAGAAAAACTGAAAATGAAAAAAACCTAGAGTGGCTATATTATTATCATATGAACTAGATTTCAAGACAAAGAGTATTACTAGACATAAAGAGAGACATTTTATAATGATAAAAGAGGAAATTCATCTGAAAGAAATAAAAATATTAAATGCATATATGCTTAACAATAGAATATTTTGAAGCAAAAAGATGACAGAAGTATTGAATAAATAGACAAATCCACAATTATACTTGGAGATTTTAAAACTGTTCTCTTAGTAACCAAAAGTACAAGACAAAAAAAAAAAAAATGAAGACATAGAAGACCTGAACCTCACCTATCAACTACGCTGATCTAATATTTATAGAATACTGTCCCCAATAACTACAGAATACTCATTCTTTTCAAGTGTACATGTTACAGTACCAAGATAGACAATTTTGTGTGCTATAAACAAGTCTCAGTAAATTTCAAAAGATTGAAATAATGCATAATACATTTTATAATGCATAATAATTAAACAAAAAACAGTAAGATATTTAGAAAACTCCAAATACTTAGAAGTTGACAATACACTTCTAAAGAATTTATGAGCCAAAAAATAAAATCAAAGGGGAAACACGAAAATATTTTGAAGTAAATAATAATAAAAACACAGTATATCGAAATTTATGTGACAGTTAAAGCAGTGCTTAGAGGAAACTTTATAGCTTTAAATGTTTATAAGAGAAAAGAATAAAAGTATAAAAGTAATAACCTATTTCTACCTAAGAAACTAGGAAAAAGAGCTAATGAAATCCAATGTAAGTAGAAAGGAAGAAAGAATTTTTTTTAAGAGCAAAAATCAATGAAATAGAAAACAAAAAAGAGAGAAGATTAGGAAAATTATCGGTTGATTCTTTAAAAAAATCAACAAAATTGATAAATGCTAAGCTGGACTGATCAAGCAAAATTAAAAAGGAATATAATTACCCATATCAGGAATGAAAAAAAAAAAGATATCTCTAGAGATCCAAATACCTTCAAAGGAAAATAAGTACCTATAATGGACAAATTTCTTGAAAAATAGAATTTATCAAAATTGACAAAAGATAAAATTAAAAACTCAATAGTACAATATCTATTAAGGTAATTAAATATATTATCAAAATCTTTTCCTTTAAGAAAACTCCAGCACAAATGGTTTCATGGTGAATTATATCAAACGTTTTAGGAAAAAGTTATACTGATATTACACAAACTTTTTCAGAAAATGGAAAAGAACGGACCATTCCTTAATTCATTTTACGAGGCCAACATAATCCTTATACCAAAATCTGACAAAGGTACTGCAAGGAAAGAAAATTACAGCTCAACATCTATGAATATTGACACAAAAATCCTTAATAAATATTATCAAATAAAATCTAGCATTATATAGAGAAGATAATCATCCTTTTTACATCATGACCAGGTAGGGTTTATCTCAGGAATGTCATGTAGTTTTAATATTTAAAAATCAATCATTATAATAATTTACCATATTATCAGAATAAAAGAAAAATCATGTTGAATTTTAACACATTCAGAAAAAGCATCTGACAACGTTCAAATTCATGAAGAAAACTCTCAGCAAATTAAAAAATAGAAGTATATTTCCTCAATCTGCAGTTAAAATCATATTTAATGGTGACATATTGAATGGTTTTCCCCTAAGATCAGTAACAAGGAAAGAATGGCCATTCTCACCATTTGTATTCACCCTTGTGCTGGAGGTCCTAAGCAGTATAATAAAGCAGGGAAAATAAACAAAAGGCATAAAGATTAGAATAGCCAAGAAAGATATTTAAGTTTAAAAAAAAAAGCAGTTGGCATAATTGTATTTGCAGTATAATTCAACTTTTAAGGCAAAAAGCGTTAATAGCATTAACATTTTTACATTGTAATCTTAAAATAAAATAAAGAAAAACCCCTTACTAATGCAAAAACTATATTGACATTTAAAAATCATAATGTTTAGAGTCTTTCTAAGTCAAATAAGATGAAATGAATTCTTCCTTTGTGTTCTTTAAATAAAGATGGAGTTTTATTTTAGACATTAAGCATATTCCAGATGTTTTTGCATGGGTACTAAGGAGAAATAAAAACCCAGGTCAGGTAAGGTTCAATCTATCATCGGGTGCAGGCTCATCAGAACCTGGAGCACTGACAAAGAAGAGGACTGGATGCTCCTATGAGCCAATCTGCTCCACTCTAACTCACGCCTTTTGTTAGCACCTTCATTCCACGTTCCTCCAAATCCCATCACTGGATGCATGGAGACCACGGAGAGGAATATGGATCAGAGACAACTCATTACCACTAGAAACACAGAATTTTACTTAGAATGACCTTAGAATATGTCTAATTCAGGCAACCACTTTCCAGGTAAGGAAACAAAGTCTGGAGAAGTAACTTGCCCAAGGTCACAGGGTTACTAAGTGACCACGGCAAGTCTCTTGAGCTTCATGATAGCATCCTTTCAATTACAATGAAGAGAGAGTCTAAAAGGGCATGCCCTATTGATGCAGAGCCAGGGCTGTGCCTTCATAAACAAAGAGATTACATTAGGATATAGGCTCGACCAGGCGTGGAAGGGAGCAATCTTCCTGCCTTTATCATAGTCCCAAATTGGAGTGCAAACATCAAAAACTGACTGTTATTGATTTGCTTTCATTACTAGTGTTCCATAAGATGCATATACACTTTCTCTACAAATAATCCATTAGTATAAAACGGAGGATGTTTCCTATTTGAGATATGCCTTCTGGCCACATCATTCAGAGATGCTTTTAGTATATAACTAACATTAATGAAGAGCTCTTGGTAGAATGTTTTCTACATTTTGGTTATAGGAAACCTGGAAATATTTAAATTAATGAAATGTGTTCTAGTATGCTCTATCATATTTTTTATAGGGAGTACATAAATCAGTTTATAAAGTTTAGGAGGTAAACCAATGATTAGGCTATGCAATTATTTAAAATCAATAACTAGAAGACTGATTCAATCAAGTTGTCCTACAAACTTCACCAGAACCATAAAGAAATCCTTCATTCCTCTCTGCTAAAATAGAGATGCTCTCAAAGAACAGTCAAAATAGCACTCCCAAAGATTCTGAGCTAAAACCTATATGTAAAACTTATAATAACTGATATGTAAATAAGAAATCATTCTTACCTACTTATCGATATAAGTTCTCTAAAACCCTCTTCTATAGTTGGCAGTTTATGAACACCAATTAATGATTACAATACATGCAGAATACCAATATCATTGTTTTTATTTAACATCACATTTTCCCACTAACAACAATCCTTCCAACAAATTGTTAAGGTCCTCAAATGCATTAGAAATATGATGCCATTACATATACCCTCGAGTCTGCAGGAATATGTCTCAGGGTTAAGGAGAGGCATATCTACATTCATTATAAGAAGCTAAAGGGGGACAGGTAAGTGGCAAGCTCTGGCTAGACATGAATGCTACCCACATTTATTACATGTCTCTCAGACACTTTATTACTCATAATTTTCCAACACTGAAGCTTTTGAAAACTTTGATCTTTTATGAAAACTCAGTAGGATGATTAAAACCTTCCAGCTGAACGGACTAGGATGGAGAGCTCACCCCCTTAGCATTTGCCACAGAAAGTATCATCTGCCCTGACTCCACCCTAGTGTTTCATTGAAGTGGTGTCATTCAAAATATGCAAATGACAGTAATAATTAGAACAAACAAATGAATTAGGTGAGCCTCTATAGGCAATTTACTCAAGGTAATTAAGAATGCTAAATTAAACAAATTATTACTTGAAATGGCAACTAAGCTTTAATTAAACTTGATTTCTATACTAAAAAATGAAACTACTAATTCAATAAAAAAGATCTGGTGCAAATTAAAAGGTAAAGTATTAAGCGGGAAAAAAAGAATGTAAACTCTGACTTTTGAGTCATAAGATTAGGACCAGGTGTCACTGCATTTTTATTGGATGTTGGCTTAGAGAGAAGTACCTCTGTGTAAATTTAGAATTGATAGGATGTATTTGGGGTGCCTCAAGCATGAGCACATTTTAAATGGTAAAGATGTTAAGGAAAAATAGAATCAACTCAAATCCAAGGTATTTTCTCTCCAACTAGCATCTCGATCTTCCCCTACCATTAAGAAATGGAAACCAGCAAGCTATATCCCACCCAGGGATGAAGAGTCCTTCTGCAGGGGCTAAGGGGAGATGATGACCCATAGTGGGCCCTCCACAGTCATGATGCCAATTACCCATGAAATACATGTATATGATGGACCAAATCAATGACCATGGAAATAAAAGTGTCCATCCATGGAGGGAGAAAAATCTCCAGAGTTGTCCTCAGATGGACAAGGCTAAAACATGACCCTATTAAAGTAGATCACACATATGTATTTAGTACTACAGAATAACATAATCTTAAAAAATATAGTCTATTTTGAAAGCTTCAAGTAATCTCTGAGACTAGACATGTCCATGTCCCTTCCCTTTTTAATGTTTTGTCCCAGGCATTTTAATGGGACTCTGATTAGAGCCCAGCCACCAGCACCCGCAAGAAGTAAAGCCCGCACAGAACCACCTGTTTTCTTCTCCACATGAAGCACCTCGCCTGGTTTGGCCTCCTGGGTCTTCCCTCTTCCAGCTTCAGCACAGCGTCCCACAGGAATACACACGATGCGTCCTGTCCCCTCTGCTCTTGGCTTTCTGGCCAGGCAGGAAGACCCAGGGCAAGAGTCCAGGAGGAAGCTAAGAGTAGAGTGAGGTGGTGGCAGGAACAGTAGGGAGGGGCCTGGAGACATGCTGGAGAAGTCGTTCTAAGTCACTACCTCTGGCATCTGGGTTGGTCACCCTGCCACACAAGACCATTTTCATATTGTCTCTCTAAATAGTCTGCCCTCAGAGTGACCTTAGGGATACTATTAAAATACTAATGACAGTGTTAAGAAGTTTGTTTCAAGCCTGTGTTCCAAGGAGCAGAGAGAACTCCAGATGACTATATTTTCTCATCCATCTTTGTGCCTTAACTCTGGAGAGGCAACCATGCAGTTGCTGCCTCTGTAACTACAGTGGGAAGAACAAGTATGTCTTGAACTCGAGACTTGAAGAAGCCAGGATGTCCCTTATTCTTCTATTTGCTCTTGACCCTTGCCAGAATGGGACTGATTTATTCATTCATTCATTCATTCATTCATTCACTTATTCATTAAATAACCATTGGGCACTTTTGACATGCCTCACCTTGTACTATGATCAAGGGATATAAATAGACACCATTCTGTCCTCAAGTTGCTTACATTTCAGAAACAGGAAAGACATACAAACAAGCAATTACAAAAATGTGTGAGAAACTCATAATGGAGTGGGAACATGTACGGGGAGCATAGAGGAGTGAGAAGGTCAGGGGAGGGGACAGAGAAAGCTGCCCGTGATTACGCATCAGTCCCATTAGAATATGTCTATTCTTCAGACCGACCAGAAAGGAAGAGGTACATGGTGTGAAAAGAGCTTTGTCTCCTCCATTAGAGCAGAAATTCCAAGAGTGCTGGACCACATCTCCTGTGTCTAGCGCAGAGCTACGTGTGACATGAGGGCTCAACAAATATTTGCTGAATAAATGAATGATCTAAGAATTTAAATCTGCCCCTGGGACTTTTTTTTTTTTTTTTGGATAAAATCTTAGAGAGTGAGGATATAAGAGGTCATCTAACAACCCAATCCTCTGTAATTTACAGACAAGAAACGTCTCCTAAAATGTTTGCACATAGCAGCAGAGTTGTGCAGAGGAAGTATGCCAGGCTCATAAAATGTTTGCAGGTAAATAGACAAATGAAATGTGGTATATCCAGTCAATGGAATACTATTTGGCAATTAAAAAAAAAAAAAAAGAAAGAAAGAAATACTGACTGACATATACTATGCCATGGATGAGTTTCAAAAACATTATGCTTGGTGAAAGGAGCTAGCCACAGAGACCACATATCATATGATTCCATTGATATAAAATGTTCAGAAAAGGCAAATTACAGAGACAGAAAATAGACCGGTAGCTTTCTGGGACAGAGGATAGAATGAGATTAACTGTACGGAATGAGGGATCTTATTGGGAAGATGAACTATGGTAACTGCTGCACCACTTTGTAAAGATACTCATTGAATTATACACTTGAAATGGGTGAAACTTATATGAAATATACCTCGATGAAGTTGTTTTAAATTTTTTGCAAAATGACTAATAAGTTACAGGTCTGCTGCTATGAGAAGCATGCTCTGTTGTTTAAAAAAAAAAAAAAAGAAAAAAAAAAAAAAGGAGCCCAGATTTGAAAAGACTCCCCACCAGCAATCTCCAAATTTCCGACCACAGTGCCTTCTCTTCCTCTTCCTAAAATGTCTGCTTGTAGATGAAAAGCAGAATACTGGTTGCCAGGGCTGAGAAGGAATGGGGAGTGACTGCTCAATTGGTACGTGATGAAAAAGTTCTAGAACTAGATAGTGGTGATGGTTGCAAAATATTACGAATGCACTTAATGCCACTGAATTATACACTTAAAATGATTTAAATGGCAAATTTCATGGTATGTGTATATTAGCACAATTTTTAAGTCTACTTCAAAAATAGGGCACATTTGAGGAATATTTTCATATTTCCCTTTCATCCTCCAAATCCATTTCCCAGTAGCCACAGAGAGGTTAGTGAATGTCCCCAGCCATGTCATGTCAGGACGTCTTAGTCCAGGTGACAACACAGCTCTAAGCAATTTGTTTGCTGTCCCTTATCACCTCCCCCCTGGCTAGCAAACGTAAGAATTAATTTTTTTTTAATCTGGGTTTGGTTTGCATTTTAATCCTGCCCACTTGAAACTAGCTGGCATCATTCAAAACAATACATGCAGGGACATTCCCTGAGCTGTCAGGTCATCTCATTAAGTGTTGCTACCGTGACTTCCTGGCTCCCTGACAGTGTAGGAGGCAATGATCTCTCCTGTCACGTTTTTACCCATGGCATATTATGAAACACTTGCTGCTCAGCCAGAAACACTATAGGTGGATAAAGCTCTAGGGCTTCTTGTTTCCATATAATCCAAAGCAGCTCCAGCCTGGTCCGGAATCACTCCCATGATCCCTATTGTGCATGCCCAAGTTCACTATAATCAATGACAATTTCTGGAGTACTTCTTTTCATCAGTGTCATTTGCATCAGTATTTCTATCAATCTGTTAAGTTGGTTCAAATATTCTTTCCTTCTTCCCAATAAGAAGACAAGCTGCTAAAGATTTTAGTATGTTGCCCAAGGATGTCGGTTTATTTAGGACTAGAACCAGCATCTGAACATGCTTAAGGCTCATATATTTGATTGCTGATGTACATACAAAGCAAAGATTATGACCTATAAAATATTTTCTACTTCAAAGATGACATTAAACTGATACTTTCATTTTGATAGTGCTTAAAATATACCTGATATTGAATTGACTAAAAAAAACCCTTCAGGTTTCCATTTGTGAAATAAAATTTGGAGAATAAGTAACAAATGCCAAATGTCTAAAAAGAACTCCTCAAAAGAAATACTTCTTTACTGCCAGACAAAAATCACAGGGACACACTGTGGCTGAATTTTTTAATTGTGGTTTTTGGATGCTGTGTAATTTTCTGACCATTAAAGACAGTCATAGCCAAGCCTAACAATAAAAGTAATTGAATCTCTTGCTTGAGAGTATACAGCTGATTCACCGTAGGGTGTAGGAGAGGAAGGAGGCAAATGAGAAAAGGTGAGAAGTCCAGAAGTTGTTTTCTCTCCATGAAAAGCACTGTCTGCCTTCAAATAGAAAAGCCCGAGATGAAAGTGTGTCCTTATTTCCCGAGTTCCTTGCTTTCCAGGGTCCATTCTCCCATGTGACATCTGAAAATCATGAATAGGCATTAGAGACCTAATCCCAGCCTCTACTCCAGGTCTTATAGACCCAGTTTAGGAGGTTGAGATGAGGTATCCAAGAGAGGACTGTGTGAGTCCACAGCCATTCTGCCCTTGGGAGATGGCGTTCACTCCACATCTCCCAGAGCATTGGGCACAGACAGAGCACACAGATTTACCAGTGGTGCATGCTGACCAATCATAAAGTACAGTCTACATTGGTGTATGGGCAAGAAAAATTTTTGCATATATATATCAATTGCATTCAACCTCAAAATTGTTTCTTCTACATGTAAAGCAAATAACACAAATAACACTAATCCTACCTTAAAAAGATTTATAATTTAATGGCAAAAATACTAGAACTTGTCAGAGATAAGCTGACTAACCATCTGACATAAGAACAAGACCTACTTCTGCAAACATTTCATATGTATAGCTTTTAAGATTGAGTTGGCACCACAGAGAAGACTTCACAGATTGGCCTTTACAGATAAGAGACGCTAGTACAGGAGCCTTGGGTAAATTACTTAATTTTCTGAGCATCGGTACTCTCATCTATAAAATGAAGATTCAGGTCCACAATCTCAGTCAAACACATAAAATGCATGCAATGAATTAGATGAATATTCACACTAAGTGGAACTATAAATAGCCTTATGTCCTTAAGAATAGAGTCTATATTTTTACATAGCTCAAAAGAGTGACATTATCCCTTTCTTATCTTTTCCTTTACTCCTCTTATCTAATTATTTTCAACATCTTATGGTTCATGGCAGTGTCTCTCAAATCTGTCATGTTTCTCCAGTCTGCATTCACCCTATGCAAAACCCTATCATGGCATATCTAGCCTACTATAATAAATTCCAGGCAATGCACTACCTCTAACCTCCCCCTCAAACTGTCCTGCCTTCTACAGCCAGGTCATCCTCACTAATAATCACTGTGATTATTAACAAAAACTGCTAAGACTTGCCAGTGTCAGCTGGACCAAGTCTAGATTCCTTGGCATAGATTCCTACCTATTTTCCCATGCTCCAAAGTTTCTCCTCCACCCAAACCGATTCCCCTTTTAATTTACCACCTCTGCAACCTCTCTGCTATAATTCCATGGCCTGTGTGGCAGACTGTGTTCTCCAGACTGGACACAACAATGTCTTCCATCTCACATGCTCTTTCCACAAGATGACTTTAATGTGTTAAATGTTGGGCCTATGTTCCCTCCTCTTAAATCTGTGCACTTGTGACTACAACCAAAATGGCAATGGATAACTTACAAGGTAGGTCATACAATTTTAGAGCTTCTTCCTGGTTCTCTTGGGACACTGTCTCCATGCCAGGAGGAAGCCAAGCAGCCACATGAAAATGCCGCATGTAGGTGTTCTGGTCACTAGCTCTAGCTGGTCCCAACTGACAGCCAGCATAAACCAACAGACATGCTAATAGAGAGTTTTCAGTTGACGGCAGCCCCTACCTATCCTCTGAGCTGCCTCCAAATGATCCCAAGTGGAGCAGAGACAAGATGCTCTTTCCCACCCAGCCTCACCACACCCTCTGTCATGCTCTATCCAAACTGCTGATTTGTGAGCAAAATAAAAGAGTGTAGTTGTTTCAAATGACTAATTTTAGGATAGTTTGATTTATAGTAATAGTTAACTAGGAACAGAGTAAAATATCCTCCCCTTCTTTTTGGCCTTCCTCAAATCCTACCTACCTTTAAAAGCCCATTATAGATTTTACCTTCTTCATGATGTTAAGCTTACCTAAAAGCAATTTCTGTCTATCTGTCTCTCTCTTGCTCGAGGTTTGAATAACACTGAAGTGAAAAGACCATGCCTATATTTTCTCAGGAACCCTTTTCCGTCATGTCTCAGAATACCTAACAGATGGTCTATATATACTTGCTAGATAACTAATTTTCTTGCCTCTAAAATACACATAGTAGGTACTGAATAAATGACATATTATGACAAGTGCTTAATATAAAAAGAAAATATGATAGAAAAAGGACAATAAAAATAATTTTTTAATGGAGGATTAGGTATTCGTAGAAAATTCAAATTTTTTGCCTTTAAATGTCTTTAGCGTGAATAAAGTAGATGCTGTTTAAATTAACAGATTATGTTCAGGAGTATATGTGTGTGTTGAGCCAACATGTGAATTCGAATGTCTGCTTTGAGAATTGTTCCCTCATTAATAATTAAATTCTAAATGGGCATTTTGAGAAGTGGCAGTAACTATTCCCATTCTACAGTCTTATAATTACTATAATGTAATTATAATACGGAAGGGTTTAGAAATAGGCAGAATGTTTCCTGCCAAATATCATCTATATCAGGACTCCTTAAAATGGGGATCATGAACCCTAGATGGTTGTCACTGCATGAGCTTCATAAAGTTCATGCACAAAATTATATACGAAATTTTGCATGTAAGTTTATTTTTCTAAGAAGAGGGTCTATGACTTTCATCAGATTCTCAAAACATGGTTAATCCAAGGTTTCATCTTACCACATTTGCTTTCAAATCCCATTCAGAGATTCTGCTAAAGGAACAGCAGTGAGCCAGCAATGGGGAAATGCAGACGCTGGTCTAGTTCTGTCATTACCTCTCATGGTGGCCTACGGGAAACCCTTATGAGCCCTTTGGATCGGCTTCTGGACCTCTTGACTGTAAAAACGGGAGGATTCCTTAGATCCACCAACACATCTCAAGACAATTTTCCCGAGAAGGACTCTGAAGAGGAAGGAGATGGCTCCCTCACTTGGTGTTTTTCCATGTTATTTCTTTTCCTGTAAAATAACTATATCCTATTAACTTTGGTTAAAATATATATAAGTGTTTATGATTGCTCGTTTAATATTGAGTGCCTGCAATGTGATAGTCACTGATTATGGACCTTTCACTCAGTCCTTAAAGACAGTCTTACTGAGCGGTCCACCCAAAACTAGACATAATTCTAGGAGGTAAAGTGGAGAGTAAAAATATCAAAAATTAAGAGAATAGTGAGAGGACCAAAGAATAAGCGATTCCATTTAGTGAGTGGAATAGGGGTGACGTAGGTGATCAAGTAGAAACAGAGTACTCCACTGATAACCAGGTTAATTTGGCTGATCTGTCCTATTAGGTGGGTGCCCACTGTTCCTTTGCCTCCAGAATTGGATGCTCAGTTAAGAGAATAGCTTCCCTCCCTAGAGGAAAACTTTCTTTAAAGACATGTGAGTAGCTACCCTCTGGCTCAGAACCTCTGAACCAGCTCTCACAGGAATAGAATCATAAACAAACAAAAAGCAAGAAAACGCAGATGCTTAATGGAAAAGAAGACATACAGTAATTCGGAACCAAGGATAATCTGACCATAATTCTCTTCAAATGCTCAAAGGTTTCAATAGAGGAAGTAAAATTTTATGAAAGCTTTGAATTAGAGAAGAAACACAGACGATACCAAAGAGAAAACAGGTTTTCAGCTCTTAAGGGGACAGAAACTATGACATTGATCATTTCATCATTCCTTGGCCCATTATTTCCCCCCTTAATGTTAGTATTTTTTAACTTTTATATTAATCCTTGACCCCCTTGAATTAGACAATCACCTCCTTGGGCCCAAGGCCCATATGTTATATTGTTTGGATATGACTTGAATGATGATGTACCCCCACTAAATAGTCAATAAATATTCTATGAATGAATAACTGAAAATTTATCCTTAAAGCCGAAATGGTGGTAAAGCCCATGACCTGGCTTTATAAGAAAGCTGAATAATTTCTTTTAACTTACAATAATTAACATTTCACATTGTATTTCTCTCATTAAAAGTAAAAGTATAAATGGAGACTCTCAGTTTGTTACTGATAATTTGGGGGTGGGAACATGCAGATATATACAAGGAGGGTGCTGGTCTCTGCTTGGTATATGGAGAACAGAAAAAGGGTTAGGAGGCAACCTTATTTATTACCCACATTTGGAAATTGCGACTAAATTAATTTGTGCTTCTTAAGAAAAAACAAGTACACTAAAGAATAACATGTGGTATATGTAAATGGGCTTTGGTTTTCTCCAACACATGCTGCATGCTCTTCTCCCTCCTGACCTCCCCCTAACTGTGTGCTTGATGTATTGTGTCTGTGCCATACCATTCTGGACTTTAGATAAGTTTGCACATGTGTAAACAAAATGCCTATAGCAACCAAAGTGTTGGGGTATAAAATATCTTCATAGTGCATATACAAAGTTTTCTAGAATCATTTCTAGACCAAGAGAGATCCTACAGTAAAAAAAAAAAAAAAAAAAAAAAACAACCCTATGTGTGTGGTAAAAAGCTAAACATGGAACTCATCATTGGCATGCTTAGAAATATCTTAAGTTTATTTAAGATATTCACTTAACATCACACATGAGATTTCCTCAGACAAGCTGCCTCTGGAGTCTTCTTTCCTCTTGGTCAAATATCTAAGAGCTGACTCATATAATAATATCTTGCTTCATTTTTTCTAAGTCAATCACTTCAAAACGAAAACGGATTTCAGCGAAAACAAAGGTGGGAAATGGTACCTTATCTTTCATCGATTTCCCAGTGCCTTTATAAGTTGGATTATTTAATCATCTTGGTATGAGGAGCCATTACCATGACCTTGATATCTTATGAAGTATGCTGAGGTCAAAATAGGGAAGACATTTTTTAGGAGGATGTTCTTTCACATCATGATTCATATGGAGAACAAATACATCTCATCTCTCAGGAAACCAGAGGAAGGAAAGACCCTTCGACAGGCCATTTCTTACAAGAAATATGTAATAGCATGAGGAGCTAAAATAAAAACAGTAGCATTCTTGGATAAGAGGATATCCTTTTAAGTATCTCTTGATTTTTACTTTTGAGTGTCATGAGAGGCATGCCTAACACAGTAGGCACTTCATATTTGTTGAATTTAACTATGTTATAGATTTTAGTTTATTCACAAGTGTTGGTGAGAATGAAATACTACATATTTAGGCTATTGCACTCCATATAACTATAAGACTTTTTCTTGCATACATTCCATTAAAGGAGGTTGAAATTGTTTTTTTTGTTGTTGTTGACTTATTTGCCTATTGGTTTATTTGGTTAGTTGGCTGGTTTATGCTCATACTACTTGATCATAAGACACTGAGAGAGAGAAAGAGCATGGTACAAAAATCATGAGGTTTGAAGTTAGGCAAGACTAGTTTTAATACTAACTCCTTCACTTTACTAGCCATCCAACCTTGGGCAAATTCCTTAATCTCTCCAAGTCTCAGTGTTCATACTTATAAAACACGATAATAATCCCTACTGGCCAGGGTTGTTGGTAAAATTAAATGACACAATGTATATATGGTGACTACTTAACATAATGACAAGCCCACAGTAAGCATTAGCACATAGCCAATTTTATTTTTATTTTTATTACCTCATAGAGTCATAGTTACAATGTAATAAAATAATAAAAATAAATACTTAACATGGCTCTTGATATATAATAAAGGCTAATATTCATGTTCTATAAGAGCACGATTTAACATAAAATGTGAGCCATCTTTCCTACATGCCCCAGGGAGATTTCTCAAACAATGGTTTCCCTGCCACATGTTTCCATGTGTCCTACGTCAGTCTATATCAGACATACATCATGAATCTCTCACTCAGAATTAACTCTGAAATGCTTCCCCATTGCTAGAAATCATGAGAAATAGAAATAAGCATCAGAATGTTCAGATTTGCAATGAGAATGCCAGTAAACACCACTTCTCTGATGTGGCACTTTTGGATGTTGAAAGCACTAAATGACTATTTTCAAAGAGGCTGCCATATAGCCATAAGCTATTTCCAGTCCTTCTTGCATATCCTGGCTTTACCTGGATGGGATATGCACAGAATGCAGATTTGTCATCCATGCCATTCAAATAATTATGGCCTGACTGATCTCCTGTGTCACGTCCTCAAGTATCTTCGCATGACTCACCATTCAGTTGGAAAGCAGGAAGTGCTCCATTTGGGGGAGGAAGTCAAAAGGATGCCACACCTCAGGACAATACCCTTCTTACCCAAGCAATGTTATTATTCTCATCTACCTGGCAACACCCAAACAGAGTATGTTTATCACACCATCAGAAAAGAAGATCAGGACTGTAAGTTTACACTAGTGTTTCACATCTGAGACACAATGAGAAAAAGAGCTACATACAAGACTCTGTTCCATCAACCCCATACCCAATTGATACAATCTCTAACCTCCAAACACAGAGACCAAGCCCCCTTTAGTTTATTCTGGTATATCTCTTGGAAATGATATTCGCTGACATAGAACTAAATGTATATAGGCAGAAGTGGGTGTGTAATAGACATATTATTTATGCAGGCATACATGTCCATACATGAGAATTTTTTGGCACTCGGGAAGCTACTGTGAAAATCTTTGTTGCTAAGATTGTTTGCTATTTATCAATTTGCATTTTTTCAAAATAAGCCTTCATCTACATCAAGATGTGACATTTTTTATTTCATGGAGAGTGTATTTCCACGACAATGAATCAGAAATTACCTCACCTTCCACTTCTACTCAGAAGGTCTGGAGTACCCGGAAATATCATCCTAATTCAAGGTTAAGAAAAGTGATGTTTAATCTCATTCTCTCCAGTCCTAAACCCACATTACAATCTGAAAGTGAAAACTTTATAGGAACAAAAAACTGGCTAGTCTTAGCAATTTCATGACCCCAATTTTCCACTGGCACTGAGAATCTGACTTCTGAATTAGAAATGGATAATGAAGAGATCATAACATTATATAATTGCATGAGTTTTTTTTAGCAAGTTATAATTGTATATTTACTTATATATCAATAAAGGCAAGAGATTAATTTATCATAAATATTAAGAATGCATTATGATTTACAAAACATTTAAGTTAATATCAAATTATGTATGTGTATATAAATATATCTATACATATATATATAATTGTTATAATTTAATGAAATGCTTTCTCTCAGATACTCTTCAACCATGCAAGCTATATTTTATCTCATTTAATAGGTGAGAAAACTGATACAAACTCTAGCCCAATATCACACAGTCAGGAGGCAGTAAAATCTCATTTTGACTCAAACCTGCCTGACACCAGGCCATATGTCTTCCACCCTAGAAACTTCCCCCTCTATTTATTAATGAACTTGCAAATTATAGGATATGTTTGCAGCTTGATGAACAATTTAGAAATAATGTTTTATAAAGACTTAAATCACTTCAGCAACAAGCCACTAATCCAGAGGTCTCTTGTACAGATCTCCTAATCATCTGAACATAATTAAGAGCTGCAAATAAGTCATCTAAGCCACCATTATGAATGTGACATTTATTTCACACATCACAGCTGGTAGATGACACCGCTATAAGCATGCACGACATCATGCTCAAAAGGGTGTCCATATTGTTTCCCAACCTTTGGCAGATAAAAAGCACCAGGAGAAGGCAAAAAGGGGGGATTTCTAGAAACAAGAATACTGACTTTAGCGAAAAGTCAGAGCTGGCGACTAGAAGCAAGGGGAGAAATACATATATATGATTCTGTAACATATTAGTGTCATTTAGTGTGGGGACAAAAACTACTCAGTTCAGAAGCCTCCAAGGGCATCAGCTTTTTGAAGCACAGAATAAAATCACAAACTCGAAAGTATGGCACAGTCATTATGTTAGAGGAAAACAAAATTTAATATTTTACGTAAGAAAAAATAGATCATAAAGTAATTTTTAAAAGTTCTTCCAAAGATATCTTGACTTTCAAAGGAAGAATATTTCCCTTTATTAAAAACCAATCTTTTGAAGAGCTTCTCATTTCTCATAGAGGTTAAAAGTTGTTTGTTTGTTTTTACAAATAACCATTTACAATAAGGATGCTGTGTCTAAAAAAATTTCCACGCTTTTCTTAAAGAAGATCTCACTAACTCTGCTTTGCTGTTTAATAGCACTTTTCACCACCATTTTAACATTAGTCTCCAAATCAATTTTAAATTAAGAATAGTTTTCTTCTACCTTCATATACACACCTAGTCTTAGACACTTCTTTCTATCTCCTTCCCCTGAGATTATGAAGCTGCTTCTGCTATTTTCCACATATAGTTGTATCCTATTTTTGTAGAACCATTGAAGGACAATGCATCAAGCACTTGGGAATGATCAGATCCAGGCACAAAAGTGGAACTACTTTACCTCCTCATCCAGGGTCCTTTAGCTTCACCCCTGCAAGGCAGTCTCACTAAAAGGATCTGATCTGTAAAGGGAATGAGGGACCAAGTAGTGAATGGCTAACCATTGGTCTGGCCAAGAAAAACAGTATGTGATATAATTTTAAAATGCATTCTTCCCTTTAGTTTCCCCCATATAGATAAGAATGAATTATTGCTGGGAACTGTATTTTGTAGCCAACAGATCCAGAAACTTACTAATTTGGGACTAGCCTCCTAAAGTAGCATCTCCCCAGTAGCAAAGGATAAAAACAACATTAAATAGATAAATTAAAATAATTTCTAAAAGAAGTAGTAGACAACAAAATGCCTTTTTAAAAGTTTTGCTTTATAGTAATATGTCCTTAGGGATTTATAAATAGGGCATAGTTCAAGGGAAAGAGATTAGAGGAAAAAAGTTAATGAATTAAATGTCTTGAGAAAGTAAACCATAAGGCAAGTCAGGAAATGTTTTTCCAGTCCAAAGTACCTGATCACAAAATATATCTCGTAAAAAACTTGCGTAAGATTGTTTAGTACATATGGTGAAAGGGGCACATTTAATTTACAAAAAGCTCATATAATTTTATAAAGTGTAGATAAAACCTGATAGACTACTGAATAAAGGATATGAACCAGACATTCACAGACAAAAAAGTACAACTATCAAGAAATATGTTAAAGGATGCTTAACCTCACTCATGATTGGGGAAACAAATAACAATAAAATGCCTTTTCTTTCTGGAAATCTTTTCAAAGTTTGAACTGACCCACTCTTAAAGAAGTGCCAAAACAAGTTTATTCATACACTGTTGGGGCAGTGCAAGTTGGCACAGACTTCCTGGAGTGTAATTAGAAAATCTCCATCAAGTTTCAAATTTCACATAATGACCTTATAATTCCATAGGTAAAAACTTACTCTCTAAAAATATGTCCAGATATACGTACAAGGATGCTCAATGATCTCAGTGAAAACTTCAACAGAGATAGGAAACATAAAATGGAGATAGAACACATAAAAAGAACCCGTCATAATGATGACTATAATAACTGGAACAAAGAATACATTAGAGAGAATCAACAATAGATTAGATGAAGCAGAGGATTAAATCAGTGATTTGGAAAATAAGGTAGCAGAAATACCCAATTAGAACAGCAACAAGAAAAAGTTATCAAAAAAACTGAGGGTAGTTTAAGGGGCCTCTGGGACATCAAGCATACCAATATTCACATCATAGGCACACCAGAAGCAGAAGAGAGAGAGCAAGGTATTGAAAACCTATTGGAAGAAATAATGATGAAAAATTCCCTAACCTGGCAAAGGAAACAGATGTATAAGCCCAGGAAGCTCAGAGAGTCCCAAACAAGATGAATCCAAAGAGCCCCATACCAATACACACCATAATTAAAATGCCAAAGGTTAAAGACAGAATCTTAAAAGCAGCAAAAGAAAAGCAATTAGATCTCTCATAAGACTGTCAGCTGATTTCTCAACAGAAACTTCACAGGCCAGAAGGGATTGGCACAAAATATTTAAAGCATTGAAAAACAAGGACCTACAACCAAAATAACTCTACCTAGCAAAGCTATTATTTAGAATTGAAGGTCATCACCACCACGCCAGTATTCCAAGAAATGTTGGAGGAACTTCTTCAAGAAGAAGAAAAAAGAAAATTAAAAATATGAATAACAGAATGGCAATAAATACATATCTGTCAACAATTACTTTAAATGTAAATGGATTAAATGCTCCAATTAAAAGATAAGGTGGCTAAATTGATAAGAAAACATGACCCTTACATATGCTGCTTATAAGAGACTCACTTCAAATCAAAAGATACACACAGATTGAAAGCAAAGGGATGGAAATTGGTATTTCATGAAAATAGAAACAAAAAAAGTTAGGGTGGCGATACTCATACTAGACAAAATAGACTTTAAAATGAAAGCTATAACAAGAGACAAAGAAGGACCCAGTATCCCATTTCTGGGTATTTATTCATGCAAACCCAAATACTACTTCTTCGAAGGGACATATGCATCCATATGTTCATTGCAGCATTATTGACAATGGTCAAGATATGGCGGCAACTTGGGTGTCCATCAGTGGATGACGGGTAAAGAAGGAGTGGCACATATATAAAATGGAATATTACTCAGCCATAAGAAAAAATAAATTTTACCATCTGCAACAACATAGATAGACTTAGAGGGTATTGTGCCGGGTTGAGTAAGTCAGCAGAGAAAGACAAATGTCCTATGATTTTCACTTTAACGTGGAATCTAAAGAACAAAATAGGCAAACAAATAAAACAGAAACAAGCTCATAGAGAACCTTTTGATGGTTGCCAGATGGGAGAAGATTTGGGGGATGGGTGAAAATGGGAAGAGATTAAGAAGTACGAATTGATAGTTATAAAATAATCATGGGGATATAAAATACAACATAAGGAAAATAGTCAATAATATTATAATAACTATGTATGGCGCCAGGTGGGTAATAGATTTATCAGGGTGATCACTTCATAATTTATATGTATCTAATCACTATGTCGCACACCTGAAAATAATATTATGTGTCAACTGTAATTAAAAAATAGTTTTTAAAAGATATATATACAAGAATGCTCATTGCAGCACTCATGATAAGAACAAAAACCAACAATTGTCCATCAATAGGGAAATAGGTTAAATAAATTACAGTAATCCAGCCAACAGGAACATTATAGCATAATATGGTTAACTGGAATGGACTGAGAAAGAAGGATCTCTAAAGCAACTAAATGAAAAAAAAACAACAAAACAAAACACAGACAACATGAATAATGCAATTTCATTTATGGGAGTACAAAATTAAATGTTTTAATATATATGATTATATAGTTATTGCTCATTACAAACCACCCCAAAACTCAGTGGCCTAAAACAACGACTAATGATTATTTCTCACAATTCTGTGGGCTTTTTGGTCAGTTCTTCTGTTGGTAGCACATGGGCTTACCTAGGTGGCTGCAGTCAGCTGGGTGGCTGGTTGGGGCTAGGTGGACTCACTTCTCTGCAGCTTCAGCTGGTATAGTGGAAATGACCAGAATAGACCACACACATTTCCACACTCAGGGCTGGCTTCATGAACTTGAGACCTGTGCAGTCTCATAGGGCTCTATGCTCAAGAAGGCCCTGTGCACTCAGTTTAATGCTCTGCTGTCACCATCTTGAAATTCTTAAAAATTTTATTTTCAAACTTATGTTTTTTAAATAACATCCATATGGGGCATCAAGTGCATATAAGCAGACGAGATAGTGAAACATGCATGTCCACTGTTCCTTGATGCCTCATTTACATACAGTGTTCACAGTGCCTCAGGAGGACAGAATTCTATCGGACTCAAGGTACATGAGAATTCAGCATGACTCAAAACAAGTACAAAGTAAGCATGTTACATCTTCCGATGAGTAAATCCAGATGCTGGCAACTCCAGGGGCCCCATACTCTGTTATAACCAGAACTTTCTTTGAACACAGAAAGAAAGCAATGGTTTTGATGAAGAAACTCTATCATATCCTTTCTTATTCATATTACTTTCCTGTATTAGCCAACCATTTACACCGAAAATAATGACAAAGGAAAATGAAAGTTAGGGTAACCTATTGTCTTTTTCCTTCCAGTCTTTCCTTACTCAGCTGTAAGCTAAAGGTATAAAGTGTGCATCAGGACTGAAATACAGATGGTTGAATTAGTTTTGTGTACAGTTACTATTGTTCTGGTAAGAATGAAACACACATACATGTATGGAGTTAGGAAATACAAATTATGTCATTTCAGTGATTCCACATATGGGTTAAAATTTTTTTATTTGCATTTAAAACAGGCATTGCACCATAGAAAAATAAACAGTAAATGTATGCTAATAATTTAAATGTTTAATTTTTCTACTTAGACTGACATTAACTAGCAAATAAGAAACATGAGTTAAGATAGAGAACACAGAAGAAAAATGCTTTATATTTTAGTACTGTTAATAACACATTTTCCTCTGGGGAAAACAAGGGACCTTATATTTTTTATTTATCACTAGGCCTTACAAATTATGTAGCCAGCCTTGTCTATACTGTTTGAATATATATATATGTGTGTGTGTGTGTGTGTGTGTTTTATTTCACATTTAAGTTTTATTAGCTTTACGCTCCCTTACCTTATCATCAAAGGTCTGTTAAAAAATAACTTATAAAAGAATAATGATAAGATCCAGGGAACTAAGAGCTAAAAGAAGACAGTAGAGTGAAAAAAAAAAAACACTTAATAAACAAAGGCAGTATTTCACATTATTGTTCCTGCTCTCTCTTTTTTTATTTTTGTAGGCAAACATTCTCTCTGATTTATAGGACTAGAGCCTTAGTCAGCACAATAAAATTAAGCAACAATAATATGTCAAATTAAAGAACCCAAACCCAATTTTATGAACTCAATTCACGACAGCTGCACCATCAACATAAATATTTATACTCTCAAGGGCCATGGATACAAGGTCATCTACACCACGAAGGGACCCTTGCCTCGGTTGGTATATATACATCAACTCAGGAAATATGCAGAGCTTATTTACAGGAATAACTTCTTGGAAAATTAATGCCAAAAGAATTCCCCATGTTTTATTACCTAGCATGGGATCAATGTGATATCTCATAGCTACAATGACTAAACATCTCTATTCAAATTGAATGAGGTATTATTTTTATATTTACCTCTTATACTTTTAACGTTACTAATAGTGCATATTTGAATTTTTAACAAACTTATTAGTTCTTGATAAATAAAAATTAAAATTAATCAATTAGAATGTTCTATTTGAACCATAGTCATATTTTGCAATAAAGTTTCTCAGATTTAAAACACTAGATAATGCTAATAAGAGATTCAAGTCATGGAATTTAATGAAATAGAAAAGCAAAGAGAGAAAGTAAACTAAAACTCTGGCAGGTCTGTCAGGGTCAATTTGTGTGAAGCTTGTGATTCTTTTAGAAATTTTTAAACTTTTTTTTTCTTTCTCAAAAGGCTGCAAAGAAGAGTCAATGTAAGCTCTAGAAGTCTTGCCTAATAAGCAATCAAAGAGACTATCTGCATAAAATATTCTGCAGAAGGAGCCAATAACCATGGGTTGAGGGGAACTGGTGGTTGAGGGCGGAGGGGGAGAAAAAGCATGCTTTTCATTATATATAATACCCTGTTGCATTTTTTAATTTTTTGCCAAATGCATGCATTACCTAGTCTCAATAAATTAAATTTCTTTAAAATAAAAAAAAAAAACAAAGATAATTCTTGCTCTGCATGACGAACCATTCTATAGCTAATTTTCAAAAGTACCATTGTCTGAAGTTGTCCAGTTAGTTTTATGCACATTATTAAATGTTGACAGTTTTTTTAGGGGGGAGCTATGAAACTGAGAATACAAAACCACACTTACATGAAAACCTGTTATTACAATTCAATCGTTTCGAAGCTAGGTACAAAATACTAAAATGTGCCCTGTGGGGGCAGTGGGGGGGGGGAATGGATCCATAAATTAGAAATATTTATTTTAAAACAGGCTCATAGACTCTTTTACTGCAAAGCATTTCTGTTTTGAGCCTAGCTTTTCCCCCCTGATTTCTTTCTTACTGTGAAAAGGGTTTCTAGACATCAGTGTCAAAGCCTTAAAGCCACAATGAAAATTATATTTCTATCTCCATTCTCACCATCACAAATTCTGTAAAGATGTGATAAACTGAGAGTAAACGTTCGATATTGTCCCATATAAAGGGGGAGCAGGCTATAGAACCTGGTCTGTATCTTTTTGATTCTATAAAAAATGGTCCTTAATCTTTTGGGGGTGACAGACTCCTTTCAGATGAGGATGAAAGCTATGGGCCCTCTTTTCAGAAAAGTGCACACACATATAAAAATATCAGAGTAGCTGATCCATGAACTCCCCAGGGCTCAGGAATGCCAGATTAGAAGCACTGGTCATGGACTATTTACTTTCTCTAACATTCTACACACAGACCTACCTGCCAATGGACTAAATAAATTATTCTAGCACTACAGGTACATTATCACTTATCTCAAACCATTTTTTTTAAAACAGATATGAGTGAAAGTAAGATGTCTTTATAAAACAAACTTAAAAAAAAAATCACAAAATAGCCAGATTCACAGTGAAGTTAATGCATTTAGAATTTATGTCCATTAAATATTATGAAAAAGGAAAAGTAAACAGACCAAGAAAAATATTTATTGCAATTATAAGAAAAGGTTAATGTCTTTATCAAATAAAGCATTCAAACAAATTGATAAATAAATGCCAGTGTATGTATGAGTAACGTCCTGAAAGAGGAAATATAATCCATAAAGAAATATATAAGAAAATCTCAGCTGTCCCAGCAGGAGTCAAAGAAACACACTGAGAATAATAGTACCTATTACAATGAGGAAATACATATAACAGTTATGTTGGCCAAAGCTGGATATAATAGGCATGCTCAAATACTCTTGATGGCTGAATAAAAGCTACTGAAGATAAATGTGATCATATTTATCAAAAGTCATACAAATTTTCATTCCCTTCAAACTAGTCATTCTTTTTACAGGAGTTTATCCTAGAGAAATGATCCTCAAAGTACAGGGGCAGCTGGGGGCTCTCAACATTCCCAGAGGGTCCATGAGCTTATATTAAGATATTACTCTCCACTTTCACTCTTATTCTTTCACACAAGGATACAATGGAATCTTTTAGGCGTTACCATTGCTCTGACAGATAAGAAAATGTGTGCTCGTAGTAAGGTAGTATTTAGGGGTGATTTGGCACCTAATCCTCACATTTTCAGTACCCAGACGACATAGGCAACCTCTAATCACAAAGCCTCAAACAAACCCTACTCACTCTATCTCTAAAATACTGATTGTCATTACCACTTAATTTGGCAGAGACCCCAGTTTGGAAGTAGAATGTCTATATCAGAGAAGGAAAAATGGCACTAAGAAATTTAACACAGACTAGTAAGGAACAAACATATTATTCAATCACAGATCCATAACATGGGCCAAAGATGCTGACTAAGTATATGCAGAAGCAGCAAATGCAAAGGGGCACAGGGTATGTATGACCAAAGCCTACTGCAGGAAGGCAGGGGTCCTCAGGCCTGGCTGCCCAGTCAATCCATCTGGGGAGATTTAAGAAGCTACTGATAAGACATAGCCAAAAAATATTGCTAAGAGCAGTGTCAAAGAATTTACTGCCTGTTTTCTCCTAAGAGTTTTATGATTTCGGGTCTTACATTTTAGTCCTTAATCTATTTTGAGTTTATTCTTAATACGGTGCAAGAAGGTGGTCCAGTTCGTTCGTTCGTTCTTTCTTTCTTTCTTTCTTTCTTTCTTTCTATCTATCTATCTATCTATCTATCTATTTATTTATTTTGCATGTATCTGCCCAGTTTTCCCCACACCATTTATTGAAGAGACTATCTTGACCCCATTACATGTTCTTGCCTCCTTTGTCATAGATTGATTGACTATATAGGCATGAGTTTATTCATGGGCTCTCTATTCTGTTCCATTGACCTATGTGTCTACTTTTATGCCAGTCCCTGCCATTTTGATTACTACAGCCTTGTAGTACAGTTTGGTATCAGGTACTATGCGAACTCTAACTCTGTTCTTTCTTAATTTCACTTTGGCTATCCAGGGTCTTTGGTGGTTCTATATAAATTTAGGAGTGATCACTTTGTAAGGCATATAAATATCTAGTCACTATGTTATACATTTAAAACCAATATAATAGTATATGTCAACTGTAGTTGGAAAATTAATTTAAAAAAAGAAGCTACTAATGCCCAGGCCCCATCCTGGTTTCATTGATCTAGAGAGGGCCCACCCAAGGAAATTTTTCAGATGGCTCCCCTGGTCATTCTTATGTGAAACTCATTTTAAGAACTGTAACTATAAATGATGAAAGATACCAAAAAGTTATTCCTGCCTTTCAAATAATATATTTTGATACAATATGAACTGTTTCCCTATACTCGATACTTTTCATTTACATAATTCACAACTCTGCCTTCTTGAATTCGAAAATCAAAAGTGGAGCACTAAATTTTTCAACTCATAAAGCACCTAAGAAATTGATTGACATTAACTTAGACCACTGCTGTCAGAAAAGCAGGATTAAAATAAAGGAATCTTTATTTTACAAGTAGCTGGCCCAGGAAGCTGGAGAGCTTTCCAAACAGGCATCCAGCAAAGTTGGGTTAAACCAGAAATAGATGGGAATTTCAGGCCAGACTACTGACCACATCAATAACCTTTAGAAGGTCGGCCTTGCATTTATCACTTTGGGCTAGACAGCGCAAAAGGTTGAGGTCAGTGAGATCAACCACGGCAAGACTGCAGGAATTCAGAGCAGCCACTTTGTGACAGGATTTCCTGCTGCTCCTTCCTCGGTGTCAGACACCCTGCCCCAGTGACTGTGCCCTAACCTCTCCACAGCAGCCTGGAGACTTCTCAGGAGGGGAATTTGGCCCAATGAGAGCAGGAAAGTCCCATGACCACAGAGCTGCCTACACATAAAAAGCTTAACAATATCCCAGTCCACACCACGAGTTCCTTCTGAAAGTCTCAAGTTCTTACAGTTTTCCCAACTAGAACTGCCTTTGCCTGGGGGACCCATTAAACCTCAGAGCGGATTTCTCCAGATGATGACTGAACAACAAACAAAACACAAAGCAGGGATTTTTGGAAATACAACATGTGACACCCTCAGAGGGCAGGCGAAAGGACTTCTAACTAAAACCATCAGCACCCGCCCCCTGCCCACCCCCCAGGACGAGAAGGCAGAGTGAGAAAGCCATGCCTCTTCCGTGTGGTCAGTCCCTGGGGACCAGGTGGCCTTAAACTCTGTAATTTGGTTAACTGACTCCAATTTTTTAGGGAAGCTGAAAAATAGCCTTGTTAGCCACACAAGAATTCAGAACCAGATCTCTTTGTCTTCCGATGAAATAATACCCTGCTGGAAATGAATCTCTCCCTGCTTGCCCCCATATGTCCTTCAGCACACTGATCTTTCTTACAGCGCTTTTTGTTTGTCTTAGATCAGGGTGATTTTTGTTTATGTTTGCCTCTCTTCTCCGCTAGATTGTAAGCCAGAATGATAGACAAGGTACATTTTGCACCTCCAGATGGTGGGAACCAAGTATATGTTTGTTGAATGTAACAGAAGTTTCTAAGAGATGAAATTTTGAAAATGACATCAATTAACATGGAATCAAGCAGCCCTTTAGCAGGCAAGGAGCCAAGTAGGTCAGCTGAGAGAGTGAAGAGGGCCACCTCAAGATAAAAGCAGGGGAGAGGGTGGGGGTGGGGTGTCAACAGAGTGCTGGCAAGTACGCAGCCACGGGAGGAATTTCAGAACCTCTGTTAATGGGAACTCCTAAACTACCTGAGTATCCACAGCACAATCCTGAAATGAACACCCAATGGAGTGCCAGCTCAGAAGAATGATTACTGCTTATAGCACCCCGCCAACAGGCCTTCTCTGCAGCATCTGGGCATTCCTGGCATCTGCCAGCCAAGCTTTGATCTGTTCAGACCCCCTGATCGTCTTCTGAGAAATAGTGAGATCATAGCTTGTGGAGCTGGTAGGACTTCAAGTCATCAATAATGTAACAGAATTCCCATAAACACTAAAGACTTCATATAGTCTGAAAGCTGCAAGCAAGATATATACTGGATACCCAGAGGGTGAAATATATCATCACTCTCAATCTATTTCCTTGCCCCAAACTCATTTTTAATATATTACATTCAAATATGTCACCAGATATATATGTATAATATTAATGCGATTCTGCCTAGTTATAAACAACTATCTTTGTTTACCTTCTAGAAACATATTTAAGATCATCAGGATAAATAAACATATTCTTCACAATCAGAAAAGATGAGCTGCCACTCAGCCCCCTCACCACACACACCACAAATAAAGATGAAATCAAATCATGTCAGTGCCGTGGTGCATATTTAGATCTGGTGGAACATAATTAGAAAAGCCAGAGATGCTTCAGAGTATAATTCCTCAGACCAAAATGCAAACATAAATTTCCCCACTAAAAAATAAAAAAAGATCTGTTCTGACCTTATAGGGCATATGTCCTTCTTTTTCTGTCTTTCAAAGTTCTCAGACATCCAGTGAACATCTGTCCTTTATTTGGATAGCGAAATGCACCTCCATCGCCGATAATTCCCTGTCTTGTTAAGAGGATCTCAGACCACAGAGAGGAAACTTGTGCTGGTGGTTCTCCAGGAAAGCTCAGGCAGTCAAAGGCAATAGGAAAAGACTTCCTATGTATATACATATATATATATATACGTATTTTTTCAACCTTAGTTCCTTCTTAATAACTTTACTCCCTCCCTTTCTAGATTCAAATCACTTTGTCATTCCACAGAAAAGCTTGAGGACAGAGGAGTGAGGACCTGGTGCAGACATAAGGTCCAACTCATCGAAGCAGGCTTCCGCTTGGTTTAAAAGAATCAGAACTGTGAGGAGAGGCAAGAGTAGCAGCCAACAGGATGTGTGTGGCTGGAGTTCTTGGCATGAAGTCTTGGCTTTCATGTTTATTTTTGGATGTATTTTTCTTAGCCTTTTGATGCAAATTTCTGGTCTGGGAAGTAGCCCTACAGTATGAGCTCCAAAGCTGCTAATAGTAAGCACAGGCTTCTGACTTGGGAGAGAGCCGGCCTCTTGGCTTTCAGTGATACTCACAGGAGGGTGTGGGTCCCTGTACCTAAACAGGCAGGCAAGGGGCTGCCTCTCTGAAGATGGGTCCTGCAGTCCTACCTCAGCATCCAGGGCCACTAAATATGCACCTGAAATGCTGGTCCACCTGGAAAGCCTACCGGTATTGTCAAAGTGAAAACCTGAAATTGTTTTTATGCCAAATAAAGTAATAAAACCCACCCAAAGGGCTTCTAAAATTTTTATGTTCTGAGATAATATGATTTAAGTATTCGGCTTTAATTTTTCTAACTGTCCAAGAGAGATGGGAATGTCAAGCCTATTCATGCTGGAGCACATGCCCCTGAAAGGTATATTATTCTAATATGTTTTTTAAAGCAAATCAGCAAAAACTAATCTGCTGTCATCTCAATAATTCCTACTCTCATAGGGGATTGAAAGATTATTAATGGAAAATGGCTTTTTCTCCTTATATAGTCCTGAAGAGGTAGTAAATAGAAATAACTAAAAAGCTTTCTAGTCCCATAACTGCCAACATGTCTGGCAGAATTGAGACAAAAAAGCACTCATAAAATTAGGAAATAGAGATAGATGTAAAAATATTTCTTCAAAAATATTCATTAATCTTAGAAATATCCCTACTTACAAATTGCTTTCTTTTCCTTATTTTCTAAAATAAGAAATGCACTTATTTCTTACTTTCACCGTTCAGCTTCATATCGCATAAAGCATGAAACAGATTTTTTGTCAGTTAACAATACTCAGGCCACAGAAACATTTGGTGAACAAACCTACTGTATCAATCATTACATCCATTACAGAGAACAGATTGGTGGTTGCCATGGCGAGGGAGGGGGAATGGGTGAAGGGAGTCAAAAGGAACAAACTTTCAGTGGTAAAATAAGTGTTGGGATGTAATGTACAGCATGGTGACCACAGTTAGTACTGTATTGTGTATTTGAAAGTTGCTAAGAGGGTAAATCTTAAAAGTTCTCATCGCAAGAAAAAAAATTGTAACTATATGTGCTGATGATGGATATTAACCAGACTCGCTGTGGTGATCATTTCACAATATATACAAATATTGAATCATTGCGTTGTATACCTGAAACTAATATCATGTTATATATAAATTATTTATAGATAGAATAATAATAATTAAAAATCAATGGTTCTGTGATATGGTTGGCCCTGGTTAAAATAAAACTACAGTGGTGTGCAAGAAGTTTCTGGGTCACAATTACAGTTAAGACACCACTTTCATTGTGACACAGGTCAGATTAAAAATTTTAAATATTTCTTTTAAACGAAATCTTACCATTAGCGACAATGTGGATGGACCTAGAGAGGTATTTATTATGCCAAGTAAAGTAAGTCAAAGACAGATACCATATGATCTCACTTATATGTGGAATCTAAAGAACAAAATAAATGAAAAAAAAAAAAAACAGATTATAGAACAGAGAACAAACTAATGGTTGCCAGACGGAGAGGCTTGTGGGAGGGCTGGGTGAAAAAGGCGAAGAGATTACGAAGTACAAATTGGCAGTTACAAAATAGTCACGGGGATGTAAAGTACGGCATAGGGAATAATATTTTAGTAAGTATGTATAGTGCCAGGCAGTCAGAGGCAACAGGACAAAATGACAAATTTAAAATATTTGTAAATATTAGTCTAGTGGGTACTGGACTAATCGGGGGGATCAATTCGTAAATTATATAAAAGTATAACCACCATGCTATACACCAGAAACTAATATAAAATAATACTGAATGTCAACCAAATTGAAAAATAAAAATAATAAAAAATAAAAAAACAGAATGCACTTAAAAAAAAAACCTGCAAACCTCAAAAAAATAAAATATCGCTTTTATTTTTAAAGACTATAGCTTTATTGCTATCTTTAAATTTTCAAAGAATTTATTCATAAACTTTTATTATTATTTTGAACATGCTCCAATATGGCTCATGATAAAGGAAAGTTTTTGTCCAGAACGATGTTCGCGCAATTGAAACACAGTAAGTAAGCAGGTGGTAGACCACTAGTTCAAGGACCTCTCGGTAGCGTCTTTTATAGATTTGTTCGAGAGTGCCTCTCTAACCTACTTCTCTGAACACACTGGACTCATTTCCTCATTCAATGTCATGTATTTGGAATAGTCCATGTAAAGATACCAAAGCATGCTGCAAAGCTGAAAGCATCTTCATCCAGATATAATAGTAGACAGAAAGTCAGAAAGAAAAACAACAACAAAAAACTCTTGTTTGCTGTTCTAACCATTGGAAAAATTTTATACTGTATGTGCTGAGAAGAAATTCATGGAATTGGGCAGTAAATCCGTCCTTTATTTATTCCAAAAGCCATTAACAATCATAAATACCCATAATCTTGGATCAAATATTAATAACTAGCTTAAAACTTTCAAGACTACACTTAATTATTTTGACATTTAACTTCCTTACTGTGGGTATAAAACACCACTAGTGTCAAAGAGTTTAAATTATAATTGTCTCAAGAACTAAAAATGGTATTCTAAGACTTTTTAATTAATTTCCTTCTGAATGAGATCCAGAAACATAACTATCTCCCTCCCTCCCTGTCTCCCCCTCCCTCCCCACTCCTCCCCTGAGATGCTACTGGAAAATGAGATGTTTTATACCCTGAATATATTTTATTATGTGCTAATATCAAAAAGGTGTGAAAAAGGGAAGCATTATTGACTAATTCTGAATAAATTTACCATAATTCACTTAAGCTAAGAAAATATGACCTAACTTTAAGAGGAAGCAACCCAGTTTCCTCAGATCTGACTATAAAATGGCAACTGAAATATGGAAAGGGTGGTTTTCATTAGGAAAGATATAGAGTATGAAGAAAAGTATCAAGCTGCTACCTCAGTTATATTTGGGGGAGTTTTTATTTTATTTGATGTATTTCTAGAGACTATTTAAGAATTCTCCTGGTCATAGTTATGATAATAATTTTTTTAATACTCTGGATGCTACCAATTTCACTAATAACATAATAGACTATATAAACCAAGAGGTATTTGGGATGAAATTGAATAGTATTCGAAATCGCACAGGTAGTTCTCTGAGTGTGTATACACCTGCAGAGACCCAAGGAAATTTGCCTTTGGTCAGGAAAGGAAGCAGGATTCCTAGTTTTGTGTTGCCATTAAAGTCCAACTGCACGATTTAAAAATAGGCTATTTGCTCAGCCTATTAAAGAGCTATTTTTAGACTGTGCTACCTGTTATGATTAGAGACTATAACTTTCAGAGTTAGAAGTAACTCAGAATCCTGATCCTTGTGTTTTATCCTTCTGCCCCTTTCACTGGCATCAAAGGTATAGATGAGGGTGTTTGCCATACAATGGACCCACTTTGGCATTCCTCAAAAGTAAATAGTCAGACGAAGTGAACATGCCAATTTAGACCCATGATTCACATTATCTAATTTTTACCATTCGGAACCTATGGCCTGACACTGAGCTCCCTCCCCTACTGACAGGAGAGGCATAGTCCAACTTACCTTTCTGCTGCCTTCTTTCTGCCATCTCATGATTAGCGAGGCTTCTCCCTGAATTCGGAAGCTATATAATTCCTCCTTTTAAATCTTTCCCTTTTGATATTTAGCTGATAGATCTTAGATTTCAGCTGACAATAAGAACTTAGGTATTAATTTTGCCAACAGATATTATTTAGCAGTACAAAGAATGGCTGAATTATAAACTCCACTGCTTGACATAATCAAGGAATAAGTGTTCTGGTTATTAGTAGATTTTGTCAGTAGATTAGTGCTATACATGCTATCAATGGATCACCCATATTCAAAGAATAAATATAAAATTTATTTAATGATGATGACATCCTGTACTGGGAAATAACGTTATTGACTTGCTTGTTTATTTTCTGTCTCCTCCAGCCCCGAGAGCATGAACTCTGTCAACCTTGCTCACTGCTGTATCCATACCTGACACAGGCGGTGCTCAATAAGTACTTGTTGAATAAACAGTAGAATAAACATAATTTAATCTTTTCTATTCAAAAGGTACTTTAGAATTTTACAATTTCTTAGGATTATCATGTACCATGTATGTACAAGTGTGCCCATTAATAAAGTTCTGATTAACACAGACAGTGGAGTTTCTTACATTTTTATTTTAGCCACTTAAAACATTGATTAACCACCTAATTTGAACTCTGCACTTTTAATTGCACTGCATGAACAGGCTAATAGAATGAAGTATGTGACTAATATCTTAATATGAGATTCCTATCCCCTACCAGTGAAGGAAGAGATCAGACTAAAACCTCTACCCATCCTTTCAGCTCACTAAGTCACTAGCAGGGGAGATCAGAAATCATGCTCTGAGGTTACAGATGAGAGTTGGACCCACTGAGCTTGTGGAGGTGTGAGACACCAAGGACCACCTTCAAGACCAACACCCCCATTTAACAATTTCCCTTTAAGGGAACTATATCTGTGGAAAACAGCTCTAAAATGTACTCAGATACAATCTGACCAAGGGATCAAATTCAGCATCACTAATAGAGAGGCAACCAGACATTACAAACCTCCCGATGTACTAGGCAACACCTTTGATGTTTTCTTGCCAAAAATACTTGGCTTGATTAGCCCTAACTTCCATTTACAGGAAACCCTGCGCTAGGAATATAAAAGATACCAAGAGAAAACAAGCAGACGAATCTTGAATTTGAAAGAGACTGACCTGGCCTTTTTAACAAGTCAATGCCATGAACAGCAAAAGAAAGAGAGGAAGAAAAAGGAGGAAGGGATGGAGAAAAAGAGAGGAAGAGAGAGAAACCGACATATATAGCAATCAAGTACAATACATATTTCCTTATTTGATCCTGATTTTGAAAAAAAAAAATAAGCTATAAAAGATATTTATGGAACAACTGGGGAAATTTGAACTGTAGATTGAGTATTATTTGACATTAGAATTTTTTTTTTTTTTTGACCATGGCCCTAATGCCTCCAAGCCATGGAGGTTTTCTTTAATCAGGCAGACAACTGAAACAAGTGTTCTTTTTTTAAAATTCAGCCATTGAAAAGACAATATATCAAGAAACAGGTAAACTTCAGCTGCTTAATTAAAACCTACACTGCTTGGTTTAGTACCTATATTCTTCCAGGTATATGAATCTATAAAGGAGGGGGAAAGGAGCCTCCCTTCACTTTAACATTTGACAGAAACGTAGAGAATGGGGGCCGAGTAGGAGAATACAGAAGACCTGGCTTGTGCACAGCTCCTGAGGGAATAAAAGCAAATTCTATCTTCTAGTTCTCCCAGAAGAAAGGTTTAGGATATTAACAATGCTGCAAAGTAAATTTGTGTTGTAAGCGGGGAGGCAGAGGAATTGACGGATGCTGTCTGATTAGAATACTACCCATTATGGTAGGCATACTAGAGCCTGATTTCATGATCTGAAAAAGGCAAGGAACACAGAACCTGCCTCCCCCATACACTTAAGCTCCAACCTTGAAAATCCAGGGGCAGCTGGATGGGTGATCCTGTTCCCATGGGGATTGTCTGAGGCACTTGAACTCAGGGTCTAGCATGAGGGAAACCACCCTATCTCCCTTGGTTCTGCTGCCCCCCAGTCAACTCCAAGTGTTATCCAAATGCCTTTCCCCCTAGTCTTAATTCTGATCCATGAGCCCTGCCCAGTCAAAGGCCCACGATAGCACTGATTTTTGAGGAAAAGAGAAGCTCCCTTTTTCCATCTTTCCTAGCTGAAATATGACACAGGTACCGATCCACTTGCTTTCCAAATTACAGAGCACTCACACTGCCAAATATTATACTTATTGCCCAGTGAGGTTTGCTAATTCCTGGTCATTTCCAGATGAGGCAGAAAAGGATGTCAACATTTACTATAATAAACCCAAGCACAGCACAACAGAGGGAAATCCCTCTCCCCAGTATATCAAGAATATTCACAAGAATTTTTGTATATGTGTTTTTAAACAAAAACACCAATGGTCCTAAACTCTGGTCAGTCGACTAGTGAAGATGAAGACATAATTTGGCAAGCAGACTTATTCTGAAGTCATGGGGCAGAGTATTCCGCTGAATATCGCATTGCCCTCCCTTAACTCTTAGGTTTAGGAAGGGAGTGAAGGAGCTTGGGCTACAGTAAGAACCAAAGTTCCAAGTGTTCGAAACCCAGCCCCAATTCTCAGAAATTAAATGAAGAGCAAGGAGTGATACAGATCTGCTCATCACTTAGGGAAGCAGAGATCGAGGCTATATAACAGAACCTGTTCTTGAAGGAAACAAATGACCTCGTTCGGGCTTTCTGGGGCACACAGAACGATACCCTGAAACCACCCAGCACTCAGGGCTGATGAATGGAGTCACATGGTGAAGGCAGACAGCTCCCATGCACAGTGATCACACTTCCTCAGTGGGCTGCCTTGGCCTCCTGTGTCTGACACTGCTGCTATCCATGCATGACACTGACCCCAGGCTGTCTCTGTGCCAGAATTTCTCACAGGTGAGGGGACAATCAACCAAAGGTCCTTCCACAGGTTTCTACTTGAGGATATTACTGACAAGAATCCATATAAGATGGAGAATGGAGATGCCTGGGCCCCAGCAGGGAGAGAAAGTCCAGAAAGGAGGCAGCTTGTGGAAACGTCAAAGCACTACATCCAAGACTCCCAAAGAGATAGCTTCCTGATCTTGAGTTGCCCCCTGGCCATTTAGAATGGGGCAGGCCCAACTCCTTCTGCCATTACCTTAGGGGAAGACAAGATATGACTTCCTGGGGCCCCACTGACAGCTCAGAATCTCAGGTATGAGTCAGATCCTGTGTTGGGAAACCAGAGAACAGATGCCAAGGACGCTGGCACTGTGCTCTCCAATAGGATGTGAGGCAGCCCATGTGCAAGGCTTCAATAAAAGGCTCTTTTCCCAGAGGCATTATCTTCTTGCTATTCCCACATCAACCGCGGAATCCCAAGGACACAGCTTAGCCCAAGCCCCTTAGGTTCTTCAGAGAAAACAATTTAAGTCAAAAACATGACTGTGTATGAGCTACGATGTCTATCTCTGACAACATCATTGAGGCAGTGGTTGATGGTGGTTCAAAGGAAGTACCTGAGCTTCACATTCTGCCTGGTGTAGGACTTCTACGCGTCTCCACATAGGTGACTTGAAAGCAAAAGGCCTGCGACTGGGTAATTTCTTCAGGCCAGGCCAAGTCCTTCACCAGGGACACGAATTCATGGTGCTTCCCACAGTAATAGTAGTTTGATCCTCCCGATGAACTTGATCTTGATGCCGGGTGCTCCAGCCGTTTGTTGGAGTGCTTGAGTGCAAGGCCCACTTTCCAGGAGACTCTCTCTCCATTGTAGAAGAGGACATACTTTTCCTGCTTCCTGCTTCCTGTCCTCCGTCTTGTGCCCAGCACGCTGCCTACCCTCCCAGGCATCGCTCAGCTTGATCTCTACCTCCACACACTGCCCAAAGCCAAAGACGCTCATCTTGCAGCAGGCTGAGCAGCCGGGCTCTCGGGGCTGGGGCTGCTCTAAGGGAAGACCAGTGGGCTGGACGTGCGGCCAGACAGGGTCCAGGCATGACTGCCTGCTCCACGGGGAGGGAGCGGGGCAGACAGAGCCAGCTGGGCACCCTGAGCACCGAAGCGCCTGCCAGTCCCAAGCGGGCATGAGCAGCCAGCGGCTGCGAGGGTCAAAGTCTGTACTGCAACTCTAATGGGGCGCTGCAGAGCCGGGTGGTGTTGGCCGCTGCAGCCCACGGGGTGCAGTACGGGGCTGAGCAGCAGAGCAAGACTGCCCAGCTGCTGGGGTGCGACGCCCGAGCTGCTCAATGCACCAGAGACTTATTATTAGTTTTGTAGAAGAAATAATGCTATAATAGGTATGTAGAAGAATATTCTAATTTTTCAGAGCTATATGCTGAATATATAGGATGAAATATCTATCATTTACATTGAAGTAGTTCCAAAAAAGTGAGGAAGAAAATATGACTATATGTTAACAGTTGTCCAACTAAGTACTGGTGTTCATTGTATTATTCTTTTTGATTTCAAGTATATTTGAATTTTTTTTAATAATAATTTTTCAAAAAATATTCACAGGTAGCAACTTCTCAGGAACTTCCTTTCTAACACGGAGGGCTCCTAATTAAAATAAGTTTTTAATATTTTCACAAATCATTTTCTATCAGCAACTTGAATCAGTCATCAGAGACAAAATTTATAATGACACACATCACAGGTAGGAATCTTTTTTGTTCTTCAACCGGTTTTCTAAATTTCCTTTTAGGAAAAGACTTTTTCAGTTTACCTTTTAAAATGAAAGATCCAAAAAATGGCTTATTTGCCTCAAGCTTGGTTCCTTTTAATTGACAGAAAATCTCTCCATACACACCTCATGCAAACCTACTTTAGCTTTGCCTTCCTAAAACTAGCTTTTGTCTCTGAACTTTACAGAGCTGTTGGAGCTCTTTAATATTTTCTAAGAGAAACATTTCAAACAAGTAACCCCGCAATTTATTCACTACTGCCAAGAATAAAAGTAACAGGTTTCACCACCAGGGCCCTCCAAGGCTTTGCAGGACTTTTAGGGAAAGCATCACTCATTCACCGGCAGGTTCGCTCCCTTAATGCATCTGTCATTTGTTTGGCTCTGGAGGAAACTATTTGATTACACAAAATTCTTTTTAGATCAAGTTTAAAATCTTAGCCACACTGGGACAAGTGGCGAAGCCTGCCAGCTCGATGGGTTAACACTTGGACATACTGAGCCAAGGACAAAGATAAGGAATAACCACAGGTTAAAATCAGAAGCTTGAAGAATTGAAAAGGAATGAGCATGAAAGATGCAAGGCTTAGCTGGGCCTTTCTAAGTGCTCCATTTACCATTACTGCATATAAGACGATTTATTCCCCGTACTTCTTGTAAATGAGCGCAGTACCCTAAGGCACACTGGTAAGCAGCGGTAAATGCAAAAGTCACCAGGGCCGGTTGCACAGTACACTGTGCCACCTATGCATTTTGAAGTTGTCAGGTAACCAGACATCTTTATGGCCCTCATTTCCTACACCTTATTATAGGGCACATCGTTTCTAAAAGCATTTAAATGAAGCAGATGTTAACCCCATTCATTCCACTTTACCAAGGAATATGTCAATGACAATTTTTAAAATGCAAAAGAAAATGTCAAAGTTTTTTGTTCCCTGGTTAAGAATACATCTGTGGAATAGGAGGGAGGAAATACATAAAACACTCTATGGTCATTCAAGAAATAATTATAAGGTATGTCAAACTACAGAAAATTGAGCAAGCACTAAATTAAAAAAAAAAAAAAAAGATGTCTTGTGTCAAAATGGCTTTTTCACTCACTCATTTCAAAAACAAGTTTTGAAAATTAAATTCTATCTACCAGCTCAGAACAGAACACATTAAGGCCTGACTGTAATGCCATTATCCATGTGGCAGCTCCTTTTCTTTTCTGCAACCACATTAATTGACAAAGAAGCCTTGGGGCTCACCTCCCATAGAGCCTTGAAGTCCTTCTGCTCGATGCGGAGCAGTTCACTGCTCTCCCTGGTAACGATGGTTGCATGGCGGGGTGTGTTGTCCAGAATGGACTCTCCGAAGGCCGTTCCAATTCCCAGAGTACAGATGGTCACTGCATCCTGAGAATCCCAAAACTGGTCATTAGAAAATTAAACATGTAATGGATGGATGAGTTGTCTTTTCTTTGAAGTATAATTTGTACTCAATAAAACACTCGATTTAATTGCACGATTCAACAAGTTTTGACAAAATATGAACAGTTTTATCACCACCTAAATCAAGACAGAATATTTCTATCACCTCCTGAAAGTTCTCTCTTGACTCTTTCCATCAAGACTCTACTTTTGGAGGTAATCAATTTCTTTCTGTCATGAAAAAGGAGTTTTGCCAGTTTTAGAAGTTCATGTAGAAGGAATCAGACAATATGTCCACTTTGGTGTCTGGCTTCTTTTGTTCAACATAATGTCTCGAAGAGTCATCCAAGTTGTTGCATGGATCAGTAGTTTTTCTTTCCTTTTAATGATGAGTAGTCTTCCATTGCATGGATAAGCCACAATTTGCTTATCTATTCTCCTATTGGGCTGTTTCTAGTTTGGGGATATTGTTAATGAATCTCATGTAAGTCTTTTTGTAGACAGGGTTATCTTTTTATATTACTACTATCTGCTTTAAGAAAAGGAGGGGAAAATCTTTTAAAAAGGAACTGAGTATTTTTAGTGAGAACGTGCAGTTACAATTTTTAAGTAGGAAACCGGAATAGGGATGTTGTTATGTTAGTCTGTCTTGAAGAGATGAGAAAACTGAGGGTCAGAGTGGCAGATTCTCACAGCCCTAGATCACAGATAATGGGCAATGCAGTCAGATTCTAACTATGGCTCCCTGACTCCAGTCTAAGCTTTTTGTATCATGCTGCCTCCTACAGCCACAGCAGAGGAAAAACAGCGTCTGATGAAGTAACAGAATGGCTCATTTATAAAATGTATGAATCAATGATTTAAAAGTTTCTTAGAGTGTACTAAAAAAGTAATTTCCTCTCTGCATGCAACATTGGTGATCATATTTGGATCTAATCCTAACTAGTTTCGAATAATGCAAATAGCCACTCAAAATCACCTGGACATTAATTTGCAAGGCATTATCAACTAAGTGAGATACCCAAGGGTAATCCTCTGCATTGGAAAGCAGTTTTCCTTTCATGCATCTAATACACGATAATAGGCAAATGTTACTAAGATCAAGTTAGTGACTCTGTAATCACATTACTAAGACAAATGCCAATAAGTATCCTGTTCCTCTAACCACAGTAAATCGCTTCTGCACAGATATTAGCCTATAAAATTGCATTCAGGAAAATAAAATCAATAATATCTCAGAAAAGAATAAAAAATTAGGTGAGAATTTAAGAACGGCCTGCTAATACAATTTCCAGAAAATCAGCTGCAAACAAATTCAGTCAGAAACATATCCTGGAACTGAAATATGAATACTCAGTGACAGGCACCTCTGAATAATTTTCAAATTCTAGTAAAAACACAAGATAGGTTATGATAAATCAAATACTTTCACAAATCCTCTAGGATATCAGGTTCCCTTGAGTATTCTACTAGCTTACTTTGTTTTTTATCATCTGAACCCTTCGGAAAGGATTCTAATGCCTATTTCGTACTTTCCAGTGTTAAATTCTATTTTAAAACTTGACAGGGATGGATCATAAATGTTACTCCTTCCACTATCCACATAAATATCTAAAGTTATCCGCAAAGTGTAACACAAAATAACAATTAAGATGTGTGATTCACGAGCTAGTTGTAGATTTTTATGACTTAAGTGGTCTTCTCCTTTCTCACCTCCTATCCCTGATACATTTAGTTTGTCACCAAACAGTATACAAAGAAGGACATCATAGGCTGTGAAAATCACAGGAGCCCATCTTCTTGCTAGTGAACAGCCCTTAAAATAAAGACAAAAGATTGAAATTACTCTTGGATTTCCCCCAGAGAGTTTAACAATAATACCCATGTCTTATCATATATAACAAGATGTAGTCATGTTAGTATTGCCAACTGCACTGCTCAGGTTGTCGAGACCTCTGTAAGGAGAAGCACTCAGCCTCCCTCATTTGATCAAGCACCCAACTTATTTCCAGGAGCCCACAGTCTCCTACCAGAACTGAGTGTAGGTCTATTCTTCCTGTATTTCCTCCTTCATAATTGATCCGCTTAAATTTAAGGACAGGGAGATACAAATACAAGATAATGATCTTGACATTAAGACTGTAAAACCTCATCTGAAAGGAGTATTACTTGCAAGTTCAAACTTTAATTTCAGCAGACTCAGTGTATGACTTAGAAATCTGAATGGATTTCAGTGGTATGGTTTGGACACTGGGATAATTGCACCCAGGGAAGTAGAAGATCCTAAGAAGAATATTTTTACTCCAAACACTAATCAGTGTCTTTATAGCCCATGGCTGCTAGGCTTTATTTGCATCTGAATTCTAGACTGGGTGTTGCAAGGTGCTTAGAGAATAATTCTCAGATAAAGAAATTTACATTCAAATGTTCTCTCATTTAACAGAACCAGTATATTTTGCTCAGTATGTACCCTGAAAGGCAGGAGAAATCTAACCAGACCCCCTAGGTCAGAATTCCAAGCCTGAAAAGCTCTAGATATGTTTAATGCATGCCTTTTCCTGTGGCTCAAAGTGTCCATTTCTGAATGTAAGATTACTATTTCCTTTAAGCTTACACATACTCTAGAGATCTGCTTATGTCTCAATATTTATTTAATAGGGACTATTCAGACTATTTTATTTCCTGCTCAGTTGCAGATTAATGTTCAGAAAGGCCACCTGAAAGAAAATATTTACAATGTCATAGACTTAAGAAATAAATCAGCACCTACTCAGAGAATATGAAATATTAACGATAGTGAAGAAATGCCCTATTCGGGGATAAGACAGTAATTTAAGGACTTTCAAATCTGAAATGAAGATTTAACAACTTGAATGTCTTCAATATATGAAGGTGAGTTTAGCAGATGCTGCTGGAGTCCTGCCAGATTCTCCCACCCCCTTACCCACCCCTTTGCTCCCCCAAGTCATTTAGCTTTCTGGACCACTAAATTCTACATACCTATGCTTCCTCTCTCAGGCATCTACATTGCTCCACCTGAGGGATGAGTGTTGGGTAGTTAATGCCTGTGTAAGGTACAACCTCCACCAACGGGGCAGGAGAGTAGGATTAAATACTCCGGCTCCCTAACACGACACAGTTTCTTAGAGGGTACCCTGGAGGAGTGAGCTTAGTTGCCCACAGTAGAAATCTTATCATCACATTTCTATTGGCTTTTCTTCATTCTTCTTCTTACTTCTCTCCTCCCTTATAACACTTCCTGGGATCATCTCCAAAAAAAAAACACTTGCAGCCAAATTCTTATCTCCAAGTTGGCTTCTTGGGAAATTCAGAACAAGAGAGTAGGTTACTCAAACATGGCTATGAGTGCTAAGTTAACACAGAAACTTCTGCTAGGTACTGAGCCAAACCAACATTCCCAAAAGGACTTCTGGACCAAGGACAGAGATCAGCTTATCATTCACTGCTTTGCATCAGATACATCAGAAGTGCAATATCCCTTGGGTGACACATGGGAAGACTAGCATATTGGTCACTGAGGCCAATTCTACTGTATAACTAGAGGTGATGGGCTCTCAAGAAAAGAATTACCTTCGGTATGTCACTGATACGATATCTGGTTCCTTCCTCTGATCTGACCCAGCTCTATCTCATCTCAGTCTACTTGATCACTCCTTCTCCTACCCTCTAAAACACAGAATTCCCAGCTTACCATTAATAGTACGTATCCTACTGTGCATCAGCTTACACACGGATCTCCACGTGTATGAGTGGCATACTATGTGCCATGCACTGGGCCTGGCATCTTGACTACGATGTCTCATTTATTCCTCACAAGTTAAATGAGATGTCTTTAAAGTCTTTCATATAGTACCTGACTCAAAAGAAATGCTTGACAAATTATGGATATTCTTTTGATGGTAACATTAAAATAACATTGGTATTATTGTTATTATTTTATAGGTTAAGGAAAATCAGTCTCAAAAATGCTCGGTAATTTGCTTAAAAGCAAAGCGGGCAAGTGGAAGAGTTGAGATTAGAAACTAGTCAATCTAATTACCTCCCATATACTTGTCATAAAATTATTGAGCCTCTTGCCCAGGCTCAATAGGAAAATTAATTAAAGTATTGATTTAATCCATACAGGTTCTTTCTTCAATCAGCGAATTTATAGATTTATTAAATACTTAATAAGTCCAAATCATCAGGAAAATATAAAATACTTGGCATTGTGATCTTGCAGTCTACTCACCTAGAGGATCAAATGCATTTCAGGCTGGAACACCGATCTCCTTATTTATTAGGAGAAATGTAAGCAATCGCAAGCCAGAAACTAAGAATCATATCAGTATTTCTGCTTTTCTTACTTTATTCCCGTGCCCAATTCTAACAGAGCTCCTACCTCAGGTGGAGAGACTGAGTGTCTGTCTTTCTGCATCTCTGCCTTCATAACCTACCTGTTATCCTAACTCTTCTCAACATGGCTGATGGTCTTGTTCTGACAGGCCCACCTCAGTTCCTCTCTTGCATCTTTCTGTTGCCAGGGTTCTTTGTCAATCTACCTGGCTGCCCAACTCCATCCCTGGGCCTGCTTCCTGACTTTCTGCCCATGACTAAGCTACACCCCAGCATGTTACTACTTGTTAGACCTCTGTCTTTCACCATACAAACCCAAGGGCTGCATTGCTCCAATCTTTAGCTTCCTCCCCATGTCCTACCCAGCACTGCCTGAATATGCATGCCTCTAGATGGCTCCCACCTCCACTGTGGGCAGCCCCCCTGCCTCCAGTTCCAGGTTTTCCTCTGCCCAGCTAAGCACCAACTTGAAGTCATGAACAAATTTTGCCAGGATGTGTGTTTCTGTGGGACAGACAGGGTCTAGTTACTTTTATTCATGAAAGTCAGTATTGGGTAAGTGAACAAAAATGTCAACAAAGCTGCACTGATGGAAGGAAGAGAGCATCAGCCAAAAGACACATACCTAGAGGCACCCAGAAGTAGCACATTTCGAGTTTAGCAGGAGAAAAAGCCCCCAGAGGCTGCCTAATGAGAGACACACAGGCCTTGTAGACCTGGATTCAAAAACCCTTCTCTGCCAATTACTAACCCTGTAGCTTTGGGGAGAATGCTTCCGAGAGCCTCAGTATCCTCATTGGTAAATGGGCACAATCTTTTTTTTTAAGACTGTTATGAGCAGTATTTGATATAAATAATATATGGAGAGTTCCATATGGTCTCTGACATATAGTAGATACTCCATAAATGATGAAAAATATTATTTCTGATTTGGCTATATTTATATACACCTATAGAACACATAGTTTCTGTTTCTAAAAATAAACTTATATTGTTCTATTAAATAACAGAGAATCCCTAAATTTGTTTTGTGTTAAATTCAACACTTAAATTCCAAGTGTATCTGTCCCCCAGTCTGAATGTCAAGAGCCAAGCACTTCAGCTCTCTGGGGGAGATTGTATTCAAAGGAACCCTTCTGAGGAATCCTGCTGTAAATCAAAGAATCCTTTTGTTCTGCTACTAATCACCCCTCTAATTACCTGCTTTGTATATGGTTTTCTTAAGCCAGGCATTCTCATATGAGGCATTCTATTTGTTTCATTAGAAACACAGCTACGGTATGAAAATGGGAATGGTGTTAAAAAAGCCAATGGCTGTGTCACTGATCCCCAGGCCAATAAACATGTGCACTGCAAGTAACGTCTCTAACATCTACTGAAATCTCACTTGCACGAGTTACAGACAGTCTGATGTTAATGTAAGTACATTAACATTTTTTAATTGTCCTGTAACTTCGAGGGGTATCATATCTTTTTATTGCGTATTTTTTAAAGATTCCACATATAAGTAAAATCATAAGACAGTATTTGTCTTTCTCTGACTTATTTTACTTAACGTAATGCCTTCAAGGTCCATTGTATTGTTCCAAATGGTAGGAGGCCCTCCTTTTTATGGCTGAATAGTATTCCACGGTGTGTGTGTGTGTGTGTGTGTGTGTGTGTGTGTGTGTGTGTGTGTGTGTGTGACATCTTTATCAGTTCACCCATCAATGAACACTTAGGTTTTCTATATGTCTTGGCTGTTATAAATAATGCTGCTATGAACACAGGGGTAAAGATATCATTTTGAGTTAGTGTTTTCATTACCTTTGGGTATATTCCCAGAAGTGGATTTGCTGGATCACATGGTGGTTTCACTTTTAATTTTTTGAGAATCCTCCATACTGTTTTCCACAGTGGCTGCACCAATTTACAATCCCACAACAGTGCACAAGGGTTCCCTTTTCTCCACATGCACGCCAGCATTTGTTATCTCATCTTGATGATGGGCATGCCATCAGGTGTGAGGTGATATCCCATTGTTTTTTTAATTTGCATTTCCCTAATGATTAGCAATGTTGAGCATCTTTTCACATATCTATTGTCTTTTTATAAATTGTTTTTGGAAAAATGTCTATTCAGGTCCTTTGCCCATTTTTAAATAGGGTCATATGTTTTGTTTTTGTTTTTCGGGTTTTTTTTTTTTTTGCTGAGTTTTATGAGTTTTTTATATGTTTTAGATATTAACCCCTTATCAAATATGTGGCTTGCAAATATTTTTCCCATTCCTTAGGGTGTCTTTTCACTTTGTTGATGGTTTCTTTTGCTGTGCAATTATGCATATTTATATCACTTCTATATTAGTGGCTCAAGAAGAGTTAATTGCTTCACAGCATATTAATAGTTTTAGGTACATTGGTTCTTTGAGTATATAGATGCTAAAACAAACTCTTACAAAGCAAACATTTACAATATTTTAGGACTATGGGCAATACTTGCCGTTAAGTTTGGTGGTGTCTGGGTTTGTTTAATGAGCTTGAATTTAGTACTGAATTTATTGAGTGCTCCAAGTTCTTTTTAAAAAGAAAAAATTAATCAAACCTAATATCTGAATTTGTCAAGACATTAAACAGTAGTCTAAAGGATTTCTTGCCAAGCACAAAGGCAAAATAGTTCAAAGTCAAATGTGTTTTTTTCCCTTAACAAACAGCAAAAACAAGATATTTTACTTTTAGAGCATTTCCCTAGAATCAGAGTGTTAGATACAGCTTAAAGTGCAAGATCAGGCGAGCTGACTATGTGAAGGTGCCATTAACATAGACTAGTATTAGCATTCTGATAATTGAAGCAGCGAGGCCAGCCCCTTTTCAGCGGAGAGCCAGTCTGTCCTGCACTGTAGCTCCATCTTGCATCCGCCCAAAGAATTGCATGACAACAAAACCAAATACAGTATGTATGTAGATACATCATACGGGATGCTAAATAAATACCTGATCTGTTCCTGAGTATAGACAAGTAGTAAGAGATTACAAACAGCCACTGTGTACTTGGCAACTTTCACATTTTATGGACACAATAAATGCGTTCAAAAATGTTTCTTGATGATGGCAATGTTTTCTGGAAATAATGGGATGAAATGAGAGCAAATGGAAGAACCAAACAGGCAAAGACAGAAAGACAGAGAAAAATAGAGAGATCCACATAATAGAGAAACATGCCTGTCCTTTAAATTTTATAAACAAAAATGCGAGGCTTAAAAACATCTTTAATGTAGAGACAAAGAGAAGGTAAATAAAAGCACATTTTACGTTGGGGGGGGGGTATACCAGTAAGAGATCCCTTTTTAAAACTGGGCTAAAAATTGCCAGAGAATTTCTCAGAGACAGATGAAAGGATGGATAAAATGATGACCAAGGCCAAGCATAGCTCACATTCTCTGATCCCACGAAATGGCTGAACAATATTGTTAAACTTCTCGCCAATTCCAATACGAAGTACCTTTCTGCTTTTTCTGTGCTAGCACTGCCCTCTTGTGATAAAATGACTTCATTGCAGGCATTGCAACTGAGCATTTCACTGGACTTTTCTGGAAATAGTAAGAAAAATGCACTGGAACTCCTGCTCTATACTAAGTTTTGTACCAAGTGTTTTATATACATTAATTTATTTAAGGGAGAAAGTACTATCCCCAACTTATAGGTAATCTAACTTTCCTAAGATCACAACAGCAATTAAATGGCAGAGGATTTCAAAAGAGGCCCGATTTTAACCACTGTGTGCTGCATTAAGTATTTACTAACGCTTTAAATAAGCATCTGTTATAGACATACAGAAGTTTTAACGACTTAATACACCATCTCTTTCTCTATATTGCAGCATTAATTTCTGTTCACTCAGTAGCCATCAGCAATTCTTTGATATGACTGGGAAAATATTATACATTTTTTGGTTTAAAGATTACCTTAAAATCTTATATGTTTAAATATTTACCATGCCAATAAGACCCCTTACCTATAAAATCTGCAGAGAAAAGAGGACCTTTGCTCTCTCTCTCTCTGAAACAGATACACACACACACACGTTGGCTATTGTTGCTTTATATAGTGATGTTTATAAGCTTATTTGTTGTTTTTAAGTTTATAATTTATAATTTGTCCCAATTTTCACTTCTCACCCTAAATCCATTAATATATTAATGAAAAGAGAGTACACTCATAGTATTACTCATTCTAGTGGAAGTGTAAAATCTCTGATTTTAACAATAAGTTAACTAGACACCCAACACAGGCATGTCCGTGAGCACAGGAGTTCAGCTGCTGGCATCTGAAGGTGTGTGTGTCCTGGATAGACTTAGGTAAAAGACAGTGGGTGGGGACAGGTGTCACTGGGAACTGGAAGGATTAGTCCTCAATAGGATCTCTGCTGCCAAGTGCAAATCTGCATGAGTATGTGAGCCAGGTTGGAACACTTCGGGGTGGTGACGTGGTCTGTGAGCAGGTCCACTTGCTGGGCATTCTAAGTTTCCTGCAGTAAGACAAAGAATGGCCAAGGCAGGAGAAGTGTCTGGAAAAACGGGAGAGGTGCCTCTGCAGGGGCATGAGATAAGAGGGTTTCAGAAGTAGGTTTTGTTTTATGGAGTAGTAGAATCAGTATAACTTATATGAAGACATTTGCAAGAATAATGGTCTCTAAAAGTTCACCAAAATAATAGGAACAGAATGGCCTATATATAATTTCCCAGAATTCTTAGCATAAACATGGTTTTGAGGCAGTAATGAAAGAAATGAAAGCAACCTAGCACCAGCTCTTCGGGGAGGGTCTCTGAGGCAGGACTCATTAACCATCTCCTCATCCAGAGGACGTGATCTCCCCTCTTTGGTCCATGTCTAAAGCGTACAACTGGGGGAACTCAGGCACAGGCGGAGAAGCAGAACAGAATGTTGGCCTGTGAGAGGGCGAGAAGCTGGTTCCCACCAGTGCTCAGTGGGATTTTGCACTGCTTTCTGATGTGTCCGGAGCCAGAGGCAGACCCACAGGATGAGGCACAGTCAGCCTGCCAGGTTATGCCTCCCCACTGGGCAGACCTGTGTTTATTAACTGGCCCAGTGGGCTGACCCCAAGAAAAACTAGGTGAGTCACCTCGCCCCTCATAGTCCAGTGGCATTTTCCCTCCATCCTCCACTCCCAGGAAAAGGCCTGAAGTCTATATTACCATTCACTAAAGCATTTGTATACTTAATACTTCTCCCAGACATGGAGTTGATGGCTTTCTTTGTCATAATCTTCCACATCTGTGCCCCAAGGGGCAAAGACGGGTCCACCATCACCACCTATGGATACCGGAGGTGTTTGGGAGCAAGCACCCTTTTGCAGACCCCTTACAGGCAGTCCAGGCAAATGGCCGCACATGCTGACTACCACGAAGGAGGACAGGGCAGAGCACTAGAGTGGATAAAGAAATCATAGTGATTTCCAGCTCTGTGGGTCACCAGTGGGCCATCTTGAGCAGACCACTCGCTGACCTGGGACTTGAGTAAGATACAACACAGTTAGGTCTACCTAATAGGATGCTCGAATGAAAGAATGCAAGTAAAATGCTTTGTACATGATGAGAGTGACTACTGCTATGCTCGTAGAACAACGTCACTGAGAAGTAAGTGTGACCTCAATCTAGAGTCCAAAGAATTCAAAAAGAACCTGCCCAATCATACAGAAGGCAAAAAGCTGTGTTTTCTTAACCTGCTGAGCAAAAAGTTATAAGGAAATGATGAGAAAGGAGGAAAAGTAATATTGTATTGGAACTGGCAGGAAGGTAATATGAATTTATGAGCCAAATAAAATATTTATGCCCTAGGTATTCTTGAAAGTTATATATAGTTATATTTTCTTATCACCACATAAAAGAAATAGGGTGATTCTGTTCAGAAAAATTCCATCAAATCAATAATACCTAATAAATGTGTGACATAAAAATAGTATACCAGAATTTGTGAAAGGTTTTCTTTATTATGTGTTCCTTCTTTCAATTCATGGCATCACCATCTACCTCTTCGTCCAAGTCAGATTCCTCCCTTTCTCTCAACCCCCGTACACCCCATCAGCACCAATTCTAACCATTTTATCTCTACCTTGCACATACTACGTACCTCAATCTCCCTCCCTTATCACCCATACTTATCTGTCCCGCCCTCTAACCTAGAAGCCTTTTGAAAGGATAGGCCACATTCATTTAACTGTGTATCTACAGATCCAAAAGGTGGTGGAAAAAGGACCCCACATCCCAGGGGCAGCCCAGTAGAGTCCCCCAGCTGCATGCCTCAGGTTTAGAGGTAAAGAGGTGTAGAGCTCTGAGCTGGGTCAAAAATGCAAAAGGGAGGTTGCAAGAGCTGCGAGGGAAAATCTGCTTTTCCCACATTCATTGTTCCTTCTGGATGGCAACTATACAACCATGGTGGTCAAGAACTTGAACTTGAGCCCTAGCATAGAACTTGAACCCTAGCATCACGAAGAACTGGCTCTGATAACTAATGGCTGTATGACCTTGGGCAAGTTATTTAGCATCTCACCTGAAAAAATGAGACTAATAATAGCACTAAATGGGAAAGGGCGGTGTAGTGAGTAGCCAGCGAAATGATGCTTGTACAGTGCTTTGCACAAAGTTGCTTGTAGTGAGCGCACCATTACCATTAGCTATCTCTGCTCTTCTCTTCCCATTCTGCCTCAGCTAACAGGTCACTGAGGACCTGAAACTCACAGGTGAGTTTGGGAATTTACCATTGCCACCTCCTCAGAGTCTCAGATGAGAAGACAGGCATATAGGGCAGGGAAAGACTTGAGGAACAAAAATGGAGGGGTAGGCTAGCAAGAAACTCCACACTATCCGCTTTAAAACATTTAACTCTGTCTGTGCTGTTACCTCTTTTCTCTTTCCCTAATTCTCTCTCAGTCTCTTTTAACGTTTCGTCTTTTTCTTTGACTGCCCCCTATCCACCTTTTTTCTTGTGTGAGCAGCAGAAAGAACATGAAATTTGGAGTGTGAGAGACCTGAATCCAGATCTTAATTTGGCTATGTACATGTGTGTGGTGCAGAGAGTTAAACCTGATATCTCTGAGCCTTGTTTTCGAGCCCATTGTAAAATAGAAAATGAATGCCTAGAGATGAACTCAGTTAACGTACACTAACCCCTAGCACACAGTGTGACACAGTGAAGACAATGAGCAAAGTTGCTACTGGTCTCTAGGGATAGGAATTCCAGGTCTTTCCTTGTTTCTCCTCCCATGGCCCATGACCCAACCCCAGTTTGCTCCCCATTGAGATATGTAGTGGTTAATTTTATGCCAACTTGGCTAGACTATGGTAACATAATTCCTTAGTGAAACATTAGTCTATATTTTGCTGTAAAAGTATTTTTTTAGATGTGGTTTTTTAAGACATTTATAATCAGTAGACTTTAAGTAAAATAGATTATCCTCCATAATGTGGACGGGCCTCATCTAATCAGTTGAAGGTCTTAAGAGCAAACAAGTTTCCTTTGAGGTTTCCCAAAGAAGAAGTAACTCTGCTTCCAGACTGCAACATAGAAATTCTGCCTGACTCTCCAGCTTTGGGACTCAAGACTGCAGCATCAATTTTTACAGGAATCTCCAGCCTGCCAGTTTGCCTACAAATTTTGAGTTTGCCAGCCCCCACAATTACATGTCAATTCCTTAAAATAAATCTCTATCTATCTATCTGTCTGTCTACCTACCTATCTATCTACCTCCTATTGGTTCTGTTTCTCTGGAGACCCCTGACTTATATAGGGTACTACTCAGATTGGCTAGCCCATCACCCTGATTTGGACACACCACTTGTGGGCAGAGATCCAGAGCCAATTTGAAAGCCAGTGTGGATAAAAATGGCTCTTTTGTTTCTCTCTTTCAAGAAATCTGCCATGGAAGGTATTTCAACCAACTTGCTCAGTCTTCTTAGCTTCCTTCTCACACACGACAAGAACTATGCTCTATGCTCTGTCTGTCGGACTGGCTGCAAGGCTGGGCCCTCTGTCTATCTCAGGCTACTCTCTGGAGGTTGGAGGATGTAGAGGACAATGTGCTTTCTCATCTTTACATCTTAATGACTACACAAATCAATCCAGAAAACTCTGGTTGGACATTGTGGGGGTGAAATAGACAGAGAAGGCAGGAAGCCAGCTTCGACATAAAGCTAGTAATTCCTAACAATTTAAGAGACTACCAAGCCCAGCATAGGGAATTTCTTTGCATTAAGTTTGAGGTCAAAATCATAGCTAGAATCTAGAGTTTAAAGCTTATTAAAATTTAAAAAAAAAAAAAAACTCTACAGCTAATAACAATGTTACTCAGCTGTTCCATGCCAGGACCCCACAGTGAGAGATAATTTGTCCACGGCAATATTCCAAGAGCTCCTGGTCAAATACTATTTTTAATACCATCAAAATGTCACACCAGCTTTTAACATCAGATGCATCAGCAACTCGCTGCTGATGTGATTTATCATCCCTTAGGTACATCTGCTCTGCCTTTAATTAATTATTATTATTATTTTTTTCTTCATCTCTCTTCCCTGTGTTTTTCTTTCCTTTCCACCTTTCGTCTCCTTCATTCTCATCTTCCTTTCCTTTCCTCTTTCCTCACCTCTCTCTTTTCAGCTTCTCCCCTTCCTCCATCATTACTCTTTCAGGACTGCCTGGAGGAGCAAGGAGAATCATCCTCTCCTAGGTCCTATTCCCTCTGCACTTCCATACATGTGAGACTGGGTGAGGGCAGGCATGAGGAGCAGCTCTGAGCAAAAGGGCCCAGAGAGTATACACACCAGGAGAGCATCCGCAGGGAGAAGGTGTGTAGAGATAGGGACATAGGTAATCTGAAAAGACGAGACGCGGCAGAAAGAGAGGGGGACATTATATGCTTCGTCGTGTTCCTTTTCAATCAAATAGCGCAGAACTTAAGAGCACATGTTCAGGTGCCTGAATGCTTGGGTTTTAATCTTAGTTCCCCTAATTTCTAGACACATTACTTGGGCACTTTATTTAACTACTCAGGGCTTAGTGTCCTCATCTATAAAATGAGGACAGAAATATGACCTACCCCATAGGGTTATTGTGAGGATTAAAGGAGTAAATAAACACCTGTTAAGTGCTTAGAACTCTGCCTAGCACATGGCAGATAGAAATGTTAGCTGCCCTCAGTCCCATTGGGAAATTGAGGCAGCCGGCAAGAATCGAAACCCACTTCTCACCTTACGCCTCTCTGAAATCCAAGAGAAACCTGACCCCACAAGAGAGGGGAAGAGAGACAATACTGTCAAGGCTGGGAGGCACAGGTTCCACACAGTTTATGATGGAACTTTCAACATGTTGATGCATAGAAAAAGTACACTGTGGGTTAAGAAGGGCTTTGGCGCTGGCCTGAGACTCTAGCCATCTATAACAATGGGTATAACACAGGCAACTATATCCCAAATGCCCATCTTACCAATAATCTTTTGGGACACTTCTACATTTTTTATATGGTAACTGCCAACAACTCCAACATGCACATAAGTTCCGAAAAATTTAAACCTCAAATTTAGTACATCATAAACATTTCTTACATTTAAAGTATGCTGGGTTCAGAAGCACTTTCTTAAACATGGTACTTGTTTATAGGTTTTTTGTTCCTTTAACTGTTTGATTTTTCTTGATTATTCTTTCAAATTTTACAATTGACCAATTCTCTTCTCTTATTTTTTAATTGAATCCTGAATATATAGATAGAAAATCTGGTTCATTTTCATACTGAAGCTTGACGATGGCCCCTAGGAGCCATTCTTTTGAGATTCAAGGTTCTTGGCTCCAAACAGGAAGGTTGTACATGTCAGCCGCATGGAAGAATGATGGACTAAGGGTCACTACAGATGTGAAAGGAGACTCTGGGTCCAATTTCAGATATTTACACATATTGTCACAACAGGGACAGGGGAAGAATATGAGTTTCTCTTCTTGGATACCAACCTCCTCAGAGGTGACCCTTGAAGATGAAGGAAGCTAGTGCTGCACTTCAGCAAAATAAAGTTATTACTGGCCCTCTCGTATTTAAAAAGATGAGGTTGAGAAATAGTGAGAGATTTTAAGGGGACTGCACTGACCACATTGAACCCTGCTTCCCTGGAGTACCTTAAACGGCTTCCAGGACACAAAAAAAAGTCAGGAAACCAGACGAAAGATCTTAAGTTGCTAAGGAGAAACCAAGGAAGACTTGCTTCTCCTTCATCCTTGGCTCGCATTTCACCTCACACGACAGCAGCTCACGTTGCAAATGACTGCTTTGCATTCCCCACTAGAGGACGAGCTCCTGCAAAGCAGGCCGTGGGTTCTTGCATTTCATGTTCCAGCACTTGGCACCATATTGAAATCACAGAAAATATTCAAAATATATGTTTCTTGAATTACTGAGTAAAGTAATTCATCAAACACTTGAAATCCTTACTACGGGAAAGAGATGGGTTTGAAAATGTAATTTTGATAGCATAAAAGATATAAAAGTAATGTGTCTTTAAAATAATAATAATAAATCCTACTTAAAAAAAAAAAAGAACAAAGTATCTTACCTGGTGACTACTGGTTTCAGATACTTTAACATCCAAAGATCCTGCCAGGACAGCATACCAGTTTGTTCCAATATCACCTTGACGAAACACTAAAAAAGAAACAGTGATATAAATAAACCAACTATAAGATGGTTTCACCATATGACCTGAGGGTTCCTAACTGGTATTATAAACATGACTTGGACCTAGCTGAGCTTTCTAGTGTTCCTCTATTCCCACAAGAACAGGATATATTTTTCTGTTCCTCATCTATCACCAAAGCTATATCCTATTTAATATTCTATGAAGTAGAACTCTATTAAACCGAACTCTTTCATATTTACAGACCAGTCATAGGGATGATGAACCAAAATACTATAAGATCCTTTGAATGTAAGAAGAATTGAGTGATGTTCTATGTAATGTATCTTAAATACACTTCATTGTATGGTGATTCTTGGAAAATTGTGATTTTGGACGGGGTACATATTAAAGAATATAAGGTTGTTTGACTTAACAAAACCAGATTTTACCCCAATTTTTTAAGTCTATTTATATTAAAAGCAATATGTTTTCTAAGATAGAATGTCTCCTTTTAAGCTAACCAATGAATGTAAAATAAAATCTGCTTGAAAAGTTTTAACTACTGTATTATCACAGCCCTTTTTCTGTTTGTTTTATAAATTCACCATTTTTAGACATTAGGAGTTAACTGCTCTTTGGAAATAACTCTCCTCACAAGTTTCTGGATCTTATTTTACTTTACATTTAGATATTTAAAGAGAACCTTAGCTCCCATATCATGTTAAAGCCAATACATCGAAAAGTCATTCTGAAACGCTGGTTCAAAAATCTCACACAAACCCAACCATTCTTTTAAATATGCCATCTAAATAACTAGATGGAATGATCTGATATTTTAAAATTCTTTTCACAGTTAGAGTCAGAGGTCTAGTGATTCAGTGAGAAATCCATGACAGCTCAGTGGGACAGCTGAATTCTGGCAAGGCTAATGCTCAATGCATAAGAACAAGCCTCTGGGAGCCATAATTAATGATGACAAGCTGCTCTAGACTCCCTAACTAAGACATGCTGTGGAAAGGCAAAGAATGACAATGGCATCCTACCAAGTGCAATGATAAGCTTAAGATGGGAAACTGATGAGTTTATAGCTGGCCTCTCCCTTAACTGCTGTTCCTGGTCTTTGTAAGTGACTTGTTTTGGAGTTAGGGCTTTGCCTTTTATGAACTTTCTAGCCCCCAAAGGCATTACCACTTGCCAATCAAATTCACATTATGTATCATAGATACATTCTGAAAATAGCTTTTAAAAACAGAAGATAGATATCAATAAAAATATTAGTTTGAATACAGTATACATGGATGATTTTTTAACAGAATTATAACTATGTGTGTACACATGAGAAAACGTCTCTAAGGACACAGAGTATTAGTAGTCATCTCTGGGTTTGGGGATTGCAGATGATTTTTATTTTGTCTTTTAAATTTTCTACAATGATGTTGTGACAGACTTTGTTGGTTTCTCATCCAGAATCATGCCCTCCCTTCCTCTTATCTAACTGAACATTATATACACAAGAATTATACGTAAGCTTCTGCCCTCCTTCAAGGGCCAAGTGTTCAGAGAATGTGAGTTTCTTTCCTAGCATCACTGGGGTAATCATGATTGGTCTCATTCAATCACATGACACCATTTTCTTTGCCAGTAATTGGCTTAGGCATGGGCATGTGATGCAATTCTGGCCAATAAAACAATACAGAAAGTCTGCTGGGAGATTTCTGAAAAAGAGAACAAGAAGAAATAGTCCATGGCAGGATGTTTTTGTCATGGCATGTAACGTCTCCAACTGCTATAGGTGTCTAAGAATCATTTGGGACATGTCCGAGGACAAAAGCCAACACCTGGGAATGCATAGCAAAAAAAGAAAAACAAATTAAAAAAAAGAGGGAGGGATCTGCCACCTAAATAATGTTATTGGCCACTTAATTAACCAACCTCGAAGCTATCCTACCTCAAGACTTCTGGTATATGAGTAACTGATTTTTCCCCTTGTACAAGTGATTATTTGAGCCAATTGGACGGGAGTTTCTATTACTTCAATAGAAAGTATCCTAACATAAAAGCATTATTTTTTAATGAAAAAATACTTTTTTAAAATGCAGTTATCACCCAATCATTTTACTACCTCTGTCCCTTATTCATACCTGAAACAGATGCTATCCCTGAGGTTAATCCAAAACATTACTTAGAGTTAGTTAAGAGACCTTTATCTTTCTTTAACATCCTACTGACGAACATATTTCTTGGGTTCAAGAAAACCATTATTTGAATTTCTAAGAATACAGCTGAATATATAAATCAGTACATCTTTCTAGCTCTATCTGGAAAGCAGACTGCCTTGAAAGAACCATGTATATGCCATGAAGAAAGGAGTTAAGGAAATACCTAAATGGAATTGAATAAACAAAGTTGAGGGAAATGTCAATCTAATACCTTCAATTGAAGCTCAAATATCTGACATATAAATACCCCATGTGCCATCTATCCCCACAGGAAAACCACAAATAAGCACAAACCATAAATGACAATACACCCCTGGAGCTGCATTTCTTACATGTTATTCCTTTCTCCAGATTCTCATAATAACCACATAAACAAATCTGATGAAGGAGATTTGGGTGAAATTTCTCAAAAGCTTTAACTTCTTTCAGCCGTGTGAAGATTATATCTACATCTTCACTGGATCGTTCCAATGGTCTATAAAGAAGAGAAAAGACACAAAAAGCTGTATCAGTAAGGGTTTACTTGAGTCAACACGCATTATTTTAGTTACAGTCAAGTTTATGTAACTGCTCCAATTGCAAGTTTTTCATTGCAAATATTTATCTACCTAGCCCCATCATATGTATTTCCAAGCTTTTGTCAACAGTTCACATTAACTCATGACTACTGCAGATGGTGTGATATTGTAATTTATAAGAAATTTATATTTGGTCTTTGTCCACAGTTTCTGGCATATAGCTCCTAAATTTTTGATTTCCTATATAGGAGCAATAGGGGCATCTTTTGTTATAATATTTTGTCTTTTGTCCTCAATTCCTGAAATGCTTCAGAGCCATGAAGTTCAAGTGGAATGGAAATGTCTTGTTATTCATAACAAGCCCTTTTCAACTACAACTGAGTTTATGATAATGAGGTGAGTTTTGGAAAGCCCCTAGTAACCTAAGAATGGTGGCAGATTGTCAGGGGAACCACCAACCTGATTAAAGGGTTGGAACTTTCAACCTCACCCCCAGATTCCCAGAAAGAGGCTAGAGATTGAGTTCTATCACCAAAGGCCAAGGATTTAATCAAGTATGCCTACATAACGAAGCCCCTATAAAAATCTGAACTACTTGAGAGCTTCCAGCTTGGTGAACATGTGGAGATCTGGGGACAGTACAGTACTCAAAGGGAGCATAAACGCTCCGTGCCCTTTTCTATACCTTGTTCTATATATCTCTTCCATCAGGCTTTTCCTGAATTATATTTTTATTTAAAAAAAAAAAAAACCTGGTACTCTACTACGTAAACTCTTTCCCTGAGTTCTGTGACCCACTTTGGCAAATTAATTAAACCTGAGGAGGAAGTGGTAGAAACTTCTCTGATTTATATCCCATTGGTCAGAAGCAAAGGTGATAACCTGGACTTGTGATTGGCATCTGAAGTGGGGGTAGCGTGGGGGGGGGGTAATTCTTATGGGATTAAGTTTTCAACCTGTAGGATCTAAAAGATAGAGTCAGAATTGAACTGGGTTCAGTTGAATTGTAGGACACCTAGCTGGTGTCTCAGAACGGCTCATCTTGTGTCAAATTGAGTATTATGGGTTGAAGTGTATCTGTCCCAAAAAACATGTGGAAGTCCTAACATCTGGCACTTGTGAGTATGACCTGATTTGGAAATAGAATCTTTGCTGATGTAGTCAAGTTAAGATGAGGTCATAGTGGATGAGGGCGGGCCATGATCCAATAACTGTTGTCCTTATATGAGGAGGGAAATTTGGACAGCGACAATGGGAAAATGGCCATGTAAAGGTGGAAGCAGAGATTGGAGTGATGCATTTACAAGCCCAGGAATGCCAAGAATTGTTGGCAACCACCATAAGTTAGAAGGAGACAAGAAAGGATCTTGCCCTAGAGCCTTTAGGAAAACATGGCCCTGCTGACTTCAGATTTCTGGCCTCCGGAACCAATAAATTCCTGTGTTTTAAACTACCTACTTTGTGGTATCTTGTTTGGGCAGCCCTAGGAAACTAATACAGAAGGCATATGTTTCCGATTCTATAGCCACAAGATGGAGACTTTGTGTAAGTGACAAATAAACCTCCACGGTGTGAAGCTATTGAGATTTGGTGGGGGGCAGGGCAAGGATTACCACAGCATCGCCTAGCATCACCTAAACTAACACCAAGGTCAGGACTGGATGTGCCATAGTTCCAAGGAACTTGGGACACTATTAGGGGATGACAGATCCCACCATAATGGATGAACATTTTTGGAGGACATAGATGACCTGTCACTTTTGGGAAGACCTAAGATACATGTTTTCATGAGTTTTGTTCAGAGACTTTTCACCTGCCCTCATCATACTTTCAGGCTCAAGAAAATTAAACGCAAAGAATATGCCGACAACCGGGGCTAGCCTCCCAACCAATCTCTGCTGAAAGGGCTTGGACTCTGCTCCCTAGAGAGGAGGGAAATCCTGTGCATTAGTGCCCAGTTTACGAGAAGACCAAGGACCTGAAAGAGCTGAGAGGTTTGCAGGCTTTACCAGGGAAGGTTCAGTGCATCAGTATCAGTGCCTCTTTCTACCTTTCGGCCCTTTGGAAGGGCTTTAGAAACTCCCTTCCAGAAGTTATGGGGCTTTGAAATGGACTAGAACTTCTCCAATGGTTAATAAAGGGGTACAGACAGTTTTTAACAAGAATCTTTGTGTGTCCAGTGGGATTTGTAGGAATTAAGGGTGACAGAGGCTGGCAGAGGTGCTTCTCAGTGAGAAGCCAAGCCAGCAGGGCACACCAACCACAGCAAGCAGGCATGTGAATTCCATGAGTCACTGCCACAGCAACACCGGCACTAGCCTGCAGGCCCCAAAGCAACAGCAACATTTAGGTGACCAAAGTAGGAATCACAATGACTTCCATGAGCTGGAAACTGCCTGGACATTGATACGGTGGCTACTACTTTGTTACATAGGAAAAGAGATAAATGGAGATTAGAATCCGTCTTCCATCAAGAAGGAAAGCAGCATCCCATTTTGTTTATTCTACCTAGACCTTGACCTATATTAGGAAAACAGACTAGGCAGCTTAAATATTTTTGGCCCAATGCTCTCCAGAAGAAACTGGACTCCAGAAGAAACATCAAGCGGCAAAAGAAAAACTTACACACTTCCCTACATTCCGAAAAAAGGAAAAAAGATCTTCAAGATTGTTAACCTGATTGTATGTGGTCAAGTGACAAAAGATACTTGGAAAGACAAAGTTGATTAGAGAAAACCAAGACAGATTTGAAATCTCTCTTCCTGATATTTTCTTTGGCCACCCCAAATTGTTTAAAAATGTCTCCCATTGCCTAAACATTTAAGCCACAGAAACAATGAAAAGCAATGTTTTATCTGTCATTGTTTTTACTGGTTACTTCATGGAGTGGGGAAAATTCCACTCAGCTATTAACTGACATCTTTACTATCCCGCCTCTATAATCTACTACCAGTCATAATTATTCTATTGCCCCTCTTCTGGTGAATCTCTCATTTCCAAGACCACATACATTCTCATCCCTATAGAGGTCACGCTTACTTAGCACTCCCCTTATAAACCCCACAGTACCCAGTAGAGGACCAACCAGCAAGAAGTCCTTGGGTGTGATGTTCTACAGTGACCTCCACTGAACTCAAGATCTTCTCTCCCACATCTGCTTCTGCACCTGTTCTCCTTATTTCCATGTCTGAAGCAGGCTTGTCTTCCCTCATCACATCCTGGTAATTCTACCTGCTCAGTGTCTCTTAAATCCATCCCCTCCTCTTAGCCACTACTGTCACTGCCTCAGTTGAGTGTGAATGAAGGGCACGTGAAGCCTGTGTTGGGGTATGAAGGGAAATGGCATGGCAGTCCTTTCCTAGGAGGCTAGAGAACTTGGGTTCCATTTAATAGTCAGCGGAAGTATTTTAAGCAAGGTAGTGACATGACTGGATGTGCATTTTGGAAAGGTTACCTTGACCGCAAGTAGAGGCAGATGGGAGAGAGTAAAGACCAGCCATCAAGAGGCCAGTTAGGAAGCTCTGGCAGTATATCAAAGTGATGAGTTGGGTTTCTCTAATTATAACCGACTCCCTTCTGCTCCCTTAATAACTGCATACAGCTGGTTCCCCTAAGTAAAAGTAAAAGCTCCAAGTTCAGAGAAGTTATTTCCTTAGCCAGGCATCTGACACCTAGGGCCCATTTTTAAAAAATCAATCGTTTAAAAACCTTTACTTTTAAAACATGTTCAAACAACAAAAAGAATCATTTACAAAAGAAAGGACTGCAGTGGGCAGGGTTCTGAGGCTACCACAGTGACCCACGCCCTTGGATAATACCCTCGAGGGTGGGCAGGAGCTGTAATGTCCTTGTAGTCAGAATACAGCAAAAGTGGGGAGAAAACACTCCCGTGATTATGTTAGGCATATGACAAAAATAGAGATTTTGCAGATGTAATTAGGATCCCTAATCCGTTTACTTTGTTAATCAAAAGAGAGGTTTCCCCCCAGGTGGGACTAACCTAAACCAAGTGAGTCCTTTAAAAGAGGGTGGGAGAAGTGGGAGAGTCTTTCTAGCCTTAAAGAAGGAAGCTGCCATTTTGCAAGAGGGACACATAGCACGGAACGTGCAGGGTACTGGGCTGGCAGCTAGCGTGAAAACAGGGACCTCGAACCTACTATTTCAAAGAATTGAATTCTACCAACAATCACGTGAGCTTAGAAGAGGTCCTCAAGCTCCAGAGAGGAACACAGCACCTTGATTTCAGCCTTTAAGACTGAGCAGAGGATTCAGACAAACCGTCCTCGGGCTCCTGCGCCATGGAAAGGCGAGATAATGTGTGCTGTTCTGCGCCAGGAGGTTTGTGGGAATTTGTTAAACAGCAGTAGAAGGCTAACACAGACATGAAGTTATTTTCTCACACTGACTCATTTCCTTGTGACCAGCTTACAGGTCACTTCCTTCACAAGAGCTTTTCCTTATGACATTCTCTCTCTTCTCTGAAATCCAACTGATAACATTTTTTTTGCATCTGATCTCATTATTTTACTACTTTACATTTCATGCATGTAAATTTTATCTTCTTGGAGATACTGTCATTCATCTATACGTTCAGTCAGTAAGTACTATTTGGGTCTTATTTTTTATAAACTGCTGATTCATAAAGTTTTTCTCCTTTGTTTTAGCTTTTTTCTCCTGACGGTCTTCAGCTCTTTCAGTCAGCTGACTGGTGAGAGGGTGGCCCTCCCCATGGCAAAGGGTTTGCAAATATTGATTATACTAAACAAGAGGTCATCTAAGCAGAGATACTTCTGCCGATTTTATGGTTATTATACATCTTTTCCCACAAATGCTTACATGTTATTATTTTATGCACTGTTATTTAGTGCTAACTCCTGCAGAAGCTCTGAAGGACCTTGTGGGCCAATGGACTGCAACACTCAACGGTCAGACCTGTAGGGGTGCAGTAAGTAGGTGAGGAAGGGAAAGGGGAAAAGGGGCAGCAGGATTGCTCTCTGCTCAGATGCCTTTCCCTAACCATAAAATCAGCCCAGAAGTGGACAATAACAACGGATTTAATAGCACTGTCTTCTTACAGGAATGTATGTGATACTTCATTTCCTCAACTACTTCACTTGTATTTTTTTTATTTTCAATTATAGTTGAAAGGCAATATTATATTAGTTTCAGGTGTATTGTTTTTAATTTCCAGATGTCTTTTGAATATCAGTAAATGCATTTCAGAACATTAGGTATAATTTTAACTAAATACATTTGCATTAAAATGACTTTGCAATTTGTTCGTTTTGTTTTAACAGTAACTTAGTGTTAGAAGATCCTAGTCCCTTACCCTAATGAACTGTTAAATCCAAGACAATACATGTGAGCTCTATAAATTATAAAATACTAGAGAAATTATTACTGGTACCACCATTTTCATCATCATCTTTATCAGCCCGAAGAACATTAAAAGAAGTATCTCAAGAAAGAATAAATACAGTGTTTAAAAACATACAACAGAGGGTGGGGTGAAGGAGGCGGGTAAAGGGGGTTAAATATCTGGTAACAGAAAGAAATCTAATGATGGGAGCTGAACACACAGTGTAAATATATATATGCCTTACTGTTAAAGTGTACAGCTGAAACTTACCAGATTTTGTTAAACAATGTCATTAAATAATTAATCGTTAAATAATTAATTTGAAAAAATTAAAAATTAAAAAATAAAAACATCAGAATTTTCATGAGCCTTTTGAAAATTTTATAGATATGTGTGCATGTATTTTTTCTCTATGTATTATAATAGTAAGATCTCAAACACTATTTACTTTAACAATCTTGGCCTTTTTGTAACACTATTAACTTTTCAAAGGGCTTTGAAAATTTTGATCAAGACACAGAGGTTATATGAGTATTAGTATGCTAAAATCATGTGTATTTATAACGCCATTGATGACATGGATCTATCAAGTCTTTGTAACTCAAGATGTTTACCACTTATCGTGTTATCATTTTAATTATATGACTATTAACCACTTAGAATAGTGAAATGTTTACTCTTTACTAATTACAAGTTTTCCCAATAATGTCAACAAAATTCAGAAAGGTGTTGAAAATGCATTCATTCAATCTGTAAATATTTAGTGAATATCTACATGAAAGGAGAACAGAGCCCTCCAGTGATTAAAAGAACACAGTTCCTGCACACAGAAAGTTAAAACTGAATTAAGGAGATTTGTACACATACAGCAATTATCAAGCTTTATCGTGGTAAGAAGCACAATTAAAACAGAAAAAAGGGAATAGGAATTCAGAGGAGGAACAGACATCACTTACAATTGAAAGTTCTATAGAGACTTCATAAAGGTGTTATTGTAAATTCTCCGTAAAATCAGTTTTTTCTCATTTCTTTTTTTATTACTACAGTAACACCATTTTTGGTCATTTAATCTAAAAATGAGACCTGTTCTACTGACTCCTCCTCTCCCTGAGTTTCGTACCCACCAAAACCCCCATCACACACACACACACACACACACAGATATACATATGTACATACAGATACACATCAACACACACATATACACACATATATACATACAGAAATCCATATGCACAAATGCATACACAAATATGTACAAACACACATATACACATACAGACTGACAAAGATTTTTTTGTTCACCAAACTTTAGTCAGTCTCCTGAACCTTGTCTTGGGCCTATCTGTGAACTTCCTTGTAAGATCCAGTTCTAGCAAGACTCTTGCTAAGTCAATTTAACCAGAACCCCCCACCCTCGATACCTGACCACCCTCGAAATCTGATCCTCATCCTCTACCATCCCTCAGGTGATGTCTGGTCACTGTGGCCCATCTTCAGCAAGAATTCTGTTAAGTCAGTTTAGCCAGAACCCGCATTACCCCTGATGTTTCCTTTTAGTAAGTTTCAATCCACTGATTCCCCCACCCTGCTCCTCATCTATAAATTCCCACCTGCCCAAACTGTACACCAAATTGGGCCCACTCTCTCACCCCCACTGTAAAATCCTATTTCAGTGTTCCCTACATCATTTGTGGTGGTTCTCAATAATGTCTGCCTTACCATCTTTAACAAATGTTAGTGAATATTTTTTCTTTAACAAAACACACATCCATACATATACATACATGCACATGCACAAACACACATCCTTCAGCTCAATCGATTGCCAAAATTCTCTCTCAGCTCTTGATTCTGTTTGTTTTCAGGGAGACTCAGAAGAATTCCCCCTGGTGGGTCCTGAGACTACAGGTGCAACTGCAGCTTTTTATCCTCACAGCTAAGACTGTCACAAGGCACACCAAGACCTCTGTAACCCTTCCAACATATGGCCTGCACATCTGCCATCAGAGAGCATAACACATGGTTTTCCAATTCTTGACCGAATGCCTCCCTATTTAAAATAATGTTTGCTTGCTGTTATCTCTCTATAAAAGAGTGAAAACTGCCTCTCAGGGGCTCAAATGAGATAAGAGAGTTATGACTGGGGGGTTACTGCGGAGCTCCATTTTGGCCTTGAACAGAGCAATAGGAGGAATCAGAATACCTCCACCTCTCTTTCACTGGCATTTATCCCATGGCGAGAGAGATGCCAGCTCTGGGGCCCAGGGCTATTTGGACGGTTGAAAAAGCCCACCTTCAGGCAGAGGGCAAGAACAACCCTGCTAATATTTAAATAATGCTTGACCCTGCATTTGTTAGTGAACAGAGAGAGAGAGAGATCTTTTTGACTAGGCTCAGTGTGTTGCAATTTGTCTCAGTACAATTAAAATACAAAATCAAAGTACATCCTTGCCCGATTTTAACAGACACTTTTCAAAAATCTTCTCTGGCTGTCCACAAATATCTAAACTCAGTGCGGCATCGTCGGGTGGGCATAAATCTCTCCACAACTCTCTCCCAGACCCCAGTTACATTGGGATGCTTCCTGGAGCTGAAACAGCACATAAAATAGAACTCTATCCTCATTTTCCCTACATAATGCATTTGTTCTACCAGCATCAAGTTAAAAATAATTTCTTCTGACTCCTTCAAAGTTTAGAATGGCTTCTAGGATGACTCAGACAACTGATGTTTCTTTTAAATGCTTTCCAGATAATCTGAACTGATGACTTTTCTTTTTACATCTCTATGCTATTTTCACTATAGTAAGAAAAGGCTCTCAAAAATCATTCCACTGTACTTAGGCCTACACTAAAATTTGAGATGACTCTGTTCAAAAAATTGCCATTCCTACAACTAAATTGTTGGAGCTCCCTAAGGGTCTTTAGTTTGTGAAGATTAGAGAATAAGTGTCTCTTGAGTCAGATTCTTCTGATAATCTTGTCTTAGCACTCTTTATTCCTGAGCAAGAAGAAGGAGGAAGAACATGAAAAAAAGGAAGAATAGTGAGGATGAGGGGAGAGGAGAGGATATTGCTTTATCTAGAGCAGTGATTCTCCATCTTTTATCCATCCCAACCCACCTGAGGCACAGGATACACACCCATGAGTAGCAGCAGATGAAAGCCCATTTTAGGAAGTTTAGTAAACACTTTACTCTTACTGTATCAGCTAGTTGAAAATCTCTGGCTTTAAAAGTTGGTATGACAATATAATGGTGGATCCATGTCATTATATATTTGTCCAAACTCATGGAATATAAAGTAAGAGTGAACCTTAATGTCAACTATGGACTTTGGGAGATAATGATGTCAATGTAGGTTCATCATTTGTAACAAATGGACCACTCTGGTGAGTGATGTTGATAACGGCGGAGGCTGTACATGCGTGGGCACAGGGGGCATACGGAAATTCTCTACTTTCCACTCAATTTTGTTGTGAACCTAAAAGTGCTCTAAAAAATGAAATCTAATTTTGAAAAAAAAAAAGAGAGAGGGAAGTGGTTTTTGAACTCACGTGACTAAAGGCTTGGGGCCTTTTACTTATTCATTTTAAACCCAGCTATTCGCAGAAAAGAAGAACTCAAATTTCAAAATACTCTAAAAATGTGTTCTAATATACAATATTGAAATCATACTAAAGCACTGTTGACTTTTAACACATAGCTGGGTAATGAGTCTCCTCATTTCCTCCCTAAGACATCTTTGGTCATTAGAATTCACCCGTTGAATGAATAGTGTCAATTTCAATAAATGCTATGAAAACAGAAGTAGTTGTATGTTTTTTAATTTTTTTTATTATTTTTATTTTTTATCTTTCTGCTGTATATTTTTTAAAGTGTGGAAATACATAGTATGTAGGAGGAAATATCGGTATAAACCTATGGAGGGCAATTTGATAGTATCTACCACAAATTAGGATATTTTAATACAGTAATTCCAATGATAGGGCTTCCGCAGATATTCTTGAAAATACATAAAATTATATATATATAAGGATGTGATATAAAATATATCTATAAATGAATATTAATAATGATAAATCCACACACTGGAATAGTATTCAAATTTTGGAAAGAATGAGGATGCTCTATTGATATAAAATAATCCAAGGTATCATTTGGTAAAAAGTGGAGCTTAGAACACTGTATATAATGTGCCGTCGCTAACATATGGCAGAGAAAAGAAAAATATATATATATACACACATACATATATGTATGTGTATGTGTGTGTTGTGTGTGTGTATGTGTGTGCACGCGCACGCATAAATGCATAAAAGTTTAAACAAAAAAACTGGAAATTAGTGTCAATGGTTACTTCCGGGAAATGAACTAAGTGACCTGAGGTACAACAGAGGGAGGGAAACTTAATTTTTCTTGTCTACCTAAAATGAACATACGCACAAAGATATTTCCAGGATCCAAACAGTTATTATTTATACTCTTGCTGTCCAAGTGTACGCCACCATCGTCTCTTCCCTAAACTATTGCACTGGTCTCCTGGTAGCTGTCCCTGCTTCCATCCTTGCCCTCTTAGAGTCGCTTTTCCTTGCAGGATGCAGAGCAATTCTTTTTCAGTTTAGGTCAAATCACATCATGTCTCTGGCTCTAAAGTCTCCAGTGGCTCCTCACTGAGCTCAGAGTAAAACCCAACATAATCTGGCCCCCATGCCCCACTCCATTCCCCTATTGTTTCTGAATTCCTTTGGAAGCTCACCTTCTATGATTTTCCTCTTACTCCCTCTCGTCCAGACACATAGGCGTCTTTGCTGTACCTTGAGGCCTCTGCCCACCCCCCTCAGAGCCCTTGCAATAACTATTCTTCCTGCCAAAGATGCCCTCTCCCCAGACATCTGCAAGACTTGCCCCCTCACCTATTGCAAGTCTAAGCACAAATATTCTTCTTAATGAAGCTTGCCCTTACCTCCCTACTTAAAACCACAGTTCCCCTAACAGCACCTAACCCACTTTTACTCAGTATTCTTTTTTTTCCCACAGCACTTAATATCTCTTAACATAATATTTATAATTACATATGATTTACCATGTATTTCAACTGTTGCCTCCATTAGAATGTAAGCTCCATGCAGGCAGGGATTTTGTTCAGATTACTGCTATATCTCCAGTACCTTGAACAGTATCTGACACATATAGTAGGTGTCCAATGAACATTAAAAGAAATATAGTTTCATGCCTTTTGCATTTGTACACGAGAATGTATTATCATTAAAAGTTAATAAAATTTCAAAAAAACTAGTAGATTATTTTTTGGTTAAGAAACTGAAAATTTTTTTGCTGTTTTCTACCACTCTTACAAAATCAGAGTAGTAATGAATCCTCAGACTACCAGTGTTCTCAGTGAAAAAATGCACAAAGAATCATTTTGTTACCTAATAACAGCGTATGTATACATCAGGATTTCTTGGAGAATCCATTTACATTTTCTTTCATGTGAACCTCTTAGATCATGTTAATTTTCATGACAAATTTAGCAAACCTAAATATTTAAAAATGTGTAATATTATAATATTTATACATTAAGCCTTTTCTGAAGGTAAAAATGATATGAGAAATGGATATAAGGCAGTTCTAAAGCTATATCCCAGACACAAGAAGGTACAGGTACCATTTTTCAAGAGATGCATTCAAAGAAATCCATTAAACTAGGCCAAAATTGAAAATGGTTCTAAACTAGAACATATAATATAGCACCAGCAACTACAAGGGGGGTTATCATTCCTGTGTGGAGATAATTAGGCTGTTTCTAACTAATCTGTCCTGTCCCACAATACTTGCAATAAACATAAACATACTTAAATGACAGTGGGGAGATAAGCCTGAATTTTATCTTTATTGATAATAGGAATAAAAATATTGGTATGTAAACACAGTGGATGAAGACAGGTCTCTAGGTTAAAGATGAGATTATAAGAGCTTGAGTGTTCAGCCCTCGTGAGGAACTAGAATGCAATCAAGAGAACTAAATAACAGAAAAATTCCTGGGCTTCCAGCAAAGAATCCAAGAGATGACAGAACGAAGAACTTAATCAAAGCAGGTATCGTTTTGACCAGGACCAAGGGTTTTCAACTAGAACTTATTTCAACAGCTCGCCAACCTGTTATTGAGCCACAAACATTAATCAAGTGTCAAAGAAAGCCCTATAGGTGTCTTTAGTTCACTAGCAAAATCACATCTATATTTAATGCTCCAGACTGGTCCCTTAAGAACTATGTGAATGATAATGTTTTTCTTTAATATGAGAAATTTCTATTTAATAAAAAAAATCTATTGTTTTAATATAAGAGATAGAGAGCTTCTACTTCTGGCTATAATGGAGTGACTAACACCTCTACAATAAAAAATGTATTAATTGAACAAAATACACGAAGCAAATAAATTCAGTGCTTTCAGAACGGAATAACAGATAACACAGAATTAGAATCCCAGAACGAAGAAAAACACAAGTGGCAATCTGCATAATAGTTTTAATATTTTTCTAGGAGATACTTTATGGAACACCAAAAGGGACAGAGAACCCAAGCAAAGCATAGCAGTCTCACTGAGCTGGGGTGACAGTGATTAGAATTCAGGATCCTGAGGTGGTTGGAATTTTTAGTGAAATGAACCAGAGAGAAGGAACTGTTCCTAGAAAAAGCCCCCAAATTGAGCACATTGGTCTTAAGTCATTTGCTGCAAATACGCAGGCCAATACTCATACAGAGAAGCCTGGCAGACATCAGTTCCTAGGGAGTGTAAGCTGAATGGAAATTCTAGATATTACACAGTATGTAGTATCTCTGACAGCCAGGGTATACAGACCTCACTGATCACCCTGGACATTCAACTGAGACTCCAAAAACGCCAATCTAGCCCAAGATCTACTCTAACAAGGCTTAATATAAGCCTCAACAACAACAACAAAAAAGCTAACTGACCAGTAAGTTAACAGCCTATAAAATAGAAGCTGACATCCTTTAAAGAAACAAAATCTCAATATCGTAGCAGCACAATGTCTAGCACATAATTAGAAATTGCTACATATGCAAAGAAATAGGAAAATGTTGCTCATAATCAGAAAAAAAGTAGATAGAAATAGATCCAGAAATGACGTGTCAAAAATACTAAATGAGGACTTTAAAACAGCTATTATAAATATGTAAAAAGAGTTTAAGATTAGCAAAATGATTGAAGAGATAGAGAATATCAGTAGAGAAATAGATAGATATTACTAACAAATACGAAATACGGAAAGAACAAAATTCAATGGATGGTATTAGAGTGGATTGGACACTACAGAAGAAAGATAAGTGAACCTTTAGGCAGGCAATAAAAATTATCCAAACTAAAGCGCAGAGAGAAAAAAGGTTTTAAAAAAATAATGGACAGAAACTCAATACTGAGAATTTAGTTTACATATGTTTGAAGTCCCAGGAGACAAGAAAGAAAAATGGGAAGAAAAATATATATTTGAAGAAAAAAAATGGCTGAAATTTTTCAAACTAAAAGTCAGTAATTAAATCCCTTAAGAAATTTAAAATGTTATGAAACAAAACATTCTGCTTTGATCATGATAGCTTAAAAGTGGCCGCAGATGCTTTGTCATTATCTCCATCAAGAAATGGAACTTATTTTCCCTCTTCATGAATCTAGGATAGCCCTGTGACCAACAGAATGTGGCGGAAGTGATACTCTGTGACTTAGATTTAGCACTACCACTAACAAGAAGTACTACCTTGCTTAATCTTCCTGGGCATTGGCTTCCTTATATCCAGAAGAGCTATCTTTGAGATTCTGTCATCTCTATGAAAGTCAATGTTCTGAGAAGAGTTATATACTGAGCCAATAAATAAATAATAAAAATAAATCAGGATGCTATGTCAAAGTGTCGCCCTATAATTACTTGGCAGTTCAGAATCTGACTATCTTAACCAAAATGGGACTTTTAAATCTATTGCTAAGTGAAAATACACTCAGAAATTTGATTGGAATGATGTTTTCTGTACAATATAGCCTATAGCTTGTAAACCAAAAAATACAGTACAGGGTCCTATCAGCTAAAGATTATTGGTAAACTAAAGATTATTTAAGGCATGGTAGGATATATTTCTCAAGGGAATTCAAATTCCCTTTTCTTTCACAGTGCTCAGACTTCAAAGGTGAGTAGACTGTTAAATAAAACTAGAGTTGGCTAATAGAGAAAATGTGATATTTCATAAATTTTTGTTATGTTAAAACTTTTTGTCATACCCACCCACTAAGACACCTCATTTCCATAATTCCAACACTACAAATGCCACAGAAAACAGATGCCTCGTATTTCATTCCGGTACCCCTTCAGAGTGTGAAATGGCAAAAGCAGTCCTCACCAACACAAATTTCTAGCATGCCTCACTGGAGAGAATAAAACACCCCAGGCAGCAACATGATTTGTGCCAAGGACATATGGCAGGGATTATGATTAGTTAGGGATGAGGATTCAATTTGACAGTCTTTCTTTTAACTGTTAGTCATTTTAGTTTTCAAAGTGATGAGAATTAATAGTCCGAGGTAGATAGGCTGGTGTATAGAATGCTGATTTAATAAGAAGAAAGCTGAACTTGCATAACATTTCAGGCAAGGCTTGAATTATTATATCCAGCAATTATGACTACCTAAGCAATGAGATGCCTAGAGACAGAGTTCCTAAAGGGCCAGTGGCTAGTCATCAATGTCAGAAAGGGACCTTGTTACAGTCATGTATGGTCTATTTAGTAAATAGATATTGTGACTCTCCGTCCACGGCAAAGACACAGCTTTAGTTTGAGAGACTATACCAGACTTGCTAAATGCCAGAAGCTGGTTGACCACTTAGGCCTCCTGTGAGGAATAGGAAGCTGCTCCTCAGGGCCAGGAAGAATCAGATGCTCATAAACATCCAGTCCCAAGTCTTTGATCAAGCAAAACAGGAAATACCTTTGTCCCTCAGCTTTTCTTCACCCAAGCCCAGAGAAAGGACATTTGCAATTCTGAATTTCTATCTCTAACCTCTGTCATATAATAAATCTGCTGCATGTCTACCAAGTGCAGAGTACAGTGAAAAGTTCTTCGAGAATCACAGGAAGAAAAGACTTTGATTCTGCCCTGCAACAACTTTTGATCAATAAGAAGATCTAAGACTTCTATCTAAATGACAATAATGCAAGGATGAAAGCAGTTGTATGCGTCCATGTAAAGGTATACAGAGGTCTATATAAAAATTCCTGGGGGTTCAGAGCTAGAGGAGGCAGGAATGAATAGAGAAGAATTCACAGAGAACTTTTTTCTTCCAATTCTCAGCTTTACACAGCATTGTCGCTGAAATTTGAACTGGGTCATGGAGCGTGAGCAGAAACTGTATCAGCATAAACAAAAGGTTTCCAGGCAACAAGATAATAAAGAATGAGCAAAGGCACTGAGGTAGGAAATTGCTGGCTAGTAGTTCCAATGGCTCAAAGTTTCATTCTATGGTTTCTCAAAGAGGAAAACTGAAAAATAAGATTGGGACCTTATGAGGACAGGGCTGGAATGCAAACCACAGAGGGTACAGACTTTATTCTTTTAATCATGGGGCGTCAGCAGAAATTTTAAGGAGACTAAAAAATCAGAACTATCATTTTGGAAAACTAGTCTTCTAGAAGGGAGTGAGCTAGAGGAGAAAGAAACAAATGTGTGGAGACTAATTAGGACAGAGCTTTAGGGCTACATATGTCTTAATAACTAAACTCTCAGAAGTATCTTAGTTCAGACAATAAATCACACACATACCTTACTTAGAAAACCTTTCTCCTTCCACCTCTCTGCAGGTGCCCTCCTAGATATCAGGGGTACAGAGCCAATTTGTACAATTCTCAGCCCTCTCCCCTCACTCACCACACATGCATGGTGATCACGCAGTCAGTCTCCCTCCCTCCCACGTCACCCAGTAATCCCCATTCTTCTGGCTTTGTTTCCCCACTCTGAGACAGTGGGGCAAAGCAGGCTGAAGCTGTGATCAAAAAGGTGCTGGTGTTGGAGAGTGGGGGTTGGGATGGCAGAGGAGCCGCAGGAAGAGGACACAGAGACCCTCAAGGCTGGGGCAAGGGGAGATGAAGGACAAGGGCCCCCCAGCTGTTAATGAGTAAATTCTGGACCTTGGTCTTTTCTCATCTGCAAGCGTCAATGGGGTGTGAAGATGATGAAAGGGTACATGGAATTAGGAAAACTGAAAATGTGGCTTGACTGTATGTAAGTAATACTAATAACAGTCATTTCTTTGAACATCATAGGAACCATTTGTCCCTAATTACAATGCTGTTCAAGAACAAATATATAAATCATTATAGGTGCAAATGAGTTTTATTATAGCTTTATTTGATTATAATAGTAAATGCTCTGTATGTGTTAATAATTATGATTTATTACTCATGTGGCATGATCCCTTGTTCACATTACTGATTCCTTCTAATATTAACAAATCATCTTATACAGTGAAAGATCTGGATTTTTCAGGTACCCCTGAACATTTATGGGAAACAAAATGCCACGCCGACAGGAAAAACCAATGTAAATGTGTAAAAAGTGGCACTACATTTCCTATAGGCTAAAATTACTAAATGAAAGGGAAAACAATCCAGCCACTCACATGGAGGTCAACCTAATGAATTCAAATCCAAGAAAGAGATCGAAAAAGTGGTTATTGAAATTTCCAGGAAGATCTTGGTGCTGAGCAAATTCAGAAAGCAGATGCTTAAGATGAATTAGTAGTAACCCTGGGTTTGTAACACGACCAGTAAAAGAAACACACACACACACAAAATGTTTGATAAGAAAATAAACTCGACTCTTCCTCCAGGCCATGGGCAACTTTAGCTCAGCGACCACATCTGACACTTTGATTGCCTAGCACAGTGCCTGGTACCTAATAGGTGCTGGTTATTTACATAGTCATTCGGCAAACATATCAAGCATTTAATGAATCATTGATTCACTAAATTCATTTCATAAATAAACTTTAAAATAATCTTTTGCTTTTAGTAGTCTGCCATGACAAAGTAACCTCTTGAGCTAAAACCGACCCTCTTTTGCTCTATTTTAAATTTGTTTACTTTTATTCTCCAAATTTAAAATTTCTCTTTGTATCGGTGTCCAAGTTTCAACAGTTATTACTTTTGACAGGATGGATAGCTTTCTATTTTTCCTTGAGAAACAGATATTTTTTTTTCGTAAATTAAATGTGGACTTTTATTTAACCTTCACAAAATCTGCTTTATTGTTTACAAATAACAACTATATCTATTTTGCATTTTCGTCGAGTTTATTTACTTGCAGGTGTATCTAAATTAACATTTAAAAAACAACATCAAAAGTGTTCTTTAAAATAACACTTCTGAGGGTTTATCCTCTGTTAACTAAGAAATGCATTTGGGACAAACATTAAGGCAAACAATCACCCACAATTACAACCTCCTCAAACAGCTCAATTTACCACATATCTTTCCAAACTTTATCTAGCTAAAACCTGTTTTATTCTTTAAATTTGTGCCAAACCATATGTGTTATTTCGTAACAACTGAACATTTTACATAGAAAATTACAGTATTAGGCTAAACTGAGTCATGTCCCCAAGCCACCACTGAAGCTCAGGCCACCTCACAGGCTGAAACAATCAGCCTCTCAGGCTAACAACGCTGAACTTCAGTTTGGAAGTTCTGATCCAAGGAACTGGTTCGGTAAATATGACTGCTCAGGACCCAACCAGAGGGGTTTATTTCTTAAATTCATGAGACAACAGATGTCAACATTTTTCAGCTTATTTACCTAGTGCAGTGCCTACTGAATATCACCAGGTCACATGCTGTGGATACATGAACAGGAGGTATCCCCTCTCTTCAAGCTGTGTAATTCAAATAAGAAAGACTCTGAGGTAAACAACTATAACAACCTGGTAAGCACTATGTTTTGGAGAATTATAGTACAAAATAGCAGCTGGTATTTATTGTGCTCTCATTGGTGGCCAATCAGTATACTTGCTTTAACTCATCTAATCCTCATAATAGCCTTATAAGGTGGGTATCATTATCCTGCAGACGAAGAAACTGAGCTTTAGGAACTTTCCCCCAATCTCATAGTCAGTGGGGGTAGCCTAGAACTTGACTCTTAGCCACCATATTTTTAATCAGGGCCACCCAGAGATGTGTGACTGTCCCGGGTGGGCTGATAACTGGGAGCCGCTCCAACCATTCTCTGACTATTGGTTCACTGTTTGCTTAGCAGAGAGACTGAGCGCAGAGCAGGGGAAAGTGGAGGAGGACCAGCCAGTGGCAGCCCTCAGCTACTTCTGTGTTCCCTTGAGCAGCTCAGCCATGGCCCAGATTTCTATGCCCTGCTCAACAATCAAACAAAAGTGGCTGTACATACATACACCACCACCAACAACAACAACAAAAACTAAGCTTGCATCTAATTAGCACTGTTCTCTTTAGAAGGGAGTTAAACTTCCTGTGGTTAGTCATGAGCACCTTATTAAAGTGATCTCCCATCCCTAAAGAGCATTCTTTGTGTGAAGAGTGTGGTAAGCCTAGAGCTGCCAAATTTTTGCAAATACAAATACAAGAGACCATTTGAATTTCAGATAAAGGACAAAGAATATTTTAGTATAAGTATGTTCCATTGCAATAATCAGGACATAATTATATTTAAAAATTGTTTGTCTTTTATCTGAAATTCAAATTCAATTGGGTGCCATGTATTTTATCTGGGGAATCTAGTAAAGTCTTAACTTTCTCCATCTCTTATTTCTGTAGATGTTTTAGAACCTCATAGATCAGTGCCCAAGAAATGCCTTGAAGTCTCACAGTGTAGCCCAGCTCAGGTTCTACCTGCTCCAGAATATCAAGATTTGTTCTACATTTACATAAAGGAAATGAAAAAGGTGAGCCAAAGCCTGTGTTCCTCATGAGAATGCATGTGCTTCTCTAGACGCATGCGCATATCCCTGGTGGTATTCAGTACTGTGAGAATGCAAGGAGAGCTATGGCATAAAGAGGATGTGTCTACTTAGAGCATTAATTTTACAGTAAGATTTTTGAAAAGTTTGGGCTTTTTGAATTTTTTAAAAGAAATTATCACATGGATATGCAGTCGATTTCTGGTTTTCCATCTCGACCCTTGTTGTTTTTTCTTGCAAACCAGCAGGCCATAAACATTTTTATGTGCAGTAAATATACTGCACATTTGGTACTTTGGAGTTATATGGGAATCCCCAACATCATCACTGCAGTGCAGAACAGTGAGCAAGGTCTTTGGCAAAACTGATTACGCTAACGTCACCAGAGCATCCAGCTGGCATCTTTCGCCTGAGTGTTCATTCCAGGAAGTGCGATTTCTTGATGAATCCATAGAAGCTTTTTTTTTTGTTTCCTTTTGGCTGCAAAACATCTACTGGCTCCAACAAACTAGTGCAACTTCCTACTGGAATTGCTAAACAAAGGTGATAAATCAAATGTTTTGTTTATAAGCATGAGACTATAGCTACATTTTCTGTTTTAGGGGAAGTCCCTATAACACACTACCAAGTAAAATCATGTTTGTTTGTTTTTTTAATGATAGATACATTTTTCCTCTTTACATTTTAAAATAGCAATACATTTCTTGTATGAATGACTGTTAGTGCATTCATTCTTTCAATGACCTTGAGCTCCCTTACTTCAACAGCTCCCAAGATTTCACCTGATAGAGACTGGGACATGTCTGCGCATATACAATGCAAACATTTTGTCTCAGTCAATGAAAAACTCATGCATCAAAACAACATGAATCACTAAAGACTATGGCACCTAGTGTCACTCTTTATGCTTCCCACAATGAACTCAACAGAGGAGGAGCTGGCAGACCCAGACCACAGACAGTTATCAGGTGGCACACACAGAAATAGACCTAAAAAGCATAGGAAGTGTTTATATGTTTATTTTAAATAAAGGTTTTATCTATATGAATATATAAATGAGAGTAACCCTTTTTATGTCGTGCATGGGGAAATCCTGAACTATAACTGTGCAAAACTATGACTCTTATAACAACAGCCAAAAGCCAATTATGCACATTTTGAAGTTGCCATAATTTTTTTGCAGCTAAAGATAGCAGACGTGACCAAAAGCAGGACAATTTAGAAGGAGGAGGAGGAGGAGGAGGAGGAGGAGAAAGAGGAGGAGGAGAAAGAGGAGGAAGAGAAGGAAGAAAAGAAAGGAAAGAAGAAAGGAAATGCAGAAACTGTGGCTTTCCTTAAATATGGTTTCAGAATTGTCATGTAAGGTGAAACTCATAGAAGAAAGTGTGGTAAAAACACTGCCCAATAGCTATGGTTTTTTTTTTTTTTTTTTTAGGCCCAAAAGAGGCAGACTAGTTGAAAAGCTACTCCTGTCAAAGAATCCTATCAAACAATAATTTGTACTGTCCTCAAAAAGCATGGCTGATTTGCCTGACTATCAAACCGTTAGGTAAAAGCAGCAACATAAATGATTTCTTCCAAATACATTTCTGACAAATGGTATAAACTAAACATATTCACATGGACCGTGACTGAGGTTAAAAACAAACACAGGAATTAACAAATAAAAATTGGTTATGAATTTCGATAGTATACATCTTAACAAGAGATAACAGATCTATCAGGAAGCCTGAAGGTCAGCAGAGCTGAGCTGGAGATTCAGATTCAGGTGTTTCAAGTGTCATGTCAGACATCAGTCAGCTGAATCCATGAGGAAGATGAGATTGTTCAGAGAGGGGAGGTTGACTAACCAGAAAAACAAGCCAGAAGTGGAATCCCATGGAGCACTTTTTCTTTTTGCTTTCTCAGAAAACAAAGACAAAAACAAAGTGATCATGTTGTCAACGTTCCTTTTATTTTTTTCAACACCTTAGAAATACATGTCCATAGAAGACATATGAATTTTCAAATTTTATTTTAATTTTTGAAATTTGATTCCAAAGTCAGCTATCAATGAATTTCAAACAAATTGGAAAAAAGAGAATGCAATAATCAGTGACAAGAAGTTTGAAACACTAATGAAGATTAGTAAAAGAAAAAAAAAGGAACACACACCATATAGGCACTAGAGTAAAGATAGGAAATGAGATAGTATTGGCTAGAGAAGAGTCAAGAAAAAAAAATGATAGAAGCTGAGCGTGGGTCTGCAGGAGTAAATAGTCAACAGGTTGAATGCTCTAGAGGTAATGTAACATAAGGACATAAAAATGTTACCTGGATTTAGCAATAACCAGTTCATAGGTAACCTTTGCCAGAGCAGCTTCTCTGGAAAAGAGGGAATACTATGGGTTCTTAGGTGTACATATTTTACTTTTGTACCTCTCTATGGTATAGTTGTCTATATTTTTTACATGAATGTTCATAGTAGTTTCATTTGAATTAGCCAAAACCTGGATATTTCCAAATGTTCATTAATGGGTGTTTGCATAAACCAATTCTGTATACCCATGGAATGAAATAGACTACTCAGAAATGAAAAGATATGAGCTGTTGATACATATACAACATTGATAAATCTCAAAACAATTATACTAAGTGAGAAAAGCCATCCATGAAAGACTCTTTTCTTTCTATTCAACGAATCCACTTGTATGAAACTCTAGAAAAGCAAACTAATCTGTAGTGACAAAAGCAGTATATAATGAGTTTAAAGAATATCTTGTTTAATTAGAAATGATAAGCCCAATATTAAAGAGATAAGAACTCCAATCCACATATGGCACTAAAAACAAAATGGCTTCCAGGTCATAGTCCAGGAAAACCCCCACCTTCTGCACGTCTGGCTACACCCAGGTTCAGAACTGACAGCTCCTTCATGTCCTCTCCCTTGAGGCCCACAACCCAAAACCCAAGGTCTAAAGACACAAAGAAAGTTCCTTAACAATATGCAGATTCCCTGCATACACCCACAGCCCATGCAGCTATCTGTCCCACTGCTACCTCCTAATAGTGGCAGCCAGAACTGAAGAGAAGGGAACCCAGTCCACAAGAAGTAGAGATGAATATTTCTGGATTCTCTCGTTGACTCTTCTAAACATGTTCTCATCTAATACTCCAAAGGTCATTAGAAAATTATATCCTAAATTTTTTAGTTCAATTGAGGAACTGAAATTCTGACTTTTTTAAATTTATATGTCTATCAAAAGCAGCTTTATTGAGAACATTCCCATCACCTCTAAATTCTCCGGTTCCCTTCTGCCTGCAGCCCCTCCTCATCCCCTCTCATCCCCAAGAAACAACTGATCTGCTTTTGTCACTATAGATTAGTTTGCATTTTCTAGAATTTCATACAAGTGGATTCATGGAATAGAAAGAAAAAAGTCTTTTGTGGATGGCCCTTCTCATTGGCTGTGGCTGGACTCCGATTCATATGCACATAGAACAAGAAGACCATCCTGATTCTCTCTCTGGTGAGACAAGTGAAGCGGAAGTTGGATTTACAGAATATTAAACAGCGGTCTTCAAAATAGGTCAAGTAATTGAAACAGGTCAATTTTTTTCTGAGCTTTTCTATTATTGTCTCTGTACGGGGTTGAATAGTATCTCTCAAAAATTCGTGTCCCCCTGGAACTCAGAATGTAACCTTATTTAGAAACTGTGTTTTTGCAGATGTAATTAAGTTGAGGTCATACTGGACTAGGGTGGGCTCTAAATCTAGTACGATCGGTGTCCTTAGAAGAGGAGAGGACAACAGAAAGAGACACTGAAGAAAGAAGGTCATGCATGGAATGAAGGAGGCAGAGACTTAGAGTGATGCAGCAAGCCAAGGAATGCCAAAGAATGCCAAGGGCTGCCAGCAACCACCAGGAGCTAGAGAAAAGCAAGAAAAAAATCTTCCCCTGGGTCCTTTAAAGGAAGCGTGGCCCTGCTGACACCTTGCTTTTTGACTACTAAACCTTCAGAATTGTGAGACAATAAATTTCTGTTGTTTTAAGCCACCCAATTCATGGCAATTTGTTACAGCAGCTATAGGAAACTAATGCATGGTCACACAGAAATTCACTATTCCAAGCCAAATTCATAGGTTCACATTCAGTGCTGGCTCTAACTCTTTTGTAAAGCTGACCAAATTGCCAAGTGCCAGATTTTCATGAATTTGCTTTTTCCACAAAACTGAAAGCACTCTGGACTTTTCTCGGTCTCCATGACCAAAGAGAAGGCACCTTAGACAGATGCAATGTCCACACATCATAGTTTGATTCCCCAAAGGTGTCCCCACAAAAAGGCAGTGTAGGTTGAGGCTTTTTCACAGGCATCTGAAGAGGCCTAGCTGTATCCAACAGGATCTGGACTCACTGCTGCCCTTTTATTGGACAGAAGAGATCATTATATCATTCACCCACATCTTGTCACGCCCATCTCATCTGAATATCCATTTAAAATCCAAACAAAGTAAAAGCAGGGAATTCCCCAACCTGTGTAGGCGTGCAGGATTTTTGGATGGTACTTCTGCAGGTACCATGTTTATTCAACTATCAAATAAAATTTTACTTACCACCCACTTTGTGTAGGACGTGTGTAAGATGTATAAAGTGTATTTACTGGTGAACAAGAAATACTTAAATCACAAAATCGAAGTTAGTATTACTTTTTTATAAATTGAGCAGTATTTCCATTAATTTGTACACAACTTCTTTCTTAGCATGACCAAAACTACCAAAAAAGGGCACATGAATACGTATGCATTTCAAATTTTATAACTTATACCAACATACAAGGGATCTTTTAAAAGGACAAACTAGTCAATATTTTTCTTACATAAAAGTTCAAAAGTCGACATTAATTATGTATAACAAATTCCTTCAAAAAATCTGCTTTTATTATCTAGCCATAGAAATTTATGGGTCACTTTTTCCTAATGTATATATCACTGAGTCAAAATAATCAATTCGCCATGGATATATTTCTAGAAAAATGGGGGCTTTCAACAGCAGAAAGTTCATCGTCTGGATGAGATAATAATCAAACGTATTGAAACATGGCTCTCACACAGAAACAATAATTTCTTAAAGGATACTTTATGAAAATTTTGTTCGATGCATATTAATTTGTTACCCTTACATCAAGCAATGTACTATGTGTGGCCATGGTGCTGGGGCTCCTTCCTGAGAAGGGAACAGAGCGCATGCCCTTATGGAAGTTATCTGGGATGCAGGCACTGGACGAGTCAGAGAAGAGTTTAATATTTTCATATGTGCCATGAAGGACCAGGTTAAGCTGTAGGAACACACAGGGGGTCCTAAGTTTGGGAGATCAGATTTTTCCCATGAAAGAAGTAAACAGAAGCAGGAGAAGGGGAGAGAACAACAGAGGGCCATATGTATTTAGTGGGAGAAATGGGGAGAATTAAATCCATTTGTTCAGAACTAGAAGTCTGTAGTTATCTTTTTAGCAGCACTTTTTCTTCGGTAAACTGGGTAGTTACAATTTCACAACTGCCATATGTATCAAAAGCAAATGTACACCGACTAGAAAATCATTTACGGAGGCATACTATTTCCTGAGAGATGTTTTCCAGGACATGGCAACCAATGAGCCATATGTTGTTTATTTGTTAATCACTTGCCGACTCTGGCTTTATTGATAATATCACTTCTGAGTTTCACAGCAGCCTGCATGCCTCAGCTGTGATAGTTTGCTTCCTTGCCGTTCCGTATTTATCACAGCGATGTGGACTCCATTATTTCCTCCATCGATTATGAAGAAATAACACCCTATATTTTCATAATTGTATTCATAAAATCCCACCTCTTGCCCTCTGCACCTCTATATTCATCTTTCTGTACCTGGACTTTCCCATTTACCCACATTTTAGGTGGACGATCTCATTCCAGTTTAAGCCACAGGCTGTGCATTTGCCCCACACATTTTGTGTGAGAGATTTTATTTTTGTTTTCATTCCTGCCGTCTTCTTCGTAACATTCCAAGATCTGGCAGAGTCTGCAACCCACCCATCTCCAACCAGGCTGGAAAACAGACCTATTATCCATGTCATCTGTGAGATATAACACTTCAAACGCAAACCTAGATTGTGCTCTTTTTCCTAATGTTTTGTTAACATGATATGATCTACCTGGATACTTAGAAACATCTTCACTTGCCTTCAAGACATTCTATATTCCCTTGTTTTCCTCTTATGTCATTGGTCACTGCTACACAGCTTCTTTTGCTAGCTACGCCCCCTTCCCCTGAGCTCTTATTGGAGGATGGCAGGGCTTAATCTTTGTCCCCTTTAACACACTTCCTTGATGTTCTCCACTCATGGGTTTATATATTATCTATGTATTAATAATTCTCAAGTTTATAACTTCGGCTCAGTCTGTTCTTCCAAATTTCAGAGTCGCACATCCAGTTCCCTATTCACCATCTCCAACTGAATGTCTAACAGACATCTCAAACTCAGTACGTCCAAAATAGAACTCAATCCCTTCAAGTCTGTCCTATCTCTATCTCTAGCCTTCAAAACAAATGGGTTCATATTCTTTTCAATTGCCCAGGCCCAAAAACTTTAGAATTATCCTTGACTCCTCTTCCTCACACATTCCTACATTCAATTCACAAGCAAGTCTGACTGGTTCTACCTCCAAAATGTACATGTCTTCTTCTCACCATCTCCACTGCTGCCACTCTGATCCGAACCACCATCATCTTTCACTTGGATCACTGCAATAGCTTCCTAATAGGTCTCTCTTTTTCCATCATTTCCCTGTTCGGCACAGCATCTTCTTGACATTTCTATCATAGTGATTTTGTAAGAACAAGTCAGGTTATGCCATTTTCTCCTCAAAACCCTACAGTGGCTCCCTATTTCACTCGGAGTAAAAGGCAAGTCCTTTATAATAGCTATCAAGTCCTACATGATCTGCCCTCATTCTCTACCTGACTTCCTCTTCTAATCTTCCCCTTAGTCACTTCACTCTAGCCTCAATAGCCCCCTCACTGTTCCTTGAGCAATCCATACACACACCAACTCCAGGGCTTTTGCACTGGCTGTTCCTATTGCCGTGATATCCTCATCCTAAATATATGCTTGGTTCACTCCCTCATCTCTTTGCTTAAATCACTTTCCCACCAAACCATATTCTGACCAACTTATTTAATATTACAACCTTTACCACCCCCACTAGCACTTCTAATCTCTTACTGGGCTCTACTTATTTTGGTTGATTTTTTTTTTCTACAGTACATATTACTTTCAACTGTAACATGTAAATTATTTATTATGTCTGTTGTCTTTTATCTATTTTCTCTGTTAGGATGTAAGATCTAGAAGAGCAGGAATCTTGTTTTGTTCAGTGAAGAATCCTAATCACCAGAAGATGTTTCTTAAGCATTCAATAAATATTTGTTGAAAAAATAAATTAGTCTCATTACACTAATGTCTCAACTATTCAGAGGATATTTATCTGGGAATCTCAGTTATTAAGAAAAAAATCATATATATGAGATCATATAGCAAGAAAGTTTAAAAGGCTTTATATAACCAAAACGAAAGCCTTAAAATACTAGAACTCTGAAATTCACACACTTTACTCAAAAGAGCAATCTTCAGGGGCAAAATGCATGCACTTGTATTACATATACAGCTCTAATAAACCTAGTTAACCTGAATTCTAAGTCCAAAGAATGGGAAACAGATACGTTTGTGCAAGAGAGGGAGATAGGACAGGCACCTAGAGGCAGCAAGCAAGAAGCAACAGCTTCTGGGGAGTAGAGAAGAGTCAGGCAAATAAAACAAAAATAAACAAAACTAAAAAAAAAAAAAAGCAACACTGGGGGCATTTGGTGTTGAAACAAATCATCCACATACTTCGAAATTACCATATTGTGACACGGGATGCTAATTCAGCACACTAAGCCTCAATCATCAAGTAAAGGAAAAATGATATTCAGTATGCTTTAGAAAAGTAGTCATATTAAATATCACTTATAAATACCATTGCCACCAGAATTATTAAATTATATCAAGTTTTGAAGAATAAATGGGATAAATTTGTATGAATTTAATTTCTCTATGATCTGGATAATTAAAGACTTGCCATAAATAACTCTACTGTTTGGCTTTCAGCCATTTGCTTACTGTTATTTATCAAGAAATTAATCTTGTGTTCTAAAATATTGCACCCCGATCGACTAAGATTTCATCAGGTTTTCAGCACTCTGGGTAATCTGAGGTTCTTAAATTTAGAAACCATGTACAAAAAATCTTCAATTTGCCTAAATGCTTGGGAAATGTTATGTCCTGGGTAGGTATGGTAGGATTAGGGTTTGTTTAGAAGGCACACATCTATCCATGTGACTAGAAAAAGAGCCACCAGGCAGATATTCTTCTTGTGTGCATTTCATCCTGATTTCCTTTGAGTTAAGGCTGTGACATCTCTAGGAATTCTAATATAAACTACAAACATTTCTGCAAGGTTTAGCACGTTAGCTCAAATTGGCCTCTGAAAAAATGAATGCAAAATAAAGAAGTATAAAGTGCCCTACCATTCTGTGTCCACCTCCAGGTATGGGCCAAGGTATCTGTCCTACTTGTCCTATTTAAGAGATTGGCCTCTGAGAGAGGTACAAGATAGAGCTCAGGGAAAAAATGGTAATCCAAAGAGACTGGACAGAGAGGGAGACTAGACACAATCAACTGGGGATATCTGGCCAAGGCAAATAGGTTGACATGGCTCCTTACATGGCCTCTGGAAGCTCAGGGTAGGAGAAGCAGTGTTAGGGTGAAGAGTTAGAGGAGACTGTCATGCTGGCAATTGTGGAGCACTTGCGCATCCAAACAGCACATAAGGAGGTGAGGTGGCATGAAATGAGAGAGCAGAGAGCTGCAGGAGGGGGCTGGAGCACATAGTTCTCCAGGGTTTTACAGCCATAGATCATCTTTATGGTGATGTACAGGGCTCTGAAAACATTTGGAAAGATCTTACTTAATTTTAGCTTGACATTTCCCAAATTGCTTATCATGAGACATTTTTCCCTTGCACTATCTATTAATATTCCAAGGAACATGCTTGAAACACTGTTACAGTTAAAAAGGAATGGGTTTCATCGCATTTGGTTCCTGGCACTTACCAGCTGTGTGACCCTGGACAAATAATTTAACTTTTTCAAACTTCAGTTTCCTTATTTGTAAAACATAAACAATAGCAGCTATCTTACTGTCTTGATGAAAACTTATTTGAAGATGTCAAAATCTTAAATCTCTTTACACACATTAACTAATTTTAGTGCTACAGCTATCTCTATCATAAGGAAGTAAGCTTATGATAAACACAGGGAAAGCTTAATATGAAAAGTTATAGCAGTATTGATAATGGCAATAATCATTTTTAAATGTGTTAACTGTCTAACAAGAAAAATAGCCATAGGAGCCATATGATTTCAACCAATAAAGGTTATATTTACAAAGGATTTTTAATAACCTAGAAAAATGATCATCCTATAATGTTAATTTTAAAGAGGAATGAAGTTTTAAAATATGAGCTCAAACAAGAAAAAACACTCATAAGAAAAATACTGTAGAAAAACACACTAAGATTTTAAGATGATTTATTCCCAGTATAGGGTTTGTAGGACTATAATAATTATAAGCCAGAAATTCTTTGGTTTTGCCCCAGTTAAAATAAAGTTTAAATCATAGTCCATTACCTTTCATAAGCTCCTGTCATTTCCTTCTGGGAAAGAGAAGGGCCTGTCAATACATGTCAACTTGTAACACTCTAAGAAAGAAGCAGAGGGTGTGTGAATATTGTCGGCTCTCAGCTGCAAGCCAGCAACAGCTCTCACAAACCAAGGGAAAAGGAAGGGTTGTGGCAGTAGCAACTACATCATGTGTCACGGCAAAGAGTCGTGCTGTCTTCTGTCTTCCAGAATTGTTTTAGCATCTAAACATGAATAAGCATTTTAAAAAAGTGTTTTCTTTTCCCTCTATAATTTCCTTCGTTACTCATTTTTCACTTTTAAAAATCTTTTTTTAATTCTCTCAAAATAAGTTCTATGAGATAACTCCCATCAATAAAGTTTCTGCTATATAATTATAGCAATAAGTAGATTTTAGCACATAAAATCAATTTTTTGCCTGTGCTGCTTATCTAGATACAAAAGAAATAGATTCAAATGCTATTCTATTTGTGGAGGCATTCTTATGTGGCAGAATTTGACTGCAAAACTCTCTACTGGTAGATAAAAATCAATAGTAGGCAATACATAAAAGAAAAATTAATAAGTCAAAGTTAACTCAACTGAAATGGAAAGAAGAAAATCCCCCTTTTAGACAGTTTTCCAGCATTTTTCAAATCATTCCATCTTACTGTTTAGTTTATTACCATCCACTCTCTGTTCTCTCTAATACGTATATTCTTTCCCTAAAAGTGGTAAATAAAATATACGTATTTTAAAATTATTTCAATTTTGCAATTGACTACTTTATGATTCTCTTTCAGATATTCCAAAACAATAAATTCCAGGCTTAAGTCATGTTCATTTTTGATTTCTGTAAGCTCCTCTGAGGAGCAGTTTTCTTGCTCTTTTGGGCAATTTAGATAGTTAGGGTTAGGACTTCTAATGATAGAGACAAAAAAAATGAATTATCTAAGCACAAAGTTTTTTTTTTTTAATGAGCTTTCCTTTGATAGCCATAATCTGTTAAATGTTGAATTCTAAAATGAACCTCTAAAATAGTTCAGATAAATATCCAGTGAAGTGCTGAAAAGGTAGGAAGTAAAGTAACAGAGATAATGTAAAATTCAATGGAGGAAAAGATAAGGGGCAGTCACAAACTGATAACGTACAGTTGCAGCACACGCAGATGAAAGAGCACGATAAAATTGCATTCCCATTCAACCAGCTGGCATCCAAGTTCGGCCCTGCTTTAAGATCTGCCATCTAGATGAAGCTGCCTTATTATATGGTCCCGTTGGTATTTTCTGTAATTGCTCATTTTTGTATCAATAAAGGACTCCCCTACTTATGCTCTGATGATCTGGATAATTAGACAGGGATTCCTAGTCTAAGTATTTAAATTATTTTCAGTAAACAAAATGTAAAACCTGGTTACTGACTAGAATAGTACCTAATTCTACAAATCAGACCTTTAAATACCACCAGGGAATATTTGCAATGAGTCTGCTGCAAGTGTGGCACCTTAACATCACCAGAGACTTACTATTCTCCAACGATCTTCAATTTCTGACGTGAAAAAATTTACAAACATATTGCCATATCATTTAATTAGTCGATAAGGAGAGTATAAGAATTCAATACAAAAACATTATCAAAAGGCAAATGGTGAAATAATGATGGAAAATTGTTTAAAATAATGAAAAAATCTTTAAAATGAGAAATTGTTGGAGTTTCTAGGTATCCCAGACCATTTTCTTGCTGTGGTACATTTGTCTGAGGGGCCTGTCTTAGAGAACACTAACCCTGCAGGGGAGCCAGATAAATTCATTACCGATAAAAACTAAACTAGCTGAACATGAAACCCAAAAGTCCATTCGTAGAATGGGGATGTTGGTACCACCATCAGTCAGCTATCAGCATCCACAGCCAAACGCGCATATAACTTGAGAACCTCATTTAAATAACAGTACTTTTCTTGATCTGTATGACATTTATCAGTCCTCTAGGGGTAGCTTTCATTTCCCTCAAAAATTACAATAAAGAAAAACTAAAGTGAACAGTATTTTAAATATATTTAAATAATAATATTTAAAGGATAAACCAAAATTTCAAAATTTATTCCTTTCAACTGTTTCTTGAAGTTACCTTTGTCTATTTCATTAACAAAAACAATAATATACTGTAGGCACTTTCTCCAAATGAGGCCTAGTAACCAAACAAAAGTGGGGTACCATATTTATTCAGCCCGTATCCTCACACCAGGTACCAGCCCCACTCCTGTTCTCTAAAATACCTCATCTGCCTAGTTAGTAAAGTATGAAAAACACTGATTTAAATTCACACTATGGGGCCTCTCAGTTTATTCAAGGTCTTTGCTCACATTAGTTCCGTTACTTCCGCATAAGGACCTACAAGTACCCTCTAAAATAAGACCACTTCTCGATTTCTTCTCCTTTCCTCTGCTTTGTTTCCTTTCATTGGTTTTATCACTCTCTGACATTGTAGTATAGATTTGTCTATTCTCCTTCTCTATCACTCCGTATCTTCCTATCTTTGGCCTCATTGATTTTACTTAGAACCTGACCTTTCCCGTTTTGTTCACTACTATATTCCTTACCACCTGGAACAGTATCCAGCCCACAGTAGTTACTCAATAGTTTTTTGAAGGACTGACTGAACTAATTTATGTCTTCCCAACTAATATTGAAATTCATGAAGTTAGGGGCCTTGTAGATTCTCCTCACTAGCCAATCCCTACCAAAAGTCTCTGGCACATGGAAAACAGAGAGTCAAATCTCTAAATGAATAAATGAATGAACCAAAGGAAAGTAGATGACTAATGTACGATCCTTTTACTACAGCACATTTGGGTTGAAGGAGGAGGAAAAGAGCACGAGGCAGGGAGGAGACAGAAGAGTGACAAAAGCAGGGGCAAGAGACACTGAAGAAAGGACTTTCTTATATCCCAAAAGTTCGTTTAAACAGTTGATAAAGAAAACGTGTAACATTCAAGACCTCAACTTTTCCTGCAGCATGTTCAACAACCAACCAATCAATGACTAGAAGAATAAAGCTGCAGAACCTGAACACCAGGCCAGGCACTTATGCCTTCATTTGGACTTTAAACAGAATTGAAATTTCATATACAAAATCAAGACTCAAATTTTTAAGTTCCAAGTAACTTCTGCTTACCATCCAAGATCTTTTCTATTGTTTTCGACATCTCTAAAAATTAAGCTTTTTCTAAGAGCCTTTAAAAATTATTTCCCCATTTATTTATTTTTAAGAACTTTTTTTTCAGTTGTAATTGGCATACAATATTATATTAGTTTCAGGTGTACAGTGTAGTGATTAGAGATATATTTAACTCACAAAGTGATCACCCCAATAAATTTAGTGCCCATCTGCCCCCACACATATTTAAAAATATAGAACACCTCACGAATTTGCAAGTCATCCTTGTGCAGGAGCTATGTTAATCTTCTCTGTAACATTCCAGTTTTAGTATAAGTGCTGCTGAAGCAAGCATTCCTCATTTACTTAAATAAAAGAGAGGTTCTTGAACTTTTGGTCAATTATAGGTAATAATCCTATAGGTCAAGTCATCCTATTTGATATGGTTACATTTTACAATTTTATTCTATGAAAGTGTTTTCAGAAAATTATGTTACTCAAAGCTAAGCATTTTAAGGTTCAGGGCATTGACACAAGTTCTTTGATTTCCATGGTAACAATTATAGGGTCCATGCTCTGTGGCATAACCTGTGGACTCTTGACCACTATTTATTAGAGTATTAGAGCGGCACCAACATTCCTTCTTCAGAAGAAACCCTTGCCCCGACATCCTCACAAGAAAGGCTGGTCCACCATTAAGACATAGATCTTTGTTTGGCTATCAAATGTGGATACAATTTTCCCCCAGTTTAACAGAGTCCAAAGTCATATTACTCTCCATCTAACCAACAACACAGAATAGCAGCACTCCACGTATCTATCGGGAAATGTTACTTCAAAGTCATTGTTGCCCAATTTTAATAATTATTAATAGCTCAGATGTGGAAAACAATGTTTATGGAGTATTTCTTGAAAGAGAAGTGATCCTTCAATTTGAAAATATCCTAAAATATATCCTGGGATTAAATCAGACCATCAGAAAGCTGTCTATTAGATTGGACCCCTAGGAAAAATATTCTCCTTTAATGTCCTTTTGGCATTATGCTATCGAGATATATTGAGAAGCCTGTGAAACCCATTGCTGAATTCACTGTTGGGATGTTGTTCATCACACTGCACAACATCTTCTTCATGAGGCTGAGGATATCAATAGGTTCCAGTATCAGCCTAATTGTTCTTCTCTGTCAAAAAATGTTTTTGTTTGCAAATATTGAATACTAAAATAATTGTATCTCCTTTTTTTGCTATTCATGAGAAATTATAGCATCGATGCTTATATTTGAAAAGAGAAAACATTTTTAATTAATTATCTAAATATCCATTTTAAGAAGGCAGAAAAAGAATAAGTTAAAGCCAAAATAAATAGAATAAAGGGGAGAAAGGGCACAGAAATCAATGAATTTCTCAAACAATAAATAAAATCAACTAAAAGTTTGTTCTTTTCAAAGATTAACAAAATTGAGAGGCTCTTAGAAAGACTGATCAAAAAAACAGAGAGCAGACACAAATTACTAATATGAGGTATGAAAAAGAATATCGCTACATATCCTAGACATTAAAAGATTAATAAGGAATACTATGAAAAATTTTATTCCAACAAATTTAATAACTTAGATGAAATGAATAAAATTCCATAAGATAACTTATCAAAACTGACACAAGAAGAAATAGAAAATCTGAGTAGTCCTCTCTCAAAGAGATTGAATTTGACCTCAGAAAACTCCTGGGCCAGGTCATAACTATAAAACATTTTTTAAAAATAACATTAACATTACACAGCTTTTTTCAAAATAAAGAAAAGAAAAAACAGAAGAAAAAATGTTTCCTGATACAAGGAAGTCCATTCTCACTCTTCTTGTTCAGCTTTATCCTGAAAAGTCTCACCAATGCAACAAAGAAATAAAAATAAATAATACAAGACACAACGATCCAAAAGAATAAAACTTCCAGTATTGTCTACGTAGAAAATCCTGAGGAATCTACAAAAAAACTATGAGAACTAAATAACTTTCCTAAAGTTACACCATTAAAAATCAGAACTGGAATTTGAACCAACACGGTCTTGCTCCCAAACTCTTAGCCCCTACATTATGCTCTCCACTTAGCAAAGACCATGTGGCTATATTTGCATTTGCCCACAAACACAGCCATTAAAGTAGGTCTTTGGAGCCTAACATGACAATTTGGAAATAGAGATTCAGAAAATTTAATAACTTTGCCAAGATTGCATGGTGAAGAGGCATAGGTGACAGAGTTTGAATCCAGGTCTGGCTAACCCTAAAACAAAGCCAATTTGAAAACATTGTCTTACAGATTGGAAGCAGGAAACAATGAGAAGATTCAGATCCAGATGATAAGGCCCTGAAATGAAGGCATAAACTATAAAGGCCAAGAGAAGAATGGTGGCTGGTTAGGTATCGAAAGGGATATAGACAGAGAAGATACAGGTAATTTCAAAGTTTTGAATATGAGACTAAAAGTGTCATTAATAACATAGGAAAGTAAGGAGAAGAAACCAATGGAGAGAAGAAAGATAAAGTCAGTTTCAGACAAATTGAATATCAACTTGTTAAGAACAGTTTTGACAACAGATAGAAAACCTAACAAAGAGTGGTTTCCAGAAGTAGGATCTGTTTTTTCATGACAAAATGAAAAATCTGAAGGTAAGCAACTATTGATCTAAATTTAGCAGCTGAACAAAGTCAAAATTAGAGTCTGTTTCTCCTGGCCCTTCCTTCTGGGATTCCATAAGCCGATCTTCAAGCAGTAATTCCAGGCAAAAAGAAGAGAAGAAGTGAATATCAAATACGTGTATCTTTTATCAGTAAAGAAACAACTTTTTGGAAGCCTCTAGTAGACTTCTGCTATATCTCAGCCAGGATTGTGCCACATGGACACCTAGTCCCAAGAGAGACTAGGAGGATAAGTATTTTGTTTTTCCAGCCTCCCTATAGCAGAAGTAGGTGAAGGAAAACAATGTCTGCCCCACAATATTAATGGGACATTGATGTGGTAATATCCAACAGAGAGACAAAAATGCATCTGGTTTGGAAGATAAACCAAGGATATAGAGTTTAAGTAATCTGTATCATTAAACACAGGAAATGGATGAGAGCTCCGAGAAAGGGCACGTGTGAAGAGAAAAGAGGGCAGTAACAGCACTTTGTTTTTCTTTTTCTGCAGGGGAAGCACATGGATACAGCTGAGTATACACTATACCCAGGTGCCTCCACTCCAACCAGTCAGATTGTTTGCTTTCATACATTTGGCTGGGTCTTTCTCTGTCATCCTCCCCACCTAGTTATTTCCATCCTCTTTTTCTTCAGCATCTCAGCACACCCAAGGTAGTCTTCCTTCTCCCTTTTCCTCTCTCTTATCTGGATAGCTCACTCTTCACTGCCACTGTTCATGATACAGGAAGATGGATTTAAATCTAACAAAAGAAAAACTAGCTTCCCTGGGTTTGAGAAGGTGGTCCAGGAGAATACCCAGCTACTACGGAAGGGCTATGAAATCTTATAACTTCATAGGAGATTGGAACTGAAAGGGATCTGACAGTCTCACCCTCATGGGAGGAGCTAGAGGTCCATTTGGGGGAATCCAAATTAAAACAAGGAGGCAGAATCTGGTTTGTTGAACACTACCCTTCCTCTGAAGACTCTTTCGGGTTCCGAGGCTGTGTTCAGGAGACCAGGCTGAAGGGCCAAGGTGTGATAGGCCAGGCATCCTTCTCTTAGGCCCATTTACACCATGGGCACACCATCCCCCACATGCCTCCCATCTGAGGGAGACCGACTCTGGCTGAAACTTTTCTAAAATCCTAGGGCAGGTAGAATCAGCACCACAGAATTTAACTCTGATTACAGGGCTGTATTCTAATTGCTGCATATTTATATGCTATGTATTTTGTGTATTCCATGTATTTTGTGCTGCAATGACATGTTCCCCAAGAAGCTACAGATAAGATAGTTGCTTAGCATTAAACTTTAAAAATATTGCTAATATCACAAAAAGAGATCCCTTGACATCACGTGCCTCATGATGGAAGTATATAACACTTCTGTGAAATGTTGTTACAAAAAGTCATATCTAAATCCGATCAAGCCCTAAATCCACATACCAATTTATAGGAAATATGGAAAACAAAGGGCTATATTAAAAGACACCACGGGGTATAATTAAAATTCAAGCTATGTAAAAAATACCTGTTTCTTCAACAAACTTACCACAAGGAAGAAAATGAGAAAGAAAATCCATAGATTTAAAAAGACTTGATGACATATCTTATTTGGATCTTAATACAAACAAACTGCAAAAAAGAAAGTTAGGAGCTAAATGGAGAAATTTGAACACTGATTGGATATTTAGTTATATTAGGAAACTAATGTCAAATTTTTAATGTGTGAAAGTGCTATTGTTTTCTTTATAAAGAATCTTTATCTTTTAGAGATATATAATGAAATATTTACAGATGAAATAATACTATGTCTGTGATTTGGGTCAAAATAATCCTGGGAGTAGCAGGGGGTGAATGGAGTATAAATAAAACAAGACTGGCTGTGAGTTGATAATTGTTGGAGGGAGTGGGAAGAAGTACAACAGAATTATCATACTGTTCCCTCTTTTTATACATTTTGAAGTTTTCCATAAAATAAGTATTTTTAATAATAGAATAGAGCTACGTAATGTCATTTAAAAAAAAAATATTCACCACAGCCAAGAAAACACAGGACAGCAGAGGCAGATGTTGATGGTGCCCATTCAGGCCTTTTCCAAGACAAAGGGACAAGTGAAAGGATTTGCCTACAAGGTTCCAGATGCCACTCCATCCTTAAGGGTGACCATCTCACCCTGATCCCATAAGCACCTTCTACAAGCAGGTCACTGCATTGAAGCTGCAAATAAAATGATGAATAAAACATAGGGACTGACATCAAGTGATGCAAAAAGTACATCAGCAATTGCAATGCAGTCTGACTTGTGTTTTTACCGTGTTGGGCAGAGTGTGCTATGGGAGTACATGTAACGGTCATCTAATTGGAAAAGAGGAAAGCCAAGCTGTCCTGAAGGATTCCCAGAACTAACTTCTGATTATCATTCAATTCCTGAGCTCTGTTATTCTAGGAAGAGAAAAAGCTGGCCAGAAGTTGTAAGTGTCCTGATCTCCTGGCAGCTTTGCTTCTCGTTGTAAATGCACAACATGAACTTCTTGTAATAATTAGGTTTCCCATATGGCTTCCCTAGAGAAGGAATACAGTAGCCAAAGAATGTGAGTGTCCACTTCTCTAATGTAATTTTCAAATTCATGAACTGTCTTCCTGGTTTTTACAGTCTTTGAGAGTTTAATGCCTGTGCATCTGTACCTGAACAATGTGCTGACAAGTCAGGATTCAGAGATTGCAAAACCAGCCCTGAATCCTGAGAACTCACTAGCATCCCTTGGGACCTGCCTGGGTAGACACCAGCCTTCCCCAGCCTTCCTCCTGCTCTGCATGCTTCTTTGATCTTCTCTATTCCTCAAGGGTGGACCCATGTCTGATGTTTCTTTGATATTTGAGTCATCCTCTCTCACCATGTCTGCTACAAAGTATTCTGGTTTTTAACAGATTTGTTCCTTGATTTCTTTTGCTCACATCCAATCACATCAAAATAGCTAACTCGACATGTATGTGGGGATTAAATCAGATGCAAGAACATTGTGTGAGGCACTTTTTAAGTGAAACATTAATAATTTTTAAAAATGTCTCAGCTGTTTTGAAAGATGGCAACCATTTTTACACATCCAAAACATGTTAACTTCATTTCCTGCTTTGGCCTGTGATCACTAGTGGTCCTCAAATAAACTAATCAACTGGGGACCTCCCTGCAAGCTATGCTTCTAACCGAAGAACAAAAAATCAAACATTATAAACTCTTTCCCAAAGACGACTTCTTTTCTCTCCAGTGGTTTCTCTGTCAATTGCTTACCTTCTTTCATCTGTAACAGGATGGCAAACTTTTCTTCCAAGATCCACCTAGTAAATACTTTAAATTCTGTGGGCCACAGAGTGTCTGCTGGTTGCAACTATTCAGCCCTGCCACTGTAGTGTGAAAGCAGCCATAGACAATAAGTAACCAAAGTGAATGTGGCTGCGTTCTAAAAAAACTTAGCTTATGGACATTGAAATTTGAATTTCATATAAATTTCAGGGGTCATGAAATATTAATAGTCTCAGTTTATTTCCAACCATTCAGAACTGTACACAGCATTCTTAACTCAGGAGACATATTGTCGGATCTGGTCCATGGGCCATAGTTTGTGAATTCCTGCTTCATAGTCGTGAATTCCAGTGATGATTCACTGTATATATGTGAATATGTATGGTTCCTTCATAATACTCCCTTACCAATTATAAAAATTATGACTTATAAATAGTTCTTAAATTCACAGCTGGCAAACTTAAAATCTTATGGTAAAAACATTTTCACTAAAATTAAACAACGGTCAGTATAGTAAAAAAAAAAAAAAAAAAATTTACATACCCAAAATCTGAACTAGTGGCTATTATGTAATATGTTTCTAGTTACCATCCCTGCTCAAGAAATATTATAAGATTTTATGAAAGCGGTAAGTTTGTTTTGCTTCAACAATATGTCCACTGAGACTTTTTGCAATATCTTTTTATCCATCCAGTTGTTCAATGCCTTTCTGATTTCAAGGTTAGTATTTGCACACTCTCATCTCCTCCACTCCACCATAGCTCAAGAACTTGGATGCCTGATACATAAGCAGCTTTGGATTTTCTTTCTTCAACCTAATCCACGTATCTACATATTTTTCAACCCCCTCTCCCACATGTAAACTCATATAGTATTGCCTTGTCTAGGATAACTTTCTAGGCACGCCTAACAAACATTTCTAAGGCTTTATTTTCCTCTTCTTGTTTTGACTTTAATTGCATACTTCCATACTCCTGCAGACATTCTACTTTCACTCCCCTTTTTATTTCTAACCCCTGAGCCCTCTTTTTCTAGCTGTCCCCAACAGCTGATACTTGCATAATGCATATATCAAAACTATATTTCCTAGCTGTAAAAAAAGGTCCCAGCATCATATCCCCAAGTAATACATAGGGCCTCAATGTATCATTCCCTCGTTTTTGTGTTTTTGCCTGAAAATGTCCATAATCGAAAATTTAGAAAAATAAAGAATATTTTCCTATACTCTTGGTTTGGTTACAAGAGGAATTTATGGTTGGGAAGAAAAGACATATTTATATGCTACTCCTGTGTGTTTTTGTTCACACTGCTCTCTGTGCCTGGCATGCCCTCTCCCAATTCTCTGTCTGATAAAATTCCCCTTAACTCCAAAGTCCAGGCAGGAACCTGTGGGAAGCATCCCTGCAGAGTTGCCAACTCTCTCCTCCGCATTCCCAAAGCACCTCAAATATCTCCATTAAAGCACTTATTACATTGTGGTTATGTAGCTGTCCTACCCCCACCCACTCCCCAAATCAAAACAAAATTCTCATCATTTTTTTTCTTGCATCCCCAATGCCCAACACAGTACCTAGAATAGGGTATCAAGATTGCATTTCTCAGAAATACTGAGGGCTGTGTCCCACTAAGGAGTGACCTCAGAGGACTTTTTCAGCCCACATCCATCAGCACCCTTAATCTTCCTCTTCCCCTAAAAGAATCAACAATCTCAATAAAAATGCAACTTCAAAACAAGGCCCTCTTACAATGAGATTGCCAGTCCTAAAGTCTCTTCAAAGGAATTGCAGAATCAATGCTGTGGAAAATGGCAAGGTTCTCAACACGAATACCTACATATCACCTAACAGTTTTCAAAGAACTTTCACCATTTTTTTTCCAATTGGATCTACTAATCCTTAGTAAAAAAGTTCCATCCTCATTTTTTTCAGTCACACTGAGAAATAAAAGTAACATGTCCAAGATCAGAACTGGTGATAGCTCTGCACCTAAAAATCTTAACTGTCTGCTCCCCTGCACTCTAAAAACGGAAGGCTCTGTATTTGTGGAGGGTTGTTTTTTTCCCCCTGGTAGATTTTTTCCCCATTATAAATGGTGGTATTAGATTGTATGACTATGTTCTAAAACTCTACTCCAAAAAATAATAATAATAATTTGGGCAGATACACATTATGAAAAGACAGTCAGATATGACCTCTTGTGTTAGCATTACTCTGTGATTTTACCATAAGTACTTATTGACTAAAGGGTTTCCAGTGAATTACTGACTGTTCAAAAAATGGCCTGCCATGCATTTCTGCAAATAGAAACATGTAATCTATTATCTTTAAAATTCACTCATAAGGAAGTACTACTATTTATAGTTTAAGTACAAGAGGCTTGATTTTCTCATCTTTTATAATTCGTCTTTCCTAAACTATTAAATTTAGATTACTAATCACATTAGCAGTCTCTTCCCTTAAACATGCTATTAGTTCCTCTACATAATTCTGTATGATTTAACCATCGCTTCAATTTTTACAATTTATTGCATGTAACTCTTCTAATATTAGTACATATCATTTTAGACATAAATAGGGGTACTGTCTGCCAAAAAAATCTTGCTGCTGTGTGGTAACTGAAAGTAAAAATTATTTTCAGATATATTAAGTTATTCAAATGAGCCACATTTAGCTTTTCTCAAATTACTTTTTTTCAACAAAGGCCTATAATAGTAAAGTACACAGAACATCGCACATAAGATTTTCAACTTTGATCTGGCTACAGATCTGCTAATTGTAAAAACCTCAATATGGCAGAGCACAAAATATTTCACACAAATGCAAATTGAGATATCATGCAGATAGATGCAAGACATGAATCATTACCCTGCTGCATCAAACTCAGAAATGCAGAAGCAGTTCACTGTGCAAGATTTCTTGCTCAGTTCTTAAAAGTTCAGATGCATCACCTTTTAATCAGAGTAATAAACTATAATTGCTAACATACTGTGTAATGCTTACTGCTAAACCCACAATCTGGACAAACAGAAAATTATGCTGTCAGAGCCTGGAAACAATCGCAGTCCGTTGTTAAACACAGTACCTCCTTATATAGAGCTGTCATCGCGAATTACAATGCTCTTTTTACTGTTTCAAATTTTTTTTTAGAGTAAGGGTCTTTTCCTAAGCAAGTAATAAGACGAAAGCAGTCTCCCTCATGACCTTCCTAACACAGACCTTGAGCAAGCGACAGCGGGAGCACGGGCTGAGAAGGCACTAGACAGCTCCACTGGGTCCCTCACACTTTGCTTTCAGAACAACAAAAAAAGGGATGTTACTTTGCACCTGCCTCTCCTCCAACCCCTGCTTAAAACTTAAATTACATTTACTCCTAGTGGTCTGAACTGCTGGACGAAGGTATGAATCTATTCTTCTGTCAGGTGATGCCAAGAGAAGATAACCCCCCACCTGAGAGCAGAGCCTGGAGTTGCGGGATGGGGTAGGGGAGAGAAGGGGCGGGGGACTCGGGAGGCTGGTGCTCTCCCCCCCCCCTCCCCCCCGCCCCCGCACTGCACTGCATTTTCTCCACCTCACGTAAAAACCTTATGCAGGTGTCGCCCCACGAGAAGCAGGGGGCTGTGTCCCCATACATCCCAGATGAGGCCCCTCCGCCCCCTCAGAGACCTTTCTCCCGCAGCTGGGCGGGCTGCGCCCAGGTATGGGGCTGCGACTCTGGGTGGCCCACCCCCCGCGGTCTCTAGGCGGGGGCAGCGCTGCCGGTCCCGGCCCAGCTGGGGCCCTTCGCGAGCTACCTTTTATCTAGACAGGCGATCCACTCGGCGGAGGAGGAAGAATGGGCAGCGTGCGCAGCGACCATGTTGGGCAGCGGCGCGCGGTGTCCGCGGCTGCAGCGACCTCCGGCGCCCACTCTGCCTCTGGGACCGCCTCCCCTGGCCAGCCTCGCCACCAGCCGGCTGCGACAGACAGCCCGCTCGTGGCCTGCCCTGCTGCGGGCTGGGTGGAGGGAGGGGACCTGAGGGGCGGGACGCGGGGACGGGGAGGGCCCGAGCCAGCCACCCGCCCGCCGCTGCACTGCGGCGCCCGGGGGTGGGGAGCCCCGCGGTCCCGCCCGCTGCGGGGAGGGCGCTGGGTGGTGACTCTGAGCGGCCGGCCACCTGCGACAGGTGGCTGCTGCGTCTCAAGGAAACCTGGACCCCACCCTTCACCTCGGGGGTGGGGGGAGGGGGGGATCTGAAGCATGGAGAGAGAGAGAAGATGCCAAGGGCAGGAGGGGGGTGGGGGATGTCAGTGTCTATATATTTTTCATACAGCAAATGCCACTAAAATGGCTGCTGCCTCTGTTTCCTTAGAAACCCGTTAGTCTTCCTCAGCAGCTGTCAAAACTTGCTGGCGGTTTCTTGCTCACCTTTCCTGTTTCCTCGGTAAAAACGGATGAAGAAGAGGGCTGTTATGGCATGGGATGGAAACACCTTCGGCGGTCTCTGCGTGTGGAATCCAGGGGACAGTTTCTCCTGAAGGATGAGGAAGGGCTGGGATGGAATGGAGAGGCTGCATAGGCATGGCTGGAAGCAGGAAGGGGTGACCAGTGGGTCAGAATAGTGACCAGTGGGGACCGAAGGGATGACAAACTGGTCTTGGGTTTTGAGCCTTGGCCCTGATTGGACTTCCATTACTTGCACGATTAAAAGAAACACAAAAGAATGGGGAGAAGTCTAGCCACGAGAAGAACGGAGGCTTAGGGATTAGGGGCCAAGATCTTAAGGTACTTGAGTTAACTTGGATGGTTGGTCCCACCCACCATTCTTTCCATGGCAACAGCGTTGAATGGTCTGTCTACTATCTGTCTCTACTAGGTGTGCACAACAAATGCTAAGCCTAGAAGTTGTTCAGTTACACTCTGCCAAAAATCAAATTATGGTCTGATTGTTTTTTAGAAATTTGAGGACACGTTAAATCTTTTGGACTACTACCAAGCACTGTTTTGATATTTATGGTGTGCTTTTGGGGACAGACAATGGGAAAAGAGTCATAGCATTACTTTCCTCGCTTGTTCCCTCCCTTACCCTCCCTTCGTGTCCCTGCTTACAAGAGGTTCAAAGAAACTGGAGAAAATGAAACAGCATGTGTGTTCTGGCATGCTCCTCCAAAGTTTTTGCCATTTTCCCTCTGCTCCATAGCCAGGATCTGGTTTCAGACCAGCCACCGTTCCCTCAGCAACAAACACTTCCCTGCTCAGTGCTCGTCCCACAGTTGACCTTCATCAGGTTAATTTCCATCATGTTTAAGATAAATAACAATTAAAATGTTACACTGTATAAAGATTGCCAAAGGCACTTATTTTGTTTCTTTTTATGATAGAGGTATGAACTAGTAAACAGGTCTCATATTTATTAAAATTAATTTTTAAAGGCATCAAAGAGCTTTTGAGATGTTTCAAGGTCACCAAATGCTTTCTCAAAATGCCTTTACTCAGAATTCTTATAGACAAGAAGCTAAAAGGAAAAAGGACTACATATGATCTATCATTACCAGAGGCTCAGAGTGGCCATAGTTTTCGGCCATGATGTCTAACAGTCATCATTTATTGAACATCTGCTGAGTTTCAGATACTGTGCAGAGTTCTCTACATATGTTATCTCGTTTAATCTTCAGAACAGTTTATGAAGCAGAGCCAGGACAGATATCCAGGACAATACTCCACAAGAAGGGACAAATATCTCTGAAAATGTGATAAAACACAGAAAATTATGTTTATCAGTATTTTCTGTTGATTTGGGTTGAAAGGAAGACTCTGATGAGCTGCTTAGAGTAGAAGTGAGACCTCAAGTTGTCTAACATGCATTTTAAGAAACGTAGGTCTAATGAACTGCAAGGTCTTTGTATTGCTCTGTATTCCTCTAAATAGAAGTTGAAATTTTATTTAAAGAATATTCTTTTGAAAGGGCCCCAATGATCATTAGCTTGCTCAAAGTCCACACATATCCTCATCCAGCCCTGGAAGTAGGTTCCAGTAACTCCAATATATTCACTAGGACATTGAGCATCAGGAATGTTGATACCTTGCTCAGGGACACTTTAGCTACTGAAGCCAGTGGGGGGTGGGGGAGGGGCAGGGGCTAAACCAGATTCAGGTCTGAGTTTAAAACCCTCACACATCAGTGATGGTGCCACTGGTTTGGTCAATAGAATAAAAGTAGAAGGCATGTCAAAAATATCTGCCCGCATAAGAACAAAATGATTATAATTTTTTATGCAGAAATAGGAAAACTTGAGAGGAATAAGGATAAAAGAGATGTTTGAAATGTCAGGAATAGCCTTACTGTTCTACAGATTATTGTCATGGTCTGAAAAGGATTTGTTTATTGGTCAGGAACTACACAAGTAGAAGTTGTTAATGGTTATACTATGATAAAGAGGAAGAAAATAAGGGATTTTGCTTAGTTTTGAAGGGAAAGACAAAGAACCAAAGAAGATTCTTTTCCTTTCTTTAAAAGAACATAAATCAAGCTGGACCAAAAAGATTACATATTTTATGATTCCATTTATATAAAATGTTCAGAAAAGAAAAGTTTATAGAGGCAGAAAGTAGATTAGGGATTGCCTAATTCTGGAAGGATGAGGATGAGGAGTGACTGCAAATGAGCCCAAAGAATATTTTTGGAGTGATGAAAATGTGCCAAAATTGGATTATGGTGATATGATGCGCAACTTTGTAATTTTAACAATCACCAAATGGTATATTTAAAAATGAGTGAATTTTGTGGTATGCAAATTACATCTCAATAAAACTCTCAGTAATTTAAAAATTAAACCTGTCATGGGGGGGGGCAAGAATGTGTATTGATCTTTGGGAGGGAATTATAGAAGAAAATTATAGAAGAAAAAGTAAATATCCCCCATAATTCCACCACTTAGAAATATTACTAATACATTGGTGCATTTCATTCTAAATTTTCTATTTTAAAAAGATACAATCATACATACACCCATAAACACATGCATGCATTTATTTCTGTATGGATGTGTGTAAATACATGTACAGTAGTCCTGCAGTTTCTCTTTCTGTAGTTTCACTTTCCCAGGATTGACTGCAGTCCAAAAAAATTAAATGGAAAATTCAGAAATAAACAATTTGGAAGTTTTAATGTGCACACCATTCTGAGTAGAGTGAAGTCTCTCATTGTTCAGATTTGTCCCGCCCACAATGTAGATTTTCCCTTTGTCCAGTATATCCACACTGTATTCTCTCCTGGCCTGATAGTGACATAGTAGCCATGTTGGTTATCAGGTCAACGTGGTATTACACTGCTTGTGTTCAGGTAACCTGGATTTTACTTAATAATGGCTCCAAAGCACAAGAGTAGTGATGCAGATACAGGCAATTCAGATACGCCAAAGAGAAGCCATAAAGTGCTTCCTTTAAGTGAAAAGTTCTTGACTTAAGAAAAAAAATGTCTACTGAAGTTAGTAAGATCTACAGTAAGAAAGAATCTTCTACCCTTGAAGAAAAAAGAATTTTGCTATCACACCTCAAACTGCAAAGACCATCACACAGAGATTTTATCATCACACGTCATCACAAGAAAGGTAAGTACAGTAAGATTTTGAGAGAGGAAGAGATCACATTCATCTAACTTTTATTACAGTATATTATAATTGTTCTATCTTATTATTAAGTATTGTTGTTAATCTTGTGCTTAATTTATAAATTTAACTTTATTATAGGTATGTATGTATAGGGAAACAACCATAACTTTGTATGGAGTTTGGTACCAACTGTGGTTTCAGGCATCCACTTGGGATCTTGGAACTATCCCCCATGAATAAGGGTGGGTATTTATACAGACTTGAAAGCATTTATATTTTATAGGCTATTTTTCTACTTTGAATGGAAAAATGCTTAATATGTTTTTTCAAATCCTTATTAAATTTTTGACTGGCTACAAAATATTATGTATGGAAATAACTTAAACTCTTTTAATTAAGATATATGGTTGACATGTTACATTAGTGTCAGGTGTGTAACAATGATTTAATATTTGTATATATAGTGAAATGACCACAATAAGTCTAGTTAACATCTATCACCATGTATAGTTACAGATTTTTTTCTTGTGATGAGAACTTTTGAGATCTACTCACTTAGTGACTTTCAAATATCATTAATAAAATACAGTATCATTAACTATAGTAAATTATCTTTTGAAGTCTATTTTTCTCATTGTCAAAATATTTATACTTCAGCCCCTTTCTCTAGTTTAGTGAATTCTCTTTCTATGAGAAAGCTAAAGATCTCCACTGAAGATTTCCAATGAGATGAAGATGAGAATTTACAAGACCCAGGTCTGTTGATGCCAATTATTATTAGTTATAGAACCTTAAATGTATTACTTAAGGTCCAAGTTTGATTTTGTTCATCTGAGGAGAGGCTCAAAGTTAGGAATTTGGAGACAGATAGCCAAGTTCAATTTGCAGCTTCATCTTCTACTGTTTGACCTTAAATGAATTACTTCAACTAAGACCATTTCATTATTTGTAAAGTGGAGAAATGAATGACATTATACAAGAATATGACGTTTGTAGGACATTTAGCATAAGTGCCAGATATATAGTATGTACTCGATAACTTTTAGCTTTTATTGTTATTATTCTCTGTACAAGGCAAATAAATAGTATCTGCGCTCAGCATTTCACAGGGACCTAGTGACAATCAACTAAAATCATTTATACTAAAGGGCCTTGGCATTTGTAAATTGAAAGCTTTAACTGTGTAGGATATAAGGGGTTGTTCTTCCTCCTTGAGGAACATTAAAGCTTTCCAAGAACTATTTTAGACTTGGTCTCATAATCTTTTTTTCATTCACTATATATTTAGCTCTGTCATTCTTCATATGAGAGCTATAAGTATACACCACTGGATAGTTATTACCATATGTAGATCACAGCACATTGATAGAGCAGGACAGGGCCCTACATTTTCCCATTCCTGGGAATTCTATCACAGGTTGGGCATTCACTCCTGTGTGTGGGAAGAATCTGATTCACCGTGTTTTATGTACCTCCTCGGAAGGTGGGTTATAGAAGCACAGCCATCACTCCTGCTGGTGATATAATGAATTCATTGACAAAGCAGTACTTCTGGGGTGACATTGTGAAAGCAATTTAAATGTTTTCTCTCACTGTTCCTTTAAACTTACTCAGCGAGGGTAATTCTATCCCTGCCACGGGATATAGCTTTTTTGGTCACTTATAGGAAATAGAAAACGCTAGAGTCTATTAGAATGTCCAAACCAATATATTACCAAAGACTTCAATCTTTACTCAAAGAATTATCTCCTCCTGCACCTAAAGCTGATCAGAGGCAGGTGTCCAGCCTTTAGGAAAGAGGAGGTGGTCAGCTTCTCTTTTCTTTGCTCACTCCTGCCCCCTGGTTAATAGCTGCGGTTTTTATCCTTCCAGGATCAGAGGGGTAGGGAAGGAGGCAGAGGAAGGTGGAAAAGTTTTTGCTTGACTGGGACAATTGTAACATGGTCTAAAAGTTCCCGGGCCTGGCAAAGGTGTCAAACCAACTTTTTCTCTTATGGGTGCTTTCAAGTATCTTTGGACAGCCTCCTTGCTGGCCCTTCACCATATGCAAGTGCTATTCTATTGACTACCTGCTTTTCATTCTGACCTGGCTTTTCTGAGATTCCTTCTAAACTGCCTCCTTGTGTAGGAGTCCCAGTTTATCCTCTACCGACATCTAGCTGTCTCTTCAAGCAGGACTTAAAGGAGCTGCAGGAAGGTTCTCTCCCTTGTGTCCCACACCTAGTCCACAGAAACACGCATGCCCACTTTGCTCCCATGCCCCTGAGAGGACAGACCAGCCCTGACAACAGCACCTCTCCCCATTGCCAAAGAAACTCACCAGCCCCTCTCTCCTGATCTTTAGATTTCCAGTCAGACATCAGTCTCCTATACCTCCGACCATGGGTACCATTCTCTAGGCGGCCCACTGGAGCCCTCCCTTCCTACCGTTGGCAGAGGGGATCATAGCACAGCTCTCACCAAGAAAATACGCCTCACAAAATCCTCCCTCAGTGTCCACTTCCTAGACACTTTTATTTCCTCCATTGGATAAGGAGTATTAGACTCATAAACCTGGTTTGTGATATTTTGACTGAAAGTCTGCATTTTGGCACCTCACTTTGGGATTTCATATCTATTCTATTTTGGAACCTCAGAAGAAACTTGCCATTTAGCATCTATGAGAGGCTAGTGAAAACTGAATCAAGTCAGCTTCCTTTCCCATACCTTCGACATTAATTCCTATTCAAACAAGACATGTGCCTTACCAAACAGGGTTATTTCATCTGGAATATAAGAAATACTACCACACTCATTAGGAAAGTACTAGACTTCAGGTGGTCCCTTGAGCTTTCTGAAGAAGAAACGAGTAATTTAAAAACTTGATCAGGAGAAGTTCAAGTTGTGGATTATAATATTTGATTTAAAACTTTGAAGATTTATCATTTTGGGGAGAGTATATGTAGATTAAAATCTTAAAACAATAAGTGAAATAGGAAAGTAGCTAAATTTTTGTTTACAGTAATATAACATTTTTTAATTGTATCAGTAAGGCAAAGTCACAAATGACCGATATTTAGAACTTCAATACTTATGTTTGTTTGGGAATTTTAGAAGCAGAGTTGTCTGTTTTGGTATTTCTATCATGATTGCATGTAAAAGTCAGTTAGAGAGGAATTAACTATGTAGTTTAGAGTGTGCTTTATATTCAATTTTGGGGCATTGGAATTAAAGCAAAAAAAACCCACAAAATATCACAAAGCAAGAAAAAAATATATTTTGGATTATCTAGTGACTGCCTTCCAATTTCCAGATTCACGAAGGATTAATGTAAAAGTTTAAGTTGTCAGTTTTTATGCTCCCTATCAAGAGGCTATGCGCAGTTATGGTTCCTTGTTTTACAGAAAGGTAAATTATACAGTCAAGAAGCATAGTGAAAATGAACCTTCTCCTCCCTCAAAAAATTACAGAGTTAAAATTTGTGACTTAGTTATGGAAGCAAGTCCTAAAAGAAAAGAAAAATCTTTTACTCCAGAAGTAAAATTGTATTCTAGAGAAGCGCACTGACCTCCATAAGGACAACTAGTAGCTATTTGTATTAGTTCATACAGTGAAAGAGCTTAAATGTTTCACCTGGCCACCTTTCCAGAAGAAGCAATTCCTCTGGAACCAAGAGTGGTAAAGTCATTGATGTGCCAATCACTCCGATCCAAACTAGGTATGAGGACTAACCAGGTTCTACATGTCACTGGAGCCAAAGTCCTCCTTACCGAAACAAAGGCTGCCCGGCACGTGAGAGTGTTCTGACACATCTTCAAGTTCAGTAGGTGAACTGACAGTAATGAACTTGGGTAAGTAATTTGGCATAAGGAAAATGTCACTATGTCACTGCATTAGTCTTAGGCCTATTTTCTAGGGGAGTATATATATTTTGGTGAAATAACAAGCTGCCATTGCTCTTTTATGTTGTGTAAGAGAGAGTAGCACAGTATATTACTCAACTTGGAAAATCTCTACCCGCATTATTATATACATTTTCACATTAATAGAGAAAATTGCCATTAAAAAAAAAAACAATTTTGAGTCAATTACAGTCACCTAGCATTTGTCACAATTTCTTTTTTCATCTATAATCCAATCTTGGCTCCTAGACATTTCAAAAATAGATTACTTTGTATAGCGGATTCCACAGAGAAAATAAGCCCAGAAAAGAGAATGTGACTAAAAATCTTATTGATTATATTAAACCAAGAGCATGTAGAACTCAAAGGGAGTAAAACAGAATTACCATTTAAAGTGCAACAGATACAAAATCTTGACTGAGCAATAAAATAAAAAAAGGAGTTGAGGTCGTTTGCTTAGGGGGCACCAATTTTTACATAAAATATGTGGCAGTGCCACACTACTGAACAAGATACATTTACTGGCATTTCTGGATTAAAAGTACTAGTTGGGTTCCAGAGGCAGAAAATAACTGGAGGTTTAAGAAGAGGTCAAGGAGCAAAGTTGCCAGAGTTCAAGGGGCCACGCCCCTTCACCCCTTCATGTTCACTTGAGGGAGATCCCTCCTCTGTCAGCTCTTTCCTCAAGGCCCTGATTCTGACAGCTCTTCACCTCCCCTAGCTGCTGCACGATTTAAACCCTGGAAATGGAGCCTTCCCTTCAGGTGAGCCTGGGCCCTGATCTGCTTATGTTAGGCCGGTCTGTGCCTAAGATGACTCCGCTGCCATCCACTCAGCTACCCCCCAACAGACTGTGGAGATTCAGCCTTTTTAATTTATTTACACCCACATTAATTCATCTAGTCATTCAATTCAAAAAAATACTTATTGGGCTCCTACCACGTGCCAGGCGCTGTGCTAGGCACTGAGGAAAGAGCAGAGAACAGATTTCCCACATTGCTGTGGTAACATGAGAGGTAAGCAAATAAATATAAAAGTGTATCATATGTCCAGCCAGTGGGGATAAATGCTATGAAGAATAATTAAGCCAGTTAAGGGAACAGAGATGGAGAGGGGGTTTCTATTTGGTATGAAGCAGTGAGAAAAGGCTTCCCTGATAAGGTGACATTTGAGCAGATGGGACAAATCTATACCACCTGTCTCATGCTGGGCAGCTTACTCCTTCCTCCTCGGCCACCAGCAGACTCCATGCCGGCCTTCATGGTTTTCCTGCCACAGGCCTAGAATATCTGGCTCCTTTCTCCATACTTCTCCCCAAACTCAGCTGAAATGCCAAACTGCAAGGTCTTGTTTCCTGAGCAACTGCCGGTTGGGCTGAATGAAGCAGTCCAGAAACGCAGAGGATTTAATTCTCCCTGATGAACTTTGACCAGTGAGAGACAGATTGGAGGATACTAGACAGATAAACTTCCTCTCCTTATTTTCCTCTGATCGACTGTTCCGGTACATGGTTTCTTTATACAGCCTGTCTGGAGTCAACCTGTGTGACCAAGCCTCTGTGCTTACTGAGTGTTACAGGTTGGACTGTGTTCCCCAAAAAGATAGGCTGAAGTCTTAATCCTGGTACCTGTGAGTGTGAACTTACTTGGAAAGGATCTTTGCAAATGTAATAGAGTTAAGATGAGGTCATTCGGGTGAACAGGTGTCCTTGTAAGAAGAAGAAAATATAGACACACAGGGAGAAGACAGCCATATGTTAATAAAGACAGAAATCAGAGTGATGCCTCTCCCAGCCAAGGAACACTAGGACTTCCAGCAAACTCTAAAAGCTAGAAGAGGCAAGGAAGGGTTAGGTTCCCTACAGGTTTCAGAGGGCATGTGGCCTCGCCAACATCTTGATTTTGTAATTCTAGCCCCCAGAACTGTGAGACAATAAATTCCTCTTGTTCTAGTCATGGTACTTTGTTACAACAGCCTCAGAAAACTAGTTCTCTGAGTGACCAGCTCTGTTGGATTGCTCCTCCCAAAAAAGCACTAACAGTCCTTGCCTGAGGCTCTGTTTTCCAGAGAACTGTGACTATGACAACCAGAAGAGACCTGAAGAAAGTGAAGGATGATATTTGAGGACAGAGTTTCCAGACAGAGGGAAGAGCCAATGCAAAGGCCCTGCCTGAGGTGGCAGCTCGCTCTGTGAGAGAAACATGTTTGGAGAATAAGGGGAAGAGTGTCAAGAGATAAAGTCAAAGAGGGAGCCAAAGACACCAACCCTAGGGCCCTACGGGCCACCGAAAGGACTTTGAATCTTTTAAAACAATGCATTATTGAGATATAACTTACATAGGGCAGTAAAATGAATAACTCTTCAGGGTATGGTTTTATGGAATTTTTTTACATACTGCTAGAATCTGAATGTATTCTCCAAAATGTGTGTTCAAACCTAACCCCTAATGTGACGTCGTTAGAAGGTGAGGACTTTGGGTGGTGCTTAGGTCATGAGGGCAAGTATTTCACAATTTGAGCCTTTATAAAAGAGACCCCGAAGAGTGCTTCTGTGTAGAGAGCCAAACCTGAGCCGTACCTGTGGTCGAAGCATTAGCAAAGCCATGCCTGTGTTATAATCTGCCAAGGACAGAGAAGCAAAACAGTGAAGAGACAGGTGCTTGTAGTTTAGCATAGATAACTGGGTACAGACAGGCATTGGGAAATTACTGCTGCCAACAAGTTTCAAGTCCTGAGAAGACTCCCACTCCCTCCTGGACCTTCAAAAGTATGTAATAAATGCGCTGAGCTTGCCTCAGGGTTACTGTAGCTAAGCAAAGCACAGTGTCCCACCTGGCCCCAGCTTTTGTATATACTGTCTCTGTTTTTCTCTATCCTTCCGTCGCCCCGTCTCAGGTCTAATGACCTGCTAGCTGTGCAGGTCACGGCACCTCTGCCCTCTTCTACCACGTTTGGACACAAGATATCTGTAATCCATAAGAGGACCCTCACTGTGCTGGCACCCTGGTTTCAGATTTCCAGCCTCCAGAACAGTGAGAAATAAACCGCTGTTTATAAGCTACTCGGTCTCTGGTATTTTGTAACAGTAGCCCAAGTGGACAAAGATACATGTATATGACCCAGTGTCACCATCATCCAGATCAAGTGTGGGGCATTTCCATCACCCCAGAGAATTCTCTCCCAACTTCCAGTCAATACAATTTACCAATACTGAGCTAACCACAATTTTCACTTCTATTACCATAGATTTGTTTTACCTGTTTGAATATCATATAAATGGAACTATATGTTATATACTGCTTTTGCTTTTTAAAAAAAAATGCTTTTGAGCTTCATCTAAGTTGCTGTGTGCATAGACTTCACTTATTTTTATTGCTGCTTAGTATTCCATTGCCTGGTTATATCCCACTTTGTTTATCCATTCTCCTGCTGATGAATATTTGGGATATTAGTACTTAGGCCTATGATGAATGAAGCTGCTAAGAACATTTATCTACTCTTCTCTGTTTGGACATATACAATCATTTCTCTTGGTATTGCTTTCCGGGTCAATAGGGGTAGGTTTATGTTAACTTTATTAGTTTTTCAAAGTGGTTGCCCCATTTTATGCTCCTGTCAGCAATGTATGACAGTTACCCCACATCCTCAGCAACACTTAGAACAGTCAATTTTTTTAATTTTAGCTTTTCTGGTGTTTGTGTAGTAGTATTTCATGATAGTTTTAATATGCATTTTTCAGATGACTCATGATGAGCTTTTTGCATGCTCATTAATCACTTAGCTATGTGCTTTTATGAGGTACTTGTTCAAGTCTTTTGTCCACATTTTATGTTTTTGTTAAGGCCACATCCCATTTCCAAAATCGATATTTGTTTTCTATTGTTGCATTACAAATTACTCTAAAACTTGACAGCAAAAAATAATAAACCTTCATCATCTCTGAGGGTCGAGCAGCTTAGTTGGGTTCTGACTCAGGGTCTCAGGCTGCAGGTGACCTGTTGGCCAGGGTTGTAGGCATAGCCAAGTTCGACTGGGGCCAGAGACAGCACTTCTAAGCTCACTCACATACGCTTCATTGTGAGTAAATGTATGATTTTCATTAGGCTGGTGAAATATTGAAAAGATTAAAGACACCCCACCATTCTCACTGACCTCAGTTCGAAAAAAATTCATCTAAAGGAAGAGATGCTGGCAAAGAAAGACCCAAGTTCCCACAACTAGTTTGGCAGTGGGGGGTGGGGGAGGGAGAGCACAAGGAAGGAGTAAATATCTAAAAATATTCAGGCTCAAAGAAATGTAACTATTTGAAATGGCTCACTTTTATTAAGCTCCCACTACTTCACTAGCACTTTAAAATAAATCATGGCAGAGTGTATCTGTTCCACAAATGGTCATTTGATCCAGCAACCTCACCATGGAAATCTATACCAAGACTAGAATCCACAATATGGAAAAAGCTCCATACAAAATACTCATTGAAGATTATTTATTAGAAAACTGAATTATGGAATTATTAAATACATACTTCCTCAAAAGAATACCAAGAAGTTATTAAAAGTGATCATTATGAGTGCTTAAGATATGTTACAGAGAATGCTTAGATATAATCCTAAGTGGAAAATTGGATGAAAATGTTACAATGTAGTGTCATTAGGTATGCACATAGGAAAATACTGGCAAGGAAAAGTATGTCTGAATTACAAATAACAGGGTAAATGCCCTCCCCACTTCCTAAATTTTTTATGTAATCTTATAATTAAAAATATCTAAAATTACCATTGCTATCCCTACCTTAGACACTGAATTTTATAGGATAAAAATTAGATACAAATTATCTTGTTTTTTCACAATTCATTTGTTTTTCTCAACTTTTTATTTCGAAAATTTTAAGACCTACAGAAAAGTTGTTCAACCAAAACAATGCCTATATATGTTTCACCTAGATTCACCAATTGTTGCCACAGTTGTTTTATTTCTCTATGTATAATACACACAGATGTGGTTTTTTCTGAACCATCTGAGAGCAGGTGGCAGACGTTTTGACTCCATGGTGTTAAATACTATAGCACATATCTTCTAAGACGAGAACATCCTTCTACCTTTTCCCACAATTATCAGACTCAAAAAAACTTAAGATTAATATAATCCTATTATCTAGTATAAAATTTATGTTCATTTCTCCAACAGACAAAAAAAATCTTTTCTGTCTTTTGTCTGGTTGGTTGGTTTTATCCAAGATTCAATCAAAGTTTGCACATTGCATTTAGTCATTATGCCCCTTCAGTCTTTTTTGATCTAAACCATCGCTCAACGGTGTCGGTTTTTTTTATTTCCAAAATAATATATTGATGTTTTAAAAGACTCTAGGCCAGTTATTTTTCAGAAGTCTCCTTTAATTTGGATGTGTCTGTTTCCTCGTGCTTAGAAATTGCCTGAATATCTTGGCTAATTTATCAACCTTATTTTGTGTTGAAAAGATGTTACTCTTATCCCTGTCTTGTGAAAACAGAAAGTCTCTGATGTGTTTGTTTAAAAGATTAATCTGAGATTTTGTTTGGACCTAGTATTAGCAGGGCTCAGGTATGTATATCTGAACTTCATCATTTTGTCATCTAGAAAATAGTAACTAAGAACATACAGCTTAAGAAATCCAGGCACTTGATAGCTGCTATCAGTAACTCTAATTCCCACAGCAAAAAGTAGAGGTCTGTCTGCTTTTTAACTACTGCTTCTTGTCTACATTTTCTGTTCTTTGTTTCTGTATATTTGTTAGGCCAGTCTGTTTGTAAGCCAGAGAGTCAGTTGGTCATAAATTTAAAAATACCAGGACACAATCCTATAGGATAAAATCATTTGCTTAGTTAGTGTTCAGATAGTAACAGTATGTTTGCCTTCAAAATTGTTTTACTAAAACTATAACTTTTGAGTCTTGAAAATACCTAATTTCTGAAATATATAAGCAGAGGGAAGTCTAAATTTCATTTATAACTTGGCCCATCAAGGCTACCAATCAATCACATACTCATATAAATAAGAGCCACGGAAAAGATGTTGCCTGAATGGTAAGTGCCTCTTACTTGAGACTTACAAATCTGGCTTATATTTCTAGGAATAGCCTACTGAATGAATCCAAGGCTTCATTAACTCCAGGTATGACAAATTTTTTGAAATCTCACCATTATTCTGAGGCAGGATAGTTAGCCTAGGGAAGTTCCCCCTCCCCTCCAGAATTCAGCTCTGGAATGTTTCCTTAGTCCCTTATTTAGCCCTCCTGTGGCTCTGAAATTTCTCTCTTGTCCTTTTCTCAGTCCTCCTTCTGTTATAATTGGGAGCCTAGATGGCCTTGGGCTGCCCTTACCCCTCCAAGTGGCACTGAGAAACAAGACAAAACCAGAGGCAGGATGGATAGCCTTGGGACACCTCCACCCCCAAGAAAACAAAAGCCTATCATTCAGACAACTCAGGACAAACTCTGAGTTTGCCCGCACTTTTCTCTTACGTGTGTACTATCACTTTATAAAACTTGTGCTTTCCTGCTTACCGTTTGTCATGTCCTTGAATTTTTTTCTCACAGCATAAAACAGGAACCTAGTCACTAGAGCTCCTGGTCAGCATCCTTCTTTGGATCCCCATCCCATCAAGCTCTCCAGCATCAGTTCCTACCTCATTTGTCCACAGTAGTTATTGCTAACTGATCAGTGTTTTTTTTTCTGTTAGCCTGGACATTGCCTCAGAAAATTTTCCAGCACAGCACTATAGGCAGCCACTGACTAGAATTTGAAGTCAAATGCATTAGTTAAGATCTTTATAATGCTTTCTAGAATAAAGAATATTTTTCTAAATCTCACCTAATTTTTAGCTTCTCAACTTCACCTGCACATGAATGGCAAGGGCCTAAAACAGTATTTCTTATGAACGACCTACAGATAACTGGAAAATGGTAAACCTAGTAAAAAAAAAAAAAAACCCTCATAATCAGAGAATATTGAAAATGTGATTGGACAAGGGAAGGAAAGGAGACTGTGTTAGTTAGGGTTGGCTATCTGATGTGACAAATTGACCTCAATCTATATGATAGCTGAAAAACATTCAAAGCTTATTGCTTGTTCATGAGATAATCCAGTTGGTTATAGGTTGGTAGAATGGGAATATGTGAGCTCCCTTCTAGGCAGCCATTAGAAATCCAGGCTGATGGAGGCTCTGCCAACTTAAATACCTGACTTCCCAGATATTTGTGGGCATTTGCATCCTGCTGGTATAAGCAAAAGAGCATGAAGGAGTGCTTTGAGACAAATTTCTGGGAGCCACAGACACAAGGTGAGTTCACACTTACTTATAAGCTCTTCTCCACAGCCCTTCACTGCGTGCTCATGAGAAAGATTAGGGTCAGGGTGAGGGACCACAGGGAGTCTTCCTCAGTGATGCAGGCCCGGAGGAGGGGAGTACAGTTGCTGTGGGAAAGTGATAAAGCCCACCTTAGATGCCTTTCTAGGGAATAAATGCCTCAAGCTACTGGGGGAGGAGCAGAAACTCTGTACCCTCAGGGTAAGGTAAAGACCCACTGCAGCTAAGGAAAGGGTCGAAGGGGGAAAAAATATATATATGTTATTGTTGAAGGTGTAGGAACAGTTCTGGGTTCACAATCCTATACCAATACCATCAGAAGTCTTCTACCAGTGGACAGATGCAGGAAAGTCCCATACAAGACTCACCAAAAATATAAAGCAGTTTTGCTGCTATGAGAAAGAGGGCAAGGTCACTTAAGAACCTTACCCTGAGACTCAGGAATATAAGAAGACTGAGATTGTGACAGGACAACACCCAGCAACACTGAGTAACAAGCAATAGCTGTCTACTCCTTGGAGAATAGGCAAGAGTAGGGAAAGAGATCCCTTCTGTGGTTAAGTACATAGGAAAGGTTAAAAACTGAGGGTAGAGCAGGAACATTGAAAAAAACTCTGGTACCCAAGCCCCAACCTAAGTGCAAGTTAATACTATAGGACTTGAAGCCAGTGGTCTACTGAAGCTAACCATAGCAACAACAAAACCAGCTCGACTGCTAACTAAATTAAGTCAATCCCACACTCAGAGCCTAGCAGAAAAAGAGATATGCCTATTTCCCAGCACATATGCCAATTACCTCAGTCCCCAGTGTCCTACACAGCATGTCTGGTAGTTAATACAAAAATGATAGGACAAATAAGAAGGAAAAAATCCCACTGTCATGAGATAAAGTTATCAACAGAACTAGACCCAGAGGTGATTCAGATGCTAGAACTATCAGACAGGTAATTTGAAATAACTATTGTTAATATGCAAAAGGCTTTAGTGGAAAAGGTAGACAATATGTATGAACCAACATGAAATTTCAGAGGCAAGATGGAAACTATAAGAAAACATCTAATTGAAATTCTGGAAATAAAGCAAGATGAAACAAATAAAGATTTCTTACATACAACACCAAATTAAAACCCACTGAAATACTACTTACCTATCAGAATGTATAAACTTTAAAAGACCTACTATATCACGTACTGGCCAGAATTTCGAGCAACTGGAACTCTTGTACATTGCTGATGAGCATACAAAATGATACAGCCACTTTAGAATATAGTTGACAGTTTTTTGTAAAGTTAAATGTATATTTGCAATATGATCTAACCATTTTTTCCTAGGTGCTTACCCAAGAGAAATAAAAATTTAGTTTACTCAAAAACTATGTATGAACATTTATAGTAACTTTACTCATAATCCCCCAAAGCTGGAAACAACCAGTTATCAATGCATCCATTGGTGAATGAATAAACAAAGTGTGTGATAACCACACAGTGGAATACTACTCAGCAGTAAAAGACGAAGTATTGATACGCCCAGCAATTTGGATAAATCTTGTGTGCGTATTGCTAAGTAAAAGGAGAGAAACCAGAAGAACTGCATACTGCTGATTACTGGGTGCCTATTAGAGGCTAGTTATCACAGGCAGGGATCTCTGCATCTGTGAAGAAATACAAGTACTCCAGCCCATATTCGGGTTGTAATTTCATTGAATTGTAAAGGATTATTTCATAGAACCAAGAACAGAAAACATTGACGAAGTTTTATTTCAACCAAATAGAAACTGTTTCTTAGCAACAAGAAAATATCAATTTAGTTTTCTGGACTCAGAATCACAGTTTATCCAATGTCTATTTTTACATCTGTATTTTAGATTTATTCGACTGATGAATGTGAATAAAGGCTTATTTTACATTATAGGTGATAAGTAAATCTAAAAAACACACTTCGAACACTTCGAATATGTGAATTCTAATGAAAACAAATTGTTTATTAAATCAGAAGATAAGCCAGCTTAATCAGATATTTTAGTAATAAGCATATATTTTAGCCAAGCATAAAGAAATTGTGTAGACTGAGAAAAATGAAAGTGAATGTATAAGCCAAGGAAACACTTTTAAAAATTGAAGTCCTATTTGTAACATAGTTTCATCGTATTAATGAGTGTGCTATCTACACATCCATCTTTTTACGTTTCCTAAATCTCAAGGGCAAGTTGCCAATTTTGTTCATTTTGCTGCTGGATTGAATTCTTTCAAAAAAATGTATAAATGTCTCATAAATATGAGGCAATTTAAACTAAAGGCTAAAAATCATTACAAGGAAATGTTCTCTAGTGCTTTAAAATTATTAATCACAATTATGATACTCTAGATTATAATATACACATTTATTAAATACCTTAAAAACAGCATGATAGTTTCCTTTATTTTATCTCTAGATTGCTCGAAAAAAATGCTCATTTAACAATTGAAATCCAGCCCTTCAATGGATCTTAAATACAATTTTAAGATAAGTATGATCTTGTCTGAATTTTCCCATTATATTCTGGTTTAATTACACTACTTGATGGGCAGTCTGTTCACATATAGCGACTTCCTTCTTTTATCTTTCCTTATGGAAATAAATTTTCACTCAGAGACGGAAAAGTAGCAAAAGATTAAATAGTCTTCTATCATGTTTTGTTTATTCTGTGTCCTACCCTACTAATTCAGTGTCCATCAGTTCTGTGAAGAAGGTGGTTGTCTCATAATGATTCAAGCTTATATGAAGGTCTCTCACAAAATAGCATGGTGAACTTCCTAGCCAGACTTTGCATGCCTGAGCTTCCTAAAAAGTTTAGATAAACTTAAAATACGTTGTAGATCTCAGAGGTCACTACAGTGGTCTTCAAACTAGGGTTAATGTGGGAGTTGAATGTGTTAGTTTAAAGAGGATTAATTTCCAGGTCCTCAAATATGGATCTGATCCGCCTGAGGACATGTGCTCAATTAAAGCATGAGCCTGGTTTCTTTTTCAGCTCCTCATTCCCAGTCACCTTTTCTGTACTTTATAAAATAAAGGCAAACCTTTCACCCATCTGGAATCCTGCTGTGGAACCTGGGCCCATGGTGGAAGTGCCTGCAGGGAACCTGCTTTGATCAAAGCACTGGTTTGTGTCTCAGATGTATGATTTCAAGAGAGAAGAGATTAAAATTTCCCACAATTAAAAACCCTGTGTAATAGTGAGCCACATTATGTGTTAAGTTACATGTAAACTACTGACTGGTTAAATAAATAAAAACATACACTTACCTTGTTCTTGCTATATTTGTTAGAATTTGTTAGAGACAAGTCTGAAAATAAATGACCTGTCCAAAGGTTCTAACAAGAGATAATTCAGAATCTCAGAGCTTTAAGACAATAGCTTCCAAATTATCTTTTAAACCTATTCCTGTCACTGTCTTAATATGCCTATATTTTACATAAACAAACACATACATATTCTTTTAACAAAAATATGATAGGCAGTGAAGAATTTTTTAAGTTTATTTTTCTAAATCTTCTATAATCTCTGCCCTTCCTTCTGAGCAGAGTTCTTAACAGCCTTCTATAAATTTATAGATACATAATACGCCTGAACCTCAATTCTTATTCTATTACCAGGTGATAGTAATTTGGATTTCTTTATTAAGAAAATGAGATAGATATATTAGTTTAGCCACACATTTAACAACAACAACAACAAAAAATTATTCAGCGTTTTCTGTGGACCTAGCCTGTGTTAAATCATTGGGCAGAGAAGCCATATTGCCTTATGTGGGAACATAAACTTTGGAGGTGGGGTGTGGGGGTGAAAGATGAGATTAAGGCAGTATCTTGGAACTAAATAGTCTGGAAGTTCTGGAAAGAAACCAAAAGACTATATAATTCTTTATATCAGTCACAAGAGACATCTTTAAGTGTCTATTAGCACCATACATTTCTAAGAGTCATTGTCCAGGCAGTGAAGACAATTACAGAAACTGAACAAGAAAACATTAAATCAGATTTGGCATAAGTAAAAAAGCCAGTCTACACTTAAAGATGATCATCTCTGAGCTCACATTTTAAATGCAGGAAAAAATTTTACTTATCCAGTAAAAGTAAAAATTTTAGTTATGCTGGCATTAGCCAGCAGTTGGACTAAATAATTTCCAGCATTTTCTCCAACAATAGGCCTGTATCAAAGGTAACACTCCAAGCACAGAATTAAATCAAGAGAATTTAGTTACATGATGGTAATTGCTTAATGGCACCAGAGTCTCCTCCTTAATGTGGTTATCACGACTAATCCAACTGAGAATTAAAACATTCCTGCTTCTGATGGGAATGCTTTTCATCCCTCAAGGGTGGCAGTGAAGGGTAGAACAGGGTATAATTGAAGGTTGAGAATCACCTTTGTGTAGCTTAACAGTCTTTGGACAATTTCACTAATCTTTGGCACCTCCAGCAGAGGGCAGGCAGGTATAGGGAACAGAGAAGAAACATGTATTTCTCAATTTCATTTACAGGCAGTCCATACTCTGCACAGTATGCAAGACCATAACCGTGGCTGTGCAAGCTGGGACTGCAAAGCGATCTTAATAATTGGTGGGAAAATTATAATTGTTCCATGACCTTTAAAATGTTTTGCCAAAATACTAAAACTCTTTTACTGTCAGTTATTAATGTATGGGGAAACAAAATAATGGAAATTTGAATTTATTTAGTACATCGTAATTTAAAACATTAGAAACATTGAGAGTTAAAGTGTTCTATTTCTCTGTAAAAAAAAAAAAACTTATCAAGAGGCCTTTGAACTGTGCTTGCCTTCTTCTCCTGGTAGAACTTGCAAAAGGAAACAAGCATCATTTCCATGCCTTGGCTAATTTCTAAATTTAGATCAGCTTCCAACATGTTATTCTTTGTACTTTCAGTGTCAGTATCTCCGAGAGTTCTCCTAACAGCATCTCTTTAGTACTTGTGCCCTGGAAGAACGCACCACATACTGTTTGAACAACTGACCTCTCCTCCAGTGTCAAAGCAATTACCCCAGATATACATGGGTTTACAGATCTTCACCAATCCCTGCCCTGGCTCCACTTGCTAACTCTCGCCTAAACCACTCCATGACTAACTCCTCCTCCATGACCTTATACAATGAGTCCTCACTTAAGGTCACTGGTAGATTCTTGGAAACTGCGACTTTAATTGAACCAACATATAGGAAAACCAATATTATCATAGACTAATTGATATAAACAAGAGTTAAGTTCCTATGGCATATTCTAAGTCACAAAAACATCACCAAACTTCTAAATAAAGACCCAAAAACACTTCTAATATTGAAATAAATGTGAACTATGCATACATTTAAGAAAGATGAACAAAAACAAGAGCATTACTTTCTAACCTGCTTATCACAGCTCAGGCTCACAGAGGGCCAGATCCCTTCCCAGCAGCTCAGAGTACAAGATGGGAACCAACCCTGAACAGGACGCTCTTGCATTGCAGGGTGCATTCAGACACACCCCTACTCTCAGACTGAGACAGTATAGACATGCCCATTCTCCTCACACTCACATCTTTGGGATATGGGAGAAACTGGAGTTCTCAGAGAAATCCTATACAGACCCGGAGAGAATGCATAGACTCCACACAGACAGCGGCCCCAGCTGGAATTGATACTTTTCTTCATTGACATTATAACCAAACAATATTGAACAAAATGATGTTACTCGAGTACCTGCTGTACAACCTCAAGTACTCATTTGACCAAATTCATTTGGACAGCTACCACCTTACTGATGAGTTTTATTAAACTCAGCTTTTTAATTTTTTAGATCAAAATAGATTAAGTTTTCTATCAAGACAGTTTTTTGTAAGGAGTTTGGCACAAAGATATGAATAAAAATATCAGAAGAAATAGCTGGCAGAGTAGAAAATGCTCTGAGGAAGAATGTGTCTGGGGAGCAGAAATTGGGGGTGAAACAAATGGCTAATTTTTTGTTATAAGCCAATACTTTTTAAACTATGTACACCAATTCCTTTGTTACAAATAAAAATCAAATTAAAAAGGATAAGCAAAATGCACATTTATTTCATCTGAAATAGGGCAATGATATTCAGTTAAATTGGGTAAATATTTGTGGAGCATTTATTACATGCCAAGTGCTATGCTAGGTACCAGGGAAAGAAATCTGAGAAGAGTGAATCCTGCCCATGAACAGGTGACAGCCACTGACTCTTTCCCACAGAATCAGAGTGGTCCTGTAGAATGAGAATCCATTGCACTGCTTTTAACTTTTGCAATCAGAGTGTTAAAAATTTTAACTTTAGGCAAGGTCTGCATTCAAAAGCAAGTGTCTTAGAAAAATACAAAAGATTCAGGTGACTATTTGCAGGAACTGAGAAATGTGTTTCCAAGCCCAAATTTATTTACAGCTCAGATTCACTGAGAGTTTTACTCAGCTGAATCTCCTGATAATTACTCTTGATAATGAGTAAGTTTTCCATGCCATTTATTAAGTTCTTGCTTTACTCATATCCTGCTAATTTTTATTCTCATAGAAAATGGTACATTTAGCTTGCCATAAAATTGCATATTTAAACGTCTAGCCCCACAATTGTAGCAACCAGAAATAAAATGTTTCTGTTTTTATAACTACTATAAATCTTTAATATTTAAATACCAACAAATCTGGGAATGTGAAACAGATTCTAATGTGTAATGGCTTCTGAAATATTTTAAATGTTCCTTAAATGTTAATACATGCCTTACTCACATAAAAGATGAACTCTCTGGAGGAGGTTTGGCGTCAAGGCATCCTCTTCAAATCTCACCCCAACTTGCATCTCTGATTAACACAAGCTCCTTTTATTGTGTTGGTTCTCACCCTGGCAGGTAACACATTAGAATCACCTGGGAGCTTCTTAAAAAAAATAGTACCTGAGACCCACCCCTTGGCTGTGGGAGGAGTCTTGTGTTATTTAATACGTCTACAGGTGGTTCCAATGTGCAGGCCGGGTTGAGAACCAGTGCCTAAAACAGTGGTTCTCGAAGTGTGGTGCCTGGACCAGCAGCATTAGCATCACCTGGGAACTTGTTACCAGTGCAAATCCTCAGGCCCAGCCTACTCTCAGGAACCCAAAATTCTGTGGGTAGAGCCCAGTAATCTGCATTTTAACAAGCCCTCCATGTGACTCTGGTGCACAATAAAGTTGGAATGATTAGACTTAAAAGAATATAAAAACAAGAATTGTTAGGAGTGTGGATTTAAGGAGTGAGGGAAAACAGAGCCGGGTGGGCTCTGATCCCGGAGCAGAGGAAGCTCTATGGTAGTTTGAGTGCAAGAGCAGGCCTTGCTGATGAAGATGCTTTTTAAACTAAGTTTGTCCGGGATTGACCATCCCTTGGTGAAGTTACTTACACTAGCAAACTAGTCTGAACCCACACTGTGTGTGTATGTGTGTGTGTATGTATATATAATTTTTTTAGGAGGTGAGGGAAATTCTTGGGAGAGAGAAAAGGAATGAGCAGGAAAATGATTAGAAGTCTGGTACGCATAAAACTTGGGAGCTCTAAATATTTGGTAGAACAAAGTGGGGAGCATTCATGCACACTTGCATGTAGCTACACATAAACAGGACACAAAATTAAACTGGCTGGTTTCAGGAAGCAATTCATCTAGCTCTCTAAGGGAGACCCTGATGACTTCTTTTCTCTACCATAAAAATTACATAGTAATAAGAGGCAGAGATGGGTTCATTCTCACGCCTAAACTATACTTCAAAATGAACAAATGCTGAAATTCTGATCATTTTATAGGGTCTCCGGCTTTCCAATGAGGCACTCTGATAGTTGCCATGGTAAGTCCTTTTGGACAGTATTTTAAATTCTCCTCATTAGCAAGTAGCACATGGTGAGTTTCCACTATGCAGGTTTTGCTAAAATAATAACAGTGGCGACACGCAGTATGAATGAGATTCAGGCAGTTCAGCTCCTGTTGTGTGGAGCCAGTACCCTGGAAATGGGAACGGTTCTTCCACCATCTGGTCTCAAGACAAGGACTGTACATATTTTTTGGAAGATAAGGTCACACTACTTGTTTTTAAGTGGATCCCCAATCTTGGGGAGAAACTAACTTAATTTGGGGGGTTAATTAACATCTCTATCTCAGTTAATAAGAGACTTAAATTAGACTATTTAAATTAGCAGAGACATTTAGAGTTGAGTTTGGAATCTAGAGCATCAGTGCTCAGTGTATTCCAAAGATAAGGATAGTTGCTTCATCCGTCATGATTAATATGGTGAGTACTATACTTGGTATAATCAAAATCCACAGAAGATATATTCTTGAAATGACACAGGCTCATTAGAGCTGGATATCTGCAAGAGAAAATGGCAGGAATCTACCTGAATAGTTTGCCAGTAAATTTAAAACTAAATGGGGTATTTAATCCTGTGATGTTTCTCTGGGACTACGCAGACAGGGCCAGTCACGGATCTTGGAGAACAGGACACATAACCATTTGTTGGCTTAATGATTTTGGCCCAGTGCATTTTCCCTGCTGATATTTGCAAATGAGAGAACTAGATTTCCTTAAATCAGAAAATGAGTAGCATTAGCATAAAGGAGCCCTCTTTATTCAGGGTAATGTCATTGCCAGGATAAATTGAGAGATGTGCCCTTAATATCCTCAGTAACAATTTTACCAATTTAACAAGCTTATGATAAATGGATCTATGTTAATAAATTAGTGCTTTTAGTAAAGGAAGTTAGAAAACAATACTAATTGGTGTAGAGGTACAGGAATAAATTAGAATATGTTATACAACTTGTGAATTTTTGGTTGCTTGGTAAAAATGTCACCACTCTTTCTCTCCTTTATATATTATTTATATTTGAAAGTGTGTGGTACTTGAGAATAATTCCAGACATATGAGAATATTTAAATGTCATGAATAAGTAGTCTTGTGGAGGATATTGAGCAACTCCATAGGACTCCTTATAAAAGATGTTGATTGGAAGAATTTGAACAACACACACACACAAATACATTAAATTTACTTTTGTACAGAAATTGAAGAACTGTTACAGAGTTGAAGTGTGTGAATGGGAATAAAATAAATCAATAAGAATATTGTTAAATCCTAATATATGAATGATGCCTTGTGGTCACACTAAGCATAATATGATCATTGTGTGCTTTCCTCGACAATCAACCTCTCAAGCAAATTATTAGAGCAACTAAATCAAAATGGACCACTGTTAAAGATATTCTGTAGTAATGCCTTTTATCAACATTTTGTAGGTTCTTATGTGGAGTTCTATATCACTAAAAAATGAGAATTAGAAAATGCTAAATATCTATTTGGTAATTGGGTAATGTATTAGTTATCTACTGATGCATAACAAATTACCACAAAATTAGCAGCCTAAAACAACACCATTTATTATCTCACAGTTTCTTGAATCAGGAGTCCAAGTACAGCTTAGCTGAGTTTTCTGTGGAGGGTCTCATGTGTGTGCAATCGAAGTGTCAACCAAGCTGTGCTCTCATCTGAGGTCTCAACTGGGGAAGAATACTCTTCCAAGCTTACTCAGATTACTGACAAAATTCATGTCCTTGCAGCTGTAGAAATGAGGACCCTGGCTTCTTCTTGATGCTCAGAGTTCCTACAAGCCACCAGCAGTTCCTGGACCTGCCTGCAGGTCATTGCCACCTGTGCTTTCCCAATGTTGCTGCTTACTTCATAGAGCTAGCAAGGCATCTGTAACAGCTGGCTAACAAGGCAGAGTCTTATTGAACATAATTACAAGAGTAGCATCCAACACTTTTGCCATATTCTGTTGGTTATAAGCAAGTCCCAGATAACCGCCCACATTCAAGGAAAGGGGATTACACAAAAGCTTGAATGCTAGGAAGCAGGATCTTGAATGAATAGAACACAGGGCCTGACAAATAATATGTCCTCCATACACAACAGTTAACTCCTCTGTCTCACTCACTTCCTTCCCTTCCCCCACAAGGCTAGAATTTTTATTTTCCTATGTCTGCATTATTTAAAAAAAAAATAGTTCCTTGAAGAAACAGGATGATAAATGGCCTCTGTCAAAAAACAACATCAGCACGCTGAATGCTTAAATTCTTGGGGAGTCTCCTTTGGTCTTACTACTCTGAGACTATTGACTTTGGTTAGTGAAGGATACTTACTTAAAGGTAGCACAGAACATAATTTTCTTAATTCAGTGGTATGGATCAGGAACACATTTTACTCTGGAGACCAGGAAATTCATTTCCTATTGTTGAGGGCGAAGGGAGTTAAGGAAAGAGAAAGAGCAGCTAGCCAGACCCCTCTGTACTCCCTTGTCTCCTGGCCTCATACTTCTCTACCGTGGCTACCCTGCAGAGGTGGGATGAACCCCTCCCCAAAATTCGCTCAGATGTCCAGACTGGTGATACTGCACATGCATCAAAAAGGTATAAAAAGCTTTATTTCTTACATAATGAGGCTTTCTGGGGAGAGCAGGGCAAGCTCTCAAGCAAGTCTGAAAATGGCCTGAGAGAGAAGAAGAGGGGAGACTGGCTTCGGCTTTTATTAGGGTAGTGGGGTGGGCTGGGCTAAGAGTTCCTATCTGAAAAAGGGCTCATGTGGATTGAACTTTCTGCAGTCACCAAAAAATGGAGTGTGTGGGCTTTCTTAACAGTTTGCCCAGATGTGGGATGAAAGAGGAAGAAAATTGATAGGTGTCAGCAATCAACATAGAGTCAGACTCTATTACACCATCATCAAGACATAGAAAAGAAAAGACAGCTCTGTGTTCTTCCCCAACACTGACTCTGTCCTTTTTGGGCTTATATGAGACATATGTGAGAGTAGCTACTCTAATGCTATAGACACGTAAAAGACCTAACGCTCATAGCAGCATGTGCCAGGTACCTTCCAAGCATTTTACATATACTGACTCATTTAATTCTCACAATGCTATGAGGCAGGTATACTGATTTCATTCTTACTTTACAGATAAGAAAACTGAGGCACAATCAAGTATCTTGCCCAAGGGTCACTGACCAGTAAATGGCAAAGCCAGAGTTTAAACTTAGGTAATACCTTTCAAAGCAGATAGTCCTAACCGTTCTACTCCACAGCCTTTTCTGCAGACACTGCTGCAATGACTCACAAGTTTATAAGATAATGTTCAGCCAGTGTGCTGTCGACACTTTCCAGGGTATATCCACATTCTGAATGAAGTGTAAAGTATATTATTCCTACCACCACAGTGATATGTCAGATAGGGCTGAACGAGGGCAGAGTAGAACTTGGTGGAAGTTAAGAGGCTCACTGTGCTATGAGCTGGCCCTCATTGAAGGTCCTGGATTGCCAGAGGCAATGATCCTCAGGACATTAGACAGCTCTGTCAAATACCACTGAGTGGGTGCTAAAGGGTGACCCAGAGAATAGAGGGACAACTGGATACTTTTGCACACTCCGTGAGGCTGTCACACTAAAGTAGTGACTGTGTTTTGAGTCTTGCAGACTTGGTTAGTGTCTTCTGATCAATCTTCAAGTATACAGCAAAAATTTCTAAATTTTGAAAGTGTGAGACAAAGAGCTTGTGGATTACTATTAAAAGATTCCAGAGCTGCTCGTGCTTTGTAGCTGAGTCTTTTTCGAAATTTATTTTATGATTCATTCTTTCATAAATATAAAAATATATAACATATATGTATAAAGAATAATAAAATCAACTTTCCTATCTCTTCATACAGATTAAAGACAGAATATTTCCAGTGTCTTGAAGCCTCTGTATGCTTATCCCCAGGCACATCCCTCCCCATCCCACCAAAGGCCAAGCATGGATGGGCCAGTTATTAGTTATGAAGTGTCTCCTTTCAGTGCTCCAATGTAGAATTCTTGCCGAAGTGTGTGTGTGTGTGTGTGTGAGCACGCATACTATGAGGAGAGAAATCTAGCTATCCCTTTAAGAATAAACCAAGGGGTAACTTCACCAGTGTCTTTTCATCTAAATTTATTTGTCTGTCTGTATGTTTATCATGATCCAAAGGAGACTGCAATTGCAAAACAGCTAAAATAGGCATGATGATCATATAGCATATTAAGCTTTCATCTTTAAAATTGGAGGCTTATCTTTAAAAATTCAGTGGCTTTTCAATCAAAGCTAATTTTTCAGGGGGAAAGTAACGTATGTACTATTGTTTCATAACAATATATAAGCATATTTGCCATTACAAGAAAAATAATCAAAATTAAAAAATATATGTGTCTGCTGCTGGTGACCAGAAGTGACACCTTCATTGGGATTGGGGCACATTATATAATAAATAAGGACATTGTCCCTAGTTCAGAGCATCACTTAACCCTGCTTTTGGTTCTTTTCCTTTGTGGCCACCACCTCCTCTCCTGAATTTATTAAACAGTGGCTAATCTAAATGTTTGCTACCAAATTCTTACCAAAGAGAATGAAAAAGTCTCATGATTATTACAATTTGAAACAATAAAGGCCACAATATCCAGACAGTACATACCAGTTTAGAAATAAGCCAGACTTACTAAGCCTGTTCCCAGGTCAAGGATATAGTAGATATAGTTTCTAGCCATAATTTGTATTTCCCTTGAGTTGCTTCACAGTTTAGGCAATGAGCTAACAGTCACTGAAAAGGAAGAGACGTGTCAATGCCTGAAGTTAATCCTAGGTTTTTTCCTTTGTCTAAATGGTTCCTGGCCCTGGTCCTCTGCAATTGCTCCTGAGACTTGCTTTAAACTCTAAAGCCAGAAGTGCCTGCAAGCAGTTAAAATACTCAGTGTCTTATTCTCTCTGGCTGGAGAGCTTTGATGATTGCCAAATTCACAGATTTATTGTCAGAGTTAAGTCTTCAGTGAGCCGTTGTTTGTTTTCAGAGACAGTGGCTCCTATAGATACAAAGTAAAAAAAAAAAAAAAAAGGCACAATTTATTCATTCAGCAAATATTGGTTGAGCATCCACTTTGTGCCAAGCACTGAGTGTAATGAATTCACTGCATTAGAAAATAGAACGGCCCCTTCCCAGAGTATGCAATTTAGTGAAAGATACAAGTAAAGAAACAATTACATATAAGTGATAAGGTTATGACCAAGAGTGCTAAAGAGTTTGATGCATTAGGAGTGAAGGTCGGGGGTCAAGGAAAACTTCAACAAAATAACTCTACTGGTAGAATGGACCAGGTATAAATACTTTCTTGAGCATTGAGAAAAATGGTTTTAGATTAAGGAAGGTCATTTTGGTATTTGCTGTGTGTTTTGGGCAGAGAATTCTCCTTTAAAAAAAAAAAATAAGATCAGAGTAAGCATGCTGAGTTCTACCTGGTTTCCAAGAGATGTGTTTGTGTTATTGTCCTCTTTTCCTTCCAGTCTCAATTTTTTCATGCTTCCCATCTTTTCCGCAATAATTTGAATTTAGAAGACAAATAAGTTGAGAAACAATGAACAACAATTTCACAACCTGTTGGTCTTATTTCTCCTGCAAATACTCTGACCTGGTTGTTCACCCTCTCATGGATCCAAACCCTCCTAGTAAATATAGTACATTAGGTTATGAAAACGTTTTCAGTCCTCCTTTTCTCCATGAGTTCATCTTGTTGCTCAAATGACCAGAAAAAAAAAAGACTCTTCAGGTAGGAAAATTTGGGGAAATGACAAACGAACAGGCATCAGTTCAGCAGGGGGAAAAAAAACCCTTCATCCATAAAGGCACACCTTACAGGTAATGATTTCTGAGAGTTTAATTATTATCATTTTAAGTATCATTGTCTTAAAAATATCTCAGTGTCAAAATTTTACATTCTACGCTCTAGAGCTAAATTTTGTAAGGAGTTCTCCCTCCCCCGAATTGCCTACAGAACCCCTTTCTGGAGAACCAGACACCCAGGATCAGCCTGGCTAGCCATCGCGCACCCGTGCTTGGAAATATCATTTGATAAACCTGGTTTTTAGAAGGTTCTTTTTCCTTTGGAAATATTACCAAATTTTGCTTTTATTCATTAACTAGTTTTCAATAAGCACCTACTTTGTGCCAACGTCATATTTCAGAGATAAACATAACTTCATGCTTGCTACCCAATTGCACCTTTCTTAGAGCAGGAGAGCATCGAATGGATAGCACAGGTACTAAGTATTAGAGAACTCAGATATGGCCTCTTACTAATTGTAAGAAACATTTTAATTCATATTAAAATGAATTAGGCAAGATTAATCTATTCTGTTCTAAAATTTCAATTTTAAGTATATTGATATAATAGAACATCACTGTTTCAAACCAAATATTACAAAAAGACATATTAAAAATCAGCAGTCTCCTGTCCTCTCTCCCTAGAGACAGCCACTTTCAACTAGGTTAGCTGTCTTATCTAGCATTTACCTCTATATTTAAAATAATATGCCTATAATTAGGGTGGCCATATATTCGGTTTGCTCAGCAGTTCAAGTTTATACCCATTGTCTGGCATAATTATTACCAATGGTCTCCTTTACTCTCAAAAGTGTCCCTATATAGTGAATTACATGATTTCAGTACTTATAGTGAATCATCATAACCTGTCACCTTAATACAGAGTTAATAGACTTTCTTCTCAACTTACGGTAACCTTTTTCCACCCTCCACTTTCCCTTCAATTTATCCTCCCAATTTAGCTATACAATTTTTGGTTAAATCCATAATCAATATTTACCCTATTTTGACAATCTAAGTATTATTCATTACTAAGCCTAGTATCTCCGCATGATGTTTTCTTTCTTGTACAACTTTTTTGTGTTCTCTGGAGTTAATAACTGCCTCTTTTTAAAGTGTGTTTGTTTTGTTTATTTTTAATTTTCCCCATATGCTTTAGCAGTGTTGTGAAATGCATAAGCAACAATTTTCCCAGAAGCTCAAATGAGATCATTCAACCAGAGCAAAAGTCTATGCAGCTGCTCTTGAGAAATCTAAATAATAAACTTTGGTAAAAATCATCTTACTTCTGGTTAGAAATCTGGAGCCTATTCAGAAGAAATGACTCTGGGGCATCTGAGGGAAGTTCCAAAAAGAGTTTTCTCCACTTCTGCTTTCTGACTTGTAGTTTCCCATTGAATTCCTTCCCAGAGATGAATCATGGCAAGTCTGATTGAAATCTAGACACCTGGTCATCTCCTAAGTGTCAACAATAACTGCAAGCCAACTGCTGCTAGAGCAATGAGGAAAATCCCAAGGTCATATCCCTATTAGTCCTCAGATGTGTCACTTACATCTCTTCTTCCTAGAATGACAATGAAACAATAATTATCTCTAAGTTATAAACCTTGTGATTCAGTTCTGCGATTATTGTTTTTCTCTAAATTAACTGTGTACACCCTTCATGATTTAATTTTGAACTCAAGTAGCCTACTCTTGCTACTTAGATATGGATAGAAGCTTGGATATTAATGTATCTAAAATCTTTCCTACATAATTATTTTAGTTTCTCATCTTATTCTCTCCTCCTTGGAAATTATGGCCTCATTGGATGATTGTTCTCTCTGTAGGCTGCAAACAGATGTTGATCAACTGATCAAGCACGGTGAAGATTGTTTCATTGATTGGCAACTGTTCAGGCTAATGTCATTTGTATTTCCAGCATTAAAAAAAAAAAAAAACTTTTGTTCAAGTTTTCAATTGCTGCTACTATACTAACAGAACTCCTGGTTTATCATCTTCTCAATACAGATAGCTTCCTGCTCATTATTCAAATTACAATACACTATTCCAGTTAAAAACCATGTAAGTGTGTATAACAAGCATGATCAAAGATATCAGATTTCTATAAATATAAAATCAAACAAAATTATGCATAAAGTGAGTGTTAATGTTATATTGCATGGGTATTGTTTTTGTTTTGTTTTTGTCGTTAAAGGAAAAAAGTCTCTTATATTAGAAATAAACACAGATTTTACAAAGTCTATAAAATTGTGAAGCTTTATGATATTTTATAATGCATTTTCACATTATTTCATTTTGTTCTACAAAATCCCTGTGAGAGAAGTAGGGCAGGCATTACCATTTCTATTGCAGAGTTGAGGAAGACATATAAAAGTAAAGCACTTTGCTCACCCTTAAAAACTTGACAAATAAACAGTAGAGCTGGGATCAATCCTGGACCTTATAAGCCCAAGACTGTGCTTTTTGTTGGAAAGGGAAGTTTTTTTTATAATTAAACTATACCTTAACTTAAAGAATTAATTATCTACTCAGATATAAAGGTATAGCTGTTCTATTCCTGCACTAACCTTCATTCTAACCAACCCATTATCAACACCTTTCTTTAAATATCTATTATTTTAACCTCCAAAGACATCCCATCCATTTTGGCTCTAACTTACCACCAGCCTACATGTCAATCAACTTAACTGCAATGAGATGGATTGTGTCCCCCAAAAGTTATATATTGAAGTGCTGATCCCCAGCACTTTAGAATGTGACTATATTTGGAGATAGGGCTTTTTAAAGAGGTGATTATATTAAAATGAAGTCATTAGGGTGGGCCCTACTCCAATATGACTAATGTTCTTTCAAGAAGAGGAAATTTGGACAGACAGAGAAATGGCCATCTACAAGCCAAGGAGAGACTCCTCGGAAGAAACCAACCCTACTGATACCTTGATCTGAGACTTCCAGACACCAGAACTGTGAAAAGAAATTATCTGTCGTTTAAGCCACCCAGTCTGTGGTACTGTGTTATGACATCCCTAGCAAACTAATATACCATCCCCCCCCCCCTTCTCAAATTCAGCAAATATGCATTGAATATGTACCCATGTAAGACACTGGGCCAAGGATGGAGGCTACAGAGATAAATTTGCAGTCACGGTCCTACCCCCATGATGCTTCCAGGGAAGACGTTATAAAAGTGAACTAGTGTGCATGCCTTTCTTCTAGAAGTTCCTCCTATGGAAAAAGACACATTATTTAGCTATTGGCTTCTAACTGTGCTACTCAAAGTGTGGTCCACAGACCAGTAGCATTGGCATCACCTGGAAGCATGTTAGAAATGCAAGTTCTTGGGCCCTCTCAGACTTAATTTTTGGTGGTGGGGCCTGGGCATCAGCATTTTAATGAGCCCCTGGAGGCATTCTTATGCATGCTGAAGTGTAGAGAAGCACTGCAAATATACTATATTGTAGATGGTAAAAATCACAGGCAGGCAAACACAATTCAACTCTCTGGTCTAAAACCTACCTAAAGCAACTGCTCCAAGTTGATTGTTCCCCCCTTCCCCCAACCCTGCTGGATGTATTTACCTGAAGACTCCCATAAACCAATGCTGTCTTTTTCTTGGGTATCATCCAAACTATGCTAAACATATGGCTCCATGCCACTGTAAAGCTGTCAAACTAGAGGGGAAAAGTAGATTCTTGTTTGCAAAGAGTGATACAGCTATTCCGACACAGAGCATCACTTCCTTTTTCTTTTGATTCCCAGTATCCTTCTCACAGAAGAAACAATGCCAAAAAAGAAAAAACATAGTGTATATGGGAATTAAATTGTCATTTAAACCCTTTTTGCACAGGTAGAATCACTCTCCAACAGACATATATAAGAAGTCTTCTATCCTATTGTGTCTTAAGTAATTAATTGTGTACATTATTATCTATCCATGATAAACCCTGTAGTAAACTATAATAATCCAGTCAAGGTAATACACACTGTGCAATTATTGTATTTTATTTAGTATTTTATGATTAGGTGTTTTTTACTCATTTTTAAAGGTATACACTTAGAAAGGAAAGGATAATAACAGGTATTTAGCCAAGTTTACCCACAATAGCCTGACTCAACCAGTCAGTTTAATACTTTAAAAATCAGTTCTTTAATGTGATCTATAACCAATCATACACATGATCAAACTGATTTATTCAATTATTTAGCAATAAACATCCATTCCGCCAGGAATTGTGTAAAATTTGAGGGAAATTAATATGAATTAGAAAGTCTGAGACAAAGAGGCAAAGAAGGTCACAGTAACCATTGCTCCAGTTCTGACACCTGTGGTAGCACACGCTGGCCTTGCCCATGCTAGACACAGTCTAAATTGTTCTCTTTCAGCAGAGGTGCACAACCTATCCTCTTCTACTGGTCCATGATACAGTGCCTAAAATAGATGTAGTCATATATTAAGAGCTCAGGAAGCAATTACAAATATTTAACTTAATTTTAGTTTTTATTTTGCACTGTGTACAGTGCTAAGCCTTTTAAATATTTATTGAATATAATCAGTATTGTGCTAGTAAGTGACTCTCCAGGGGGAAAAGGGCCTGATTTCTAGCATTTGCCGAACTTGTGGCAGAAATACTCTCACCAAACTACTACATGGCTTATCAACTGGCTTGTAAAATCCTGAAAATTTATTCAACAATTGACTCAATCAAGTTGGCATGAGCTAACTCCAGAACAGGACTGCACGTAATCTTTGTAGGAGGACTGTGTAGTAGTATTAGAATTGTTGCTCTATCATTATCATCTCCATTTTGAAGATTTAAAAAAAAAAAAAAACATAGGCATAAAGAAGTTAAATAACTTGTTCAGAGCCAGGCGGTAAATGATAAAGCTAGTATGCAAATGCGGAGGCTCTGAGGCTAAAGCTAATAACACATTAAACTGACTGACATTAGAGTCCATGAATAAATGTGGAGTAAGATGAAGAGTTGTTAAAATTGCCATTTTAATCTTTCCAGATGAACCAAAAGCATTCTGGGTTTTGAGTTTCTTCACACTGGAACATTAAGCCATTGCTCCCTTGTCTGTGAAACCTAAAGCCATTTCCTTCTTGGGTTCATGTTTTGTTTATCCTTTGACTCAGAGCTCAGTCCATTCATTGAAGACTTTGCTTTCCACTTAAAACTTGGCCTATTATCCCTAAAGGCAAATATTTCCCTAAGGACAAATTATGTTAATAACAGTAATAAAAATGGCTGCTATCATTTATCGAATGCTCACAATGTGCCAGGCACTCTACATTCTACGTGTTTCATTTTATTTCACCCTCACAGCCACTCTGTAAGATAGGCACTATTCTTACTCCCATTTTACATGTGAGGAAACTAAGGCTCAGAGTAGGTTGAAAAAAAATTTTCCCTAAGGTCACACAGCTAATAACTACCAGATCTAAGATTCAAGCCATAGGCATGTGCTTTTTGAGTCTGAACTCATAAATACTATGTTATCCTATTTAATCCCTAAATGCTCCATGCCAAGATGCTGGCGGATTTTATACCCCAGCATCTCAATCCCATGTTACATTCCTCGAAGTTCTTTTCTGGTTCATTTTTCAAGTCTCTCTTCCTGGTCATCCATGATTAGCTCCCTTTGTCTTACCTAAGGCAGGGGCTCACCGTCAAAAAAGGGGCTGGGGGGCCTCCTCTTTCCCAGGGCTGCACCCCAAGTTCACCTTGCTATAAACCTGTCATGCTATTTGAAATTAACCATTCTGTACAGTTAGCACTCATAGAACTCAATAACGGGAACCAAAGGTTCAAGTTTTATATAATGGGGTGGGACATAAATCACTGTGGGTGGCTAGCCCACCCCTAACAATTGAGAGGCCTTGGGCAAGAATCCTAATGGAAGTCCATTTTTTCCCCACCCCCAGCTCTGTCCTCGCACCCATGAATGTGAACCCACTCAAGCCCTACACATCCCAGCTAGATTTCCTTCCCCAGCAAAGAGGTACTCCTTAACTACCCTTTGGCTCTAGGGGTACACACATTGGAGCTGTGGCCCATCCCTAGGAAGGCAGACCAAAGGAAGAGGACTGCTTAGGCCTTAGATGAGAGCTCAGAGCTATCGGGCAGGAAATTACAGCACACAGGGGCTAGAAAAGAGGCCCTGGGGCAGGAAGAGAGCATGAGCACAGCCCTCAACGGCCCAGGGCTCAGGGTCAAGGCCCCTCTTACACAGATCTAGGATTGGTACTGGTGGTAGGAACCCTTGAGTATGCACTTCCTGGGGCACAAACTTTGACTCTTTGGGTATTAATTCCGAATGATTCTATTATTTGCCAAAGGGGTGCAATGAGGTGAGGAGAAATCTAATATTTTAAAAATTGCCATCATTAAACGTTTCATGCCAATGACTAAAAGTCATTTTTCAGCCCCTGATGTCAACAAGACCCATGTGAAAGTTAATGCAACTTAATACAATTTAGCTAATTACTTATAATAAACATTATGACATTCCAAAAAAAAAAACAACCCTGCATTTTAAATGAATGAAAAGCTCCCCAATGCTTTCTTACATATAACTTCACCTAATGTTGCCTCCTTCCAAAGCTCCTCTCTTAAATATGTAAATTACTTGAATAATATTTTTAGTTCACTTGAGTGTAAAAGCAAATGATCTCCTAAGATTAAATGTTTGACACTTAAATTTTCTAAATCTCAGCAGCAAAGCAACTGAACTAAGCCAGTACCTTGACATAGACAGGGAATGCCCGTGGTTGGGAGCCAGGAGCATGGACACACCTGAGGCTGGGCCAGGTTCCTGGGTTGGGAGGTCTCACTAAACCACACCAGGCCCAGCTTACTTTGCTCACTAGCCTGAAAGCTCTCAAACTTTCTTGCATATCCGACTCACCTGAAAGGCTCGTCAAAATGCAGCAAAGTGCTAAGCCCCACCCTGAGAGTTTCTGATTCAGAAAGTCTGGGTGGGGCCCGGGAGTCTGCATTTCTAACAAGTCCCCAGAGGGGTCCTGTTGCTGCTAGTCTCGGGACCCCACTTGGAGAACCACTACTCTAGGTTCTGTGTAAATACTCATGTCTGCACAGAACCTTCCTGATTCTATTTTCAGCATATTATTACCCCTAACAAAAACAGCTTACCTCTCAGTGTAAAAGACTAACTAGCACCTATGGGGTTGGCCTCAAGTAGAAAGCCACATGCTACAAGCACAGACCCAGGGTATTAAAGCAAAGCAGCCCAAACAAGCAGAGTGGAGCAAAGAGCTTCCACCTTTAAATCTCTAATGGATTGTTAAGCTCTGAAACTACACTATCAATCCAACCACATTTCTTTTCCTGCCCCCAGTCCATGGATGAGGCTCCTTTGTAGCCGTTTGCCTTCTTGACCACACCTGCCAACGGGCGGCCTGAGTTTCTCAAGCAGTTTTGGTTGGATTGTTTCCCTGCAGGAGACATAGTGTTTATACTCACATCAACCATAAATACACATTTACAAATAAATCAAAGACATCTTTTCCAGTTACTCTCAATTTCTGTACACTATGCATTAGTAAGATATAGCCCATAACTTTAATTTTACTAAAATGTTTAAATTCCCCCAGTAATATCTTTCTACCCCTCTTGAAAAGAAAAACATCTAAAAAATAAAATTTTTAAGTAAAAAAATTTTCTGTGGTAGTTCATGGCCTCTATCACATTGCACACTTGCAATAATTCTTAAGCTTTTGGGTGTGCCCGCCAATTACCACAATCCACTCCTAGCCTCCTTGATCATATCCTGCACATATGTTTCTCCTCCTACTTAATGGTCTGTCGCTAAGGCAAATGTCGTCACTGCATTGCCGGGTATGCCTTGTTTATGTAGAGAAGAGCCTAGTGATCATGCAACGCCTGCCATGTCATCCCTAACACATACGTAAGGGTTGGAGTCCCTCAGGGCTAAAGTCTGATGAAAGGACCAAATTCCTCATGCATTTTGCTGATTTTTAGAGGATTTCGGCCCAGAAACATTTCACTTGCACAGTTTTTCTTGCAGAGTTTTCAAGCTAAATCACTTATTTTAAATAAAAATATTTTTTAACAATACAGCATGTTTAAATTAAGCATCATTTATTTTGTGAATAAAAATGATTACATACGATTTATTAAATAAAAATCATAGCATATTTTATACTTTTTGGTGTTAGATGCTTTTAATTGCAAAGAATAGAGAACTCTGGTTGTCTCAGATTAGGGAAGTCTATTGTAAACCTTCTTGCCCAAACAAGGAAACAGGGACCCCTAAGGCACACAGCTAGGACACCGGGGGACCCAGGAAAATCAAGTACTGAAACCTAAGGAAGAACAGGACTTTATTACCCAGGCCTTGTGGGGACTAGACACTCAGGACATTCAAAATAGTGTGTGTGTGTGTGGGGGGGGTGCTCCTGAATCCATATAACTGTGCAGTGCCCTCCACAACTGACTGCATAATTTACAGGGCCCAGTGCAAATTGAAAATGTGGGGCCTTTTGTTCAAAAAACAAGTAAAAAATACCATTATAGGTTCTAAAATATAAACTATGTTCTTTCTTCCACAGTCTCTCTCTCTCAATTTGTCATGATTTTTACAATCTGCTATTGAATGTCATCCTAAGACAAAAGAACATTAATGAAGAGAAGTTGGCAGAATAAATGAACTGAGCGGACGTATAGAGATGAGACTAGGCATGCTCCAATGTAGTGGTGAGGAATCCTTGAGATAGCGTGCTCCCGAATGGATACAAATAACCATAATTTAAATAACTAGTGTTTAAATAATAGCCATTATTTAATTCCTGCTATTGGATATCATAAACTGTTATATAAACAGCTTACATATTATAAACTGAACCATCGATTCTGAAAAACTTAAGGTCAGGAGTGGGAAGGAGACTCACTTTTCACTGTCTACCTTTTGGAACAATTTTATTTTTTTCCTATATGTATTTACCTTTAAATTAAAAAAAATAAAGAATATGGTTGGGGGATGCTACGGTATGCCTCCTAGAGATGATAGAACTATGATAATTTTGTGTACAAGTTAACATTACTGTAAAATATATGTTACAATTTTATAAATCTACCTTGTTGCTATGGAAATGGGTATAATATAAATGCTCAGATATGTACTAGATTTACATACTGAACAATGCATTCATATTGTCAACTTAGGCACATATAACAAGAATTTCAATATTTCTGATGAAATAGTTAATTGGCAAGTCTATATTTGCCAAAGTAAGTGCATGAAAAATGATTAGGTTGAAAAATGAAACAATACTTGATTTTTAGAGAAAAAACACACCAAAAGTTAAAAAAAATAATAATTTCCAATAAAATAAAGTCAAAATTCTGATAAGAACTCTTTCATGGAATGTATTTCTAACAACCACCTTTCATTACAATACACTAACACACTGTGGCTGCTTCGTACTAAAAGGGGGAATGATATCCTTAGAGCTCTTATCAATTACATTTTCTTTTCGAAAAGAATAAAATGACATTTTTTTCTTTTAAAATACAGATTGCCTTTATTGAAGAAATAGAAGTTGTGGTTAAGGAATTCTTTGTACCTGAACATGAACAAGGAAATAAATATGTTCAAAGTTCATTGCAGCACTGATTAGAATAACAAATTAATGGAACAACCCAAATGTCTCTCAATAAAGGAATCTATAAAATAAAATTCTACCCAGTACTTAAAATAGATTAAATCTATAGGTGCTAACATGGCAGGAACTAAAATACAATGTCAAATGAAAATTATAGATACAGCATATGTACCATGGATGTTACACAGGAATATTTTTCAATCTCTAAAGCAATACTATATATTACCTATGAATCCAGTTGTATGTAATAAAAGTATCCAAAATATGGATGGGCTGCACTCCAAATTTAAGAGAGTGGTTGCCTCAGAGGAGGGCGAAAAATGAGCATAGAAAGGGAAAAACAGGAAACTTTTAACTTTGTCTGTAATAACAAGTTTGTCATTAAATAAAATGAGTTAAATTAATAAATAAAATTAATTTTACTATTAAAAAGAAAAGAACTGAAGCAAATATAAAATGTCACTATTTGTTCATTTGGGAGGCTGGCTTATGGAAGTTTATTATATTACCTATTACACTTGCCCAAATTTTCTCATTAAAAATAATACAAGCAAAACAAGAAAATAGATTGGCTCAGTCTACAAAAAATGTAAACATGCCCTTAGTATTATAAATTATTAGAATAAATAGTGCATGTAATAATTTGGAAAGTTAATGAGTATTCCTAAACAGTGCTCAGTTTTGATTTTGATCAATTGGAAGTTCCAAGGAAGTGGACAAAGGAAACCAAAGTGAAAGAAAAGCAATGAATAAAAAATTGTAAATAAAATATATGCTATATTTCTTTGAGAAACCAACCATGGTTCAGTGTACTATTATTTTATGTACCAATCAAGGGGGAAGGTGGAAGAAAACATTGCCAATTATGGCTGTTAGATGTCATCAATCTAAAGATAAATCCAGATGGCAATTATATAAATGTAAAACAAGTTTTCAAATGTAAAGCAAGACAAAACACAGTGCTTCTTAGAATTGGCAAAATGCAATAAGCTAATGTCTTGAATCTTCCATCACAAATTAACCCGGTAAAAAATGCACAGGACCTTTACTGGGAAAATTTATTAAAACTAGTTAGAACTGTTTCATAAAAGAACACCTAAATAAGTGGAGAGATACACCATTTTCATGGTTGGGATTACTTAATATTGTAAAGGTTGCACTTCTCTCCATATTACACTATAAGTTTAATGCATGTTCAATAAAAATTTCATGAAAGGTTTTTAAGAAACTTGAAAAACTTATTCTAAAGTTGATATTAAATAAATAAGTGTAAGTAAAGCAAATTTGGAAAAGAAGGGGGAAAAGAAGTACGTATCAGTAAGAGATTTATCGGAAAACCCTCCTGGAGCAGCTTATACAGACAAAGATTTGACTCTTGCATTAAGCCCAGAGACAATTTAGGATTGATACGGACAGCTAAGCAATGCCATCAGTGACCCAGGCTCTAAACTAAAAGTTTTCCTGTCCTACCATTCTTATTATGGAGACATTTGTCTGCATGCTTGTCGCCTCAGAGTACTGTAGGCCTCAGGACTACATCTGAGGCAAAAAGAAAGAAGGGGTGAGAGAGATAAATGGTTTGCTTCCGGTCACCCTTTCTACTTGGGAAAAACTTTCCTTAGGGAATTTTGCCTCCATCTCATCCTCCTTGCCACAAGAGAGGCTGAGAAAATGAATATTTATGGCTGGGCATAATGCTGTTCCAATCAAAATTGGAGTTCCATTTGTAAAAAAGAAAGAGAGGATGGATGCTGAGTACACATTTAAGAAAGTCTACTTTAAAAGAAAACTTATTTTTCTAGTAATAAAAAATCAACCAAACAAACCATCCGTGTACCTCTGACATAAGCCAAACAAATTGACCATGGAATAGAACAGGATGTGATGGGATGGGATGGAATGGAATGGAATGGAATAGAATGCTTAAAATAGATCCATGTATGTATTGGAACTCGTTATTGGATAGATGTGGCCCCACAAATCAGCAGGAAAGAGATAGATGGTTTAATAGATGGTATGTGGAAAACTGGTCCATTGTATAAAGAAAAGTAAAGTTGAAACTTTATATCTATCACCTTATATATAATGATGACTTCCAAATGGATAAAAGACATACAAAAATAAAATACAAAAAAAAAAAAAAAAGACCTACGTGTGCAAGATAAAGCTATGAAATGAATAGTAGACTATGCGGGATGGAGAAGGACTTCTTAAGACCCCATGAGGGCATAAAATATATACTTTTTTCATATAATCATATATGTATATAACTACATGAATATTAAGGGTTTTTATTCAATGAAGGGCACAGATTTATGGTTGATCGACCATTTGGGAAGACATATTTGCAATGTTAAAAATTGCCGAGGAGTTAATATTTAACAGTACTGTCCAACAGAGCTTCCTGTGATGATGAAATGTTCTGTACTTGTGCTCTCCTATATAATAGCCACTACCCACATCAGGCTATTGAACACTTAAAATGGGGCTAGAGTAACTGGGGACTAGGTTTTTAATTTTAATTTTAAGGTGACACATGTGGCTAGGGGCTACCTTATTGGACAGTGCAGAACTTCAGTATTTAAAGACTTCTAGGAAATCAACACAAAAAATACATTGTCCAATAGAAAAATTAAACAGCAATAGTATGAAAAGATTCAAAATCACAAGTAGAGAAATATAAATTAAAACCTTAAGATAGTATTGCTAAAACTTAGCAATACTAAGCAGACCTTATTTCCTGCTGAAAGTTAGGGATAGACTTGTGTGGTTATTTTGGAAAACAATCTGGTGAAATTATGTATACATCAAATAACCAGTCGATCCATCTCACTTTCCCTAAAACAGTGTACACACAGGCCATGAAGAAGGTGCATGCACAAAGGTGTCCATCAGGACAACACAAATTCATCATGGTGGAAATGGAGAATGAAAATGCAGTGGAGGCATACTATGCAATGCTCTGCTGCAATCAGAAATAGTGGCCCAGAACTACATACAGCAACAAGGACAGAGCTCAAAATCCTAGTGTGTGGTTAAGTAAACAGAAAAAGGCAAGAAATACATTGAGATGTGCAGTGTAATCCTATTAATATATGTTTTCGACACCAACTCACGCAGAAACAGTACTATATTTTTCAAAGATGCTCATATATCCAACAACAAATACCAAGTATATTACTCTTGGTAGCTATGACAGGGAAGGTGGAAGGGAATCGGGCGGTGGAGATGAAGCGGGGAAAAGAAAAGTGAGGACAATATGCCATCAGTGAAAGAATACGATTATCCTAACCCTCTGCACTTGATGTCCAAAGAAGGCGGGAGCAAAATGTGGTCTAGTACCCAAATTTCCTGAATCTTCTAATCACAATCTATAGTTTTATTGATATTGTATATTTTACAGGCTAAATAGAAGCAAGTTTTGTGTTCCCTTGCCCCATTTACGTCAGTGCTTGCTTTAAATATAAATATGCTTATAATTCATTATACTGGGCTCTTCTGGCTTCTGTGAACTCCACCAGCTGCTATTGCTTTAGCATAACAGACTATTTGTGTTCCACTCCAGTATTTCTCTAAAGAACATGAGGCTTTGTGAAACCTGTATTGCAGAAAATATCTGAATATTGAATTGAACTGTAGGAACTGAAGAGCGAAAGGGCCAAGAAGAACAGAGCCCACCGTGACAGTTCACAGGTGCTCACAGGGGCTACTGTGGGTGCAGGCTTAGATACTATTCTTTCAGACAAAGTCCCCAGTCAAGTGTATCAGTTAATCCTCTGCACCTGAAATGATTTGCATAATCATGTGGCTGGGCCTGGGATTTGATTCCTATTGCAACTTTGAAGTTTTTCAGATTTCTTCTCTATCTCTTCTTTCTTCTTTCCTCTCTCTTTTGGAATTTTGAAGGAATGTATTAGTGGGGTTTCTTTTTTTCTTTATGTAGAAGTTGATTTTGTAAATCTTTTATAAACTGAAAAGTGTTTAGAGCTGCAAAAGAAAGTTAACACTGTTGTATTTTACTGCACCTTCCCTAAGGCACTTATCACGATCTCTGTAAATTAGGTTGCCTTCTTGGTTTTTGTTAAATTGATTTCTTAAATGAATGACCTCCCCCGAAATAATGTTTGACACTTCAGTCTCAAAACTGTATCTTTAAAAGAATGGAAATTAATGTCTGTATGGATTTCCAAACTATGGCCAGAAGAGCAATTACTTCATTTCATTTCTTAGAAAGATTTCCTCTTCTGCAAAATAAGCATGCCTCTTGAAAACTGACTATAATGATATGTTAACAGAAGTTTTAGGTATGTAAATTTATTTTCATTCATCACCCTCATGATTATCAATTATCACCATATCTCCAAAAAAATTCCTGAAATTTAGCATGTATCTGACTAAGGCTATTGAAAACTTTTAAGAATTTACATTTTGGAGAACACACATACATATGACATATATCTATATATTTCCTACTATGTGCTAGGTGTTGCTCTAGGCCCTGGGAATGCAATACCCAGGAGCCTTTATAGCACTTATGATTCAGAAGGAGAAAACAGACAATTAAGCAATTTAAATAAGAAATCATAAGTGCTTTTTTTAAGATAAATAAAGAGCTCTGTGGGAGCTCACAGCACAAGCACCTGAGTAGACTAGACTAGAAATTCAAGTCAGGCTTACTCAATAAGTGGATAGATAAGCAAAATTTTGAAAAATGAGCCAGATAAGTCCTACGGAAACAAGAGCACAAAAGCTCTTAGAAGTTATTTGGCCTTAGAGAGAGGGAGGGAGGGAGGGAGAAAGAGAGGGAGAGAAAGAGGGAGAGAGCGAGGGCGAGGGAGAAGGAGAGGGAGAGAGAGAGAGAGAATTATAGGAATTGGCACACACGGTTATGGAAGCTGAGAAGTCCCACGTTCTGCCATCTGCAAGCTGGAGAGCCAGGCAAGTTGGTGGTGTAATTCGGTTCAACTCCAAAGGCCTGAGAACAGGGAGCTGATGATGTAAGTCCCCGTATGAGCCCCAAGAACCAGGAGCACTGATGTCCAAGGGCAGGCGAAGATGGATGCCTTAGCTCAAGCAGAGACGAAATGTGCCCTTCCTCCATCTCTGTGATCTATTAGGGCCCTCAGCAGATTGGATGGCTGCCTACTCTCATTGGTGAGGATGATCTTTACTCAGGCTTCCCATTTAAATGCTAATGTGTTTCAGAGACATTCACAGACACAACCGAGATAATGGTTTTCTAGCTACCTGGGCATCCCTAGACCAGTCAAGTTTGCACATGAAATTAACCATCACAAAGTGGATGGGGAACACTAGCCAGCCTGAACCACACTTCAGTGGCAGAGAAGCCCAGTCTTGTGATTGGCAGCTCCATTGGGTGTGAAGGAACAGAGCAGCTCTGAAACCAGAAGGCAGAAGTAAGAAGCTGAGCTGCAAAAACAACGGCTGTCACCAAAGCTAGTATAAGTTTTAATTAATTCCTCATCAAACTTTGGTCTAGAATCTTGGTAAAGCTGAAAGGGAGAAAGTCACCCCATTGGATCTTAAACTAGGAGTCTCCACCGAGCAATCTCCTGTGCTCTTACATATCCACGTTGTGAGGCTAGAATGTCACGTTTTTTTCATAGCTCTACATTCGTTGGTATTTCATCTTTGAAACAGCATAGTCTAACTTTAGTCTTGAGCCTATGCTGAGGTTTATAGGTCTCCTGTGGAAAGCTAAAGTTAGTGTAAAATCTACTGTGTATTAAATCACAAAGGAAAAACTACCTGCCTCATCCTGCTGGAATATGATTTATGAGTCCACGCTTCGGTGTTTTATTACTACATATCATAACTTTTATTAGCACTTCCATTAATATTGCCAGTCATGAGCCATAAATTCGACCCTGAGTGTATCCACAGGCTTTGATAAAACTCTTTCTGAATCACTAGTTTTTCTGTAAATCACATAAAGCACTTTTGTAAAAAAGTGGCAATTCACTTGGTTTTGGTTAAGCACTCATATTTTTTAGTGTGGAATTACAGCTGCTCAGGAGCTCTTAGAAGTCATCTGGTCTCAGTCTCTATTTCTCTCTGAGTGGAGTGTATGTGATCTGTACATTCAGTGGATGAATGGAACGGATGAATCTCTGTGATATTATGTTGCTGGCAAACTTATTACCTCACAACGTATCAGGTTTGTTTTGTTTTGTTTTGTTTTGTTTTGCAGTTGTTGGTTTTTTTTGTTTGCTTTTGAGACAAATTCTAATTATCAGAAATTTGTCCTAGTTCTTTTTGCCTTTGAGCCCCACAGAATTAGCCTACATATGACAGGTGCTAAACTCACTTTCAGATCGCCACAGGTTTCCTGGGGCTTCTCTTGTGCAGGCTTCACAACCTCAGTTCTGTCCAACTCTCTTCATATGTCATAATTTTCAATAGCCACCCCTATCTTGACCTTTTGATTTTGGCCATGTTCCTGTTCTCACTGGGGATAGATGCTCATCATACTACAAATCGGCCAGTCCTGCTTTCTGATCCCCATTTTTGCATCTTATGCATGGTGATATCTCAGGAGACTGTCAAATTATTTGCTGGAGTCCAGATGTGGTACCTAATTTCAATGCCTTTGCCTATCAAAGACCAACTAAGAAAAAAAAAAAAAAAGCTGAGATGAGTTTTGTCTGGATTTTCCCCCGTGTGGAACATTAAGGTTACCAGTCTATGGTCTGCAGCATCCCTTTTCTTCCTGCTAAAAAAGAAATGGAGACTTTTTTCTGACTTTGATCACTGATTTTTTTCCTTCTCCCTGAACCATCAAAGACTATTATAAAGTTTCATTGCTCTCATCCACAGGTCCTATTAGGATCCTTGGATGTAAATGTGGCAGGATAACATTTTGACATGTTACCCAAGATTTTCTTTTCTGAATTTCTTTTACTCTTTGCCCTTTATTCATTTAGTCTATGTATTCGTTGCCCCCATGGAAAGGTTGGTAGAGCAGAAAAGTAAAGAAAAGGCTTTTAAATTTCTGAAATTTGTACATTTGGGGGGGGGGGGGAACCTAGGCCCAGAGGAAACTCAAATCATAAAAGTTAGATGGGGAGAAATTGTGTTATCTGCAGTCAGAATCCGCCTTTCCCAATCCTGTCACAGGCCCTGCTTTCCTTCATTTCCACCAGTGGTCTATTGAGCTACATACATTTCTTCAGACTGAAAGAATAGAGAGGCCAAATAAATACTCAGTATGTTTGGAAATCTAAGAACAGAAGCAAACATAGGCATGCCCTGGGAAAGGGGCAAAGCGTAAGCTTATGTTTCTCATGCCCAGGAGCAGAATGAGTGAAGTGTCTAAATGATGTATCCAGATGACCCAAGACAACCTCGGACATCCCTGCTCTCCCCAGTGCATCTTGGGGTATGACACGATTTCCCATGAGCCGGAAAGTAACATAGACACAGAGGTGGTAGAAGGCATGCTAAAATGGAGCCTTGAAACAGAAATTAAGGAGAACTAGAAAAGAAAAATCCTACATTATTTGTGGTAGTGGATCTGTGGTACTTCACCCAGATTCCCTCCTTAGGGTCAGTCAATTAATCCAACCCCTGCTGTTGGGAATATCAGATGTCGATCATAACTGCTTCACCCAAGATTATGTCCCTCCCAGAAGGGTGACCTGTATCCAACACTTGACTGCTGCAAGAATAGAATGGCCCAGCCCTCTTGCCCCAAGTGAGGACAACTCTGTGAAGAACCATCCCAATTTCAGAACTCTCAGGATTGGCTGAGACCTCAGTTGCAACCATATTGCAGGAAAGCATCCTGCTCTGCCCAGTGTTTCCTCTCTCTCTTCCGTTCAGATTTATCTACCAAGAACTCTCCCCAGTAAATTTTTTAACTCTGTTCTCCACTCCATTCTGTTTTCAGGGAATCCAATCTAAGACATCTGCATGCCTGAGCTCATACTTTAGAAGTTATCATTCTGTTTCAAACATGTTTTTCCAGGATTGGAGGTACATTATTTTAGAGGTTCTTGGTGCACTATAAAACTTTCTTCCTTCACTCATCTCTGACTTCAGTTCTCTGATACCAAGTTTACTTCTACTTCTATCTGGTAATGATTATGAAAATGAAGCAAAGTAGGCATGGGGTGTTTTAACCTTTACCGTATTGCTTCTTATCATCATTGTACAAACATTGGACCATCATCTCCTTGGCCATCTCTTTTTGTTAAAGATCTACTCTCTTAGCAACTTTCTAAGAGTATTATTAACTTTAGTTACTGTGCTGTACTTTACATTCCCATGACTTTTTATTTTATAACTGGAAGTTCGTATCTTTTGGCCATCGTCTGAGGAAACTAAACAAGACTCCTTGCTTTGTCTGTAACAGTTTTCAAAATCTTATTTTGTTCTAAGGTTTTGACTTTTCTTTTTCAAACTTAAAAACTTCAATTAATGATAGATGACACCTTCAGAGTCCCAAGCCAGTGTAGAGAGACCTCCTTTGCAAGTTAGTTCTACCTAAGTGGTCTAGCATGTCCCTTTAGAATATAGGGGTAGTTGGCACCTTTAGTTTTATTTGCAGACTTGAAAGCCTCAGCTAAAACTGACATGTTACACTGGCAATAACCTAACTTGATGACATGTTACCTGTCATCAAGTGAGTGTTTAAATTCAATTCTGACATAGCTATTACAATGGTAAATCATATAACCTCTAAAAGTATTCAGGATGATTTATGGGTAAAATCATGACATGAAAAATGCTATTGTTAAATAAAAGAATATATTGTTGAAGAATATTATAGGCAAACAGGCTTTGTATTTTTATTTTTATTTTTAAGAGGATATGCATTTGGTGTGTATATATACATTCACATATGCATAGAGAATGTCAGGAATAAAACAATATTTACAAGTATTAAAAAAACAGATTCTTCACCTATCCACGTCTCACTTTGTGAAAACCTACTTCCCAGATACAGTTATTGTTGATACACCTAGGCATTGTTCTAACATTCTCTATGTATGTGTGAAGTAACCCCAAGATTAATAATTGCAAGTATTTTTTCTACCAGAAAATCACTACTATAAGTAAATAGTATAAAATTATATCCACAAAACTAAGTATAAGTATAAACAGCTATTCCTGTCACTGTTGTGTACTAATACTTGTAAACAAATATGTTATATGAGGCATCAAATTTATGAAAAGTTAATGGAACTTAATATTGAGAATTACCTTAATTTTTATAAATTTTTTCCATCTTTCCAAATTAGAAATAGATTATTATAGTTTTAGCTGGTAATTGTTCCACAGGAGCATGATTTTAAAATCAGCTTCTCAAAGGCGATGTAAAGAAGTTATTGGCAGCAAGAAAGCTCAAATAGGAATTTTACTTCTATAAGTCCTCTTCAGCAATTCTGAGGAAGCCATGGAGGTGTGCTGCTCAGATCTCCTTTCAGAATTCACTGGGTAGCTGAAGACTGAATTAGCTGAGAGGCTCCACCTGTCGGTGACTTCAGGCTCTGCTTCAGCTTTCCAGCCAGGCCCCTCCAGGCAGTGACAACATGGCGAGTGTACCCACCATTTCCGACCCGAAAGGCGCTCCTCCTGGCAATCTCTGTCCTGGATCCTCATTATGGAGGCCACGAGTGTCAGACCTGCATCATGGTCTAAGGCTCAATACCATTTCCTCAATTAATCTCTAAATTTTGTTCTAGTTACCCATCGGTACTTTTTTCCCCTTACTCTCAGTATCTGTGCTCTCGGTATCTGCTTCCAAGTACACAACTGACACTTTTCTGTAGCAAGGGCTTTAATTAAAACACTATGTAACAGCATTTGTTTTTACTGACATGCTATATGTATATATATATAATCGTGTAGATGGCTGAAGTCCGCCATGGGAAAAACATACTGGTCAATCTTTAAATCAAACCTCGGATTCACAGAGTAGTTAGTGATTGAATTTAGGAGAGCATAAAAGCATTCCCATCATAAAGGACCTTGGATTTGAAAAAAAATTATCAATAGCTTGAAAACGCTTTACATTTAAAAAAGTTACTTGTGGTAGCGATCAATGTAGAAAACTTCATAACATCATTACTTTATAATACTGATACTAATGGCTATTATTTATTGAGTACTTACTATAAGCGAGAAATGTGCTAAGCATTTTACATACATTATTCCATTTAGTTCTAGAGGCTGATGTCTAAACAATATTAATTCATGAAATTAATCGCTCTTAAGAGTTTCAGCTTTAGCCAGGAAATACATTAGCACTGGGTTTGGAAATTGCTATCTTAGCTATATAAGGAACATATTCACTCAAATGTTAATGTGTAATGGTAGATCTTGGGAACAGAGATGCTATGATGCTCGTTAGCTTAGTCCCGTAAAGTGTACATCATACAAGGAATTATGACCTTTCTAACTACATTATTTATCCAGAAAAATACTATTTTCTCTATGTAAAAATAAAATTACATTTTTAAATTGTCTTAGAAAATTGACACAATACATCTATTTGATATACCTATTTCCATCTATGCATTTCTTTTAAAATCTGACTCACAGAATTAGATGTGAAAAGCATTAATCATTCTTATCAAGGGGAATGTCGAGGATGGAAAAGTTGCCTAACAGTGGAGTCAACAGCATCCGATGAATGGGGTTGAATTTTCTGATGCTTTTCCTGTGTCATAGATGCTATCATTTTTCTTTGTTAGCTTATATTGATATTTTATTGTTGAACTAGCATATATGCAATAAATTCCACTTGGTTATGGTATATACTTTTTTAATACATCGTTTGATTCAATTTGTCAATATTGTATTAAAATTGTGGCATCTGGATCCTCAAGAGATGTTGGTCTGTTTTTGGTGTTTTTCTTGTGGTACTGTCTTTGTCTGGTTTTGGTATCAGAGTAATACTGGCCCTATAAAGTGAGTTGAGAAGTGCTGCCTCCTCTTCTATTTTTCTGGAAGAGATTATGTAAAACTGACATTATTTTCTTTAAATGTTTGGTAAAGTCTTCAGTGAAACCATTTGGGTCTGGAGATTCTTTTTTAGAAGCGTTTACGTTAATGAATTTATCTAATGGTTAAAGGACTATGTAGATTGCCTAGTTCGTTCTGGTTGAGTTTTGGTATTTTGTGGTTTTCCTCCTGATTGTTTTGGAAGAAAGTAGGAAAATATTCAATCAGAAGGTCACATATAATATGAAGACCTTAGTAGCAATTTTGTAAGCTTATGAAGTATTTTATGCCCTGGATTTAACTATGAACTTGTCAATCATAAATCTAAATCATTGTTGAATGCAATATTGAAGGGCTTTTCCTTCTTCTTCCACCCTAAATCTGATTTTATTGGTTCAGTTTCCCAATTATTACAAACAAATGATTCAATTTTTATGCTACCAAAACCCTAAGATCCTAATAAGCATTTTATTTGAATTCAAACATGGAGGTTAGAAAATGAAAACTTTTCTCCGCTGCTGAAACACTACTTTAGATGTGTGTCTGCTATTTGAACAGCTGTATTGGTCAGGGATATGGCAGATGGAAATCAAGTATTTCAAATAGAAGAGATTTATTGCAGGGAACCAATTAAACAGGTGACAGAAAACTGAAAGAAAACTGAAAGGCAATTGTGAAATAACCCAGATTAATAATTACAAGAAAATAATTTGTCAGCCCCACCCAGGGCTGTAGAACAAAAGGGAAGACATGTTACAAAAACCTAAGCTCCACAAGGACCACATATGACTTGTGCCTGAACCTCCAAGGAGGTGTGTGGCTGGTGCTCAGGACCCCGAGGGGCATTAGGGGCTGGGGCTGGGATGCCTAAATACACTGTACACCTATGTCTGTCAAATGATAACTAGAACTAGAGGGACAGCTAAATAGCGACACGGTTAACTCATTTCAGACAAGACAAATCAAGAAGAGCCACTGTGGAAGACATAATCCTGAAATAATTTATTACAGAATTCACAGCAAAGATATAGATGGGCAAGAGATAATTCAGCTGGAAAGTTACAAATTGAAAGTGAATGCCTGTGACAACTTGTACTCATCATCAAAAATCTACAGATTTAGCACAGGGCCTAGCACATTTGTGGAATGGATAATTCAGGTCACTTTTGGGACATTATTGCAAACATAGACAGCATGATAATCGTGCCTTACATTGATGATTTAAGGAAATGCATATTACCCCTTTTATAATCCTAGTATCCAGAAACGTATTATTTTTATTTCATTTCGTTTCATTTCATTTCATTTCATTTCATTTCATTTATTTATTTATTTTTTACTTCTTTGGGTTGTCTGGGAGAATTTCTTTTCTGTGTCTTTATTTTAAAGAGTACAGTGGATAGTTTTGTGCCTGCAGCCATAAAACTGTCAATTGCAGTAAATCCAATTCACTTCACTTAGAATATTTCTGAGAAAAGTTAGAGAAAAACATAAAATCTTATTTCCTTTATAGTAAATAAAATTTCATATTAATATGATACTTAACAGGAAAAAAAAGTTGTCCACACTGAATAGTAAAAGCTGTCTTTTACCTTGTTAAATTAAAGGCACTTAACCAAAGTACCATAATGTTCCCCCTTCCAAGAAAAACCAGAGTCTTCCATTTGACTGTATTCAGTTTTAACTTAAGAATCATTTTCTGGAAGCTCTTGAGTGTACAGGTCACGCATGGCATTACACAGAACACCACTGTATCTTTCTCTCTGAACTGAAATCAAGTGCTGCTATCTGCTGACTGGAAATAAAAAGTGCATTTATTGTGCTATCTCAAAAATATCCAGTATTAACTTCATCTCTTTTGAAAACATAGGTCTGATGCAAGGAAATTTTTAGTTTTGCCTATGATTACAAGTCACAATAACCTTCCATGATCTGGGAATGACCTGTTTTTCCATTATAGAAATTCAAAATGATACCATTTAATGTGGTTTATGAAAATGTCCAATTATCTATGAGCCTCCAAACTGTCTCACTAAAAATGAAATCCAATCAACCGAGTGGCTCTTAAATGATACAGAGATAAATTTAATTCCATGACCTAGAAAAGCCACCCGAGTGTGGTGCGTATGTTTGTCTTTTTACTCCTAGTGTTTGAATCCCTTAATGAAAGACATCTAAGTATAAAACTGTGGCAAGAATACTGTGTCTTTTTACATTTGAGTTAAACTTTAAAATACCCTCTCCACATAAACTCTTTCCTGAAGGAATTTTTCACCATTTTTAGTTTATTATAGATATCAATGCTTCAACTCAAAACTACAAAATTTCTTGATATTTTATGTGACAACTACAGGAAGTACACTTCTAAAGTTTCAGAAAATAACTCCTGAATAAAGACAACACTCAGATGGGACTTTCTTTGGTTTATCTTACCAATAAAAATTGTGTATTTTTGCTCAAAAACCTCTAATTTAACCAAGTAAAAGGTAGCTGTCACTATTCCCTGATATAAATAACAGCTTTTCCAAGACAAGAAAAAAAGACTAAAGTTTTGTAGCAAACACTAGCAATCGTCTTTTGCTGTTAAAAGCTTGTTTAGTGATTGCTAAAGAAATGTGAAGGCTCTAGAAAAAAAGTGGCTGGTATGATGTCTAATTCTTTCCAAATATGTAAATAGAACAAAGGTGCAGTAGCTTAAAAATGCCAGAACTAAGCAAACCAGTGGTGCCTTCTTTTTTGATACACAAAATCCTTCACGCCATTTATAGTATTGTTTCAAGTACATTGGGCTATACTGTAAGAAAATTAATTATTGGGGCCAGAAGTTAATCACATGATGAAAAGTTCCTCCAGCAAAAGTGATGCTTGCAAATGGCTGATTTTTGGCTTCATCTCTGATCAGCCACAGGCTAAAAAGGAACCATAACACTAAGAGTTTGTGTCCCCAGTTCTTTACCTGTGGTGTTGTGTTATGGAATTTGTTAGCTTTAACAACGAAGGGACAGCGTGGTACTATCCCGACAAACAGAAATAGGATAAGACTCTATCTTTGACCTGAGGAGTTTAGGACTGATTTTCAACTGGTATAAGCAGAGGAGTAAAGCAGGTTCAACTAAGACCTTTTCTACAATTACATTGTGAAAAGTTATTCAAAGAGCAGTTAAATACAACCTTTCATAAATCACACAACAGATCTTCATTTATGTGGTTGTTTGGTTAATAAAAATCTAGGATAACTCAAATCATACAAAACTCCCCCTCTGCTTTTCTCCATTAGAATATATACACTTTGAAAATCTAAGTTCAAAATACTTCCTCTACTGAAGATAACAAGATTTAGTGTAAGCCATTTAGCTATAAATTTTTGAATGTTTATAAAATGTTGACCCTTAATGATGAAAAACTTTTTTAAGAGGACATTTTCAAAATCTTTGACCCAATTAGATTTTCAAAATAAAAGTTGACCCATGTTTTCAGTTTATTGCCATTCACAAAACATTTTATAAAATAATTTGGTAGACTTCCACTTCACCATCTTCATTTAAAACTTCACAGTGCAAGAAACTGATTGCTATTGAGCATGAAGTTATATAAAGCCAACCAGTATTTTAAATATAGGGCAGAATAGTTTTATGGTTCTTCTTTAAAAATGTTGGCACATTCATTAAATGCCTAGGTTATAAAAATCACTTAGTATCAATTCTTATCCTTCAGTATATTTTTATATCTACATGATATCACATTAAATGTTGGTGGACAAAACAGTGTAAAAGTCTAAAAATTTTTGGATGGCACAACGATTTAAAACCAACTAGGAAAAAGCCCCCCCCCTGCCACCCCAAATAGTTCTGTAATTTTCTGTTCATTACCACAATAGCAAAGTAAAGAAACATTATACCTAAAAAGAAGCTAGAGGAAAAGATTTCACTGTTCTTTAGATAACACCATTTCTTATCTATTAAATAAAAAGGGAAAACTTTAATGGGGGGGAGTGTTTCTTAAGTAAAAACATCAAGTTCATGTCAGTTGTACAAATGTCTCATTTAGGAAAAAAAAGTAGATACTCTGATTCAAAGGATTCTAAAATATTTTATCATTATAAGAAGTGTAATTTAAAACTAAAAAATTATAACACATTGAATAAAAATCATCTATTAGCATCTCCTATTGTTTTTCACAAAATACATAATTAAAGAACAATAGGTTAGGTAAAAGATCTTTTTCTTCCAATATTTAGTCAGTTAGCTAAGAAGCCCTGGGCAAACCAATTATCCTGAGTCTCAGGATCATTATCTTTCAAATCAGGGTCCTGGACTAACTGCCCTCCAAAATTCCTCCCAATCTACAACTTTATATAGAGTTAAGCTTATGTAATCCTTTTGAGAATGAGGTGTTTCAACTTAATGTATTTTCCAGATAAATAATAAAGTTCTCCCATGTAAGTAGTAAAGCTGTTCTTTAAACATTTAAAATCTTCTTTTAAAATTTATTTTCAATGTATTTCCCTATCACCTTAAAAGATTAGATATGACTATCAGCGCAGTCTCCTAACTTCATGACCTCCCAGATCTGGCAGCGGACGGAGTGACCAGCAGATACAATTTGGGTCCTGGCTCCAATTCTGTGCAACTCTGGGCCATACGTTGAGTCTCAACACAAAGATGATACTACCTGCTCTGTATCTCTCTGTTTTAAAGCCCCACGGAATTTTCGTAATATACCAAAGTATCTATAGACTACAAAGTACCACACAAATGCAAAGGATTGTTATGATAAGCCCAAACTGACTGTTTCCTGCTAACGAAGTCTAGATATTTCTCATAGAATATATGCTCTTTGTCAAGACTTGCGCATTTACGGTTCTGATCCTTCGGTTAACTGCTATTCTCCAGTAGTCATTTTGTCTCCTGCTTCTAATTATGCTTCTAATTGCACCAGGCTTGAGATTCAGCTTGTCTCTCCCAAAGTCTATAAGTCTGACCTTTAAATAGGTGAAAACAAAAACCTAAAAATGTCTGTTACTTTAGCAAATGTCGTAACATCATTACTTACTGTAAAAGAATGGTTCCCCCTAACTAGGTGATGCAGCAGACTCACTTAGGAAGTCTTTTAAGAGGATCCTGAGCTCTAGCCATAGAGAGTCTAATTCAACATGTCTGGAGTAGAACACAGAAAAGCTCTTTCTCAAAAGGTCCCCCAGGTAATCTCAACAATTGATAGTTGTTTTGGGGCCTCATTGCTTTGCCCTCAATTTCTTCTCTAGAATGTTAGCAGCTGTTAGTTTGTTTTTAGTACAGAAATTTCCGCTCACATTAATCACAAGCAAATTCAAAGTAGAATGCTCATGATCCTGGCTTAGATCCAAAGGGAACTAGTCATTCCGATCCTCTGCAGTAAAATTTTAAAATGATAAATCAACTTCAGAGCTAAGACAATGCATGTAGATGCTGAAAGGTGGCTGGTTCTATCCTCACAAGACAACCATTTCTGCTTTACCTGCAGTTAGTCAGTGGTAAACATGAAGACCATCTGATTACAGTTTCCACTACTAAATAAAAGATGGCAGAACTCCCACGAACAACAGAAAGATGACTAACTAGCTAATCAATATAACTAAGAAAATGTTTCCAGCAGACTTAAATGAACAGTATTCTAAAAAACCACACAGCTTCCTGTAGAAACCCAAAGACTTCTACTCTTCTGAAGTCTACAATAAAGACAAAAGTTGACCAAAACTAGTTGTTTAAAAATATGTTCAATTAATTGTGAAAATATGTGTCAGATAGGTACAATTTCATCCTTTAGGAGGTTTAACAGGCATAAATGGAAATCAGATTCCATTTATTCTACCCAAATAGTTAATTGTGAAAAGAACACATGAAGTATTTGGTATAATGTAGTTCTGAATACTATCCCTTCCGAATTTAATACAAAAGCCACAGGTGAATTTCCCAGGTGTCCCAAGTGTATCTAGGCACTGCGGAATGTTGTCATGTCTTTTGGTTCCCTGCTGGGGACACACCAGTCATCGGCCTCGTGGTTGGTGTTGTAATGCTTCCAGGCAGCTTTGTTATATACTGGGAGTCTTTCTATTGAGTCTGTCGACAGAGCCTGAAAGAAAAGACAGACCTAAGTCTAGCATGTTTTTAGAATCCATTACTTGAGAAAATATACAGTGGCAAAAAGGTTACACAAGTTAAACAATACTGTATTTGCTTTGTATTTTATTAATCTTAACACTATCTCCATACATATTAAAATAGTGTATATATTTGAAATGTGTTACTAAGTCTATGGTACTGTCTGGGGTGCATGTTGACTGAGTGTGTTGCTTGCAGTAATTCTCCAGCCAGCCTGGAAGCCACTGGATTAAAATTTTACACAGGTGTAATAGACACTTCTTATAAAACATTACCCAGAATGGAAGTTGGTTAATTGAAAAAGTCGTGTACGTATAAAAGTATAAAAACTGACATATGTACGTTAATTTCCATAATGGTACAATCATTTAATGAACTGTATTTTAATTATTTATTAAAAAATAGTATTTTTTTAGTATAGTCACTGTACTTTAAAAATTCAACATATTATCATCAGTAAATATAAAACTATGTCTAAGGCATCTTGGCTTTTGCATGGACCATCCTTGGCCCTGGGTTTGATCCTGTGCCTTTTCCTCCTACTATTAAAGCCACCAATTTCAGTTATAGCATATATGATTTCTATATCACACATAATTTCAGTTTCCAACATATCATTACATATAATTCACTATCCTATGTCAGCTTCCTGTAAATCACTGGAACCTGAGATAAACTATCTTCCTCACTATCTTATTCAAGTTGGGATATTTCAATAGAATTCCAACCTTAAGCCACAGGCATTCCCCAAGATATAGAAAACATTGAACTGTAAATTTCATCCTGATAATGCTAAGGAAAGTCTTTGAAGTTGAAGATTTTAATGATTCTATAAGACTTCCTGCCATCTACTTCTTCCAAAATCGAACTAAAATCCTTTCACCTGCATATTCTTTTTAACTATGCCAGAACTGCCAGCACTCCTTGATCTATAGGCTGGATCAAAGATGTTACATTTGGTGATAAAAAAATTGCCTCATGTTGCCCTTTTTAAGTTCCTTACAATTGAGATTATTTTATTTTTTTTTTTAAAGGAACTATTATCTTGAAAGAATTTAACCTTTTCAGTTAAATTTATTTTTTCCAATATAGTCTTTGGCATTTCCTATAAAACAGGTGCCATCTAGTGGCCAGAACAAGAAACTAGAGTCATTAAATTAGGTGCCATCAGCCCACAGCTTAAACCAATCAATCTAGTGAACAGATCAGGCTCAGGGCTCTCCATCCCTGTAAAACTTACTGATCTCTGCCTAAACACATGGAACATGCCAGGCCAGTAGGCTCAGTGCTTCTGTTCCTACCAGGTGAGCTACAGGCTTACCAAGAGTCACCTGTGCTTGTTCTCAGATCTATTTATGCAAGTCCACCTGTCACTGTAAGTATGAAATTTAATCAAGCATTACTTAAACAAAGTGCCAAAATAAATGAGGAAGTTTCTTTGAAAACTAAGATGAATGCTTTAGAAAGATTTATGAGCAATGTCACATAAAAATTGCTATCAAATCAGAGTCAGAAGACATCTATCTGTAAAGGACTGCATAAAAATCAAAAATAATTATGTACTTCGTTGTTTCTTTACAGAAACCAAAAAGAAAACAAACAAACAAACATGCATTGTGAGGTACAGCTTCTGCAAGAAAGATAACTAAGGCTTTAGTCTCCAGAGCAATATATGAAGAAAAGGCCTTGGCAGTACATCAAAAGACTGGTGGATATACATCCATTAATGTGTCTTATATAAAAGTTAAATTTGTAAGTTATAAACTTTTTATGATTCCTCACTTTAACTCAATTTTTTTTCTATTAACAACCATAGTCCTGATCATTATGGATAAGAGCAGATCTTTTCCTGCAGTCAAGGAGATCATTTGTCAAAACGGATGAGGTCCTATGTAAAAAGCCATATACTTTTAACAACACGAGGTAGAGGAAAACTTCATTACAGTTAAATACTGGCATCTTTTCTTCTAATCAAATGAAGTCTCATTCCCTTAAAAAGACTATCATTACTACCTTAATGTAGATCACTGCATCTGTCCCGTAGCCCTCTAGGGAATACAGCTTTAGGTCTCCTTGGAAGTACTGTGCATAAAGACGGGAGATAGGCAATCCATACCCAAAACCAGCCTGTTGCATGGAAAAAAAGAAAAAAGAAAGAAAGAAATTCTATTCAGAAAGCCACACAGAAATACTTTTCTAATGAAAATAAATGCAACTGAGTACCCAGGGCTAGGAGAGCCTGCATCTGACAGATCTGCTGATACTTAAGTACCGATAACGATGCAGCTGAGGCCCAGCTGAGAACCACATTAGACGACTCCCCTCCAATCATTCAGAAGTCTTCATTTCCTATCAATGACTTGTGGAGGTCTAGAAGCAGCATGTTACTTTTCTTCACTGGCCTGCTCTAGAGTATCCCAATACTGCTTTGGGCAATATCATGTAAAACATGTTCTCTCTCTTAGTAGCAAGAGTAGAAAAAGCCTTGCTGCAGCCTAAAAGATATGTCTCATGACTTTCATACCATGAATGTCCAGCCCGTGCTCTGAACCTGGAGAGGTCCTTAATAGGTCTACCTTCTTCCTTCTCACTGAAAGGTCACTTCCCTGCTTAAAATTCTTTAAAGCGCAGATCCCCCCACCCCACCCCTCACCTCCAACCTGTTGCCATGAGATAAAAATCCAAGAGCTTTCAAGATCAGGTAAGATCAGGTCTCCACTCCCCACTTTCCAGTCCAGCTGAACTAAATCTCCTGATCTTAAGTTCCTCAAACGTATCATGTTATTTTTCACTTCTCTGTCTTTGTTTATCCTGTTCCCAGTATTGGTAATGGCCCTCTTTACCTACATAAATTCTACTGATTCTCTAATACAAAGCAAAACATTTAGATAAATGTGAAAATGTTTGTTTTTTTCACCACGTCAGATGTTCAATGACATTCTATATTACACTTTAGTTAGGAGCTTATGTGGACTCGGGAATCAGACTGCTATTAACAAATTCGGGCTCTAGCTTTTCCTGCCTCCACCATTTATTACTTGATTTTTCTAACTAGAGTTTCTTTTTGCCCCTTCAAATCAACTATTTATTCTTCACACTTCTTGCCCTGGGAGGCTGACCTGAATGGATGATGTTAGTGAATTCCAGTGCACTCTGCTTCCAGTGGGTCAGGCCAATGGGGAGCCCGATAGGAGTTTAGAGTCAAGTCGGTAGGAGTTTAGAGTCAAGTCGGGCCATTCACTCCCCTGCTCCCTTCCCACTGAGGTCATCGCCTCCCTCGGGCACGGTGGGCCCCTTGATAGTAAGCAGCTGCTTCCGCAACCTTTCTTTCTTCTGGGTTCTGCTAATTTCTCCTCTTCCCTTTGATTCTGGCTGGTGACAGCTCTACTGGTGCTAGCCCTGGATTCTTGTACTATCCCTACTCATAGCGCTGTAATTTGTCTCTTTTTAAATAAGCCTTCTTTAGTTATCATAATTTGAATGAGCTCTTTTCTGTTGGGATCCTGAATGATACGTTAATTTGTTCCAGATATGGCCCCAATCAAACTGCACGAGCAGGTGACTCAGGATCCCATGGTGCTTTATCTACTTTATCACTGCCTCACCCTCAACCACTCTTAGGAACAGGCGGGGCTTCCTCTAGGAATAGTTCACGGTGAAGAAAAACAGCATGAGCCTGGTCTACTGATGGAGCGTCACTGTATGCCAGCACCAGCCAGAGCAGACTGCATTTTCACTACAACCTCTCTCATGCGCAGGAGAAAGTAAATCCTACCAGTAGGCAAACTTGAGGTAGAACCCCTACATGGACTCGCAGGCAGTGGCAAACAGACTGGCTGGTCAGGGACTTTGAAAGAACAAAATTGCATAACTGATGAGGAGGTCTGAGAGAGAGGAACATCGACGGTCTTCTCTGAATGGGCTTACAGTGTGAAGATACTCCGTTCATAGAGATACCCACCAAAAGGCAGTCACAGAGAGGAAGTGCTCAGTAATCAGGGAGACAAGACGACCCCTCCTGTGTGTGTTAGGCAGCCTTTCTCCAGCTGCCCCAGTGCTTGCTTACTGGGTCCACTTACAAACTGGTCACGACACCAGGAAGGAGGCTCTGAAAGAACTTAATAGTCTTCCCCTCAGTGAGGCTGTGTATCTACATAGGGGAGCCTGTGCCATGGCAAGCCTCCCGTTCTCTTAAAAATTCACATAAATTTTACATCCTAAACAAACACATGGCATTTACTGTGTGCCAGGTACTACAGAAAATATTTTTACATATGGTAATTACTTAATCCTCACAATAACTCGATTTTTAAAGTTAAGAAAACTGTGGTTTTAAAGGGTAAATAATTTGCCCAAAGCTACACAGCTAGGATGTGGGGGAGTCAGAACTGGAACCAGACAGTTTAGATTGAGTCTAGACTAGTACGCTATGCCACTCTCCAGAAAAATTCTACAATATCTGTTTACTACAGAAGCAGTATATCCCATGTCTCCCATTACTTTTCAGGGTAAAATCAGAATCTAATAAGATGCTCATGTTTATTATTTGACCTTGTCTGTCCCTTGGCACGTGGATGCCTACCCTGGGCATCATATATCTCAAGGTGAGAAGCACATTGCTAGAGCATTTAAAAACTATATTATAATTGTAGCTACAGAATTTATCTGCCTAATAGGTAAAACTATTAGAATGAAGTTCTTTTAGAAACTTTCTAGAAAGAGTCTAAAAAGGATTTACATAATCCTGTTTCATCAAGTTACAGCGTAACTGTGCACATGACAGATAATTTTCCAAGCCTAGAAGAACAGTTCTTCCAGAATTACAGGTCGGAGATTTGGCAAAGTGCTCTTCTGGGGTTTAGAGGACAAAGATGGAGTCAATTCAAAAGCTAATCTTATTAAACCTAAAAACAGGTGACTAAAATCAATAAAAAATACCAGCAAAACAATGATAATTTGTGCCATTTCCAGGTTGGTGACTAAACTAATCAGAACTGTAGTTTTATTTCTGAGTCTAGATATGAGAGCTTCCTAATTGTAAGTACCTGAGGGGAAAAAATCAACACTGACAATTAAATTAGTGTGGACCAAATACCACTAAAACTGCTAATTTAGTCTTCACATTAGAAATAGTATATCAAAATGTGGTTAACCAAATGAAAACTACTCACATGTCACTATCAAGCTTGGCAATGAAACCTCTAAAACAATACTTTGTTTTGTACTCTTTGATTAAAAGGAAAAAAAGAAAGACAAAGCCTGTTTAAATTTAGAGGAATTTTTTTTTTCTAATAGCTTCCCTTCCTGTATATGGTGTAGCCTACACGATGGCTTAACTGATTTATTTGGTAACTGATTTATTTTTGGCAATTCACAAAAACACACTTCATTCTTGATCACATACCAGAGGTGCTGCTCGAGATGTCTCAACACGAGGCCGGGGTGCCGTTGAGTACATGTAGTTGAAGAGTCTGTCAATTTTCCTCAAAGGAACACCACCTCCTCGGTCACTCATCTATGATGAGAAAGGACCGCGCACTATGACCAAGTCCCAGAAATAGCAAAATACCAACACGTACTCGGCGTCACAGTTTAGCCGCTGGCTGGAGAGCACAGCTTTTCAAAATGAATACCGCACAATCCACAATCCGAGCTGTGAACGTAAACACTTCCCTCACTGCTGGACTTAACACAGCTCCTCATTGTGAGGGATTCTAACACATAACAAACTCCATCATAATGCAATTTAAGTGTTGTGGCTCTGTGTATATTTATTGTAGTTACACTGATAGTGTGATGTAGGGCAGAATGTGGCATAAACTAAGTCTACCTTAGACGTAAGAATAAATTTGTTATTCCTTCCCGGAGGCCAGTTTGGCAACCAGATGAAAAATGCACAAACCTTTTGCCCCAGCAATGTTTAATCCTAAAAAAATAATCAGAAAGGTTTGCAAAGAATATATGACAATATCCATCACAGCAATAGGGAGAAGAGCTAAAATTGGATTATGACCTAAACAGGGGACTATTTAAATTAATGTATATTCTAAAATAGGATACTATTTAGCCATTAAATATTATGTAGAACTGTATTTGGTATTTGAGATGTTCACAAAATATTATTAAGTAGTAAAAGTTATGAAGAAACACTTATAATATTCAAATTTTGTAAAAATTTTATTTAAAAAAGTCTGCAATGATATATAATTTTGTCAACAGAATTATAGTGATTTTCTTCAGAATTTTAAGTTTCTAAATTTTTTTCACAATTACTTTTATTATGGAAAAAGTATAATTTTCATATTTAGGGAGAAAAAACAGAACCACTTAATTGTGTTTTAGTCACAGATATTTTACTGCAAAGACTCCCAGACAACTTTCTGGTGAGTTCATAAGGGACATAAGTTTTTTATGTACCTTATTACATCATTTTCCAACTCAAATCATATGGTAGGCTGGATTTAATTTATTTATAAATTGTCCTCATTTTGTTTTCCTTCACAGTTAACATGTATTTATTTTCCTAGTTATTGTATACCTTATACTCTAATCTACTATTGCCATTTTCCTTTGTTACAAAATCTAAATTGATTCTACTATCTATAATATTAACAGAGTTGTTATATATAAACAAATAGGTTTTCAACATAGGCATATAGATATGCAGAGATAAAAAAAAACAGTACTGAAATGATAAGTATTAAAAAGTCAATAGGCTGGATGGCTTATAGTTGAATTTTTATACTATCTTCAAAAATCTTTACAGAATGCATATAAAGTAAGTCCTCATCATTTAATGTTGTGGATAGGTTCTTGGAACTGTGGTGAAATGACAATATAAGGAAACCCAATTTTCCAGCACGCTGACTGATATAAACAAGACATAAGTTCCTACAGCACCTCATCAACATTATAACTAAACAATGTTAAATAAATGATGTTATTCGAGGACCTGCTGTATATTACTTTCATAATGGAAATTACATAACTATTTTGATTTTAAAATAAAAATCTGCTTTGAAATATCATTTGAAGACTTGCCTCTGTTATATCTACATTTAGATAATTGCAGTATAAAAATATACAAGGACTTTATTAAGAACTTGTATGTAGTATTACGCTTGAAATTGTTCTCGGCCACAAATTCAAAGCCCTGTGAAGAGATTTAATTTTAGTAAGATGAATAAAGCACTCTGGATATTTTCTGAGATCTAACAATTTGTTAATTATTCATCCTTTAATTTAATGCTTTGCTGCACATTTGCTGGTAACATGAGTAAGAATTCTTAGAGTTCTCTAAATATTAATTAAGCAGACAACAAATTGGAATAGATATTAAGATAAAATGGTAGAACTTAATAAATATTTTCTGGTTTTCCTCAACCTTCTGGCCAAAGAGACTACAGCACCCAGCAGGTGTGAAACAAGAATGATTTCTCATACCATAGGCTAGTATGAGAAAAGCCGACAGTAGAGCAGGAAAGACAGAGGTGACTCAGAGAGATATCTTCTGATTACAGGTGAAGAGGGTAAACTAAGCCAGAGGAATGTAGTTAAAAACTGATAAAAGTAACCTCCTTTGCTTTGCAGCCAAAAACACAATAAAAACTGGAACCACCAGATTTTCAAAGTAGCCAAAAGTTTCCAAGAATGTTAGGAGATATTATACCAGGGGATCTGAGTTCTTTGGGAAAAGGGAGGAAGGAGATAATGGGAGGGAGGGAGGAAGGGAGACAGACAGACAGACAGACAGACATTTGGTTTGTATATATTTAAGACAAGAATGGCACTCTGATGATAAATACATTGAGAAAGAGATATGAAAATTAAACAAAAAATCTCTGATTAAGATTACTGGAAGAAAAAAAAAATCTAGACTCATGGGAACATAAGTCTATGCCAAGGAAAAGGAAAGAGATTTTGAAACAGGTAGGTGTTGGGGAGTAATGTCAACAGAAAGGCTGAAGAAGAGAACTTTGCCAATTATTTTTAAAGTTTTCTCTCTGTGCATGAAATTACCACTTCTCAATGTCATCTAACCAAGAGTTACCATTCCTAACTTCCTGTGCCCTATAACACTGAGCTCCCTGGGCTAGCTTATGTAAATTTCAGGTCCAAGGGAAATGAACCACTGCTAACTTGATGACAGCTCTGAAGGCAGGAAATTTACTAACCCTTAACTCACTCACCCAGAGCTTCTCAAGTATCTTACTCAACAGCTTTTTCAATGTCAAGTTTATAAAATCACCAACAGAGAATGAAATAAGCAAGACGTTCATATTTTAATTTAAAAGACATGTGGCTACAACATTTACATTATTTACTGAAGAAAGACCAAACACAAAATCTGAGAGCAGCTAGAGTTCTAAAACAGTTCTAAAATAATTCTTTCATAAGATTTTCAGTAGAAAGATAAAAGGTGAAAGATGTCAATACTATGAACTGAAAGAATAGGGGAAAAACTCAGGCCTTGATCTTGAATGTCTAGGGTAAGTGATGGAGATGAAAGCTCTACTGAAAATAATTAAAGCAAGCATTGGCCCCGTAATAACAGACCAGATGCGGTCATGCGATCTTGAATGTGAGGAAGAAGAGGATAGGTGGAGGCAAAGCCCTATATGCAGGTAGGGTTTTCACAGTGGCTTCCAGAACAGTCTGTTCAAGATCCTTATGAACCTTTAACAGCTTTATTAAAATACAATTCACATATCACACAATTCACCCATTTAAAGTGTACAACTCAATGTTTTTTAATATAGCCACAGACATGTACAATCATTTACACAGTCAATTTAGCATATTTTCATGACCTATCAAAAAGAAACTCCTGGATTCTTTATTGATTACACTCCTAAGCAACCACTAATCTACTTCTTGCCCCTTTATATTTGCCTATTCTGGATATTGCATAAAAATAGAATCTTATGATACATGACTTTTTGTGATTGGTTTCTTTCACTTAGCATAATGTTTTCAATGTTATAGCATACAACACTGGTCCACGTTGTAGCATAGACCAGTACTTCATTTTTTTTTATATAGCCAAATAATATTCCATTGGATAGATACAACACATTTTGTTGAGCGAGTCATCAGTTGATGGACATATGGGCTGTTTTCAGTTTTTGGCTGATGTGAATAATGCTGTTATAAACGTCTACATACAAGTTTTTGCTTGAATCTGTTTTTAGAGTATATATATACACATATAAAAGTGGAAAAGCTGGGTCATCAGGAACCTTTTTTTACACCAAATTATCTGAGCAAAGCCTGTCTATGAGCACAGAACAAGTCTCTGCTGAGTGCCTAGGAGCTCAGTAAACCCTGATCCATGCAGAGATGGGGGACCACAAGAAGTGAAAAGCATTGGCATCGGTATGCTAAAGCACAAGGAACAGAAGCAGAAAAAGGTACAAGAAAGATCATGCTGTAGCTTAAATGAAACCCCAAAACAGAAGACATATGGGACTTATTTTGAGTCAAGTAAACTTAGTGGGCAAGTAGCTGACACATAACTAACCAAAAAATAGACACACATTAGCATCTGGGCTTTAAAAAAGTGATGCAATCACATTACTTTTTCAGCAAACAGATGGTACTGCCATATATTTATTTGTGCCTCACCATTTTAAATGAACAGGCAAGAGAGATAAACAGAAAAAAGAAATTCAGAGGTAACATTGCAGACAGCAGAGATATACTAATTTTTGAGAAACAGCAGTCATTAATATCCTCAGTGATAAAAGGTAAAACAAACAAAAAAAAGATAAAACTAGAACAGAATACCATAAAAAAAAGAATAATAAAAAATAGGAGTTCTTGGAAGTCTATAAGATAGTGAACCTAAAAATTCAATAGAAGGTCTAGGAATTGAATTTAAAGTCAAAGAAATCTCATAGAGTAGAATAAAAAGTTAGAGATGACAGGAGAAAAAGAGATACAAAAAAATAGAGGATCATTTCATGAAGCCCAACATCCTCCAAATATGACTACCAGAAAGAGAAACAGTAGGGAAGTATCAAGGAAACAGTAGAAATTCTAAAATCTAATGGGCCCAGCCCAATGAGGAACAAAAGGCCCACACTATACCATTATGAAATTTCAGAACAGAGCTGAAGACATTAAAAGCTTCAGTTAAAGCAAACAAAACAACAAAACTTCGCAATTAAAACTGGTCACATACAAAGGAAAGGGAATTGGAATAAGCATAAGTCTTCTCAAAAGAAATAGCTGGAATGATGTCAGCAAAATAGTTATGAGAGTTCCAGAAAAGTCTCTCCTCCATCAAAGCACCAAAAAAGGGCAAAAACGGTCAGAATCAACTTTGTTCAGCTATGGAAATTAACCAAAATCTTGCAGCAATCTTGGGAGCACATAGTCAAGAAAAACAACAGTGAGATTCGTGGTGTTTTAACTTGGTTTATTCCCATCCCCATCAATAATATGCAATCACAGTGAAATCTGCAACCCAGTGCCACTGAACAGGCTGTCTATTTCTGACTTGATTCTGAGCTCCCAATGCAAAACATCTTGCAGCATCTACTCCCCATCCATCATCGGAAACATTTGTCAAAAATAGAGGTAATTGATTAATCAGAGGGCTGCCTGAGGCAGTACGCAACAACTAAGGCAAACAATAGGCTAACCAAAAAACTTAATAGGAAAAGCATGGGAAATGAGATGTTGTCCATAGGGGGTTAGAAAAACTCAGGGATATCCTGAGGTTCTGTATAAGCAGGACCTAAAGGTTAAGTAGAATTAACATTTTCAAATGTTCAAAGACTAACAATCAAGAATTCCATATCCAGCAAAATTCTTCAAAAATGAAGGACAAATGACATGCTCAAAAGCAAAAATTGAGAGAATTCATCACCGGTAGACCTGTCTTATTAAGAAATATTAAAGGAGAGCCTTCAGCCTGAAATGAAAGAACACTAGACAATATATCAAATCCACATGAAGAAAGAGCATCAGAAAAAGTAACTACATAAGTAAAAATAAAGGATAGTATAGTGTATTTTTTATTTGTAATATTTTCCTATCTTGTGTGAAAGACAAAACTACATAGATCAATAATTATAATAAATCTGTGTAGATGAACGTACAATACATAAAGATGTTTTATGATGTTTTATGATGATAACAGCACAAAAGATGGGAAGTGGAAGGGAAAGGATCTATATAGCAACAAAGTCTGTATATACTATTGAAATTAAGTTGGTTTACTCTGAACTAGATTGTTATATAATCCAAGGACAACAATTAAGAAAACAGACAACTCAACAGGAATAGATGGAGACTTCGATTCCCCACTTTCAATAATAGATATGACGACTGGACAGACGAACAAGGAAATAGAAGATTTGAACAACACTATAAACTAACGAAGCCTAACATCTATCTATCGAACACTCCATGCAACAATAGCAGCACACTCATTTTATCAAGTACACATGGAACATTCTCCAGAATAGACCACATGTTAGGCCATCAAACCTGACTCAATAAATGTGAGAAACGGAAAATCTGAATAGACTCATAACAAAGAAACCAATTGAACTAGTAATCAAAAATCTCACAACGACAAGCTCAGGCCCAGATAGCTTCAGTGGTAGGTTCTAGCAAATATTTAAAGAAGAATCAATGCCAATCCTTCACGAACTTCTAAAATATAGAAAAGGGGAACACTTCCCAGAGCACTCTAAAAGGCCAGCATTACCCTGACACCAAAACCAATAAATACCCTTTATGAATATCAATGCAAAAATCCTCAATAAACAAACAAAAAAAGGTAAAAAGTAAAACCTACCCCAAACCAAGAATGCAAGATTAGATCAACACACAAAAATTAATCACTAAAATATACCAAGTGAAGTCTAGGATAAAGAACAAAAACTACATTATCACCTTGATCTATACAGAAAAAGAATCTGACAAAATCCAAATCCTTTCATGATAACAACACTCAACAAACTAAGAGTAAAAGGGAACTTTCTCAACCGAATAAATGGTATCTATGAAAAACCAGCTAATGTGCTTGCTTCAGCAACACATACTACGAAAAATCAACTAACATTATACTTAATGATAAAAACTGAACGCTTCCCCAAGATCAGGAAAAAGACAAGGATGTCTCCTGTCTCCATTGCCATTCAGCATTGTACTGGAGGTTCCAGCTATACGAATTAAGCAAGGGAGAAAAAAAATCCAGATTGGAAAGGAAGAAGTAAAATTATCTCTTTTTGCAGATGACATGATCGTATACATAGAAAATCCTAAGAAATCCACAAAAACTATTAGAACTAATAAAGGAGTTTGGCAAGGTTGCAGTTACAAAATCAGTACACAAAAATCAGTTATATGCCTATATACTAGCAATGAACTGCATCGATCAATAGTTATAAACCCAAAAATGAAATTAAAAGAACAATTCCACTTATAATAGCCCCCAAAATAAAATACTTAGGAAAAAGTTTAACCAGAGAAGTATAAGACATATGCTGAAAATCACAAAACTTTGTTGACAGAAATTAAAGAAGATATAAGTGGAAAGGGTATGTGTTCATGAATTAGAAGACTTAATTAATACACACATTGAATGCAATCCCCATCAAAACTTTTTTTTTTTTGCACCAAAAAAAATCCCGTTTTTTGCAAAAATTGACATACTGATACTAAACTCCTTATAAAAATGCAAGGAACCCAAAATAGACAACACAATCTTCAAGTAGAAGAAAAAAGAAGATTCACACTTGTCAATTTCAAAACTTACAACAAAACTCTAGTAATCCAGACAGACCTAAGTAAGATATATAGAATAATGGAATAGAACTGAGAATTCAGAAATAAACCCATACATTTAAGAGCAATTGATTTTTGATAAGGCTGACAAGAAAATTCAATGGAGAATAGTTTTTTCACAAATGGTACTAGGACAACTGGATATCTACATGGGAAAAAAAGACCTATCTTAAACCTTTTACAAAAATTAACTCAAAATGGATCAAAGACTTAAATGTAAGAACTAAAACTAAAATTCTTAGAAGGGAACAGGTGCAAATTTTCATGACTTTGGATTAGGCACGTGACACTGAAATCAGATATGACACTGAAAGGGCAAGCAGTAAAAGAAAAAAATAGAATAATTAAAATTCCTCAAAACTAAAAACTTTTGTGTTTCAAAGGACACTATCAAGCCACAGAATAGAATATCTGCAAATCACATAGCTCATCAAAGACTAGTATTTATAATAGAAAATAGAACTCTCACAACTCAACAACAGACAACTACTATTTAAAAACAGAGCAAAGAATCTTAATTGATATTATTTCGTTAGCTACGCAAATGGCCAATTAGCACATGAAAAGATGCTCCATGTCATCCATCATCTGGGAAATGCAAGTCAACCACAATGAGGCATGACTCATACCCACTAGAATAGCTATAAAAACTTATAATAACAAGTGTTGGCAAAGGATGCGGAAAAACTGGAACCATCACACATTGCTGGTGGGAATGTAAAATGGTACAGTCACTTTGGAAAGCAGTTTGGCAGTTCCTCAAAAGTTAAACATAGTTACCAATAAGCAATTCAACAACTAGGTATATAATAAGAGAATTGAAAACCTATGTTCACAGAAAGATTTCTGCATGAATGGCAGCATTATTCATAATAAATGAAAAATGAAAACAAACCAATGTCCATCAATTTGATGAATGGATAAATGAAATATGTCATACCCATGCCACAGAGTATTTTTCATCCATAAAAAGGATGATGTATGGATATATGCTATAACATTATAGTAAATGGAAGAAGTTAGTCACAAAGGACCACATACTGTATGACTACATTTTTCTGCAATGTGCTGAATAGAGAAATACATACACAGAAAGTAGATTACTGATTACCAAGGACTGAAGAGAAGGGAAAATGGGGAGTGACTACTAGTGGGTATTGGGGTTTCTCTTGGGAGTGACAAAAATGTTCTGAAATTAGACAGTGGTATGGTCATACAACCTTGTGAATGGACTAAAAAAAAAAAAAACAACACTGAATTATACACTTAGAAACAAAAGGAACAGTAGATGACTTTAGAATTCTGCAAGATAATTATTTTCAATCTAGAATTCCACATGTGAACTTAAGCATTGAGAAATGGCAATTGAAGCGGGGTTGGGGGAGAAGGTAATTAGACAAGGCAATTAGCTCTGAGAGCTAATTCCTCAGCTACTTTAACAGAAAGCTAACATCTGTCATTTAAAATTTTTGAATTTCAGAAATATTAATATCAAAATACTACTTAAAAATATAGCAATACATCCAAGAAGAAATAACTGAAGGACTGTCTGAGTAGTGACCCACAAATGGCCAGGAACTGACATATTAGCATTTTATGCCCTCTGCAATTATTACTTTAAAACAAAATTTTAAACCATTATTTAAAAAAGAGAAACACTACTTACTCTAAGAAACTGGGCTATCTGGATAATGTAGTGAAAAATGCCTGGCACTGGGGTCATTTATCCGCCTTGTAACCATGACCTAATCACTGTCTTGGTTTCCTTACATGTACCTGTGCTCCTTCCTAACTAAAGAGTCATGAGAATCAAATAAAATAATTAAGATTGAAAAGCACTGTTTAAAAATGAAAAATTATGTACTGTCTACATAACACTACAAATATCTAAATATTTTAGATTTTATTTATCAAAGTAGATATCAAGTGGCTATTCATGAGCACTGCTAAAATGTCTGTGTCCAGGTTTTATTTTAACTTAAATCACCTGAATTAGAGACCAGACTAGAAACAGACTCAGGATAATTCCATTTCTGAATCCGATTTACCACTAGTCTGAAACTAAGGGTATTTACATTGTAAAACAGTTGTGATCAATTTCTAAAGGACAGAGGCCACATGCCAACACATCACAAGCACTAAATGATAACATGCCATACGGCTTTGGAGTAGAAATTGATAAGACTAGATAACTTCATTATCTGCCCGATAAATGAAGCAATGTGCTTAGCAGCTATTAGGGACTGGATTTCTTTCTCCTAAGATTATGTCTTCTAGAAATTATGTGCATGCTTGCACAGCAATTTAAAAAAACCCAAAGAACATTTACCTTCACAGTCAAATCTTCATTACCCAGTGTGACATGGACTTGAATAGGTGGGTAAACACCTTTGTCAGCATGGTATTCCATGGTTGCTCTCATTGCATTCTGAAATACATTAGGGATACATTAAAAATACAACTTTAAAAAAAGAGAAACTAATTTTAATTTCTAACTATGTATGTACTACTAATTTAAAAATATTTAATTCGATGGAAATATGCCAAAGAATCATAATTCTTACAACCATATTTAAAGAATTACTTTTTAAAAAAATTGTCGGTTTTGGGGTTTTGGAGGACTTGTAAGATATTTTCATTTAAAGATTCCAACCAACTTTTGCATATTTTGCAAAACCAGATGTCTCAACATTTTTAACTAGTTTATATTAAAGTAGAAAATTCTATCCAAATACCTTTACAATTTAGTAGGTAACAGGCAAAGCTTATTTTTGAAAAGTTTCATCTGTTTTTAAGATCCATTTTAAGTCATAAATTGCTTTTAGAAAAAAAATTTTAATATACTATTAACAGCAGTGGTCTAACTATGTAGAAATGAATCCAATCTACCACTAGCCTGAAACTAAGGATATTTACATTGTAAAACAGTTGTGATCAATTTCTAAAGGACAGAGGATACATGTCAACACATTGTAAGCACTAAATGATAACATGCCATGTGGCTCTGGAGTAGAAATTGAAAAGACTAGATGAAGTTAAAAAGGCAAGACAGGACTGAATTTGGCAATAAGGGTGGCCCTGGCACAGCAATCAGAATTCAGCATCCCTGAGGAGGAAATTCTACCCTATCTACCAAAGGCCATTTAAGACTAGGTTCCAGATGGAAGCCATTATTAGCAACATTATGTAAAATCTCTTATATAATATGGTAATGTTTCTTTTATTGAGTATCATGGAAAATAAGAACTTTATGTGACTGAAATATCAAGGGAAAAATTAGTTTTAATCATTTACGTGCCAATTGCTTACCCACTTTAGATTTTTGGAAGGTATATTCCAAAGGTATATTTGGAAGGTAATATATTAGATATATTCTTGCTATCTTAGAACAAAAGAGCATTCATGAACTCTTGCTGTTCTAAGACATTCAGTCAATTTTTCTCTGTTTCAGTGTATTTTTCTTTTTTGTGATCAGACTGAAAGCCACCTCTTCCCTCTTCTAGTTTGCTGCCGGGTAAAGACTTGTTAACTAAAGTAAGAGAGACTACACACAGGCTTGATTTAGGGTATCATTTCATAGTGATCCATACTGCTCCTCATCACCCACTTTCTTGTCTACCAGCAAGTGTGTTGGGAATAAAAGTATTCTCAATATTACCAGCATAATTTAGTTTTCAAAAATTGTTGTGAAGAGTAAATGTAACATTAGAAGCCACAACATTAGAAGTCATTTTAGAAATGACTTTCTAAAAAAAAAAAAAAGCATACATCAGTGGGGGTATGATCCGTTAAGGGTAGAAAGTTGAGAATCATTCTTCAAAATATTTTGTTTCATAAAAATACAAACATAACTTTATTGAGCACCTCTAATGTGCTACCATTGTACTGGACATTACGTATGTTATTCCCAATTGTCATAATAACCTGGATAATATTATCCTTATTTTACAGAAGAGGAAACCGAGGCTCAGAAAGGTTGAATGACTTGCCCAAGGTCACACACATTTTAAGTGGCAGAACTGGAATTCAAATGAGGTCTTTCTGACTCCCAAGTCTGAGCTTACAACCACACTGAAGTTCCCAACAGTGCTGACAAAAGGCTGATCTCCTGCAATGTGACATGATACTCAACATTAAATGACATCTTTTAATGAAACTGAGGAAACCCCAACTGAGTATGTAACTTTCAGAACAGGTTCCTAACCTCAGGAAAGGACTAATAAAGGTTATGTAATACTCTTTTACAAACCTTGAAAAGTTCAAACACCATGTGATAGAGATGGGATGGTACATAAACCACTTGTATTGGCTGTCCTGGTGATTTTGCTACAGAGCAGAAGAGAAAAATATAAGAGTACAGAGAGATGTGCTTAAAGCATTTCAAGAATATATTGGGTAGTGATGAAAAGAAAACATTTACTATGGAGGACAGCATCATTTGGGGGAGAACTGCCAAACCAGTTCTTCACTGTATTAGTGTTTGAACCCCATGCTCTCCTAGATTAATAACTGATGGTGACAACTTGACTCCTGTAGTCATTCTTGCAAACCTGCATAATAATCTAACCAACCCATCTTCACATTCTTCTCTATGACGGTCTTTTTAAAGGACATGAACCTTAAGGTCAGAATGTTACTTTCAACAAGGGTCAACTCATACACATTTTTTTTTTTTTTAAATCATTCTTTAAATGTTTCACCCAGGTGGAATGTCTTCTGTTTTAGAAAAACATGATACTTAAGCTAGTATCAATTTATCAAGGAATGCTAATTTTATACTCAAACATTTAATAGGAGCCCAGGTGGGGCCGGGGGGCAGATAGTATGTAAAACAGAGCCTTCAGCAGGGCAAAGGAGTTAAGACTCACCATACCCTAGAATTCCAATGCAGCCAAGAAATTGGACTATCCTCTGAATAAACTGTTCCTTGGGAACATGGATGGGATATCTAGAAACTGCCCACAGTAGTTTATGTTCTTAAGCTATCACTTATCCACTGTGATTCTTATTTAATGACTAGTGCCATTATGAACCAAAAGAGTTAATATAGCTTTAAAAAAACACCAAGCAAATCTATTTTCAACTGGGTAACTTCTTCCATTGTTCTCTCACTAGAAGGTCTGGAATATGACTTAGTTAAAGCTTGTTTAATATTATTCTTATTAAAGGGTCATGTTAACCTAGGAAATGTTTTTTCTCTCCACCAAACTACCCTGGCTGTAGGTAAAACAGTGAGACTCATCGATCTTCCAAGGTACCTAAACCTTTTTTGTCCAAAAAGCACTAAACAAGGGTGAAAAAAAAAAAACCATAAGAGATAAATGGATTCTTAAATAAACGAGCATCTTCTCTCCTTTACACCTCCAGTCTTTTTACTTCCTTAACAATAAAAAGTGATTTAGAACTTAGGAATTAAAAATCTTAAAGGATAAAGCTTATATTACTGAAGTGTATATAAAAGTCAAATGTAATTTTCTAAGCATCATTTTTTTCTATGACTAACAAGAAAACCAATGATAAGCAAAGAATTGACATTATCAATTAAAAATAAGAAAAATAGGGAAGAAATAGCTAAAATATCTTTCAGAAAGAACCCAACTAACTACATACACCACACACACACACACACACACACACACACACACACACACACACACTTTTTAAAATTATTGCTCTCCCTCAGCTTTCATATCTCATGAAGTAGTTGATGAAAAATCCTTTTATATTAAAACAAATCTAAATTCTATAATTCTTTCTCAAGTAATCATAACACTGATCATTGAGGAAAAGATAACATCAGGCTTACCATTTAGTTCTTCAAGTTCTAGTTCGGGAGAGTTAACATAATACAAATCACATAGATGCCTAGCATTTTCATAGCCATCTAGTATGAATCAAAACAAAAAAAAAAGCATTAAGTTTACTTCTGTTTCATGTATTAAGATGATAGTAATATTGACAAATGAGATTTTAAAACTTTCTATAGAAGAAAATATACTTTAATAATCTTAGTTTAGGGAAGGTCTTTTTAAGTATGGTATGACAAAGCCTAAGAGCCACAAAGAAGAAAATGACAGCTATGATTACCAAAAATTGAAAATATCTGTATAGAAAAAGACACCATAAAGAAAGTTATAAAGAAAAAGAAAGAAAGAAAAACCAGCAGGCTGAGAGGAAACTATTCACAATATATACAACAAACATTTAGAGTTGGTGAAGGGTTACTGTTTGACTATTTGATGTTTTTTGGGGGGCAGCAAAATTTTAAATGTATATTAAATAGGAACCTTGGCTTCTAAAAAACTAGCAAAAGTCAGTACCCATCTAAAGATGTTCACTGCAGTACTGTTGGTAATAGAAAAAATTAAAGCAACCTAAATGTGCATCAATAGGAGGATGAATTAATACATTTTTATACATAAATAGAGCCATTCAAAAACATGAGATATATGCAAAGGTACTGAAAACATACAATGTAAACTTGTGGAAAAATCTACATAGAGTACCCCATTTTCAAAAACAACAATGTTAAGACCAGTAATTGTTTATGTGTATGAGAACGGTAGAAACAGAGAAGTGTGAAAGGATGCAAACCAAACTATTATGAATTATGGCTCCTAATATAAGGAATTAGAAAGGGGTGAGACTTGAATTTTTTGAAGAGAAAAGTGTAGCATCACTGTACTTTGCCTAACAAAGCGTGGTGTCAACAATATATTCACCTTATGCATAAGGAACAATTAACATGATAAAGCTATTTGCAAACCCATACATTTGCTCTTAACCTTTTCTCATGATATAGTTATTTTAATAGCAAGAACACAATGATTTCTGCATCCTTTCTGAAAGGAGAAATGTTAAGTTTTTACCTTGAATAACTTCAACTACATTGCAATTTGGGTTTATACTTCCAATGTGTTTTCGATGAGATGGGCTTCCTTTGTCTTTCCCACCAAACAATAAAGCTATCAAGAAATAAAATATTTAAAAACAAACAAACAAAATTAGCTAAAACATCCAATGCCCTTTTCCAGATTTGAATACTGTTTCTCTATATGGTACCAAATATATTACAAATGTTTTCCTTAAATGTAAACATAGTATTTAACATTCAATATAAATACCTCCTTTATATGGAAGACTATTTTTCTTAATACGCAAAAAAAGTAAAATTAATGTTCTCCTTAAGGGGAAGTTTTTCAAATAAAATTAAAATATACCAACATGTTTTATTTAACTTCTTCTCTTGACTTCTGGACACTTACAGTGCTGATTGAGTAACATTCTAATTGAAATGCGACTCATGAAGAAACGATCCAGAAAGTACTGAACATTCTGGCTGGTGACAGGATCCACTCCGAAGCTCTCCTTGTATTCAATCACACCCTGAGCCATGGTTGGAATTACATCGTTGTGTCGGTTCCTGATCCGTATCACAGTATCTGTAAAGCTAAAGAAAACTGTCTCTCAAAACAGCCAAATGTTTTGATAAGTAAATTTAATACTAAAATCTAAGTTTAATCAATTATACTAGGCAAGAAATACCTAATTCAGCAAAAGGAGCATCAGTGCACGTTTTCATACACTTAGGTAAATATATTTCAGATCATAAAATATATATATCAACTCTGCAAAGCTGTAAGGACCTCCAAAATAAAGCTTTTTAAATTTAATAATTTTCTTGGAAGTCTTAAAAGTAAGGCTGCAACGAAACAAAATCCTAAGAATGTAATGAGTTTCTTTACCCATAATCAACTAAGATCTGAGCACTTGCTATGAGTTTGGTAGTCCAGGGACACTCAATATAAGGCAGAGCATTTGCTTCCAGGGAACACAAGCTCTGTAAGGAATGAAGATGAATGAGCCAATAAAGCCTGTTTTGGAATTATTCCCTAGGGGTTCAAAGACAGCAAGAACCACTTAGAACAGGAAAGTGGGAAAGAATTCTAATTCTGTTCATCCTAAAAGTTTTAAAATGGGAGAGGAAAAGTCAACTGTTATATTAAAAGAAAAATTTTCAAATCATCCAGCCTTCCTATGTCTGTCATCCAGAAGATATTCTTACATGAGTAATTTAAAGAATTAAACAAATGAAAAAATAAGTCGTATGAAGCAAGGAAATCCAATGTATAACATACCTATCAGAATTTACACTGTCTCAAACGAGGCTTTTCCATTCAGAGTCATCATCTTGAGTATTACTGACTTACTCCAAAGATGCTCTCATTGCTAAAAACATTTTTGGAATTCCTAGTTTGTAATTAGCTTCAAAATCAAACTGTTAATCCAAAATACGAACAACAAAACTCCTCAAAAACAACAAACTCATCGTATCTAGTCACCCCTTTATTAGTTTATTTCACTTTCCTCTCTTTTTTAAAATCCAAAAAAGCATTATTCTGCTTGACAGCTCTGAATTACTAACCATTTCTAGGGGGTTCTATAGCATAATGTCTACTTTTAAGTAAGACTACTTGAATCCTGGTCCTACCATTTGCTAGTTTTGTGACCTTAATGTTACTGTAAATTAACTTCTTTGTGCACAGATAGCATTATCACAAGAGAGCTATTTTAAAAATTAAATAACATCATTAGTGTACAGTGTGCTCCATACCTAGGCACAGAGTAAATTCGTGACATTATTCTTCTGGCTAAAATCATGTTTAAAAAATGAAGTGTTGCCATCACCTTTAAAGACAGTCCAAATGTATAAAAGACTGAGGACAAAAGAGGTAGTCTTCAAATTTTGAGCAACATTCCTTGGAATAAACAGGTAACTGCCTGAGGGTACTACTTGAGTCTTATCAGTTATTGAATTGATCATATTACTTACATTATCTTACAGACCACAGGTTATAAACTAGAGACCCATAGACATGTTATTATAGACCTTCAGTATTTTTTTAAAAATTTTAATTAGTTGTCAATCATTCAAAATTGGGAGATTTTACATTTAAAATCTGGAGTTGAGCTTTTCTTTAAATACACACACACAAAAATCCTATGATCTGGGCAGCATTTCTGCATGGCAATGATCAGTTGGAGCTAAGGGTGGCTGTCCTTTAGAGGCATGCACTCTCCGAATTAACAGTCCTTACCAGTTCCCTTTCATCACAGTGGTACTGAGGCCACATCTAGATTTCCACTGATATCACACTGGACCTATGTCCTTCTTACATTGGAGTTCAGAGGAACATGAAGTGTTTCTTATTCCCAGCCCAATTTATTGATTTAGGCTACCTGCCTTGCCTGTAAGGGCTGATATAGATACACATGCTACCATGTGTTCTAGAGTAGTGGGTAACTTATAATAACTTAATTTCCCCAAAGTCACCCAATAGCAGGTTTAAGTTCAATACATTTCTGTTTTTTAAATGATGTTTAAAGGGCACAAAATTGTGTTCAGAATAGGGTCAAAATAGTGTACTTACTCATAAATAGTTTTAGCATCATCAGCACTTTTGTCCTTAAAATCAAGAAGCTCCTGAAGACTCTGGATATACCTAAAATGCAAATCAACAGAGTAAATTTGTTTGTTTGTTTACATTTTGACAGCTCAATATTGGGAAAAAGCTGAAAAGGTACTTCTAACTTTTCTTAATTTTTAATTTAGAATAGTGCTATAAATTATGGTTGAAGTAGGATTCTTATACCCATTCACATTTGAGCACAGTGCCTGACACAAAGTCGTAGAAAGTGCACATTTTCTCCTAAAAGCATAGGTTAAATTTGACTGAAGAACTTTAAGATTTCCTACAACCCTTATTTTTTTAAAACTTCTATACTTTAAAACAGTTTTTAAATTTCTTAAATTTACCGCTGTACATTTCAGTATAAAAACTGATTGTCATAAGAACTGAGTCTGTCACCAGTAAACTATGTGACCATGGGCAAGTGACTTAACTTGTCTTAGTAAAACGTGGAGCCCAGCCCACCATGGTCTGAGTCCAACTTAAATTTCTGTGCTTTAAAACCTTAATTTTAAATGTCTATGTCCAAACCACAAAGATTCGTTGAAAGCCTACAATCTGCCACATAGTTCTTTTAAATAGAACTGAACAAAAACACAACAGTTATGAAAATGCAGGTTTTTATATATGTCTAACAATTTAAGGTAGCAAATCACCTGTTAAGGAAGGATCGAAACGAGAAAGCCAGATGACTTTCTCAAGGTCATGCTACCAAGCACAATTGCATTATAGGGCCAGAGCTAAAAACACCTTGCTACCATTCGATGACCTTCAAGAGTGTAAGGTCTGCTTAACTGCCCTAACTCAGCAGGCATCCAGGGGCAATGAAAGCATTTAAGAAATCTGTGAATTCATACCCTGGTTTGGTTGGAAAGTTATTCCTAATAAGCCATGTGCCTCTTTGCATTCCAAAGTCAAGTGATTCTGATATTCACTGTTTTGCTTTAACCTTTAACTCTTTCTTCATTAGCAGGAAAAACTATGCTTTTATCCAAGAGAGATTTGAATACTGATAATGTGTTAGGAATAGATCAGGTTTCAAAATGCAACATATGCCATTTTTAATGAAGCATTAAAAAAAATTAAAAAAAAAAAAACAAAAACAAGAAAAAGCCTCCAGAGAAAATTATGTTCTCCTTTATATTCCATCATAGTTCCTAAACAAATGCCTCTTACTTAAACCTCATTTACAATTGTTCTATACTTGGACTAGACAGCATCTGATTATCATACACAGTAGGCTCTTGAACAACTCGCGGGTTAGAGGTGCAGACTCCCGGCCCTTCTACCCTAGTCAAAAATTCACGTGTAACTTATGATTCCCCAAAAACTTAACTACTAACAGCCTACTGTTAACTGGAAGCCTTACCAATAATATAGACACTCGATTAACACATATTTTGTATGTTATATGCATTGTATACTGTATTCTTACAATAAAGGAAGCTAGAGAAAAATATTAAGAAAAGCATAAGGAAGAGAAAATAATCTAATGAATTTATTTAAAAAAATCCACATGTATGTGGACCCACACAGTTCAAACCCTCACTGTTCAAGGGTCAACTGTATATAGCAGTCATACTTCTTTCACTTACTTTTTAAAATTGATAGGCTTCTTGCACAAATTATAATGCCTACAAAAGGAAAGCAAGATATGATCTCCAAGGATCATATCTGAGAAGTGTCTTGCAGCTAAATTTTTTCCTTTTAAGACTGAACTCTGGCAAACTCTTCTGTTTAAAATGCATAATGATTAAGAGAATAACTTTTAAATTAACAAGAAAGGCTGTATGTAGGTGGCCACATATGTGTACACATCCTTCATACCTATACTGTCATCTTTTTGAAGGAGAGATCAGTCTCTACACGATTCCCATAACTTCTAATTGTTTAAAAAATGATAAAGATTTTAACTTTTGTGACTTATAAAGATCTACTTCAAATAAATTTAGTTTACAAAAATAAATATAGCCTTTAATACATTTCATCATTCTGACTACAGCATGCTATAGTAGAAACAAACAAATCAAGGTCTGAATTCTAATTCCACTATGAGTGGTACTGGTATTGCCTTAGTCAAAGAACTCAACCTGTAGGTGCCTCAGTTTCCTCATCTGTAAAATTGAGATAATCATGTGTATTGTGCAAAGCTGTTGAAAGGACTAAAGATAATATATATAAATCCTTCACTTCAACAAAATAACATCTGCAGATTTTAATAACACAAATTCTAAATTTAGTGTCTGTATTTCTGTGCAGTTCTGGTTGGTTGTTGTTGTTGTTTGTTTGTTTATTTGTTTCCCCAAAGCTAAGCAGTTTTAGAATCCAGGATTTAGAGGATAAACCCAGACACCCCAAAAAGAGAGGAGGAATGCTGCTACTATCTTACGATTCCACTAAAGAGTAAAAAGGTATTTGTTTTAACCTTCAGTAAAATCCACAACTCCATCAAAATTGCAAACACAAGAAGAGAATCTTACCAGCTTTGTACCAATTGAACTGACGGTGTCCTGAGAAGATTATCTGGAAGAAGACTTATTTCTTTCATTATATTTGCCAATCTAACAGGCAACTCCTGCCGCAGAAACATAAATGAGGTCTTTTCACAAGCATTCACAGATCCTGAAACCAGACACAGTGGGGACAGCAGTAAGTGAAAGGCATAAGGCAGCTGAAGCCAAGAGGCACGGAGAAACACAGGACGTATTTGGTCAGAAACATCAGAGGGATAGTTTCACCATAATGACAGGGTAAGTAAGAAAGAGGAGACAAGGGATAAGATAACCCAGTCTTTAGGGCTGTGAGGCATCCTGAATGACCTTCCAATTCCTGACATTGCAATCACTTTGCAGAGAAATGAAGCTACTTTACCGTCTCCATTACTTACATCCTTACCGTGATCTGTTTTAGAACTAAGGCAACCTGAGCAAACCTAAGCAAGGTGCAGAGTTTAACAGTACGACCTGTAAAACCTATTCTATACAACCTGTTGCTGCTATTCTCATTGAGAACATTTGTTTCCTAATTCTAGGTTTATAAGAAGTAATACTTCGTCTAAGAAACAGAAAAATTTTAACATGTGCATATGAACCCGTATGCTAACTACTGTTAAGCAAAGAGTAAGTGTAGAGGAGGGCTTTCAGGCAACAGAAAACAAAAAATACCAATGCCTGCCTGTTCAGCAACCTTCTTCCCGCGTCTTCCTAAGGAGGTCCTATTTAACTATCTGATTCTTGGAAATCAGCCTGCTCCTTCCTCCACTCCTAAGGATGCTAAGCGGAACAATTGAAGAATATCCTTTGGCAAGCAGTTCCATTTAAGTTAAACTAAAGAGTCATATTATTTCTGCAATGCATTTTAAACTCACTCATTTAATCTTGCTGTTACAAGACAACTGTAGCAAAAATTAGACTATCAATAGCAGGAATTACAGTAATTAAAGAAAAACATTTTCTTGTGAGAGCTGAATGGCACACTTGTGTACAAGGCCAAATTCACTCTTTAATCACACCAGTTATTTTAAAGTAAAAACAAAAACCGCGGGCTTTGAGCCAAAAAAATTTGGCACTGTAAACCACAATTTTAAGATAAAGTTGCCAACCATGCTGGTATCTCTCAAGCCCACTAGTGATCCGTTAGTGACCTACTAGCACTCACAGTGCAGAGGATTACTTTTTCTACTCAAAGTTTATGATTTTGTTATAGTCTATTAGTCTTCCCTTTTCCCCTCAGCGCCCCTATATAAGAAGTCAAAGTTAAAAGCCTAACTTTGCAATTCCTCTGCAATTTGTTGCATCCTTTCTATAGAAAACTAGTTAGCATCTATTAGAGAATGAGGAAATTAGATTAATCGCTTCAACAGGGGTGAAATACGGTAAAACACAGCATATTGTAGTCATGCACTTTACACGTGCTCAACACATCTGCTGATGATGAAATGAGTGTGCTATTGGTGGAAACACTCCAGCCAGCGACAACAAAAACATTCTATGAAACATCAGGCCAGTTATAACCTGCTTTCCCTATCTCCGTGCCAATTTTATGCAATCATCATACAAAATTGGGCATTTATCATTATTCTGCACAATCTGAACACGACTCTTGGAGGGGTGCACACACTGCCTCTCCCCGGATCGCGGTTGTTCAGAGGCGGCCTGGCCGCCAGCGGGGATCCGCACACGTGCGCTGCAAGGCAGGCAGTCGTTTCGCTCAAGGCCCACCTGGTTCGTTTTCAACAATACACAGTAAAACGACACACGTCCCCAGTTACTGACCCGGCCTGCCAGCTCCTGCACCTGAGCATAGGGGTCCGCCTGCGGGGGAGAAAAGCAGCACCCAAGAGGCTGGGGGTGGGGGAAGGAGAACGTTGAGGAGGAGGGGAGCGCAGAGGCGAGAAGGGCGGCGCACAAAGGCCCGAGGCCCGCGCAGCACTCACCGAAGTCCAGGAACTGCTTCATGGACAGCGGGGACGGCGAGAAGCGCGCATAGAAATCCACTTGGCCCGGAACGCCCAGTTCGGGCGCCGGGCCGGAGCCAGAGTCCGAGGTGAGGCATCTGCTGGCGCTGGAGCGCACGGTGCGCGGTGCTGAGCCGGCCGAGGCGGCTCCGCGCAGCAGCCGCGCCAGCCTCATGCCGAGCTCGCCGAGGAGCCGGAGCCCCGCGCGCCAGGTGGCCGCTCCGCGCGCCGCCCGGCAGTACGTGAGGGACGTGGCGAGCCGCGGGGCGGGGAGTCTGTCAGCGGCTGTCACCGCTGTAGCCACCGCCCCTGTCGCCCGAGCCCGCCCCCGGCGCCGCTGGGCGGGATCAAGGGAGGGAAGGAGGCGGGGAGCGCGGCGGCGGCCGCGGTGCCCGAGCGTGGCCCGGCGCTGCGGGGCGGAACCGGGCGAACGCCGTGCGGGCGGGCAGGAAGCCGCTGCGCGCGCGGGGCGGCCAGGCCGCGGGGCCGCCTCCCCGGTCCCGGGCCGGTCCCAGCCGCCGGCCGGAAAGCCCGAGGGGGCTGCGGCATTCCGGGCCGCGAGGTCGCGCTGGCAGGATGGTGCATCCCCTTCCCACGCTCTCTTGGAACTAATCCCACTTTTCTGCTTCCCCTGCCCTCCCAGCCTCAGCCAAAAGGCAGCAAGGGCCTGCGTTCAGCTCCCAAACAACTCAGTCTCCTTCTGCGAGCGCGTTCCAGAAACTCTTCTCTGTAAGGCAAGCCCCACATTTACAGGTGAAGAAACTGAGACCCAGGTTGCTTCAGGAACCCACCCTTGCCAAACAATGGTACCTAAATACGAATAGCGAACGCTGAGGTGTGTGACCCTAAAAAATATCAGTAACAGCAGTGCTGGGAGAAGATAATTGGCAGGCAACTTGAAGCATTATCTGCAGTTATTTTGGCATCATGTATCTAAAGGGTCCCTGTACTCCTCCTACTGACCATCTCTGTAACTGATCTTAGGGTCACAGTTTAGCTGCTCCACCCTTTCCAGATTTCTAAATAGTAAATATAAGACTAGACAATTTCTAATACTGGTTTAATCGCATAGACAGAGCTGCGAAGGATGCAGTCTACAGTGAAAATCACTGCTGTCCCTTCTCTCCGCTAGTGCTTTCCCATGTATCCACTCCCAGCGCTTTGTTATGTCTTGGATGCAACAGACTTACTTAGGTGTGAAGTTTATCATATATATGTAATTTTTTAACCTAAAAAAGCCAGAGAGGCAACAAGCTTTTATTTGAGATCACAAAAATAGCTATTAGTGAAGCACTGATTCAGGCAGAAACCTAAATAGCATTCTGATTATGGGGTGATGGCAAATACATGAATAGCAGGAATTTCTGTTGGTGCTTGTAAGTTATTTTTTAGCTATACATGGCTCTTCACTGATTCTAAAGAATATCTTTAATTATCAGTCCTTATAGTCAGGAGGTCTGTAGCTTTCCTGTTATCTTTACAAACAGTTATTTGGAAAACAATGCTGTTCTGGCCCAGTCCAGAGGATATTTTGAATATTTTTCAAACATACCAAAAGTTTAAGGAGTAAGACAATGCAGTCCTACAGAATGGCTGCTGAGACTCCATTTTAAAATAGCTCTACTTATGCCTGTAGATAGATATAGATATATCCAGCAGTTACTGGTATAGAATGACAGTTCATTCCTCTATGGTGATCAGATCGTGGGTTGTATAAAAATGTGTATAATGAATGAGATAAGAGTCTCTTTTTAGTGTGGATTAGCCCCGCAAGTTTAGCTTGAAGGAGAACATTGGCCACGTGGAAACAAGGATAGGTGGTTGGGGGATGGAGTGGAAGCGAACTTAATATAGTCTCTGACAATGGTGTCTCTAACCATTTGTTTAGAGATCTGTTAACGTAGTGGTTGTTAAGACTTAGATAAAATATCTTGGAGGAAGCAGTATGAACGTAAGACCATGATATGTAGAGAAAGAGGGGGTAGTGTCTCATATATTTGCAGCCTCACCAACCATACTCTCTACCTTCCCAGTTGGACTGGACTTCATCCATCCCATGAATATTTGTTGAATGCTGACTAATACACTCAGTAAATACTAAGTAATGGCCTATGTGGTTGAGAATAAAGCCACATGCAATAGGATCCCTTTCAGATATGCTTGTTCTCACAAAGCATACACTGTAGGATCTGACATGGTAGTACTTGATACCTTATCTTCAAATATTAGAGAGCCTGCTCTGTGAAAGAATGATTAGGTTATTTCTTAGTGGCCCAGGCAGCAGATAGAGGACTTGTGGGTGGAAACTGGGGAGAAAGATCTGACTCACAGATGGAAAAACTTTCGATGGTCACAACCATTGGACTGTGAGATGGGCAGCATTAGAGAAGGAGGGGGTTCTTGTCAATGATCATTAGAGTCTAAACAACAGCTGAATAAGGATGGTGTAAAGTGGAGAATGAGAAAGCAGGGCAGTGTAATGAAAAGAGCCTGAGTTCTAGTTTAAAATTCTGCCTCTCCCAACACCAGCTATGTGGCCTTGAGTGAGCTACTTAACCTCTCTGAGCATCAGTCTCCTTACCTAAAAAGGGAGGATAATATCTGTCTCACTGGGTGACTGTGACATAGGTAGTATAGCTATCTGTGTTAGCACAATGCCCTGCATATACTAGATCTACTCAATAAATGGCATCTATTTTTTTTATCATTACTGCTGTTTGTTTGTTTTTTTAAATCATTTCCTTATTAGGAATATATCAGAACCACTCACCCATGCTTGTCCTGAAGCCAACTTTACCAAATGTTTGGGGGGGAAAGATTTGAAATTAAATATTAGGCATCCTTAAAATAGTCCCTCAACCATTCTCATAACTCTTTTCCAACCTCTTATCATATTGCCTTCCTCCTTCTTCCTTTCACTCCAAAAGAGCTCCGAATTCTCACATGCTCATGCACAGTATTCTTCAGCTCCCTCAACATCTCTTTACAGCCCTGCTGCTTACCCACTAATCTTGTTGAGGTGCTCAGCTAAACATTAACTTGTGTGGAATCACAAAAGCCCAGCAGAAACCTTGAGATTTATTTTAGCGAGGTTCATTCTCCCAGAAACCAATCCAACTATTTTATAATGTGTTTTTTACTTTTCTCCAGACAAAGTATATTCACCAAGCTTTCCTTCAATGTACAGAGAATGAATATTTGAGAACACATAGAAAATGGCAGCAACTTTTTGCTTGTTGGTCAAAGGCGTAGAGCCCAGAAGTTGGAGAAACATTAGATTTTTTCAGCTGTCTGTTAACATAGTGGTTATTAAGACGATGGTAAAAATATCTTATAGGGAGCAATATGGACAAAAGACGATGAGATATGTAGAGAGAGTAATCAAAGGGTGGTATCTCTTTTATATACTTTACTTAAGGGCTATAGTATTTAACTATGTAGCTATAAAATACAATGATATTCCAAGGCTCATTAAAAATTTTTATATATTGCATACTTGAGCCAGAACCTCTAAATTCACTGAGAATTTATGATTCATGTTGGGCTGATTTGACTGAAAAGTGGGAAAAACAGTGGAAAACAAGTTAAACTATCACCCCGGCTCCATTACCTCCCAGCTTCCTGGGGCTCAGAGGACAAAGGAGAGGAAAGTCGTGATGTTTACTCCCCTGACCCCTTCCTACCAAGCCATGATCTGTGTCCCTTTTAATTGTGCCTGGTGAGCCTTAGGGGTGATACCAGTTTCTCTCTGTTGTTAACTAAGGTCCTTTACCATTCCTGGCTGCTTACCTCTGCCCACACCTCTGTAAATAGTCCCTTCAAACACTCTTCAGTTTTTCATTTAATGGTGCTACCATCTCCTGTCCCAGAACCCTGATACATTAGAAATATAATTTTTAAAAGCGGTAAAATCATGACTGTCATACAGCTATAAAATGAACACATCATCACATTGTACACTTTAAATATCTTACACTTATGTCAATTATATCTCAGTAAAGCTGAAAAAAATTAAAATGAACACACCAAAAATTTAATTAACACATTAATTAAATGAGGAAACCAGAACCAATGTTACAACCCATTCAAAGGAGAAGTCAAAAAATAGGGGTACAGAAATATCTTTCAAAGAGCTGTAAAACTGGCTTTTTCCTCTTAGGAATCAGGAACCTCCTGACAGTATTTGCACAGATATAGGCATAAATGATTTGCATTATCAATAATCTACAATTTAGAGATATAGATAGCTCAAAGACAATGAATCAGAATTAGATAGCCTGGAAAGTTGAGCTTTAAACAATGCATTATATTTCACTGAAGCAAGATTTCCTCCTGCACACATTTGCCTTCTTTCTTTAAGTAGTACTGCCATTTGAGTTATTACTTGTACAATGATGTGGAGGCCATCCTATTCACCAGGATTTGTTTTAGGGAAAACACAGTATTTATCTGAAGTACTTTTGATATGCTGCCCTAGTTAAGAGACCAATCCCCAGGGAAAGCTCTCAGAACAGCTCTGCAGGAAGCCAGGGAGGAATTCACTTTGCAGAGCAAAGGGGAAGGGGAGGTGTGGGAAAAATGCAAAGGCTATTTCACAAAGAGAGCTCTTCCTATAACCTTCAGTAAAGTTTACTAAAAAGAGTGTTGAGACTGGATCTTTTATGCCTTTATGCAAAGTGGTGAAAAAGAATGAATTTTGCATGAGAATTGGAGCCAATGGGGACAGCAGTTGTATAAGTGGAGCTTAAGCGGTGGGAGGGCTGAGGGGGACTCAGGGTGCAATCCCCTGCGAATGTACAGAGTGGGTCTGGGAGGACTTAAAAACTTAAGACAAACTGGAGTTAGCAATTTGAGCCTAGGTCTCTGAGGGTCGAGAAGACTACTACTAATGTCTGAATTACATATGCCATCGGCGATGATCTTTTAAAAATTTTGTTGAGGTGGGGAAGTATAAATTTCTGCCTTCACCACCAATTTCCCTTAACTTATTCCATTTCATTGCTTATTAGGTTTTTAGCTGCCTATTTCTGGGGTTCATTCATTCACTAAGTGTCTTTTTAGAACGTGCAATGTGTTGCACAGGCACCTTTTAGGTTTTGGGGTTACAGCAGTGAACAAGATATCCAGGTCTTTGTTCTCATGGGACTTGTAAGGAGAAGAAACAGATGATAAGTAAATATACAGATTATCTTAGAGAGTGCTAAGTCTATAAAGATAATAAAACAGTGATAGATAATGTGTGTGTTTTGTGTGGAAGCTACTTTATAGAGATGGTCGACACAGGCCACTCAGAGAAAAAGGTGTTACTGTGACCCCTCCCACCATGATCTTCAAAAAAACAACCTTCAGTCCTCCAAGAAACAAAACAAAATCCCTAAACTTGTTGCCCTTTATTTATTCATAATTAAGTGTATTAAAGAACGAAATTCAACCAAGTAAATTTAAAGATCTACTCGCCTTTATTGATTCATGAATCAGGAAGCATCCAATCTAGCAACTAGAAGCGTGCTTCAAGGAGTTGTATAAAAACTGTTTTCATAGGAAGAAGGATATGGCAAGGAAGTTAGCAAAAGAAAGGATTTTGGTAATGCACTGAATAATGATGTTTTGTTTCAGTCAATGGACAGTGATCCCATAAGATTATAATGGAGCTGAAAAATTTTTATCGTCTAGGAATGTCATATCACAACACATCGCTTACCTGTTTGTGGTAATGCTAGAGTAAACAAACCTGTGTTGCCAGTTGTGTAAAAGTATAGCACATATAATTATGAACAGTATATAGTACTTGATAATTGTAATAAATGACGATGGTGCTTTATGTATTTACTATACTACAATTTTTATCATTTAGTGTACTCTTTCTACTTATTAAAAAAAAAAAAAGCCTCCTGTAAAACAGTATATTGTTTTACACCAGCAGCAACCTCATACATATTTACTACGTTCTTGACTCCATCATTTTCTCTTATGCTTGATTTACTCTAGTGTTTGTTTGTACAGTAATATACTATACAAGTTTATAGCCTAGGAACAATAGGCTACACCATGTAGCCTAAGTGTGTAGAAGGCTGAACCATCTAGGTTTATATAGGTACATTCTGTGATGTTCGAATGATGAAATCACCTAAGGACACATTTCTCGGAAATGTGTATTTTAAAAGCAGGACATCATCTTTTTGAGAAGAAGGGAATCGCAAATGTTTTATCATGAATATTGCCTCTTCTTTCTATGGGGGATGGAGTGGGCCCACATGACAGATTACCTCATTGGTGTGGACCAGAAAATTTCAGGCTGGTTAAGATTACATTTCTTTAAAAAAAAAAAAAAAATTACGTATCTGATGAAGGTTGAAACTGCAGTTAAATCAGGTATTAAATCTAGGTTTTGTATCTAGGGCTTTAGCACAAGTAATTCCATTTTGGGGCTTGTGGTTTTCTCTTTAACAAAAGTAATCGGCATGCCAACATGGTATATTTTGGAGGGCCTGTCTTGGGCCCCAACAATATGCACAAGGAATAATAGATTAAAAATCTGTCTAAATTTATCTGTGAGCTCTTAATAAAATTCTAAGGAATAAGAAAGCCTCGTCATTGGCAACCTTTATTTCTTACTAGTTCATAAAAAATGGTGCATATTCAATTGTCTTATGTGATGAAATTTGGTTTGTTTCTATCTTAAGTGTAGAAGCTCCAAGGCTTTTTTTAACTCTATAAGATCCACATTAGGTTAAGATTTTAGGCACCAAGCAGAAAAATCCCCCTTTTCAGAGTTAATGCCACACGCCCATGCCTAGGTGCAACAAACACAGAAAGAGGGGTTTTATTCTGCTGAGTAGTATATCTGTTCAGCTAACATTTGTATTATCAGGGTAAAAAGAGGAAATGGACATTGGGAGACCGCTCACTGCCTCTAATGCAAATGATAATTGGAGCTGAGATCACCTGTGGAAGGTATGAAGCCGGAGACAAGGCCCCACCTAATATTTAAAGGATGACCACTAGTAGAAGCCAAGGAGAGAATCCTTTCAAAAATGAGAGGGTATCTGATATTGTTAAATATTCTCTAGCAGTCAAGTAAAATGAGAACTCTTAGAAGTATGCTTTTAGGCTTAATAACCAAAAGGTGTTGGTGGCTTTGGAATAAGTGGTTTCACAAGAATAGTGATGAGATAGATAACTGTAATTAGTAATTGGGAAGGACCATGGAGATGAATGGTTTTATTTATGAATTTTAAGTAATTTTAAGTAGTCTAAATGCTGTTGGTGAGAAACCCATGAAGCAAACTGGATGTAAAGAGGGAGATGTTAAGTGCCTGAGTAAGGTCCTGAGGACTGGAAGTGTTGCTTAGATGGGAGGAGGGACGTGTCTGTGATCACGAGGCATTATCAGTGTGTTTAAGACATGTGTGGAATTGATGTGGGCAGAACCAGCCTGGAATCAAGGCTCATCCACCTTCTAGTTGTGTAACCTTGGCTAAGCTGCTCACTCTCTCCAATATGTTTAGAGCTATGTTTCCTCTTGAGTCCCTTCTACAAGACAAGCACTATCCAATGAAGTTGTTATTTTTACAGAGGAGAATGCTGAGGCTGTGTAGCCTAGTGGAGAGAACATGTGTTTTAAAGTAGGCAGAGTATAACTAAAGCTAAGGGGAAAGGTGAGAGAAACCCATTGGGTCAACCATCTAAGGAAGGAAAATTCAGAATGACCAAATATCTATTATGAATTGCTATGATATATATATATATATACACATATATGTATATTCTTTTTGATAATCCTTTCAGAAATGCTATGGGGTTGACAGATTCTACTTTATATTAGGCAGTTCTCTTGCAGACTCAAGTAGTGAAAACCCAGTTCGAACATTCTTAAATAAAAAGAGACTTTTGTTTCATGTTTCTGAAAAATTCTTCATCTACAGTGGGTCCAAAGCATCAGAGTGTGTCCTGCCTTCCTCTTCCTTCCTCCCCATATTTCAGCTCTATTGTCCTTGGCGTTGGCTTTACAAGGCTGACTCTCCCCTCAAAATGACAGATAGAGTAACAGCAGGCTTCAGTAGCTATAGATGGGCAAAATCTCAGTAATGAGCACCTCCCCCCCTAATCGCCCTAGAAAAGCACCAGGATTGACTCTGATTAGCCAGGCTAGGGCCATGTTTACACCTCTGGAGACATCATACACACACATCCAAATTCATGGACTGACTTAGGAGAGGATCCTCAAAGGATACAGCAGATCCTTTCAGTTGAGGACAGGAAGCTGAGCAGGTAAGAACACATTCATTATACATTTCCATGTTCTGCAGACTGGTAATACATTTTCTTATACTGTGACTATACTTTCACATTTCTAATGGAAGATATTTTTTCATTTTTCCTAGAATTCGTTACTGGGACTTAATGAACATATTCAGTCTGTGAAATATGACATTCTCTCAAACTTAAAGAATAATGATTCTTCACATTTTTCTCTATTTTTATTCCCTTTATTTCGTGATTATATAAGTCAGGTAACATACACATTTCCACCCTCTCTTGGAGATTTAGAAAAAAGAAAAAATGAGATTTATTTTGATGAGAGTTTAATAGACATATATCTTGGAGAAGCAAATTGATCTTATAAGCAATAAAAGTATTCTGAATCCAGCATTAGCTAGAAGGAAGAAGCTACCTCCTCTCTACTTTCTCTTTCAATTTCCTAGAACTTTTAGCATTTTCTTTGGGTAAGTGGTTATGTCAGTCATGTTTCAGGGCTTAAAAAAGAAACCACTCTAGATATCATTGGCATGAAGGATTAATTTAGGAGATTACATGTACACAAAATAGACTAACATGACCTCTACGCTGGGCCTCTAAGCTTAAAATAATCAGAATATACTCAACACTGTGCAAAAAAAAAAAAGTAAAAAAATGACAAAAACATAAATGTGGAGGGGGTGAGTAAAAATGGTAATGATTTTAGCATGTGTTTGAACTTAAGTGACCATCAATTTAATTTAGACTGCCATAAACATAGTTTGGTGTATACAAAGCATGCAGTAACCACAAACAAAATATCTACAAGAAATAAAGAGAAAGGAATCCAAACACAACATAAAGTCATTAACATAGAAGACAGCAAGAGAATAAGGAATGGAACTATAAAAATAATCAGAAAACAATAAAATGATAATAACTGTATACCTATCAATAATTACTTTAAATATAAATGGATTAAATGCTCCAATCAGAAGATGAATAGATTAAGAAGTGGAACATATATACAATGGGACATTATTCAGCCATAAAAAAGAATGAAATCTTACCATTTGTGACAATATGAATGGACCTAGAGGGCATTATGCTAAGTAAAATAAGCCAGACAAAGACAAATACCACATGATTTCACTTATATGTAGAATCTAAAAAGCAAAATAAATAAAATAAAAACAAAGTCATAGAAACAGAGAACAAACTGATGGTTGCCAAATGGGAGGTTAGGTGAAAAAGGAGAAGGGATGTTGTTATAGTATTATTGACTATATTACATAAGTTGTACTTTACATCCCTGTAACTGTTTTGTAACTGCCAATTTCAGTTACAAAACAGTAACTGAAATTGGATCACCTTTTAAGTTATATAAATGTCTAACCACTATGCTGTGCACCTAAAACTTATATAGTACTGAATGTGAAATGTAATTGAAAAATAAAGATACTCAGCACTGAACTTTAGGTCTCCACAACTATACCTACTTGTGGAAATACCTACCGTGAATCTACCTTTAAGATCTCCAATGAAGGTATGTAGTTCATAGAATTTAATTCACATGCATGTAAAACCCTAGCTGTAAGGGAGTCCGGAAAAGTATTTTTAGCTTTCCAGCCCTCCCAACTGGAATGATGGAACAGAGGTTGAACAAGCCAATCCAATTACCTACCACATACATAGCTTAGGTATTTTAATCATTCATCTGTTTTTCTGGCAGGAATAGTTGGGTTGTTTGTGGTACGGACAGGCAAAGGAAAACTAAAGAATTGTTGATGCTTGAGAAAGAAAATGTCGAATTGCTAATCCTTAACACTTAGAGTCAGCCTGAACGTTAATCTTTTTTTTTTAAAACTGATTTAGAGGAGTCATTATAACCAAACCAACATATCACTGTTTCTGTGGTCAGCTACTAGAACTGGGATATTGTTCCCCATTCAGCTGTAATAGTATTCACTGCAATGGAATTTTGTTTTTAGCAGGGTAGTGCCTTGAAGGCATGGCCCACAAGAGTAGTCTAAGACTAATGTCAACTATCCTGTCAAAACAGTGAAAGCTACATACTCAGATATAACAAAAATTAAAATGTTCACTGATTGCTCTGTACCCATGTTTGAGGATTTAGGGGGTTGGAAGTTGTGTGGAGGTGAGAGCATGATGTCTATTTCCTGGAAGCCTAGATTATAATCCTATTTATTCTTTATACCATTTTACAGATGAGGAAGTTAAACCATTAGAGGTTAGTAAACTTCCCTAAGGTCACACAAGTAGAAAGTGGCAGAGCAGGGACTTGAACGAAGATTGACTCTAGAGATCCTTGCTACCCAAAATGTAATTCATGGACCAGCAGCATTGCAGCACCAGGAGCTTGTTGAAAATGTAGAGTCTAGGGCTCCATCCCAGACTTCCTGAATCAGAACCTGCATCTTAGCAAGATCCCCAGGTGAGTGTTAGGCATGTTAAATTTTGAGGAGGACTATTCAACCACTCTGCTAAGACTTTCTAACTAGGAGTGGCTTCCTCAGTTAGGTAAATGCCCTAGAACTTCGGTTCCCTCGGCAATTTGATGACACCCAGAATTGGATTCTGAGTCTTACCAGGGAAAAATGGTTTGCATTTGCCTTCCCCACCTCCCCCCAACCCTCTTTTAACAGATCTTTAAGTCAATACATTGTTATATGTGGGAAGGAGAAATGGGAGTTTTTAAACTCTGTTCTTCCAGTGACAAACTCTGGTCTTACATGGTATATAACTCAAGCAGGAAATGGGCTCTGTATTTCCTCTGTGGCCTAGCACAAAAGGTAATAAACAACAGAAGTGTAGCTTGCCTTCCCACTAAAGAAAACTGAAGAATTGATCGAGTGTGTAAAGAACTGAGAAAGTACAAAAAATAAAAAAGGAATCTGCTCTTCTTACACTCTTCTATTTCGTTTTTAAAAAATCAAGAATCAGTACATACCAACCTCAAGATGACTACATACTTTGTGTATGACTACATACATTGGGGAAAAAATGATTAAACCATGTACAATTATCTTCATCTTACAATGACAGGATAACAGAACACTCAAGTCTCTCTACTGGTTATTGGTGAATTGAATACTTGTCTTTTGGACTTTGAGAAAATGAAGCACACTCTATCACTATGATTTGAAATTTTTTTGTGGATGTTCTAGGATAGTCTATAAGAAATTTTATCTGAGCCCTGCTAGCATAGGTCGGTCTCTGCCCATTTCAATGACCCTGGCACAGGCAGCCTGACTGAGAAATGGCTCCAGGGCAAGGACAAAGAGAAGATTGAGGCATTTAAACTTCACTGACTGCTGCAAAAATTGCACTTGACTCCTTTATACCAGTGAAATCATGAACCATTACCTGGTTAGTTTTGCCCTTTGTGATTCCTGGTCCACCTTTGCACTGTGCTGGACCAGTTTTCTTCCTCAGATTTGTTTTACAGTTCACTTATCCTTAGAGGACTTAACCATGAATTTTCCCTTTATAACTTCCCTCCTATTGGTACCCTCTCTGCAGCCCTAGCCTTAGCTGTTAGTACACAGCAGTCTCACATTCTAACAGCTGGATAAGATGCCTTTCGGAGTCAGCAAAACCTGTTTTTTAAGGTACAAGAGAGAAAATACTTTCCATTTGACCATAATCAGGGACTCCTAGAATAGATGCCCATTAACTTCTTTGCAATAGCCACTCCTCAAATCATTCTCAAGTTCATTTTCTTGAACTCTGAGCCGTGCCTCCCCCACAATCTAGTGATTAGACCGTAAGAATGGCTGAACCATATCCTTTGGTCCCAAGGAACTGCCTTTTAATCATTTACTTATGCTACGCAAGCTGATCAAACAACTCTTTCACATTCTGTTTCCTTGGCCCTGAGGATGTACTTCTGTGGAACCCAGCCACTTACAGCATTTCATGTTTTTCCCTCTTTAAAAAATTCCAGGCTGTCTTCTCACATCTTTTTGTGGGTTACTGTACTAGAGATCAGTTTCTCATTAAGAAAATTATTCTATTCATTTAGGATAGAATACATGTCTGGACAATTTCCCATGTCTGGACAATTTAATGCATTCCCCGCCTACATCTACCCCACATTCTGTACTATTCTCAACCACAAAGGCACAACGTAAGCCATGACTGTGCATAACCCATATGAGGACGTGGCAAGTAATCTGCAACCAACGAAGTGCCAATGTTTGCAAATGGATCCAAGATATCCCTATACTAATACCACTATCACTGCTAGGCATCCCTGTATGCTTACCGAGAGGGAGAGAGAGGTAGAATCCCAGGACTCATATAAAGCACTGCCATGACCTCTAGCCCAGACCATAGCCCAGACCATGCCATAGCCCTAGCCAAACCACATCCACTGACACCCTTACCAGTTATGGTGATTATACATTATCGTAGTGATTTAATCTAGGCATAACCATGGGACTGTGGCTAAAAAAGATTCATAGCCTCTGGCCCTTCATTAAAAAGAACAAATCAGACACCTGTCTGATCTTCGAAGAATTAAGAAGGCTAAGACTTAATATATAATACCAAGTACAGTGGAAAACTTATTTAATACACTGGACGGGTAATACATTTTAGATTGGAAATTTATTCTGTCCAGGGAATGCTATATTGTCTGGGTACTATGTATATGTTTTATTTTCATTTATTAAACTGTGATAAACTAGCTAGAGAAGTTTTATAAAATGGCTTCAATCTAAATAAAATCCTTTGGTTAAAAAAAAAAAATTTTTTTCTGACTGGTCAATTCTGGTAAATCAGTCCTTGGTGGTCAATATAATGACACATGTCACAGTTAGACTGTTCTCACATCCAAAATATGTTCTAAGAAGAAAGCAACTTAGCCACAAGAACTTTTATTTTCATGCCATGCTTATCATTGCTACCATAATACCCTATCCTTCATAGCCATAAGCCTTTCAAGCAGATGAATCAATGCAAACAGACATTCCCAATCTGTAGGTATCTTGAATAAACTATCTTTAAGATCATTTTCTTTTCAGCATTGACTGAACAGTAGAGCTGAAAAGGGAGCTGGGGTGGGGGGGAGGGGGAGCGGGGCGGGGAACCCTTAATCCTATTTACATTGCCTTATTTTACAGGCACTAATATCTTTCACTGATCTGAGATCATATGCGACACTAAGAATATATAAAAACATCAAAAACTTTAGTTTGGCTTGATAAAATAAAAAGAAAGACAATTCAGTTTACTTATAATTTTAGAGTTTGTTTCACATATAAAATGCTGTGTTACTAAGCAATGAACATTTTCATAAAAAAATTTATTTCATACTTTTATACAAATATCCACAGGTATTTCCTAATCATGAAATAATTTTACAATGCTAGTTAGTATAAAAATGTATCAAATGTGAAGAGACCAGTGACTTGACTTGAGATGACATTTTTTAACAACTACAAATTTAACCACCACTACATTCTTGTTTCTTCGCTGTTGAACCACCCTCCCGCCCCCTCCCCACCCACCCCTTTTTTCAGGACATTCGTTTTTATAGCGAAGGTCTATAAACACATGCAAAATTATCAGCCTCTTAGCAACCTATAAAGCCAGTGCTTTAGGTTCCAAGTTACCTAAGCAAGAAACTGAGATTTTAAACACTGTTATGACCTGTTTTAGAGAAATTTTTGTAAACAAAATATCATTTGCAAAACGATTTTTGTGAAAATTCAAAAGTACTAGAATAATGTTCTTAGTATCATAATGGCATAAGATTTCTGAAAAAAAAAAAAATTAAAACTCCAAAGCAACAATGGCACATAGCTGTATTTTGTTCTTTTAAAAGATTGAGACACTATGTCCAAACAAATTAGCACCTGGTTTGCTGTTGTTCCCCATATAACTTAGCATTTTGAAGCACGGTAATTAAAAAAAAACTCAGCTTTCATATATGTTCGAGCTCTATTGAATGGATAGAATAATGTCTTCCTCCCACCTCTGTTATTACAATAAAAAAAAAAACAACTTAAAGTTTTTGTTGAGTAGTCCTAATGTAATTTTGGGAATGTAGATAGGGGAGGAAACATAGCAAAAAATAGAACACTGACTCACTGATTAAATTATTTCAATAACATTTAAAAACTTAAAAGCCAGGATGTTCTAATCTGACTTTTGGTATCAGGTATTCAGTAGTCTTACACTAGATCGGTTTGGATCCACCATAGGCACTCACCATTTCTTTCAAGTCTTGTATATACATACAGCAGTGACGAAAGTTCAAGAAAGAAACCCATTATTTCCCAGAGTTCCTGAAAGTTATAGCATGAAATTCAGAAATGTCACACAGGGCTCTAAACTCAAAAATATATGATATCTGTTATGAATTAAACATCTTACAGTTACTTCCATTTCTTAAACAAATCTTTTGGGTTTGGAGGGAGGGGGTGAGGGCTATCATGAAGGAAGATACTTTAATAACTTAAAACTTATCTGTAAATTATAACAACTCTCTGGTACATTTACAAAGAATTATTTTCTTTTTTGCAGTAAATTTAGGTCAAACCGATGACCTCCCGTGTTCTAATTCTGATTGCTTAATCCAACCTGAAGGGTAAACTGGAAAATCTTTGGCCTATTAGTAACAAAATGGTTTGTAGGAAAGAAAAAATAAATACCATATACAAATAAGTATAACTAGCATTCAAGTCTGTTGCACCTGTGTGTTTTAGTGAAAAGAGAGAATGACACCTGTATGTATTTGGTGTGAGCAAGTATTCACACATCTAGGAAATGGAAAAACATGGCAGGATGGCAACATCACCTTCTATTGCACATTTAATTTAAGATAGCACTTTAAATTGAAACACAACTCTCCCTACGGCATTGTCTTGTGATGTCGGACAGTGAACTTGCAGGTTCTCCAGTCCTATGGGAAGAATGTTTGCAGAGGCAGTGCCACTGTTAGGATGGCCACTCTGTTGACACAGTGACTGTGGATGCCTTCTTCCAGCTACACTACCGGGAGGAATGTTGTGGAACAGGGCAGGCCCTTCCCCGGCACATGTGAGTCAGCCACACCAAAAACAAAGGCAACTCAGAAAGTTAAATTAAGGCAGTTAAAGAAAAATCCATTCCAACAGTCTTAAATTTGGCTGTGCAAAACAGGAGCCTTAGGCTACGTAACAATATCCACAGCAGTTAAAACTGTAGGTTCGTACTGTATGTAGTCTGTCTGAAATCAATATTCAGGTTTTGAACAGGCTTTTCAATCCATTTGAATTTCTGAGTTGGGAAAATTTTTTAAAGCAGTTTAGGTACTGTGAAGCTTCTTTGGCCCCTCTAAGAGTAACTTTCATTTTCATTCCACCTTGTGATCCACTGTTTTTTTTCAAGGTTATCATTATATTTTTCATCTTTGATCTCTCGCTCTTCTTTCCGGATCCTGACAGCATGGTATCGGGGAACGCTATCATCGTACCTAGAGCGTTTAAAGAATCCACACTGGAGAAGGGGGAAAGAGAAACGGAAACAAATTAAGCAATCTCAGGAAAAGCAAGTACACTAAACGGGAATGTCTACGCTTTCTTTCAGCCATGCCTACCTCTGGCCTAAGGAAAAAAAGACATGGTTTTCTTCTAAGAAAGAACTAATAAGTCAAAGAAACGGTAGCAGCTAGTGGAGATAAATGGAAGAGAAAAACAGCTGTAAAACTGGAAGAAAAGTCCGTTTTTCCATCCTTTCTTTACATTTTGTAACAGTATATAAGCTATATCCTTAGCAAAATTTTGAGTTTATAAAATAGTGCTTCCATTTTTTATAATTATAATATTATATGTAAAATCTAATTCTTAGATTAGAACATCATTTTGAGAAACAATTTTTTTAAAGGCCATAAACCAAAGATTATTTGTACTCTCCACTAACAAAATGGAACCCAGGTCACAAATATTTTACAAATTATAATTTGAATATGTCAGTATTCAAATGGGTCAATTTAAGAGTCTTCTCTCCTCCAGTACACATCTCTCATGTGTGCTAGAAGATAATTTACACTGCTTAGACTTGCTGTTGTGCTTCCAAATTAAGCTGTTTCAGTAAAAACTCATGTAACTCTGTCCTGCCATAAAATTAATCATGTATCACAAAGAAGTTGAGGAAAGTATCATTAGATTTAATTTCAGAGCATCGCCTAATTTTTTCTTTTGCAAAAGACATTTACATTAAAATTATTAATATATATTTACCTCTGAAAAAAAAATTCAATCTGATCCAAAGTAGATTTTAACTGAGAACATATCTGGATGTTTAAAAATCAGATTTAATTTTTTTAACGAATAAAATGCCTTTAAAAAATGTGTTTTTAATTTAAATATGCAGATAGAAGGATAAGGAAGATACTTAGAATGGTCGATTAATGTGTTTATTATGGGACATCGACAGGAACAGAATGTTTATGTTGAATGAATGTTATAAAGAGGTCATGGGGTAAAATAAAATTACGTGCATAATTATCACTGAATCAACAGGAAAAACAGACCAAAAAGTCTTATTCTGAGGCCATTTCTACATGGACTCCTTTATTATTCTGTGCAAAATAAAAGCCAGAATACCTATTTGCTATAAAATGTGGCTCTTGCCCCGTTTAAATAAAGAAGGAATTTAAGGTTGATATGTATAACTGAAATGAAAATTTTGAGATTCATCATGAAAGTGCCATGGAAAGGGATTATAGGAGTAATTCTATCTTCTCATGCCCACAGAAATGGAAAAAGGAATCACTGTCAATTCCTGTTTCCATGGATTTACAAATAAAAGAAGCAAAACATGAACTTAAAATCAACTGAGACCCAAGGTTTCTTGGAACATGAAATAAGGTCAAACTCCATTACAACATATTGAAATAAAAACTGTCCAGAGCATTTTTATACTAGAATTGGGTACATTGAAGGTCACTTTGGTAAAGAACTATCTTCTGAAATTGGCCATAATGTCCATCATGCCAATAGTTTTGGTTTGTTGCAATGATCTTTGACCTGTGGTAGATATTGCCGGGAAAGGAAGTTGCATGCTTAGCTGGCATAAACAATTTCTGAGCAACAATAAAAGCATTCCAAGCCTTCCCCCATCACTTTATAGCAAGGAGATCAAAAAGATGACAGCGAGAAAGCCTTCTCAAGAGAAACACCATATTCCCAACATGCAACAGGTTAATTAGGCAGTCAACATAAGCATCTATCTGTGGGAAATTCCAAAATGGACAAGAAATCTGGAATGATTTCTTATGCATCTTTGAAATTCCAAGTGGAATGCTGCATACTGGATTAACAACACTTGGCCAACTGGACTACTATGGAGGTGAAAGCCTCCTTTTGTGTGTAAATAGATTGCAATTTTCTTGAATGCTGTGGTTGATGTTTAACAACAAACAATAACACAAAATAACTCACCTGCAACAAAAGAGTCTTTGTGCATTAAAAAAAAAAACTGTGAGCTTTAAATAAATTAAATAAAATAAATCCAAGCAAGGCAAGCCAGTGTGGACATTTGAAAACATCTGTTAATGGGACACACACAGCAAGCGGTTGCTCTTAAAGTTAGCCACCACAACCATAGCAGGTCCCACAGCTAGCAATTAAAAAACATTCATCAATTACCAATTACAGAAGTAGATCAATACTATGCATCAGAAGTAAGCCTTTCTTTATCAGACGGCTGAGCATGGATCTCAGCCTTGTGATATGTGGCATCATAATGATCTTTCTTATTTCTCTTGAAGAAACCACACTACAAGGAAGCAAGGTATTTAGTCAGTTTTACAGTTTTGTGTGTAAGAGCTAAACAAAAGAAAATCTCAGATTTTAACCTGTTTTCTATTCATAGCTTGTTTACAGGGAAAGCACTATGGACCAACGGTGAATAGCCACTGGACCATGTTACATCCAGACAGCATTAAACCCAACTCATATTATCACGGGTCTCTGGTCAATAACATATAGATGACATTTGTTAGCTAATTGATTTTTCTATTTATAACAGAAATCCTAAGGACAAAATCATCCTTAAGGGGAAAATATAAACACATTTGATTATAGCTGTGGGTGGTTTCTTCTTGCAGGAGAATATGGACTCTTAAATAGACGTAAGATTGATTTCTGCAGTTTACTGAGACAAAGGTTAAAGAATAAATTCTCTAAGCAAGATTTAGCACAAATCTGAGTAAACTATAGATATGGTATTTTTCTGCCTTTCACAGTAAATTTTATGGAACAAATGCTATCTACTTGAGGCCTCTGGATTTGCGGGGTGAATCACAATATAAATTCAATTATACCGTCATGAAAGAATGATTGCTGTCATTTTCCCAAATTCTGAACCACCGTGTAATCCTGAAGTGGTAGGAACATATGCTCCTTAGCTTAGGTCACTCTAAATGAATATCAAAGTATAATTCTACTTTCTACCATAATTTCCTTCATTTGATGATGGAGGAGAACTTTTTCTACTTACTTTTACCCCGTTTCTAAGGAACTGCCCTTTGAAATACAACTTGGTCGAATAAATAAATCTGTGCGCTTCCGAAAAATTCTGCTTCCTAGTCTGGTACCTTCATGAAGGTAAAAATCTAGATCTGCTTTGTACAATACAGTAGCTTAACTACATGTGGCTATTCAAATTTAAATTAAATTAAAAGTCAACACCTCCTTGCACGAGCCATATTCCAAGTGCTCAGTAGTCACACATCACCAGTGACAACCATATTGGACAGTGCCTCTTCAGAACATTTCCATTACCCTATAAAGTTTTATTAGGCAGTGCTGATCAAGACTATCTCGATATTTATTTGTGACTCTCACTTTAACACGCAGTGAACATTCCTAGGTAACTTTCAATAACATGTGCTAGTATATGGAATGGAAAAGGAATAAACGAGAAACCAAGAGCTCTGGTCCTGCCTCCAACTTGGCAACATTCTTAATCTCTGTGGTTGTGAGCATCTTTGTTTGCAAAACCAAGGTGACTGGACCTGCCTGGAGGACTTTTCTCTTTCACCTCGAAACTAAAGCCTATGCAGAATCCCAATATTTAAAGAAGATAAAATAAGACTTGTTTGGTTGAAGTGCGGATGTTGGCCTTTGCCCCACCTGCTTAGTCTTGGCACACAAGTGCATGTGCTAAACCCAATTTGAAGGCCACTGGATCAGACTCCTTTCTAGCCCTAAAATGCCATGACTTTAACACATAAAAACATATTTCGGTTTCAGAAAGAATATCCATAAAGTAATAAAAATAATTTTTCATGTGCAGGTTATAGATATTATCTGATTACTTTAGAGTTCACTTGTGAACTGGATACTTTAGAATTAAAAAAATAATAATAATAACATCATCTAGGTCGCACCCACTTATAAAACAGCTGAGGCAAACCAGTACCCCAGGGGAGGTGAAATGATTTGCCCAAGATTATAAAGTCTGGATTCCTTAACTTTCAATGTACCACTATTTCTCCCTCATTAAAGACTGCCAATTGGACTCGCTCCAAAAAAGATTACCTTTGTGGCCTTATCTGGAGAGCTCAAGAAGGCCATCCTAATAGCAAACCTCAAATTCAGTTTTTGGTATCAAAGTAATTTTCAGGGCTTCTCCTATATTGGTTGACTGTGCCTAAGCAGAGAAATGTGCTGCCTGAAATAAAAAGACAGAACCCGCTAATTGCCCATGTGAGGAAGAAGCATGGCATGAGCAGATACCGAGCTTCACTTGCATATTTGGAGGACACTAGAAAATTATCTCAGACTGGCAAAAGGAAGTTACTTGGAAAAATAAATCAAAAAAGAGATGCTCGGTATTTGAAAGTGAAATATTGTGACCCCTTATCCATTATTCTTTTGGATCCAAGGTAAGGGTAAGGATAATTGGATTCTAGAGATTGTCAGTTGAGACTTGTAATCCTTTATCCAAATCTCTCTTTACCAGGATGTTTGGAAATCCAGATTCTTTGGTATTTTAGAAAAGTAACATGCATATGTAATGCCACTGTAACCGTTAGCAAAACATTAATATTTCAGCAGTGAAATCACTGAATAAAGGCTAAAGACTAAAAATAGCCTCTCTTCACATCACATCAAGTTTTGCTGACAGAAAAGTCATTACAAACTTCCAGTTTTCAGAGGTTCTTTTTTTTCAATTTGTAATTGTTGACAAGAGACTGTGGACCTCCATTATTGAGACTAAATCCAGACTCTAGAAGTTGTAATCTTGGGCAACAAAAATATGCATCCACCTCATACACACTTTTTCTGTAATATAAGCTACTTACTGGTAGAAAGCAAAGGGAAAAGACTATATTTTATTTGCAGGACCAATTCTAGTGAAGAACATTATATTGAAACCAAATCTTCTTCATGTTTGATATAGGTTATAACCCCCTTGAGATTGGAGTTATTCATTAATTTCACAATTTTATATTCCTAATCTAGCTGCAATGATAACAAACCCCAATGGCTGCCATGAACATTACTTTACAGAGGCTGAAATTAACCAGATTACTGTGAGACCCAACAATTTGGCCTAGATTCAGAAAATGATTTGATCTTAGATGAAGAAAATGCTAAAGTAATAAAAATTTTAAAACTGTTATTTTGCAAACACACTAAATTATATATGAAAAATACCAAAATTTACACATGTAAGACACTTCTTACATGTATAAAGAATATATCTTTAAATACAAAGTATTAGGTAGATATGGAGATGTTTATTATAAAACTCTCAAGTTCGTTATATGTTGGAAAGTTTCATAATAGAACGTTGGGAAAAAGGAGTCAATGGGAAAAAAAAAAAATGTATGTATGCCACCAGTGCTGATTCACTTTTTTAAAAACATGAAGTTTATAATCATGAAACTCAAATGCCAGATATAACTTACCTTCCATAATAAAAGAACTAACAGAGCAAGCATCAGAATTCCAGCAAGGACAGCCACCAGGATGATCCACCATGGTACTCCGGAATGTTGAGCCACAGTCTTTGAGGGAAACACAGTCACACGAACCTATGGGACAGACAAGAGAGCAATGTGATCATGGAAGTGGACGGCAGGTAATACCAGTTTAGAGTTCTAATTCTGCTTCCAGACACATTTTGGACAGATGAGGTGTCTTTCTGATGTAAGATTCTCTACCTTAATAGTGGAATATTACTTTAAGAGGTGTTGCTTGGAGATCTTTTCCCAGAACCCAGTAAATGCTGGGTTATGTTTTGACAAAGTGGTTATTTCTTTGCTAAATTATCTTTAAAAAACTTTTGTTATCAATGAAAGTGGAGAAAATTGTATAATGAACCATCAAGTTTCAACAGTTATCAATACATCACCCCATTGTTTCCTATCTTTTTGAGAATGATTAGTTTTTTAAATTTAGTTTTCAGCTATAAATAGGGCCATTTTATCCACAATTAGCCTACATTCCTCCCTCAGATTTTAAAATGTTGTGAAATATAAACACATGACTGATACCATTTTAACTTTCCCTTAGGACATCAAACTAAGGACCTTCATAACGATGATCTCTACTAAAATAGGCTGGTGCCATCTTCTACGACGTGAATGGACAAACTGGACCCTGAAGTCAGAGACGGCTTAGAGCTTTAAACTGCAGCTAATAGAAACTTAATCTCTAAACATTTGATAGCTGGCGAATGTCAATTAAACAGAAACAGTTTTCATTCAGAAATCTAAAGAGTTGCTTATGGGAATTCACAACTCAGTTAATGTGGGTTTAGAATTTAAGTGGATTTTTGAGATACCAGGAAACCATTTTTCAAAGCACATAAAAGACCTAGTGATTGTTATAAATATGACTTTGTAAACTATACCAATTAGAGATCTACCTGTTTGAAGTTTCTGATATTTCTGAGCGAAGAGAGTGTAAATAGTTAATAAAACTTGGAGCATTTAACTTCTAAGAAGTATTGAAGCCAAGTATTTTATATTAGTATTGATCGCTGGATGCTGCCTAAAAATGCTTCTATGTCTACACTGTGCTTCAATACTTCCATACTATAATTCATTTAAAAAAAAATTCATTAAATTACTTCCCTTTCTACTTATATAGAAAACAGTTATCAACCCTGTTTGGCTCATAGAAAATACTTAAAAGCAAGATAACTGTTTTTCTTTAAACATTTAGTAGGAAGGAATTCACATTTAGAGTTTCAGCCAACTATATTTGACTATAACATGCACCTTTATCACCTACCAGGTTTCCTGTTTTGTTCTCAATGAGGTTTCAATCTAGCTGCCAGCCCCAGGTGGGGGCCTCAGAGCTCACTTCCCCTCAACTCCCTTCCCCTGACAGATGTCCCAGCTGTAAGGTAAAAACAACCTTTTCCTGAGGTTGTTTCTAACAAGAGGATATCCATAAAGTAGAGAAGAAAAAATGGTGAGAGACCAGGGAAGAAATAATATAGCTAATGTGACCAGTAAACTGACTACTCTAAAACAAAACAAAAAAATCATTTCAATTAGCCTATGCCCTGGTATCGAGCATACAGAAGGTACACAGTATGTCTTTGGGGGCAAGGTGTCAACTTGGAAGGGCCATCCGCATTTGTAAGAATAAGTTCTGATAAACCTGGATATGGAGAGCAGAGACTGGTCCATGGTAAGGGGAATGAGCCTTATTATAGTCAGAGTATGTACCGAACCCTTTTAAATGGGGGGAGAGCAGTCCTATAAAAGGCTGCAGTTCAACAAGCATTCAAACTGAACGAGGTAATTTTTAATTTTGCAGCCTGAGGTAGCAGGGTGGGTAGGTGGGAATCCACCCGAGAGCTCTAAGCCCCAGGTCTGGCCACCGTTCAAACCAGAACTTGAAGCCTTATAGAAATTGCAAAACAACTCATTAGACAAAGACTGAGGATGATGTTAGGGCGATGGGCAGATTTAAAAGGCTGATGTGCTCTACAACCCCAGTCTGTGTGCAAGGCCACACTGCAGAGCAGGAAAGTGAGAGTCCAGTCAGCAAGATTTTATTTGTTCACTTCAATTGTCAAACTAATGTGTTTTTGTTTCGTTTTGCATGACAACAGTCATTCTCCAGCTGGGATCAAGAATAAGGGAAGACCAGCTTGGACCTGCCAACTCAGAACTCCAGTTCTCAGAGCTCTGGGAAGCCTTGTCTCCTCTTGTCACAGCAACTGTTATTGATGGATAATGACAGGTTAAGGTGAGTAGAAACTGCTCCCAACTCCAAAAACAATATTGGTTTTGGTTTCATTAAAACGTAGGCATTTCCATAGGGATGACCTAGGCATGTGAACCTTATCCATCATGTGCCCGTAAGGGGAAAAGGGCTTATGCTCTGCTGATGCATGGAATTGCATCACAGTGAGTAGTGCTGAGACCACGTCAGCTTGCCCACTGCCAAACCACTTCCCCAAATCACTCTATAATGTAATACACTCACTCTCATTCAATACTCGTATAAGAAATCACCCAACGAAGAGATTTTCATATCTTTTGTAAAATTTTCTACCAAAGATACCATCCCCTTACTGAGTGTTCCATCTTACGATTGGATCCATATCTCAAGTTCTCTGAATTAAGCCAAAAAAGGAAAAAGAAAATGTCATTCCCCTGAAGAATGATGTGCATACTTTTACCTATCATGCTTCCTTTTATCTTTGGCAGCCAGGAAGCTGAGATACTCTCTTCCCACTTCCTTAGGAATGAAGTGGGGTATGTATGAGTACAACTAATAAACAATCCTCTTCTTCCTTGGCTTAATTCAGCAATTCTCACCTGGTTCACTGTGTCCTAGACCATAAAATTCTTAACAGTTGACCTGGTGTTTTATTCAATTTTGCTTCTCCGCATCCGTGCAGAGAAGGCACAGAGTCTTTCCTCAATAATGCTTGTTAACTGGATGGTTTTAATTTGGGGGGAGGGGAGATGGATTTAATTGATGCTAAAATGTAACCATCTTATCTGGTTCAATTAGGTGACCAGCTCTCTCTGACTGTGATGTAATAATGTCTTTAAAATGTTTTATTCAGAAGTGAACACAAAACTCTTGAAACTGGTTTGGTTATAAGGGAACAAAAAGGGTTTTTCTCTTTCAAGCCAAATTCAGAGTTAAAGCAATGGAAAGAAACTTCAATACTAAGACTAAAAGACAAGGCTCAATTACGCGACCTCCTTTGCTTCTACCTGCAAAGAAAAACAATCTTCAGACTGGAAAGGAATAGATGAACTAAGATAAAGATGAGATTGAAACCTGCAAAAGTGAGGGAATAAAAAAGGAAGGCATCTTAACACCTGCATTAAGCTAAAATCTTTAGCCCCCAAAAAACTGCTTCTTAAAATATTAAAGAAATGTACAGATATGATATCTGAGCTATTGTATCTCAGAAATCACTGTTGATAGAAGAGGTGTCAGCAGACTAAAGATAAGACAATATCTCAGTTTTCAAAAGAAAGGAGTTCTAGATATGAGACCAGTAATACATTCACAAATCTACTTGTTAAAGCAAAGATTCCAATTCCCATCAGAAGGCATGAGTTCTCCAAGCCCTAAGAACAAGAAATGCTCAAAATACCTCATTTTCATTTGTGACACAGCCACTAGACTGGATACCAGGGACCCTAGTTCCACTGTCTTCTAGAAAACAGAAGCACTTGATGGGGAGTTGTGGGCCCGAGGCCTGGTCTCATCTCCCCATGCTGGTCCTATGACGCTGACAGAGAGATAACCGCCCTCGGACTCAGTTTTCCCATGTGAATTTGGTATTTGGGGACTCAATGGGGAGCAAGTGTCACAGTCAAAGAACAGGAGTCCTGAAATCAGATAATTATAGGTGACAATCCAGGACCCTAAATTATATCCCCTATCTGCGCCTGTTTTTGTAAAATGGGTACAATATCTGAACTCTGCTGCTGTTTACCTGATAGCACAGAGGTAAATCACTCAGTAAATTGCAGACATTTTATTAATGCTTTATCAGTGGTAGCCTCTCCCCTCTAAAGTGTTCTTTTTCTTTCCGGCTCTAAAAACTCAGTGATTCTCCAGACACAGAGAACAAACTAATGATTGCCAGTGGAGGGGGGTTGGGGAGGCTGGGTGAAGCAAAGCAAAACAAGAACAAAAACAAAAACAAACCTCCGTGATTCTCAGGGTTGCTGATTTAAAGTTACAGAAAGCTGTAGCAGCTGCCTTCAGTCAGAGAAGCAGAGAAAGGATTCTCAGGGAAGGTGTGCTTTAGCTGAGTTTCTTATGATGACTTGAGACAATGTAGAAAAGTAGGCTGCGTAATACGCAAGGATAATATAAGGCCAGGGTGACCATATGTCCTAGTGAGCCTGGGACAGTCCAGGTTTACACCACTCGTCCCAGCATCCTGCCTCATTTAGCATTTTTTCCCAGACAAATGTATTCTAGTTTGGATGATGAACTGTGTATGTCAGAAACCAAAGTGATCAGAGAAGCTCACTGGATTTTCAGCTGCCTAAAGGACTAAAGCCAGAACATTTCCATAAGTAGGTCAGTAGATCGACTTAAGAAGAGTAATTCACCATCTTCCTTTCTCCATTCAGTCTCTTTTGCAAAACATTCCCACCATAATGACATACCTCAAGAGCCTAATACATGCCCCTGTGGGTTCCAGACCCCCACAAGGAACCCCTCACTAGTGGTACACCACAAGATGCTGCTCCTAGTCCTGTTCAATATTTTTTCTTAATTACCTGGATGAAGTCATAGAAGGCATACTTCTCAGTTTTGAAGACAAAGCTTGCAGCAACAGAAAGTTAAGAGAGAGCAAATGATCAAGACTCAAAACTACTTTGTAAACTGAAATAAACCAAAAGCAAATCACATAAAATGTGAGAGTACCTTTAAAGGCTTGCATTTAATTTTTTTAAATTGCTCAAAGATGGGATATGAAGAATATAGCTTGACAATAAGTTCTGATGGAAAAACATTGAAGCTTCAGCAGAACATAAATACAAAAATAGTAGTTGCTAAAAATCAAACACAATCCTTCGCAAACATTAAAAGATCACATTTTAGACTGAGATGCTAGGAGGTAATGGCCTCAGGGTAAGCTGAAGTAGGCAGACCACATTCAGCTACTCTGCCCATCCCTGCCATCTGGGAATCACGCTGCCCACCTAGGGCTAGCCCAGGGAGAGGAGAGACCTGGAAACAGTTCAGCTGCCCTGGGAATGATGGACAACTGAGAAGCTGAGTGCTTAGCTCTCAAGAGAAAAGACAGACCTGTCCAAGGAACCATGACAGTTTCTTTCCATTATTTCAGAGGTTCTCTTAGCTACGTGGCCAAGAGAAGTTATTTTGGACTTGTTCCAAGGGTCATGACCAGGAGCTGACTATATACGGTTCAATTCTGGATTAAATTAATATATATAAAGATCTTTTCCAATATCTGCAGCTGGCCACACACGGCATGAGCTCTGCTATAACGTGGTGGCGTTACCACCTTTGGGGGCACTCCACGAACGGCTACAGCACCAGGGACAATATGACATGGGTTTATCTAATCTACCAGGTGCACTGCAGTTGATGATCCTAGATTCACTTCTTTTCTCAATGATTCTATTAAAATACAGCTTGGGGTAGCAGCACCCTAAGACATTATCTGAGTTCTCCTTAATGGGGATAACGGTGCTGTGAAGGAAATGCATGCCGGAGCAGCACATCCTCAGGCCGTGGGCGTGGGGTAAAGGGAAGAGTAATTTGCCCCGGACTGAATGAGGAAGGGGGAACCTCTCACCTGTGTGCCTGCGTTTGGCAGCTTGATATTCTCTGTGGCACCAGTTACATCAATGGAAGCCCGTACGAGAATGTCCAAGTAGTTCATTTTAGAATATTCCTGATTGGAGACAAAGTTAGTGAATGCATTAGGAGAGTGAGAAACGTCCTAGGAGATGGCAAATGGCTTCTGGGAGACAGCCTCGGAGTGGGGCCACACCTCTAGAAATGTGCTGTTCCATAACCTTGAGCGCAGAACAACTGAGGCCTTGCTGTCCAGCCCACGCAGTGGGCACCTTATGTTCACACATTTCACGTTGACGCTGCAGTTCTAGAGAGACAGGAAGAGTAGTAGTTAAAAAGCAAGGGTCTGGGGAAGATCTCACTCCCATCCTTTGTCACATATTCACAGCTCTTGAAAAATACTTACAAGGGTCTGGTATTTTCTTTCAGCAAATAAAGAAAATTTTCTGTTATCGTCTATCTGTTTTTCAGCAATTTCTCGTTTCTTTCTTAAGTTGTGAGATTCCTGAAAATAATTATAACCAAAATTGTTCCACTTAATATACTTCTGTCACTACTGTACCAACCTCTTGAACACACCCTCCCAAATGATGCCAAATTCACATACTCGACACTATTTATCCTTTTCCTGTCACCAAAGGTGCAGAAATAATTTAAGTGTAAAATCCACAAGTGTTATTATCTCACTGCAAATTTATTGATTAAGGTAATTTAATCCCACTCTGACCTTGAAACCCAAGGAAAGGAAGAGGCTTTCTTTGTTCCTCTGTCTCCCCACCAAACTAAATATCCTAACATCAGGGACTGAATCTCATTTCAATATCCTCAGCACCAGCTCAGTCCCTAACATATGGTAAAAAGTCGGCACAGCTTGAATGACTCAGTGACACTGAAGAACAGGAAAAGAAGCAAAAAGATCTAGCATGTGACTTTTCCAAAGCAGAGTACTGAAAAACAAAGCTATGTAAGAAGTTTTAAAATTGCATCTTCCTTAAAATAAGGATTAGGAATAATGGACCATCTTGTTTTTCAAAGTTGATGAACAGACAATCATTCTAATAAGACACTAACTATAAACACTGATCATACCTAGTCACCTTAGAATTTATAATAGAAGAAACAGACATTCTCCAACAAAGCAAGTCTTTATCAAACTTGAGTGTAAATGATTAAACAGTTACATAGGTGTAGAACAGGAGTAAAGAGCAAAGGCTTTGAAAAAAAGCAAGCAGAGCAGAGCCTGAATGCATAATCTACCTCCTAACCACTGAACAACCCTAACAAAGTTAATCTCTCTGAATTTCCACTTCCTCATTTATGAAATTGTGGGGGGAAAAGTACTTCATAGGACTATCAGGGGAATGAAATGAGAAAATGCAAACAAAATGCTTAGCACAGTGCCAGAGACATAATAAGTACTCAAATATTTACTATAAGGAAGGAAGGAAGGAAGGAAGGAAGGAAGGAAGGAAGGAAGGAAGGAAGGAAGGAAGGAAAGAAAGAAGGAAAGAAAGAAGGAAAGAAGGAAGGAAGGAAGGATGGGCTTGACTGAAGACCTAAGGATCCCTCCCATCCCTCCCTCCTCCCTCCCCCTCACCCTCCCTCCCACTCCCTCCCCTCACTCACCTCCACACCACTCCCTCTCCACATCCCTCTACCCTCCTCCTTCCTCCTTCCTTCCTCCGTCCTTCCTCCGTCCTTCCCTTCCCTCCGTTCCTTCCTTCCTTCCTTCCTTCCTTCCTTCCTCCTTCCTCCTCCGGATCCCTCCCTCCCTCACTCCCTCCAACGAAAGAAAGAAAAAAGGCTTTTGAGGTCATTTACTAAGGTGCCAATATCTTTTCTAATGAGTTTGGTTCTACTGGGAGTTAACACTGGCTGGCCCACCCCCAGGAGCATGTCCCAGTCCTTCTCATATGTCGTACTGGGTTGTAAAACCTCGAAAATGTCATTTGCTTCAATAAGCAGTGAATGACCCTGACCTAGGTGCCATAATAGTCTCTAAGCAACAGAAATCCTTGGCCTGACTTGGTCACTCAACTATAGAAGAGAAATTCTGACACTGAGAAAAAATCAACATGCCAGAATATCAGTTTCCTAATGGAAGTAATGGGTCTCCTCCCCTCAAAAGTCAACTTCTCTTATTTACATCTATGGAGACATGAGATAAATCCACCAACATACCTTTAGGTCCAGAAGGTTGATTTCATTTTGTGGCTCACAAGCTATCCTTTCCAATCCTTTGGATTCTACTTTCACCAAATAAAGCAACCACTTGCCATTGTTAATTTCTTTTGGCCACTGGATATTCAAGGTTGCTGTGCCAAGGTTTTTAAGAGGTTTGCCCAAGTTAATTACCTGTTAGAAAATAATGAATATTATCCTAGTGTAATCCTCCTAAGGTAAGATTAAATAGAAGGTCCTATGCCAAGAGAAAAAAAAAAAAAGCCAAAATATGTGGCATAATACTACAATAAAAGCATAGGCTCCAAACCTGGACTATCAATAAGGTACTCAAAATAGAGATCTGCGCTTAAAAATAATCTTGTCAAGAAAAACAAAGATAAAAAAGGTCAAAGAGAAATGATGGCTCATTCAACCCAGAGCAACTGCTGTGTACAACAGAATCTACAGTGTGTTCTCACCAGGCCTGGGGAAGAGTCACATGTGTGTCTGTGAGCAGCTCTGTAAACCACCCCGCCTGGCAGGTGACAAAGCTTGAGCCACGGCAGTGCACCAACCACCTGATTCTGGGAAACCCCACCTGCTGCAAAAATGAAGCTGCCTCTGTCCTCCACGACCCTTGAGAAGCTTGGGATAACAACTGGGAAACTGAGTAAAACCATGATGGCAGCCATGAATCTATGAGGCCAAGCTGGGGACAGAACAAATGCCTGCGGCAGAAGCCAAAAAGGAGTAAGAGCCCTCCCTGTATGGAGGCCTGCTCCGGAACTCACAGACTTCTTTCTCAGCCAACCTGCACAGGTGTCATAACCACTGCCACTACCTGTCACAGCTGTGTGTCTGTCCTACTAAGAGATGCAAAGAGAATTCAGCCTCTTCATCCTGCTGGAGTCAGGGTGAGCCCATTCTGGCTATTTCAGACATTCAACTCAACAATGGCCACTATGCTTTCAGGAATGTGATTTGAGCCACACAGACACGAACCCACATGAGAGTTCTGAGCCATGCATTTACATTTCTTCAACTGGACTCAGAGTCACTATGATAACCTACTCTGAAATGGTGCAGAGCGATCATTAGTTTTCCTTACTGGCATATGCCAAATCCACATTCACTATCACAAAACTGGGCTTGGGAAAGGTGAGTGAACATTAACTACAAGTGCTAAGAGAGATGGCTTTATAATGGAGAAAGAAATAAACCAGGCAACATTTTAAAGCCAAACATGAACTACTTTGAGATTTTTTTTCGTGTTTTATAAACAGACTCTGGGTTGAAAAAAAAAAAAAAAAAAGATTCCTTTGTCTTTATACCACATATACATTAAAACTCTTTAATAAGAAAAAGACCAAACAGCTGCATTCTAAATGGTTCTATGTTGAATGACGGCTGTTCTCTATCCTGTAGGACAAAACTTTTACTATAAGCCAGTATGTTGATTAAAACTGACAAACTCACCTTTAACTAAGCATCTATCACACTTATTTATTATTATTACTTATTAAAATTACATATTCAAGATCAAATTTAGTGTATGTTAGCTTCCGGTATCTTATTACAATGAAAGGACCAACTGCGGCAACTTACCCTAAACTCATACTCTATTAAACTTCCCACTTCATCTTCATATTTCATAGCTTGCTCACCAACAACTGTGCCTCCAAAATACACCTGGGAAGGTTTAGCAACTCTGTTAAATTTAAAAATACCAGTTTTAGTAAGGATTGTAAATGGTTCTTTCAAACACTGATTTGTTATGCTAAACACAAACACTTACCCAGAGACTGATAAAAGCAGTTCAATAACCACTTTTGCTGTAGCAGTAATTGAAGCCAAATTATCCTGATTGCTTGTTCTGAAAATGAAAAGGAAACAATAGGGTTTTATTTTAACAGTTTTCTCATTACAATTACACTTCTTTTATGAGTTAGATCAGGGCCAATTCATTGACTGGCTGTGTTTTCATGCAATAATTCTGAATGGAAAGGTTGAAATAACTCTTACGTTTCCAACTTCAGATTAATATCCAGATCTGTGGTGTCAAAGGTGACCTCTGTTGTACTTAAAATCAAGTAAAACGTAACCTAAAAAATAAAAATAGCCATTAACACAGGCCAACCACATCGACGTCATAATGGTATTTAAAACAGTAAAATACAGTACGGTATTTAAAACAGTAAAATACAGTACGTGAAGGCATCACCTACACTGGAATTTCTTTTGAAAGGATTCCCAAGATCACAGTCTGCTTGTGAGCCATTTTGGTTGGCAACGCAACTCAACTGTTTCTCCTGTAACAGAAAACCACACGCTAGATCACAGTGCGTTCACATGCCACAGCGCTGGTTTTCCCCTCTCAGCTGCTCTCTAAATATACTTACAGGGAAAGCCCTCAGTTCTCTATATGCAGAATAAGTCAAAGTATCCGGAAAAGTTGCAATGAGTTTAGCTTCATGAGCATCATCGCCATCTTTTGTGGGACTCCTTGGGTTAGAAGGGCTGTTTGTCACTGTTATTTCTAAAGCAATGTCCTTCTGATCTTTTAAAACTAGTTCTGGAATACCTTTTTGACTACTAAAAAAAAAAGGAAAAATGACAAAGTCCTCAATACATTTTCAATAAACCCTTTCTTAACAAAAGCCACTGCAAAGCCAGAGTCATTTTTGCTAGTGCTACAGAGCGATTCTTACATTGGTAAATAAGAAAATTTGTCTTGATTTCCTTCCCGGGTACAAAATTTATATTCTAGTTTAAGGTTGCTGTTACACACATTGTCGTCTCCACATCCCTCTTTTAGGAAGTGCACCTGTAGAAAAACAAAGCCGTGGTAATTTTTGCCATTTAAGTCTCTGAAAGGCATCCAAATAGGTGACTGGCTGTTTCCACATAGTTCGTTTTCTTGTGTGACAATTACCATAACACAAGTCAAGTTTCAAACATACTCTGGCATGCATCTAGCGCTCTATCTCACATATTGTGTTTTAAGGACACTTCAACTAGGGCAATAAGGTAGTGTGATAAAGTAAAGGGTGTGAGCCCTGGAGCCACACAGCTCTAAGTTCCAAACCTGGCTCTGCCACTCGCTTAGCTTGTGTGGCTTTGGGAAGGGTCACTTCACCTTTCAGTCTAAGTTTCATCATAGGAAATATGGGGATATCGCCACCTTACTTTATAAAGCTACAATAATGATGATGATGATACCTACCACCTGATTAAGTATTTCAACTCATTTAATCCTCACAACAGACCTATGAGGAAGATACTATTATGAACAGACAAAGAAAGAGTTTAAGGTCAGGAAAGCAAATGGCCCATAATATCCAGCACAGTGCTAATGGGTGCTCAATAACCATACTGATCATTAACAAAACTGTCTCCTTGCCTGTTATGTTAAACTTGACTACATAGCTAGAAATATGCATAAAAAATATTACTAAGATAGTAACATCAAAAATATAAGGAACTGTCTACGACCATGCCACCCTGAACAAGCCCGATCCCATCTGCTCTTGGAAGCTAAGCAGGGTCGGGCCTGGTTAGTACTTGGATGGGAGACCACCTAGAAAGACCGGGTGATACAGGCATAAAAAATAAAAAATAAGGGATTGTAGCCTGACAAGGTCCTTGCAATCTGTGAGGTCAAACAAGGGTTACCTCACCTAAAAAAAAAAAAGTATGAGGAACTATACCTGGTGACACTAAAGGCTAACGATGTATAAATTTAGGCATTAGCTTCTAAGCCGAATACAGCAAGTACTCACTTCTGACAAGCTTTGTCAGTGAGCCACTGAAACCGGGAATCCTGGGGTAGGTAACCTCCAGCACCAACTAGATTTTTGACAGGAAATACAAATTGCCAAATCAAAATGTCACAGCTCCCCAGCCTAATCTTGCATCTCAACCATCCAAAACCCTAGCAAACAGACACCATTTCATGGCTATACAGCAAGCCATGTAACATAAATTTTTGTTTCTAAGACGACCTAGACGACATTTGGTACTAAATGACGATTTCATTCCTAACACCTTTTTGCTGTGCTAATTTTGATATTCCTTGATTTTAATGTTCAAATGACAGTTTGTTTTCTACAACTTAATGTTCTCAATGGTAAAACACACACACACACAAACTATTCTTTCTACATACAGCTATAAGAGAAACTTATGTGAGAAGAAGTTCCACAAATTACAGTCTCAATAAGATGCAGTGACCAACATTTATTCATAGCTCCAAATTATATTCTCCTTCTTTTTCTATATTTGTTGATAATTTGAGAAACAAATCTTCTTCAAACAAACTTTGCTTGTATTAAAAAGCTTATTTAATACAAAGGAACAGCCTTTTAAAACAAATCACTAGTCCTCTTGCCTTCAAAGACATTTGATTTAGTATAATATGGCCAAAACCCTAGAAAAGCAAAAGTCAGAAAGACTTACGTCTGTATGAACTGTCGTGGGTTCATTTGAATTCAGAATTGGAAAAATTTCTGGAAGTGAATTCACTCGCCTCCGACTGTTTGGCTCCTGGAGCTCTACCGAAGCAGTTATGGGAATGGGACGCAGTTTATCTCTAATGTTTTCCTGAAACGTATGCAGAGATCTAAGTAAGCATAATATAAATGCTATTGGGAAACTCCGAAACAATGCTTTATTTCATACTGAATAATGAGTTGCTGGTATAAATTTCAAAAATCTACATATGCCACCATAAAACTGACTTCTGTCCCTTTTAAGAAACTGGTTTGGCTGCGGGCCTCACCTGTAGCCAGAGGGTCTCCTCCATGCACGCCTTCTGCTTCTGCCTGTTCAGAGTTAGTTCTTTGGTGTACTTGGGCTCAGACCCTTGGTTTCGAAACTGAACTCTTGATGACAGCCCAGATTTTCTTCTATCCTTTTCAGCCTCAAGTGTGCCCACAATGGCTAAGTAAAATGGACAGAAAGCACATAAACTTAAAAGTACATTCATGCACAATTTAGCTTTTAAAAATATTTTAATTCATTCTAGAAGAACACTTTTTCCCACTGTCATTGTTTCTCTTCATACTTCCTGATAATGCACGCTTTGATTGAATTAATGGTATTTCAAATCAAGCAGTCCTTTCCTGCCCATTGTTCTTAAGTGTCTTAAAAGTTAAATTTTCCTTGGGCCACCAGGGGGAGCTCGAGAATAAGTCAAAACCTCTGACAGCACTGTCTTAGAATCACTTTCTGGATGAACTTCAGGAACTCTGAATACTAAAGCTGACAGGAGAGGACCCAACACTCCCTAAGCGCCTAAACTGACCCTTCCTCCAATAGGCCCTTGCTTAAATGACTGAGTGTTTTGATATTCAAAAAGGTGAAAGGAACTAAGAAGTACAAGTTGCCAGTTGTAAAAAGTCATAGGAATGCAAAGTGTGGCACAAGGAATACAGTTAATATTAACTATGTATGGTGTAGATGGGTACTAGACCTATCAGGGTGATCACTTCATAAGATATATAAATGTCTAATCACTACGTTGTATACCCGAAAACAACGTGTGAACTGAATCTGCATTTTAACAGCACCACCAGGAAGTTGCCATACACATTCAAGTTTAATAAACACTGATAAAAGATAGTTGTCTAAAAGAGAAATATGTATTAGAGATGGAGAAGTCTTTTCACAATAGGATGAGACTTTTCACTTAAAAAAAAAAAAAGTAAAACATATTCCTTCCAGCGACTAGAGTGCCTATTTGTCAGCTAACACAGCTCCCACAAGCTAACCCTACTCCTCCTTGAGATTTCACCGTGGACATCGCTTTGTCCAGGAAGCCTTTCCTGCCCCCTCCTGGGGGATCTGACAGTATTCTACCTAGCCCACTGCGCTGTAACTGCCTGACCATCTTCCTTGGCAAAGCCACGAAGAGGGACATCGGCCAGTTCACAGCACTACACCTGACAGAAATACCATTTGTAGAATAGATGAACAGAAGCAAGAGTAGCTGGCACCACCACATCGACATAGACACCTACGCACGTTTGCGCACAAAAGCACACAATGTGCCGTTACTCTTACGCTGAAACGATAGTGCTTCAAATGTACGAGACCAAAATTTAGAAACACTGACAGTTTCAATAGTAATTTCTGTGTCCATCTAAAGAATTTTTAAATGTCATGGCTGCCAAATGGAATGTGCCTCCATTTTAGGCCCTCTGTAGCCTTGACATCATCCATTTATCAGTGACCTGCTAACTTCACAATGAACCAGATGAAGGCTCACATGCTGAGTGCCCCTCACAGCAAAAGTAGGGGAGGGTGTGGGTGCATTAAAACCGTTTATCTACCAAACCCACTCTGACCTTCCCTAACCCTCGAGACAGTTCACATCATCTTAAAATCCTTGCAGGCCACCTTTGCTGACCTTTTGAGGGGCAAGCCAAGTAGAATACTCATTAAGCCTCAATTATAAATATCTGTATGTATGGAATACCACGTCCGAGGACAGCCGAGTTAAAACAGCCTGGTCAAACAATAGGCCCACATTTTTCAGCCACTGGGAACAGACTTATGCAGCAGCTTTTGTGGAAGTTCTGTTTTATTGGGTTTAGAATTTCCCAATACTGTGGAAATATAGGCAACAAAAACAGGTTTTCTCTAAATGACTGCAGAGAAAAAAAGTTCTATCCATAATAGGCCATCAATAAACACTTGGGTTAATGAAGTAGTTTTATAATATAAAATTGATTTGGGGGAGACAAGAACTGCTCTGATGAGATTTCATATCTATGGTCACAGTGGTTTGAGAAAATGACAGACTAATAGAATTAAAATGTTGGTCAAATATATGGCTATGGAAGGAAATTTAACTTTGGGTGGTGAACACACAATGCAACATACATATGATGTATTATTGAATCGTACATGTGAAACCTATATAATTAACCAATGTCACCCAATAAATTTAGTTTAAAAAATAAAAATGTTTCCCCATCTAAGAAAAAGAAAGGCCTGTGATCCAAGCAGGATAAAAAATAACAAATGATACTGAATGAAAGAAGGACAGACAATGAGAAATAATCGAAGATGTTTTCTTGGCATTAGAAGCCACACAAAGAATTGTTTTCTATACTCAATAAAATGCCAGATGCATCAAAAAGCAAAGTGAAAGGGTACAGCTCTGCCTATTCACAAAGTCATACTACACCAACATTAAAAGCATGCTTCAGGCAAGGCTCACAGACACCACGAAGAGATGATACGGCAGGACACTGCCCAGCAGCGGGGGCCTATGAAGACAAGGGAGATGAAGAGACCACCTGAGAAGGGTTGGCATCTAGGAAACACTAAGGCTAAGCAGGTTTATGACAGCATGACCTGAGTGAAGGAAGACTTATTTGCCAAATTCTGGGATAGCAAAAGAATTTCCATAAACTCTCACATTCCCATAACAAACCAGAGAAGGCTTGGGGACTGATAATCACTATTAGGGTATCATTAGCCTTGTCAAAATTAGGGGCAAAAATCCTGTTTAGATTATTAAGAAAGGAAGCAGAACAATACCTTATAAATCACCAACTGCTTTCACCGCATTATCTCATTTGATCTCCACACAATGTTATACAGTAATTCCTATTAGAGGCATTTTTTTTCTTTTTTTTTTTTTAACTAATGGGAAAATAAAAACTCAAACGTTAAGGCACTTGCTCTGTGTTGTAGGGTCCATCACCATCAAAACTAGAGTCAGCAGCGGGGCCCAAGTCTCTGAATTGTCAAGGCCAGGCTTCATATCCCCCCAGGGGACACACGCCTTGGGTACTTGGGGGCCACAGTGGCCTCTTTGGGAGAGGACCGGGGAGCAAACGGTATAAATTGGCAGTACTTCTGTGCAGTGCTCCAGCTCCTGCAGCCTCTTCTACAACCATCACCCACCACCTCACAACCACAAAACCAATTTTCCACAGTGCTTTTCAAAGACAGAAATGGAGGAAACAGTTGTGGTAGCAAAGGAGTACTTTTCCAAGACATTCTGTCCTAAACCATCTGCTCTGGAAAATTCAAATGGGAACCAAAAGGAGGGTTTTTCCCTCATGTGCTTTGCCCTCCTGACTAAAGAGAAGACAATGGTTATACTCAATTCCTTAAACAGGAATTTGTGGACCCATTATGGCCACTGCAGTTTTACTTTTCTTTGTGCAAAACTTTCAACCTGGCAGATAGAAAACATATCATTTTTAATTGTAGTCAGTACTTACATATTAAAGGATGATAATCAGCAGGTTTGGCAGTATATTCAAAGCAGGCCTTAACCTTGAGGCTGTATGAAATCAAACATATATTTCTTAAAAGATACATTACTGCAGTAGAAAAAACCTCAGTATGTTTCCCAGCTCTCAAATCTCCCCGCTGCCCATTGATGAGTAAAGTGTTATATATCTGCTGGATAGATTCCTCTTCCCTTTGCCCATTTCTCAATGTTCCCTGTGGCTCCTCAGACCAACAGGATCATCAGAAAGCTGAGGTGTGAAACTGCGGGGGACTGCGGGGGGACTGTGGGACACAGCAGGACCCTCACCATATCCCACTAGAGGCCCCGCAGGCCGTTTTCTGGCGGAGATCAATTCTGTTAGGTGTCACTGTGACGGTTTTCTGAATGTTAATCACAGGTCGGGATCTGAAGACAAAGGAGTAAAATACAAGCTCAGCCTTTTGCTACTTTGAATATAAGATGAATTCATAAACAGATGCCTATTATACCTTAGAAACCACAGGAAAAAAGTGTTCTCCCATGTAATTTTCCCCCCATTGCTGAAGAAAATAGCTGTTCACAGATATAATTTAAAACCTGATTATATAATATCAAAAATTTTTAAATAAAACTTATTTAAAATTATAAAATGCTTTATAGTTTTAATATTAGAGTTTTGTAACTGAAAGAGTAATAGTCCCAGTTTTCAAGCCAATATTGTATCTCTGTCCTCATCTGTAAACCCTCAAGAAGCCTGTGTATCCTTCCAGACACATACCAAAGTCTGTGTTTCTGTTAAAAATACCTACATTTAAATACAAAAACACACATATACTTATTTAAAATGGGAGCTTTTCATGCTCACTGTTGCTTTTTTTCATTCATTAACATTTCAGAGGTCCTGTCAGATCCACACACATAAATCTAGCTCCTTGTTTTTCACAGCAGGTGGTGTTGCATGGCACCAGTATAACCTCATTTATTTAACCAGTCTGTAATCAATAGACATTTATGTTGTTTGTTTTCAGGCTTTCGGATCTAACGAACATCCTTGTACATATACCTAAGCACACATTTGAATTTATCTGTAAGATAAATTACCAGCAGCAGAATTTGAGTCAAAGAATATATGCATTTTAAATTCAGATTAATCTTACCAAAATACCCTCCCAAAAAGGTTATACCAACATACACCTAACACTATCCGGATTTCTACATCCACATGAATTTTAGTAATGCAGGCGATCCTAAAACCTTAAAGGTCTCCATTTTACAAACATTTCCTTCCTTATCCTCCCTCAGAACCTCTCATTCCCAACCTTAAGTCTGCTGCCAGGACTGACTACAACTTTTCTACCTCCACAATATCTCTGGAAGCACAACCCTGAATCCCTTAACCTTTTCCATCTCTATTCTGCCTAACCCCAACCTCGCAAACACTAAGCTGGAATCCAACACCTCCAGCCCTTCTCACCATATAAAACCATCTTCTCTCTCCTTTACATATATTCTGCCCTACTCCCCACAGCCAAAGGGGTCACCAAGGGCCTGTGACCTGACCTCTGCCACCCACACAAGAAATGCGAGGATGTGGTTGGTGGCTGGAGCTGCGAGGGCGATGGGGAGACACTGCGCCTCTCGCCCCCGTCGCCCCCTCCGCCAGAGCTCAGCACGGGTTCCACAGTTTCATTACCACACAGGTTCGGTTAGACTGACTTTACCGGGCTTGCGGTAAACCCAGCCATCCTAGAGAAAGGTGTGGGCAGGAAAATAAATTCCAATCCCAAACTGCTAGCTCGAACTTCTGAGTCAATGTTTCAGTAGCTAGAGAGAGAGCATGAGTACACTCGGGCGGAAGGCGGGAGCCAAGGAAGGGGCAAACCTCGCCCGCCGTCTGTGTCTTCACCGCCCTTTACCTCATTTGCCTTCCTACCGTTATTTTACATTGAGGCGGCTGCCAGTTTCTAAAATACTAACTAGATACCCTCGAAGTTTTGAGGGCATATTTAAAAGGCAAAAATTCGCAAATCTTTTAAAACCAGTTGCTACAGATGCTAAAGTGTTTTAAATATCATAGTATTAGGACTTCAATGTGGCATAAACTTCAAAAGGCAATATTTTAACACACATTTCCACCTGAACCCTATTTTTATTTGTTGTTTTAAACACACAACATATACACAAAATTCTGAGTGCACGGTATCGAGGAATAGTGAAAAATGTGTCTTTTAACACATAAAGCAAATCTTACTGGCCCCGCTGTTCTGTTTTTAATTGGCATCTATTTATAAACTACCTGGACACTCTGGTATGGTTCTGTGGGAAAAATGCCTGGGGAGATCAGGTGCTGCGCCCTGTTCCTGCAGGATGCAGCCTTAACAGCGTAAGCAGCTTCTGGGCCGCCTTTGCAAAACAAGGGAGTTTGTAAAATAAGACAGTGGGTTTTCCTCTCATTATCAAAAGGTTCTGAATTTTACTTTCATACTATCTATATAGAAAAAAGGAACAAGTTTACAGCATTCAGAGTAAACCCTCTTATGAGGACAGGAAAGTAAGGATGTTCAAGAATCAACTACATAGAGAAGCGAATATTCAACTCACTAAAGACAGTAAAGACAGGTTACCTGCCGGGAAAGACTTGGTTAACCACGTTTTGGTACAGGAAGTCAGAGACTATCTGAAAAATCCTATCAACCAAGGATTCATTACATTCATATTTTAGAATAATATTAAGTTATTTAAAAGAATAAGATTGACGAGTCTATACTGACGAGGAGAGAGAACAGAAAGAGATTAGATTTTTAACAACCAGATTAGAGAACAGCAGTTACAGTAGAGAGATACTCAAAACTATCAAATGCTGATTCGTGAAAGACGGGAATATGGGGGAACGTCCACTTACTGCAATTCTGTATTAACATTTTTACAAGAATGTGATTTTAAACTAAAAAAGACTAAAAACTAACAATTTTCATTGGTGATGGCCCGCAGTGATGAAATCACTGGAAAAGCGGACTCAAACACAGCTGGCTGGCAAACACGACCACCTGTCTGGAGACCGTACTGGTGAATGTGAATCCAAAGTCTTGGAACACACAGTCCCTTCAACTCAGCGACTCGCTTTTAGGAATTTAACGTAATAAATAATCCGAAACATGGACAAAAGGAAGGATCTTCACCACAGCTTTGCATATCATGGGAAAAAACAAACATGGACAGCAACATAAATGTCCAATAAGAGTGTGGCAGTTGTTAATGAACTATGATTCAGCAATGTGACGTCTCACAGACAGCCACTAACTTCATTTCAGAGAAGTACTCAATGACAGACAAGGAAAAGCCCATTGTAATAAGCTCACTTATTACAATGAAAACGTCCACTACGCATTACAAACTGACAAAAGCAGGTTATAAAACAATACATAATGGCCTCGATTTTTTAGACATACATGCGCGTTCATAGAAAATAAAAGACTACAAAGACACAAACCAAAATTTTGGAGTTTAATGATGGGGTGAAATATAAGGTATTTTTATTTCCTTATATATGTTATTTGTACTGTCAGATTTTCTATGTTTGTTTCTATCAAAACAAAGGTTTTAAAATACATTTATGAGGTAAACACTTTCACCATAATCACCAATTCTGACCTATCTTTTCCTCAATTCAAAATTAGCAAGATTTTACAACACAGGTTTTTATTACATTGCTATACTACTCGCAAAAGAAAAATCTTTAAAATTCATACAAGCTTTTGTCTTTTGAAGTATAGGCATGACTAATTTCAACCCAAAAGGTCAAAAATTTTAGTGCACCTATTGTTGAACATGCTTAACTAACGTCAGCGATAACACACCTGAAAATAGTTACTGAGTCCGAGAGGGAACCAACGGCAACGTCAGGGTAGGAATTTCTATCAAGGTCCATATTCCCAGCAATTGAATATCCAAAGAAACGTGAATTACCCTCAAGAACCTGAAAAGAACAGGTCATCAGAATGGACCCTGGGCCACCAAAATGAGCCTCTCAACCATCCTTTGAAAAAGACACACAAGTTTCTTTTGAATTGAAATTTAAGAGTTCACTTATAAATACATTATATTAAATTACAAATAAGTATACATATGATCCAATACTTCATGTTTCATGAAAGTCACCTAACTTACATAGCATCTCAAAGGATAAAAGAGCCCGTTTTTGATGAGCTTGTTTACTTTATTAAGTTGATCAGGGTATTTCAAACCAAAACTCCCTACCTGCTTTTCAAATGTCTTATTTTTCTCAAAAGCAATTTTTAATTTTTGGTGTCTAAATTCTCTAGGCAATTACAATCATCTCATTTGCCCAGTTTCATCTCTATTTATGCTACTAAAGGAAATAACGTCACATTTCTATCTATGCTGTCAAGGTAGAATAGTTTTTTCCCTTCAATTGCTTTGATTTCTAGCTTGCAAAAAAATTTTATAGTTAAAACAAGCAAGTCATTGCATTTACATCTATTGCCAAGCTATCTTCTAATAATACATTTTTTAAAACATAAAATTCATACTATTGGTGGTTTGTAAATAAATATAACGTGATGGGTGTGCAAATGCACTTGAACTTAAATATTCTATAACAAGGCAAAAAGCTGAGATCCAACCCCCCACGCCCCCCCGTCACAGAAATCTACCTTACTGGATTACCTGTGTTGGTTTGGTGTTTATTCCATTCGCAGATCCGTGATAGATAAAAACCTTCCCCTTCTCATCATAGGGAGCTCCAACTGCAATATCTGTTGACAACATCACATTTTAACAAACATTATCTTTTTAAAATGTTTTAAAATAAGATGCCATAAGAACTCATCATTCAAATAATCTACCCATAAAATCATAACCATTTTATTATCTACCTGGGTAGCCATCTTGGTTGATATCACCAATATTTTTGACTGCAATGCCAAACATAGAATCCTTGGTTCCATTAAGACGAATTGGCTTGACATTATTCCATCTGCCTTGCTGGTTAATATAGACATACACTGCACCTCCAACTTCTCCATCTCTATCAAAATACTGTGGGGCTCCAATAACTATATCTTGCCACCTAAAAACATAATGAGGGGAAGAACTGTGAACCAATGGCTAACACAGCAAGCTTCAGGAGACCACCACCAGCCCAGGTACTAAGAACACAAACAGAGATGATACACAGGGCCTCAACTCTGGAATTTATATCTCATCAATGAAAATAATTTTTTTAAAACCAAGGTAGCTTGTAATAATTGCCCAAAGGAAAACATGGAGGATAAGAATGCGGAACCAGTTCTCCATGTTAGATCTACTGTGTGGGGAGATCCCCAAGAAAGGCTCCAATTCGCTCCACCTTCCACCCCAGACCCAGACAGACACCACCAGCCAGACCTGCATATTGACTTTTTCACAATTCCTACTTTCAACAGGACATTCTGGATGTTCCAAAAGCCCCTTAAGAAATTATAGAACAGAACTATGTAGGTGTCTTTTTTTGAGAATTTTTTTACCCCAAAATTTTAATTCTCACAGACCCATAATCTCAAGACATGAATAAAAACTGAAAACTAAAACAGCTATAATCCTACACCCTGAGGAGAGTAATGAATGTCTGCTGCCAAAACGTTAGTGATAAAGATATGATAGGAGGGTAAAAGTTTTGACAGCAAAAATATTCATTCCTTGAATCAACTAACCCGAAAAGATGATTCTTCTCAAGAACTACAGAAGCCGAAGAAGCAATGATTTCTTTACGAAATAAAATAACCTCAGATACTCATACCCGTCTTTGTTAAGGTCCACCACTGCCACGTCATAGCCAAAGGAAGAAGCCAGACCTTCCCCATCGAATATGTGTTCAGGGAGAAGATGTGCAGACTTCATGTCTCTTTTCAGCAAAACCACAGCTCCACTGTGATTGGCTCTGGGAGCACCAGATACAAAAGTGATGTCATCTTTAGAAACAATCCCTTTCCCCGAGTCCAAAGAAAAGCCTAGAAAAACAAAATAACAGTTCACACCAACTCCATTTTTCGAGAACTATCAAACACTGGTGACTCCATCACTATCTTTTCTTTCTGATTCCCACCAACTATCACACTTGCTGTATGAAAGAGTTACAGAACTACGTAGAGATGTGACACAAGTACAAAGTAGTGGGCTCTTTCACTGCTGTCTGTGGAAATACGTTAAGACTTACAGAAACGAACCTATGCTATTTAGCATCTTCATGGAATCATGAAGCATTCACTCATCAGAAGAATCAGTTCGAACTCCGTTTTAATACTGGAACTGCTATAAAAGGAGATCAAGCTAGATATTGAATTACCACGGGAAAGTTACATCAGATACAACCTGATAAGAGCATAACTGAGTGCATGATGTAGGGTTCTGCTATGATGCAATGATTAATAACTTCCATATTCATCAGTCTCTCCTTGGTAATCATGCAAGAATAAAAGTTAACATCGTTGATACACCACAGACGGCATTTCATTATTTTGGACGAACTTAGTTCTCAGACACAAACATGCAAACAAAACCATGATTGATGAGATACAGTATGTGAGAACCTATATAAACAATAGAGGTGAGCATGTTGTCTTTTATATCAATTACGTACTTGTCAGGAGGGCAGAAGATGTTAGAATATCGAATTATAATCATCAGATAGGATGTCGGGTCACAAACAGAGATGTGATGGGGAGCAAATATAAGTGCCCACATCAAGACCATTGAAATTAAACAAATACTCCCATATAAAGGTAAAGCAGAAGCAGAACAGTATAAGCTCATCCTTCTTGTTGGGTTTTACTTATGAAAAGCTTCACCACTACTGCTGCAGTTCTCAAATTGTGAAGTGAGTTGAAATATAGGATGAGCCACAAATTTAGAATAGGAGGATACAATAGAATCTGGCTCTGAAAACCATCTGGCGGCCTCCACCATGGCATGCTTTTGACGTGTGCTTCGCTTGAAATAGAAAATAAAAAGATTTATGCTCTGTATGGATCAAAAAAAATTTTAAATGACCATGACCAAGACAATTTATTTGTCATCTCAGAGGTCACAAACCTAGGTAGCTATTCATCATCACATCGGGGTATGTGGCAGGCTGCTCCCTGGGAGGCTGTGTTTTATAAACAAACTGATCGGGATCTGTATAGGAAACGCTGGTCAGAAACAGCAGGCCTGTACACATGCACGGGACAAGAGAGATTGAAGAAAAAGCAATTATGCTTAGTAAGAGGCACAACGGCGACCACCATTCTTGCTGGATGATGAGGCCACCAATGTATCCGGTGAGCCACTCTCTTTGCCAGCTTCCAAAACCTAAAACCCACTGGTTTTTTTGAAATGACAGATGCACAGACAACTAAAATAACAACGCAAACCTGACTTTTTTCCAGGCATCCACTTTTGAGGAAATCCATTCTAAAATTAGCATTTAATATCAAATGTTCCAATAGCAACAAAGTTTATAAAATCTATCTATTTAAAGACCAAGTGTTGGTTTCTTGCCTATAATCATTAAAATTAAATGTCTTATCATAAACTAATCCCTGAACATATTTGAAGAGAAGTTGTCTGTTAAAATATATTTAAATAAAATGCTAGTTTGTTGATAATATGTACCTTGAAAAAGATTTTACCTTGAAAAACCATATTTAATAATTGAGATTGCAAACTGCTTAGCCCCTTGGTTCTCTTCCTGTCCTGCAAAGCCCCTACTAACACAGCATTTACACATCCAGCAATGAGGAACAATAATGCTTATTTTATAATACTGTTGGGAAGATCAAATAAGACCTATGAAGCGGGAAGTATAGCACGTGCCTTAGAGCACATGGTAGGTGCTTAACGAGTGGTAAGTGTAACATTTTTCTTCCTTCTTCTATGCCTTCACACCAAATTTTTAATTTAGAAGGATGGGGACTGTCTGAAAAAAAATTTAATAGTACTGTTCATACATTATCTATACAATTAGAACAATTTTTAAGTATTTACTAACACATTATTTAGAATGTTCTTATAGCTATACCTATTTTTTCCTTTTTTACCTTCCATTGCTCTAGTAATACCTCTAGCATATGGACACTTTTTAAAAAAAAAAAAAAAAAAAGAGGTTACTATTTAGATTTAGGAGATTTTTTACATTTTTTCCAAGAAATGCACAGTAATTATTCTTTATGTCAACTCATACCAAGAATTAAAGCTTTTAAAAGCCTTTATGTAATTACCATAATGCACATGAATAATTTAGGACACCCATTAGTAATGCAAACAAGCCTTAGGAGTTAAGGAATGGGCACTTAGACATAATCTGGGTGTCCTCAAAACTGCTTTGGCAGTCCTGCCCAGCCGCAGCTGAAGAGCCCCCATGCCAACCCGCCAGGGGCCCTGTGACATGAGGGCCCCAATCCCGAAGCAGGGCCAACCCTTGGAGAAAGGCAATCACAGAGAAAGGACCCGGAGGTCCCGACCTGCCACTTAGGAGTAACTTCATAAATGTAGCTCTTACGAGTATCTCTAGAAAGAGGCGCTGAAGGGAGAGGGAAGGCAGCTTGGCTCACTGCTAATAAATACCCATTCATGTTTTCCCCGGGCTGCATGAAAAGCCAATTTCAGGTTACAGAGGTCAACATTAGTTGAGGAAACAGACTTCCATGTGGAGGACAGGTGATTTTAAGAGAGCAAATTTCCTCCTCACTTGAGGGAGCGCAAGTCAGAAGGGAAGGATCCCAAGTATCGGTTAAATTACCTCAGGATCACTAAGGCCTAAATTAAATTCCAGTACATGCAGCCACAGGCCCCTGGTTCCACCTGGCCTCCTCTCAGCCTAGAAGCCCAAGGCCCTGTGAGGGGAGTGTCACACAGAGGCATCTGAAAAGGTAGGCATGTCATCATCTGCTCTCATTCCTACCTAAATAACTGTTAGCAGGAACAGGAACTAGACTTTCATCATGGTCAGTCTCTCCACCAACTTCATAAGGCCCATCTTCAAAGATGTTCATGTCAAAAAAAGTGTTATTCTTTTGTTCTACGCGGACAATCCCTAAAGGAATGAAATGGTTAAAAAAAAAAAAAAGATGAAACAAAATAAAATAAATGGTTCCTAATTAATATTTCTCATATTATCACTGAGTACAGCAAGAAAAGTTTAGAGGAAGAAAAGGCAGAAAAGAGAGATGACTTTTGAAGTTATTAATGTTAAAAAATCATGTTCATGTAAATTTTTACAAAAGAAATTTGTTCTAGTAATAAAAAAAATGTCCCATGCATTTTCATGCATTATTTTTACAATGCAATCAAAACAATGGAAAATGGAGTGGTTTACTAAACCTACAGAAAACAATTTTTAAAAAATATGTGAACCTGATATGATACCTTACATGTTCTATAATCCAAAATCAATTTTTCTTTATTATAGTGTAGAAATGAACTTAATGTTTTAATCTGTTCTTCACTTTAACCAAGATTTCATCATTTTAAAATTTTCATTGAAAAGATTTCACATATTAAGTCCACTTCGTGACTTTTTAAAAATGGTAATCCTTTAAATCAGGGTTTATAAAACAGATAAAATATGTTTCCCGCGAATTAAAACATACATAATTGGTGGCTGTTTTATGGTTTTGTTTTACTATGTATGGCATCTATTCTAACTAAAATAAAACTATTTCATTGTGTTATTTTCATTAGGTCAAAATAATCTGACAAATACCATTATGTGAAAGATCTGATTGGGGGTGCAGAAGCCAATGGATATTACTCCCAGAGGTTACTACGAATGACATACAAAGGAGGTGTTCTCAAGAATCATTTCTAATAAGAATTAAAACTTGGAAGTTATTGAACAGAAAAGGAAATTTTTCCAAAGTTTTTCCTGCTAGTAAAAATGTTATAACACTGGATTTATTTTAATAAATTTCTCGAAAAGCCTTATTTTCATATCAAATGCATTTTTTTCATTACAGATTAAAATTAGGTTAATTGTGCTTTATAATACAGTCGTTGTCTACACCTGCTTAATTTCTTCATAGAAGCTAAACTTTTATTACAGGAGCTGACCAACTTCATCCAGCCAAAAAAATGTGAGCCATTCTTCTCTCTCCCAATGTCTCCTTTTATCTATATCACAATAATTAAACTGTCCTATTAAATAACTTTTGTGTGAATTATCTGAAATTATCATCTCAAAATTCCCTAATCTGTTATCTACCCTTCTAACTATCAGCAAGATATGGTCTTTTAATATACAATAAAATAAAGGTCTGTGTTAATACACTGCTATCTGTACATGACAGACAGCACTCAGGTCTGCTCAGTTTTCAGATGACTACCTTAAAATTAAGACTTTCAGCTTCATGTAACAGGCAAATATAAAACAGCAAAAACTACTAATGTTTATTATTATAGTCATAAAAAAGTTAACTCCTTGTATTAATGTAAATTGCTGGTAGGGAATCTCCTAAAATATACATTTCCATCTTATTTGTTTTTAAAAATCATACAGAGATTTTAATATCTTACCCTATTTCTATAATATAGAAGTATCTCATGGCACATTTTAATTTCAAATGCACTAAATCATGGTATATACATAATAAAAATTATGTAGTCATTTTAATCTGTATTTCTATAAATACACATCATACCTTTCCAGTTATAAGTGCCTGGAGCTCCAAATACAATGTAATGAAAGTCTTTAGTAAACGTGGCTGCTACACCTTGCTGGCAAGAACCAAATTTTTCATGCCCTCTCAATCGGCCATCACAGAAACTCCAGTCTCCTCCATCCATGTCATCTACAATCCTGAGATTCTGACTCAGGACATAGCATCTTCCAAAGATGTCTCGGGATTCCTGCTTTGTATTAACATGTTGCCTTTTTTCATAGCGATGAGCACATGTCTACAAAGATAAAGTAGCCCAGTTATGCCTACAAACTTTATATTTTTCATTATAAATCAACAAAGTTGCCAATAATAAAAAGGATGTTAAATGTGCCTTCACCCTGCGATTGGACTCAGAACCAGCAAATCCTCCCCAAAACGGCACTAAGGAAACCATTATCTAGCATACAGAAACTAGGTCGTCAGTCTTTTTCTCACCCAGAGAATAATGCCCCAATCTAAATACTGAATGCCAATTCATAATCCATAAGCAACTGATTTGTAAATTTACTTGTCACATAACAATGGAAATACCTAATTTCATTTTCTTAATTTAACTGGCTTTTAATGGCCATATAAATCTTCGAATTAATTATGTTTGTAAAAATAATGTTCCAGGAGAGAAATCATGAACACACTTTCACAGGGATCAGGCAAACACAGCTAAAATAAAGACATTTTCCTTGTACCCACACTATTTCCTTATAAGCCTAAATCCTAATTTATATTCTAAACTCTGAGATTAAATTTATCCTATAAAGCAGAGAGAATTACACTGACGGGAGAGATGAAAGAGTCTCTATAGTTTTATAGGGTATTCATGGCTACACTCCATGTGACACAGGCTGAAAATACTTTACAATATCCAAGTCAATTTCCTATAATGCTGCCCTTAAATATCAAAATTTGATGTTCACTAAAATGCTCCTTTTTCTCAAAATTCTACATACATTCATTTTAGCAACCAGATTTTGAAAGAGACACAGAAAGAGCACCATAATCCACCTTGGGGGCACTTCCGAGGCCATCCAGCATAATCCATCTGATAGACCCTCTCATCTTCGCTACCACTTCTATTTGAAGCAGCTCAGAATAAATAATGAGTTTAAAATTATCTTAGTTTCCATGACCATTCCATTTTTTTTATATCTTGTCTATAAAAGCTACATAGATCCTGGGACCATGTCTAGTTTTGTTGTTTAAGACCATATAGAGTATTAGAGATATTCAATGAAGATTTTTTAATCAAGTTCTTTGAATCTGAAAGTCCTAAAGAAAAGCAGGTTGTATGGCTGTTTCAAAGTATATCAGGAATTGTAGGAAAAACAATGCTCTGATTTCCTTTTGAGATCGATTCCTGCTTTAAAGAAGTAAGTTTGCCAAAATGTACACTCCACGCTGGCAGGGGCTCTGCCTGTTATAGTCACTGCTATACACCAGGTGCTGGCATACACAGGTACTCAGACACCGCAGAATGAACGTGTTTCCTTACACTTACCACAACTTTGCCCCCAGGCCCTTGGCTCTGGACCGTGACCCCCATCCACTGATCTTCCTTGCTTTCCGATGAAGGGTCCGCTGTGGAAAGCAGCACAGGTTACATACACATGGTTAGGACCTTAAAGTGACTGAAACGGGCAATGAACCAATAAATAGAACCAGTAGAACCAACTGAAACAAAAATACAAGAAACTATTTCTAAATTGCCCTGACTCCAAGCCTAGCTACTTAGTAAATTCAGTTACTCAATCCAGAATAATTATTTCTTAAGAAAACAGGTAAGTGGTTATTTATTGGCAAGAATCTTTTTAAAAAAAATCCTTTACATAAAGTACATAGCTCTCTATCTGGTGGGGCTCTTGACCCTCTCTGACACACAGGGTCCTGAGTACAGAGGGGTATTTGAAAACTGTAAGACTACAGAGTAGCTCTCTAACATCTGCCCCTTAAAGCAACAACGTAAAATTCAGTTTCCAAACTCCAACTACCATCCAAACTAACAAAAAGCGGGCACTTCTCTACATATGAGCATACCTCTTTTTAATGTGCTTTGCTTTACTGCACATCACAGATACAGGGTTTTTTTTTTTTTTTTTTTTTACAAATTGAAGGTCTGTGCTAGTCCTACGCTGCATAAGCCTATTGATGCCATTTTCCCAACAGGCTCAGATGATGGTTAATGTTTGCTAGCAATAAAGTATTTTTCAAATTAAGGTTATATGTACACTGGGTTTTTTTAAAAATAAAAATAATGTTACTACACGCTTAATAGATTATGGTATAGTGTAAATATAACTTTTATACACACTGGGAACCCAAAAATTGGTGTGACTAGCTTTACTGTAACATTCACTTTACTGCGGTGGTATGGAACCAAACCTGCAGTATCTCTGAGGTGTGCCTGTATGCCCAAATTTGTTACACGAGGGCATAAACTGTTCTTTTCCTTACTGGGCATGGGAAGACAAAGCCTCAGATTCACTTTATATCTTTCCACCACTGCCAAAAAGGAAAGGGATACATTTATTTTTACCCTCTGCCCCCAAAAAGGAGAAACCACTACCATGTGTTCATTTCACTATTAATTTGAACCTACTGTTATGACATATGCAAATATTTACCTTCCTCAACGAGAAGGCAGGCACAATTTTCAATCTCAAATCATTACAAAAATATGAAAATTAAACAACCTTAAGTAGACAGAAAGAAAAATGTCAAAATGTTAAATAAAGAGTGATTATGTCTAGACTACCAGTGGGTTTCGAGGTTTTTCCTTATAGGCTGATGTCATTTACAAGTTTCCCTCAATTAACATGTATTATTTTTAATGACGGAAAACATGTTATTCCTAAAAGATAAAAAAGCAGGAGACCATAAACATAAATCTTCAAATCTACTTAGACCAAGTATGTCAAATTAGGTTTGGCTGGAGTTTCTCAGTACTCTGCCAACATACAGTCCTCACAAAACAAACCTCTATCTGAGAGTAGGACAAAATTTATCCATGCTGGTCAGCTCTCATTTCAGAAAGATCTGATATTTAAGTCGTCTTTCTCCCAAATATTTTAACAGCAAGTGAGAACTTCCGGCTGCTCTAGAAAAAATATACATATTCAATTTTCTTCACTGCTCTAAATTCAGCTTTTCAATGGCATCCTGCATAACCTCAGCACGTCACTAGGTGGCAGCATCAATACACCATATCGGTTTAGAAACAAGTGTTGGGACGACCAACAAGGGGGTCCTCTTTCCAAAATGATTTAGAAAGTAAATGTTTTTCAGGGCAAACAAACAGTCAAGGCTGATGCAACAAAAAAGAGGGCTCTCTCCAAGAATAAATGCTTATATTCCCTCTTCCTTGCTCACATAACAATGGAAATACATTATTTCATTTTCTTAATTTAACTGGCTTTTAGTGGCAAGTGGGGTACAGGCGAGTTGGCCAAGTGAATACTGGGTGAGTGCAAAGGAACATACCATCATTATCAAATTCAATCCGTGTACAAGGGCCCCGGGAGGTGATGTCACAGCTGTATAAGCCTCCTGTTCTGTTGGCCCTCTGCAGTGGGAGGGCCACTGCCCGAGGGGCCCCCACGAGCAACCTGTGGACAAAACAGAATTTGGAGATGTGAGTTCAGTACTCATTTAACATTCCAATTAGTCGGAACTAAGAGATATTGGGATTATACTTTGTCTAGGAGTCCACTAATTCTCCGGCAGCTTAGGCAGTGAGGAGCAAAGGTAGAATCTTGTGACCGACTAGCTCACACAAAACACACACACACACACACACACACACACACACACGCGCGTGTGCACACACTACTATGCAAGTCGAGCACAAGGAGAAGAGTTATTAAACCCAGGGGAATAAATATGCTCATCTTCCATAACGTCAGCAGCTCTCCCCCAAATATGATTCTGGTATTTTAAAAGACTTTCCATAGAACATGACCCCAGACCTAAGCCAAGGACATTATATGGAACTCAACAGACAAAACCAACAGTCCCACAGGGGAGGAGAAAAATGGTCACATTAAACTAAACAAACAAGAATATGTCAATTTCTAATACTGTGCCTTCCTGAGGTACTTTTCAACGGTAATTTTGACTATATCCTAGATTTTCAGTTTATATACTGTTAAGTTACATAAACAAAGAGGCCATTAGACTGATGGGGCTCTAATGCCATGGCAGCTATATAAGGAAAAAATCTAAGCTTGTAAATATCTTAAGGTTAAAAAAAAAATTCAAACCCTAAGGACAATCAATCTCAAACATCCAACTAGGTTTTAAGCTATAGCTGATCAAATAATTTCCTTTCTTTGTTTGTATAAGTTTTTCCCCTGGCTCCCGTTGGTGGAACACTCTTAACCACTTCCGTTTTGGTGCTGTCAGATTTGAATCGATTTTTGCTCAAATAAACTCATAAAATAATTGATATGCCTCAGTTTATCTTTTAACAATGCTGATTTAGAACCTAACCTTTGCCCAAGATAAAACTCGACTAAATTACTCTTTTTGCAGCCTTGACCTCTTTCCCTATCAATCCTTACTTCCTGGCACTCATATCATCGCCAACAAACTTCTCCACTATCATCTAATCAATCCTGCACAAAGAATTCAGGGAGGGTCTGGTTCGTGCCACTTATGTACTAGGCATCATAATATCCCTTCTTTCCTCGCCCCCTGCCAATGTTCTTGTTATCTCCCATAAGAGGGGCCCGAACCTAAACCCACAATCCTTAAAATTTCACCATTTCGCAGCCAGCAGGGATCTTTGGCAACCCACTACCTTCCTGCTGGGTTCCTTTTCCTAATGCTCTTTACTCACCATCAGTTCTATAATCGTTGGGGTCTGGTTGACTGATGGAATAGGAAAAGAAACAAAGACAGAACACACCCCTGAACAGAGAGATATGAGGCTGGAGCTGGGGAAGAGGGCTGAGAACACAAATATGAACCAAAAAAAACCTCTCCCAAACGGAAAACAAGCCACTCCCGGCCCTCAAGAAATCCAAATTTCAGGTGAAAAAAGAAATGGAAAAAAAAAAGGAAAGAAAGGAAAATAAAAGAATAAATAAATAAATAGTCCCTACTACCTCTGTCTCTGCTATGATCCCAATAAAGTATTTAATGTAATTTAAAAAAAAAAAAAAAAGCCAATGTAGTGCAATGGGTGCAACAGGAGAAAAATGCACTCCGAAAACAGAGAGGCAAACCAGAGTCTGCCTAGGGAGAGCCAGTGAAGCAAGGTCTTACAGACTGAGGTTTGGCTCATGTGGGAACACGCGTCTTAGCACCATCCTTCCTCTCAGACCCCTGGATGTCAGCCCCTACCTCCAATCCTTCTTACATTCAAAGGGAAGAAACAGCACACATCAAGGTACAGAACTGGAACTGAGACTGAGCAGGACTGAGGTAGGGTCCTTGGTACCCAGAACTTTGCAGAGGCAAAGCCAAGGACCGCAGGGGTCTCCACTGGGCTGCCCCACACCTATTCCATCAATGCCCCTGATCCCAGGAGCTGACAAATAGCTGAGAGGTGAACCGGTCTAGACTGTGGGTGAACAAGTGCAATTACCTGGCAGATGTGGGGATGGAACCCTATCCCAGGTCCTGGGAAAGATAAACAAGGTGCTGGGGTCAGAAGCACAGAATCACAGGGTGTGAGCACCGTAGTAGTCAGGGGAGAGGACATCCCACGCTCTAACTTTACAGATGGGAAGACTGAGATGGATGGAAGGAGAATAACTACTCTGCCCTAAGATTCTACAACTAGTTGGCAGCCAGAACAAAAATTACTTTGGAGCAATGTTGTTTTCTCCATTCTTTTAAAATGCTCCCTAAATAAATAAAACCTAGGCTTTGAAGGCATTTACAACCTAGCTGAAAGAGCAAACTCTATGCACATAAAACACTGAAACAAGAATTGCTCAATATGTAAGACTAAATTCTGAAAGGCTGAGGAAAGGCAGAGTCAAAGCATGACTGCAGTTGGGTGGGGCTGAAGACTGGGGAAGACATTTCCTGTAAAGGTAACCAACTCCAACTGGAAGGCTGAAAGGAGAAGCAGGAGTTCCAAAGTGATCACCAGGTCTTCTCTGACCACTTCCTCTCCTCCTCATCCATGCCCAAGGAGGCTGGTAAGCTACCTAAGGCAGGTACGGGGCTTGTGATTTCCTGTTTACTGTACTTGCTCATTCATTTACTCATTCCACAAACATTCAAGAGCCTCCGAGATGAATAAGGACTCCCTCCACCCTTTCTCCGCCAAACTGCCCCCGAGGTGCCAGATCCATACGCTGATCATTAAACCACGGGGAGGTAAGAAAAAGGCGAGGGCCGACCGGGGTGCTGTGCGTTGTCCAGAGGAGGGCGCCAAAGCCTGCCTGCGAGGAAAGGTGTCACCCAGAGATGACAGTGGAACTGGTGGGGACCAGGCGAGAGGCACTGCACCAGCAAAGTCTGAGAGGGAAGGAGTAGGAACCAGTGATATGAGGGGTGTTGGAAATGGGCAGCCTGGTCTGCGGGGCTCCGCGTTTGGGGCAAAAGGTCAGAGACACACGGCTGAAAAGCCCACGCTTCCGCTGCCTGTTGTGCCCCGCAGGGAACAGGTGCTTCCGCGCATCGTGTTGTTTAAAAAGCTGCGGAGATTATTTTATTTACTGAGCGGGCGCTTCCTCCAGCCTCTTTTCTCCGGGCTGCGTGGTAGTGTTTCTCTCTCCTTGGTACCTCCATCGTCCACTTGGGACCCCTTACCCTTGGTGGCTCCGGGGGACTTTAACATGCAGGGCAAAGTATAGGCGTTTAACTCTGCTTTGCTGACCGCTTATGGGGGCTGTGGCAACAAAACTTCACATGTACAAAAACTGCCAAACTCTTGTAGTTCAAGAAGCCAGATTTACTTGTGGCTGCTGCAGATGAAAGCAGACCACGCAGGAGGGAAGCAGGAGGAAGGGGGCTGGGAACAACACATAGGAAGAAAAAAACTCTACAAATAATGTTAGCTGTCACGTTGCCGCCCCCTGGGCTCTGCCTGCATGTGTTTCCAGCATCATCCTTCCTTCCAGGTCTCTCGACAGTTGGCACCATGAGCCCGCCTCAGAATCTGTCCTACCTAGGATGTAGGAAAGCGGGGGTGTTCTGCGGCCTCAGGCTCCAGTCAGCCAAAGAAAGAGCAGACACTGTGTATGGGGGGCGGAGGGGCCGGGTCTCCTGGGACCATCCATGCAGGAAAATCAGAAAACAATGCTGGGGAGGGGCCAATTAAGTCAGATAAAATTCGCGTCATAGAAAAAGGAAACAAGCACCTTGATGGGAGAACTAAGTCACCCCAACCAAAATCAACAATTGGCAAGTATCTTAATCCTCAAGGTAAAGCTGCTCTCTCTGGTTCCCGAGATGAGCAAACTCTTAATCCTCAGAATCAGCCTTACTCACAGAAGGGCACAGCCCGTTAGCTAAAGCTATGTCTGGCAGGGACAAATAATCAAACACAGAGCTGTATCCCATCAATGACGCAGTCCCTGGTACAAGCCATCTACTTCCTAATCCAGTCCATTAAGACCTGGGCATTGGTCTAAGCCAATTCAGAACACAGCCAGCTCCTGAGCTAACAGAGAGGGTACAGCTTCGGTTGAGAGAGTATGCCTCAGGGGATCCCTCAGACCACACCAAAACCCAGTTTCAACTCAAATCCCAGCTTTCTTCCCTTTGATGCTGGGTTCAGTGTAAGCAGCAGGCACTCTCTGGGCACCACCATGATACCCATAGAAACTCCTAGGACCGGGCAGCAGCTGCCAGGCTGTTCGTTCATTTTCTCTTAACTATAGCTGCTCTTATTACTGACCAGCCCAGGATGTATGGAGGAATTCAGAACCATAGTTAACAACTCACAGAGTAACAGGGACTAAGGGATGTAAGTCATGGCCTTCAAAGGGAAGTGGCAGAAATGAACAGAACAGGGTCCAAGAAGCCTCTTCCTATAGCAGGTCAAAAGAAAAACTGCATCAAGGAAGGGTAAGAATCTGGGTTTAAACTAAGTTTTAGACACCAAAAGGAAAAGGATAAATTACTTCCCAAATTCCTTTCCACATGGACGGTGGACGATCACCTCCACTGTTTGAAAGCCATACAGACATGAAAACTTGCAAAACCGTATCACCTTTAAAGGTGAGAAATAAAATTTTAAATAGTAAAATATAAAAGGCTAACTATACAAGTGAGATAGTAATTGAGGATGTGATAGAAATTCAGGTCTTTGTTGTCTAGATCAGAATTCTTGGCAAAAAAGATTCAGGACCAACTAACGGGCTATTAAGCAAAAGGTTATTTTAAATTTCTTCAAGTACGCCACACTCCTGTTTCATGTAGTCAAGTTCTCCTTCAGTTACAGCTAGGATACTTTTGCACAACTACTTCAACCAAGAGTCCTAAAAACACTGGGGCACTTTTCTAACTCTGAGAATAATAGCAGCTTTGCTTCATTGTTTTTGGCAATAATTTATTTCCTCAAGGATTAAAGATTGTGCCTCTAACTATGCAACTTTGTCTCAGGAGACACAAAATATGGCTTCATTAGAACAAGGACACTATTATTGCTTAATTTAAAACACAGCCTTCCTAGTTCGTTTAAGTAATAAATTCAAATGGCAAGAAATAAAAAAGAAAAAACTTATGGTGGAAAGCTACAGACATCAAACACATCCCAAGCCTAATTCTCTGGATAAAATGCTTTTTAATTTCTAGATTTCTCTGTAACTCTCCATATTATACGTGTACATTTATTTCTTGATTTATCCGCTTTAGACAATAGCTGCTGACCTCAAATACAAAAAGAGAACTTAAACTACTTGCTACTTTCCCTCCTATGTTTAATTAACTACGTTATTTTAGTTCTTAGACTTGCCACTCTTTAATCCATTTCCATTTATGAAAAAAAAAGTACAGCCCATTGCCAGTGTTAATTTTACATAAACATGCTCTTTGAGGCTGAAGCAAATCTGACTGGTTTTTGATGCAAAATATGTGTATACACATATTTTATATATATACACATATATATATACACACATATTTTGCATCGATGCAAAATATACACATATTTTGCATCGAAATATGTGTATATAGATAATCAGTTCTTGGAGTTACTTCTAAATAGAATTTATCTCTAATCCTAATGTAACAGAAATGTATACATAAATAAGATTCATCAAATGAATCTTCGGCTAACAACTGTTCAAGAATAATGTTAATGTCATGTGTAGGAATGCTACGTTTTCTAGGATTTGATATTTTCAGTGATTGAGAATTACTACATTTTGTAAATGGAAACACCACTACTAAAGACAGAATGCTATAAATAGAATGTCATTATTCCCCAAAGATTATCAATATACTAGAGCAATGTGAAAATAATAACAGAGAGAGATTTCATGGCAAACTTTGGGGGTACGGGTAGGATTGTAATCTGTGACTTATCTTGGGGTAAACACTGCAGCTGCAAGCACTGCTAGCGAGTACTCTCAGGGCAAATGGGAAATGGGTTAAGTAATGCATTTTAACCTCTATTTTCCCTTCATCGACTTATAATATAATCTCTCCATTCCCCAGTTGGTGAGATGATGCTATCAGCACTGACCCTCCCTTTCTCCCAAACTTTCTTCTTGATATCTCCAAGTCCTACCAATCGTTAGCTATACTTTTACACTATTGTCGGGGCCATTACCACTTATATTTTGTCTTATAACCACAATTAAGTCATCTGTTCTTTTACGTAATCAGGTAAATATTACTCAGTGCTGAACCAAACTGCATTGAAACTATTCTCTTTCTATCTGGGAGTATTACAAGCCCTTGGCCTCACAGGACATTGTCCTGGCATCAAGGTCAAACTGATTTTTACCTTCCATCAGTTGCTTGACGTACTTCACATTTGAACCATGACTTTTGCTTTCCTTGGCGTTTCTTATTGCCTTTCCCTTTACGTTGTCTTCATTCTAGCCTCAATTTAACCACATGCTGTATTGAATCAGCATCTCTTCTTTGTTCAGGTTTCCTCCTCAGGCCTGCTACACGGGGGTCATCGTAGGACTTCCCCTTCTGCCCTTCAGGGTTGATCTGCTGTGACCTGGAATCCCACATTTTCTTTTATTTGAATTATTTTCTTAAAGGAACAGTACATGATAAACTGAGTCCCTAAATATACAAAAATGTCACTATTCCACTCTCATCTTTGCTTGAAAGTTTGTGTGTAGGACTCCAGGCTGGAAAACATTTCTTCAAAACTTTGATGTCACTGCTGTGATTTATTCGAGTATCCAGCATTGCCAAGGAAAATTCTGATAAGTCCAATTTTCACTTCTTTGAAGGCAGCTTTGTTCTGAACAAACAGCATGACAGAGTGTCTGTATGTGAGCCTATATTCACTTACTATGTACTATGTGGCCTCTTTCAATTTATAGACTTAGAACATTAATTTCCAGGATACTCTTATCATGCACTGATCACTTCATTCATTTCATTTTCTGTTGGGCCTCCTGGATTAAACTACATTTTCTCTCATTTTCCTTCCCTCTCTGTGGTTCTGAGATTTTTCCATTTATTTTCTGGTATTTCTATTTAAAATTTAAATTTAAATTTAATTAAATTTTAAATTTCCTCTTAAAATCTACAAAAGCTTTTTGCTGTTATAGCACCTTTTACATATAGCGTCCTATTCTTATTTTATGGATTTAATATGTTCTCAAAATTCTGAGTATTTTACTCTTAGAATTTTTTTTCCTTTCTGTTCCTGGATTATGTTTCTTCCAATTTGTTGTTGGTTTACTTCAGCCATCCCCTTTTATGTTGCTAGCTCTTACCACATGCCTGATAATCCTTGGTTCTCTTGTTTGGCTATTTTCTTAAAAGGCCCATTTCTGGCTGGGTCTCACCCTGAGCAGGAATTCTGAAAGGGAATTCTGGGTGGGGCCTGCTGACAGCAGTTTTCACTTAGGCTGAGTGGGCATGGAACTGTTGTCAGAGTGCAAACCATTCTTCAAATGCTAAAGGAAAGCTTAATTCTTGGGGTACCAGCATTCACACTAGAAGCCCCAGCTTTCTCTAGCTGTTTGGTCTTTTGTTTTTTTGTTTTTAAATAATGTCATCACTGCCTTGCCTATTTCTACAAGAATCCACCTCTATTTGTGAGTTGTAATCAATTAAATTTTGTAAAACATGTACATGTCAACATTCCCATTCCTCTCTCTCTGCCAAAAGAAAAAAAAAAGTGTTATAGGTTTTTGTTTTGTTTTTGGCCAAAGTATTAAATGCCAGCAGCCTACACTTTGTGCAAAGATGGCAGACGATGTCATGTGGCATCTGTGGTCTCACTTGCATACAGACCTTCCCTTCCGTATCCAGGCTTTATTCCCTGCCCTGACTCCCTGACGACCCCCTGGGTGGGCACAGGTGATCCCCCAACCCGCCGCCTTCCCCAGTCCTGTGTGGCTGTGGCTCCTTCCCTTATTAAGGCCATAAGCCAGATCCCATCTGCTTTCTGCCTTTTAGTAGTCTCTCAGCCATTATGGAGCCTGGAGGGAAGTACACAAGAATACCATCTGGAACCACAAGTCAAAATCCAATCATTTCTTGAAGGAATCAGATTTTCATCACAGCCTAGTTCCCCTGCAGTTTGAAGGCGAATATCTTTCTCCCAACTGTTACCACATCTCTTTATCATCCAAGACTTGCAATTAGGATGCTGAATCCTGAAGCATTATTACTAAATGGAGACAAAGACATTTAGCTCACTTCCTTAAATCAATTTATTTTATTTAAAATATTTTAAAACCAAATTTAACCTCTATCAGCATCCACAATTAAAACTGATTGAGGTCCTTTTAGGCTAATGTGTTTATAACAAACAGAATTTTGTTGTTGAAAATAACTAATCAAGAGGGCAGCTCTTATAGACGAATGATTTTATAAGGGCTCAGATATAAAGTGAAATAATTTAAGGGTGAAAATAAATCTTACCTTATATTCGAGGGTCTACAGAAAATAGCTCCTTAAGACCCCGAAGTCAGAGAACTCTGTGCTGTGCTGTGGACAGGCATCTTAGGAAAGGCCCCTGGGTCATGCCTTCTCGCTCTCCTTCTGGAGGTTCTACGCCCTTCCATACAAAGGCCACATTGTACTGAGCCATTTTGGTCACCAGACTATCCACAAAGTGGTTAAAGCTTCCAGCTCTTACCTAGGCTGACCACACAACCAGGCTTTCTCCTGGGACAGTCCTGGTTCACACCTGTTGTGCTGGGCCCCGTTTCACTCTCAAAAATGCCCCAGTTTGGAAAACAAATTATAGTCACCCCAGCCTCAGCCATAAAGCTAGCAATGGAGCCTGACTGAAGTGGCAGCTTAAATTTGATATTGCCATGCTTCAAAGCCCAACTGTGTGGCTGGGTTTGACCACAGACTCACAGGCACTGGTGGGTTGTTTTGGCCTCGAAGACCTTACGGTCAGTCTCCACGTGATCAGGCTACCTGAGGACAGCCTGTCTTGGTTACCGAAGCTCCACTGGCCTTATGAGACCCCCCGCCCCTCGCCCTGGCCGAAGTGTCTATTTTCCTTATTTTAGTACTGGTTATTTGGAGATGGAAAAAAATAGATCTGCTCACAAAAATTTATATCCAGCAGCAATGAGCTGTGCATTAGCAAATATATTATTGAGCCCTGGTCTCCCTTTGGGCATACCTGCTGCCAAATGACCTCCACCAGTCCCTGGTTTCCTTGAGGAGCTCAAGGAGCCCACCTTGATCTCATCTGAACCCCCAATTTTAGAGAAACAAGGATGAAGGTTCATAGAACACCTGCCTGGTCACCTGGTCAATTATCCAGCCTGCATTTATGACCTTAATAATTAACCACCTGGAAAAAGGAATTAGAAGGTCAAGGGAAGATGGACAAGGAAATAAACTATATTCCATCTCTTTCTGAATCAAACTCTAAAGCCACACTTAATTATATCATTTGAGAGTGATCCCTGGCATGCCATATTCCTCCACAGTCCTAACAGTGAGATTCAGTACCAGGGACTCCTCTTCATTGTTGGGCCTTAAATGATAATTCTAGGAGGGTATCATGTAAACAGCTCCCTTTCCAACGTTCTCCCCAGACTGAACTGAAAGTGACCTGTTACCTGTATATCCTACAAGATTAGGAACAGTATCCACAATGATCATTCCTACCTTCTCCATCAGAAAAGCTTTAGACTGTGGGCTCACTTCCCTTATTTAGAAGGAAAGAGACCTAACAGTCTCTGTGACTTCCCACGTCTAGTTCAGCTTTGACCTTCTAATCCTGTCAGATCAGGAACTAGGCCGGGCAGTTGGCCAAAGGGCGGCAAGGGCTGTGGAGGCCAGTCATTACTTGTCAGATTCATCCTCCTGCTCACTGGACAACTGTAGCATCATCCTAGCTGGTCTACCTGCTTCCATTCCTGTCCCACCCCACCGCAGCCTCCACTGAGCAACCACTATTCCTCCTACATCTGAAGTTGCATCCTACCACTCCTTGACTCATGGGATTCCCATGGCCACCAGAATGAAATTCAAATTCCCACCATGCTCTACAAAGCCCTGTGTGACCTGCCCTTTATCTGCCTCTCCAGCCTCACCTCCCTCAGGTGTACACTCCTGCCACACCAACCTAGTTTCCATCTCAGCATCTTTGCGGTTGCTCCCCTCAGCTCAGAATACTCTTGCCTCGGCTCTTTGTGGGCTGCATCGTTCGCATTCCTTAGGACTGGACTTTAACATCACCTCCTCAGAGTCCCTTCCTTGATCCTTCTGGCTAGAGCTCTCCCTAAGTTATGCCCTTCATTCACCCTATTTAATAATCTTCATAGCCCATATCAGTACCTGAACCTGTGATATTTAGTTGTCTGTATCAACTGCCCGTGGCTCCTCCACTGGCTCTATGCGAGCAGGGGCTCTTCTCTTCCAATCTACAGGCTGGCTGTAACCCTAGGTAGATACTCCTTATGTAGCCCAATATTCTTCTTCACAAGAAAGGCAGTGAACCTGAGTAATGAGTAAACTAGTACTCACATCTGTAGGACACTATAATTACGAAGTCTTTCATGTATACTTTTATTCTAATATGTCTCTGTAATTCAGAGGTGAAGAAACTGAAGCTCAGACACTACCTGACATGCGGAGGACTTTAAGCCCAATAACCCTCCCACAGGCCATACTCTTCCCACCACGACTGGGAGCCATCCCTCTGCCATCTGGCCACACTGCAGCCATCCACCACAAGCTGCCCTAACTCCCCTCATGTCCCAAGCATACGAAGGCCTTTGCTCATTGTGTTTCCTGCCACCTGCCCTTCAGCCCACAAAAGTTCTCTTCACCAACAATTTCCAAATTCCAGCTGTAGGCTTTACATGTGAATTTGCCTTCAAGACTCTATGCTCAAGTTTCACTTTTTCCAAAGTAAACACTCCTGGACAAGGATTTCTTACAACTCCACTTAATTGGGCTATAAACTCCTTGAGGACAGGAAACTGGTCCTATTTTTCTGTAACCTCAAGGGTGCTTGGCCAAGATAAAACAAAACCTCATTTAACTATACTAACTGCCTGATCCGGTTGGGCAAGTATGAGCTAAAATTCACAGTGGAACAGATCTGTTCACCTCCTACCTTGAGTTTTCATATTTACACAGGAAGTTGACTAAAAGGCTGAGGGTCCCTTTCCTCTATGAACTACAATCTCACTTTCAAAAAATTAGATTTCTAACAACCTTCCAAGAAATCACATAATAAAAAATATATATCCTACCGACAAATTAAGGCAAACTATTATTGGTAGCAATACACTGGAGCTATAATCTCCCGTGCTCTTATATTAGGCATTTGCTCTAAGTTTATTAAAAAGTAGACACTATGACCACCACTCATTTCACAAATGAGGATGCAGGTTCAGAGAGGACAAGCAACTTGCTCAAGGTCACACAGCTGATAAGTGGTGAAACAGGAGCTATGCTTTGCACTCCCTAATCTTGCTCTAAACCACAACACCCTCAATCTCTTTTCTGCTTAATTGGATGAAGATATCACTAAAGTACTTCGATCTACCCACCTTTTTAAAAAAGAGTAATTTACAAGTACGTGGTTGGTTATAATTAAGGTCTATAAAGTGCTTTGAGATCCATGCCACAGGGGGCCAAAGAATACCCGTTGCCCTTATCAGGATCGAAAACTTTATTCTGGTCTCCCCAAAATTTCACACACAAAAAACTTATTTTCCTGTCTCCTTGGAGAAACATGCTGGAACTAAACCCAGTTTCCAGTGACTATGAAACTCCTATGACGTTGGAGCCTGAGGGCTCCAGTTCTTACCTGACTTGGTACATTTTACTATAGGTGTGTCTCTGACTGAGAACAAGGGAACTCATGCAAAAAAGGAACACCCAAGGCAGAACATGTTTTATTATCCACAACATTCAACTCTTCCAGTGAAAGTTGAGAAATGTCTACCATCTATCAGGGAGAAAAAAAAAGACATGAAATCACGGCATCAATTTCAAACATTTAAATGGAATGCCAATGAGAGTGGTCAAATCAGCAAAATGGAGAACGGGGTGGAGAAGGAATTCTGGTTCTATTGCTAGAATCAGTTTTTGGTGTGACCTTGGTTCAACACTTGCTTCTAATTTCCCAACAATAAGGATTTAAATAATCTCAAGAAAAGAATACTATTAGCACCCAACAAGGTAAAATTATAATAGACACTGGCTACATTTAAAATGACCAAGAATTTCACTTCAACACAAATTTATAGAGTATAGGTAGAAAGATGTAACCAGCTCATTTTAAAAACAAAATTAGCTGAAAAGGGCTAACTAAGCAACTCCTATTGGTAAGACATCACTCAGAGCTATAATAAAAACACTGTTATCTACTGCAGCAAGAAAAGGAAAAATGAAAGTCTCCACGCAACCCTGTTCTTTCAGTTTTCCAAAAAGCTGCCAGACCTTGTCAGATGTGGCATTTAATCACTTCCTGTACTTCTGAATTATCAGATACCTGAATTTCTAGTTGCCAAATCACATTTGTCCTTCTAGTGAATTGACCTTTCAAGGAACCAAGTGTAAGAACCTGTATGAAATGAACTGTGGGTCCACCTTCCCATCCTGGACCTCCAGAGTGCTTGACGCATAGCAATGATTAGTAAATTTCTGTTAAATAAACAAAGTTTATTTTATAGTTAATCTATCATCACATTTAACAATTTTAAATTTGAGCATGTTGTCATCAATCAGGCTTTTATATACCAAGTGTAACAAGAATCAATATTATCAGTGCTAGCTCATAATTTTTTATTTCTTAAAAGCTGTTACTAAATATAAATAGCTCATTTATAAAAGTGACTTTGCAACTGCCATCATTTTTCAGTAAAATATTTTAAGAGGAATCAGGAAAAGAAAAGGTATATTTAAGAAGTATATACCTGGTAGGTCATCGTTACCCATTTTACTATTTCAATGGTTTAGGAAGTCCACATTTTTCAATGTTTTGAAAAGGAAATTAATATCAGATAGTTTATTTTCTAAATGAGAAAACTGAGACAGGCTTAGTAGCAGTGCCAGAGACTGCTGGCTATCACCCAATATTGGTTCTCCTTTTTTTCCACAGTAAAAGAAATTCTGCTGTGCATAAGGCCCCCCTGAATAAAGACTACTCATCCCAGCCTCCCTTTCCTGCCAGAGGACTCTGTCCTGCTAAATGGGACACATGACAATGTGCCACATTGCTGCTTCCAGAAATTCTCTTTAAAAGATGGTGCACATGTGTCTTTGACTCTATTCTTTTCTGTCTCTTTCTTCATCCTGACGCCTCAGACCAGCTCCCCAGATGTTCATATAAAAACAAAAATGACAACACAAAAAACAAAACCAAAGAGGTCTTTCAGGTTAAAAAAAAAAAAGAAGATTCAGAAATAGGAGATAGTGAATAAAAAAATACAACTTAAAAAGTGTACCCATATAAATATTTACAGAAGTCAAGTTACATGCATTTATATTGTTTACTACTCCACTCCTGCATTTAAAGATGATATTTAAAAATATTTAGCAACCAGTACGGCTTAGGAAACTATTGATACAGATGGTAGTGCAGCTCCGGAGCTGCACCCCCAGAAACTTTGTTGTATTAGGACATTTCCCCTTTAATTGCTGGATTATTGGAGGAAATATGGGTAGAAGGGGGTATCCTACGGGAAGAGCAGCCAGGGCAGTTTTGAGGCGACACTCAGGGAGACTGGGGCAAAGCTATTTACCAACCAGAAGTATTTCAATAGTTTAACAACTAGCACTACTTCACTGTTATATTCTGGCTGAACATCAGTCTTACCTGGGCCTATCATCATCAGGATAATATGGTGCATGCTTGTAGGAGGTACTAACTACCTCCAATACTATATGCCTTCTCACCTGCCCCATAACAGACTGGCAAACCAAAACCATAATACAGAGGGAGTTACAAGAAGACCTTAATTCAAGTGCCGGCCATATCACCTACTAGCTAGATGTCCTCTGTATGGGTTATCTGTGAAATGGTTCTATCTAAATTTTCTCATAGGTGTTGCAAGGATCAAATGAAACGATGTCAAATAACCTTGTAAACACTAATGCAGTGATGAAACACTGCACATGCTCTTACTAGGATTCAGTTGACACGTATTTCAACAAGCCATTCTAATTTCAACAAGTACTTTTTAGCAACTATAGGTACAGGTAGGACACAAATCCTGAAGCTGTCGGGAATGTAACAGGTTGGGTGTAAGACTGTCAACTCCAGTCGAGAAGATTCCAGCAACCCCACTGGTAGAGTAGCCTGTGATATCAGAAGGCAGGACATAGTTTGTGACAGAAAGTCATAAAGCACAGCCAGCCACTCCTTCAAAATCAGCCATGATCATTAAAACAGTGCTGGGCAAGTCGCTGCACTAGGAACTGACCCTCTAAGTTGAAAGGAGGGAGGTATCACATTCTTCACTGTGGCACTACTTTCAATAGCAAAGGATTAGAATGAACCTCAACATCCGGAATGGTTAAATACATCGTGATTCATCCTCAAAACAGAACACTATGCAGACATTAAAAATCCTAAGGAAGCTCTGTATTTACAACATCGAACAAGCACTAAAACATGCCAAGAAAAAAAGCAAGGTGCAGAAGAATACACGACATGCTACCATACATGCGAAAAAAGTGTGTATTTGCTCATAAATGTATAGGTACCTGTGAAAAGATTCACAACCAACTGGTAAAACAATGGTTGCCTCCTAGGAGAACGCGGTGACTAGAGACCAGGGATGGGAGGGTGATTTTCATTCCACATCTTTTGGTAGTTTTTATAGTTGTACCACATGACTCCATTACCTAATCAAAAATAAGTTTAAAGTATAATTTTTAAAATGATGTCACTCAGTGGACAATGGGTCATCAAAAGTCTTGCAGAGAAAATGACAGAGATGGCCATGGAGGCTAAAATCAGTGCTCAGAAGTCATGAAGAAAGCAAACCTCATAATTGGGTAAGACAAGCTCACACATGCTATCTTTACGTAGGCAGATGCAGGCAGGCAAAAGTCAAAGACTGATTTCTAGAGCCCATTCAGGAGGCATGAGGCATGACAACACATCAATAAAGAAGTGGATAAACCCGTACCTCCTATGTGCCAGGCACTGGGCTGGCCAGAGGTTGAAATATACTAAGGAAAGGAAATCCAAACACCTGAAAAGGTTGACAGCCTTCCGCCACAGTCAAGTGAGATGCAAAATAAAACAGAATGACATCAGAGAGAACTCTCACTTTTGCTGTTAAAGTCCATGGCCCTGACAGCATCCAGGGGAACACTGTGGCTCTGGTAAACCAGCAACAGGAAACCTCGTCTCCCACCCTCCTTTAGAAGGGAATGAATCTGTCTGGTTCAGAGGCATCTCAATATACAGTGCTAAAGCTCGGTAGGTACCATTTAGAAATAGCTGCAGGGCTCAAATGCCTTAGTTGGATACTGTGGACACTGCCCAAACACCCTGCAGCAGCCACTTGTTGCAGGGAGGAGCTGGAGTGAGTCAGGGCCTGAGTCAGGCACCTGACCTCACCTTTCATCTAATGCATGAAAGGTGTGGAGAGAACCAGGAACACAGCAGAATAGACAGGGATCCATATAAGAACACACAACTGCTTCTGGATTTGTGGGCAAAGGCAAATCTAGGCCTGGTTCCTCACTGAGAAATGCTTATCTCAGGAACTCAGGATGACAACTCTGATGAGAAAGGATTTTCAGAAAAATTTGGTGGGACTTGAATGGATCTGCTTAAGCTTCTGGTGACATATCGGCTAGTAGACTCCTGTTTGGAGGTGGACAGCTGAGGTGGAAGACAGGGGCTCAAGTGGGAAACCAGAAAGACCCCTGGACATGAGGGGAGGAGAAATGTAGATGCAGAATTGTTAGTAGTCAGCTGTGTTACCCAAAACAAATCCTATGTCTCTGATTCTTGATGTATAAAATGAGGGAGAGATAGTCTACTTCTCTAGATCATTTCTTGGATTCCTTCCTAACATCTGCAGAAGGTTTAGTTTCAATGATAAAGAAATCCACGAAAGCATTATTGGGTAATAGTACTAGAAAACCTACACTATCTTTGTACAGATGAAAACACCTATAGGTTGAACATGGGGCTCAGATTTCCTTTACAGCAGCGGTCCCCAACCTTGGTGGCACCAGGGACCAGTGCTCCTAGGAGAATCTAATGCCTGATGATCTGAGGTGGAGTTGAGGCAGTAATGCTAGCGCCAGGGAGCGGCTGCAAATACAGATGAAGCTTCCTTCGCTCGCCCACCACACACCTCCTGCTATGCAGCCTCGTTCCTAACGGGCACAGACCAGTACCGGTCCACAGCGCAGGGCTTGGGAACCCCTGCTTTACATAACATGTGTCTATTATTTCTGAGGAAATGACACATGCCAGGCTCCATGTTAAGCTCTGGGCAAACACAGATACATCAGACACAACTCCCTGCCTTCAAAGGGCCCACCATTCAGAGCTATCAGGGAGCTCCTATTCGGACAGCTCCCAAATACCTTATTAGAAATATCAAAATGAAAATATAAGTAAGAATAAACTAAACTCAACGAGGTTTGGGTAATAAAGAAATTACTCATTAGAAAATCAAAACGATAAGGAACAGAGGAAGAAAATAAAGCTGCTCCTAGCTAATAAACAAGACTCTAAAGGAAGCTAGGGGGTAGGGCAGGGTGTGTGTGGTATGAACAAGAAAGTATTTGCAAGATAAGCTAAAGATGGTCTTACCACCAGGGACAGCTGTCAGTCTAATCTGGTGTTCCCTGAACAAATACATTTGCTTTCGAACTTCGACCCGTAAAAGCCATATGGAACCTCAGCTTCAACCTGAACTCAGCGTGGCACTGAAACTGCTGTTTCGTTTTAACGCTACTAAAAGGGAGGAGAGTAGCAAGACATAAGACACGTCGACGAATATGGACAGGCCTTTTCTCCACTGCAATTTTCTCTTTAACTCAGCTATAACCTTAAGACAAATTACAGCGGGTCCTCAAATAATGTCGTTTTGTTATACTGCCACAGGAACTTAAATCTTGTCTTCTCAATTAGCCTATGGTTAAACTGGTTTCATTACATGTCATTTCACCACAGTTCCAAGAACCTATCAACGATGTTAAGTGAGGACCTAAGAGTAATGGTTTCTCAAAGGACGCGCGTGAGGAACCCTGGGGTGCCACAAGTGAAGACGGGTGCACAGTAGCAGTCCTTCACTACACTGGAAAACGTGCTAAGCTATGAGTTGAAATTTTTAACTTCTATCATAAAATTTGTTAAACTGTTAATTACTTTGCCACCAGTCTACTTTAGAATGTCGTATCGGATCATACGATTTAGCACAATTCTATATTTAGTTACTTTAAGACTAGTTTATCAATATTTTATGGTCTAATATGGACATCCTGATTTCTGGGCACTTTAAAATAAAGACACACCAGTGTATACACAACCATGTGAATACAGTTAACACTACCAAACTGTACACAGAGCTATGATTAAGGCAGTAAGTTTTACATTATGTGCATTTTACCACAGTGGGAAGAAGAGGAGAGCTGCTGTCACCATCAAGGTGTAAACGACCATTCTAGAGAAACTGTCACCCCACTTCCCATTCTGTAGAAGTCTTTCATGCGGTCGGGAAATTAAATCAACTCAAAGAGCTCAACAACTGCTTATTGGGTATCCATTTCTGTCTATTAGATTTGACCCAAAAATGGACAAGCTGCCAGCCTTGCTCTTAAGGAGCTCACGAACCAGTAGAGATAATATCCACCAGGCAGACATTTCTAGAGTACCTTCCATATGTGGGGGATTTAGCCAGGTCAAGAGGGCAAACAGGTGTTGTCTTATGTGCAAACACCGGCACATCAGCAGGGGCCAACTAATGCTGACCTGGAGAACTGAGACTCAGGTGAAAAAAGTGCTGTGGTCATTTGGAGTGCCCCGAATCAGCAGGGGGTAAAGGGCAAGAGTGGCTATATATTTGCTCCCACTATTCCAGGCCATTATGTGAGAAGACATTTAAAAACGTAAGATCCTGTTCTGTGAAGGGATAGATCAGGTGGCACGTGTTTAGTTCCAAGAATGGCTACTTCACCAAAAGGCAGACATGTATGGCATATAGCGTGAAGTGGGCTGGGCACCAGGCAGCTGAGGTGCCGTGCCGACTACCACTTCCTAACTGTCGCTTGACTTTTCCATGTCTCAGTCATTCTTCTACATATAAAAAAGTTGCGCTGGTCAGTGCTTCTCAACTATTTTCACAAAAGCACTGAGTGACAGAAAAAGGCAAATGAGTAAGGGGGCATAGCCCAAAGCGACCACCAACAGCTTAAAACGACTTTAAACCTTCCAGTTTTGGATTAACATTTTACACATATTTCATGCTGCACTATAATAACTTTTTTAAAAAAATAGCTCACCACCATGCCACCTCAGGAAGATGTTCAATATTTAGTTTGTGCCACACCCTAGGGCAATGGATACTAAGGCCCTGATTATTCATGCTCTTGCATAATTTCAGAAATATTTTATTTCCTTTAGAATTCAGATTTACCTCGGGCTACCTCTTCAGCCTATACTACTTATTTTGAAAGAAGAGACTGAAAATTGGCAGTATTATAGAACCCAAAACACAATTTAGTACATAGTACATTCCTGACAATTCGACAAGGCCATGCATCATTTTATTCAACGCATGCAGTGAAACACTGGATATGTTGACTAGGATCACAAAGACAATCGACCAGGACAGCAGGAGCAGGAAGCAAGGCTGTGGTGCCCCTGCCCTACTCCTGGCTCACTTCCGCCCCGCACAGCACACGCCCACCTGTTGACGCGCTGGTGTCTACCAGGCCTGGAGGACACACACACAACTGTGCCATCCAAGACAGTACCAGATTCTGGAACTGCAGATACTCCCACAAGGGAAACGTCCTCTCAACACCTAAAATGAACCTTGTAAGAATTTAACAAAATACAAAACTGTGGTTCTCTGTAGCTCAAATATAGCATAAGGAACTGAAGATTGTTAGAGAGTTCTGATGTGTTGCCATTTTCTCTTTCTTCTTCCAAGTCCCATATTTCCCCCTTCTCTTCAGGGCAATGTTATAGTTCCCATCCTCCTGTGAACTACACCTAACTCTAATTGTAGCTCCACCCATGGCAACTTTACTTTTGACCTGATCCCCAAAGGGCAACCTCAGCTGTCCCACAGACTGTGAAGATAAGATAGTTACAAAAAACTCCTTGTGAAGGAATTATACACAGTTTTTACATTAAGGCACCCACAACAGTAAAGGCTGATGCTCACTGGATGTGCCGGGCACTATAACTAAGTGCTTTATACTCACCACTTTTGATCTGTGCAGCCCTAGGAGATAGGTGCCCTTAGTGCCTCCATTTTACTGATGAGGACAAATAACTTGCCCAAGATCAAATCCATAGAATCGGAAGATGATGAGATTCAAACGCCACATCCCTCTTTTTCTAAAATGGGGTTCTCACTCCCACAAGGCAAACTTCTGCACAACGATTGAGTAGCTTAGGTCTAATGATCTGTTGTGCACTGAAAAATCAGCAGCAGCCAAAAAAAAAAAAAAAGAAACAAAATGAAACAAACAAAAACAAACCCTCATGGTCTCCGCCAGGGCACACCCACCCACCTGCACCTGTGCCCGTGGAGTCTGTGACGTGGTGCCGAGGCTCACGCCTCCACTGGTGTGCCCCGCTCACCTCGCAGACATCACAAGAGCAGTTCTCCCTGCGCCCGCTTTCCCATTTCCTTTCCTACTGAGTCATCCTCATCAACCAACCGGCGCACTGTAATTTTCTCCCGTCTTAAAAAAAAAATGAAATTCCCTCCTGACCCCATTTTCCCCTCAGCTCTCGTTCTTCTCTCTTCAGCAAAACTCAGAGTTCCTATTCTTTGTCTCTAATCCCTCATCTAGTCCCTTGCCAACCCAGTCCCATCCCAGTCCTCCTACACAAGCACTCTGTGACAACATCACTCATGGCCACCCTGTTGTTAGTGCAGTGTTCAATTCTCAGTGTCATTTGACACAACTGATGGACTGCTCCCTCTCTAAAACTTCCACGGTAGCACTTGTCTTTGTTCTACCTTACCAGCCGTTCCTCAGTCTCTGGTGCTGGTTCCTCCCATCTCCTCACCTCTGCATGGGAGGCCCTTACTCTCTATCCTCACTCCCTGGGTGATCTCATCCATCACTCTAACTTCACCCTAGAAGCCAATGACTCCACTATTTGTATCTCCAATCCAAACCTTTCTACCTGAACTTCAAACTCTTATTCAATGGCCTACTCATCAACTCCACTTGAATGTCTAGACATCTCAAATTTAAAGTGTTTAACATCAAACTTCTGATCTTCCCCTAGTATCTATTCCCCTTAAAGTCCTCCCTAAACCATTATATCACAACTTCATACTCCCAGCTGCTCGAGCCAAAAACCTTGCAGACAATCTTCTCTTTCCTCTCCTCCTCCCCACTCTCTTTCCTTCTTTCCTAATATCTATCCTGTTGACTCTACTTTTGAAATATATCCAGAATGCAACCACTTCTCACTATCTTCACTGGTACCACCTTTGTCCAAACCACATTATTATAGGTGCCTCCTAATTAACATCATTACATCCATCTTTGCGCACATCACTCTATTCTTAAAACTCTAGCAGCTAGAGAAATCCATTTAAAATCTAAGTCAGAACATGTCATACTCTTCTCAGAACCTTCTAATGGCTTCCCATCTCATTCGAGAGTAAAAGCCAAAGTCTTTCAATAACCATAAGGCTCCACATGATTTGCCTCCAAGGAGACAACTTTGGCCTCCTTGCTGCTCCTAAACAACATGATTCTGCCTCAGGGCCTTCACACCTGCTGTTCTCAGCCAGGAATGCTCTTTCCCCCCAATACCGACAGGACTTGCAGTGAAGTCTCCCGTCTTACTCTCTATTCTCTTTCTCCAGTTTATTTTCTTCTTTATCACTTATTACCATCTAATATAACACCCATATGTATTTTGTCTATCTCTCCCATCAGAACCTAAGCAGAGATTTTATCTATTTTGTTTGCTGCTATATCTCTAGCACTATTAATAGTGCCAATACCTAGTAAATGCCCTTGAGTATCTGTTGTACAGCTTCTACAGAAACGACAAAACAAAATAATAAAAACTAAAAATTGGTTATGGTTTCTCTCACAGGTCCAGAGCACATTCCCCTTCAAATTTTTACTTGTTCCTCATGTTCAAGCAAGGATAAAAATCCCTATTTCTTTTAGGTTGAAATATAAAATACAAATGAGTTTACAGAAGACCAATTTCTTATCCTATGATAGTGAAAAAACTTTCAGATGGCTTTTGGCTAGTGGTGCTGCTAAGCTTGGGGGATCACTCTCTCTCAGCGCTTAACCTCCTGGGATCAGAAGGTCCCTCAGATGCCTCTCCACACTCCCACACTCTTTCTCAGTTCACTTCTGTAGCAGACTTGGGCACCTTCCAAATATAATAGAAGGCTTAGGAAGTACTTTTCTTTCTAAACTGGCTGATCTTACAGGCCATCTGAAATAGCTTTACCATGTTCTAAGCATTAAAACACTTCTCCAGCTAGCCCCCCAAATCCTCCCTTGAGCTTCGGAACATCTAATTCAGCAGGCCTCCCCTTCAGACTTCCCCAGGTCCTCTATCCTTTAGCCTCTAGAAGTCTCAGCACTGTCCAGATCCATCTCGTTTTGCACTTGAGCATGCATATGAGACCACTTCATCATCCAGACCTTAAAGCAAGCTTGTTGTTTCCTGAGTTGTCCCATGGTGCCACGTGAGCCCAGTCTCACTAGCAGCCATGAGGCCTCAGTGGCAAATACTATTTTCCTAGAATTATGTCTCTGCATATCCATCTGATCACATCTGAGCCTGTTTAAGCTTTTCCTTGTTTAAAAACTCTTAGGTTTGTGTCACAGCAGAGCTGAATTCCTTATGCCCCAATCAACAGGTTTTCAACACCTCACATGCACCCCAGGTATTTTAAAAATCTTTTCCTATCTATCTCCAATCTCTCCAGAGCCTTACAAATTTCTAAACCTTTCCATTTCACAACTTCAAAATACCTTTCTTCTCAAAAGACAGTAAGAACTACCCTGCCAGTAAGGGCTGGGGCGAGGAGGGAATTGAGCCATCATCTGACAAGATGTATCAGTGGGAAAAGGACCCAGGCATGACTTATGACTTTCCTCAGTGAGGGAAGAGAACAGAACTTCGAACTCCCAGGGCTGCCAAATGGGCCGCCCACACAGGCGACCCATGCCACACCTCGGGCTGTGATTCGCTTTGATGAGGATCCTCTAGTTAACTTTCTATCACATTGCTTTGTCGGGTCCACAGAAGCCTGTGCCCACTTGAGCAATGGCCATATACCCTGAAGAAAAGGACCCCAATGCTGCCAGGAGGAAAAGGTCATCTGGCTCAGGAGACTTATGCTTAAGTGACATCCTACGCTCTGATCTGAAATGTTTATTGTCATTTAAATCACACACACACACACACACACACACACACACACACACACACACACCTAAAATAATCTCAGTACAAATGAACGTCCTTTTCAAAACAAGAAATTGTAGTGACACTGATATCACCACACGAAGCAAGCACAGACCTTGGGTAAACAGGCATTCGCCTGTGCTTCGTTTATTCTTCATCTCACTAACCAACGTGCCCTTTTCCAATTACTCCAAAGTTTATTTTCATTTCTATATGCCCAGGCTTAGAAAGCATATTTCCCTAAAAGGTTTTTCTTACACTATATCTGAAATGGCTTTTCAAAAAAAGGAATCTTTGGATCGCATGACGTGCAAAATACATTCGGCCGGTTAGCAAATAAACATGCGAACAAACATCCACAGCTCCATGCCACTCGTTTTCGCCTCCTGCAGCTGCTCCAGTCGCCCTTTCCCCTCCCCCCGAATTCAGAACAGTCTACTTTACCATCTAATTGGCTTTAGAGACTGAAAAGTTTTCTAAAGTTTTTTTTTTGCCCATTTGGGAACAGAGTGATCGCAGTATCCAACGCTGCAAACCAGGACACTGTGTGTGTGGTACGTGAGGTGGGGAAGGTCTGCTGCTACCCCGTGGCCTGTAAGTGGTGCCACTTTACAAACACTCCAACCTTGGAATAGGTGAACTGATTTGGAATGGTCTTGCCTTGTTTATCTAAACAGAAAAACCAGACAGCAGATTAGATGCCCACCAGGCTAAGAGGGACCAACAATGGTGAAGAGCCGTTCTACCTGTCCCAGTCCAGGCCTAATTAACAATTAGCCTCTTAATTTAGTTCTAAGAGATCAAGGTTTGCAATTCTAAACACCAGATTAACAAACAAAAATCTGCTAAAGCCTTAAAATCTGCACACCGCACAGGCCAGGAAGCATGCAAGATGTGTATACAACCAACCTCCCTGCCGTGTTGTGGCCACTTCATCCCTTACAGCCTTGCTTTCCACATTTAACAAACAAAGTGCTTTCTTACTCTGGCCGGGGACTAGTCTAAGGTATGATTATCCTCACTTTACAGATGAGGAAAGAGAGGCCTGAGAGGTTAGGTATTGTGATTTATAAGAAATATATATTTGGTCTTTGTCCACTGTTCCTGGAACAGAGCTCCTAAAACCATTGGAATTTCCTAAGTGATGAGAACGATAAAGATGTCTTTTGTTAATGAGGTGAGTTTAGGAAAGCACCTAAGGATGTGGGCTGGTGGCCAGGAAGACCGACCACTTCATTAGAGGGTTAGAACTTTCAGTCCTACCCCCTTGACCTCCAGGGAGGGGAGAGGGTCTGGAGGTGAAGTTCAATCACCAATAGTCAAGACTTCATCATGCCCATGGAATGAAGTCTCCATAAAACCCCAAAAGGATGGAGTTTGAAAAACTTCCCGGTTGGCTAACACCTGGGGATTTGGGGAGAGTGGCACACTCAGAGAGAACATGGAAGCTCTGCACCCTTGTCCCATATGCTGCCCTATGCATCTCCTCCTCCATTTGGCCGTTCCTGAATTATATCTTTTTATGTTAAACCAGTCATCTAGTAGTATGTAAGATGTTTCTGTGAGTTCTGTGAGTTGCTCTAATAAATTAACTGAATCCAAGGAGGGGGTTTTTACTAACCTCCAATCTATAGCTGGTCCGTAAGAAGCACAAGTGACTTGTGCTTGGTATCTGAAGTGGGAGAGAGGCAGTCTTATCAGACTGAGCCCTTCACCTGTGGAATCTGATGCTATCTCTAGGTAGTATCAGAATTGAGTTAAACTGTAGGACATCAGCTGGTGTTAGAATTATTTGGTAGTGTGTGGGGAAAACCCCCACACATTGGAAGTGGGTGCAGAATTGTTGGTACCCTGCACAGTGTCTCGGCTAGTAAACAGCAAAGCAGGATTTGATCCTAGCTAGCTCTAGAATCTACCTGGCATCTCGACTCTAGCTCTACAGTCTGCTCCACTACATTATGCTGCCTTCTGTATAAAAAAAGGAAAGCTCGTCTAGCTTAAACCTAGAAAACTGTAAGAACAGATTCTTGGATCACATCTCGTGCAATAGACCCAGGCTGAGCCTAGAATCATATTTTTTTTACAAAGAGATTCCCCAAGTTACCCTGATGACCAGCCAGGTGTATCTGATTTGAAAGTTGTACCCAAACACAGAAGAATATACAAGCAGCAGGGGATGGCCTCTCCCGCTGCCCTTTCCTGCAGTGCTCAATCTTGACCACCTTCCCAAGAGGCTGTTGGAACTTTGGTTTTGACACGTGTTCCACTAAGATCTCCATCCTATAGCTCTCACTGGAGAGGGTCAGCAGCTTCCCACCATTCCGCCTAAAAAGTTCCGTGTGTGTATCCAACATTCATTTACTGTGGAATAACTAAAGCTTCAGCCAGCAATTCACAAGTGCCCTCATATGCTTACTCACATTTGACCCCCACATGCCTGTCAAGTTGCTTTCAGGATTTTATTCTACAGCCATCCTTCTCTATCCAGTCTCATTGTAACAACCAACAAACCCTGAGTACCCACTACACTGCAGGTCAACCTGTATTTCTGGGGTTAAGTTTTGAATTCTGCATTTAAGGTAAAAGCCAACTGTAATTAAAAATCACTCATGAAAATTCCTTAACTGGGACCTGGGCCCTTGAAAACTCAAAAAACCAAGAATTAATATCCTAGGTCTCTTTGTATTATGGCTATAACTTCCCTTTCCCTGGAGGCAGCAGAGACCAGAGGCTACTTTGAGCAGGGAGAGCGAAGGGTTAAATAAAGGATTTCCCCCCCCCCCCTCTACCCTGAACTGGAAGAGTTGATTGCACAAATTAAATTGAGTGTATGATATGACTCCACTGTATCTGCAAGGCATATGCTAGGTGCTATCAGGCAAAGAAATGAACATAAGACCCCTGCCCTCACATAACATATAATCCAATTGGAAAAGACTGGATCACCCTCTGAAAATGGTAGGTAACAGTTAAACACAAAACTATCAGAACTGTCAGACACATGCTACCAAGTACTGCAGATATTCAAAGGAAGAAGAAATTGCTAGAGTGTAGATTGAGCTAAAAAAGCTTTCAAGGAAAAATTTAAACTGGTTTCTGAGACTATTACATTCTTCCTTAAGATAGGCTGACTCGAACCAGTGTTCCAGGTAAAACTGACCCCTTCATCTAAGCATACGATAGTATTTTCTATTATGTCCATAATCATAGTTCTAGTACTATTTGGTTATTAAAGCTTAAATTAAATTTTACTATTATGCTAAAACAGGATCTTATCCAGCTAAGAACAGAGTAATCACTTCTTTACAATAGTGGAGAATACCACATGAGCATGAAACCTGACTTTCCCAATAAATTATTCATACTGTATGAATATGCTGACCCTTTTCTCAACCCTAAGTCATTACGTGGATGGTCTCACACCAGCCTGCGTTAAAATTAAACTTGTTTATTTCTGCTTTCTTGTAGAGTCCTAAGATCTCCTCTAAGTGTCCCTGTCCACTTTGGCTCTTTCTCTACTCTCAGGACTCAAAGTGACTGAGCACCATCCCTGAATAATGGCCCTGGGCCACATGGCACTCTGAATTCAAGGAAACAAGCCCTTAGGTATATATCCTAAAGAAAGCTCTGATCCCTGACTAGATGCAGTCACCAATCACTGCCCTTTTTCAGAAGAAGGGGGGTGACAGGCAAAGAAGGGACCCAAAAGCCAATCCAAAGCCAGTTGGAATAAGGGCCAAGAGGAAGAAAGTCCAAGCACAGATATTTAAATAGATGGCCCTGACCCATATGGGAAGCAGTTTAATAAATCCACACAATATAGTGCATGTCCAAAATTCAGACGCTGGCCAATTTCTCTACATCTGAAGGACATTTCTGAATTTTCCTTTTAGAAATGGCGTGAGCACAAGCCAGAAATATCAAGTTCAAATCCAGATTCTGCTAAGATTCTGCTTAAGCAATTGTGAGACTAGATATTTCTTAACTTTCAGCTTCAGTTTCTTCATCTATAAAGGGAGTCAATCAGACAAAATGATCCCTAGTTCGGTAAACATCATTTAAAAAGTGGGAGCCTCAGATGTCTGAGAAAAATCAAAGAACATCACAGTCAGAACAGAACTGACAGTGGATCTGGAGAGCCTCCAAAGGATAATGGTGATCAGAAAGGCCCCCTTCCCCCCCAAAAATGGGGATCGGGATAAATTCAGAATTGCTCCTCCTTCTAGGTTCTGCCCTATAGTCAAACATAGTTCCATCTCTTCCGAGAAGAGCTAAGAATGATGATTCACAGGATGGACATATAACGTAAGTCATCTCATACTTTCTACCTGGAGGTTGAGGAGTGGTGTGTGACTCAACTTTAACTATCTAAGAGAAATTAAAGACTCCAAGGAGTTCAGACCCTGACCTCAATAACTCAGTCAACCATCTAATAATCTTCTGGAGTCTAAAATGTCTTTAATACACAGCCTAAAAACCTTGAATGAAGTTTTACAGTCTCTAGTTCACTTTTATAGTCCAAAAAGTTTTAGAAACACACAATATGTTTAGGCTCTCAGGTACATTATTGTAATAATATCCTAACTAGAGTTTAAGATGTTAAGTATTTAAATAGCATTGTAGAAAAATTTAGCCCCCAAAAAATCTATGATGGTTTCTAAAATAGCACGTTCATCTGATATTCCCATAACTACAATAACCTTTAGCTGTACTCTCTGGCACAATGTTTAACACCGATACAGTAAATGGCACACAGTAGAAATTCAATTACTGCTTCTAAGTTTATCTCCATTAATAGCTACCATTTAGCCAGCAAGTACCCAAGCCAATCAGGAATTAAGTAGTTTACATGTTATCTCTTAATCTTCACAACAACCCTATTAAGCAGTAATAGCTCCATTTTACAGATAAAGAAACTATGCCTCAAAGTAAAACAACTGCTAAATGGCCCAGAACAAATTTGAACTCTCTTCTTCCTCTGAAATAGTTCCACTAAGCTTGCACAGAGTACAGGGGTTGGGGAAACTGGCCCAGAAGTCGTGAGTGGGGTCTAGATCTCGCTGGCTGTTACTTACATCCACATCTTCACTGACAAGGTGATGACAGATGTGGGAATGGCCTGTGTGTGCTGGTTCTCCTGGGAGGACAACACTGCTCCAGTAGCTAGACTACTTTACCCAAAGGAGGGGAGGAGAGAGAGGCATCTGACATAAACCATAGCCCCCTAGAATGTAGTCACTGCCATACTCTTAAGCTCTAGGGAAAGATACAGTCACCTTAAAGTGGGCCTCTCCCCATCTGAGGGTCTGATCGGTCCCTCTGTCAGCCCCTAAGAAAAAGCATTTCTAAAGGCATCAGGCCCCAAACACAGGCTTATTCTTTGGAAGGACTTGCAGCAGCTCGAAGAGAAGCCCACCAGCAGTAACAAGTTTTAGTAAGTATGCTGCTAACCTTCGTGACAACAGATTCCTGGCTAAAATCACATTTTGCACATCCCAAGGATATTTTCCTGCCCCAGAACTTCCGTTCATAATGTTTGCTTGAAGAAGTATTTCAAGGAAGCCGCCAACTTCAGTAGGCATCTGGTGCAAAAACAGAATGCCAAGGAGAGTGTATTCCCTCTGCTGGTCTAGTCATTTCTGTACGAACAAGTTCAAATTCCCCATATGGGCGGATGCACATCTACTGCACTCCTAAATATTCAGAGACACTAACTGTCATCCATTAACTGAGTTAACAGAAACCACCTTTCACTTCAGATTTACAGCTTAACAATTCTTTCTACTGAGAGAAAGCAGAGTATAAGCAGCTGGCCAGGCCCGCAGACCACCCGCCAGCATCCTCCCCGCCCCTAATTCCTTTGCTTCACTAGCAGGTGTTATCGAAAAATCTGACTAGGATTCAGGGACCCCCAATATTCACCTATTACAAAGTTCTTAATTGCTTAAATCAAGAAGTTTCCTCCAGCTCTAAAACCCCATTCACCTCATTAACACAAAGTCCTCTCGTTACTGTGGCTGCACTTTGCTTTCTCCGCTCTCTTGGTCCTGAAAGGACCTGGGGGGTGGGGGTGCTTTTGTGAGTTTATTTTTCGGTAGCACAGATCAAGAATGCGGCCCCACTGCGATTAAGGAGACTAAGCTCTCAAATACTCTCTCCAGCCTAAATAGTTTGATCATGTGAGAACCAAACATAAGAAAGAAAAGGAGAAGCTCAGAAAGCCAGTCTCCACAGCCCTGCTATGCTGTGGTGGGGGGTGGGTGGGGGTGGGGGTTGCCACCTGCAGACCTTGTTTGCAAAGCCCGAGTCCAGATCGGACCTGTTGCTTTTATTCCTGGGTTGGGCCTGCCCAATGCAGGGGCCCAGAGGGCCTCGGGTGCCGCCGGGCGCTTTGGGGCCTGGGCGAGGGATCTGGCACACCACTCAAACAGTCTTGTTTTCTCAGCTGATCTAGTCCTACGAACAGGTGGTTGGGTAGTTCCATTTTTTTTTTTTTTTTAAGAAGGGTATTAAAGTATCTCGTACAGGAGCACCCGATGAAAAGTGACTTTCCAACTTCTGCGGGGCGCGCGGGTGTGTAGGGGGACGTGGTGTTCCCTGAGTGTGGAAAAGGCCTGGATCTTCCTGGAACAACGCTCCCGGTACCCGCACCGCAGCGATACAGCGATACAGCGACCCTACACCACTTGTCACCCCAAACACACACGTGAAGATGCCACCTGCCGAGTTCCCAGCAAACATGCCCGAAGGAAAGGACTGCTGAAAAGTTTTTTTTTTTTTTTTTTTTTTAAGTAAACTCCCGGGACTGAGGGCAGCCCCGCCTGGCACGCGGGCCGCGGTCCGCAGGGGTCGGCCCTCCGCTTCCCCCGCTGCCCCGGCTGAATGAGGGGGAGGCGCCCGGGGGGCCGGGGCCGAGTGCGCGGGCCGGCGGAGCCCCGGGCGGGGCGGCGCAGGGCCAGGGCCGGCGGCGGGAACGAGCAGGGCCGGCGCCCGGGTGGGGGTGGGAAGCGTCGGGGAACTCACAGCCGCTTGTCCTCCGGCTGCAGCTGCCGGTGCATGGCCAGCGAGAAGCCGAAGAGGCTCCCGGAATCCCCAGTTTTTCGGATCACATTGTCCTCGCGGGTGTCCAAGTTGAAGGCGGCGCCGAGCTGCGGCAGGAGCCCTGCGGACAGGTAGAGCAGCCACAGCTGCCCCGCGGCCGCCATGGGAGGGCAGGCGCCCCGGGAGCGGAGCAGGGAGCTGCGCGCTGCGGGCCGGGGTCGAGGCTGCCGCGCCGCTGCCGCTGCCGCTGCCGCTGCCGCCGCGGCCACCTTCGTCTCCTCTCGCCACTGCGTCCGGCCCCACCCCCGGGACGAGTCGCGCTCTCTGCCCGGCCGCTCCCCCTCGCGGGCAGCTCCCGACCGCTGAATGAGCCCGTTGTTCTCTGGAGACTCGCAGGCGTTTTATCAAGTGACGAGCGCCGGCCCCGCCCCCTCCCCACCCTCTGGCCCCTCCTCGCGCGCCCTCCGCCCGGCCCGCCTGGCTGCGGTGCGGCGCTGCCCTGCCCTTCCCGGCCCGCAGCCGGTCACTCCCGCCGCTACCCTGGCCCGGAAGCTGCGGTGCGAGAGGCGAGCAGACGACTTCTGGGCCGAGCAGCCCCATCCCGGGGGTCCTCCTGGAAAGAAGCATGTGAATTGTGGTTTCCCATCGGTGCAGAGCCTGAAAGGCGTTTACTTACCTGTTAATAAAGAAAAGTGCTGGTGATGCGCCGGTCCTGATCGCCTTAAGCACCATGTTGTGGTGCAGACCGAGGGGCCACGTGCAAATGCAGACTTCATTCCAGAAGAGTTTATGGAACGCTTAACGCAATCCTTGAGTGAATGGAGCTGCATAGATTGCTCTCGGCCCTCAACCGTCAAAAATGATAACAGCACAAACTTCGATAGTGCTGTACAATTTACAGCTCACGGCTATTACCTAACTGCTAGCAATCCTATGCGGTGGGTAGTTTCTTTTTCCAAATGAGAAAACTGAAACTCAGCCTTGACCCAGAGCACTAGGGAATCTGTGCCCAGGTGAAAAGGAGGGCTTGTGGGAGAAGTCACATTGTCAGCAATTTAAAACTTGGCTTCTGGGTGTTTTGAGGCTGATAAGCCCCCCTACCCCCGGAACCCCTCCAGTAAAGGATGGGTTGTTTAAAGTGGTACCCAGGAGCTCAAGAGCCCTTCTTTCTTGCCCCCAAATTCCCAGGACTACTGGAAGAATTTTCTGCCAAAAGGCAGTTCTGAGCTCTGTGTGGGTGGCCTAAAGGCTCCTGCCTTCAGGACACAGGGTGAGGTCTCCATTGAGTTGTTGACCCCCGGGGGCAACTTTATCCTGCAGTGGTTCTTAACCAGAGGATAGAAAACTCGAGGTTACTGTGAATGTGGATGACAAAAAATTTATATTTTCATTTTCACTAACGTCTAACTGACGTTTAGCATTTCCTTTCATTATGAATATAGGCAGCACACCGCAGTGGTAGTAACTTAAAGTAGCTAAGATTTAGTCTCCAGTAGAACCTACAGGTTTTTTACATCACATCACAGCTGTTGCAATTATCTTAAATTACTGCAGTTATTAGGTAAACCCTCTGCTAGATCTTATGTAATATGTCAATTAAAAAGAATTGTGTATTGCTATAGTACAATTTTTAAACATTATGTTAATTATTACAATATAATTGGTTTTCTTTGTAATCACATATACTTTATTTTTTGTATTTAAAAACCTTGTCCTGAAAAGGGGTCCCACAGCGTAAAAAAGATTAAGAAGGCCAAAGGCTTCCGAATGCCTTGGGGAGTCTGCCTTGGACTCTGACATCCCTGCATTGGAAACAGAAGTAGTGCCCAGGGCAGAGCTGCAGCGCCGTGTGTGCGCATGCGGGTAGGGTGCCCCTTCACTTCAATGGGTATTTGTACCAAGGAAATGGACAGTGCCACAGAGAAAAGCCACTTGAACGTCGTCAAGAGTTCACAGGTATAACAGCTGTCAGTGAGTTCCTTAGCCTAGTAGAGGTACCTTTTCAGGCAACTCCAGACAAATACAATCAAAAGTGGGGTACAGTTGGTTCAAATTCAGTAGGCAGTCCTGGTGATCACACCGTTTTAACGAATGTGTGATAACCTTGATAAGGTCGAGAAATTGTTCAAGACTATAATCTAGTATACTAGGAAATATCTGCAGTATGGTTTTTCGTGCAAATTGTTTCCAAATTAGCCTTTCTTCTTAATCTTAAACACATATTATTCAAGAGAGACAGGTTTAGGCTCTTACAGTTAGAACTCAGTGAACCTCACTACAGGCTGGTACTGAGCTGGAGCCACTAATATAACTGTAATGATTGCTGAAATACTTCTAAGTTGTTTGATAAAAGCTCTGCCCTGAATTCCCCAAATTCACCCCTCTCTGGCCACTTTCCTAGGACACACTAACTTCCCCACAAACCAGCAACTAAAAGTTTAAGTCCTTAAGCCCTGGTGCTGCAAGGGCTTCTTCTGATTGAGTGTGCCCATGTCACACCAGCTGTTAACTATCCTAAATAATCACCCCTCACTTCAAAGAGTAATTCTGTACACCATTCCTCACTTTCTTCCCTAGATATGTTTAGTAGATGATGCTGTTTCACTAACCAGAGTTATCTACTTGATCCCAAATATCAATTGTGCTGAAATTCAATTTTTAAATAGTGTTAAATTTAAATACAGCAATTAAATATATAGTGTTACTGAATTGAATGCTCCTATGTAAGAGAAGGAAGAAATAAAGAAAAACAAGGATGAGAAACTTGATCTAGAGCAGGGTCCCCAACCAGTCCATGGCCTATTAGGAATGGGCCGCAGGAGGTAAACAGTGGACCAGTGAGCGAAGCTTCACCTGTATTTGGAGCCACTCCCCAGCGCTAGCATCACCACCTCAGCTCTACTTCAGATCATCAGGCATTAGATTCTCATAAAAGCCCTGGTCCCTGGTGCCAAAAATGTTGGGGACCACTGTTCTAGAGTATGCCGAGTGCCCATTAAAAATGAAAAACATCGACCATACATGTACCTTCCACCTATCTCCTGCCTAGAATGCCTGCCAAATATACTTGAAGTTGAGTCAAACTCCAAGGACTCCTAACAATAATTGCTTTGAAGATTGTCAGCTCTTCACAATCAAGTTTTGTGAATCAGCTGTTATTTCCATGGTAAATAGAATTGCATTGACATAATGGAGACGTGTCTTACAAAAAGAAGATCTAGAGATCCTTAAGGATTTGCTAGGAAAATGTCGATCTCAGTGCCAAAGGAATAAAAGATTTAAGAAACCTAAAAAGTATGAAATAAGAGGGAAGAAATGAAAAAACAAATCTGGGACAAGAAGATGCTTGTCTGGATCCAAAGCGAGAAAGCTTGATGATAAAAGTATGCTGACCGTACAAGGCATGGTGTGTGTGTGTGCGTGTGTGTGTGCACGCATGTGCATGTGTACATGCACACACATACATTTTATAAAAAACCAAGATGTTCACATAAATGCAGTTATGACAAAATCATGTTGTGTTCCCAAAAAGGATAGTTAGAAAACAAGAAAGCATACTTACGAACATGATTATTATATCACAGAAGAAACTTTTACGAACAGAAAAATTTAAATCAAAAGGCAGTGAAAGCCATGAATAGAGGTATTTGCTCAGATAACAGCTTTCAAATTCTTATATTTTACTAATACAGTTTTCAAAAGAAAATTTCTTGTTCTATATCCCACCTTTGGTAGGGGAGCTTTCAAATAATTTTAAACTATTGGTCACCTGTGGAGAAGTCTGAGGAACTCATGTCATGCCTGATATACTTTCCATTTCCTGGGATGTACTTTAATCGTTTTGGTTTCAGGTACACTGTTATACTGATTTCATCATAACAGCAGAGAATATCCTATCTGCTGCTTTTAGGCAGCACAGGAACTAGCTATTGAAAACATGTCTTTATTCTCCAACAGTTTTACATATCCCCTGGAGCCCTTTAATGAAACGCCATATATCAGAATGGTTAGCAGATGGTTTATGGAACTCAAGTCCCTTGCTTCAAATCCTGCCTCTGCTCTACACTGGCAAGATGTCCTTTAAAAAGTCATTTAATCTCTCTACACATCAGTTTCCCCAGCAATGGAGTGGGTCTAATGATAGCATTGACCCCCACAGAATTGCCTTCCTTTAGAATTTATAAAGTTAATATGATTGGAAGCACTTAGAATGTTCTGTTAAAACCAGAACTTCTACCTGTGTACAGGCTTTCAAAATTTGTTTTTTACAAGTGATTCATTGACCCATGATAGACCCATAGTTCCATGCACTAGATATAGAAACTGTTTCAAATACGGATTCTACAATTCGATGACAGGCTTTTTGTTTCAGAAAAAAAAAGTTTTCCTGTATTGCTTTTTTGTCTCCTTATTCAAGTGTTCAGGAGTTTTCCTTCTATGTTAAACCTTTTTGTTTTGACATTTTGTTCACTCTAACTCACAGCCCATTTTATAGGACAAACGTGCCTTTGGTTGGGATCAGGAGAATCCAAATTGACATCTATACCTTATTTTGACACACGTCTATTTTATTAATTTCCAGTTTTATTGACATATAATTGATACATAATATTGTATAAGTTTAAGGTATACAATATACTAGTTTGATATATGTATATATGGGGAAATGATCACAATAAGTTTAGTTAACATCCATAACCTCACAATTTTTTTCTTGTAATGAGAACTTTTAAGATTTACTCTCTTAGCAATTTGCAAATGTACAATATAATTACATAGTCACCGTGCTGTGCATTACATCCCCAGGACTTATTACCTGGAAGTTTTGTACCTTTTTACCATCTTCACCCATTTTCCCACCACATTACCCCCACCTCTGGTAACTACCAATCTGTTCCGTTAGTGTGAGCAATTTTTCTTTTTCTTTTTAGATATTGCATATAAGTGAGATAATACAGTATTTGCCTTCCTCTGTCTGACTTATTTCACTTAGCTTAATGCCTTCAAGTTTCATCCATGTCATCATAAACTACAGGATTACCTTCCTTTTATGGCTGAATAATATTCCATTGTATATATACCACATTCTCTTTATCCATTCCTCCATCAATGGACACTTAGGTTGTTTACCCAGATCTGTTTTCAAGTAAATCCACTTGAAGGTTTTAAATTCACTTATAATGAGCTCATTAAAATGTTGTAGAGTATTTCATGTTGCCATCTTAGGTGAAATTCTTTTTCTCAAGTTTGTTTTGAGGGCTTTTTTCTAAGTCAAGAAGCCACATTTTGCCAACCAGCCAGAAATAAACTCAAACCTTAAATAAGTCAAGTTAAATTTAAAATCGAGTTCCCAAGGCTAAGGTGAAACCCCCACTTGGAAAATTTGGTTTTCTATGCCCACGATCATCAGAAACAAACATGAGGCTATGTATATCTCATGCCACACACAATGCAGTCTTGAAAGGCCAAACTTGGAAATTTTTTAAAAAATAATTTAAAGAGAACTTTTATTTTCTTTTTATAAAAACATTTTCAGTGGGGGGGGGGAAGACTAGCTAATTCCGAGTTAGGTCTTAAACCAGTGATCTTTGGAGTCTATCAATTCAGGTCAAGGCAAACGCTCAAGGAAGGCGATTTAGCCTCATGTGCTTCCCAGTTAAGGTCCTGGAGCAAGTTCTTCTACTTCTCTAGGACTCAGTTTTCTAAACTGTAAAATGGCCAGAATTCTTACTTCCCCCGATTGTTATAAGGATTAAATGAGGTTATATATGTGAGGTATGTAGCATAATGTCTACTATTAAATATGTGCTGAATAAAATGATAGCTGTAAAAATGAAGGAGAAAAAAATATACTAGAAAATTAAACAAGAGAGGCCTTCAGGTAATGGTCATTAAATATAGGGAGAAAGAATATGCAAATAAGGACACCTGTACCCCACTTTCACTTCATGCAAATAGTCAGGATAAACTATTCCTTCCCATTAGAGCTGGATAAATAATCCCTGTCAGAACATACTTTTTCAGTGCCTGAGGTTTGGGTGGAAGCAAGTTTCTGTTCCACACTGGCTCTGGTCCACTTCCATCTTTGCCAGGATTTGGAGAAGCAACAATGGATCCCAAACTTGGCATCACAAGTTGGGAAGAAACAGTTCAGAGGACGAGCCAGCCAGGAGGCCTGGTGAAACAGATGAGAGTTGAAGAACATTCCCAAATACATCTTTATCTTCCTCTTTTCACAATCTGTTCAGCCACAAGAATTAGTGCTAAGGATTACCCAATTTAAAATCATTATTTTGTTTGAAGTTTTATTTTGTCAAATACATCTTGCAGTTAATATTTAAAAAGCTTATACTACTTTAAATAAATGGTAATTAGAGAACATACTATTTGATAGGATAATCAGACCTTGAATTTCAAAATTTCTTTAAAATTTTTGAATCTGGAAAGCCAAGCATTTGCATATGAATAAATACTCGCTGTATTTAACAAGTCACTTCAACTGACATATAACAAGGCATTTGAAGGTAATGTAAGAAATTCTGCCTTCTGCATATATCACTATATAGAACAAATAACAAAGAAAGGAGAAAAAGAATGAGAAATTTAGACCACCTAATAGCTAAGAATATTCCTGTAACAGTGACTTTGCTGTCCCAGATCACATAATCAAAAGTAAGGGGCCAAATGGTTCTCCATTATGCAATGTATTTCTGGAAATTCCCTTGTTCAAAAAGAGAAAATATGAGCTCTGATATTTATACCACATTTCATTTGTAAAAACTTTTAGAAAGTCACTGCAACTCAAAAGCCATTGTCCTAATTTTGTATTGGAGACATCAAAGAAAACGTTTTTTATAAAAGAGGATGTCAGTATATCTCTGACCAAATTAAGACTCAGGATTTCCCAACTCCTGATTTTGTAACCTAGGTCACACCTTTACACCCTTCCTCAGTGTTGGCTGACAGTCCACTGAGACCCAATTTCCTGCCTCCCAAACAAGAAAGTGTAGCAGTTCACAAAGTATGATCTTGATCAAAAGGTGTTCTTTGGCAGGAAAAAAACACCAGTAACATTTAATCAGTTAGATGAGGGTGTTCCTACAACAACACATGCTGAGGGTTCTTCCTGCTTACAGGAGGATGGAAAGCACAGAAGGCTAGTCAGGGGGATTTATGTCTTACCTAACCCTGTCAACCAGGATGAATTTTTTCAGCCTTGGATCCTACAAGGAAATAGTCTCCACCCCACTGCTCCAGAAGTTGCTCCACCTCCTGTTGCTGCTGGTTACAAGAAACGGTTAGGTAAATGCCACATTGGTTGAAAAGGAGGTAAGAGAGTATGGGAGACAGTCAGCTCTTTGATTTTGAAGGCCAATAGAATTTCCAAATTTACACTCTGCAAATAACTGAAATACATCTTTCTCTGAGACTTTATGTGCTGATGACAGTCAACTGGCAATGTCTTTATTGGTTATAAACAGTTTCAATGTGTATTTTTAAAATAAATCAAATACAAGAAAATAGTTTGTTATGTATATTTTTAAAAGATATTCCAAAGTTGAAATATTCTCAAATGTTAATTGAAAGGAGATATACTGTATTTATTCTAGCCATCAACCCCTTAGGATAAATATTCAGAGAAGAGCACTAAGTGGACATCCTATGCCTCTGCTCAGGCACTCCCTTCTCAGACTCCAACCACACTCTGCACACACCTCTCTCCTACTTCATATGGAGTAGTACTGTGGTTTATCTGCTTACATGACTGTCTTCTACTAAACTGTTAGTTCTTTCTAAGTAGAGGCCATGCTTTATAAATCTTTGTATCCCTCCTACCAATACCTAGACTTGGAACATGGAAGCTACTAAAAATGCCTGACCGTGGTACCTAAGGGTTTTCACCAGTCATCACTTTTATGCCAGTAAGCTGCTTTGGAGTTTCTTTAAGAAAACATGTCACCCTTATATTACATGCTTAAAATGGAGCAAACTCAACAGTGCACTTTATTCAAAGGGTACATCCTTCCTAGTCACAGATTCCTTTAAAGATCAGTGTTCTCACAGAAACGGAAAACCCCTGCATCAAGTCAGCCAGTTGACAAGGAACCATTTTAAACTCGAGGTCTTTCATGCTATAATCCTTCCAACAATTCAAAGAGCTACACGAAAGTGTAAGCAGACTATTATCTGGAGCAGAAATTCTCAGCACAGGATTTTGGGGAGGTTGGAGGGAGATTGGAGAGGAGATGGATGGATTGGAGAGGTGGGCATGATGGCTACAAATACATAAGTTCTTTAAACAGAGAGAGCAGGAGTGTCCTGGGAGGACTAGATTCCCTAAACTGGAAAAGATATTTGTCTATTGTCCCAGTGTACTCACAATGCTACCAGCTTCAGTGTGTCTCATCTTTTAGTCACGAAACAAAAAAGACAACATGGTGACATGAAATAAGAAGGGTTCAGGTGATAGAATTCCCTTATATCTACCCCCTTCCCCCCACTGCCCAATCCACCCAACGGTATATAACTGGGTCAGTCGCTACACCTTGTCCTCTTCCCATTCCAACTCCACATGCCTACATGGGAGAAAACTCAATGCCAGGCAGGTCTTCTCAGGAACAGATTTATGGGATGAAAGCAAGGGTTGAGTATCATAGCAGAAACAGTTGAGGCTTATGACTTCAAAGCGATACTACAGATGTGACTTTTTATTGCAATGAAAATTTAAAACCTGAAGGAAATAGGCTTTCGTTTGCACCTACAAGGATGACACAGTGTATTTCAAGGTGACAACTACATGGTTTACATAGAATTCTGGAAACATGGGTAATATGTGAAGAAGTATGGTTATAGCAATAAGATGATAGAACATAAGGTAAACAATGGGAAAAGGCATGTGTGAGTTCCAGAATTTAATACTTACAGACTATATTGTTTTGTATACACATCAATGTCCTCCATGATTTAGTCAAGGTTGATTGTAAAATTGTCAGCCAAGAGTTATCCATTTGAAACCTGTATAATTACTCTAAATCATATATTCCATTTAATGGATCTCCTAATTGTTACTAAATATTATTAAGCACTCAGTGCACGCATAAGAGTTTCTTGAGAGTTTTCTTCTTCCATTTTTTCCCTGTTATTGAGTACGGCATTTGAGAAATGACTTATAATACTGATCTTTTTCTAGGGTCATAAGAAAGTGAGGCAGCCTAAAAATGGCCACAGATTTTTGTGACATTCCTCTCATTGACAGGTGGGGTCTACTTCCCTTACCATTGAATCTAAACTGACCTTAGTGACTTTCTTGACAAATAAAAATTAGCAGATGTGACATTCTGGGACTTTCCAGACTAGAGCTTAAGGAGCATTATAGCTTATTCCTGGGGCTCTTGGAACACTTATTCTTGGACCCTGAGTACCATGTAAGAGTTCCAACTTCCATGATGGAGCAACCACGAGACCACATGACAAGGGAGGGGTCTGACTAAGCCCAGCCTTCCAGCCATCCACGCCAAAGTGCCAGGTGTGAGACAGAAGCTATCTCAGATGCTGCAAACTTACCCAGCCACAGCCGAATACCACGAAATAATCCCTGCTGACGCTACGTGGAGCAAAAGATTCACCCAGGCAAGTCCTGACTAAATTCCAGACCCACAGAATTGTGAGATATTAAGAAAGTGGTTGTCGTTTTAGCTATTAAATTTTAGAGTAGTATGTGATGAATCAATAGATGACCGAAACAGACATGATATAAAGTTCTCACGTGGGATTCCTCTGATCGTAGGCATCAACTTCTATACAGCTGGCCCCTTCTCTGTCATCTTTCTCAGCAAGTCTACAATGTTTGGCTGTGGTTGGCAAAGCTATTGAGTTGTGTTCTTGCAAAAATGAGATCAGTTATACTTGCTTAAATGTGACTAGAAAGAGTTTTGTGGATGATGATTTCATGGCTCCATGACTAATTCCCAATCACTCAGTAATAGGTCTAAAGCATGTGCAAATATGGTAGGCTTTCTACAGTTTCTCCCGGCCTTTAGCATAGGGGATAGGGGAAGAACAAAAAGCAGCTCTGTGTGGTATTGTATGGTTGGTGATAGCGTCTGCTGACCCACATGATGCTCTCTGACCTACTTCATCTTTAAGAGTCTTTTATAGTCCCTAGTTGCCATTAGTATTACACATATCCATCATCACAATGAATTTTAAAATGGCCCTACAGAGTTTCTTGTAAGCAGGAGGGCAAATCCCAAAGTGTCATTCCAACCCTGAGCATAAGAATCCCAGCCTTTCTAAACACTTAAAGATCCCCCATCAAAGTCTCTCAGCCTCCCTCTTCATTAAAAGCTCCCCCCACCCTCCGCCCCCAGCTCTGGTTTCATTTTGTGAAAAGGTTCACTGCCTTATGTGCCATGAGCAGACAAGCTTATCGAATGAACTGTAAATCTAATCAGGTTGGCACAGGGGTTTCATGGGAGCCACGTAAACAATAGCTGGAGTTGTGTTAAGCTTCAGTGACTCCAACTGATTCCCAGTTTGGTTCATTTGTGCAGAACAGTTGGAGATACAAAGCCAAACCCATTAATTTCCAGAGAGCAATTCTAACAGAGGAACAAGATGTTGATTCCCCAGGAGGTTTTCAATCCAAGCTCTAACGACAGGATTTTATTTATGGCATAAGGTGTGTCTTGGCGTTACTCTATTTCCTTCCATTTCCTCAATATTCTGTATTTCTAAGGAGAGTCTGGCAATTCTTGTTGAAACTGGAATCCTGTGGAGAAATGAGCAAAGAACGTCTCCAAGTTCCTCTGGCCCCTCATAATAGTGATCAAAATGTGGTCCTGAGTCCCCACCCATAAGGCTTTTTGGGAATTTTTTTTTTTTTTTTAGATAGCTGTACTCCAGGTTACTTCCAAAAAGTTGACTAATTCATTTCTGTTTCTCATTTATATACTTTTATAGCAACACATCCATTTTTAAATATGAATTAGACTCTCAAGATTGTAAAATTTATGTAGTTACAGTGCTGAAGTCACACCAGTTTCCAATCTCCAAAATTGCATATGCTTAGTTTCCAGATGGAAAAATGAATATTCACCACAGCTCCATTAGGAATGCCAATTCCTCACCATTCCCTAGCATTAGGAAATGCAATTACAATACTGTGTCCATTTAAGACATTTTCTGGTCCTTCAAGCCTTGTATTTACATACTAGCTGAAATTGCAACTAGACATGAATAGGGATGATGATATTTGCCTTATTCCAATTTTTCCTTGAGCAGGAGAAAAGCACTTGTGCTTGAAATAAGCAGATGCGAAAACACTTCTCACTAATCAAAATGTTTACCACTAAGTTAAGAGAGGCAGTGAATCTGATACGTATACTTAGCGAGATGAGTATATTTAGTGCGCCAGAATCTTGAAGGAAAACGTTTGCAGCTTAGTTCAAGAGGACCACTAGCAACACCACATTCCTTTGTCTATTAGGCTTTTCACAGTTTATCAACTTGGGAGTCAAGAGTGCCTCTTGTCTCCATTTCAGTACAGACTCTCACATCAATATACTTAACGGCTTCAAATCACATCTCCCAGAGATAACATGGGGGCAAAAGGCAAAGATCTATGTCACTACAAGATACAAAGAATTAGCTTTGTAAAATAGTTCATATTAAATTAAGAAAACTTTAATTGGAATAAATTAGATATCTAATATTCGGGAAGACAAAAGATCATCTAATTGCTCTCAATTTGATCCCAAACACTAGAAAATATTTATAACAGGAAATTCATGAATTAATAGATATAAAGATGGTAAAAAAATTACCAAGATGATTCTGTAAATGTAATGCCCATCCGTGAGTACCATGGGATGCCATGAGTCAGATAAATAGGAATAAATAGGAATAAATAGAAAGCATATAGAAGAAAAAGAGAAGAAGAAAGGAAATATGGAAGTATATCAGAGGAAGTGGTCAAGTTAGCATTTACCTTTCAGATAATGTCCAAAGATCAGTCTGAGCTCTCTTATTTTGTATGAGATAGTATGTAATGGAGTGGTCAACACTGAATCACATCCTGGTTTAGAAGAGTCCCAGGTCAAGTATGACAAATAGTGGCCAGGAATTTAGGCGCTTTGTGTACGGTTTCCCTTCCCCACTCCACAAGACCTCCTTGGGGACAGCTTAAACATCCGATTGAGTCAGGCCAAGCTGATTCATCAGCTCAGTTCAGGAACCTACCCAAAGGTGGCCCCCACCAGAGTGGGGAATACCTTGGCCAGAAGTTATGGTGCCATCCTGCACTGCCTATGACATGTGCCCAGCTCTGTCCCTGGGCTAAGGTATAATATGAAGAAAAATGGGTGACATAGTCCTTATTTCTGAGGTACTGTGCTGATGAACAGAGACTTGAAGACAGCCTTATCTCTAAAATGGAGCATGGAGGTCTAAATCCTAATCCCAAATCCATACTTATTTAATGAGAAACCTTGGACACGCCACTTCCCTGTTATCCTATTTCCATCCTTATAAAGTAGGTTAGGCTGACTCTCCTCTGACTAATATACCCTTTTACATATGACATACAACATAGACACATCTGACTGTGGTGCTATGTTTAATTAAAGTTGAGTATTTTTTTAAAAAATTAAGAGACACTGTATGATACTTGCTACGCAAAATTCCTGGTTTATGGACCATGTTAGAGGTCATAAAGTTCTTGTGCTAACAGAGACCTTAGAGATCATATAGAACTCAATCTCCTTGGTAATGTAGAGTTGAGGAAACTGAGGCCCATAAAGGATTAGGGGCAGAATCAGGATCAGATTCAGAGTCTCCCTAATCTCGTTAAGTATTTTCCCCAGCAGACCGGATCAACATGCAAGTGGCATATTCTTTTTCTCAGCAACCACCCAACACACTAGAATTCACAGGGCTCTGTAGAACACCATGGAAATTACATTTGCCCAGAAATCCTAAAGTTGTAGAGCAAACGCCATGACGGTGACCTGGCATTAGGTTCCACCAGAGTTGGATCCTGTCTGCTTTAATAGGGCACAGTAGTCACTGCCACCGAGGCTCTACATGTGGGCTTGCAATCTCTCTGGTTTTATACTACTTTTGAAAGTATAAAAGGGGTTTGGATGAGAAGAAACTGAGAGAAAGTATACCACATGCTCACAGAGAGAGGCTCTACCCTGGATTGTGCCGGTCTATCTCCATGAGCTCCCTCTAAGAAGTCAATCAAGTCAAATCAACTTACTCTAATGACTTGAATCATACTGGCTTGAGTGTGAATCCAGTTGCATTTTTTAAAAGTAAATGAAATTATTCTAAGTAAAATAATGTTTTTAAAAAGTTAAAATATGAGTCACATGCTATTGAACAAAGAAACTTAGACAATAGAAATATATAAAACAGAAAGTGACATTTTCCACCCGTGCAATACCATTTCCCCGAAATAATCATTGTTAACAGTTCGATTTACATCCTTCCTTTTATGCATGTAGGAACATGTTTATAAATATTTGACTTTTGAAGTTTGACTAATGTTAAAAAGCTCCTTATTAAAGATCATAGGTCAAAAAAAAGATCATAGGTCAAACTCCTGCTTAATAATGTATTAAGCCCTTAATCTTTGGGGATCCTAAAAGCAAACAAAATATGTATGGAAAAGGCCAACCTGGCTTGTTGTGACTAGTTTTGACAGGATTGACATGCAAATAAATCAAATCTGGTAATTTAAAAAAAATTTTTTATCACTCCATTTCTTATTAGAGTTAATAATAAGAACTATGAAACTGAAATTATTTTCCAATGCTATTCTGCTGAGGTTTCAAGCATAAGGAGGGTTTCAAGCATAGAAAAGGTCTATTTAATACTAAAGGTATCTTATTTAACACTAATTAAAATTTTACTTAGCACAATCTCTGTGGTGTTCTATGTTCTCTGGCTATTTCTTTCTATTACAAGAATAACTACGGCCAGGACAATGTTCCCCTGATACTCGGAGAGGTGGTTATAATTTGGTCTGATCTGAAGAAACAGTCTCTCCAGTCTCACCATGACTAAGGCAAGTGCACGCCCGAATACCTGAGGGTTTTGCCTGCACTTGCCACAGTTGAGGCAATGTAACCTCAGGTGCTATTTACCTGAAGTGCTCCCACGCTGCTGAGCACCTGACAGCTGCTCAAGAAGAAGGGACACCTGTAATTGGGAAAGAATAGTAGCCCCCCATGGAAAGCACTCACCCCTATGGACCTATAATTAGAATCAGATAACACCCTGCAAACTGACTGCTGGCCCTCATGGTCTCAGACAAGCTATTAGTTTTCATTTAGTCCCTTGTAGCTGAATAGGATCCATGTGGGTGAGGTGCAGAATGTGTGTATTTAGCACAAGTATTCGATGGGGCTCGGGGCATTGTAGTCTGAGATACCAATGAGTCCTGGTTAGCCAGAGAAGAAAAAAGATAAAGCCTAAATGATTGTCAGAGCAAACCAAAAGCTGAGCAATTTGTGTGAATATTCCTCACTTTTCTTCTCAATTAGGCACAACTTCGACCTCTAATCTAAACTTCACCACTGTTTTCGCTGTGCTGCTGGAGTGCTGTTCACTGCCTCAATTTCATCTGCAGAATAGGGTTAGGAATGCTTATCTCCAAAGGAGTATCAGTTGTTTCACGCTCAAGACGGATGTTGAAATTATAGATCAATGGTCACGAAATCTCATTCACAACAATCAAAAAAAAAAAATTGCCCAATTTCTTTTGTTTTCCTGGAATTTTTTTTAAAAGTCCATTACTACTTGAAATAAACTAGGGCATTGTTTCTCAAACAGATTCACAAGTTCTGAAAGAATTTTTTAATTTGGGATTTGCCTTTGAATTATGAGTTCAGAAAAGTATTTTAAGAGTGTTCTGGACCACTGGATGATAACCTTGTAACCAAACACTGTCTTGAGTTCAGCACCTGCATTTGTATGTCCAAAAGACTGGTGCTAAACTTTCAATGTTGTATACAACACTGTTAACACGCTGTATACAAAGTAATGTACTAAACTGATTGCACAAACAATATAATGGATCAATAGATAAAAACCCAATTGTAAAAAATAACAATAACAGCAGTGACAACAATGGAGCCTCCAATAATGGTCCTTCATATTCAAGATAGAAAGAATCAAGTCAACTAGTAAAGTATAAACAACTAAACACATCTTCCTTTTATTAAACCCACCAACAGCAATTTAGTTTCCATAAATATCATCCATTGCTCCTCTGAATTTACTGGTTTTATAATTATGGATATTTAATTGATAAAAATATTTTGGTGTTATGATACTTGGGCAGCAAGACCTCCATCATTATTCTACTTTTTCAGAATTTTCCTAGATATGCGCACGTGGATTTTTTTTTCACATGAACATTAGAACATTTTTGTCAAGTTTTCTCTAAAATCTCTTTGGCATTCTCATTACAGGAATGTGTTAAAAATCAGAACTTAATCTGAGTGGAGTAACTTATTAATAATACTGTGTCATGAAATCAAATCAAATCCTCGTGTACATGTCTGAAAAAGAAAACTTTTTTTCTACATATATATCTAACATATTTCTATTCCTACTGTATTTTATGTTTTGTGTATGTCTATGTCTTATTTAAATGGGGTCTGTGTTTTTAGTGTGTTTTTCATTTATTGCTTGCATATAGGGATAGTATTGATCTGCATAATTATTTTGTAACTGATCCCCCTAAATACTCATTAGTTCTGATAATTGAATACTTCCAACTCTTTTCACTTGAATGCCTTGAATTACAGATGCCATTTTAAATGATGTTATTAACTTAAAATTTCTTTAAATCATTTATTTTGTCAATATTTACATTTGATTTCTAACTATGGTACTTGTTGAAATATAAGTAAATTTGAAGATACAATTTTATTAATAAAATTGATTCTCTAGGATGATTTGTAATGCATATTTTCTAGTATGTTCATTCCAATTCAATAATCAGTTTTTCGGTTGCTTCCCTTGGTTTAGACCGCCCTTAATAAACAGTATTTCAATTTTTAAGTAGAGATTTTTATCTTCTTTTAAATATGGGTCTCTCATACAGTATTTTATTATAAAACAGCGATGTAATAGGTTTTTAACCTCTCCATCACACTTTATTTAGTCGGATGACTTAGATTAATTTTTAATTTAGCGATAACATTAAATAATAGCACACTATTTCATATTTCCAAACAGTGACAGGTCAGAAGGAAAAACCTGGTTGCTAATCTGCTGTGCTTGTGCCATGTCAAACTCTGGGTTTCTGAGCAGCAGAGTTTTGGCATTTTTGTTCTGCTTGCTCACTGCTTTGGCCCAAGGAAATGAGTTGGATGAGTGCCCTTCTTTTTTATTCAGAGATGCCATAGATTAATTTTAAAGACTTCCTTTCATCTACATAACAGAATGGGTTCAGATAGCCTTTTAAGTTATTATCTGCAGTTTGGAACTTTGTGCTGGAAAGTCGCAGCAGCTATACAAAAGGGGTCTGTTAGAAACACTGAACAATGAGAGTTTGACATTTTTCTCCTTCTGCCTCCAGAAAAGAACCAAAGCAACTATTTTATTGCATTTATGTATTTCACAAAAGAATGTAGGGTTATATTTATATGCCAGCAAGCTTCATGGAAATGGCAAAACGGTGCGGCTTGTTTAAGGAGACACTCTCATTAATACCTCATTCCCATTTAGTTGACTGAAGGAAAGTGACAGCAAATTATTCTGTATGTTCTAGGCACTCCAACTGTGTACTTGTTTAAATGTAAGAAAAATAAGGAGCTATGCCTAGTCTAGGATGAAATTCAGCCTTACTTTTTAGGGGGAAGAGGGCAAGGGAGGGGGAGATCAGTAAACGCTGCGCAACATATTCAGAATTTTGGCTGAATACCAATCTTTTAAACAGAAATTAAACACAAAATATTTTTTTTGCCCTTCCACATAAGTGCTTCTTAATTACATTAGTTTTTTTATTTTTATTTTTTTTTTCAGTTTCCTCTCTTGACTTCATTGATTTTGTGAGAGCCTGCATGTGCACACATTCTTTGAATAGAAATTGCTTTAATTAAGAGCCACCTGAGCCAGAGAGCTCACCCTGGCTCAGGAAATTCAGTTCTCAGCTTAACAAGGTGAGGATCTGGCACAAAGGTTTTCATGTCCCCATTGTCCTTCCAAAGGAGCTGTGATTTTCCAGGACAATCTTTTCTTTGAACCCAACATGAAAACACATTAGAGCTCTTTTTGGAACAAAGAAATATACATAGGAAATAAAGACATTGTTTTATCAAAACCTCAGTCTACTCTGACGTAAGCTGGCTAAGAAAGAGTCTCCTTCCAAGAGGAAAGCGAATCAAGTCTGTTTTCTCCATACTCAACTTGGTTGGTTTCTAGAAAAGTAGAAGCAAGCTTTCCCATTTTCTCTTCCTGGGAGTTTCGTCCCAATTTCGCCACGTTTATCCTGCACAGGTTGTGAGCCTCCTGCCATTCAGTGGGTAACCAGGGCCGGGTCCAAACTCCTTTATTTGGACTGCTTCTGACACATTATTAACCATATTTATTTAATCTGATTCTGCCTCATTCTGGGATGAGAAGGAGCCTTTGCTGTCTGAATGTGGGCTGCCCCGAACACAGAACACTGTCCTGCAGCCTATCTTTCTCCATGTAACTTCCACTGTATGAAGGTCTTAAGGTGGCTAGGTCGAGACCAGTTCAGGGTACACTTGTCTAAGGTGTTCTGTCTACATCATGTCCTCTGGCATACATGGTGAGCTTGCAGTCCCCCTCAAGCTCACTGCTGCATATAGCCAAGGGGTCAACTTCCTCCTTCCTCTTTCAGAGCTCACCCACCACCCCAAACAATCCCTCTTACCCATAGACACAACTACAGGTTTGCCGTGACAAGGTCCTTGCTGAGCCCCATTGCCTCTGGAAGTCTTTTCAGTGCCTCCTTTCAGTGTTTCTCTAGTTTCTTCTTCCTTCTAGATTCTCTACTTGAAATCCAGTTCTTGTTCCCCACCTAACAGTGTGGACTTGATGCCATCCCTCCACCTACCCTCATTTTTGGACAAAAACTCCAGCCCCATTCACTTCCATTACCAGTCTGAGGTCTTGGACTCACAGCTTAGTCAAAAGCTTGGGCCGCCTCTGTAAGATGCCTAATAAAAAAAAAAAAAAAAAACATTGCAGGACATAAATAAGACTGTAGGGAGTACAGAATGCCGAAATTGTGGTTATTGTCTCTCAGGGCTTGTTCTCATTCTAATATCAATAATAACAGGACTCTAGTGATGGAACTTTACAGTCTGGTACCTGAAGACACTTAAAGAACATTCAAACCAAGTGCTGACAACAGCCACATGGTTTAGTTCATATTAAACTTTCCAAGTACTTCAGTAGACACAAACAAAAATATATATCATAATCTGCCACTTTGAAACTTTTTAATTAAAGAGATATAACTTTAAAACATTTTTTCTACACTTATTTAGCACCTACTATATATGCCAGGCAGTGGACCAGGCACCAGATAACAGAAATGAATAAAGAACTAGGTGGTTACCACGGGGATGTTACAATGCAACAGGAGAAAAGAGACACAAACAGCAGTGGTGCTCTAATAGATACGAGCCCTGGGAACAGCAGGGACTTGCAGCAGTGCTTAAGATGCTCTGAGTGGAAGCGATGGGTCGTGTTCTAAACATTTATCAAAGTCCTACTGTGTTTCTGACACTAGGAATAGAGTTAAAAGACAGTCCCTGTTTTGAGGGAGCTCACCATCTACTAGGAGAGCAAGATAAACAAACAGATGGATATGAAACAGGGAATACAGGGCATACTGTATGGGGTAAATGGAACTCAGAGAAGGGGCTCTAACCATAGGTAGTTGAGATATGTAACTGGCCAATCAGAACTGACTCCAGTCATAAACGGTTGGCTCCATAAATGGCTATACCAGCTAATTATGAAAGGACCCGGTCCCTAGCCCTGTATGGATGACCAGGGAGCTTCCAGAGCAAGTGATGCCTGATGAGACCCTTGAAGGACAAGTAGAAATTGGCCAGAAAAGATATTTCAAACAGAAATAACAGCACGTACTCATGTTTGGTGGAGTGAGAGCACAGTGCATACTCAGGAGAATCGGCATGCCTTCCCTAAACACCCCAGTCGGCATCCAGGCCAAACGCCCCCGGTAGTCTTATCAGAAGCAGGCCCTGTGAAATGAGGCAGCCTGCTTGTTGAAACCATCTAGAAACCATCGGAAGTGACATTTGAAGATATCCAGGACTGGAAACAACACACACATGCACACACACACACACACACACGCACACACACACACACACAAACACACCACTGCTGTTAGTAACTAGAAGCCCAAGATACGCCCTGGGTAACGAAGACCAACCCCCTGAGCCAAGGATGGAAAGGGAGCAATAGGTAAATAAAGGAAAGCTGACGATAGAGGGTGGCAGAGAAGAGAACAGGCTGCCTCAAGAAAGGCCTGAAAAGAAAAGGTAACGATCAAACCCTAAAACTGCTCCAAGAATCTAATTCATGACTTAAGAGAAGGTAAGTTAGTAAGACTAAATGCGATAATGTAAATTAAATGGAAAATGAGAAAAATCCAATGCAACAAGTGCAGTGAGCATTTGTTGTTTCCGCCTGCCCAGACTTGCCCGCATTCTTCTGCAACGGAGCCCCCTCTCCTGTGAGGACCCCAGCTGTGAGGTTCAGATGAGCCTGACCCTCCTGGCCCCTCCTCCACCACAGGCGTGGGAATATGAACCAGGCCTGTCCCAGGTAGCCCATTTCCTCTAGCCCCAGCAGTGGGTTCACAGGTGAGCCCATGATCTAGGCAAGACCAGGCAGTCTTCTCCAGGACTTTCCTGCTGGAGTTCAAGCGAAGGAGCCCTTCCTCACTGAGAGCTGGAAGCAGGTTGCAGGTGAGCCTTGAGATGCTGTAAACCATCTTCACCAGTGGTGAGGGATGAAATCTTGACTATATCCTTTCAGTCTCGAGCTGATATCCAACCCTGGGCTTCTCTGTTTTTTGAGCTAATTCCCATTTTTGCTTGAGCTAATTTAAGTTGGGGTCTGTAGCTTATAACCCAGAAGGTCTTTGAATAAAGGGAACCTATACTTGTTGAGTTGCCCCGCTGTGCAAGCATGGTGGTTACTTTATCTAAAATAAGTCAGAAGAGATGATGTACTGTGACATTATGGAAGTGCCAGGGTCTTGTATATTCTGAGGCCATCAAGAAAACAATTCAACAGCTAACTAGTCTAACAGGACTGGTGATTAAAATACTGTTGACTCGGTTAAAATATAAGGGTGCCAAAAAGTCAGTAACCAAGATCATTAGTATTTTAGTGCAAAAAATCCAGAATAAACAAAATATTAAAATTTAAAATAAAGACAAGATCAGACCCTGCACTTGTGTGACTCATCTTCACCTGCTCACCCTAATTCCGGCCTTGCTATTTAGTGGCTCTGTGCACCTTGAAGAATTTGTCACTTCCTGTCTGTGTTCCTGTCCTAAATAGCAAAACAATCCTGAAAGTGGGTGTGACTCCCATGTTCATATTTGGGGACACCGGGATAATGTGAAGCCAGAAACTACCTAAAATCTGTGTCTTCTCCCTGTAGAGAGGAGAGGATGGGGGAGAAAGGGAGATGCACCCCATACCCAACCTAGGGTTGGAGGGAGGAGAAAAGCTAGAGGGGGTGATGGAACTCTGTCTTCACTATTGAGATAGGGGCAGGGGTGGGTAGAGGGTGAGGGGACTGTCTCCCCTATGAGAAGTCCTCATGCATCAGGGTGATGAAAAACATCAGACCCTCTCTGACGATGACGGCCTTCTCTAGTTCCCTGATGGAATTAGCCAAATCTCCAAAGGAGTTTTGAAGACACCAGTGAGTAATGAAGTGCACACTGTGTTTCCTCAACTTCTCTCTTCTTGTTCCTTTAATCTGGCCCCATTTTCTAGGAGCCTTTGGGGCTGGTGTCCCAGTTATAGAATTATCCTCATTGAGCAAAACACAAGGAATGAGGCAGAAGTAAAAAAGAGAACTAATGGGCTACCAACTCAGAATTAGATCACCGAGGAGACATTAGGACCTGAGATATAGCCAAATTCTGCTTACTAAACTATCATTTTTTTTTAATCTATAAATTGAAGATAATAGTTCTTACCTTGCTATATCAAGGTGTTTCTAAAGAATAAAGACTACACAACAAAAAGGGCTTCAGATACAAGAAACTGTTCTGTATATTTAGCTAGAGAATTTTTTTAAATTACTTTTATTTCCTTTTAATTTAACAAAATGGTGAGGGAGTTCTTGGCATTAACTGTGATTTGTACTGAATGAGAAAACATGCCACTTTATTATCTACATTAAAATAATCAAAGTGGCTAACATTTATATGCTGTTCGCCATACTAGGTTTATATATATTATCTCATCTAAAAGTAGAATTTTTTTAAAAAAAAAACAATGGAATTTACATAAAGTTAAAGGGAATTTTTATATCTTCAGTTTATTAAGAGACTTATTTTTTTCATTCAATTTTTCATTTGACAAACACTTTATGGATGGATAAATGAGCATATAGACTTTTTATTAAGGCCTCATAGGATGACTTCATGTTATCTTAAAAGGCTTTAGAGTCCTATTTATAAGAAATAAAACCAGTTTAATTAATAATTTGATTATACTGACACCAAAAGTTAACACCGGCTGTGAACTCCCAGTCAAATGTACTCCTTAAAACCATGCAATTGTCTATATTTTGACTCTTGGTGGTCTCAGTTTTCCTGGAAAATTACTAAAATGCCCCGATGTAGTTCATGCAAAGCAGTTATTCAAATAACATTTAATTAACACCTACTGTGTGCTAAGAACTGTGCTGCTAGTTGCTGAATCTACAGGAATAAATAAGGAACAGCTCTCACCCTCGAGGAGATCATTGTTACCCTAAAAAGAAGGACACAAGTAATTATAATCCATCATGATTTATGGCAACAGAGAGAAATGCACAAAGTGCTGTGGGCACATGAAGAAAACAAACTATGGATTCTTGATCCTTCACATTCTAGGAACAAAAAAATACAAAACCCACTTCATAACACTGAGGGTGTTGTCAGACCCAAGGGACAGATCTGCAACCAAGTGAGAAAAAAAAATTGGGAAGACTGGTGCTTGGAAACCTTACCAGGAAGTGTAGATTATCACACTCTTGAGAGATGTCCCTTTTACCTCAGGGAGCAAGTCTGTTGGAGTCAGATGGTGAAATCAATCATTGAAGCATCAGATTTCAGTTCTGGGAGCCAGCTGAGAAGAACTGGCTGGATTCCACCTCTATAGAGTGGCCTGAGAGGGACAATTCCCTGGATAGACACCTGTACTATTTACTTAAAGTCTTTTTAGCATGTGCGGTAAGCTGACTATACTAGGAAATCTCCCACTCCCATGGCTTTCCCAGATGTTCCGGTAAAAACTGCCCCCGGAAGTCACTGAGTCTAGGGGAAAGAGAAGGGAGAGAGTAATAGCACAAAAGAAATTCTCAAATGAGTCGGAAACATGTATTCTCTATCTCACTAAGCCAAAGAGGATCCACTTAATATACCAAGGCTACAGGAAGAGGGCTATGATTTTTCCCAGTTAGCCTTTTATTTTGGCCACATACCCATGAAATAAAAGAATTGACACCTGTGTGGATTCAAGTTACTTTGAAATAGCCCCCTGCCAGTCTTGCCAATAATCATAATTAGTTTTCCACACGTGTTATTTGAAGGCATTGACCATTGACACCTTATCTAATGAATAATTGGTCAAACTATAAAAATGTTGTTGCTAGAACAGGTAGATATCCAGCTGTGAGAAATCTGAGGCCCAGACAAATTAACCGAATTGCCACACAGAAAGTCAGTGGTAGAATAAAATCTAGAAAACCAGAGCCAAGCTCTGGACTCCTAACCAAGGGTTTTGGTCAGAAGGTGTCTTGTATACATTATGGCTCTCACCTGTACAAGGATACTGAAGAAAGAATGATAGTGTTTATATTTGCGAGAGACTTTTTTTACATATTAACAAGCTTTCATGTACATTTTTCTTGGCAAGGCTTACTTCTCTTCCTAGCTATCAGCTCAGTTTCTTATTGTGTTTCAGATTCTTTGATTCAGGGAGAACAGCCCTAAGGCTCAGCCTGAGAGCTCTACACACTCCCTGCTTTCCTCTCATTCCAGGTGGAAGGTCCACCTGGAAGCCTCCCAGGGCAAGCCCTCCTGAGGGAAGAGGAGAGAATACCACCCAAAGAGCTCTGTGAGCTCGCCACCTCCAGTGCGCATGTGTTTCCAGCCCTGGCAGAGACCACCACTGGGATTTAGCGAGAAGCCTGCAGAGTAATTACTATTGCTGTGGGGCTGACAGCTATTAAGGACTGGTTAGGGAGTGTCAGTTTTCCACAGGCAACTGCATTTCTGAGAAAAGGACCTGACCTTGGTGGGGGGGGGGGGGGGGGAACCACAGAACTAGCAGCTATTTGTTGAACCTGAAGTGGCGAGAGAGTTCACAAACTTCTTGATCTCGCATTTCTGGCATATTCTAGCCACTCTGGACTAAGATGTGGGTCTAGATTGTAAAATAAGCATTTGAACCCTCCTCTCCCTTCCTCCAAAACACATGCTGAGAGTATACTGACCAGCCTTAGGAATTCTTCACAATTAAGGAAGAAGTTGGGAAGACTTGGACTTGAAAAATGAGACCAACCAGTTATGGCACATGCTTGGATATCCATTAATCTCCTCGTATTTGGGATGCCAGGAAAGGCACATATGCTGGCTGGTACTTTGGAAGAAATGAAAGCAGTATCGGATCCCACCCCTGCCTTGAAGAAGCATACAATCTGGATCAGAGCTAACCACTTTAGAACAAATAAAGACCGAAATAAGACTAAGCACCAGAGATGATGTCTTGTGGCACACACAAGTTTAGAGAGCAGAGAGGCCACTGAAACTAGAGTGTGGCCCTCAGCCTTCCTTACTTCAGGCCCTCTGTAGATGCTGTCCTCTCAGGAGTCGGTCCCAGCCTCCTTGCTCAGACTGACTCATCTAGTTTGGCGGTTCCTGAGAACACACTTTAGGACTCTCTCAGTTGCTACTCATGGATACCCAACTTAAATGAGCATAATTCATGGGGACTCCATCTTGGCAGCATGCTAGAATCACCTGGGAAGATTTAAAGACTACCTACGCCTGAGTCCTATCCCAGACCCATTGAATCAGAGTCCCCAAGTGAGGGGCTCCACCATCAGATTCTAATGGGCAGCCAGGTTGAGACCACTGGTTTAAGTAACAGAGGGTAATTTGCAGTCTCACAGAGGAAAACCGCAGAAGGACCAGGTGGAGCTGCCCTTAGCAACAGTCGGAACCAGGACACTGACAACAGTCAAGGTTCTCTCTGTTCCCTGCTCCCTTCTCCCAGGAATCTGCTGCATCTTCTCAGAACAATTCCCCTGTGACATGGGAATCATTGCAGTAGCAGCTCTGGCTCACACTACAGCAACTAAAGAGGATAGGGTTTCCTTCTCTCAGTTTCATATCGGCTCCCCATCCTGCAATTTAGAAAACGGCTATACAGGGGTCACGTGCCACCCCTCGGCCTGTGTTCAGATATTATTTTTGGTCCAGCTTGGTTCATATTCATGTTCCTACCTCTGAGGAGAGTGCTGGGCAGACTAAAATAAAGCCTTGCTATTCGAAGTGTGGCCCACAGACCAGCAGTGTAGGTAACTTTAGGAACTTGTTAGAAATGGAAACTCTCAGGGCCCATCTCAGACCTCCTGACTCAGAACTTGCATGCTAACAAGATCCCCAGGTGATACGTATGCACCTGAACGCCTGAGAAGGACCACTCTATGCTCTGATACCATTTTCTCAGGTCGGCAAAAATACGGGTATTCCTTTCTCTTGGTTTCATGTCAAAGCCTCAGAAAGATACCACTATCCCGCCTCTGCTGCTTCTGATAACAGCAGTACCAGTACCAGGTCTTGCCTGGTTTGTCGGAAACCCAGTCAGACTCTCCGCACTATTTCTTTTTCTCCGACTTCAAAGCTGGCTCTGACCAGGCTCGTGGGACAGAGTCTGTGGTTTTCTGCAGTAGCTGATACGGAAGGGGATGTGATGCTCTGGGCCAAGCAGGGTCCAGCAGCTGGCGGTTATCAGTCGCACCCTGTGATACACACAGATGTGTCCACGCTGACCTTCCTGGCTGAGGATGTGTGGGAACTCAGAGCTTCCCATGGGAGTGGATGACAGGGCATGGCATAGAGAAGGTTGATGTAGGTGTGATGGCATCCTGCCAATTGCCCCTGAGTATAGCCCCAGCATCTCTGCTAGTCAGTGAGGGGAATTTGTCTCTGAAACCTGGAAGCACAAACATATAATCTAGGCATCCGGCCACTCTGCTCAGTGACACTCTAGGTCCTCCCTGGAGGATACTATTTGAACGTTCGATGTACTCCCTAGGCCTCACGCCCACCTTCTGCGACCAGTCAACCAGTTGTTTTCCCTAACTTTTTCCTCCCTCTGTCCATTTCCTTTCCCGCTCCAAGAGGAAAGGGTGAAAATTAGTGGGCACTCAATAAATATTAGTTGAAGAAATAAATAGATGAATAAATAAACAAATGAAATTTTTCACATTTTTGAAAGAAAGAGAGTAGAACTTGGCTTTTATCTGCTTTGATGAATAAATACCTTCACTTCTGGGAAACTACATTGCATAACCATATAAAAATTGTCACTTCATTTTTGTTTATATCTTTCCTGCATCTCCACCCTCCACAAACAAGAAGTCTGCTATATATTTATACTCCAGAGCCTCAATTTTTTATTCTCCCTAATAGGAGCTACAGAAAAAGCCTGCCTTTGATCTCATTGACTTCTTACCAGCAGTGCCCCTAAAGAATGAAGATGATTTCCCCTGTAATTGGAGTACTTTCATCCCAAGAAGAGATAGATTTCTATCTTCTCATTCCGGAGCAGAATTAGAACTGAGAGCTGGCCTAGCTGCTTCGTTTTGTGGAGGAGACAACTGAATTCCAGGGAAAGGAACAACATCTGTCCAAGGCCACACAACTGGGAAGAGGTGGGTGGTGAGTTTCTTGAGTTCTTATCCGGTTCTTTCTCCTTTCATATCACAGGGTAGCCCATTGACCATCCTGCTATTAGCCTTCAACTCAAGGGCAACAGCACTGCCACTTCCCTGTGGCTAGAAGGCAGCCTATGAAAGGGCCCCTTGAGAGTTCAGCCCAGCAGCCCCATCTCTAAAGGTGGGCAGAGGAGGATAGACCAAGTAGGATTCCAGTGGCCAGTCCCACAGCAGTCCCAAAGTTACAGACCTGATTTTCCAAAAGCCCATCTTTTTTCTGTCTCTCTTACCCAGTCCAAGCAGCAATGGAGAGGATTTTGCTCAAACTTTCCAAAATAACTTCTCTTTGGGCTGAAACCAAGCATGTGTAGCTTCGGGCCAAAAGAATATTGAAAAGTTTATGAGCCACTAAAAATAGACAGTTACAACAGCAATTCCCGCCTACTTCTGCCATTTTCCCCATTGGTTACACAAATTCAAAGGCAGACTCCAATCATGAAGGGTGGAAAAAGCAGCACATGCTCCCAAGCTGTAGTGTAGTCAGGTAGGAAAGAAGTTTAAGGAAGGACACTTCAGGAATAGATCTGACCCAAATATCACACCAGGAACGTAGAGGACTCTCATCCTCGGGCCCTGGAGTCTTCCTCCCACAGCCAAAGGAGGGGAGAGGCAGAAGTGATGGCAAGACTAACCCACCGCCACATGGCAAACCCACCTTAGGCCTCTGCTCATTTGCAGCCTCTCATCTCTTTTGGGAATGGAAGCCAGCTTCAATTATGATATAGGTTCAAGAATATTCCAGAACAACTCTAACAGGGTAAATGGTTTCTCTGAAGTATGTTTGAGCTGATTATGCAACTATTCCTAGCCTTCTGCCTAGACTAGGTCTGTACCTGGCTGCTTTAGAGATTCTGTTTCATTGTATTCACTTTATAGAGCCTGGAAAATAACCAAGCTAAGTATGGTCTTTAGGTCCCAATGTATCTGGTTTCTTGCCAGCCACATACCAGAAATCCTTGAAATATATTCCATTTAGGTAAGGGCTGTAACTTAGATGCTTGAGTTAGTCCAGCACCCTCTAGGCCAGTATGGCGCTCTACATGGCACTGGGATGAAATGACAGAATCCCACCAAGAATGAGGATCAGCCCCAGTGCTTAAGAGACAGCAGTTTGGTTGGTCGGCCCTGAAGCAAAAGACTTTTACGGCCCTCAGGCTCTGTAGGTATGTCATAAAACATCTGAAGTTACACAAAGGAAAAGAATAACAAAGGTCTGCAGAAAAGAAAGCATATCTTTTCTATCCACTTCGTCCATAAAGTGAGTGGGGCCCCAAAATAATATTCTAGATTCTGGTTCTCCCCCAAAGGAAACATTTAAAGTTGTGCATGTTCCAAGCATCACCTGGGCACTTCTTATACTTGAACTCTGTATATATACTTGCACTAAACAGTGATCCACCATCATCAAGATGGCTCTGTTCTATTTTTAAAGACTCCTCAAGGAAGAGAAACAAGAGAAACAGACTCTTCTTTTATGGCCATTTTAGCATTTTAACAACTCTTTAGAGAAAGTAAAATCATCCTTATTCCTAACCCCAATCCCTCACGCTGGGATTTAAATCCATTTCTTTTTGTTTGGTTCTTGGTAAAGAATCCTACCTATGTTTATTGCACATGTTGATTCAGGTTTCCCATTTTATTCTGTTTTTACTTTCTTATCCATCTCTTCTGAGTCTTCTCCAAATTCTTCACCCCCTTTCTCATTATGAAGTCCAGAAGAAGTTGCGATATTTGAAACTGGTCACCAGTGCTCATAATATGAGATCTATGTAATTATGTAATATAAATATTATATACTATAATTTTATATATACGAGTAAATATATTTTAAAACCTTTTTTTCTTTTTTCCTCCACCACTCCTCCACCCTCCACCTCTGGCAACCACCAATCTGTTCCCTGTATCTATGAGCTTGGTTTTGTTTTGTTTTAGATTCTGTAAATAAGAGCGATCATATGGTATTTGTTTTCTCTGTCTGACTTACTTCACTTAGCATAATGCCCTCCATGCTGGCGCAAATGGCAGGGTTTCTTTTTTCTTTTCTTTTTTTTTTTTTTTTGTGGTTGAATTGTATTCCTGTGTGTAGTGTAATAATTTCTTCATTCCATTGATGCACATTGTAGGCCGTTTCCATATCTCGGATATTATAAATAATGCTGCACTGAACATGGGGGAACATATATCTTTTCAAGTTAGTATTTTTGTTTTCTTTGCATAAATACCCAGAAATCAAATTGCTGGATTATATGGTAGTTCTATTTTTAATTCTTTGAGGAAACTTCATACTGTTTTCCACAGTAGCTGCACTAATTTACACCCCTATAAATAGTGCATGAAGGTTCCCTTCCCTCCACATCCTCACCAACACTTGTTATTTCTTATATTTTTGATAATAACCATTCTAAAAGGTGTGAGGTAGTATTTCATTGTCGTTTTGATATGTCTTTCCTTGATGATTAATGATGTCGAATGTCTTTTTATGTACCTGTTAGCCCCCTTTCTCATTATGATTGTTTGATTTTTTGCTGTTGATTTGCTGATGAATTCTTTATATAGTTTGGATATTAGCTCCTTATCAAATATATAATTTGCAAATATTTTCTCCCATTCAGTAGGTTGCCTTTTCATTTTGTTGATGGTTTCCTTTGTTACGCAAAAACTTTTTAATTTGATACAGTCCACTTGTTTATTTTTTTCTTTTGTTGCTTTTGCTTTTGCTTCTGGTATCAGATTCAAAAAATCATTACCAAGACCTATGTCAAGGAACTTACTGCCTATGTTTACTTCTAGGAGTTTTATGGTTTCAGGTCTTACATTCAGGTCTTTAATCTTTTGCGATAATTTTTGTGTATGGTGTAAGATAGTGGTTGAGTTTTATTCTTATGCATGTGGCTGCCCAGTTTTCTTGATACCATTTATTGAAGAGACTGTCCTTTCTCCATTGTACATTCTTGGCTCCTTTGTATAAATTAATCAACCATGTATGTATCGGTTTATTTCTGGGCTATTTTGTTCCCCTGATCTATGTTTTTGTCTCTGTGCCAATACCATACTGTTTTAATTACTATAGTTTTGTAATATAGATTGAAATCAGGGATCATGGTACCTCTAGCTTTGTGTTTCTATCTCAAGATTGCTTTAGCTATTTGGGGGCCTTTTGTGGTTCTATCCGAATTTTAGAATTACTTGTTTTATTTTTATTTAAAAAATGCCATTGAAATTTGATAGGGATAGGGATCACATTGAATCTGTAGATTGCTTTGGGTAGTATAGACATTTTAACAATAGTGGTTCTTCCAACTCATGAGCACTAAATATCTTTCTGTTCATTTGTGTCTTCTTCGTTTTTTTTTTTTTTTATTAATGTCTTAGAGTTTTCAATATATGGGTCTTTCACCTCCTTGTTTAAATTTATTCCTAGGTAGTTTATTCTTTTCATGCAATCGTAAATAGGATTATTTTCTTATCTTTTTGGTAGTTAGTTTTTAGTATTTAGAAATGCAACAGATTTGTGTGTATTGATTTTGTATCCTGCAACTTTTCTTAATTTGTTTATTAGTTGTAAGAGTTTAAATAACCTTTTAAAAATATACTCATTTGACCTAGCTCATCTGAACATTAAAACCACCATTCTGTGAGATGAGTAAGCGGCTATTATTATTTCTATTTTATAGATGGGAAAACTCAAGGAGTTGAAATGAATTGCCCAGGGTCACATATCTAGTAAGCTGGACAAGAAACCAAACCCAAGTCTTCTAATTCTCTATTTAGGGCCATGTTTGTGACACCTTCTCATCTTTTGTGGGTAAATCTTGCATTGCAGAAGTTCTTTGTATACCCTGTCTATCCAGACCAGCCCTCCCTCCATTATTTCTCTGCGTTGTTTTTGCACTTGTATCAAAGCATGTCAAACACTACCTTCTACTTGTTTTTCACTCCTGGAGGGTAAAGACCAGGTGCTACTGATCTTGGGATCCTAAATCCTCTTTCATACCTTACAGAGTAGGTTGGCCTGTAGGTGCTCAACAGGAGTTACAGAGAATGACTATCAAATGATTTAAGTAGAGTGAATAAATGAATGAATGATGAATGACACAGAGTAGGGTGTTCATACAATCAGTTCTACTACTACGAGGCAAAGAGGCTTAATAGAATAAAAGGTACTATTACGCAACTACTTTAGAGCATTAAAAGAAGCTTCCACCTTGAAGATTTTCATGAAATAAGCTTTACTAGTCACAACCTATTTTCTGGCATTATAACATTCAAATTATAAGCAGGTATTCCATTCCTGTGGATGTTAAATATTAAATCATTTCAAGTCACTTCAAATCTAGGAAATGCCTTTCTCATGCTAGTCGATGGTCATATTCTCCATAGTAAAATGCACCCCCCCCGCCCCCGCCAAATTTCAAACAGTTAATGTCCAAATCTATTACCAAGTACATGGCAAATATTTATTGCTCACATTGATGGGAGACATTTTTCTTCCTACCTCCCCATACAAAGTTAAATAGGATAACCCAGCTTAGCATTTATGGAATGTTGTCCACGCTTTCTGTCTTGTAAAAGTTAACAGTATATGAGAAAGCCCAACTTCTGTTTAGAGAGTGACCTAGTTTTTAACTTCTTTACAACTTTGGAGAAGTTATAGTTTAGATAGTTAAAACTAAATATTAGAGCTATAGTTCCCATCTAAAAGCACAGTTTTAATTTAAACATTGCATATAGCTGGGATATTTATGTCCTCACTGACATACTGGAAAAATGGTCTTATTCTTTACTTGGGGGAAACAAAACCTTGCATTCAGATGCCGAGTCATGCATGGTTAGCAAATTAGGAGCCAGCAATGCCTCAGTAAATGTCTTCTCACAACTAATGAAAGTCTTAAAAACCAAGTACCTATAATATTAAAATTTTCTTCCCATTTTTATTCACTGTGAAAACCAAAAAGAAATAATAGTATTTGATGTTATTGCTAAAGTGCCATTATAGGATTAAAAGAAGGCAAAGGATGAGTAATTGTTTATGTAATTATTTATGGCTTCTTATCTAAGATCAATTTTTTTAATATCCTCCAAAGGGAGAAGGGAAGTGGTTATTTCCTGTACACAAAACTTGCTTTGTCACAATCAACAATTTGGAGACCGTAATAAGCAGTGTAGAATTTGATGGTTTCTCTACCAGAGAAGACAGCTCCTTAAAGACTTTCAGCTGGGCTCTTTGATTTCGATGGGCCCAAAGTTCTGGCAGCCATCACAGTGCTCAGCAGTGCACAAGGGGAAGAAATTTCTGATATTTTCAGTTCTTACAATTTGGAGACCCCTTTTGACTAAAAGAAGTCCAAAGTAAAGCAGAGAGGATGGAACATTTTCCACAAATAAAACGTTTGATTGTAAGCTTAAAAGGTCATAGTTGGACTACAATTTGGTACAAAAGATATCTTAGCGAGATAGAGGGAGAGCACAATAATTGTTGAGGGTTAGTCACATGGAAATTGTAGGTAACCAAAGACTGGCTATAGGGTGTTGGGCATTTGGGAGGTCACCTTATTATTCCATTGCAACATTCTTGTCCAAAAGCTTCAGTAAGAAACCAAATGAGAACCAGAAGTCTAGGTCATAGCCAGTGAAAGTTCAGCACTTGGTTTAGACAAATCAGGCCTCAGGTTCAATAGAGCTTAAGAATCTAAAAAATCGATAAGTATATGCAGACGATGAAAAAAACAAATGTACAGGTGAGATGACAGGATTCAATGTCCAGTGTCTCAGGCTGGGTCATGTGGGAAGCACGTTCTGAGAATGTGGTCGGGATCAAAGTTCAACAATGCCAAAATGACAGGGAGGAACAGACAATATTCTCACTAGGTGTGAAGTTCAAGAGTTTGGGCGGCACTGCCCAGACACAAAGCATTGGGTGAAAGATGTGAAAATGACAAAGTAGAATAGGCAGGCATGTAGATTTGACCTGAGCTCATCTCATGTCTTCAGTCTCATCTAAAACTGAACATTCCAGCCACACTGGACACCCTGCAACTTTCTGAAAAAAATAAACTTTTGTGTGCCTTGCTTCTAGGACTTTCCATATGCTGCTACCTCTGCCTAGAAGGTACACAATTGCCCCCACCCCACTCTACACTTGCTCAGGAATTATTGTTTATGGAAAGCCTTCTCAAACCCATGCCTCGTTCCCATGACAGGATTAGGTATTCTTTCCCATGTACATCCATGACCCCACAGGAATACCACCAGAGTATTAGAATGGTATATTTCATAGGATTTTAACCTTATTTCTAAGTAACAGAGCACATTCCTCAAAAGAAGTCTTACTCAGAGCCCAATGCAAAAGAACAAGCAGAGGCAGGAGAAAGAAAGAGACCCAAGATCTGCCTGCTTGGCCCCGTTGTTTACCCAAGAAGATACCCCTAAGAAATTTCCAAGGAAATGCTAAAGGGGCTCAGAAACTGCTTTTAAAATACCAGGGCTAATATATATGACTGATTATACATAAAATACAGGCATTCTTCATTTAATACTGTCCCATGAAATATTTGTTCATATTAACATTATTAATCACTGAAATAGTTCGAATCTGTATGGCATGATGCCAACTAATGAGAGATACACTAACTTTTTTTGATAACCAGTGTAGCTGTCCCAGTTCATACTGGAAGAATGCAAGCACTGAACATATACAAAATCTACCCACTGGAAATGCTCTATTGGTGTGTGTTTTCTCTATGCTATGCACCACTAGCACTCAGCTAACACTCCCCTGAGTTAACCACATTTTTAACCCAATGTAGACTTTCTTCCTGCCCATCACTTTACATTATAGTGAATGCCAATCTTGGCCAATGAAGTGTGGAATGATGGAGATGGGCCTCCTAAGAAGCAATGGAAGTGACTAAAGTAGAATTTGGAAAGCAAGCTTTAGGGTGCTTCATGTCACCTCCAAAGTGGCTGAGGAAACAGTTAAGTATCAAGATCAGGAGGCAATTAGGGATTAGTACACATCATAGATATCATGGTCGGATTAACTCACAGTCGTATGAATGAGAGTGTGTTTGCCCCAGTTTACCAGGATTGGGATGTATCTCCAAAGGGACCCTGCTAGAGTGACTCTGTACACTTACCACGGCAGTCAGAGTCCCCATGTCCAGAGGCATCTACTGTATGCCCACTTCACCCAGATCCCTGAGTGTCCTTATGCCCATATCCCTGAAAGTATTTCAACTAATGAGTTGAAGTTAATGGGGAGGAGAACTGGGGACTTGAGGAGTGAGAATGAAATATTTCACTGAGAATCTTTCATGTGATATGAATTTTACATGTCCACATATGAAATCACTGGCCTTTTTAATTTATCTGCCTCGTCCATTAAACTATAAGTTCCTTATAGCCAAAAACCATGTCCTATTCATCTCAGTATCCCCTGTACCAAATACAGCACCTGGTATGTAGTAGGAAGGTGATGGATGGATGGATGGGTAGATGAGTAGATGGGTAGATGAGCAGATATATAAATGCATAGTTATTGGCAGACCCGCAGTGTTAGCACCAAAGATATATGACAGCAGGGATCAAGGGCCTAGGCAAAGAATCCAAGGAAGGAAGATCTCCATACAACCAAACAAGTGAGTCTCAGACTCTGACTGAAGAGAGACGAGGCAGCAGGTACAGAAGGATATAGCGGCCAGAATGACTCCTGCTAAAAGAGTTCTCCCTGCCCAGAGCTAGAGCTGGGCACAGCCTGGGGTCCAGGTTTCTCCCAGAGGCTCGTAGTAAATGCAACTCCATTGTGCACAGTTAGATTGCCAGGAAAGTCAATAGAGGGACACTTGAAGCCTGATGCTCAGTGCTTGTAAGATACTTATCTGTCTCTGACTTGAATGGCTTTCTCAGCCCCAGAAAGAAAATAAGCATTATGAAAGGGACTTAATTGGCCTGGACAGTGCCAATAGTAGCATAAGTTACCATGGTAGCTAATGCACACATTTCCTTCTCAATAAATTATACCTCCTTATCTGCTTTCTAAACAGAATGCATGAAAGAAGATGAAAAGAAAGCAAAACTACACCTCCTGCAAAAGATGCCATTTCCTTCTGCTTTTACTTTTCTGGATTCTAGCTGATGCCTGAGAAGCTGCCCTGTGATTATTTGGATCTCAATGAGCAAACAACTCTTACTTCATCACAGATGTATAAAGCCAGGCAAGGGAATATTTGACTCTATTTGACTGCTGTAAGGTGGAGGGCACTTTGAGGCACCAGAGGGAATTGGGAGAATTATTCAGAGCCCACTCATGATTACATTTGCAGCAATTATGGAAGAAGAAATGGAAACACGAAAGCTTTCTGAAATGAATTCTCTCTTTTAAGTGGAAAGGATGATCTTACAACATTTTAGGATGACATTATGCGTGGATGCTTTTACAACTTCTTTGGTGGAGACAATCTGGAATCAGAACCCAGCTAAAGATTAAAGGGCTTGGGGGTTGGAGGGGGTATGAACTTACTTCTTTGTTTCAATGGTTCAGTTCCAGTCTTTCTCCTTCACAGAAACCAGACACAGGAAAAGAAAAAAAACTCTGAGGTCATCTTATGGATGCCCTGCAGGGTCAGTGCCAGTCTATTCTCTTTAGGTCTGAGTAAAGTGCTTTATTCAGACACTTTTGAAAGGATTTAAGCAATGCAGTTCCCACCACTTCCTTTGGCAAGTTTTAGTATTCACAGCCTTGAGCAAAGGTTTGATGGGTTTTTTGTTGTTGTTGTTGTTGTTTTTACAAAATGACAGGCAGATAATAGCTAGCTGTTGCTTTCAGGCCAAAAACCTACAGGCTCTGCCGTTGGCAGAAATGCCATATATGTAACAGGAACCTCACTCAGAGCATGTTGTTGTGGAAATGTAGAAAATTTCATTTTCTTCCTTTTCAATTTGTTTTACATTCTGGAGAGAGGGAACCAACAACCGCTGCAAGCCCACAGTCCTTGGCTGGGGAACCACCCCCACCCCGAGCCATCTGCTAGGAGACAGGACCAGGCAAGGGGCTCAGAACCTGGCATGAAAGCCTCTGCCCAGAGGACTGTTGGTGACTAACCCAGGCCAATCAAATTCTGTCTCTTGTAGAATCTTGAATACAAGATACAAGAACACCGATCGGCAGTGAGCGACGAGAGTTCACAAGTGAATCCAAATTAAGAGTATATAAAAGTCACGAGTATCCCTGAACTGTGTGCTTGCAGAAATCCTTGACATAGAAAAAAAATATACAGAATGGAACATTGATATAGGTGGTGGGTAGATGCTGGGAAAATCCAAGGAAAGACAAAGAGAGCTCCACGACTATTATGGCAGAGACTCAAAATGTTACTCTAGGGGAGCGCCAAGATAGGTACTAGAGAAATTTTAATTCTTTGCAATTCCTTAACTCTCTTTCCTCTTCTATGAGGAACCCCTGTCCTCTAGTCTGGGCTTTTGTGGGATCCCCATCTCCTAATTACTGTGTCTGTCCTTACAACACCCCCCATTAGGCTGCGAGAATCTCCTGTCTCTCAGAGACTGAAGAACCAATCCCAACTCCAACTCCAGCCCCAATCATACCTTGGACGTCACACAGATGGGCTTGGGCCAAATAGGGAAGCAATGAGAGTGGAAAAAGAAGTTCTAGTGGAAAAATCTATGGGTCATGAAGTACAACACAGAAGAAGGCCAAGTTCTAAAAACTCATTCATGAGCCTTCTTTTTGGTCATTGGCCTCTATTGGGGAATAGAATAATTTGCCAGATGTTTGGTATGTGGCAAAACCAAAAAGAAGATACTCTCTCCTATTTGGGGCTCATTTTGGCCCTCGAGATGGACTCTGTCACACGGCCTGCTGCATGACTCTGAGTGAAAGCTTACTGGGGCAGGCAGGAAGAGTAGGGGCAGAATCATAGGTCTGCCCAGTCCTTGTCACCTGTTCCCCTCTGGCAGCAAGACTGGGAAGCCACAGATCCAGGAAGAACGAGGTCCCTAACGATGTATGGGTCAGTCCTGCCTTGTAGCCCATTAGAAGGCCCAGTGGCGGGAACGCATGTACCCCCAGTATCTGCAGACCTCCCCATCGTGCCCTGCCCCCTCCCCGTCCCTCCAACCTGTGCCGTCTCACTGTTGCTTCCAAGAGATAACTCCAACTTGATCACTTTTCAAACACCAGAGTCATTCTGCTCAACCCCTTTACCCTACTCCCACTACAGCCCCTTTTGCTGTGGCACAAGAGGAGCCCGGATCAACTGCATGAGCTGACCACGACTTTTAGCCACTAACAACTGGCAACCCTCCCTCCTCTGAGTAAAGAGCATGTGACGCAGGACCTGCTAGGGAGGGAACAGAGACAGCAGAGCTCCCGAATTCAGTTTGCCCTTTGATCAAAAGAAGCTGAGGGAGGAGCTAAGGAGGAAAGATCAGTACAGAGCAAGCACATCTATTATTAAATTTCTTTATAGCAATTCATTATCAAAATAAATTGTAAAGAGAAAAAAATAGAGTAACTTCAAAAAGCAAAAAATGCAACTTTCTAGTGTGTTCGATTATATGTAGTCACAAAGTAGGAAGAGGTGATTGGTTTTTGGTGTTTTATTTTTTTAAGTTTCAAACCTAAAAAAAAGTGTATTCTTTTATGAAAAAGTGGCTGGCAAAGGTGCCTACTACTGGGGAAATGTTTTGGCTTCCCCGCCCCCCCTAAATTGAGACTCTTAGAATTCCAGAAACAATTCCAGAAGTTTTCTGGAATTTGTGGCCAAAGAAATAGGTGGGGCCAAAAGCAGCCCCTCTCCCATAGTCTTGTTCTTTTATCCAAATGCCGAATTCCTTAAATCTCTATGCACAGTTTTTGTTTCCAAAATATAGTTATGAGTTCAAGATGGCTCACTGTTCTGATACTTTCTCTTGGCTGTGGCTTACACCACGGTCCTAGGTCCTGGGAGGCAAGACCTCACAGGCCACACTGAACAAACTGGCTAGGGGTACCTGTCTGGAAGCCACTCATGGGCAGGACACATCCAAAGGAAAGGGCTGATAATGGATATCAGCACACTCAGGCCTGCTTCCTTAAGAAATGTATCCCCTGGGAGTTTATATTTAACTGACACACCCCACCTCCACTCTCAAAGCCAAGGTGGGTCCTTCAAAAACTATGGAAAGTATCTGCAGGTTGTAGGAAGGTCCTCCGCTGTGAAATGACTGGAGAAAGGGCACTGTGTTCTAAGAGAGTAAGTAACGGATGGGGAATGAGGGAATTCTTGCCTTCATTCGAAATTTAGAAATACTTTCACTTGCTGAAATAGAGCTGGAAACTAGGCAGCTTGTTGGCCTTGCATGCGGTAATTTCAGTGAAGACCTCTCCCCCAGAGTTGAGCTTGTTTGCAGTAGGGCTTTGCACTGTATGGCTTTCCGGTCCTGATGGCTCCATTCCGTGCTTTTGACTCTCTGAAATTCTTTTGCAAAACAGTGCCTCAAATTTCTTGCTTCCAGGTCTATCAAGATTCTATATGAGGATTTAGAACAAGGCTTAGCATTCACCAGAATCGCCTGGCCTTCTTTTCTCTCCTTCAATTGCTATGCTAATGAATCTGTTGGACATCGCTGTGACCTACAAGCTCCTACACAGCAGGAGAGCCCTGCATCTGAACTCGATCTGTTGCACTTAAAACGGAAGAGAGGCCCTGTCCAGGCAGAGGGGGCCATGGAGTTTAGGAAGCCTTCCAGGACTCCCATCATTGTGCCGAGATGTAAAAGATCACAGTTCTCCTGTGACAAATGACCGGGTGGGCGGTTCTGCACCACAAGAATTGCTGAAATTGAGGAAGCCTCCTGGAATGAACAGCAATTGAGGAGGAAGCGAGAGGCCCATGACAGAGTGACCTTAGCAGCAGAAAAGCCATGTGTCACATTGCTGCAATAATTTACAGCAAATATTTCTCTGTCTGCAATTTGCCTTTAAATAGAAATTGCAGATGATGCAAGCTCAGAGGCATCACATCCAAGCACAAAGTCCTGCCAGTAGGGAAACTGCAGGGATGGGTTTCACAGGTTTGGGGGAATACAAGTAGAAGAGCCCCGCCTTTTGAGTTTCAGCTGCTATTTTTGAAAGACAGTGGATTTGTGAAAGCTATGCCTGGAAATAAGCAAATTTTACCTCATAGTCTCTAAACCAGCTCAGGGTTCTCAGCTCAGCACTGTGTCTGAATTCTCCTAAGCAGCTTAGACTTTGAGCTCATCTCTTAGGGGTCCCACCTATGAGGACTTCACGGGTATCTCAGGCCCCAGAGGAGGAGTAGCAGTATCCACTAGTCTGAACAAAGGCACCATGTCAGCCACACACATCTCCTAGTTTTGTCTGCATGACCGGGTCGGGCTACCTTTTCCACATAGGTAAGGAAATGCTCAAGTCTTTAGGAAACTGGGCAGACACTTCAGCAGTAGGATTTCCAGGAATTCAAAGATGGTGCCATCACGGGCAGCTGGCCATAGGAAGCACTTGATTTAGGAGCAGGCAGAAAGTAGAGTCCCTGGGCTTCCCAGCTGGTGAAAGAAACAGTTGCATCCATTGGCTCTTGCCCAGGAAGCCCTGGTCTTGGGCCCAATTCTTTCAAACTGCAGTTCTGTCTGTCCTTTCCCAGCCTTTGTCAGTCATGAACTTACTTCCTCTTCCTCTGTATCTCATGGAAAATTTCTATGTCTGCATTTCCACTGGGAGAATTTTCTCTTAGATGTAGAGCTAAGGGACGGGCTTGACTTCGTCATCACATCTTAAATACCTTATTCTTCTTGTATCCACTCCCCATCCCTCTAGCCAAATAGGGTGACTCTGGTGGTTATCAGGTAGTTAGTGAGGGCAAGGCATTTTGCTCTCTAGGTCTTAAAGTGAGTCAATAAGGAAACAGACTCTACTTGTTAAACAAACACTCTCTTTATGGGTTATTTTACATGGAGTTATTTTACATGGAGCACACTGATATAATTTAAAATGTAGAATATTAAAAACTTAGTGCCAAGGCTCAAAATAAACATAGTGGTGAAAGATTACAGAACATAAGTCATAATTCTAAAGTACAATGCAGTGTTCCTAAAGCAGACATTCAGAAAAATATCTGTTAAAATGCAAAACAAGGTCAGAAACAAGCTCTGGTATCAGAACTTACACACGTGTATACACACACGCACACAGGTAGGTTTGTGTATGTGTGCATTTATACCCACGTATGCGTAAAAAGAAAGAGAGGTGGAAGTGGGGAAAGATCTCTTGGTCAGTATTTTCTCTTCCACACCTTACTTCAAAGAAACAAAGAAATGGCCCGCAAGATTAAAATTTTCTGTTATAGAGGGCCTCTGGGACATTAGCAGCAAAGACATCAGTGCAGCTAATTGGAATTCCTTTTACTTTCAGAGGACACCATGTGATTTGTCTTTACACAGTCCCCTGATTACCCAGGTCCCTTCCTCTCCTTTCCTTTTACTCACTCCCTTTCTCTGACCTTCACGTCACTGCCCAAAGCAGTACTGATCTCTCCGAAGATACAGTACGTACTATCTTAGGGAATTATCTGCAAAGAATCCTGTCCACCTGGTTTGTTTTGTTGGGCAGCAGTCAGACGAATTATTTTTTGTAAAGCTACGTTGGCACAGGCAGCTCTTCCAACCAAAGTCTTTTCAGGCAACACAACAAAGAGACGTGACTGATGTCAGCTGTCACCAACACTGAGAAATCCAGGCTGAACTGGAGCTAGGATTTCAGAGACGTGGCTCTAGATAGGATCTGAAGCAGCAGGACGTCAACGCCCTCACCTGGACTTGTGCTTCATTGACCATGGGGGTCCCTCATCGTTTTAGGAGCTGAGCACTTTCCTCTTCTAGGAAGAGAAAATCTCGAAACAGAGTCTTTGCCTGTCTTCAGTGATGACTTTCAGCTATCAGATGTAGGGAAATCTTTGGTGTGTCAGAGCTGGAATGCTGATCTTTGGTGTTCCAAGATTTCTGCTGCGTCAGAGCCTCCAACATTCTTCCAGAAAGTCCATAGGACCATACAGAAACAAAAACAAACAAACAAACAAAAAGGAAAATCCCGGGTCTTGTGGAAGACTGAAATGAGGGAATTCATCTTTTCACCCACTATCTTTATAAATACCATTACCCAGAGCATGCTGAGGTTGATACATACTTTTCAGGCATTTAGCCAAAGTACCAAACCTTTTTAGATTTGACTAGAAGGAGAGCTATTTCTTCAAAATTGCTACCTTGATAAATGTTTTAATTTTATCCTCTGGATGGATTTAATTCAAAGTCATTTGCTTATTACACTGAGAGATTCAATCTCAGAGATACTTAATTATGCCTAACCTTTATCCCATTAAGTAGATTAAAAGTCTAAAGCACTGGCTAGCCTCCTGTATGGCTGGTCTGTTAGACGTGTATGTTCAATTGCAGCTTGCAAAGAAAAAGAAATTACATCAGCCTTAAAACAGCATTTATTCAGGAATTGATTCTATTTGGAGATTACACTTGACTTAATTGTACAAAGCAAGGAAATAATATGACAGTGAAGCCACTGAATTCATAAATACATTTCTGTTAGCGAGAGAGGCCAAAAGAGTCATCCAATGTAAATTTATCCTTGGCTACTGAGTGATTACTCTTTCAAGGACTCGGAAAATTGGCAAGACTTCTGATTATGTGCCAGCGGTATTCTTAAATGTGGTTTTATAATATGAGAAAAAATAATACACCTTAAAAAGTAGATTATTTGGGTGAGGCCTCTCACAATGTGAAATTCCTTAAAGGGGTTCAAGGTGAAATCTCAACACTGTCATGTCTTGTAATTTTTATGTACCTGCCCAAGTAACCAGGCAGATAAATATCTTGGTAAGAAATACTAATTGTGAGTGATGCCTATACTATAATATTTTGATGCATGGCAAGGTTTTCCTTGATATGCTGTGCTGAGACATATAGTAAAGGTGGTGCTACCTGTGTTAAAAAGACTATAGAAGAAGTCTACATTGGGGTAGGGAAGGTATGTGTGTGTGTGTGTGTGTGTGTGTGTGTGTGTGTGTGTGTGTGTGAACGCGTGCGCGCGCACACGTGCGCGCATGTAGTGGTATGCTGGTAAATGTTTAACACTCAACCTTCTCGAATAAAAAGCCCTGTTTTGTAGCATTTGCAAAATACTCCCACCATGGCCAATTTCAAGCTACCAACATGACTTCACTGCGCACAGGAAGAGATGACCAATAGCAGAATATATATTATATAGTATTCCCAGCATGCAAGTATAATAGGTGTAAATAATTAGAAAGTGACAAATTTTGAGTATTTATCTTTGCCTTTAAAATAATTTACTTAGTTATTAGTTTATATACATTTTTTATAATGGCAGTGTTTAGATGTTGGCTTGCAAAGTTCTAAAAATTTAGCAATTGGCTGTCAGGAGCTGTCTCCAGCATAGTATGTGTGTGTGTGTATGTGAGTGCGCACACACACGCACATGCAAGATTATGCTCACATGAAATATAGCTGAGGTCTGAGTTCAAAAAGAATTCCAAAGTAAAGCAAAATGCCTAGTGGATAGAACAAAAATTGGCCACAATGAGGAATCCAGAGTGACTCCAAAAGCCACAGTATAAATTTGACTCTTCTAGGGTTTAGGTGACATTAATGTCAGGCTGCAAATGAAAAGCTGCTTCTGCCTTGGCTGACCCACCCCCACAGCACGAGATTTTAGTACAATCCTTTCAGCCAATTACTCAGAGAACACTATTGTTGTTGGTTTTTTTAATAGTATCTGAATTTTCAGCAAAAATAAAAAAAATATATATATATTATTTTTTCGTAACCTGAAAACATCCTTGAATGCGGATCAAAGAGCATTAAAGGAGAGGGGTTCTATAATTCTCATTGGCCAATTCTTTCGCGTAGTATACTGTGGTCACGCACTTTTTGTCCGGTCTAAAAACATCATGCACAGCCTTCTTTCTGTAACTAATCCAGTCCTCCTGACTACAGAAGTGGGTTTATAAATCCAGGTCTGCCAAATTTAAGCATTTCACCCCTCTGAGAATAATAATTTATGGCATCTGTGTTTGACTCTCTAGATTTAGCTGAGATTAGACCAACCCTTGGACTTCTCAGTTCCCAGTTACATAAGCTAATCAACTTCTTCCCCCCACCCACCACCACCACTATTACTACCAATAATCTTCCTCCTCTTTCTTCTTAATTATGCTAGCTGGTTTTTGTCATCCAAGAGTCCCAACTAATAAATTGATTGGAATAGCCCAAAAAAATCCCTCTAGTTAAAATCACATGGAAGGAAAGGAGGAAGGGAAAGAAGATAAATAAGGGAGGATTAAATTTAAGTGATAAATTCATGTGTGAGAGGTAGTTGGGAGATTTGCCTAACAGATTCGTGGTTGTATGGGGATAAATATTTACACATCATTACCAAAAAATCATTACAATTATTCTCTCAAAACACTCAATACTTTCCAGATATGTTTTCACAAACTCTTTCTTAACACAAGTTTTGGCTATAAGGAGCCAGGTGCAGTGGAAGGAGAAGTGATTTGCTCATAGTAGCACTGTGAGGATACTGGACAAGAGTGGTCCATCTGAATATCTCTGCCCTCCCCACCTTTCCTGTGCTTTGCTTTGGCCCTGAGTTGGGCTCTCTTTATCTCTTGCCTGGACTGTAGCCACACTCTTTTGCCTATGCTTCTTGGTTCTAATCTCTTCTTTATTCATGTAATTTTTATATTACTATATGAATGATCTTCCTAAATGGAAATCTGATTATGCAAAATAAAGTAGAAATCCCTTGATACTGGCCCATGACATCCTTTACTCCAACATCATTGCCCAACATGCCCACCTTTCACCCTGCCATTCCAGCCAAATTTCCTGTGGTTTCCCACATTGGGCTTTTTCTCATTGTTGTGTTTCTTCTTTCTCAGATGACTTTTCCTTCTTTCTCAGATGACTTTTCCTCTTTCTCTTCCTAAAAAAGTCCTAAGCTTCCTTAAATACTCAGTTTCAATGTTACCACGAAGCCTTCCTGAAATTCTCCACGGAAAGAGCTCCCTTTCTGCACATTGATAACACTTCAGTTCATACTTTTATTACTGAAATTATTACAACATAGATGAAAAATTTATATATTTACTTCTCCACTAGGCTATGAGATCCTTCAGGAAAGGGACCGTTTCCTGTATTACCATTACCTAACACGCTATTTGGTACATTTTGGATGCTGGACATATTATTCGAATGAATAATTGCACGAATGACCAAAATAATGGTAGCAGATATTCTTTAGGCACTTATTATATACTAAGCACTTTACTGGATTATTTTTGCTTAATTCTCCCCAGAATCCCATGAAGTAGGTACTGTTATTGCAGCTTACTCAGGAGGAAAATAATGCTTAGAAAGTTAAGTCACCCAAAAGTCACACAGGAAACAGTGGCAGAGCCAGGATTTGACCCAAGACATCCTGACTCCTGCTCTTACTCCTGTACTAAACTGCTTCCACTGATTGAAAATCTCTTTTTTACTCCAGATAGTCAGCTATTCCTTTTCCACTATCTGGGATTGGAGATCTGCAAAGCCATCTCTTATTCTGGAAGCCATTGTGACATCCCAGGAAAATTCAATCCACGATCCCAGTTTTGCTCTTACTCGAGCTTGGAAGGAAAATCTGCCTAACCCCATCTCTGAGATTTCTGGGTGAGCCACAGAGAAAGATTACTCATTCCCCAGGAGAGAGCCCTTTGGGAGAACTCTTTTCTGTCCTCCCAGGGTGGCGCTTTAAGATTTAAAGAGCTAGTCTTAATTAGAGCATTTCCTAGCTGAGTAAATATTAACCTTAAATTCAGCTACACCTTTGTTTAGCAAGTCACAGCCTGAGGCTTCACCTTCCATGTTTCCTTTCAGGTTCTTGCGGGAAGGGGGTGGGGGGAGTTGGGGGAAGGGCAAGGGGCTACCACAGTAGTGCTGACAAAGCAGAGATCAAGTTAACCTGTTCTGCACATCTGCTCCTAAACCCCATACAGTCATTACCCTTTTCAACTAGTTAACTATTAATCTGTGGCATTGTTCCTGCCACTGGACATTAATTAGGCTTTGTTTAAATAAATAATTCTGAGAGTCACCTACCAGGAAGGCTACCTTAAGCAAAGCAAGGATTTCTCTACATTCTAAGGGACCAGACAATTGGCAGTCACAAACCAACGACTCCATAGTTATATGGGCTATTGAGACTCAATCCTGGTTTTCTCATTGTAACTAGAACACTGGCTAGAGGACCCAAATGAAGAGGGCTACACTCGGAGACCCACCTAGCCCACCCCTCCAGAGTTCATGGGAACGTGACAGACTTTGCAATGACCTATACATACTAAGAACTGGGGACTAAGGGCAGGACAGGCTGACCAGGCACTTTATTAGAGCTGCTATTATTGTGGGAACTATTGCGTGAACTGATTTGGATTTTTTAGGAAGCTCTAGGTTCTAAAATAAGAAAGGTTAGAAGTTGTGAAAAGTAGAGATTGGGGACTAAGCCCAAAGACACACTCTCTGGCATCACTGGTCAAGGATGTCAGCACCTACAATGTTAAGCAGACAGTAGACCCTCTAGCCAATGTCCATCATTCTTCTGGATGTAGTAGCCTGATTTTGCCCTAGTAAACAACCTTCTCTCCTTGGGTGAGACCATTGATCAATGCATTTGCCCATCCCCAGTCAAGGAGAGGTCTCTGACATGAGACTGTTCAGATGCTTTCTCTCAGGAATTAGAATGTTGAACAAAATGACAAAGGACTGTTGCAGTCAATTCCTCCTAATAAGATAGCGTCCATCAATTCTGCTGCTTAGATCGCACCTTCTGCCCCCACCCACACTTCACAATTCCTGCTCATCTTAAATCTTCAACTTCCCTCTGGATTCTGTGAGTTACCCTGCAGAGCTAAGTATGTCTTTTCTATTTGTTACAATTTGTTACTCTTGCTTAATACTTAAGAATCTCAATTGACATATAGTGCAAATATATGTATACATTTACATTCTATGTATATGTTGTATTTATGGGTATGTGTTTAAAAGTCATCCCCTTGCCTTCCCACCTCCATGAATATTTTTCATCTCTGTCAGTTTCCGTGCCTGAAGTCCACCCACTGGACATAGTTTGAAGATTTTTTTAAATGCAGACATAGAGAATAAACAGGTATAGAAGTGATCAAACACAAATTGGTGTCAACCAGTTGAATCAGATTTCTTTCCAGCTGCCAAAAGGGAATGAGAGTTTTGTCGGGGACGGGGCGGGGGAGGGGGTAAGGGGGAGAAGAGGTGCTTGGGGCCTTAAGTGAGCAAGGGGAAATCAAGCAAGCCTGGGGAGCATCCTGATAAAGCAGCTTTAGAGCACCGCTGCCAGTGAGGGGGGCTCCATGATGCGAAGGACACGAATAAAGAAAAGTCCGCAGCAAATGCGTCCTTCCTCCCTTTTTCTCCCTCTTCCTCCTCTTGATCCCTGGGTCCCAGCTGCCAGAAATCAGGCCAGTGCTATCAGGATAAAAGGGTGGCTTTATTATCAGTTACCCTGGTGTTTGTGGGAAGGCTGGGGCTCTAATGATCTCTTTAATGTTGTTTTTACGGCAACATGTTTTTCTAGTATCAAGGAACTGACACATTTTTCTGGACCTGCCATTTTCTAAAGGCTCCATGTTCCTGTACCTCCTCTATTGTTTCTCTCATCACTAGTTTACCTGGGAGGCTTGATATTATTACTATCACTTTTTGTCTTTTTTAACATTAAAATGAACTAGTTACATGTTGATACCCCTAGTATACATGGATTACCCATGCCTTGGCCAAACTTGATTTTAGTTAATAGATATTTATTCTAGTTAATAGATATTTTAATGTACAGAAATACACTCTAATTACTACACAATGATGCCTGGTAGGTAAGAGAAACTATCAAATCTGTTGCCATAGATGAGCAAAATATACATAAAAATTTGGTCACAAAGAAATTTCTGAGCACTTTTGCTTTTATTCAGTCCTGGAACATCGACAATAGTTATAGGTCAATTTATACACTTTTTCAAGAAGCTATTTCCTAGACCAGGCAATAGAGATTCCTGTCTTAACCCTTATTCGTCAGTGATGCAAATAAAAATTAAAAAAAAAAAAAAGTCAGGGCTAGCTTGGTCCAGTTAATTAAATTTCCTGAATTGCCTTACAGGTGATCTCCCCAGCATAGCTCTAGGCAATGTTACCTGGGGGTAAAGAGAACAGAAATTCCACTCTCCCCTGAGTCACTCACTGTAATCAGCATCTTGGGTAACTTACTCAACCACCTAAGGCTTTACTTGTTTGAGGGACAGAATGAGGGTGAAAAAATAAGAATATCGAGCATATAATATGGAGGAATGAAGGAGAGATTGGTGACAATGTCTTCAAAGGATTACAAGAAGCCACAGATAACCTCTTTTAGTAGGAATATTCACAATCAGAAATATAAGTAAACTTCATTATGTATTTTCTTCCTTTTTACAAAATTTTCTCTCCACGGAAACAATTAAGACCTTCATTACTCTAAAGACAGACAACTAAAATTGTAACAACCACATTTCAACAGTTCAAAAACACCTATTTCCACATTTTACCATTCCTGAAATCTAGATGTGTCTTACAGTTATTTTCACACCACTGATCTGGGGATGTATCTTAGAATCCATGGCATCTGAAATTTCATGACATGCAGCATTTCTTTTTTCACTTATACAAACAGGTCTGCACAGAATTACCTCTTTTGACTAAATGGCTTGCTGAAAGGAATGTGGTGGCCCTAGTGACTTTAGAGTCCTGAATTTTGGCAAGGGGTTAACACATTCAGAGGTAACCAGCAGCATCCTGAACCCTGTAGGACATATTCATTTAAAAGACAGCTTGGTTCATGAATGCTCTGACAGAGGACATGCAGAATTCTATGAGATCAGCCAGCTAGATGTGGATTAGAGGAGGACTATCAGGAAGGCTTCTTGGAGGAAGTGCTGTCCTAGTTGACTATAAGAGAGAGTTGTCTAGAGCAGTGCTACTCAAAGTGTCCACTAAGTCAATTTGTTAATGGCCTTTCCTGGGTAACTACAGAAACTGAGAATAAACATTTAGAAACTTTTATAATAGCTGGATAAAGGAATTTTATGTCTGTTATATCTAATACTAAAAAATTGGGGAATGTACTTTATGTGTCTGTTTTAAATTTTTTAGTTTCCCTGATAATTAACTTTATTGTATTTTATGTAAAAAAAAAAAAAACCCAAAAATCAGACAGGATAGATTTTAAGTTTAAAAAAAAAAAAGCAAAACCAGATCTTTGGAGAAACATTGAGCCTGAAGTAGCGATAAGGAAAGACTTTGGAGAAAGCAACAGCATTTGCGAAGTCTCGACCCTGAGAGAGAGAGGGAGAGAGGAAGAGGAAGCACAAGTGATGACCATTTTTATAAAATATCACATGAGAGTTAGTGAACTGGAGAAATACTGACCAAAATGTTACAAGTCGATTTTCTCTGGATGGTGGTATTTCATAAGATTTTTGTGTCCTTAATTTTAATTAAGCTTCTTCACTGCAGTGAACCCTGTAGTGAATGTTTTGGTTTTGCCTGCTCAGCATCCATTCCCTTTCTAGGGGAAAGGCTCCCCAATATCCTTCTGGGAAATCTCTGCTCTCCAAATGTGTATGGTCTCTGAGGGACTATCCACAGAGTGCCCTGCTCTCCCAAGTCAAAGAGTGGGTATGGGACTCAGGTGAGGCCAGAGGTCTCTCTCCCTGGGATTGACAAGCAGAGAAGAGTGTTGGGGCTTCTTCAGCCCATTGTGGCAGTGTCTGTTTGGTCCTGATACAACACTTAGAGCTCCAAGATACTCAGGCTTCTGTATGGTGCAAGCCTGAGTCTTCAGTGTTTCCTTACAATCTGAGCTCATATTCACTTTGCGCATATTCACTTCGGTTTAAATTAGTAGAATCAGTTTCTTTGCTTGCAATCAAAGAATGTCGTCTGTTAAACATGTATGTATTACTTTTGCAATTAAAAAAAATTGTTTGTGAAACTAAAGCCTCCAGGGACTAATTGATAGCATTGCGAAATGGCGAAAAGCTTGGGTTCCAGAGTTAGAAGGCAAGCCTTAAATCCTTCTCCAGCCACTTACCAACTGTCTGGTTTTAGGCAAGTTTCTAATCCTATTCTGTCTGTTTCCTCCTTGCAAAGAGAGAATGATAAAAACGCCTACTACCTCAGGATTATGGTGATGATTAAATGAGGTAATATATGCGCAGTGCTCAGAACAGTGCCTGGCACACGAGTGCTGTGCAAGCATTTGCTATTCTTGTTTTGTGGATAGAGCTTTGGACTTGAATACAGTGCGGCTCTGGACATGAGGTTATTTCTTTGTCGGTTCAGTCTTGGGAGCCCATTGATTTCTACTCCAGGACTCTGGTAGCTGTAAGATTCATCCACTCACTTCATCTCTACTTCTCTTCAGATTTGTTCCCTATACATGAACCTTACTTTTTGGCCATGTTTTATATTCAGATCCTCAGAAGAAAAGCCAATAATTGGTCCAGTCCATCTCCATCATTATCCTTATTAGGTAAATGCTGTTGCCGAGACATCTCATAGATTAGCAGCCCGTGGGGCAGAGCCTCTTCTAGTCCAATCAGCTCCTATTTGCTGCACAGCAGATCAACAATGGGCAGGGAAGGACCTTGCGCTGTCTCCCTTGTCACCTGGCAACTAGGACATTTCCAAGACACAGAAGGTCTAGCTTTTCCATTATAGCAACAGAAGCCCCCAAGAAGCCCACCCATTTTGTTCCGGTTCCTCAGGCTGCCCAGAGGTTGACAACAGATAACGCTGTCTGAAAGCTGGATTCCGAGAGGTCCTTACAAACACTTATAGAATGCTCTGAGAGCAGGAATGTTCCTCTACCTTCTTTTGCTCACATAGTTGCAGGCATATTATGTTAAGAGGAAACTTCTCAAAAAAACTCACAGGGAGAATGAGCTCTCATGTAGAAAATAATGTACTTATAAAAAGTTTTAATTTTCCCCATTTACTTAATTTGTCTGCCTTAGTGTACTGAAGTTTGGGTAGTTTTATAAGATGGCTGAGAAGACAAATTCAGGAATCCTAAGAAAAAAAAATCATAACTGGACTTTATTCTCATGGTTGCCGATGTTAGGACATCTGTGATTTATCAGACTCTAAGTGAAGCAGACGCATGGCAGCACCTGCCCGATGGACTTCTTTCACTGTTGGAGCATCTGGGGCTGGTTTCTGCTGACACCACATAAATTTCACTTCTCTATAAAGCTCTCCTTCCAACCACTGGAGAATACTTAAAAGGAATAAAGATCAGTGAGCCACATAAAATGTGGGCTCCGGCTTCTGTTAGCCAAGCCTAGGACAGGGAGCAAGTAGAAATAGAGTTCAAAACAGAGGAAGCCCATTATAATGGACTTAGGGAAAGAGGACTAATACCTAGATAATGTACTAAAGCGTTAGTCCATCCAGCTGTTGAGGACATGATTCTTGTATGGCGAATCTCATATAACAGGCTGCATTATGACATATTTCTACTGTTCAAGAATTAAAGTGTTGAAAATTACAAGCCCCATTTTTTGATGTACAGGTAATCTTATGGCTTCATTTAGTTTCTGCATGGAAGTCAGGAGCTATGGATGTGGGGAGAAAAATCAGATAGCATGTGGAGAAGGAGAGATGAAAAAAGTTTAACCTGGAAATTCAGAAGTTTTGAAAAGGTGTGTTGTGGTTCCGTGGAGCCACAGGGGGTGAGGGTCATATCAAAGTCATGGGGTGCCCAGGTGGAATCACAAGCCCACCTTTTTATCTCCTGGGGGAAATAAACTAGAATGGAGAAAGTACACACAGCCCTTGTAGGTTGTAAAATGTGTGCCTCGGTTTTAAATTTTTATAAGATAGAAACTAAAATCAAACAAATCACATGCTCTCTCAGCTTCCCAAATGGCTTGGTCATGCTATGCCTACACTTAAATCTACCTTTTTTTCAACAGCACCCATAATGCTCCACCCCAACCAGTCTCTCTATGGCCGCACGATCAAGCCAGGGTTTTCCATGCATTTTTTCCTTCTGCTGGTCTTTTCCATGTTTTTTCCATCTGTCAAATCCTACTCATTCCTTCAAACCTCAGCTCAATATTTTTCTGGGGAATGTCTTCTTACTGTTCTTTCTTTGTCTGCACATAGTGAATACCACTAGCTATTCCCTAAAATCCATTCTTCCTTTCTTTAAAACAAAAAGAATGGTAACTAGACATATGGTGGCCTAGCCAGAAACGGCCTTTCTCATTCCCACTCTCAGCTTGCGGCTATGTGTGGCAGCGTTAGAATGTGAGCTGATGTGACCTGTGCCACTTCCAGGCCTTAATGCATTGTTCCTCTACAATCTATCCCCTTCATGTGAGCTGGAACATGAATGCACCGTGACCCAGCTTTGACCACTGCGTCAGTGAGCTATCTCTTTTGTAATAAAACATCCAAAGCTCAGGCTTAAAACAACAATCATTTGATCTCTCAGAGGGTTGGCTAGGTGGCATTACTTCAAACTATGGGTCTGGCAGAGCCTGACTCCTTGCTGGGGTTGGGCTCTGATCTGCTCCACAGTGTTCATTCTGAATCCCAGGCTGGAGGGCAACAGTCACCTAGAGGAAACTCTGATCACCATGGCACAAGAGGGCAAACCTAACCATGCAAGCACATTTCAAGTTTCTGCTTGAGCCAAACCCACCAACATTCTAACCTTGGCCAAAGCAAGTCACATAATACAGTCCAAATTCAAGAGGAGACCCATAGAGGATCTACCTCAACTACACAGACAAGGATAAGTTCTAGGATGGAAAAGAGACAATACAAAAGGAACCTGGATTCCTCAGTGAGCAGAGCACCTGGGCTACCTACTCCCACTGTTATGTGGGATAACTCATTTTTTCTTTAAGCCACAGAATTACTGAGTCTGTTTATTACAGCTGCTTAGCCTTTTACCCTAATATAGCACACTCTCCACTATAACATTTATATACTATTTGCTTTTTTTCTTTTATTTGTTTTTATTTCCCCATTAGAGTTTCTTGAAATCAACAACTATGTCTTAAATAATTTTTGAATCTCTAGCACCTGGCACAAGATCCATATACAGCAAAGTGAGTGTTCGGCAAAGGATTGCGAAATGATTAAATGTATTTCCTATATTTCTGTTACTTTCATCCAGAAAATAAATATGTTTTAAAAAGCTTTGCTGAAGGTGGTTATGGAAATTACAACAGCACATTACAGGCCCTAGCTGATGACCTCCTTAAAATGTGCTGATGATATGAAGAAATGTCATTCCTCCCAAAGAAAGTGGCTTTAGGAGGAGATTCGTTCATTTATCGAGTCATTGTACAAATACTTATTTAGTGCATACCCTATGTCAGGCACCAACTAGGTGATGAAGATATAGCAGTGAAGAAAAAGGACAAAAGTTCCTGCCCACAAGGAGATTACAATTATACGGGCAAAAGAGAGATACAATAAACAAATAAGTAGGTAAACGATAAGGCAGAACAACAAAGGTGCCAGGGAGTTAGGAGGGATGGAACTCTCTGTGAGGGTGACATTTGAACAAAGATCTGAGAAGGTGATGGAGCAAATACATAGCTATCTGAAGAGAGCTTCTGCATAGAGGAACGGTGAAATAACGAGACCCTGGTATTGCTTAAGGAAGAGCAAGGATGCCAGTGTGGCTGCCTTAGATGTCGGGTTTACCGAAGAAGCCCAAATAGGTTTGACCATCTGTATGTCCCTACAGCCTGTTTAGTCAATAAATGTTCAAACAACAGGTTCCCATGGCTGTTCAAGATTTTGATATCCGTACTGTAAAAGTGTCATATGGTCTTTGTGAATGATGAGAGCAGTTTTCAGCAGACAGGTACTCAAAGCTCAAACCCACATATATGTTTGGGCTCACTTATCTATGTTCCTTCTCCAAAGAGTGATTCTGGAAAATCAACATCAATACTCAGTCAACATCAAGCCCAAGATGGCCCTTTACGTATGGTTATCAGGAGCTTCGCAAGAGGCGTTCATGTCTCTTCTTCACTGCTCAGAGGCGGACGGGACTGAAAGACAGAGACTGGATTGTGTCAGGCAGATCCCACCCAGCATCTCTGTAACTCATATGGGCCACACATGTCTTCACTTAAGTTCCAAGCCCATGTGTCCCTCTCTGCCCCACCCTTGCTCCCACCACATTCTTCTTTAAAGAAAAGCCATGGCCGTATTTTAATTGTTGCTTTTCTTGTGGAAAGGTGATATTATGGATCAGGAGAGAAAACATTTTAAACAGAATGAACAAAATTGAGAGCTTCTGAACATTCTGTCTTAAAGCAACCTCTTGAGACCTATTAACTGACTAGAAAGAAAGTAAATCAGGGCTGGGGAAGTAGAGTTGAATGCAGCTTCCCCTGCCTTTTTATACATTCTAGATGGAATAGTTTGGACAGTAAAAGTCAAATGCTGTAAGGTTATTGCCTTTCAAGCCGATCCTATAAAAACATTGTCAGGGCTGGTGTATTTCAGATGTGGTAAACACCAGAGCAGAGGAGGAATTTGGGAAAGGGTGTGCTTCATTCTCTGGATTCTGACCTATTTGTGATCTGTTGTTCTGGGTTCTTTAGAATTTAAATGAGTCTCTAGACTCAGCATTCGGAATCACAGGTCTCTAGGTTTCACAAAAAGAAACAGCCTTGTTTTTGTGATGTACTGGCCTAGTGAATTATAATTTTATTTGTTCTATTAAGCAGCTGAAGTGCAGCACATTTTTATTCATTTTGTACAATAGGCACTAAATGATTCTGAATGCCAGGTACCTAATCAGATTAAGAAAATCCGATGGCCAAAGGTTTATGCTTTTGTGCTACAGTGAATTTCTCCATGACCTGTTCTAAATAGGAAAGTCAGCTTTCTTCTCTAACCCATGTCAGGGAAGGAAGTGAAGCAACCCAAGGCTTTCAGGGAAGACCCTTCCTCACAGCAGGCCTTATCAGATGTCCCCCTACCACCATCTTGGTCTTTTATATTAGGGCTGAGGCTGAGGAGAATGGGCCCAGTTTCATGGGACTAAAATAAAAGTTCGATTTAGAGTTTCTCTTTTGGGGGAGGGGCAACAAAAATGTTTAGGAACTAGATTGAAGTGGTGGCTGCACAGCATTGTGAATGTACTAAGTGCCACCAAATTGTCAATTTAAAATGGCTAATTTTATGTTCTATGAATTTCATCATAATAAAAATAAACCAGTAAAACCATAGCAATAAGTTCCCCCTGATTTTCATTGCAAAATAGTCCTACACACACCTATTAGGACTCAACCATGTCACTTGTCTCCCCACTTTAGAGAGCTTAAAAAGTATATTCTCAACAAAACTGGTGAGCTAAGACTTGCCAGTGGCCAAGAAAATAAGATTTTACTTTTCCCATTCACCCAAGAAAATATCCTAGATAGGTAGTTCATAGAGAATAGGCTCTTGAAATCCACTTGGTCTAGACCACAAGGCTTCTAAGGGCTTTGCCCAGGTCCAGAGAAGGAAGTGAAGACAAGCCAAGCTAAGACACGGTCCACATTAAGATGAGTTCCCTAAGTTCAGAGACCATGAATCAAATTACAAGATCAAAGAACTGTGCTTATCTAGGGCTACCAGCACTAGACAAGGACTCTTGCTACAGTGGGTAGAGTGGTAAGACAGGTAAGACTGAGGCTTTGTAAGTCACACCCCAACCAAGTCAGTCTACGGTCATCCTTTCTATATTAAAATCATTATAGGTATTCCGCACACCCATCCGTTTCTATGATTTTGCATTTTGTTGTGTTTTATTTTGTTCCTTGGTAAAGTTCCTTTTGAAAAATCCTAATTTCGGGTCTCAGATTTATGTCATACCGCCTATCTTTGGCTATTTTACTGCTGGAGACAGATTCCAGGGACCAGCTGGCATTGTACCATCCCTTGACCAGGACATACAAAGGGCAGGGCTGCTGGTGGGGAGTACCAGTAATACCAGCTCACGTTGTACAGTAGGTCCCGTATTTGATCACATTTAACATTTACAATGCTTTAAAACAAATATTTTTGTTCTCACCTTAGAAATGAGGAAATAAACTTAGATTTAGAAAAATAAAGTGACCTATAGATGCCAAGTAAAACCCAGGGACACTGGGTCTGATAATGAGGCGAAACTCAAAAGGAGGTGTTATGAATTGAATTATGTCTCCAGAAAAAAAAAAGGATATGTTAGCGTTCTAACCCCCATACCTTACAATGTAACTATATTTGGGGATAGGGTCTTTACAGAGGTGATATTAAATTAAAATGAGTTGAAGGAGGGGATTAGGATTTCAACACAAATTTTGGGGAAAACACAATTCAGCCCATAATACATGGTGAAATCATATTTTGGTTATTTGGGCTTAAATAAAAAATATATTCTTAAAATTTAAATTATAAAAAAAGGGTAGGGACATTTTCAATGTGCTTTGACTCCTCACAAATTTGCCTCACAAAATAAGCCTTCCCATCGCCACTCTCCAGTAACCCCGGCCAGAACAAGTGCTGTTAATGAGAAATCCTAGGACCTTGGTTCTCTGGGTAGTTTGGGGGAGCACATGGAGAAAGGGGGCCAGAAGAAAGTCCTGGTCGTGGTGATACTGAGGGACTTTCAAGGACAGGAGGAAGAGACCTATTAAATCTGTTTACCTGTTCTGAAACCATGACTACCATCCCCAACCCCAGACACACACCAACCATCTCTTCAAGTCTTGAGCAAAATCTGTCATACCCTTAAATGTCTTGTTTCTTTAAAGAAACCAGGGAAAGTGCCTGGTCCACATGAACATGAGAGGAGAGAGCGGCCAATAGTGGTGAGATGTGTGTGAGCCCAAGGCCAGCAGGAGGAGGAATGTGGAAACACAAGTAACCATGATAGCCTTGGGAGTTTGCAAAGATCTTAGGGAGGGCGTCTGACTTCCCACAGGATGTGTGATAGGGGGCTTGAGCTAATTTTATTTTGATCTCACAGGACAGGGTGACGTCAACTGACATCTGGGTTACACTTGTTATCAAGGAGCTGAAATGAAGACACAGGAGGCATGCTTATCAAATTTGTAGAGGACAGGAAGCTGAAAGGAACAGCAAATACATAATTAGAATCCACAAAAGTCTCAACAAGCTAGAATGCCAGCCTGAATTTAATAAGAGGAAACTCAATAAGGATGAAGGGAATGTCCTGAGCGTGAGATAAAAATAATAATAATAAAAATTTAAAAATAAAATAAAATAAAACTATATATACAAAGCACATGGAAAACAGTCAGAGGTTTGACTCATATGAGGACCTGCAAAAGCAATGGAATCTGAAGCTGTTCTAGGGTAAAAACAGATGTAAAGGAGGGAGTAGGCAATCAGGTTTATTCTTCCTGGTTAGGCCCCTGGCATGTCAACTTCGGCTCTGCACACTGTACAGTAAGAAAGATGCAAACTGGCATGCATGCAGAGAATGAATGACCAGAGTGACCATGGAACCCCAAATCACACGAGGCAAGAACAGTGCTGTGTAGCTGGAGAAGAGAAGCATCAGGGGAGAAGTAAGAATTCTCTATAAGTATCTAAAATTTTGCCATTGGGCTTGTAATGTACAGCTCTGAAGAGATAAATAAGGACAGTGGGTGCCTGCTTCAGGGACAAACTGGAAGAAGGTATAATAAAGAAAACAAATGTATCCATTAGGATTTAAGTGTAAATAACAGAAAACCTGATTAATAATGGCTTAAACAACAACAACAAAAATTTCCGTTATTTAAAAAAAAATTTTAAAGCCTAAAAGTAACCTGTGGTTAAGGCCTCAGACTTTTCCACATCTTCTCCACCATCCTCAGAGTGTTGGTTTTGTCCTCCTACCTATGGCCTCATGGTCACAAGATGGCTGCTGAAGCTCTACAAACACAGATCAGCATTCGAAGCCAGGGAGGAGGGTGACGGTGAGGGGGCAATGTAGTAAAGAGGGCCTTTTCCGTAATGGTGCTATCCTTTTGTCAGAGTAGTCAATCATTTCACAGGTTTCCTCATACCGCTCATCGGTCATACCGGATTACATGGCCAATTCTACCTGCAAGATTAACTGGAAAAGGAGTATCTAGCCTTTCCAGCCTACGGAGTGGGAGGTGTCAAGAGAGAAGAGAATGGCTTTTTAGTAGCCCTCGCTAGTGTCTGCCCCAGCAGAATTGCCTGTAAATCAACTACTAATAGATTGTCTTAGTCTTTTTAATACAAATATACATATCTTTATACAAACATGTGCTCACTTATAAGTTTTCACATATGTATCATGTAAATGGCTCTATTTCCTGTTTTTCTTAATATTTTGAGTATCTCTCATAGCATTTTGAAATTTTTTGAAAATACAACTTGCAGCAGATGCATAATGTCCTGTATGCTCTTCCACAGTCAACCATTCCCCTAGTCTTAGATATGTAGGTTGCTTCCAGTTTAGTAGAACTTTCTAGTCATCACCTCCAGAGACAAAACAGTGTGCCTTGGAAGGTAATGAGGTGCCTGCCCTTGGAGGTATTCTATCACAGGAATGAAATTGATAAGACACAGCATGGGAAGGAGGGTCATTGGGCTGGCTCTATGACATTTCAAGCCCTTCCTCGCCTTCTTGAGATGCTGATAGGGTGTGAAAGAGATGGAGACAGGGTCAGGGAGGATCACTGTACCCAATCTGTTTCATCTTCCACTCTGCCGCTTGAGCCCACAAGCTATGCACATTCCTGCTCTGGATGCCCCCAACGTCATTCTCCCCACACACTTGTCATACCATCTCTCTCACTATCTATCATCAACAAGAACAGCCTGAATCACTCTTAACATGCTTTAAAATTGAAGGCAGAAACGTCTCTGGCTCTTATCAATGTGGCCAATCATGAGAATTGATGTGAAGGACCCACGTCTGGACCAGAGGGGCCAAGGAGGACAGAGCGCAGGACACCAAGAGCTGATGACAACACTCCAGTGATGCACTTGTGCTGCCTCTTGCTGCTTTGTGGCCTACTGTGGCTTCCTGGCATGCTGGGGGGACAGGCAGGGGCAGGTATCTTGATTGTGATTGCCCAGCAAACATCACCGGGGTCACATGGGTGAGCTGGGTGATGGAAGGAATGAGAAGTGTCATTTCCCAAGGTTAGTGTGCTGGGCGGATCACAGACTCTGGAGTGGTTTTGAGGGACAAGATAGACACCTGCCTTATCAGTGGAGGGGCTGATGTCTGCCTCTGCTATATATAGTTATGTTTCAAGGGATGTGATCTGACCTAAGTCTAAACGAATCCAAATCTGCCTTCTACGGAAATGCATTCAATGAGTATTCCTTCTCTTCAACAGGGTCAACATGCCAAGCCAACAATTAAAAAACTAGAATTCAAAACCAAGTTTTTTAAGACACAACAATTTATAAGATGACCACTAGCAGATAGCCATTAGCAGCTTTGCCGGTTTATTCCTCCAGTATCTTGCTCTTTTAAGTGCTTTTAGGGAACAAATATTTAAAAGTCGAATGATTTCTATATCACTACATGTTAGTGATTATAATATTTCAATATTATATCACTTGAATGATATAATAGTGCTATCACCAAGCACAAAATAACCCAGTAAGAAGAGTTGCAACGATTTGGTTTCTTTTCTTGAAATGGAGCTCTGATTGCTTTCTGGCTATATGGAATTGGAAAGGTCACACAATTTGCAAGGGTCAGCAGCCCCAAAAGTCATTTTCCTGACTATGAGGCATTAGGTACGCCAGGAACACCACAAGGCACAATCACATCTGTATTGCCAGCTCATCGGGGCAGACCAAAGTCTGGAGCAGGGTATCTGAGCAGAAGAACTCATTGCTGTCTCAGCTCTGCCAACAACTGCCCAAAAGCATGTCTCTTAATTTCTCCATGCATAAGTTCTTCTGTGGGGGTCCATGAATCTGGCCACTGGAAAGAATCTCGATAAGTCTTTTCTGCTAATAGCTGCCCCTTCTTCTCTAGATTAATGCCAAAGAAACCCTCTTTAATTTTATTAAATGAATAAAATAACCCTCATAATAGTATTTTACCTTTGGATTAGGGACAATAAGTCTCATTCTGTTAAACATGAGTCTCTTAAAATGTTATTGAATGTAAGTCTTAGAACAGAACAAAGGATTAGTTTAAGATGTTAAATATCTGGCTATATTGCAACACTCATAAGATGCAGGATATTGTATGAGACAACCTGCTGGTTTATAGAACTGGCTAGGCCATGCCCCTGGTCTCCAGGGACTTTCAACATGGAGGAGAAAACAGTTGGACAAATGATTGAGATAGATATTAAGAGAGAAAGGAAAAGAGATTCATTGGTTACACATAAAATATGAAACGCCTTGTAGAAAGAAACCTATTTGAGGATCCATAGGAATAAAAACTGCTGAGGGGACAAGTGGGAGAGGACTATTTCAGAGCTGTCTGAGGGTCTCTCTGGGCGAGGAGAGTGTGCTGAGCAGGGGCGGGGGTGGAGGTAGGGCGAGTGTGGTGGGAACTCTTGAGCAGTAGTTACAAAGGCTGCATAGGGCCCTGTATCCTGGAAACAGAATCCACCAGCTGCATTAGAAGAGATTTCTTTGTATAATCAAGCTTTCCTCACGGCAAAACAACCTTTCCTCTTCCTCTTGGCATCTCCCTCACAAGTAAATTTAGGATAGAAACACACACACACTCACACACTCTCACACACACTCACAGACACACACACCCACAGCACCACACATTCTGTTGCAGGTCCCCAGAGTTCTCGTCACTACCCAATACCTACATCTTAAGTAGTTTATGGACCTATTGAATATGACAGTGACCAAAGACCATGTCTAGGACCTTATGGATATGCACGTCAGGAACAGTTTCCAGTTTATAAAGGACTTTGTCATATAGATGACTTGATTCAATCACAAAACAAGGAGGCTGGAGGGACCTCAGGGACCCCCTTTCTAATACAACTACCTCTGTTTCCAGATGAAACCAAGGCTCCTTGTCATTATAAGAAAGGATCCTACTCCAAAGACCCCTTAGTCTTGGCCAGATTATTCTTTGTCTCTCAGTCCAATAGAACAGGCCACCCTGGCCTGGCTCGCGGCCCTCGCATGTGAGGGTTTGCCAACAGGCCTCACAAATGTCCAGCAGGGAGGTTGCCAAGCTCAGGCCCCACCCTGGCTTGTTATCTGCAGGCAGGGTTCTCCCATGGTTTTCTGGCTGGCACTGCTGCCACCTCTCTTTGTGAGACAGCTGTACCAGCTTGGCTGCTGGTGTGTTCAATCACAGGTCCTGCCTTTGTTTGGTTGATAAGCACGGTCAAGTTCCCAATCCTATGGCTATGACACAGGCACCCCTGCCCTGATTCTCTGAGAAGCCTGCACTATCCTGGCACTTTATCACATAGGACCTAGGGCAAGCCAGGCCTGAGGCTGAGGCACAAGGCAGCAAAGAAAGCCACAGTCTCCACGAGTCGCAGCACCAAGCTTCTCTCTCCAGAATCATACTCCCGCACTTCCCTGTAGTTGGTTCTTTGCAATTCTTCTTTTGTGATTCAATTATTAGAGTTCTCTCATGTCCTGAAAAGCTCCTTTCCTGGGAAACACTTGAACCATCCAGTAAAATCATTGACCAGCTTAGAAGAAGATCCAAGTCAATGTTTCTAAACATGAGGTCCACATCAGAAACACTGGGTACTTGTTTTAAAAAAAAACGAAGGCTGAGGGTCCCATCTCAGGCTTTCTGAATTAGAACCGCTTGGAGTAGAGCCTGGAAATTTGATTTTTTAAAGCAGCTCTCCAGATGAATGTGATATGCACTAAACTTGTAAGACCTAATGCGGGTCTGACTCAATTACATCTGGCAGTATGATGTAGTTTTGTTCCTTAGTCCTCCAGATCTTTTCTTCTGAAACTTCTGTGAAAAAAAGTACGAAGTACTTGGAAATTGTCAGCTTACTAAATGATTGTTTCTTGGGGGCAGGAGTCCTTTTTTCTCTCTTTCTCCCCAACTTCACCTCATCAAGGATCATCACCATGGAAGATACCTAAAACCAGGGGCTCATAGACCCCTGCCATACCCCATTTCACAGAGGATTTTTAGCCATCTGCCTCAATCCTGTAAGATCCATTTCAAAGTTTAGTGACCACATTGGGGACACAAATCTGCAGTGTTTCTTTTTGTCTAGCAAAGGTCTCTGGTACTATTGACCCCCATTTTATCTGTTAAATAACATGAGGATTCTAAGAACTTTTTCACCTTTATTTTTAGAAAGAAGCCCACAGGAATGCAGAAGACACCAATCCCTTTGAAAAACAAATGATATCCAAGATACCAAGATAACTAAGATTTTATCCTTGTACCCAAGATGACTTTTTATCCATTGACAGAGGGGTGACAATCAATTTTAGGTCTGTGGCTTTGTTTCAACCATGAACAAAAAGCTGACAAAGCATCCTACACGTATATTATGTCTGCATCTTGCCTCTAAAGAATCCAAAGCACTTCCACCCATCTCTGTGTGATCTCTGTCATGGAGGAAGCATTTATCCACACCGTTCATAAATAATCCTTCTGTGCCCAGAGGTATATGTGATTTGTCCAAGGTAGAGCACTTAAGTAACAGCAGGATCTTAGAAATTAATTAAGGTGACTTGATCCTTGGGCCAGAGACCCAAGCTACACTTTCTGCATGCAGTTGTCTCGTTGGGTATTCAAGACGTTTTACTTTTATTGGCATCCAGTCTGCAAATAAAGCTGACCCATAGGGAACTCCATTTCTGTATCCTTTCCCCTACCTAAAGAAAGTGATGTTGGAGACCTGGCATCACAATGTTACATAAACCTAAAAAAATAATGTAGCCTGGAGACCTCCAGTGTGGACTAAGATGGAAGAACTACAACTGGATTTATTTTCTTACCTGAAACAACTAAACAAAACAAACAAAATATATGAAATGATAGTTCTCAACACAATGAAGGGCAGTGATCCTTTAAAGATGGGAAATAGACTTAAAGTCACAAGTATAAGGATCAGGGTTCCTCGAAACATGGCCCCGTAGAATCCGGATGCCTAGGCACCTGGTAACTCACATTTTAGTCATTCCCCAGGATATCCTGATGTCAATTACATTTAAAAATGCTGTCATATGGTTTGATCGAGCAATTGCACTTCTGGGTATTTATCCAAAGAAAATCGAAACATTAATTCATAAAGATCTCTGCACCCCTTTGTTCATGGCAGCACCATTCACAATAGCCAAGATATGGAAGCAACCTAAATGCCCATCAACACAATTGGATAAAGAAGTTATGGTTCATATATACAATAGAATATTACGCAGTGATAAAAAATGAAATCCTACCATTTACAAGGACATGGATGGACCTAGAGGTTATTATGCTGAGTGAAATAAGTCAGACAGAGGAAGATAAATATCATAGGATTTCACTTATATGTGGAACCTAAGGAACAAAAAGGACAAACTAATTGAAAACAGACTCACAAATATAGAGGACAATCTGAAGACGGCCAGAGGGGAATGGGGTTGGGGAGGTGGAATAAAGTTGTGAAGAGTTAAAGAAGTTCAAATTAGTAGTTGATAGAGGTTCATGGGTGTGGCAAGCATGGCAGAGGGAATACAGTCAGCAGTAAGGTAATGGCCATGTGTAGAGCCAGAGGGAAGATACAGTAATCAGGGGGGTTGTTTCATAAACTATATAAATGTCTAGCCAATGTACTGGATACTTAAAACTAATAATAAAATTAAAGAAAAAATGAAACACTGTCATATGAACTAAACGGAACTGAACTTCTCATGTTCTTGGTTTCCTTGCATGAAGTGGAAAATGATGAAATTTTTTCATTCTGTGGGCAATACTGTAGCAATGCAACATAAAACTATAAGATTGCTTTTAAATACCATTCCATTTTACTCAAACTGCAAACTGAATGTTCCTTTTTTCCCTAAGGTAAGAAGGTGGTACATTGCTTTCCCTTTTTCTTAAGGAAGCAAACTTTCCATATTGGGGGAGGTGGGAAGTAAACTCCCTCCTTGACATCAGAACCTGAGGCTACTATTGAGAAGACCTGAGAGCTCCAGAGACAGAGGGTGGTCAGTCATTCAGGGCGGACGTGCTGACGCTCACTCCAAACCCTCCCCCCACCACTGCTGCTGGGCTGCTGCTGAGAGCACAGGTCTTGTGTTTGTGGTAAACACTGCAAAACCACCAGCACCTTATAGAATCTTTTAGACAGTTGAACAAGAGATGAGGGTAATTGATTTCACTGGCAGGTGCAAAAACAGAGCCATGAGGGGAATCTTCTGGAAGAGAAAATCAGGGCCTGGACAAGCTTCTTATCAGACAAGTAGAAGCAGAGCAGAGGCACAGATTTGCTTTTCAAATGTTAATGAGTGTTCTTAATCAGATACACCCTAGTCTGAGGCTAGCTAGGTTGGTGCGCACTTGATTAAACTCAGGCAGGATCTTATCCCAAGGCAGGCCTAGTGTTTTTCTCTTTTAAGTAAGTCAACCGGGAGGTTTATAAATAAGACAATTTAGGAAATATAATACCCCGACCTTCCCCAGTCCCAAACAAACTCATAGGAATACTCATCTAATTGCACAAAGGATTCGGCACTTTGCTGAAAAAATATACATCAGATTCTATAAGAAAAAATACATCGGATTCTATAACCCTGAGGGGAGAAGAAGGAAGCCTCTCCGGAAAGGAAGCACTGCGTCTGGCCCAGGGCCCCTCCCACTGACCTGGGGGAGGTCTGCAGACTCACTGCTGGTTCCTGAGGGTCACCGATGTTTGGCAGCACCTGCTGGTGGCATCCTCTTCTCCCGTGAGAGGCACACAGTGCTGCCAGGACAGCACTCCCCGCCAAATGAAAGGTCCAGGAAAGCGGCCTCTTTGTAAAGCACTGCAGGAATCTGTAATTTATAGGAGGGAGACACACTTAGGTGTGAGAACACAAATCCCAAAGAGATAAGGATCTATAGCATATGTTTTAATCTTTTCTTTTCCCTGAGCTATAGCACTTCTTAGGGGTCTATTAAAATCTAAATCTGGGAGTTCTCAGAGCTTAGAATAAAAATTTTTAAAAGGCATGGAAAGCTACAATAGTCTGTTGACTAATTTAGCTTTCTCCTCTCACACCAATTTTTTTCAAGAATTTATTACCATTGCATTGAACTTCCAAGCTGTGGTTTTTCAAGATATAATTATCCTGCATTGATGTTTGCAAACCCAAATTCAGGTTAATGCCAAGAGAAAATTTTTATAGCCTCTAGGACATCAATGTAAGGCTGGCTTTACCCCATTGGGCAGTAGAGTGCTCATGAAGTCACTGCTAGATTTCAGGCTCAGGGTGGGGTCACCGGGAGGAGTCACTGGGACTTAGCCATTAATCACCACCTGAGTCCTTTCTGTCCTTACAACCCCAGGCCAAAACATAAACACCAAGAGGGAAAAGAACTTTGCATAAATATCAGTATGAAAACAAAGAACAATGTGTGCGTGTATTTTATCTGCCCACGTGAGCTCAGGCACAAAACCATATTGGAAACTTCTTTTTCTCCCACATTATGTAATGACACTGTTTCAGAAGAACAACTCCTGTACCCCCAAGCAACGGGGACCCAGATCCCCTAACATGGAAAGGGTTAGGAGATAGCCAGGGTAAGGCTGCCGCCCCTGAAAAGGCGAAGCAACCAGAACAGGGAGTGGAAAAAAGGAAATAGGATCCTTTTCAAGGCCCTCCCGTGGCTTTTATCAGCTAGAGCATGCAAGTAGATTAGAAAGTCCAATAACACAGGTTTCATAATGAAAAAGACAGTCAGTCTCCTGTCCCCCTCACTACCTGTTTCCTTTAGCTCTTTTCTTCTATTTTTACTCTAGGTTTCAAAATAATAAGCTTATACTGCTCTAGATATACTCACCTGGGAGATCATTTACTGGTTTCCTATTATGGTAAGTGACTTACATCTTCTTTCCTATTTTGCCTCCTCCTATTCTCCCAATATAGATAAACTATAATTTCTGATTAAATTAACAGCTTGTGTTTACGTTATTAGATGTTGTTACCACTGAGGGCACGAGTGAACTGCAGTTTGATTTCCTATGTCTTCTGGCATCCGGTGTTGCTATCAAGAAGTCCCGTGCCATTCCAGCTCCTGTTCCTTTGAACAGAAATGGTTTTATTCCTCTGGAAAAATGTTTAGGGTCTTCTCTTTATTCACAGTTTCTGACATTTCAAAGTGGCATCACCTGGTGTGGATCTTTCCAAATTCACGGGAAATTTTTCTGGTATTATTTCTTTGCCAGTTCTTTCACTGTCGTTTTCTTTATTCTTTTTTTTGGAATTCTTATTAGGTGAATGTTGGCCCTCGTGGACTAATCCTTTAATTTTCTTATTATTTCTTCCCTATTGTAAAGCTCTATCTTTGTGTTCAGCTTTCTGGTAGATCTTCCCATTTTATCTGCCAAATTCTCTTTTTTAGCTCTTCTTAAGAACTGGTCTTTCTTATTCTCGGATCGTTCCTGCGCTAAAGCATCCTGCCCCTGACGAGCAGCATTAAAGCAGCACCCCCTCTTAATGCCCTAAGAATATTAAATACATGTTTTTTTGTGGGTTTGCAAATTTTTTTTCAGTTCCCCTGAATTATTTCTCTTTTCTCCTAAATCTTTTCCCCTGTGCAAATGATTCTGGTCTCTTTCATCTTGGAGGCTTTCATCCAGAATCAGGTGATTCCCTGGATGTCCATTCACATTGAAGACGAAGATCCAAAAATCTGATTTGTGGGTTTGCTTTGAGGTGTGTGGGCAAGGCTTGTCAGCTGGTGAATTTTACTGACAGAGACCAGGTAGCGAGCCAGCCTTTTCAGGGTGGGACCCCAAATGGCATTTTCTGCAGGTCTTTTCTCTGCAGCCACTCAGTTCCCCCAGGGCGGAACCTCTGCAGTCCCACCAGACAGAATGATGCCTGGCTGCCAGTAAAGGCAGGAGCCGGATGGCAGAATTACTACCATTCAATGGCTGTAAGTGCTGACTTTCCCTTTCCCTCTGGTATCAGCCTCAAACTTCACTCCTGCCCTCCATTGTGCATGATATTCAGAGTCCTTTTGCTTTAACACCTCAAATAAAAAACTTTTGGCCCTATGCAAGCAGGCAGCAGAGGAGGAAGAAGAGGAATAGTCTGATTGCATGGGTAAGGGAGGGCACGTGGGGATCTAAGCCCAGACTTCCAGGCAATCCCCTGTATTCAGTTTCTCAACTCCTCCCTGCTTCCTGCAGCACCTGGTGCCACAGGACCTCAGCTTTGCTCCTGGGTGGCGGTGGGGCAGGCACAGCTCCCTCCACCTTGGAATGCCCCTCTGTAGCCTAAACTAGCCACCACTTCTCCATCTGCTTTCCATCTGTCAAAACCGTGCAGCCATTTTCAGTCTGCGCAGCCACCCTTCCAGGGCATCTGTTTTGGGGTGCGTGCGTGTGTGTGTGTGTGTGTGTGTGTGTGTGTGTGTGTGTTTCTACTGGAATTTTTAGTTGGAGCCTCAGAAGATACAGTTTACAGTTTTCAGTCTGCCATGTTTAACCAAAAGCCCTTTCCCACTCTTTAGATTTCATATTTGCCCTGCAGAAATCTGCTTGCCTATAGTTCATGGAGCGCATTGGGGTTCCTAACCTTGGATCTGTCAGGTATCAGCTGTGTGGTCTCATTTCCTCATGTGAAAACTGGGGATAGAGGAGGACTCTGTTTATTAAAATTTGGGGGATAAATTGTTTAATTATCATTAACGGAATTAAATTTCCTATTGTGTCAAAGATAATATTTATTATAATAACCAAGTGGGTTAGGCACACATTATACCCATTGTTCAGATGAATCCTACAAAAAAGGTGTCTTTGCCCTTCCGGAATATGGGAGGAGCGGTCCCTGTCTGATGCCCTGTGACCTAATTCTTTCCTCATTATGTTCCAGCTTCTACGTAAAATCCAGGTTTCCCATTAAATGGTTGATTCTTTAGTTTGAAAAGTTAAATGCAATAATTTGGGGTGGGGAGGGAAGCAAATAAAAGATTTCTACCTGGTCATTTTTAGGAATATAGAAGAAAATTAAGTCTATAACCTTAAAGAGGTAACTTGGTCCATTAAGGTGGTTGCAGCAAAGCACCACGGTCTGGGTGACTAACAGGAAATGATTTCTCACAGTTCTGGCGTCTGGACGTCTGAGATCAGGGGGCCAGTGAGACCAGGTTCTTCCAGGTTGCAGGCTTCTTGTTGTGTCCTCACATGGAGGAATGGAGAGTGGGGGGACTCTGGAGCCTCTTTTGTAAGAGCAGTAATCCCATCACGAGGGCTGCACCCTCACAGCCTAATCACCTCCCAATGGCCCCACCTCCTGATATCATTGCATTGAGGTTAGGACTTCAACATATAGGTTTGAGGGGATATAAACATTCAGTCCATTGCAGGAGGGGATATTCTAGTATCCTTGCTTTACCTTATTACTTTGGATAATCTTTCTTTACTGAGATCATCAAACTGTCAGTTTCCAATTTAATATGGTCTCACACTTCCCGATACATTTTTAAGTCAATAATCACACTCAGGAAAGTGAATTTCATCCTGTAATATTTTGCCTCTTAGTAAACTAAGTAAGATATAATGGGTACATCGCCTGCTGAACATTGATTCCCCCATGAGGGCTTAGAGTTGTCTCCATTCTCTGTCTCCCATGGAATATAGCACGATGCCCAGCACATGCCACATCACAGCCCTTAGGGCTACAAGAGACCTTACAGTTTATGGTCCGGCCCCCTTCTTTTATAGATGATCTAGGCAAGCCCAAATGAGATGAAAAGATTTACCCAAGGACTCTGAGGAACAGGCCAAGCCAAAACTTGACCTGATCTCCCCACTAAGAATTAGCACCCTCTACTCTACCATCCTGCCCAGAACAGGTGTTGAGTAAGTATCTCGCGTCCACATCACAACTTAATAGTTCTCTCCACTGTGGCCCAACTTCCTTTTTTCTCTTTAAATGCTGTTCATTTAACAGCAATAATTCTTAACATAAACCTAATAGCTAATTATACCAAAAGGGAAAAAAAGCTAGGACCTTAAATACTACATGATTTCACACCCTAATATAATACACAATCGAAAATGCTCTCCATCGATATTTTCATGTTTATTTTCTCATAAAGCATGCCACAGGTATGCATATTTTCTGCCAGTGGGTGCCAGTTTTTTGTACCTGAAGTCTTTACTTCATTTAACCTGACAAAATTAGCTCCAATTCTCCTCTGTGCTCTCTGATCTTAGTGCTACCTTTGTGAGAGCCACCTGAGTGAGTTTAGACCTGAACGCTTGACTGTAAGTAGATTCTAATTGTTTGCTTTTGTGTCTCACCCACGTTACCGTTCACTCATCTACTCTGGAGACAGTCATTGTGGGCTTACTGTGTGCCAGACACTGTTCTAGGCCCTTGGGATACAGTATGAGCAAAACAAAGACCCCTGCACTTAGGAAGATTACAGTCTAGCAAGACGAATTTTTTTTAATGAGTAAATTATGCATTTTGCAAGGTGGGAAGGGCTGTGGGGAAAATAAAAAGTACAAGGTAAAGGTGGTCAGGAGTGCTGAGGCAGGGTGGTCAGGAGAAGGTAATGCTGGCATAAAGACTTGAAGGAGGTGAGGGAATGAACCACAGAGATACCTGGGCAAGAGCTTTCTCAGCAGAGGGAACAGCCAGGTCCTCAGGTGAGCATGTGTCTGTTTTGTTCAAGGTAACACTACCTCCTGCTGGGTTACACTTAGGAAAATAATCCTAAGAGTTATCATTCCTCAATTCCAGAAAAAAATAAAATAAAATTTATAGAAAGAAAGAGTGAAAGAATGAGAATCTGGAAGTATAGAATCTGTAACAGTGGTATGAGAGTGGCATGGAAAAAACTAGAAAACCAGACAGTCTAAGTGAGAAATAAAGGTAACACTTTAGATTCAAGAAATTGCCACAGGTCTGATGAACATGGGGACTGAATCTCACTCATCTTTAGATTCACTGCGTCTGATGCAGAGCAGAGCACATGGTAGGCTTGAGAAATGCCTGTGGAATGAGGAATGACTAAATGAATGGAACTGTTCTTAACACGTGACTCCTTTTTGTGTGCTTTGTGCAGTAAAGGACTGGATTCAGCTCAAGGGCAGTGCTGTGAGGTCTGCTGCAAACTTGTCCTTGAACTTAATTTACTTATAAGAAGGGGATTCATCTCAAAGAAAAGTTTGGCAACACTTCTTTTATTCATTGATTTATTTAGTCTGCTTAAATGGTAGTCAAATGAATTATAGAGTAGGAGAAATAAACATGCTGCTAAGACATCTAGGCATGTGGGAAGATGCACTCCAGTAGTTGAACTGAGCATATGAGTGCAGTGTGTGTATGTGTGTGTGTTTTAGCAAGATGTATGTTAATGGGGTAGGGAGGAATGGATATTAATAGTCTACAGATATACAAACCTTTTAAAAAGGTATTTATATACATTCCAGCATGATATTGAATTACATCAAGGTTCTTTTGGTTAAAGTAACAGAAGGCACTTCAAACCCTCTTAAGCAATAACAAGGAATAATTTATTATAAAGATGCAGAAGTATATCCTGGAATCTCTAGGGAAGATTAGTCTGTGGGGCCATGTGGTCTCTTATTCCTGCCTGTGCGCATGTGTGACCCCCCCCCCTCCGCTTTCCTCTTGGCAGATATCTTTTCTTCCCTATCCATCCACACAGCCTCTCCGTCAGGCCTGTGTTTACATGCCCTTGATTTTAGCAATAAAGGAGCTTAAGAACAGTATTTCCTAGTCCCAATTCCGAAGTCACAGGGGAAAGGACCTGATTGGCACTGCTGGGGTCAATGTCTCCATCTGCTTCAAGTAACCATAACTAACAGGACAGTCACTTGCTCAAACATGGCTGCCAGGGTGTTGACAACTAACTTAAGTCTTTTAGACCATTCATATTCCTCTGGTTCTGAGGGCGATCTCCATGGGTCAGAGGCATGTGAGAGCCATATTTCCCTTCCCCATCTACCTCCCTGCAAGGAGGTGTGTGAAATGAAGGCAGGTCTCATTCGGAATTCTGCCACACATACAAACATTGACAAATAAGCAGGCACGAAAATGTCATACTATCTTCTTGTCTAAGCTCAGAGAAACAGCAACTGCCGATACCTTTGCATGGAAAGCTCACTCGGGGGAGGTAGAAGTGATGATGCTCCAGCAGCAGAATCAGATCAACTTCTAGGTGCATTAGTGGCCAAACCTTCCAGGATGTATCAGGGCACAAAACTCAACAAAGCCCTGTCCTAGCGCCAATCCAAAGGGCATTAAGCTGGTGGGCTGGCTCTAATATGTGCCACATTAGCACAAGGGCACAGGTGCCTTTACAACATTCCCAGCTAACCCCCACTCCATCCATGAAAATCCTTGTGCTAATTAACAGACTAACAATCTAGTCAAGATTCGGGTGACTGTCTTCTGCCACTTTTGGAGAGTGAATGCCTAACCAGCCCCCTCCAAATGTACCTACAATGCCCTGGTGTGTGGATTCCTAATTTGGGACTGCAAATGTCAACCAACTACTCCCAAGTTTAGAGGAAAAGAAGTGTGCATGCCAGCACACACACACACACACACACACACACGGTGGTAGTGGTGGTGGTGGTGGTAGGTAGGTTGGTTGCAAAAGGGCTCCTGCCAGATGAATTGGCCTCCTTTAAAGGGTTGTTTTGAAAGCTCCCCTGTCCCCAACTACTGTTACCCAGAGTCTGGGAATGTTCTTTTTAAACTGGTCACATCATTATCTGAACAATACAGGGGTTTGGTTACCAAGGAAGAGGAGAAAATACCAGTTGGGTGGGCAGCCAGACATCTCTACTATAGTTGCTGATCTAAAGCAAATCTCTTAACCCTTGTCTCAGTTTCCTTATCTATCAAATGGATTATCGATACCTGCCCTTCCAGTTTCTCAGAGCTTATGTGAGAATCAAATAAAAACACTTTGAAACCTGAGAAGCCGTGTTCAAATATACTATTTCGACAGTTTATACAAGAAACCAGAGTGTTGTATAATCATCAAAAGGGTCATTCTTTCAAATCAAAATATAAACATTATTCTTGATCCTCAAAGATTACTTAAATTTTCCAGACCAAAATGAAAGTGTCATTTTTTCTTGTCAAGGATCCTAAGTGGCACTTGCTAGTTTATGAGAGGCCGATTGGTCATACATGGAGGCGATACAAGGTTATGTAACATTTATTGCGGCTTGCTTTGTGCCAGGCGCTGTGTTTCACACAGATTATCTCACTTAATCCTCACACAGACCCTTGGCTGGTCACTGCTTTATCCTCCTACACCGCAGATAAGGAAACAGAGACAAAGTGCAATCAGCACCTAACCCAGGCAGAGAGCCTGCATTTGACTCAGCCATATCTAGAATTCCTGAGCGTCATTCTTTAATTCTGAAATGCCATGGCTTCTATTTACCTTGTGTACTGTATAGAACTGTGTCCCCCTGAAGGATAAATTGAAGTCCTAACCCTGGCATCTGTAATTGCGACGTTATTTGAAAATAGGGTCTTTGCAGACTTAATCACATTAAGATGAGGTCACGCTGGGCTAGGGTGGGTCTTAATTCTATGACTGCTGTCTTTCTAAGAGGGAATTTTGGACAGATACAGAGGAGAAGGCCATGTGAAGGTACAGGCAGAGCCTGGAGCAATGTATCTGCAAACCAGGGAACACCAAGGATTGCAGGCAACCACCGGAAGCTAGGAGGAAGGTATGGGGTGGTTTCTCCCTTAGAAATCCCAGAAGGAACCAATCCTGCCAACACCTGGATTTTGGACCTCTGGCCTCTGGAACTGTGAGAGAATAAATATCTGTTGTTTTGAAGCCACCATCTCTGTGGTGATTTGTAACAGCAGCCCTAGGTAACTAATACACCATGAGAATGTGACGGTCCTATGAGAGTCTGATGTGGCCTGCTGTCCTCTCTACCTGAAGTGCACTTGAGGTCAGACTAGTTTGGGGGAACAGCCTCAGCTTCCTGAAGAGGCGCCGTCTTCACAGACCAAGCAAGTCCTTCTCCAGGCCCTCTCCTGATGGTGCTGAGCAGAGGGTGGGTGGGTCTCTAAACACACCTGTAAGATTCCGAGTTCAGCCAGAGTGGTTCAGCTGCAGCCAAGGGAACCGACCCAGGTGTTCAGGCCCCATGATCTATTAGGGCAGGGCAAACTTTTATTTGGATTGCACTGAAATCTTAGTAGGGAGCTGGATCTACTTGCTGAGTGAGGAGTCATTTGCATTTGCAAAGATCAGGATTTACTATACTTCTTGGTTATCCCACCTTCAAAAATGTTTGTCAGATCTACATATTACTTGTGCTTTTCTAAAAGCAGTTTTATAACACTCCTCCAAATGGAAAGCCAGAATCACCTGCCATGAATAAAAAGTAAAAATGTTAACATAAAAAAATATTTACCTGTTTACCATTTCCCAGCCAGGAAAAAGATGTTCGATAAATTGGGGCAGGAACAATGCTACTCTGATAGGCCATAGAATTTTTACAAATAGAAAACTGCTGAAAACGAGTAAGTAACAATATGAAAGAAGTTTATTATTGTAAACTTTATTATTGCACTGCTGCAGAGATTCTCAGAGCACCACAGATCCACCTGTTTGGCACAACATTCCGTGGAAAGAACATTCCAGGACAAGATAAATCAAACAGGCTTTTAAATACATGAGTGCCTCTCACATTTAAAAGAACAGGTGCTGGTATTTTAAGTCTGAGAAAATTAACAGTATGGACATCTGCCATCCGTATGACCTTGCTTAAGTGTCACATTATCACCCCTGCTAATAACTGGTGATGTGTCTTGTCTTGACTGGAGAAAATAAATAAGACTACTAGACTAAGAAGAGATCTTTTCTTTGTGCTGGTAAGAGGAGAAATCTGGAAAGCCGGCCAAAGAATACAGGCTAACCTTTGTTCAGAGACTCTCACGCAGAAGAGAGGAAAGGGCTGCGAGGATAAAGAGATATTTGTGTTTCCAACTTGCCGGGGCAGATGGGATGTAGCACTTCACAGCACACAACAAGCCCTTCTACTACACTCAGGCCCGACACAAACAAATGTGTCTATTTCGGTCTAATATTGTTTTTCCTGGAGTTCAAGGTGAAGACCCCTACATGGATGTGACCTCAGTATGGAGAAGGAAATGTGAGGAATGCCAGGCAGGTCCCCAGATTGTAGACATTAACGTTCAAGCATTTGATCGTCATGTAAAACACCGAGAAAGCGGCGCATAGGTTTCCCGCTATCACCCTTTCCCCTGGCACGACGCCCTTCGCAGAAGTTGTGGGCTAAGAAAATGCAAACCGCTCTCCAGAATAAGACCCCTAAGTTTACCATAAACAATTCTAATACAAAACAACTCCCAAGAGCATAAAAAGACCAGGAACATAACATTTTTCTTGAAGGAAGCCAAAGGGAAAAGGAGAAGTTAACACCTGATGTACAGTAGTGGATCTATTATAGTGATTGTCCTGGCCAAAAAGAGATGAGACGCTCGACTGGGAGTTCTAAAGAGACTTCTTAGTGACGGCCCGTTTGTTGGAGGGTGGGGTTAAGGAACCAGCAAGAGCAGAAAGCTGTTGCCACCCTGTAATTGTTTGCTAGGGCTGCCATAACAAGTTACCACAAACCGGATGGCTTAAGTGACATCAGTTTATTCTTTCATAGTTCTGGAGTCCAAAAGCCTAAAATCAAGGTATTAGCAGGGCCATGCTCCCTTTCAAGGCTCTAGCAAAGAAGCCGTTCCAGCCCTCTGCCCTGGATTCTGGTAGTTCCTTGGCTTGCGGCAGCATGAGTCCAGTCCTCTAGCCTCAGTCTCCCACAGTCTGTCTCTGACACTGTGGCTGTAGAGTAAAACTCGGAATCCCCAGCGTGATGGCCCAGGCGGGCTCTTCGTGATTTGGCCCCCGCCTGCACCTCAGGCCTCATCTCCCTCTCATCTATCCCCACCACTTCCCTCTGGTTCACAGTAAAACTCACTCACTCTGTCAGGAAAAACTGAAAATTTTTGAAACGGGCCAAAAAAAGTTAACTGAGTGTTCTGTCCAGTGTACCCTACAAAGGTTATCTTCACCTTTCTTTGTCTTTGAGCTCTTTCACAATTATTTTATATTTTATTTCTATAAGTTGTACACTAGTGAAAGTGATGCAAATGATTCTTGGCTACAGAAGTGCAAACTGTGCTCCCGGAGATGCAGTAGGTTATGACCCTGTGGATACTGGCCAGTTTTGCATCTATCTGTAGATTCTTTTTAGCATTTCTGATCACTTATATATGAGCATTCTTTGAATTCTCCTTTGAACCATTTGTAGTATCTTACTGGTTTCCTCATTAATTAATAAGTAAAATAAAACCTTTGGCAGATGCTGACTTTATAATTCTGTAAGAGTCACAAATTTATCCTTTTTAAAATTTCTCTTTTAATGACTCCTGTGTTTCTTTGATCGGGCCATACTCTTTCCTGCCTCTCTTTGTACACAAGCTGCTGATACTGTTCAAAATGTCATTTTCTATCTCCGTCTACCTGTTGAATCTCTAACCCTCCTTCGGTGCTCAGTTGAAGGTTGCCTCCACTGTGACATTTTCCCGAATTGCCCAATGAATACTCCTGGGTATTCATGCACTTCGTACATGCCTGTATTTCCATAGTTAGTATGTATGTCAGTATCTGCTTCTCCTATTAGAGTTGGAGCACCTATAGAGAGGGCTATAGTCTACTCATCTGTGCCTTCTTCCATACTTTGAGAAAAACAACTCTAAGTAAGTTATCAATTCACTTTTCTCTCACCTCTCCCTTCTAAGGGAGGCACAGAGTGGGCACTTAATAATATTTCTGCATACTTATTCAATACCTTTACCCAGGCTTCCTTTTAATCCTCACAATGGCCTTAAGAGGTTGGTAATATTTCTGTCTCTCTTTTACAGATGAAAAAAATGATCTTAGAGAAGACAGAGTAGCATGCCCAGAATCACACAGCCTTGGGAGGGTATGACCTAGTGGCCGTGTGTTCAGACTGAATATTCTGAACTGCAGTGTTATACTCTGCGTTGATTCAGCAAATCCGTAGCCCTCTGACCCTCCTTAAGTTATACTTATACAGAACAATCATGACTTAGAAAACGAAGGGTACGCTTTTGGGTTTTGTGTTTTATCAGAGGATAACATATCTTACCAGATGGAAACAATAAAGAACAAAATGATTTCCAATACCTTAATTTCTCCCTCCTAAGAAATTAGCCAAAAATCAACGAAAGAGAACTGGCTATCCAAACAAATTCCTGGTTATTACTATACATTGCAACTTAAATGAAAATCAGTTTCTTGCTCACAGAAGCCCCGCAGGTTTCTGTCTGCAGGTGTGCTGCACAAGGTATTTCACAGTGCAGGGCACAGCTGCCCAAAGGACAGCCAGAGGAGCACTACCCCATCCCTCCTGGCCACCCTGCTCCATCTCAGGGCTGCACCTGGGGCTCAGAGCTCATGGAAGACTTCGGAGTATTTAAGAAATTGCTCAACTTTGCTAAACATGTGAAGAGTGAAATAAATGCTACTTAACAGCCTAGGTAAGTGCCCAGCCTACATCCTCAGGGCACCTCAGGGCTGGTGATCTGACCTCTTGCCAGCCACTCACAGTGTTGACATAAACGAAGCATATTGCCATAATAAGGGAAATGAAGGGCAGGGCTGGGCTATGATTACCTGGAGTGGTGTGATCAGGGTACTTTTGATGTTGATAAACTCTGGAAGGGACCTTCATCTCAGCGCCCTGTCCTTGGAGGTTTGGGCTCAGGCAAGCCAGTGTAATCATTAATCAGGGCTCCAGATTGTGCCAGAGAGCAGGCCATGTGGAGGCAAGGGGAGTAGTGAGGCCAGGCTGGCCGCAGATGCGTTTCCCCTCAGTGCCAGGAAAGGTTCTAATTCAAAAACAAATGTATTTATCACTTCCAACCGCTCCGCAGGGCAGGGCATCCTGCCTCAGGGTGGAGTGTCAGCTTGCAGTGGGAACAGTGGCCCGCGGCCAACGGAAATTTCACATTTCACCAAGGTTCCTGCCACTCCGCAGTGGTCCTGCAGGCCCACCATCACACAGTGGAGAGTTCGGGCTTCCTGTCAGCCCTGGACACCCAGGCTCCAGGCAAGAGCCAGGCCCTTAAATCACCAGCCAGCCAACCCCTGCCTAGTGGGCTGGACACTGAGACTCACTGAGCCAACCCCACTCGATGACAAATGTGCTTTCTAAACCAGGAGTGTAGGCCAAGGGGGAAATCCATCATGAGCAAGGAAGTGGTGCTTCTTCTGAATCCCCATGTCATATGCCCCCTGGGCTCTCTGTGGAAGGAGCCAGAACTTCTGATCTAAGACAATGCCACCTTTGCCTGGTGGTTGGGTGGGGGGCAGGGGGGGGGGGCGGTGGCTGGACATTTCCCAGAGAGAAGAAAAGGAATTGCAAATAGTAGTAATTTTCCAACTCATCGGACTCTAGGCTGCTGAGCAGTCCTTTCCCACCCAATCTAGGCTTCACCACTGCTGGAGTTCTTTCTAAAACAGATTAGACCTTGTCACTCTCCAACAGAAAAATCTCTTGGAAAAAGTCCACACCCCTCTGGGTGCTATACCAGTTTCTTCCTGTACCTACCTGTTCTGTCTCAACACTTTCTCTTTCACGTGCCTTACTCTGCAGCCCACAGCTCCCCAAGCGAGCCACAGCTCTCATACCACACAGAATGCTCTCTCACCCTCTCTACTACCTCCTCCTGCTCCTGCTTCAAGGCCAAGCTTCAATATTACCTCCTAGGCAAAGGCTCTCCTGCCCTTTCTATCATCATCCACATAGAATTTGAATGCTTTCCTCCCTTCATGGGCATCCGTAGCTTTATGTACCTACCTTTACTATAACATTAAACTACACTGTAGCTGACTTACTTGATTATATGTCCGTCTCTCTGACTTGATCATAAGCTCAATCCAAGTAAGGGCTCCCTTCTTAATCATTTATTCTCAGTAACCACTACAGTCTCCAGCACAGAGTAGGTGCTTAATAAATGGAAAGAATGAAGAAATGTCCAAAATCATTCCTCTTTCCTTAGAAAACTTGTCTTAGAAGAAAGTAATTTAAATCTGAGCCTTATAGGGGTCAAAGGACATTTATCTGTGGGAAGCTGTTTGTTCTGGACAAATTCTGCCTGTCCTCCATCCCTAGAAACTATCTGAGGCAAAGAAGGCAATGTGCAAATTAACTGCTTCCAGATAAGCGTACTCTCAGATGCTAATAATTTTCCTGTGTGTGAAGAGCAAAGCCAAACCACACGCAGAAGTGAGACTTCCTGATCTTCCCACACCAAGCATTTAGTTTACTGCTCTGTTGGAATTTTGATGATAATAGCCATCTGAGAAAAGATGCACTGTGCAAGAACAGAGAGATTCTGATGTTTATTTTTAAAATAAATCTTTGAGCATTAACTTCCGAATGCATTGTACCCTATGAGAATATAAAATGGTGCCATATCCTTGGTTTATAACCCGGGCTGTACCATTCCTATAAATTCTGAACCTTTAGTGTCAGAACTGTTACTCTCTTTGGATTCTTCTGCTTGAAAAATGATTATTACTATCCTTAAAAATAAAAACAGGCTAAAATCTGAAGCAAATATTCCAAATTTCCCAAAGATAAAATTTATAATTCAATATTATTATAGCAAGATCAAGATCCAATTAAGCATAATAAATAAAGTAATATTTATATAGGAACGTAATATTTTACAAAGCACGTTCATACATATAATTTCATTGGTAAGTAACTTGTCCAATTCATCAGTCACACACTTGGCAAAAGGGGCAAAAATTTAAACTTTCTCCTACTCCCAGTATTGCTGAGCATCTCCTCCCCCATCTGCTGCCACCCCAGGTGGAAAGAAAACCAAATATTCATTCATGTCTAATTCCAGTTCCAGGAAAAGGAGGTCATAGCTCTCCCTCGCAGAAAGAAGCAGAGCCCCTCTCCCCACATCCTGACCTCTCCCTCTCTCTCTAGTCTATTTCTGCCCACTATCCTATACCCTTGACTACAGCCTCACTGAACCACTCACAGCTCCCCAAATGCACCCACCCTGTCACCTCCAACACCCTTCACCATCTCACTCTGCACCTTGTTCCTACTCGGCTTCTGTTCTAAATTAGATATCACCTCCTTTCAGAAAGTCTTCCCTTAAATCCCAAGGCTAAGTTAGGGCGCTTTTAAACTGCTCCTAGCTCACCCTCTCCTTCCTAACAGTAATCATATTGCCCGATGAACATCAATTACTCATGAGCACCCTCTAGAGCAGTGCTGTCTAATGATAACATAATGCAAGCCTTATATGTAATTTTTAATTTTCTAGCGGCTTCATTAAAAAAAAGTAAGAACTGGTGAAATTAATTTTAATAATATACTTTAACCTAATATATCTAAAATATTATGATTTTAACATGTAATCTATATAAACAATTATTAATGAGATGTTTTACATGTATTTTTTTCCCTACATAGTCTTTGAAATCTGGTGTGTATTTTACACTTAGAGCATATCTCTATTCAGACGTTCCAAGTACTCCATAGCCACATGCGCTGGTCTCTACCGTGTTAGACACTAGGGGTCTAGATCTTGAGGTAGGGTACGGGCTCAACCTCTCGCACTAGTGTATCTTGCACTGTACTTGGCACAAGAACAACGATGTGAAAGGCTTAGTCCATTTGGGCTGCTATAACAAAAATACCATGGACAGGGTGGCTTAAACAACAAACATTTATTTCTCACAGTCCTGGATGCTAAAAAGTCCAAGAATAAGATACCAGCAGATTTGGTGTCTGGTGACGGACCACTTCCTGGTTCATAAATGGTCATCTTGGGGGAAGGGGTGAGGGAGCTCTCTGGGGTGTCTTTTATAACCCCGTTCATGAGGGCTTTACCTTCATGACCTCACCAACTCCTGAAGGCCCCACTTCCAAATACTATCACATTGAGGGATAGGCTTTAACATATAAATGTTGAGGGGACACAAACATTCTGTCTACAGTAGGTACAGTGTCTGCGAATTACTTCATCCCCCAAGGAAAGGAAGCTAAGTGTACAAGCTCTGCCCTGTGTCCCAGAGTAATGGACATCTGTCATATACGGCAGTGGTCCCCATTCTTTTTAGCACCAGGGACCAGTTCCCCTATGAGAATCTAATGCCTGATGATCTGAGGTGGAACGGAGGTGGTGATGCTTGCGCTGGGGAGCAGCTGTAAATACAGATGAAGCTTCGCTTGCCTGCCCACTGCTCACTTCCTGCTGTGCAGCCCAGTTCCTAATAGGCCATGCACTGGTACCATTCCGCGGCCTGGGGACTGGGGACCCCTGATATACAGTATAAGTAAGCACATGTGGGTTTAGCTAAAATTCTGTTCCAGTGAAATTCTCTAAATAAAAGAAGAGCGGCCATGTATGGGCTGATCACATTCATATTTCAAGCATTATTCCAAATGCCAGAAATGCCAGTTCAACGAAATACACTGATCAGCACCTGGTAATTTAAGATAATGTAATTTAACCTTCACATAAAATAGAGACCAAAATGTCTCCAGGAGACTTCCTTAAACGGACCGGTCTGAAACATTCTCTGCTACAGGACCAGGAGGTAGGAAAGAAGCCTGAGGCTGATGAAGAGAACAAATGTGAAATTATCTGAGTCCCCTCTTTGTTTCAAGATTCCTAGAGTTTTTATCCTAAAAGCTGATGCCTTTAAAAGTGCTTGTTAGAAACAGCAAAGCAGTGGTGCCAGGAAAAACAATGACATCAGCTCCAAACCTCAGAGAAGAAGGCTTCAGAAGACGTCAAGGACACACGAGATGACACTGCGGAGGTCAGAGAATGCATGGTCTATTTTTGCCGTGCCCGTCAGATAGTTCTAAGTCCCAAATATGTAGATCTCAAGGACTTCTGACGGAATAGTTGCTGAAACAGCAGTTCACAGGCTTTAGTGCTTATTAGATCATCTTGGGTGCCAGTTACAAATTCAAATTGGTGGGCCCCACCCTTCGAAGAGTTTGATTTAGTTTTTCTGAGGTGAGTTCCAGGAATACACATTTTCATCAAGTATTGTAGGTAGTTCTGATAAGAAGTTTCATACTTTGAGAGAAACAACCCTGAAAGTTATCAATTCATTTTTCTCTCACCTCTCCTTTCTAAATGCCCCAAAGCTATGTCTTCTGGGCTACAAGAATAGTTGTATAGTTCACGTGCTGCATAGTGGCTCCCGGCTGAGAGGACAAGTGGGAGCTGAGATCTAGGTGCCTCACATGGGGTTGTGCCCACCCAGAGTAATGAACGTCCTTCTTTGAACAGAGGCCGCTCCAACTTGGAAGCTTTGTTCTCTCGTGTGGGGCCGCGTTGGCCCAGAAGGGGCGCTTTTTTTTCTTATGTATACAAAGACATCGCATAAGCTAGCCCTGAATCTGTTATCCAATGCCTTGGACACCACATCTTCTCGAGACTCCAACAACCAATCACTGCTCTTGAAGACAGAAACCAGAAGTAGGCTCAACGGCTCATTGTCTGTCTTATGCATCATTAGCCAGTTGACAGCCAGCCAGGTCTTTCCTGAGTACCTACAACACCCTACCAGTGACAGGCCCGACAGTGTCAAGCCTGGCAAGTGGGTCAGCTCCTCTCTGAGCAAGCTCAATCAGCTTCTCTGTTTGAACGAGAAGTTCACTGTTGCTTCACTGTGCCTCTTTCCTGGAAAGACTACTTCACTGATTTTATGATCAGATGGCAGATTTCCCCTGGGCTTTGTAATTACTTAACAGGAATGATGGCTTCGTGGGAATAGCTCCTGGACAAGGGAGTAGATTGCTGGATGGGACGAATACCCACGTGACTAACTATATTTTTGCTAATGCTAATTTTCTTCTTTCTCTTCTATTCCCCACAGCGTTTTCAATTTTATAAACTGGATGAAAACTTCACGACAGACTGTGTGAGTTGGAGCAGACAAAGAGCAGGTCATTGGACCTGCTACGACTCTCAGACAACCCCTGGTGAAGTGAAAGAGGACTCCCCTGAGCTGCTAAGAGTAAGGAAACACAATCTGGTCTGGGCTGGAAACTCTAGCTCTGCTACAACCTGGCTAATTGCTACTGGGCAGAGAGACAAAGAATAGATAAGAACTTATAGCCGCAAGGGAAAAGAAATCTCAAAGGGATTGAACAGTTTAGTAAAAAGACAGCTGGGATTTGAACCTATTTCCAATTGTTCACAGAACAGCTATGAGGTACTCTTTCCAACATGTCACAGTACTGACTGTCCCAGTCCAGGGAGACACAGGTCCTCAAAGAGCTCGCTCACAGAATAGCAGGTGGCATAGGTATAAACAAATAATTACAATAAAATGTGGTGGTAGCAAGAAAGGGAAAGGGACCAAGGGCTGTGGGCGCACCCAGGAAGGAAGGTGCCAGAGGATGACGGTAGTTGCCTGCGTGAATCAGAAGGAAGAACAGGAAGAGCAGGAAGAGCAGCACGTGCAAAGGCAGAGAGACCAACGAGCATGCTCTGTAGGATGAATCACAAGCAATCCTGCTTTGATGAAGTGCAGAGTAAAGGAAGGGAGCAGCCAGAGATAAGGTAGGGAGGACAGGCTGAGGCCAGTTATAACCTTTGCATAACACATTAACTTAACTTTATCCTGTGGCTACCGCTGTTCCAAGCCTCGGATTCATTCTGACTCATTTTGATCAGACAAGATTTCATTTTACATGAAACAGTTCTGAGGCCAGGGAAATAATGATGGACTGATTGGCTTCTACCAATTAGGTCCACCCTGGGAATGGGAGAAGGGTCAACGCCAACCAACCATCAGGAAAAGGCAAAAGGAAATAGATCCTAGGGTAGCGACCAGCAAATGGCCCTTACAAATTCCATCATCCAATTATCATCATTCATTTCAACAGCTCCTACTAATGGCCCTTTAGCTAGTTTCCAATATATTGTCATTATAAACAATTGAGATCCTCGCACATACGTCTTTGCATGGATAGGATATCTGTAGGGTAAATTCCTGGAAGTGGAACTTTGAGCCAACAGGTGTCCATTCCCATAACTCTAATAGACATGACCATGTTGCCCTTCTAAAGGGCTGCACCCATTCACACCCACAGCATCTCTGATTGTTCACTTCCATACATACATTCTTGCCTGTGTAGTGTGAACTTTCATAGACCTGTACTTTCAAAGTTCAGTTGCACAACAGTGTGGTTCTTGGATAGGAGGGGCAATAAGAATAGAGGAAAAAAAAAAAAGTAGTTATGTAATTACGATAATAAAAGGACAGTTGATAGGACCTGAACTATGGTAGCTGCCATGCATTTGAAAAACAAAGGCAGGATTAAGAAACGCATGTTCTGAGCACAATGTGACAAAGGAAAATGTAATTACTTTGCTAAAAAATTTGCACAGAAAAGGCTTAATTTTGATAAAAAAAAAAAAAGAGAGAGAAAAAGTTTCTGTTATTAAGACTTTTACCAACCTAAGTATCCTTCAAAAGATGATTGGATAAAGAAGATGTAGTACACATATATAGTGGAACACTACTCAGCAATAAAAAATGATGAAATATTGCCATTTGCAACAGTAAGGATGGATCTTGAGAGTATCATGTTAAATGAAATAAGTCAGTAGAAAAGGACAAGAACCATATGATTTCACTCCTATACAAGATAGAAGACAGAAAGCAACAAACAAAACAAAATAAACAACCTCATAAACACAGGCAACAGTATGGTCATTGCCAGAGGAGAAAGGGGCTGGGGAATGAAGAGGATGAAGGGGGTCGAATACATAATGACGGAAGGAGACTAGTCTTCAGGTGCTGAACACACGATGCAATATACAAATGATATATTATGGAATTGTACACTTGAAATATATAATATTACTAGTCAATGTTACCCCAATAAATTTATATTTTTAAAAAAAGATCTTTTCTGATTTGAAATTTAAAATAAACATCCTAAGTATCAAAGGCGTTAACATAGACCTTTTACAGAAAATTTGATTTAAACACGCTCAGATCTCAAAAACAAACCAACCTAGAAATGTAATAACAGGTTATTAGAGCACACTTAAGTGACTTTCTGAAAGCGCATTTCATAAATTTTACACAGTCTAGAATGCAGGAGAATATGACAATAACAACCTTATTAACATAGAATAAAGCACTGAATCCTAAGGGCTGCTCTTCAACTCATGAAAAATCTTTCGTCTCTCAATCCTACCGACCAGAGCATTCTCAGTTCTGACATCGAGATGCCTTGCACACCATGAGCATGACAGCAAGCGCTACCTGCAGTAGTCCAAGATCAATCTCTGACAACGTTCCCTCATTTCAAAATGATATTCTTGATTATGTAAAAAATCTTCTCATGACTATAAGGTACTATACATGATACACTTTGTTACCAAGGCACTTAAGTCCCTCTGTGTTGCTCGCAATTCTTGGAATGGCTGAGACTATTTCTCCACTGGGTGTGATGATTACAGAAAAAGAGATTTCTTCTTTTAAATCCCCTGACTTTGTAACTACCCACCTAGTCCTGCTTTACTCATTATCTGTACCAACGATTTTGAGATCTTTCGACACCAATGATTTTGAGATCTTTCTTATAAAATTTGTAAAGGAGAAAACAAAAATAAGAACGTTTTTGAAATAGTTTAAAAGCAAACAACAACAACAACAAAATGAAACACATTTCCAAGAGGTTTAAGGTGCCCATGGGGTGGAGTGGGGTGGGGTGTGGGATTGGTTCTGAGTAGAATAACCCAGGTCATGCAATACTGTATCTGGTGGAAGTCCCTGGAGGAGAGACCAAGAGGTTTGCAGACCTGAACTCAGAGCTGGAGAAGTTGACCTGGCATTCTGGAGCCACATGGGCACCAGCAGAACTTCTTGGAGCAGGGCCATGTGCTTGAGCCCAGCCCAGTGCAGCCACCTGCTCTCTGCTCAGCTGTAACTTTCTCCAGCAGTGGATCTGTGCAGAGGCTCTGCACTTGCAGTGGGTGGCACGCTTATTTCTCCAGCCAACAAAATCCTTCCTGAGCTTCTGCCACTGTCTCCATCAGTTTCCCTCATTTCCGTGGGGTGTGTGGTGTGTGTGTGTGTGTGTGTGTGTGTGTGTGTGTGTGTGTGTGTGGTGTGTAAAATTGCTGCTTCTTTTCCAGGATGGCAAAGAGCCCAGAGGCCAGAGTTCCCTGAACCCTCAAACCCAAATCGGCCAGGTCCTTCAGTGTAGCCTTCAGTGCTGGGTCCAGTCCTGCTCAGTGAATGATTAGGAGCCAGTAATCCCTGGTCAGAAGGAGGATCTCATGGCAGGAAAAGTTTTCACTCAAAGACTTCACTACAGACAGGTTTAAAGCCAGCTTGAGTATGCTATACCCCCTGAACCAGAGTTCCATTTCCTGTTTCTATCCTGCCACCCCTCAATGCTAGGAGACCTGTGTGCCCCATGACACCTCCCGTGACTACCACCTACAAGAGGCTGTTGTCTGTCCTCCAATCGCTGCTGTCTGTGATCAGCAGGAATGGTTTCCTCAGCCAGAGCACCAGCCCTTCAGCACCCACAGGTTCTTCAGTCTCTCCTCAGTGGGAAGCATGGTGCCAGTGCGCAGGATATACTCAGGCCATTAAATCAAGAAGACCATGCTGTCTTACCTTCCCCTAAAAACCACAGTCCAATCCCAGAAAGAATCTTATATTTCTTGTAGCTAATCACAGATAGCTGAGAGGTCAGAGGATGATAAAATCATCTATTTACTTCCAATCACGTCACCCTGCAGTCCCTCCAGAGTGAAATTCTGGATATGACTAAGCTCCTGCTCCTTCGGTCTTTCTCCCCGCTTCCTTTCACCCCCTGCCTCGTGTCCGTCTACCCACCTCCATCACCAGCATCGCCAAGGTCTCAGAGCCATGAGACCTGTAGAGTCTGCCCTTCATTCTGAAAGAAATGCACAGATTCTATTTTCCAAATGGAGCTCACATAAACAAACAGACCTCTCTCTCTTGCTAATATTATAACCTCTCACAAAATAGTTTTGATGTATTATTATGCTTTTAAAAAAAATCCTCTCATCAAGGATGAGGGTGAGGTAGAGTAAAGTGAGTAAAAAGACAGCTAGTTCTGTCACAAACTAATTTTTTCCTTTCAGAAATTACTTAAAGGGCTTGGAAGGCCCCTCCCTAAAAGGTACCAGGTGTTCCCAGGAGGTGGTGGCCATAAGCCAGCCCCTCCGAAGGGCCTGGAGTGACACAGCTGGCTCTGAGCCCACACAAGACAGGAAGTGCACTGTACTCTGTACCCACCCGCATCCCCCCACCCATGGCACTGAGGTAGGAGGCAATTTGTAGGCAGCCACTCGGGCCCCGTTAGGCCCTCTGAGCACCTTGCCTAACCCATGTGTTTTCCCTTTCCTTACAAAGCTGTTTCCTCAGCAGGTTCAGTGAGGAAACCCCTGAATAAACAGAGAGTGTGCTGCTAGCCCCAAGGTTTTTCTGAGGTACTCCCCAGGGACACAACCCCAGGCTAGACCCACTTCCAATAACTCTTGCCAGCCTTGCAACCAGTCACAACTGTTGTTTCCATAAAGCAGTTTCTTTCAACTACATTCACTTCGGCCTCTGAAGGAAGAGCTTAGGTCTCCAGGCAGCAAGGCAGAGGAAATCTCTGAGGCAGCTGTCTCCTGAAGGCCCTGAAGCCCTGTGCCCCTCCCTGCCAGAGGACCCTCCCCGGCAACAGAACAATGGCCGCAGGCGCTCCGGGGAACTCCACGGGCTTCCAGGTTGGCTCATTTTCAGCATCTGTGTGGTTCAGGGGCCCCATCTTGTGTTTGTGTGGTAGGTGGCGGGGTGTGTGTGTAGGAAATAGCTGACATGTGAGGCCACAGAGGCATAAATATGGCTATTATCCCCATTTTATAGGTGGGGAGCCTAAGGCTTAGAGGTCAATATCTAAGAATTGACAGCACCAGAATTCTAGCCTAAAGTTATTAACTTGAAATCCCATATCTTAACCATTACTCTATCTGTGGTGGGCTATTTGGGTATATGGGGCCAAGGCCACAAATCAGGCTTACCATTTGGATAAGGACTCACTATACTATCAAGCTCAAAGACTGGCTCAAGAATTTAGTGGGCTATACCTCAAGAAGGGAACCAGGGACATGGCAGTAGCAGAAGACCAATTCTTTGCCAGTATTATCGTTACTGTTTTTGGTCCAGAAACCCAAGAAATAGTAGATAATCTCCACCACTTACTGATACAATTGAGCAATTTAATCTCTATATGCCTCAATTTTCTCACCTGTAAAACAGAAATAATAAGAGCCCTATCGCATATGGTGGTTGTGAGGATTAAGGGACTTAATATGTGCAAAACACCCAGAACAGTGCCTGGCATATAGTAAGCCCTGTATACTGCTGATGATGTCGTTATCATCACCATCCTCATCCTCATCATCAACATCACCATCATCTTGGTCTGACCCTCCTTCTGCTTCTCCAAAGGCAGCAGCAAGCACTCCTGCTCATTGCTCCCACGGCCTCTTATGACACCTTTATTATAGCCCTTACCTTAATCTGAGCAGGAATTGTGAGTTTTCACCTCTGTATCTTCAGCGCCTTATACAATGCCTAGCACATAACAGGTATGCAATAATTGTGCATTGAATGGAATGAAAAATGGTGCTTAACTCTAAAAATAAGGCTTTCAGATAAATCACAAAGGGTATTTGATTTTTATAAGATTTTTAAATATGTCCCCCCAACACACACACAGCTCATGCCATAGAGATCAGAACAATAAGTGATAAGAAAAGTGAAAGGAGATGACGAAAGACATTCTCTCTTTGCTGCATCTACTGTGAGGATGAAGACTAATCAGCAATCAGACTGTTGATATTCCAGAAAATGTGGACATCGCTCTGAAGAGACGCACAGTTATTGTGAAGGGCCCTAGAGGCAACCTGTGGAGGAACTTCAGTCACATCACTGTAGGACTCAGTCTCCTTGGAAAGAAAAAGAAGAGGCTCCAAGTTGATGAGTGGTGAGGAAATAGAAGGAAAACGGCTACTTACTGTTTGCACTGTCTGTAGTCACGTACAGAACATGATCAAGGGTGTTACACTGGCTTCTGTTACAGGATGAGGTCTATTCATGCTCACTTCCCCATCAATGTCGTTATTCAGGAGAACGGTTCTCTTGTGGAAATTGAAATTTCTTAGTTGAAAATTACATTCAGAGTTTGGATGAGGTCAAGTGCTGCTTGTTCAGAATCTCAAGCCCTGAAAGATGAGTGAATTCTTGAAGAAATCAACATTGAATTTGTACCAAATTCAGCCACTTTGATTCGACAAGCCACAACAAGGATATCAGAAAATTTTTGGATGGTATTTATTGTTCTCAAAAAGGAACAGGTCAGCAGGCTGATCTAAGTTGTCCAGCTACCGTAATGCCAAGATGTCAGATGATTCTTTGTACTTATTTGTGATATTTTAAAGACGCAATAAAAGTTGTGTATTTAAAAAGAAAGAAAGAAAATTGGAAGGCCTTTAAACTGTGACACGTTAGATACATATAAGAGATTTCCATCGTGACAATCACTGCATCAAGTAATGGTAACAAAATCCATCTGAGGCGCTGAGTGTCTCTGATGCCCTAGAGACACCTCCCTTCAGCATTTGAAGACTCAGACATAGGCAATCCCCAAAAATATCTCCATGAATCTTGCTCTAAAGGAACATTTCTCCAAGGAATCATCATCATTTGGAATATTTCTAAATAAACTTTCAAAGGCAGACTCCAAAAATATAATACTGACTGTATACCTCCCATGTACCAGACACTGGACCTACAAATATGAGTTAGGACATGGTGTCTAGAAGGGGAAACAGATACTTGAATAGATGATTCATGTTCGGTGACTCATACATAGAGGCACGCCCAGCATGTTCAGAAAGTGCAAAGGAGTAGCCCAGTTTGGGGGTTTGAGGATTTTTAAATGGCAGTAGAGACTGACCTAGGACAGCATATGTATTTTGAAGCTCTTTCCTGGGCAGCTGTGGTTCAGAAATACCAGGGACTGCTAAGTACCCCCACTGCACATCCTTGGAAGGTAGAACTACCACTCTAGTAACCCACAAGGAAGGGGCTAGAGAGAGGATTCCTCTCCCCTGGCAGGCCATACTCCCTCCCACTACTCAACACAAAGTCATCTTTGTTCAAACAAAACCAGTGCTGTCCCTCACTGTCACAGGCTTCCTCACAGCCCGCAGGCCCTCTTCACTGGGTCTGCGAATAACTGAATGTTATCCACCTCACCTTGAAATGCTGGCCACTCATCAGCGCCCTAAGAGCATGATTCTGTCATATTTGATGATGTTCTTCCTTCAAGCCCAGGCCTGTGCATCCATTGGTCATTATAGGTGTGCTTCTGGTTGTCAAGGGATGGCTACTCTTTGTATTTGTATAATTATTCTTAAATAAATGAAGTGCTGTGAAAAGTGAGACAATAGTGCCTGTTTGTGGGTGATAATCTTTCATTCACCTTGTGTAGCTAGATACTCTAGGTTCTGGCATGAGAGTATAAATAAAAGGAGCCTGAGGTTTGGAATCAAAGAATCTCACAGCTCAGTCCCCTTTCAGTCACTATGGCTGCTGGGACATGGCTTCCTCAAAGGGCTAGCTGCCTATCTCTATGTAGGCAGGAGGACTCTGAGGGTAGGGCCTGTAATAAAATCTCATGGGGATTAACACCAGTTCTGCGGAGTCTCTTTGGGGATTAACACTATTTGTGCCATGTCACCTCACCTAGTCTAATTATCCTCAAGCTAACTTCCCTTCCTTTAAGAGGCCTCAGGGCCTGTGAAAGGCCACTCCATTGCCTCCAGGCACCTGGCAATGCAGGTCCCAGGAAGGAACTCAAAGCTGGGCTGTGGGGAGAAAGAGACAGAGGAGAGGGTGAAGAAGAAGGACAAGAAGGCTTGGCATTTCCTAAGTTGGCACTGGGCCAAGGACACTGGAGTGTAGCTTAATATGCTGCTTTTGTAAACTGAGACGTTCTCCCAAAATAAATTGCACACCATCAAGGTGCTTGCTGAAGTGAGGAAGGCAGAGGAAGGAAACACCAGCAGGCAGTAGCTGATAAAACAGAGCCCTGTGGAAGAGTCACCAGATTTGTAAAATGGAAAAAGTGAGAACTTCTAAAAAAAATTGAATTGTTTACACTTTGAAATATTTGGCCAACTCAGGTATTAGGTGATCTTTGCAAATCATGGAATTTTAAAATAACAACATATTGGTTTCTCTCTTATTATAACATAAGTTTCCAGCAAAAAGTTACATAAGCGCAGGAAAGTATAAAGAAATAATCAAAACCACTAGCAAGCCAGCCATCCAAGAATAACCACAGTTAACATTTTGTGTACTACCTCCCCATCATTTTGAAATCTATCTACCTACCACCTAAGGTTTTTATACAAATGTCATATAATATTGTCAATATAGTTAGATATTTTATTCAGTTATCTCACAAATATTTATTGATTGCCTACTATGTGCTGGAGATACATCAATGAGCAAAACAGATAAGTTCCCTGTTCTTATGGAGCTGGGATTCCTCATGGGGAGACATAATAAATAAATAAACATGAAAATATGTCATGTGTCAGGCAGCAATAATTGCTATAGAGAAAAATAAGGCAGGGAAGGATGGGGTGGCAGGGAGGGGGATAAACAGTGGCTACTACTTTGATATGGAGTAACTAGGTATGGTCTGGCTGATAAGGTGAGATTCAACCAGAAACTGAAGAAAGTGAAAGGGAAGCTCTGCATATAACTCAGGGATGTTTCAGGCAGAGGGAAGAACAAGGTCGAAGTCCCAGGGCTACATATAATGGACATATTGGGAGAATATTCAGGACTCCAGGGTTGCTAGAGTGGTGTGAGCGAAGGGCAGAGTGCGGCAGATGGGGTTGGAATGGGGGAGGAGTTGGGGGCGGTCACATTATGGAAGGCCCATAGGCCACTGTACAGCCTATTTTGTTTCACTATATTATATTGCGAGCATTTCCCCGCTTCACTATATTTTCTTCGAAACAGAATTTTGTCATGACAGCATTAAATTCCACCATGTGGAAAAATTGTTATGTATTCAAACATATTTTGTGGTTATTTTGATTATTTTTCTGTCATGAATATAGCATGATGCTTAACATAAAATCTTTGGGAGCTCTCTGGTTCTGTCTATACAGCAAAGTTCCAGAAGAATAATTGTTTATTCAAGGAATATAAACATGTAAAAGGTTTTTGATACACTTTGCCAAATTTGCCCATGTTTTGATAAATTATAATTATGCATGTATAAGAATTTCCATTTCATCACTGAATATGACAACTTTTAAAAATGTTAGCAATTTGATAAATGAAGACCTATATTACATTTTTATTATAATTATCATTTACTCGATCACTACTGAAGTTGGAGTTTTTTCATATGTTTATTGGCTATCACAAATTGTCTGATCAGATCCTTTGTCCATTTTTTATGGAGGAATTTTTCCTATTGATTTGAATTTGCTGTTATTTTTTTCTCTGTTAATTATCTTCTATATTTGCTTAATTATTTTTTAAAATTTTAAATCCCTAGGTAGCCATATCAATACTTCTTTATTTCATCCTTTCCTTTCTCACTGCAAGATCCGATAAATACCTATATTTCCTTTATTTTAAAAATGGTTTCCTTTAAAAAGATTAGTCCTGTTGTTTATGGGATAAATATATAACTGATTTTTTCCACTTAGCCAACAAATTATCATCCTGTGATCACTAACTGAGCAGTGTAGCCTTTTCCTACCAGTATAAAGCATACAATTATAATATATAAATTCATGTGTGCATGTATACACAATTACTAGAATTTTCTACCCATTAATTTGTAAGTCTATTCTTGAAACAGTACAGATTATTTTATATATTTAGCATTTTAATAATTTTGATGTTTCTTAGGAAAAACCTTCCCCAAAATTCTTATTTTTCTATATTTTCTTATTTATTCTCTTCCATTTATTCTTCCTATAACTTTAAATCACCCTTATCATAATCCTTAAATAATTTTTATTAGAAAGACTTACCAAATTAATTTGCAGAGAATGTACATCTTGATAATCAAATTTTTTGGAATGTGGTATATCTCTAAATTTAGTCAGCTCTCTTATGTACCTAAAAAATTATAATTTTCCACATATAGAGCCTGTGTATTTCTTTTAACATGCTTATCCCAAGGTATTTTGCTTTTTATGACTATTGTAAATTCTTCTTCTTTTTTTTTTTTTTTTGTAGATCCTTTTATTATAAATGCAATTGAATAAGGTGGACAAAAGAAGAAATGTTTGTGATATATACCAGGAAGAACAACCTCATTTCTCTGCTAAATCAGTTAGAGCAGGCAGCCCCGCTGGACAATTTGCTATCCATGGGACATACTCGGGGGATGTGGGTGGAAAGTATGTATATAGTATGCGTTAGTTAAACTATAAGACTGGGCTGCTATAACCAAAAGACCTAACAATACAGAGTAAAGAACAAAGAAGTTTATTTCTCTCTCATGTGACATTCAGAGATGAGCATACCAGCCTGGTGAGCAGCTCTGGTCTAAGAGGTCAACCACAGACCCACGTTTCTCCCAGGTTATTACTTCGCCATCACCAGGGCACTGTTGTAATCAATACGGTCGAAGCCAGAGTGCCTCTATGTCATTGTTGCAAACAGTGCAAAGAGAGGACAGAGTGTCGGAGGGGTACCCACAGGCTTCAGGTCTAGGCCTGAGAATGATACAAAATGCTCAGAAAGAATTTGATCACACTACCACATCAACATGCAAAGGGTGGGAAAATACAGTCTAGGTATGTACCCAGAAAGAAGGAAAGGACAGAGTTGGTGGACATCTACTAACACTGTCTTCCCAGAGAACCTCCCCACAAGATTCAAATCTCTGGCACAGAGTACGGTAGCCTAGCTAAAGCCATATGCCCTACCTTGGGGTGGGGGACAGAGAAATGTCGGACAGTCCTGTGGTTGGCAGCCCCTCCAAAATGCAATGATTAAAGAAAAGTTCATTTCCTAAAGAAAGGGATGCTTGCCCAGCAAAATCAGAGGTGTCCGTTCACCGTCTAGGGATATATGCTTGCCATAAAGCTTAATTAAATAAGGTCATGTACCTACGAGACTTTTTTTTAAATCCCTATAAATATATAGTTCTTACTTACTTTTTCTTTCTTAAATTTAGAGGTAAGCAAGAGCATTTCCTTCTGACACCTACTCTTCAGAGGCCTATATGGAGGTACAGCAATCTCAGGGGCACAGATCCTGCAGGTCCACATCTACAATTGCCATCAGGAAGGGAAGCCACCAAATTGTTTCCAGGAGTCTTGTCTGTATCAATAATTGGAGGCTTGGTAGAAATACAATTGCTTGGCCTTTATCAGAGTAGTGCCTCTGAGGTGACCATTTGTGTCTCCTTCGTTGTCTTTGAGACACCCCTGAATGGAGTACCCATGGGGTAATGAAGGATGATATACTTCCCAGCTTCAGCTGTAGCTCAGAAATGGCCATCTGTGCTGCCAAGTGAAGAAAACTTAATTCACTGCCAAAGGAATTACAAAGAAATCATAGCAAACCAATCATTGGATCAGGTAGTGCAAACTGCTCTTTTCCCTTCTCTTACACCAAATGCTATTTCCAAAGCTTTGGCAAACTGACTTCTCTCTCTCTCCCACCCCGACTACCTCCTCTCTCCTTTGAGGTCCTCAATTTGTAATGTCTTTTTCAGGTTCTCGTCTCCCCGGGGATAGGACTTGGCTATTGGCTCATTTCCGATCAATCACAAATAGAACTTTGGCATATAGCAGTGCTGAGGAATCCACCCGCATTCTGGAGACAAGTGGGAAAGTAGAAATGCAAAGTTCCTTAGGAAGCCAAACATAGGCTTGAATACTCCCATGAAACCATCTCTTGCTCCTTATTTCAGACATGATTCCTAAGGAATTGCGAACAATGTAAAGAAAGATGACCAGGCTGAAGTCAGAGCCCCACCTGGACATTCCCATAGGACCCAAGGAAGACAGGTGTACTCCAGTTTTGATCTTGCCAATGTGTGCCTGCTTGGCAACCCCCATCGCCCCCTCTGTGTCCCGAAGGGGAGTTTTCTTTGTTCCCAGTTCTTGAAATGGTAATGATTTTCCTTGTCATCTCTGAAACTTGCAATGTTGTCATGGGAGACAAATGCATCAGTGTTCATAATCCTTAGATAAAAGGTGCTTTACATGTGTGAAAGAATTATCTTTAATTTCATCTCTTGGGTATATGATGAGGATTAATTAGTTAATCTTCAGCAAAGTGCTATAATTGGCAGGAGGAATTATCAAGACTCTGGGGAAGTTATTGCTTAGAGTTCAGTCGCTTAAAACTGTTCTGCTGTTAATAGCAGCTGAGGTAGCAGTTCTAGTCTCTCAGATGTCACAGACTGGTTTGGTTGCCAGTAACATCCTAGACCATACATGCCTGGCCAGGGGTGAAAAGGTGAAAATAACTTTGAATGTGGGTGAGGGGGGATCAACATACAAAAACTCAGGACCTGAATCAATCTGAGATTCTGTTCTTGCCATTGACCCTCACCTGGGTCCCCAAGGGCATTTTCATTAAATGGAGTAGGAGGGAAAAAATTCAACACAGCTGCTGGGTGGGTGCTGGCCTAGCATAGAGCTGCCCCCAAGAGAGCAGGGAGGGCAAGGAAGGTTCCCCAGCCCCCACCATACAGCAGGCAGACCCTGAACCTCCCTTGGTCTCCATGTCCTCAATTGTAAGATAAAAAGGGGGAGCCAGATGTTTAGGTTCTGTAGGAAGACATAATAATAACAAATGCTTACACAGAACTTACTACATGTTAGCCGTTATTCTGAGCTTTTACTTACATTAATTCAGTCATCATGACCACCCTGAAACGGTAGTAGGTTACTTTCTCCCACCTTACAGGCTGGTAAAGTTTAGGCTCAAACCCCAAATGTCAGGTCCTACAGTCCATGCTTTTAAACACTATGTTATGCTGCCTATTTAAGCAAAAATCTGTTCATTAACCTCCCTGTTCATGAAGAACCTAGAGGAAGGGAAAGCATTTTAAAAGTGCCAAATATGAAATTCTTTGAGGATCTCCACATTTTAAGCCTGGGCTCATAGAAATAAGTAGCTCTGTTATTTTTCCAGGTATCTGAACTACTTACTATAAGATATAAAAATAAAGAGATTGAGAGTACAACAGCTTTCTCCTCTGGGCTTTTAACCAGTAAGTCACATGTTGCCTTTTAAACCTAGATTGTATCTGTAAACTAAAATAGTTATTTAGACAACCGTGCTTTTGGCAGTCTCTTAGCAAAACTAGCCAATTATGTGAACCCCAAATGCCAAGCTTATCTGGTTTGCAAAAACCTCTTGGAGATTTAAATGCACTGATTTGGGTAATTTTTTAAGGGAATCTTAAGAAGAAATCTAAGCATGAGGATTTTTATCTACCCTTGTCTGGTTCTCCCTTCTAATACATCAATCAGTCAGTGAACTGTTGACATTTCCATGATCCACTGAATAGATATGAGGTCCACGGCTATGCCCAAAATGGCAATTATTTATGTCCATACCTGATTTTTACTTGCCCTCTTTTTCTCAGTCCAGTTTCTTCTAAAACAAGCAATGTATTTAACAACTAAACTCTTACTTAGGTGAATTTCTTCCATTCATAATCGCTCATTAGAAAGTACATCTCAGTTTTCCTAGGTCGGTGCTTTGGCAGCCGTGATGTACGTAAGAATTCCCTGGGTCCCATTAAGTACAATTTTGATTCAGTAAGTCTGGAATGGGGCCCGAGGTTCTGCAGTTTTCATAGTTCCTAGGTGATTCTGGTGCTGCTGGTCCCCTAACACACTACAAGTCTCTAGTTTTTATGCCACACTGAAAGGACAAATAGAGACAAGGAAGAGATGGCAGGTCCCAGCAGTGACTTTGTTGACAAACCAACCTGACTAGGAGTCAACAGAGGTCATGCCTTTGTAGCATGGTTTTAAGGACTTTGCTTGGGAAGGACCTCCCACTTCCAAAAAGGAAAAGGAAAAACAACAACAACAACAAACCTGACATCTGAAATTTTATAATAAAGAAGTTACTTCTTCATTTCCTTAAATATGAATGCTCCAAGAAGGGAGATACCAATTTATTGCAGGGCAAAGATAGAAATTAAGGGTAGTATGGGTATTTGGAGTCAGCTAAAGGATGTAGACATGGAGAGGGACCAAGAATGACTGAAGTGAAGGCTGGGCCTGGTGTCCAGAGGAGACTCCACAGGTGTACTGTGCCTCTACAGGTGACAGGAGGACCCTTGATAAAGGACGGTCTGGCGTTGGGCTCATGGCTCTGCCCAATGTTCCTGCATTTTGAAGGTGGTTGGACCTGAAGCCTCAATAAAGGGTTTCCTGATACAAAAAGAGAGCTAAAGCTTAGAGCCTTCATATAGCATCTGATAAGAAGGGGAAGCAGCAGCAAGAGAGCTTTAGAGAGGACTTAATAGCAAAGCAAGTAAGAGCACAGGCTCTAGATGCAGATGGGCTGGGTGCAAATCTTGCCTCAATCACCAACCAACTATATGTTTTAGAGCTTTAACCACTCTGTGCCCTGGTTCCTCACTGGTAAAACATGATATGAAGAAAGCATTTACTTCAATCTCCACTCTCTCCTTCTTCCTCATAACGGAACTCAAATATTTACATTGCTGATTGGAAAACAGAAAGACCATATTTCCCAGTGTCCCTTGCAAATAGATATAAACATGTAATTAAGTTCTAACCAATGAAAAGTAAGCAAAGCACTGTTAGGATTTCTAGGAATAAAAAAAGGTGGCCCGTTCACCCTCTCTTCTGCCTGAAACTGAGATGTGATGATTGGCCCTACTGCAGCTATCTTGAAGTGACCTTGGAGCTACATAATGAGGATGATGGGGCAGAAAGATAGAGATCTTGATGACATCATGGAGCCACCATATGAATAGAAGCATGGCTTACTTCCAGATGTGTTGTTTTATTTTTTTGTATAAGAGAAAAACAGCTATCTTATTTAAGCCATTATTGTTTAGGACATTTCAACATAAGCAGCTGAACTGAATATTAACTGATATATGAGATAACACTAGTTACTACCTCACCTTGGTTTTATGAGAAGTAGATGAGAAAAGGTATATAAAACTCTTAGCTCCATTCCAACCACACAGTAAGTCTCAATAATTGTTCATTATCATTATTAAGTGATTGAGAAAGTCAGAGCTTAGAATGATATCTCAGAGCTAGACTGACAGCTATGAGAACTAGAAGAAAACTTAATCACCAATCCCAAGCCCCAAATCTTAAATAAGATGACTAAGACCAAGAGAGGCAAGGGTACTTGCACAGGGCATCCTGATAGACAGCCCAGGTCCCCTCCCATCCATACGTTCCAGAGCCTTCCTCAAAGCTGAGGAATGGCTGACACAAGAGAGGGATGACGAAGTCAAGAAGTGACCCCCTAAATAATAGCATATATAAATGTCCTGAGAAGGACAAAACGTTTAATTCCAAGGCTTTCATTCAAACTAAATTAATCTACATTAGATTATTTACTTAAGTATCAGGAAACAGGGAGGAGGCTACAGGGAATGCATAAGGAGATCAGGTTCATGACCAACTGTGCAGTGTTTGTGCCTGGCAGCCTGCCAGGTCCGTCAACCACTGCACTGCTGTGGATGGAGGCCCGAGACGTGCAAATGAAAGAAGTGGGCTTCTCTGATGCCTTTTCCTCAGCTGGCCCCTGCCAGGACCCTGAGGAAAAAATGCTATCTGGGCCCTCTGAAGAGTCCCCTTAGGGCCTGTCTGACTCCAGGGGCCTATGACAACTCGCTCACTCACTCACCTTCCCAACTGCCATGTGACCCAACAAAATTACTTACCTGCCTTAAACTAAATAAGAAGTAGCCTTTGTCTGTTTGAGGCTTCTCAGAAGAGAAGGCTGATTTCCTTGGATCTGTAACAAAACCACAGGTGACAGAGTTACCTTGACGACTTGAGAGCATCCAGCCTCTAATCTGCTCTGAACGGCAGTCTCCATCCCAACTTTCATACATGTCAATAAAATGCTGGCCTTAGTAGCTCAAAGAGGCTCTATGATAAGTTAATAAGTCACCCAGAACGTCTTTGGGGCAGGAGTGGCAAATGGATTTTTTTTCATGTGCCACCTGCTTAGTCAGTGCTAGCTTCTTAGAGAGCAGTATTGAGAAGGATCCTGAAGCTTAGCAGTAAGGATTTCTGCAGTATATTAACAACATCTGCCATGGGCCAGGCAAGAGACAGAACCATGGGGTCACACGTTTGCCATTCTTAGCCTCAGATTTCAGAGGTACAAAACCTGAGTTCCACCATCAGCCTCAAACTAGACCACAGATCTGTATCTTAAATGGAAATTTGGAACACCAATCTATGGTGCATAAACACATTTCTGTGTCCTTCTCACAGGCACTGCTTACATAAAGGATACATTTCGAATTGCATTAATTGTTGCCATTTTGCACTTAGAAGAATTTAATCTGCAAAACTCACTAAATGGGACATTATCGGGTGTCATCTCTGAACAGTTAAAGCTTAAGTAAAACATAAAACATGTACAATATTACTTTGGTTCGAGAGCTATCCTGCAGTGTCATAGGTCGCTCTTCCCTAGAAGCAATCCCTCTTCTCTTGAAATCCCCACTTTGCATCTTTAGGCACAGATCCCAAGCAGGTACTCAACCACAAGATCCTGGTCATAGCTGCTTGCTGCTGAGGTGGCTTCCTCCCTCGAATTGAGCCAATCTAATCCATTCTCTTGGGAATGGCAGACTGGAACCAGAAGGCTCAGAGGATGGGAATTGGGAGTAGAAATGTATAACAGCCCAGAGTTAGAGCACATATCTCAAAATCAGTACCCTGCATGGGTCAGCTGGGTAAGCAAGACAAGTGCAATAAAAACAACAGTGCCATTGTGAAATAAATGGCAACTAACACTAAGTCTGTGTTTGGGTATAGTAAGGAGTGTGTCCAGCAGGAGAGATGTACCCAATCTAAAGGGACAGCTGCTACTCAGCTCCAGTGAATTGTTGCCAGGACGGAAAGGAGCCTAGTGTTGCCACATTGTTTGACATACTTTTTAAGAGAAACCAGAAATCTATATTTTTTGTGAAAGTCTTCCAATTTTTTTTTAAGTTTTCAACTAAGTTTCCAAGCTGTCCTGGTCAAATCAATCATCTTTGGTAAACTATTGCCTGAGAGCCAACAATTTCCATCTATGTTTTTGAAGGAAGTATTTACATCAATCAGGGTCCTATCAGGATACAAATTGCTCACTCGGAGAGAAGGATTCTATAAAAAGACAATTTACAAAAATGCAGTACAGGTTGGGACTAGAGTAAAGTGAAGGAGGTGCTGATGTAAGGTGCAAACTTTAAGGGGACACCAAAAATCTCAGTAAGCAAGACAATATTTTAATGCAATAATTTAAAAAATCTAAATTAATGCAAAATATTAATATTTTGAATAAAAACAGGATGGGTATTATGGATGTTTCCTTTTGCCTCAAGCATCAATGTGGCCCAGCACTGCACTAATTAAGGTGTAGGGAAACTGAAAAGGGTAGTGCAATTCCCTGGGGATGGTAAAAACAGAGCTCTTGCCATAGCTAAGACCAAAGAGATGAAAGGCAAGAAGTGTTACTTGAACTTGAAAGGAGATGGTCATGTTGAAAGGCCACCTAAAGATGACCTGGGAATGCTGCCAAGAGATATGGCCAACCTAAGGCATTCCCTAAGGTAGGAGCTAGGGGGAGGAATGTCTTGACCTCACACTCCTTTGTTCCTCTGATCTCCTGACAGGATTCGCCACTGGCCAAATGCAGCCAGAAGTCAAGAGAACAGGAGCCCATGGATATAGCCTATAGAACCCACTGACATAGGCCACAGAAGCACAGAGCAGGATGAGAAGAGTAGAAAGTCGAGTGAAGGGGCAAATGGAAAAAACCTAGCACAGGCCTAGAGCTCTGCCCTTAGGAGGGCCTAGTCTCCTGAGAGCCGGGAATTCACTGATTTCTGGGACTCAGTGAGTTTCCCAGTGTTCTCCCAGGATAGCCCTTTTCCTGCTTAAGTTAGCTAGAGTTAGTTTCTGATATTTGCCACCCAAATGATCTTACCTAACATACCCAGCCTATGTGAGGATGACTAACCTGTAGCTAGACAGTAGAATCCCAGGTAAATTCTACCAGTACTCAGCCATGCCTGAGCAGTCCCGGCTCACACACAGAGGTGCCTCTTCCTGCCAGCCACCAGCATTTTGGGACTTGGCTAACATGGTATTTCCTAATAACAATCCATTGAAGAAAGTGATTGCTCACGATGAGTTATCAAAAATAAAATAATTAAGTTGAGTCCACCAAAAAAAAAAAAAGCTTAAGTGCGTTATAATGATCCTGCCCTTAATTTATGTACTGAAGTTACTGCTTGACCTACAATTCTCTGGATTTTTCCCTTGCGAGAAAGTGCCATTGAATCCATCCTGCCCACCAGCCATAGAACTTTGACCAAGATATTTACACGGGTTTAAAAAATAGTCTATAAGTAGATCACATGAGAAAGTCATAAAATTTATACTGGTTACTCAAAAAAGGGAAAAAAAAACAAGGCACTTCGTAAGAATAAATTTTACCCTGAAAATGACTCTTTCATTAAGAACTTTGTTTAGGCACTGTCGTGGGTTAAATAGTATCCCTTGAAAATTCTTATGTTGAATTCTGAACCCCTAGAATGTGACCTTACTTGGAGCTAGGGTTCTTAATGAGGCAGTTAAGTTTTAATAAGGTCATCAGAGTTAGCTCAAATACAATATAGCTGAAGTCGTTATAAGAAGAGGAAATTCGGACACAGACACATGAAAAGATGGTCATCTACAAGCCAAAGAGAGAAGTCTGAAATGTAACCTTCCCTCACGACCCTCAGAAGAAACCCAACCTTTATCTTAAACGTCCAGCCTCTAGAACTGTGAGAAAGTAAATTTGTATTGTTTAAGCCTAACCATCTGTGGTACTTTATTATAGCAGCCTTAGCAAACCAATACAGGCACCATAACAGCAACAACAGCAAATACTTGTAAAGAGTTTTTTAAATGCCAGGCACTGATTTTGAACACCATATATATTAATTTACTTAATCTTCACAACTTCTGTGGGTGGTAAGCATATTTATTATCCCCATCTCATAGGTGAGGAAATCGAGGCATCAAGAAATTAATAAACTTGCCTAGCATCACACAAAAAATAAATGAGAGAATTTGGATGATAAGCCTCAGTCTGAATCCAAAATCTGGACCCAAAATCTGTGCTTGTAACTATTACACCCTACTGCCTCTTTGGTGCAGAACTTTTCTACAGAGGAAGATTCCTTCCCCTACCCCAACTCATAAGCTGTTAACCAGATGAAAGGAAAAATCAGATCACATGGGTGTATCCATACCCAAGTCATCAAGCTCCTTTGATAAATCTGATAACCTCAGAGACACTGAAACCAGACCATCATAGATTAAATGTTTGTGTCTTCTATCCAAATTCATACGTTGAAATCCTGACCTCCAGTGTTCCGGTATAAGGAGGTGGGGTCTTGATAGGTAATTACATTATGAGAATAGAGCCCTCATGAATGGGCTTATACCATTATAAGAAGAAACACAAGAGATGATTTTTCTCTTGGTCATGTGAGGATGCAACAAGAAGACATTTGTCTATAAACCAAGAAGAGTGTCCTCATCAGAAGATACTGGGTCTGCCGACACCTTATCCTTGGACTTCCCAGCCTCTAGAACCATGAGAAATAAATATTTGTTGTTTAAGCCACAAACAATAGTATTCTGTTAGTAGCCCTAAAATACGGGTGTTAAAAAAATCATGAGGTTATTGAACCAACCTTATCTGAAAACCTAGGCATGCACTTTAGTTCAACATAACTTGATGGGGTTATCCAAGGTGTTTTCCAAATTGCTTGTGGAAAGTCATGCTAGTAACCTGGGCCATCAATGTCCTATCGGTTATACCCACTTATCCAAGGATGGCTCTTGGGACAATTAAGTAGCATGCAGCTTACTTAGGTGTTGCCTTTGAAACCCTTTTCTGTTGCTTGCCATCATCGACCCCCAGCAGCACCACCCTCACTTGACAGAACTCCCAAAGGGGTGGGGATGAAGCAAAAACAGTACCTGTTTCATAGGGTTGTTGTGAGAATTTAATGATCTTGGCACATAGTGAGCTCCCAGTAAATGTTAGTCCTTTTCCCCTTTGAAACCAGTCGGAAAGCCTTGCTCAATGAAGATGAACCAGTTAGTTGTAAACCTGGGTTTACATTTTAATTCATTTTAATTAATTAAACCTCCCCTGCTCCAGACTTTTGCAGGGTTAATGACAAATCAAACTTTTGAAAATGCAGATTGAAAAGACACAGGCTTTGCCCAAACTGTGCAGTAAGCATGCTAAGGTGAATAGAATGCTTGCTGTGGGAACACCTTCATCTCTGGAACACCTTCGTCTCAGTAACTGCTTGTTAGGGAAGGGAACTGATGATGTATAAAAACAGAGAAGAGGCATTCTCCCCTCAAAATTAGCATTTGAAATGAATGACACTAACCTATTCAGTCCTGTTTGGCCAGACTCTCCTGTTCGTTAAAAGTGCTCATGTCCAGCTGCTCTATTGTGATCTATTTTGCCATGCACAGTGCCAGCCTAACCTATGCTTCGAAATCCTGGTTTTCCTCTTTGCACAAACCAATTTGGACAAAACAAAGCTGAGATGAGTAGGGTCACAGGCTTCTATATTCTCTTGGTCAATGAAAAAGAGACAAAAGCAAAACAGAGACTGGCTGTCCAAAGCTTTGTGGACTGTGGGAAGTGGCGTTGCCAAGGCAATGATTTAGAGCCAGACTGGAGAAGCTGGTGTTAACAAGGACAGGAGACCTGCACCACGTTTCCTGAAAGGGAAGAGAGAAACTAGGAGCAAATTCACCACCAATTGGTAGGATTTCCATCTTTTGTCTAAAATATGTATTTCTAGCCTGCCTTATGTTGGAAAATCGTGTTCACAACTCTGAACTCTAAACACAGTAGATTTATCACATCCTGGCTGTCAGAGATCATTTAAAATCAGACGAGAGGGAAGGAAGAGAAGTGTAGAGTAACAATTGTTGTCCAATCCAAGCCTGATAAAAAGCATTTGATAATGGGCTATTTATAGAGACATATGGGATGGTCATTAACAGCAGAGCCCAGGCATTGGGCCCCAGCTCTAAAGACAGAGTTTGTGAGAGATACTCACCAGTTAGGGAAATCATTTAAGCTCTTGGTACTTCAGATTAGATCACCCAGAAGAATGAGTAAGACCTGTAGAATTTCATGCTGCAGGGGGCCAGGAGGGGGTGGGGCGGGTGGAGCAGGAAGAACTTGACTCCACACATTTAGTTTGGAATATAATTATTCCCCTTTTATTTTAAAACCGAACCACATTGTTAGGGACAACAAATCAACACGCTTTTTTGTTTATGTCTAATTCATTGATTTGCCTTCTGAGGATAACTAGGTGTTCTGATTTCTGAGCCAGTGTTGTATTTAAATGAAAATTTGGACTTTTCTAAGAGAAAGTCAACTCCGGGCAGGTCTATGCTCAACCTAAAACACACCCCTGTACCCCTGAAGTCATTTGCTCAGTTCTCTTATTATAGAAACAATGGTAGTTACTTATTAGCAAGTAAGAAAAGTCAGGGAATAAAATCAGTGGACTGTGTTCACTATTTAGCCACGAACAGTTCTTTAGAAACCAGGAGAGTATGAAGAAAAGGGCACAGCTAAGGAGCATGGTTATTTCTCCAGCATAAAATTGGGATCTAAACAGTTTCTGCAAGTTTGTTAGAAACAGAGCACAGAATTTCACAAGCTAAACGCAGACTAATGGCTTACATTACCAAAGAGCAAAACCTTCCGTATAGCATACTAATGGCTAACCACGTGCTTTTATCTATATTCCTTTATTTGATTCTCATATTACCTTGAAAAGTCAACAGATGAGGTTCTATTATCTCCATTTTATGGCAGGGGAAACAGATGTTCACAGAGAATAGAGTATCCAAGGCAGCTTTATACACAGGGACTGACGTAGTGTATATGAAGTTTCTACAGCCACCAAATAGCAGAGTGAGGACCTCAATCTAGATCCTCTGATTGTTAGCCCTGTCCTATCAAATCTCAATATATGACCCCTACCCCTACATAAAACTTTCTATTCAAACATAAAGGCCCCACAAATAGTCATGACTGTGGCTTATAGGCAAACTCCTTTCTCTGTGGAATTTCACTCAGACACTATCCCATAACATCACAAAATCTTAGCAATGAAAATCGTCTCTAGTCTAATATTCTTGCTTTATAACTAATTTTAAAACTGAGACACAGAGAGGTTAAGTAACTTGCTCAAAATCACACAGCTGCATTATTTGTTGCATTGGTTAATAAAATTTCGATCATTTGATCACTCTAGTTTACAAAAAAGAAGGCATCTATGATGTGAACTTGATTAAACGCCATATTTAAGGGGGGAGGGGTAATTAAGTGGCCTCAACTGGATTGTACAGGTTTTCAGGTGATTCAAAGTTAAAAAATTCATAGTACATACTCCAGATGCAAGAAACATATAAATCAGTCTTTAATTCTGGATGTAAACAATAAAGGTCCCGACTAAAAGAAGCTTGAACAATAAGAAAAATATATTATCTCAAATAACTAGTCCAGAAGTAGGTCAATTCCAAAGTTTGTTAGTGCAGTGGCTCTGAAATATCATCAAGAACCCCGTCTACTCCTATCACATCCTGTGATGGCCAGGTTTGGGGCCCACATATTATGTCACTATATTTGAATATAGTCCTGTCCCAGGTCCAGGTAGCACATTTAGAAAACAGTGTCCAGGATCAGAAAAAGGAATGCCCCTTCCTCACGTCCCTTCTTTAGAGCAGGGAAAATCATGCCCAGGTGCCCCACTGAAGATGGATAGAATTGTGTCACATGCCCCTCCCTAAAGGAAAATCACTAGTCAATAATTCAGAACTGGCTTAGAATAATCATGATCCAGGCCTACTCCTGCCTTCCCTGAGTAGTTGCCTCCCTACGCTCTCATACAGTTTTCACCGGGGCTCATGCTATTCCTGGTCAGTTTTCCAACTAAAGGTTGCGATCTATAAGCAGGTGTAAAATCCATTTAGTAAGTCACCATTGGCATTTTTAAAATGAAATAGCATAAAAAATATCAGGCTGTTTTGCATGCAAGGGCAAGTACTATTTTAAGAAACTTTTATTCTAGTTTTTATGTAAATACTATGTGTGCGAGTATATACTGCATTGTGTATTTCCTACCATGAGTCAGGGTAAAGGGAAAAACCCACTGCACCAGATGGTACCAAACTCCTGGACCTTACCCATTACCAACAGCAGGTTGTGTCAACCACCCTTTTTGCCCCTCTGTAAGAGCAGGAGAGAGGCACAGCCCAGATTCCATTCATTGGGGTGAGAACTTCTTGCCCACATATGAACACCTTGGACTTAACCATTCAGAGATCCCTTAGCCTTGCTTAATCCAAAACTGCTGGACTCCAAATACCAAAGAATTCATTCTGCTTTCCCAGTAGCCCCAGCACAAGGAGGCACCACCAAACAGTTCACATGAGTATCCATCTCACAGGAGTCCAGAGTAAAGCAGGTCACACAAATTAAAGATGTGACTCAGGCCTTCTCAAAGGCCTCCATGCTCCCAGGCCTGGCAGAGCACTATTGGCAGGTTCATTAAAGAGGTGAGTTCTCAGACCCTGTCCACCGCATCCTTAGCAACGGAGGTCGGTTCCGGGCTTTTTGACCCACAAGCATCAGTCATTGAAATCCAGGAGTTATTTCATGAAACTGGTTTCAAGTTACATGCTCTTATAGGACTGAGGAGAAATGAAACCTACCAGCCTATTGTCTGTGATGTAAACCAGCAGTCCCCAACCTTTTGACACCAGGGACTGTGATAATCTAAAGCCTGATAATCTGATAATCTGCTGGGGACTGGCTGCAAACACAGATGAAGCTTCACTTACTAGCCTGCTGGTTCACCTCCTGCTCTGCAGACCTGGGTTTTAACAAGCCACAGCTGGGTACTGGTGGTCTACAGCAGGTTTTGGGGATCCCAGCTGTGAACAATCCATTCTTTCGTGGTGAAATTCTTCCCAGCTCTTGTGTCCCACTACTGAGTCGGGGTGGGAAGTAGCCAACACATTGGTTTTACGGAACGAGGTTTAAATGTCTCTGCTTTCTGAGTACTTTGTTCCCCATCATCCTGCACTCTCATCTGCTAAATATTTTTTTCAGGATCCCAACAGTGCCTTTCTTCTGTATATTTCTTCTGTATTTCAGGAGGACAGGACACCATAGGAAAATGTCTCATAGAAAACTGTCATTGCCATTAGCTTTCCAATGGTCATCTGCCAATATACCACTAAATTTGATTTCAGAAGGGGAAAAAGGAGAAACACATAGACACACATACATCTTAATTCAGCCCAGAGTAGGTTTGCCCTCTTTTTTTAATTTAGACATACGGATAATGGCTGAAATTGACCCTGGAGAAGAATGCATTTTCTCCATGCTAAATGCCTCGAATGCCAGTTAATCCTATGTAGCTGGATGTTGCTTCTAGAACTAGGTCAATGAAGATGTTGTATAAATCTCTCTCATGTAGAATTTCCTTAGTCCTCTGACAGCCCGTATGTGTAAAGGGAGAGAGCACATGCCCCATAAGGACAGTCTTGGAGTATGTTGCTCCCCTGGCAGATTCACAGAGTGTGGAGGGTACCCCTGCCATTCTCCCATGAACTCCTGCCACCACTGCTGCCTGGGGTACGAGATCAGTGGGGGAGGTAGTGTGAACGGGACAATTTGAAGTCAGGGAACTAAGGTTCAAATCTTATCTCCACTGTTTACTCCGTAAGTAATATTAAATACATGCCCAAACTTCTCTACCTCAGTTTAAACATCTGTAAAATGGGAATAATGGTACCTGCCATACAATACAAAAAGGGCTTTTATAAGGCATTTTAATCACATTAGTAGCAACATTAAGTAGACTGTAAGGACTCTTCTGACATCTGTCCTAATGCTGCTACATCTACTACATTTAAGGGAAATTTTTTGAAGATATATATCGTCATTGTTATTATGACTGCCACCTTTACTAGTCAAACACCAGAAGCAGACTTGGCACCAGATGAAAGAAAGTCATTAACATCATCCCTAAAATGCCAGTTGGTCAAGACATTTCAGATATCAAAAGATGACCCCCTCTCCAAACCCCAGCTGTATCACATTCCTTCACTTAGATTCACCTTCAGACCACACAGCATCTTAGTGTAATTTAAACTATTTCTAGCCACTGCCTTGTGCTATCTGGGTTGTACACTTGGACAACCTGGCTCCTGTCTGGTGAACCACATTAAAACCCAGGGAATAAGAGTTAATGTAATTGGTTGAAGTCACTTCCAGATATACGCTATTGGGAATAATATATCAAGAAGGTATCAGGGTTCTAAACAGGTAATCATAATTAGAACTAATGTAGCATCTAAATTACTTTACAGAAAACAATGGTTACAAAATCAGATTACAGACACACCAAGCTCCTTGTTAGAAATTGAAAGAAGCTTGCTTTTTTATTACATGCCTTTATTCCGATAAATTCCTTGCTCATTCTAGAATGAACTTTAACTATTCATGGTCCCATAGCTGTTCATGAAATAACACCATCATGATTATACCTACTCTGGTGTGGGACAAACAAGGTTCCTGTGTTTAAGAGCAGCATTAATGTACAGGCTACTGTGAAAGCTGTTGGCAGCCTCAGAATTATGGCAAATTTAAATTGGTGCCAGAAACAGGCTTCCCAGATCCCTTGTATTTCGGAATTCCATGTCCTAATTCTTTAGATACATTAATAACTTTGAGGGGTGGGAAGTTAACACATACTCAAGAACACTCACACACGATGGAAAGTAGAATCTTTTTTCTTTTTTCAAAAAGTGACAACAAGTAAGCAATTTAGAAAATTTGGGCAAATTGGAGGAAAGGAAAGAGTGAAAGAGAAGATGAAGAAGGAAGTAGAAGGGAACATGAAACACAATGTCATTCATTGTGCCCTAATGGGGCTTGAGCTCAGGTTGTCTTGCACCTGCCCTTCAGAAAGGTGGAGGGTAGTGTCAGGGCTGAGTCCAGGGAAATTTTTCCTCTACTCTGCAAAAGTCAGTTGCCTTCAAAACATTGCAGCCCATTTTTTCCCCTCATCCTTAGCAAAGGGCTTGCCTTACTAGTGATTGGCTGGTAGTCCATTATCATCGACCACTGACAAAGCAAAAGGACATCTTCTGTCCCTGGGTGCTTGGTAGTTACCCATCAATCACTTTGTATTGACTTTGAACTAAGATCTATGAATTCAAAAACAGCAATTTAAAAATTTTATAGGCAAACTAATGGTATATCAACGTATACAAAGCTGATTCTTCAATAATGCTCTTGAAGGGCATGAGCGCCTGCCACTGTTAGAGCTCTGGGCTTTTTTTGTTTTTTTCCTTGTTTTGTTTTGTTTTTCACTAAGGGGAGGAAGGAAGGAACAATTACTGAGCCCTGATATGTGCCAGCTACTCTGTGAGATGCTTTATATGTATTTTATGGAATTTAAGTCACCACCAACTGTAACACATTCATTATTTCATGTGCTACCAGGAAAGCAAAAACACTACCAATTAACTGAAGGATGCCATCCAAGGTGTATTTACTGTGAAACAAAGGAAACATGATAAACCTCAGGGCTCCACACTTGCATGGACCCTTCTAAGGTTCCCAGAGGGGCCCCAGCAATGTGTTCACATGGCCATGTGTTTTTGTGAAATTTGCAAAAGATATTTTAACTTCAGTCGGACCACTGTCTCTTTCCACTCTGACTTCCTCTCTGTCACACTTCTGCTTGTGTTGGGCGGCACTGGAGTGGCCATGGGCAATTTGGGGATCTTCCTAAAGAGGAAGTCTAGTTGGGGATACATTTAGTTTGGGTCCAGTGGGATATGTTTATGTGGTCACAGTAACACTGATGTAGTTACTGCTAGCCATCTTAGTGTAGCAATGGCTTCCACGATCTCTACTCTCCACTGTTCCAGTTCTCTGGCAGTGAGAACCTCAGGTGTGGGTCTCAAGGTTGTACCCAATATAAACATGTCTGCCAAGCTCCCCAGACATATATGGCATGGGTAGTGGAAAAGAAACAAGGTTGGAAGTGTGTGAAGCCAAAAATTAGTCTGTGGAAAATTTTTCCATTTCTTATAACATATGAAAGAAACTTCATAGAGGTTTTAACAGCAATCCTAAAAATTTATCTGACATTACCTGAAAATAAGTGGAGAGCTGGAAAACACTTTTCTGAATTATGTATAGTAAAAAATAAATTTCCATCAACCATAGAGAAGAAAGACTGAATTGTCTATCTGTTCTCTATGTAGAAATAACAGAACAAAATCACTGTCACACAGCTAAAAAAAAAAAAAAAGAAAAATAGAATACAGGAAGTTATTTAATAAATATTATGGTGTTTCAGTGGATTTTATGGTGTGTGGTTTATATAGGCTTTTTAAAATTCATAATTTGTTGTGATTTCTTTTCTCATTTAAAAATATTCACATTCTTACCTAATTTTGCATTTACCATTTTAAAAGAGCTCCAAATAATATCAGGTTCAGGCCCCCTAAACCTGGACCCACTCCTCAATGCCATCTCAGTTTCAAAGAACTTATTAATGTGGGGGCGGGAACGTGGGGAGAAACATGTATCTTAGAATTGATGAAATACATAGTATGCATTATTTCCTTTAACGCCACATAACAACACTTTGAGGTATTATCACACTCATTTTACAAGATGGCAAAAACTGGGCTCAGGAAGTTGAGGAAATATGCCCAAAATTAAGCCTTCAGGGTTAATACTGTTGTCATGGTTTCACCACTAATGTTCAAAACTGAAAGCCACAAAATGAGGCCTGTATGCACACTTGGGTATAATCATTTTTTCAGGAGGCTTACAGCTGCCCTACCCACCCACCCACCCTCGAGCTGGAAAGACAAAGTGGCAGGATTAGAACTAGATTTTTACTCTAAATCCTCAAATCTTGCCACTACATGGTACCGCAGCCTCTTTGGAAAAGAGATGCTATCAGCCCCTTCCTCCTTGTAGAAGTTTATATTTCCTGTTCACTGTCCAAAAGCTATTTCATTGTCTTCCTCATGTGTAATTTTGTAATAAAACGGCTTTGTCTTCTGCTCAGGAGTTGTAGGAATTCAACAAAGGGAGGACACCTACCTGCCAGAGAAGACACTTCTTTGGAGAAAGACATTAAAGTCCCCTTTTTTTCAAAATGTCTACCTGATAGTAGAAATTCAATAAGGAAGTTATTCTTTGTCATTAAGAAGTTAACAAGAATGTATTATTCAAAAGCACTAACCTGTAGGATTTCTGGAAGGACGGCATAGTGTTGGTCCTGGCAGGGTTTGTTAGGCTTATGGAGATGGGGTCCTGAGAAGCCAGAGGGAAGCAGTGCTGTGGTCATTTTCACTTCCTTCTACCTGACAACTTTCATTTAATAAAATCTAATTGATTAGGTGCAAAACCCCTCCATTAATCTAGGACCACCAAACCCAGTATTTCAGGGGACTGCATGCAAGAACGACTACTGCCATTGCCACTTTGGGACTGTCTATCATCAGGGACACCATCACCAACCACCAGCCTGAGCTTCTTGTTTTCCTTCCCCATGATTTGTGGAAAGAAAGCCAAGATTTAAAGCAGGAGTTCAACTTGGGGTCCTTGAACCGCCTTGAAACTACAAACCAATTTGTTGCAGGAGTAAGGTGAGACTACATTTTTTTAGGGAAAGAGTTCATAACTTTCATCAGATACTAAAGTATTCTGTTAGCCCCCAAAAGATTAAGAACCACTTTCTTAGGAGAAAAGCACTAAAACAAAAGTTAGTAGAAGTTTCAGGGAGGTGATGATACCAAAAACAGTCAATTTTTTTTTTCTTGACTACAAGAGGATTCTTTTTTTAAAAAGAATATGTGTGTGTGTGTGTGTGTGTGTGTGTGTGTGTGTGTGTGTGTGTGTGATATTAAGAAAAGGTTCATTACAGTGAACTGGTCTATAATGTTTTAGCTTGTTTTAAAAAAAGCAGTTAATAATTTCTGATTATTTATTGTCATTAAAATAATGATTCAAGATTCACTTCTTTAAAATGGCTTGCATCATGATATTAGAGGATTTATCTACCTTCCATTTTTAAAGCACTGGACCATTTTATGTTGAATAACATAATTGAGTGAGAACCCTATTTTTGGTCTTAACTCAGACTACTTAAGAGAAAATATTGAGCTGCATAGAAATCATCCTATCCCAGTTTCATTTTGACCTTTTTTCTCTACAGCTATTTTTTTAATATATATTTGCTGTGTTTAGAAATGCATTATTTATTACTTAAACTAAAGCAGTAATTTATCTCTGGTAACATAAAAAAGCCGAATCAACAAAAATCATGATATCATTAGGGTTACTGTTTTAAAAAGGCAACTTTTTTTTTTTTTTTAAAGAAAGTAGCTTCTCTTGTTCGATCTTCACCTTACTTTTTTGATCCATCTTCCTCTGACATGCAAAATGCTTTCATCTCATATTTCTGTCCCTTCACGTCCTATTATTCCTTGACCCAATCTCCCACAAAAAACAAAACAAAACAAAACATAATTTTGGCATCTGAATCAGGACGTTATACATTGTAACTTTGAGAGAAAAGACCTGCAACTGTCTTGAGAGGAACTAAACTGGAATGACATACACTTCGAAGGGATGTTTTTCAGTGTTGGTTGCACATAAACCCCAGTTCATGCAATAGCTCCTTCAAGACCATGCCTTGAAAAGGGTTTCATAAAATTGCAGATAAAAGGACAAAATTTTTAAGAAGTAGAAATTTTTTTCATTTCTTAAACGGTTGAGGTTAGGGTTTGGTTATATGGGGCTTGTTTTTTCTCTTCCACCTCTGCAAAGAAGAATGCTAAATCTCATTGCCCCTCTCCAACCCTACTGATCACAGGAAAGCAGATATGTGACGATGTGAGAGAAGGCAAGTCCAAAATCCTTGACACCATTCCTACATCTGGGGAATTTCCCATCTTAGGGGTGACCACTTCCCTACAGTAGTAGCCAAAATACTCACTTTTCCTGCTTCCCTTGCTGCTAGGCCTCGCCCATGTGATCTAAGCTCTGCCTGTCAGATGGTCTTAGATAAGGCTTCATTCAGAAGTGAGCCATGAGGAAGTCAACTGTGCAATGGGTAGTAATGGTAGTGTCCAGCGGTCAGCAGTACCAGCAGTGTGAGCTGTGCTCTAGAATCTAAGCTGGAGTCAGCAGCAGGGCCCTTTGCTCATTAACTCCATTGGTATGGTTGGTCTGAACACTGTTCTGGCTTCCTGACCTCCAAGCCTGACTCTCTGGCCCTCCTACAGATTTTGAGATATCCTTTAATAAAGTCCTTTTCTGTTTAAATTATTGTGAGTGGGTTTTGTCATTTGTAACTAAGATCCTTGACAGATACAATGACTATGGTGTTCTTCCCTCATTGAGTCTGGCATCTGTTCTCTACTCACAGGGTCTTTGTTCCCCTCCTCCAATGAGTTAGAGTCTTTCCTGCCTCAGGCCTTCACATGAGCTGCTCCCTCAACTGAAAATGTTCCATCCCTGCTCTAACCCTGGCTCTCTCCTAAACTCAAAACACAGTCAAAACTGACCCTCATACACATCCTCCTGGCCTCCTATACTTACCCTTCACGTTACTTGTCACAATTGAAATTAAGTATTTAGTTGGTAAATTAATGTTCTTCTCCCAAGAGACTGTAATGATTATAACTAACAGTTATTGAGTTCTTTCCAAATACTAGAAAGTTTCCTACGCACTTGACACAGATTATCTCATTTAATCTTCACGGCAACTCTGGGAAAGGTATTATGATAACACCCATTTTACGAATGGAGAAACTAAGGCTTAGAGAAATTAAATAACAAATCCTGGATCACACACAAAGTATATGCTGGTGCTAGGAAATCTGACTCGAGACCACACTCATAATCCCCTTTGTGGTCCCCATAGTGGGTGCTCGATCCCTAGAAGCTATGTAAGATAAGCCACTGGAGGGTGGCAAGAAAATATTAGAATTTCTCTCTCTCTCTTTATAGACATATGTATAGGGAGAGAGATAGATATATTTACCTCCTACTAATCAGTTTACTTCATATGTCCATTTTATATGAGTTATATAATGTAGCAATACATTACATAATTTATAAATAAATTAAAGGAACATAGACAGGCTCATTTTTTTTCTATAGAGTTGAGCATTGACTAAAATTTGGAGACCACAGCTCTCAGTTCTGTGAAAACAAGACTCTTGTCATTAGTGTATCCCAGCGGCTAGCACAGGGCCTGACACATAGCAGACACCCAATAAACATATGTTGACGGAATAGTGTCCCTTCTATAGTGACAACACCCAGCACTAAGCGAAAGAAAGCTCCTATCTCATACGTAACTTCAGGTTCCCAACATTTTGTATGTGTAAAGACTTCCTTGCTTTTTCCTTCTCAAATCTGAGATCAGCTGTTTTCATCCGCGCTTGTAGACTGTCCACTCCCAGCAGAGAATCATTTCCAGGGCAGCAGAGGCGGCAGCAGTCCCTGGGGCAGCCTGTGGTTTCTCAGATGGTTTCGCACTGACCTGCCATCACTGACAGTGACGCCTGGGTGGAGACTGGTGGAGGAAGGCGCAGTTCAGGGACAGGCAAAGTCATTTGTGGAAAGTCTGCACACCACAGTTCTTCTCTCTTTCTGCCTCTACTGACCTCCCACAAACTGTTTTGGTTTCCTCCTTTACCAGCAGTTACAAATACTCATGGAGGCTGGAGAGTGGGAGCTCCTGTCTGAGCAGGAAAGAAAGGGAACGAATAGGACAACAGGGCTTTTATCACAGAAAGGAACTGACAATTTGAAAACATGGTCCTTTCTCCAAAGGGCTGGTGAAAGTAGAATGTCACTGAACGAATTCTTGCTAAATTAAAAACAAATTAAACTCACCATCTAATGCGGCCAACCACTGTGGGGGTGAATGTCCCACAGCGCCCTTGAAAGCGCTGCTTTGTACCAAGGTTCATATGCCACAAAGGTTATTCTTCAGTCATTTTTAGAATTCCTCATCAGTTAAACTGTTTTTAGGTAGTTTTTTAGTTTGTTTCTTCTTTAAAAATCTAAGAAATAGTGGGCTGGGTGAGGTGCAGGGGTAAGCACAAAGAGGCCTGAGGAAACATCAGCCCTAACCACCAAGGAACATCGGGGTTGGAGGTCTTCAGGTCAGGGGAGGTGCGCAGAGGAAGAAGCCAACAGCTGTATCTGCAGTCACAAGTATGGCCAGGAACACGGTGGTCTCAAGGGATCAGCTGACCTGTGAAAATCATTAACACAGAGACCAGGCTTCTCCTGGTAGACTTGCCGTTGGCTTTTCTTCCTGGATCACTTTAAACACTGCCCGTGGCAGGTACAAACAGAAGGTAGTCCCAGCCCCTCCTGCTGTCTTCTTTAGACAGGAAGCAGCAAGCATCTGCTGCAGAGTGGAGCTGGGTGTCAACAAAGGCCACACCTGCAGCGGCACTCCTCTTGTGTGTTCGAAAACAAATGAGCCACAACTTTTAAGTCTTCTGTGCAGAGACAGCTCTGAAGTCAGCTCTCTGCACAGGGCCTTCTGCCAGACTCTTTTGAAGCCTATTTCTCTTTTATTTAGAACACGTGATTCGATGAAAACTTTCAATACATTTTAAAAGATGGTTTAAAGACATCATGAAAAACATTTTATGAAATACATTTTAAAGATATTTTCTCTACAAATATGTATTCATTGTGCACAGTCATCGACTCAGCAGTCATTTAGTTAGAGCTTGCTATGTGCCAGGCATTGTGCTAATTGCTGGAAATGTACAATGTAAAAAGGTATATACATACACATACATTTTATACACACACACACGCACATATATGTGTGTGTGTGTATATGTACATATATAAAAGTCTGGAAATGGGTATTCTATGAAGTTGGAACTAAAATATTAGCAATCTAATCTTGACATCAAATAAATTATTCGTTTAACAGCCAAAATGATATTTGGAAATATCTGTTCCTCTCCTTGTCTAGCTAGTGATTCTCTATCAAGTATATCACTTGAATTGCTTTGGGACCTTTTTAGAAGTACGAATGACAAGGCTCCACCTCAAACCCAGTAAATCAGAATTTTTGAAAACATATCCTTTGAAAATGCCCCAGGTCATTGAAGCTTTCCCTTGTTTGGAATCACGGATCTAGATGATCTTAACAGCAGCTGAATAGCTGAGCTCCACATTACCTAGTTACTAGTAGCTAGCTCGAAACCGAATTTCTTAATTTTTAAGAAATCACCATTAAATACAACCACATTTAAAAATCAGGGGCTATGTGGTAGGGTGGCAGGATACTTTAAGCTAAAGGCAGATCCAAAGCTTGACAGACACCATGACCAAGATGTCCAGAGCAAAAGGATAAGGAGCCCAGGGAGGACACAAGGGAAGAAACTTACATAAATGTCCCAGAAATTAAATCCATCCCAGGCACCTAGGGAGAGGCATGATGAATCGCAGACGATATCCAATCCTTACTCCTGGAAAGAGGGTCTGTATTCCACCACTGCTTTAGGTACCACGTGGGGCAGAGCCGATCAATGGCAGCCTCTAAGAGCTGATAGATAGGCAAATCAGGGGCCATCACTCCCCCAAACTAAAAACTTGAGGCAAAAACAAACAAAGGAATGTTATTAGTGTCAGGAAAACCCATATATTTAAAGAGGTTCATTATCACACAAGAAAAGGGTGAATAGAGAATGTTTATAAAGCATTTACTATGGGCACTGTTCTAAGTGCCTTAAATGAATGAATACACAACACTACTATTAGATACCTACTATAATTATAAGGCTTAAGGCCCAGGAAATGAGCCTCAATTAAGGCAGCTCTGGAAAGGACAGGTTAAAAACATTTTGTTTCCATTAATAAGAATCAGTATTTCCTCTCTGGCGGTGTGCCCCTGACCTTCAGTACACTGGCTTTTGGACATTCCAGCCATGCCATAGGTCAATAGTATCCATGGTTAGGCCATATTAACATTAACCCCCTTAAGCATGATCATGGCTGTGATTATTAGCAAAGAACTCTAAGGCAATGCTCTACAATAAAAATAGAATGTGAGCCACAAATGAAAGACATATAAGTAATTTTTTCATTTACTAGTAGCCACATTAAAATAAGAGGTGAAATGAATCTTAATATATTTTATTTAACCCAGTATATTTAAACTATTATCACTTTAACATATTGATATTTAAAAAAATATATATTGATATTTTACATTCTTGTTTCATGTTGTCTTTAAAATCCATAAAATCCAATGTGTGGTTTATATGTATAGCACATCTCTATTCAAATTAGCTACATCTCTTTTTTATTAACTTTACTGAGGAATAATTAGAAATAATTGATAAATATAATTATATTTAAAATGTACAACTAGCTAAGTTTCAAGTGTTCAATAGCCACATGTGGCCAGTGGCTTCCATATTGGAGAGCACGACTCTAGAAGTTTAGCCACAGGGTTTGGGGCAAATACACAAAATCATCTCCTAGTGCTAACTTAGAAGGGTGTGAGCCTTTTTTTTTTTTTTTTTCTTAAGAGCCACTTTTCCTCAAACTCTCATCCTCAGAGGATAGGAATCTATCATCCACAGCTTGAATGTCTTCTTCTTCAATGTGCATGACTACTTGGGATAATCCCTTTACATTTTAGTAATCTCTTATGCAGAAAGTTTTTTTAATTGACTAACAGCCAGTCTGATCAGTTCTTCCTATTTGAGTCTTCTGAAATTTGGTGACTAAGATCCTGTCCACCCTTCCTGGGCCCTTGGGGTATCTCTGACTTACTCCACAGTCCTCTAATGAGTTCTTTAAGCTATCGTATGAAAAGGCTCAACCTTTCAAGAACCCCTTTGGTGAGAGTGTTTACCTTTCTCTGAAATTTTTCTCCATTTCTCCTGATGTACAGGAACCCAGGTAGGACTCGGCAATCTAAATGCAGATAGTGCAGAGATTACATTTAGAATTTATAGCTATTTCAATCATGCCTACCTTTTTCATACTCCCCCCTGCCTTTTTTTTAACGGTCTTTATACCTTGGTAAGAAAATTATATTTCAAAAAGTATCCAGGATCGTTCTCTATTTCCTTTTTCACTTTTGAAAAACAAATTCTTTGAGAAGTTAAATCAGAATTCCAAAACCACAAGCTTCAACAAGGAGTGGCCCATCTGACAGTTGCTACCATGTACCAACTTGTCTAATATTTTTTAAAATCCCAAAACATAATTTGGGTGACTAATATCCCCTGGGATAAACTAGATACTTGGTTTCTTCCAACCCCACCCAAATTCCCAAGCGGCTCTCAAAAAACATGGTATAGGAAAGCCTGTTCCATTTGTTTTTAATGTACTAGAACCTTCGAAGCTAGAGCTATGTGATCAGCAAAATATGCCCCTTCTACTGCACTAGCTGGTCTTGACACAGCCTTGGAAGGACGGCTGATGCAGGGCTAGGTGTCTCAGTGATGGGCGGCCACGGTCCGTAAAGAAAGAAAGCCCAACCTTTGGGCACAACATTACAGCCAGGGAGAGATGTGACTGCCAGGAGTATGAGAGGGACTCAAAAAGAAAAGAAAGGGATAATAAATGAAATGAGAGAGAAGTGGGGGTGGATGAGGAGGACTCCGTTGGCTGAGGGAAGAGAAACAATCTCTGTGAAGCAGCAGGATTTACACGATAGAAAACATGGAAGGCAGGCCTTGGAACACTCCATCAGGATGCGGTTGGCTCCCTGCAGGATGCGCTTTCTCGTTGGAGTCTTTAAAATGCTAAGTATGAAAATACTAAGAGAAGCTGGGAGAGGGAGAGGGGAAATCAGTTATTGCTCATCAGATTTAATCTCTTAAAACAATGTTGGGTGCCACCAAGGCATCAGCAATTTGACATTATCTTCCTGCTCTCAGGATCTGTATTTCCTTCTCTCCCCATACCACTGTAGAGCTCAAGACTTTAATTATAGGGAAGGTGAGGATTTTACATCTGCCTAGAAAGCAAGTAGGGCATTTTTTCTTGCTCCTTTAAAATCCTGGGATTTTCCATCATTAGCCATCAAATGAATTCCTAAGGAGTTTCTTGCTAATCCCTGTCTAGGTGATTCTAGACAGACAAACACACACACACACACACACACACACACACACACTATAGATTCAGGTTGGAGTAAACAGCAAGCAATACTTTTTTGACAGCAGAAATTCTGAAATCTTTTGTTCAAAGAAGAGGACTTGTCCTCAAGTTTTTCAAGTGACAGACAAGAAGCAATAGAGAGCTGGCATCAACTGGCTTGTGGCGGCCCCATCTCTAAGCTGCCCTGCCAGGAATGACTGTTCTGCTCAATCAGAGTCATGATTCTGATGCTTATTTGGGTAGCTTGGTAGCCTCAGGGACTATCAACCAAGAGTTGCTGCAATAGTGGGGTTCATGGAGTAAGAAGACAGGTAAATAATTGTTGTCACAAACCTTAAAGGCCCTACTTTCTGGTCAAGAAGTTTTTCTTCAAAATGAAAACAGACTCACAGAAACAGAACAAACTGGTGATTGACAGAGGGGAAGGTGAAGGGAGACAGAATGAAAAAGGTGAAGGGATGAAGAAGTACAAATTAGTAGCTACAAAAAAGTCACTGGGACTTGGAGTACAGCATGCAGAATATAGGCAATAATATTGTAATGGCTGTGTGTAGTGCCAGATGGGTACTAGACTAATCAGGGGGATCACTTTATAAATTATATAAATGCCTAACCATTGTGCCATATACCCGAAACTAAAAAAATAAAAAATAAAAAGGTTGATGTTCTATCTTTCAGAGACTATAAGCTGCTAGTCACAAGGACCTGATGATTTTTAAACAATTTATTTGGCATTCTAAACTCTTGACCTAAGAAAATCACTGACATAGGTCATGGTTTTTACAATTTTAAGACGTCCCATGCAGGAGGTCCCTTTGATCCAAGGTTTACAGTGATACTTAAAAACAGTCTATCAAGCGATAAATGAATTTTTTGAATTGTGGTTATGCATACAATAACTATCATTCAGTCTTTAAAAAGAAAAGAAAAGAAAAGAAAAGAAACATGGATGAAGCCTGGAAACATCATAAGTGAAAGAAGCCACAAAGGGTCACCTATTGCATGATTCCATTCATATGAAATATCCAAAATAGGAGAATCCATAGAGACAGAAAGCAGAGTAGTAGCCACCACAGACTGGGGAGAAAGGGAGGGAAATAAAGAATGACTGCTAATGAATACAGGGTTTCCTCTTGGGGTGATGAAAATATCTTGGAATTAGCCAGTAGTGATAGTTGCATCACACTGTGAAATGTCCCTAAAAGTCCTAAATGGTAAAGTTTATGTTATGTAAATTTTGTGACATTTTTACAAGAGCCTACTGTGTTAGAAGAAGGAGGAGGAGGAGGAGGAGGAGGAGGAGGAGGAGGAGGAGGAGGAGGAGGAGGAGGAGGAGGAGGAGGAGGGGGAGGGGGAGGGGGAGGGGGAGGGGAGGGGGAGGGGGAGGGGAGGGGGAGGGGGAGGGGGAGGGGGAGGAAGCAGCAGCAGCAGCAGCAGCAGCCATTCTAACCAACATCTTTAGCAGAGGCCTTCATTCCCTTCATTCCTGAGTTCAGCCTTGTTGAAAGCTTCCCTGAGTTAATCTACCACAGATTTTTCCCAATCAACCCCATGAGGAAACCATCTGATTAGACGGGCCAATGCCAGACAACTACTGATGACCTTGGTCTGTAGTAACAATCAGAATGATGCCCCTCTCAGTGCAAACCCACAACAGCTCAGCTTCTCACAAAGGCTGTGGAGATGTTCTTCAAACGAGGCAACAACTGTAAAATTCAGTTCACCCTAGGAGTTTTCCTTCACTGAAACACAAAAGTGGTTCAAAGGTCTGAGCCTTTGATGGCAAGGCTCTTGTGTAAATTAAACAGTAAACATTTTTTTAAGGATTGAAATAGAAACTTGTCAATAGTGTTGCCTTAGGGAAGGAAACTGGGATGGGGAGAGTTCATTTGTTATTGTGCATTTTTTATAGCTATTTAAATTTTCAAATCATGCCATTAAATGACTTTTATAATATATATTTCTATATTTGTATTTGTATGTAAATATAGAAAATACATAATTATAATATAAAAAATACCAGCTGGATCACTTGATTCTATCAACTGACTCTCATGAATTTAATCATTAGAAAACAAGTCTGTTGAATTCAAAACATTCTGCAAAACAACTCACTCAGAGGTTTTAAAAATGTCATAACATCAGGAATGGGGGGAAAATGCTAAGGAACTGTCCCAGATTAAAGGAAGCTAAATCTGACAATAACCGCAGTGCATGAGAGTTGACTGGATCCTGGGTCAGAACTTTTTAAATAAATTCTGTAAAGATGTTATTGAAACAATTGGGAAATTTCAATTTGAACTGTATATTTGATCATGATTCTCTTTCAATGATCAATATTATAATTCCTGAATGTGATAATTGTTAAGAGATAACAAGAGAATGACTTTCCTTTTAGGAGGTTTATGTTACAACTAACTCTGTGGGGGGATGGGGGAGGAGAGACAGAGTGGACTTCCTTGAATTTTTACCTAGTAACTGCCCTCAAAAAGGAAAAAGAAATAGAAATTCCGGTTTTTACTAGAAAAGTATGTTGCAAAAACAAAACAAGAAGCAACCATATGAACTTCAAGTTTTGAGCCATCAAATAGAATCTTCAGTATAGCTTCCCTTACCCTTACCCTTACCCTTACCCTTACCCTTACCCTTACCCTTACCCTTACCCTTACCCTTAATATAATTATAAAACTGACATTCCCAACACACAGGGGCCTGTTCTTCCCATCGGACCTTCGAGCAGCCAGCTCCTCCAATCTTCAGAGGGAAGCCACCTTCTGCCTCCACACCCTGCTCGTCACTGTGCACCCAGGCAGCAACAAGTCACTATGAGAGGGCTTTTTCCAAAAGTTTGTGTCTATCAGATTCCCACCATTCCTCCCATCCTAGTTATCCTTTATTTTTACACACACACATGCTTTTTACTACAGATTCCTCTGATGCTTCAGAGGGTTGATTTGACCCGTAATAAACCCAGACCTCTGCAGTAATTAGCCTCATTATAACAGACATCTCTGGCTCATGGAGCAGCTAGTTAGATACTTTTGTTCCCAAGTAGGCAGAAGATCTGGTTTTAAATCTCAGGTCTGTTGTAAATGAATACATGTTGTATTCCTTTGACCAACTACGAAACCTCTCTAAAGCTTCAGTTTCTTCATCTCTAAAATGTGGTGATAATAATCATTATCAGTTCACAGGGCTGTTTGCAGAGTTAATAAGATTGTGCATATACATAGAAACTACATAAATGAGAGTGCAATTACTTTTTTAAAAAATCTGTTATTTTGAAAGGTCTGACGCTAATGTATGATGATCAAAGATCATTTTAAGAAGTCACCTAAATCATAGAAAAAGGATTATTTAGTGAGGGATTTGATTCTTCCTGAACAATTCACTATGAGCAAAATTGTTTTAAAAAATGATACTTCTAAAGGGCAAACTTATTACGCAATGACACTTCCATGGTTTATTATTCCTGGTTTTTAACTACTTATCTCTTCAATTTTAACACAAAGCTAATCATTAATATTATCGTATTCTAGAAGTAATTATTTTAAAAGCTTTTGCTGTAATAGCTGAAGCCAACCTGGCTATTCCTGGTACTGGAGAAGGTAAAAAGTGTTTATTTTTTTAGGACTGACATGAAAGAGATTGATTTTTGATGCCAAGAAATCACTTAGCATTCATGTGACTTCAATTTCAGGGCATCTTGGAATATGTTTATCCTTAATCAAAATTCTTCCTAGAGGCAAAATGCCAACACCTTCCCCACTCTTGAACCTTTACTAACAAATCTGAAGAGAAGTTAGAGACAAGGTCATGACCTGCAGGGCTCATCAGCTCTGCAAGCGAACACTTTGGGACGTCATTAGCTACCCACCATGAGGTGTAACCACTTCAAGTCCATTTTTTCTCAGCACCTCTTGCCTGTTGGATAATATTGTACCTAGCCTTCCAGTGGAGAAACTGAGGCCCAAAAGTGGAATGAAAAGGCTGAGATCAGAATATCCATTAAGATAAAATCAATGAAGTCTCCGACCTTGAGACCTAGTGCCCATCTTTCAGTGAGTGAAAATGAAGGGTCAGTAAAGGATGGGTATACTTTCAATACAACCTCTTAACCAAGTTTCGACTTGCAGGCGTGTGGGTGTATTGTTTTTACAATCAGCCCTAAGTTCAGTACAAATGAAGATAAATAATTTTTTATTTTTAAACTGTTATCTAATAAACATTTATTTAGTGAGAAAATATTTCTATAAGATTTACTGTGAGCCTCACCATAGAAAAGTGCTAGGCTCTGTTTTCAGGACTTTACAAATATTAACTAATTCAATCCTTGTAACAGTCTTATGTTATTATTCCCATTTACAGAAGAGGAAGCCATGAAGAGATTAAATAACTTGCTGAAAGTCATGGAATGATCCCTAAAACACATTGCAAAGCAAATTCCAGAATGCTATATATATCCCATTTCTGTGAGAATAAAAGTGTGTGTGTGTATGTGTGTGTGTGTGTGCGCGCGCGTGGTGTTATATGATATAAATGCATACAAAGAGGACTAGATAGATACCCTTCAAGCACTATTGATGACTACTTCTAGAAAGGGGAGTAGTAAGGTCGGGAGATAGATAGTTTGCTCTTTTTACTTCTCTATCATTTGCATATTTAATAATGAGTATATTTTAGGCATTACCATTTATAAATCTGAGAACCGACAATTTAGCCTTTATATGACAAATAGATGTCATTTGAAATACTAAGTCCAATTCATTGAAAGCGGTAGGAGCGTGTTGTCTGAGAAGGACCATGAGTGCCCAGCGGGGAGACAGTGCCGTGAGCAGTGGTCAGTGTCTGCTGTGAGCCAAGGAGAGGTGGGTGGGAGCACAAGAGCTATGTGCCCGCCACTCCCGATCTAGAAAGAAACCGAGGCCGGAGAGCTCATGGGACTTACTATGGTAACAAAACTAGTTAGTGGCATGGTCAAGTCTAAACTCAGAAATTCTAACATCATGATTGGTCCTTCATTTGTTAACATAACTCAGTAAATCAATTCATGACCACCAGGAAGCTGTACAACTGGCCCTGTGATGAACCTGATTGTGTCACCTAGCATACAGCAGCCATTATGTCTGCCTAAAACCAGTGTCACTCATGTCAGATAATGAAGAGGCCCCTGAAACAGGCATGGTCACAGCGGCCTAGTGGACACTAGGCATTTCCAGCACCAGCTGCGCTCCACTGCTGCCGTCATTTAGGGTGACCTTAAAGTGAGACTGAGAGACAGGTAATGCTGAGTCTGGGGCTGGGAGCTGTGGCCACAGCTTCAGCTTATTACTAAGACATGAAAGAGGCCACTTAGGAACATGCCTGGCAATTGGCACTAGGCACATTTTCTCTGGTGTCCAAATCACCACCTGTCTTAGAAACCTGTTGGGGTTTAGGAGTATGGGGAGTGTGTGTGTGTGTGTGTGTGTGTGTGTGTGTGAGAGAGAGAGAGAGAGAGAGAGAGAGAGAGAGAGAGAGAGAGAGAGAGAGAGAGAGAGAGAGAGAGAGACAGACAGACAGACAGAGAGAGACAGAGAGAGACAGAGAGAGAGAGAGATTCAGGGGTTTGTCATAAAGACCCATGAGTCACCAACTTCCTGACCAACACACTGTGGAGACAGCTTCAGGATACACAAAAGCACAGGAAAACAACCTCTTGGCCAGGAGTAGGTTATGTTTTCAGGAAACTGGTTACTTTTAATATAAATACACACACACACACACACACACACACACACACACACACACATACACACAGATGCAGCATCAGAGCTAAAAATTAACAAGTTTAGTGTCTCTTCATTGAGATAATACTCTGTTCATAATGGTTTTTTACTATTTTTATTGTGGCAAAATATATGTAACATAAATTTTACCATTTTAACCATTTTTAAGTGTACAGTTCAGTGGCATTAAGTACATTCACATTGTTCTGAGACCATCTATCTCTAGAACTTTTTCATCTCCCCCAACTGAAACCCTGTACCCATAAAATAATACCTCTTCATTCTCCACCTCCCCCAGCTGTGGGAACCACCACTTTACTTTGTCTCTATGAATTTGATGACACTATCTGTCCATAATCTTTTACTTCATTGTTCATCAGTTCATTGTTACCTTTTTTAAAGGAAAAATGGGTAATGCTTTGGTATCTATTTCTTTCCGAATCCCCTAAATATGAGTAGAAATAACTCTCTGGAATTTCTATTCCCATTGGGTAGCTATAGATGGAGAAGCAGAAATGACTAGGGGTTGCTCCAACTGAGCAAAGAAATAAGCTCCAGAGCACCAAATCCAACATACCCTGGTTGCTCCGACAAAGAGATACCAGTTCACCACAATCTAGTACTTTTCCCAGTGATAACAGTAACTTTGGAAGGCAGCCAGCATGTGAGCCAAATCACATCTATAGGGCTCCCTGCCTTAGCAATTTTCCTGGGAAACCAATGAAAGAAAAACAAGGCAACCAATGATCATCGATGTCTTCGACTGACACATTTAAATGGTTGTTAATACTCTGCCTCAAAATGAATCTGCAGACCAGCTTTGACTCTGCACACCTCTGCAGGAAGGAAGAGGCAGTGCCCACAAGGACTGCAGCTGCTTCACTGTTCCACGAGTAATTTCACAAAGCACAGTTCCTGCACCTGGCCACTGGTCTCAGGGCCAGTGTGGACCATTCCTCACTGTATAGACTCAGGAGAACCAGAAAGAGGTTTACTACTGAGAAGCACTGTTGAGGGTTTAATCTAAGCAAAGGCTCTTAAGCTGGGTTCCATGGACGCCCCACCGGATGACCACCAGGACCCAAAGAAAATCAAAAATCTCTGTATTCATGAATATTTTGAGCTCAGACCACAAACTAACCAAGATAGACATTGTGAGGAATACGAAGACCTATAAAAGGTATGATCCCTTCCTTCAAGTAGTTCACAACCTGATTAGGAAGCTGGGACTCAGAGCCCAGGTCTACAGTGAAGTGAGACAGCCTGCTAGACACCACATGTACACTTGTTGAAGAAAGGTGCTAGCAGAGCTGGATCCTTCCAGAAAGAAGGCTTCCTGGGGAAGTTGAGTCCTGGGACCCCGAGGGGCCAGGTCTTTTACAACGTGTGGTCTTTTGGGGAGTACATTCATATCTAACAGATTTTTCTAATTTCTGATCTTTGATCTCTTTGTAATGACCCTCAACTATGAGCAGCCAAGCCTCTGAGTTGCTGATCAGTGAGAGAAGAACATCCATCCTCCACCAAGCTATCACTGACAAGAGCCAGCAGCTCCGTAGCAATCAACTTCTAGAGACCAGAGGCACGATCAGAGGCCTGGCCTACTGATTTGTTTCCACACCTTTTTTTAAGCTCTACCCACAGAACAATGTGCAGAAGCATTTCAAATCGCTCACGCTGAATGCCCACCCTAACATCCTAAAGTAGCTACAAAGGAAATTAATGCTTTCCCCCAGAGGCTTTATTTATACAAACGTAAAAGCCCGATACTTTTAGACCTCCTCTTCCTGTTGGTATTTTTTCTTCTGTTACTTGGAATGAAAAATGAAAATGATGCAAAAATAAAATCCCTTTTGTAATATAGTAATACAGGAGAGAGATAGTTTGATAGCAAATCTCAGGCCTTGGTAAGCAAATTCAGGCATGGGGTCAGGACACACACAAGCCAGTGACCTTTTCAAAATTAAATATGATTATATCCCTCACACACTTCCCCCAAACATTTTCTTCCATAAAAGCCTTGAATGGCTTCTCATTGCTCTTAGGATAAAGGCCAAATTCCTAATGGGGCCCACAGGGCTTCCCTGTCTGTCTCTGGTGCCTCTCTGGCCTTTCACATCCTTCTCTCCTTGCCCCACAGGCACACCTCCTCTTTCTCGCAGTTCTGTAGTTTTATCTTGCTCCTTCCAGTCTTGGAACCTTTCTGCATGCTGTTCCTCCTGCCTGGAACACTGTTCCTACTCAACCTTTAATCTACGTCAACCTGTAGCATTTTTTAGATCTCAACACAAACTACACTTCCTTAAGGCAACAGTCCCTGACCTCCTCACTTCCCCATTAATATTTCTCTAGTCTCATCATCACCCTCTTTTTTTATGTGCTAAATGAAGCTATCACTTCTTCTGTCACTTTTCAGATTTCCTATGACTATTAAGTGAGATATAGTATGAAACGGTACATACAGAATAGATGTCTATTCCAATTATCTAGAATGCTATCCTGTACTGAAGAGGCTGGAAAGCTAAAACTTAGCTTCTGGACTCCCTTGCAGCTATATTTCCCGATGTAACTTGGATCCCACCAATCAGATGTCCTTGCACAGTGCTTAAATTTGGAAATTTAAGAAGGAAGAGAAGTGGGTATGAGGTACACATTCTGCTAGCACGTATCAAAACTGGAGTCACGTGACACTGGAGTCAGCAGTTCTGTTCCCCAATTATATTGAAGGTAGTATATCCTTGGAGCCAACATTTCTGTCAGTGGCTTCCTGATTGCAGCAGTAGATACTCTCTGCTCAGGCTAGTTCTTGGATATAGCTCTAAGAGTCATTCCTAGAGGCCCAGCCTGAGGCCTGCTCCTTGTGAGCACCTAATTCTCCATATTAAAACTTTCTGCTTAAACAACTAAAGTGGATTCTGTTACCTGCACTGAACCCTGTCTGCTATATATGGGAAATCACCTTGCAACTATAAACTGCTAATGGAAATGTGAGCTGTGGTTACTCATGAAGGCTCCAAAGCTGCCATCTGGAAAGGGAGCCCAGAAATATCCATCGGCCATGGAATGTGCAGTTTCAGGAAGATCAAACAAGTGGCCACACTTTTGGAACAGTCTTCTCAGGGTCAATAATCATTTTAAACCAGAACCCGCACCTGAAACATGCAGGAGTCTCTAAGTGTCATTTTGGAATCCAGCTTCCCTTCTACAGTCTTGGTTTTTCCTACCTAGGAAACAGGAACAGTTTGGAGTTTGCTGTGTGTGGCATTTGGGGAGAATTTTCTAGAGTTGAGTATGTCATTAAGCATATCCAGGAAGGGCCAGCATTCCTTTAACAGGTGGAAATCTCGTGAGTCATTCTAAATGGCTCATACATACCTCTCTCACTTTGGCAAGTCGATCTTGTATCCTTGATGCTTGCTCATTCTGCAGTCATTCATGACCCGGGGAGGGAAGCAGAGGCTATGGGCTTTAGGTGCTTCTCACCCCCCTCACAGTTTTCACTGCACAGGGCAGACTATCTCAGTGCCTGGTCATGCTAGGCCTGGCTCAGGCCACTGGGGTGAGTCTCAACAGGATGACAGCATGGAGGCCTTGCCTCTTCAGCACATTTTTTCTCCAGCTGTCTACAAACTCTGGCTCAGCTACAGAGAACTCAGTTGGAATGCCCTGGGTGTGGCATTCATGAACTTGAATGGAAAGCCTGAAGCTCAGTGGAAGAGTGGGTGAGACAGAACAAACATCACCTAAAGCAGCTTTGAGGCTTCTGGTTATTTCTCCATCTAATTTTACCACTCCTTAAAGGCTTATGGCGATCACCTGCCAGGATGAAAGTGGCTCAGCTAAAGGAGCTGGCAGAGAAGGGGTGAGTGACAGATTAAACACACAGAGCCCTGGAGATGTGACTCAAGAGAAGTGGCAGGGGGAGAAAAAGAAAAAATAAATCACCGGATAAAACTGTGTTTGTTGCTGGCCTGTGTAAAATAAACGTGCATCCCTTCTGGGTGGGGAATATCCCTTTTTGATGGAAGAGGGAGCTCATCCGCATTCTGGGTGAAACTGAGAGCACTGTTTTGAGAGTCCCTCCTCAGACAAAACTCAGGGCCCACCTTTTGGAAAGGGGTGGCTAAGCTATAGGAGCCCCAACGTTCACCCTGTTTTTATCTAGAGCAGTTCCAGCCATATTTGTTTTACACATTTGGTTTCTTGAATAATTTCATTTGAAGAAAGGGACATATTTGGTTTAAAAAATGAGAGAGCGGAAAAGTCATTAGTCTGAGGAAAAAGCATTAGACTGGGAATCAGGATGCCTGGTTCTACCACTAATTTTCTAGGTAACTTCAGCAAGTTATTTTACCCCTCTGGGCATTAGCTTCCTCATCTGGACACAGGGGAAGTACTAAGTTCTTAAGCTCATTGCAAGGGTTCTATAAGGGAAGGGGTCAAAGCCTGTAGCCAGTGCTTGCCCACGGCATATTATGACTGAGACATCTGAAAAGAACTCACCCTAAGATGGAAAGATAGTTAAGCAACTGTAACTTTGACCAGTGATAGTACCCTGCAGTCCTAGAGTACAGTCCCCATGGACTCCCAGCTGCATTCTAGAAAGAGGGGACAGCAAATAAAATAAGAGCTATGGAGCTAAAAATATATAAACCATTGGGAGGCAAATGAAACAACACAAAGGGGAAGATCAGGTGCTCTTCCCAACTCAGTTGAGAGGCCAACTCAGGTTGGCCTGTTGAGGGACCCCCACAGTGTGAGCAGAAGAGGCAGGGCGGTCTCAGCTTAGCAAGGCCCTGGGCTCTGGTGGGCGGCAGCAGCAAGGTCCCAGAGCTCTGCGAGCACCATGCATTGAGGATCACCACTGGCCAAGGTCAATGCATGAGGGAGGGCACACTGTTCAAACCACTAGGGGACTCTAGGAAATGATGAGGATGACCTCAGAGAGGCAGAAGGACCTCCTCAGGAAGTGAGGAACAGGGCCTGAGAAATGCACTACTGATTGTTACCTTTGCACGAAAGCACCAGATGGTGTGGCCTGGCAAGTGTAGGTAACGTACATAAGATGCAGGTAACAAACTGTTTAAGAGAAGAACGTGAAAACAATCCAAGGCAGTAAATGGTTAATGCTGCGCCTTCCCCAGCTTACACAGATTTAAGAGAAGGGCACTTTCCCTGAGGCAGGCAGGGGAGCTGCTCAGGGGAGGCAAGTTCTAGCTGGGCCTTGTAGGATGAGAATTGAAAGCTTCCAGGCAAAGCAATGGCATGAGCAGAAAGCACTGAGACAGAAACACTGACGGAACTTGTTTAGGAAGAGTTATAGGCCTGACCAGCCAGTCAGCCAATCAGATGGGTATATTACCTAGTCTTTTAAAGTAAACAAAATGTTAAAAACTAATTTAAAATGCTGGAAAAGTTTAGGTTTAAAAGGGTACGTAAGCTACATTTAAGTTTGTTCTACAAAGCTCGAGCATGTTAAAGGGTTTTGCTTTATCCTCAAGTATTCCCCCACCCTCGGGCTGTTTCTGCACTAATGACAAATGCCTCTTCACAGATGTCTGTCTCCATGGTGGCTGGCCAGCGCTGCCCATTCTCTCTCTGTGGCTCCCATTCTCTCTGTGTGTCTCTCTGTCTCTCTCTGTCTCTGTCTCTGTCTCTGTCTCTCTCTCTCTCTCTCTCTCTCTCTCGCTCTCTCTCTCTCTCTCACACACACACACACACACACAAATTGAAGAAGTAGAATTTTCTAAAATTCTGGAGAACTCTGAGTGACAGTACCTTGAGAGAGTCCTGAATGCACCTTGTCAGGTTATTTCCCACTGCCAAGATGGAGGGAAAGAGGAGGCACTGGAAAAGAGAAACCATCACTCCAAATAAATGGAAATGGAAGCACTGCAAAGCAAATAGCTGAAAATTTCACAAGTGTCATTCACCGTTCACAAAGACTGTTTTTAGACAACATAATAATCCACTACAACATTTATTCTGTCTGCGGGATTATTACAGCACAATTTTACCTTTCCATCTTCCATGGCATAGTATGATTTCTTTAATAGTCATTCTTTGTCTTTCCCAAGTTTTAGGGTCAGACTAATCCAAATGATGACTTGGGGATACTGGAGGGGGGTTGGTTGTCGGCAGCCTGAAAAATCACAAGAGGACTCTCGTGCCTTCAGCATTCCCACACAATTTCAAATTATTGCTCATTAACTAGCCTTTTCCTTAGCATGACTTAGGATTATTTACTGTGCTCTGTTTCAGACCTGGACTATCTTCCCTCTACCCTTCTCTCAAAAAAGTTCTAGATCTTCCAGGAAGCCTTGCTTGACTACAGCAATTTATATTGCTCTTTCTCTTTTTCAAATGGTGTCATTCAGTGACTTAATTGGGCCCCTATAGTAGGCCATATCGTTGAGGTGGAAAGAACAGAGATCTGCTCAATATGTTTGGCAGGGAGAAGTGAGGGTGAGAGTCCTATAATAATAAATGAGAAGTAAGGACAGAGACAAGGATATCACTGGATTTTATTGATACTGAGCCGTGGTACAGAGTCTTCATGGGCAGGGTGTTCTGGATATGGTATCTTCAGAGACATCAGCAGCAGACAGTCTCAAGTGTCCCTCTGTTGCTGCCCCACCCATAACAGAGCTGTCTGCTTCTTTATCCATCTCCACCAGCTGGCCTCCCCTGCTCATTCATAATTTTGCTGGCTTCTAATTTCAGTGATTTATCCATGATTTGGTTGGCTAGGGTCCTGGAACTACCACCTAGAATCCTTTGAGGTTTTCTCCTGCTACCAACTGGCAACTTGTTTCAATGTTTTGAACTTCAAATTCTAAGTAAGAACACCTGATTTCCCCAGTTAAACTTTTTTGACCAGGCCATATAGGTCACAGGCAGCCAATGGCTTGGTTGATCTTAAGTCAAATGGCCCATCACTAGCTTGGAGATGATAAGAAATTCTCCATGTAGAGACCCATCCAGGATTTAATGGAGACTCTGAAATTACCTCTGACCTGAAAGCTCTAAGGTCTATGTGGGTCTTCTTCACCTCAAAACCAGAGTAAGCATAAGAATGGAACAGTCTCCTAAAAGCCTTTCAAAAATAGCCAAAGAGCCATTTGAAAGAAAGCCCATTTCTGGTAAGTGAACTGGAGGTGATCTCTGCCATTTCCATTTGAGTATAAAATAGGACATGTACTAGATGACTTTTTGAAGTATTCCCAAGGCCTAAGAACTGGGGGAGCCAATGACTGAGCCCCAGTCTGAGTCCAAAGACCCAAGAGCCAGGTATGCCAACATCCAAGAGCAAAAAAACAGCAATGTCCCAGCTTAAGCAAAAAACAAATTCCCCCTTCCTCCACCATTTTGTTCTATTCAGGCCTTCAATAGACTGGATGATGCCCACCCACACTGGGGAGGGCTACCTTCTTTACTCAGTTTACAGATTCAAATGCTGATGTTCATCTCTTCTGGGAACACCCTCACAGACACACTCCAAAATGATGTTGTACCAGCTACGTGGGCATCCCTCAGCCCAGTCAAGATGACACATAAAATTAACCATCATAGAGCCCCATCTAGAAGGGAATATTGACCTATAAAGAAATACATTCCAAAACAGTACAAGGAATCGAGATAGCCCAAGAGAAAGAGTGAGTAATCCTCTAAGGGAAAGCTTCCTTGGGAAAGCAAAGTTGTGAATAAAAAGTATTAGACAAGGAGAGCAAAACATCCCAGGCAGAGGTATCAGCAAAGACAAAAACATAAAGAGCTGAAGTGTAGCACACTCCAGGTCAGAGTCATTATAAAATATGAAGGGGGTAGAAGTAGGAATTGAGGCTGGAGAGAGGTACACAGGAACCAGATCATAAAGACCTTTTCCTCAAAAAGGAACCAGGAGAATTTTAAGGAGGGGAAAAATGTAAAATAAGATTTTCCTTTTAGGAAAATTACTGTGGCAGAAATGTGGAGAACACATTAAATTGAGAAGAGATTAAAGGCAGGCAAATCAGTTATGATGCTACAAACTCGAACCCAAGCATTGGTAGGGAAAGTAAAGAGAAGAATAAGGATTTGGAAAAACGAGAATGTAGAATGAGTTTGGGATAAGGGGAGATGATGAATATAATTTGGTACATGTTGAGTTTAAGATGCTTCAGGGCAACCCAGGTATATGTCCCATATAGGTTCTGGGCAGATGGTCCTAGAATTAAGGAGAAAGGTCAGAGCTGGAGATAGACATTCCCAAGTCTGTGCATCTAAATGGAGGTTAAAAGCATAGGCTTGAAGGAAATCACTGAGGATGGAGGATAGGAAGAAGATACTAGAATAGAATACTGGCAGTAATGCCACAATGAATTATGTAGTAATTTTAACATCTTCTGAATGTTTCCCTTTCCTACTCAAGAAAATTCTCCACAATACCTTCTTCTCCTATTGTCACCCTTCTCTTTTCGGCCTCTCCTACGCTCTATGCCAAGCCACTATGAGCCTACTCAGTGCTTTGTGCAAGTTAGAAAAGGGCACACATTCTGAGCACTGGGCTTGGAAAGCCACCTTTGTATAAATTAAAAAAAAAGTGCCCTCTCTTTGAGCTGAGGCAGATTCATGCCAAAACAGAGCCAAATGACTACAGCCAGGCTTGATTCACCCCCTCAGTCTGAGTACAGTGCACAAACTGTTCAACCTTATAGAGCAGCCCTGGCCCCCATCCAACAAGATTTATACAAGATTCCAAACAAGGCCAATACAAAGTGCTTGTAGATAACTCTTCCATATCCTTGTGATTTAAAATTTCAGAAGACAGCACTTGGTTTCCTCTCTTTGCACCAGACTGAGATCTGGCAAATTTTGTTAATGATGGCTCCTCGACTCTATCCTCTAGCTCTTGAAACATTGAGAAATAAAAACATCAGACCAAGCTCTCTCACATACAAGCTCCTGGTCCTTGTCCCTGATTCTAGTGAAGAAAGACCACAGTATCTCCCTTTTCAAAGGAGGGCAGGTCTTCAATACCAGCATCTTCATACCCCGTGGCTTTAGTTTTGCCTGCTCCCTGCTCCCAGCCACATGCCATGCCTACCTCAAGTCTCTTTCAAGCCTTTCTTCAAAGCAGTCTCTTTCTTGCCTTTGTTCTCTGTCCTTTGGGGATGGCCTCTTTTTAAAAAATTGATTTATATTATTACTGAACATAATTGAAGAATTCTCTAGCTTTGAGACCCAACTGTCATCTTATTTAAAGGGATTTATTCATGCTCCATATCGATGTGGAGTATGCATGCTATAACCCTTTCAGGCAAGGTCTATTCTTCTGCAGATGCTCCACCATGTTTAAAATTATGGTGTAAATAATTACAGGTTTCATTTTACTAATATTGATAATAAATTTCTGATGTAAATTAGACTCTCAATAGCCTGAGGTGGTTTTGAAAGGAAAAGAGAAGATTAGAGGGAACTTCAAAGAAGATAGAACATTGGAATCAGCAAACTTTGAGATTGGAAAAAAATGAATTTTAAAAGAGAAAATTCAAAAAAAGGGGAGACAAAAAGGCAGTCAGTTGCACTGAAAGTAGCATTAAAGATACCTGGACACTAATTAATTTTATTGGATTGTCATTCTCACATCTGACCCAAATAGAAGAAACTCACCCATAATTCTGTCAGACATCAAATTAAATTACCTTCATATTTCTGTGCTCCCTTCTGATCTTTGTCCATATGTATATATAATTGGTTCATAGTTTTAGTCACAGATTCTGGCTAATTTCTCTAGGTTTCAAACCTGTGAAATGAAATTGAATTCAAATCGAGAAGTATGAATTGAGCATTTACTAATATTTAAATCTCATCCATGGAGAAGGCTACCAAGCAAGGGTTGCCATGCAGAGTTTATTATCATCTATGCCGGTGTACCTGAGGCCAAAGCAAGATAATTATAAAGGAGGCAGCTGCTAGGTAAAAAATGTCAGCATTAGGAGTCGGGAGCTATGAGTTCTGATTATTTCTGTGTCACTACCCAGCTATGATCTTAGGCAAGGATACTTCTCTGGGTGCCTCAGTTTTCTCATCTACGAAATGAAGAGCTCAGGCTTGATTGATGGTTTTTAAATTCTACTCCTTAAAGGATTACAAGAAGATGCTGAGGCAGGAGGTATGGTGCTATCAGACTGATCTCTGCCCAACTCAATCAGAGCAGCTCCATCTTTGTCTATTCTTCTTGCCAAGTAACTGAGTCCAATGTATCTGACAGCAGGAGAAATCATGTGCATTCAGGGCTGTTTCAGAGAAGCAAGGATATAGGGTCATCCTGGTTAGCAACAACATAGGCAGCCAGGGCTCATAGAAAGGTCAGAGAGGCAAGAGCAGAAAGGAAAAGCCTTGTGGAGGAGGCAGGGCTTGAGCATACCTTGAAGGAAGATAGTATTTGGAAAGACAGAGAGAAGAGGTAAACGAGGGGAGCGTTTCAAGAAAGGCATAGTGATATATTCAGGTGCCCAGAAGACCGGCCCCACTTAGGCTGAAAGAAGGCCTGTGGAGCAGAGTAGAAGGTTATGGAGTAGGATAGAAATAAAGGCCTGAGTGCTTGAAGGCAAGTAGATACATATAAGATTGATGGGGTAAGCTACAAAATCTCCTTAAGATTTCTGAGCAAGGGATTGACATGCTGAAATTGGCACATAAGAAAGATTATTCTGTCAGGTTTTCGCAAAGCAAACATTTCTTGATGCTTACGAGGTGCCTGTAGGCACTGGGAATACAAAGCTGAAGAAGGCAGCGACTGCCCTTGGGAACCTGGCAGAGGGGAATGCAAAATGGGTTGAAGCACCAGAGACCAAGAGTTGGGACTGGATTAAGGAAGTGGAAGAGAAAAGGAGGGAGAAGGACAGATAAGAGACATCGCAAAATAAAAACATGACTTGGTGGCTGGCTCAGGGTAACTCGAGAAGAGAAATAAAAAAAACAAACGACTATGCTTTTTAATCTTGGAGCTTGAGTGTAGCTTCCTCTTCCTCTTGTGGCCACAGCTAGAACACCTTTCCTATCCTCCCTTGTAGCTGAGTGTAGCATGTAACTGAGTCCTGAGACTGTGAACAGAAATAATGTGCTCCCCATCCAGGCCTGGTCCATAAAAACCTCACACATGTGCTTCTCTACTCTCCTTGCCTATCGTCCTGATAAATGAAGAGAGCCCTGAAGCTGAAAGAGGATGTCAGATCCACAGGACTGAAGGAGGCCTCGGTCCCTGAATGAAGGCTGCCTGCCAAATAGAAACACCACTTGGGCTTCACATGGCTGATTGTAGCAAGCTATTGACATTCTGAAGTCATTTGTTATGAAGTCATTTGTTAACTTATGCTGAAACAATAGTCATGCCATTTTAACAACAAATGCAGGAAGCTGAGATGGGTTGAGAGAATTATTTAATAAATTCAGCATTTCATTTAGGTTTGTTTTGCTTTGAGGTAATATAAAATCTTACCTAAATTAATTTAAAGGAGGCTAAAGGAGTTATTGACAATACTTCTGACTTTAGGCATAGCTCAGAAGGAAGCCTTTCCCACAGTTATGAGTTTTGCTCTGAATGGTCGGACTCAGGCTATGTGCCCCACCTAGGAACCAATCAGAAAAGCCAAAAGTGTGATGTCCCGGCTGACTTGGGCAGACTGGTGTGCTCTGCCCTCGTACTGGGAAAAGTCAGCTTTAACCAGAGCAAGGCTAAGGGTGATTCCCCAAAGGGAAATCAGGGAACCACAACTAAAGAAAGGGAAATGGATGTCGAATATCAAAAAGCAGTAAAAGCGCTCTACTTTCTGTTTTGGACATGCCTAATTATTTGGAATATCTAAATGCAGAGGACTTTACAAATAGTTTAAAGTATGAAATTGAAAACTGGATAGGATAGAACCAGACATGGGGTTTAATCCAGACTTTGTGAAGAACAGATTTCCTTCCTTTTTCCGACTCCCTAACTCGGAGAAGATAGAGGGGAGAAAGAAATAAAAGAATCCCTTTTAGGAATCCCATTTGATAATGTGACTTCACTGTGTCTTTTGTCTGTCCTTTCTAATGGGTCTTTATCTGAGAAGCTTGGGAAGTAAAGAACATATTTTAGGGATATAGTTGAGGAATACAGAAGAGATAATATACAATTTTTAAGACTATGCTACAAAACTTACACTCCCATAGCCTTTTTTGAGATGCTAGTTTTCAGACTCAATCAATGCGTACTGCTGTGTTGGGTCATACAACTCCAGGGACCAGCTTTCACTGAGAATTCAGAGAAGATGATACAGTGCCCCCTGGAGCAGTACAATATATTACTAGATTCAGGAATTCTTCACATAAAAGTCTTTCCCAGGACATAGAGAATCTGACCTACTATGATCTGAACCCCACTTCCACTGCTTGGAACATTCTAAATAAAGCCTTCCCCATACTTCTGTAAAGTGCTTGATCTTACTTCAGGCATTTATGGACTATATTCTGCTTACTTTCTTCTAGATCTCACTGTCCTCTTGATATTGCATGCCCCCCAACTCCTCTTCTTCATCTGGGTCTGCCGTCTTTGTTCTACACTCTGTGGCTTTCTAAGAAAATTTTGCTTAACCCAAGCATTCTCTGAGCTTAAGAACTTTACTGATGATTTAAGGTTGTCACTGAGGAAGAATTATATCACAGACCAGACAGCAAACAAATTTTAAAAATACCCATTAGATTGTTCTGTTCTCCCTACAAATCCCTCTTTATCAGCCCGAAGACACTATTTTGATCCTCCCTCACAAAGCTTTTCCTAAATGTTTTCCTGTTTCAATCCTTCTCCAACATCTTGCATCTAGACTCTATACCAGAACCATGCTATCCTAATATAACTTTAAAAAAAGTTTAAATAACATTAAAATTAAGTCATATAAAACTTCCAATTTTGGGGTTTTTTTTCAATATTGTTTTCACTATTCTAAGTCCTTTGGATTTCCATTTTCAGTTGATCAGTTTCTACTCCAAAAAAAAATCTGAGGAAAAATGACATCTTAGCAACATCAAGTTTCCAATTCATGCACACAATACCTATTTCTCCATTTAAGTCTTTTTAAATTTCTCTCAGCAGTATTTTATAGTTTCTAATGTTCAGATCATACACATATTTTGCTAAATTTAACCCTAAATAGTTCATATTTTATGCTGTTATAAATAGTGCTTTTTAAAGTTCTAGTTCTGATTGTTTACAGCTATCATATAGAAACAGAATGGATTTTTATATGTTGACCTTGTATCCTGCAATCTTGTTAAATAGGATGCAAAATGATATTGTCACCTTGGAAACAATTTGGTAGTTTCTCATAGCTATCATATGACCTAGAAGTTTCACTTTTAGAAGCCTCACAAAAACAAGTATGTCAATATTCTTAACAGCCAAAATTGAAAACAAATAAGCCAAATGTCCATCAACAGGTGAGTGGATAAACAAATTGTAATATATACCTACAGAAGAACACTACTCAGCAATAAAAAGGAACTAACTAATGCGACGACATGGATGAACTTCATAGATTAATTTCAAACTGAGCAAAAGGAGTCAGACAAAAAAGTGAATATTATATGACTCCATTTATACAAAACTCTAGAAACTATAAATATAATCTATAATGGCAGAAATCAATGCTTGCCTAGAACAAGAGTTAAGGGGAGGAATGACTGGGAAGGGACATAAGGGAACATTTTGGAAAGATATAAAAGTTCTGTGTCTTGATAATGGTGGTGATGACATTATTGTTTACATAAGTCAAAACTGCTAAATTGTGCATCAAAATGAATGCATCTACTGGTATGTACATTTTACCTCTTTATTGAGAAACAAACTGCTCAGGCTTTTAGAAACCAAGAAACAAGGACAGAAAAGGGAAATTTTCTTAAACATCACTAGGTTATTAGCCTCTACACACAGTGATTTTCAACAGAAATTTCAGATCTATCCAATACAGTAGCCATTAGGCATATATGGCTATCAAGCACTTCAAATGTGGCTGGTACAACTGAGGAACCGAATTTTACATTTTATTAATTTTGTTAAAATTTACATTTAAACAGCCACATGTGGCTAGTGGCACCATGTTGGACAGAGTAGGTAAAATAGGGAATGTATCTCCTATGTCTCTATGTGCTTATTTATTAATAATCGTGGACCTGGTAGCAGCTGTTCAATAAAGGTCAAAAAAGGAAAACAATGAAATAAGATCCAAAACACCCAATGTACGTCGTAGTTGTGCCCAGCAGTGTAATAGGACATCAAACTCAGTCCTTTTGTTCCTCTCCTGTTAAAATGGGGTTTTTACTCACCACAGGTTCTCACTTTGAGGCTAAAATGATAAAATACAAGTAAAAAGACTGACCTTAAACTGCAAAGTAACCTTAAACTGCAAATGGAAGGTACTGGATGCATTAGCAATGTGGTGGACGCATCTGGCGCCACCATATGATTTTACACTGAAGGATCAAGAGGGTCATGCTCAGGTCTTCCAGGAGCCACAGGAAGAAACCGTGCATGTATACCTGCATGTTTGACGCACGTGCTAATTCTACAATCTCTGTGGAGAATAAACCACCTGCGCCTCATAAACCTTTCGATTTACGTACACACGCGACCCTTCTTATCCTGGGGCCACTTTACCAGTATCGATCGCTAATTTGCAAGGGAGCCTGCTTTGCAACTGCATAATGATGACTGCAGCGGTGGTGGCTGCAAGGATAAAAGAGGTGGCGCTCACTACCGGCAAATGAAAGAGAACCTCACGGTGAATCCAGGAACAGAACCTGGAGTCCTTGTTTGCACTTTCCGCGGTTCAAAAGCTGTTCTGCTATCTCCAGTAACTGTTCGCTCCTCCCTCTGCTGCTGTCTTTTGTCTTTGAAAGCCGGAGACCGACAATGGATTATTAACTGTGCATGCAGGTGTTGTTGAAGAGACCAATTTGTGAACAATGGCCCTTCCCACGTTGTCCAAACAGAAAGATTGCTCCGCAGCTGTTATTTGCAGAACCTGTCACCGCGCATAGTGCTGCCTCTGAGCCGCCAGCTGTCCCAGAGCACACTTCCCCCGGCGACACCCACCGCTGACAGCGACGCCCGGCCCTCCCTTCCCCCGAGCCGCTGCCCACCGGCCAGCGGACTCCTCCCTGCCTGCTCCGCCCACCAGGCAAAGCCTGTCCTGCAGCAGCCCTGCCGCGGTCTCAGCCTTCCAGGGCCCGCCTGGTGGAGTTTCCGAAGCTCGCACATCGGGATCCTCCCTTCACATTCCATATTCTTTGGGGCATGAAAACAGAATCAACCGACGAGATGACTGGCAAGCCTGATAGGACATGGGTTTAAAGAACGAATATTCATTTGGACATTATTTTACAGATATGACCCAGATGTCAGGTGCAGATCTCTTTGTCCTGTAAGATCTGAGTGAAATGATCTTGAATTCATCAATTCTACAGTCGAGGAAGGTCCAAAGACCTCCCCTAAGAATCCCGCTAATTCCCAGGAAGTCTAATGTCCTCCTGCAGCCTGAATCTGCAGCCATTCTTGTTTAGTTCGCCCACCAACATAATGCAAAATGCATCCCTTTCACTGGTTCCCAAAATAAATCTGCTGGCATGAAGCAGTTCCTGACAAATCTCACTGAAATAAGGAGGGGGTTTCCACGAGAAGGCACACATCCTGACAGACACTCTCAGCCATTCCCCCCGCCCCCTTCCCATCCACACATCTCTTATGTTTCAACCCAGAGAACCCCAGATTTCTCCAAATTCCAACTCACCGGTTCCCAGGCCCTTCTCCCAAGCTTCACTACCCAGTTCCTACCAGGCCATCCAATTTCAGGATTCACACTCTATCAAGGAAAAAGCACTGTTTTCTCCCTGGTACAAAAGACCTTCAGTTCCAGCTGGTGTCAGCATGTCTGCTGGGCCGCCAGTTTCTCAAAAAGTTCATTGGCCTCTTTCATTCCGTTTTCACATAGAGTGAATGAGGAGCTGCCCAAGGAGCAGGATTTCACAATAGTTCTCAACTCTGAACTTACAACAATGATCTTAAAAGGTTCCATTGCTTAATCTTGCAGAATGCAGCAGCCATGCTTGCCGGGCAATATATACTAAGACTGGTGTATTTATATAGGTTAAATTCAATCTGCCTTAGCCCTCTCCAAGTCCCTGACAAGTGACTTCAGTGTTCCTCAGTCAAGCCTGTCCATGCATTTGTGTGCCCATTTCAAGATTATGAACATGAGTGTGTAGTATTTCTTACATTATTATTGATACCTCACAATAAAGAATATTTTCAGTCTGAGCTGAAAATATTTCCTAAATTTATTCAGACTGCAATTTCCAGGACCTCTGCTTTCAAGTATGGAGCCATAAAATAATTTGAATGGTCATAGACCTCTTCTTAACCTTATTTTATGCTAATAATAATACACTCTGAAATGACTAGCCATGTACTTTATGGAGTAAACTTAGGTCCATTTCCCTAATTTGTAATTAAATAAAATGTATATTAAAAGAATAAAATACTCTATAGTTCCTCTCCCTTCACTTTTCACCAAGAAAAAAAAATTTTTAATCTTGGTATTAAATACCATCTCCTGGTTTATTTTGGGATATTGTTAAGGGTCTGAAAAGAAATGATTTCAAAGAAAGTTCAAATCAGCTTCCTAGAGAAATCACTGAGAATTCAAGAGGTTTCTCAGGACTCTTGGGAATTATGTCCACCCAGGCAGCAGTGCGGATTCACACAGCGGAGATGGGGTTTCCTGCACACAAGGCAAAACTCATCTGACTCCAGTTGGTCTACTCTCAGCAGCATGTGGTTGCTTGGAACAAGTCAGCGCCCGCACTAAAGTTCTAGGCTGGGTAAGTGGCTGGCCCCCAAGCACTTGTCTCAGACAGAGGCAAATTAGTCCATCACTGCCGCCAAAAGAGGAGAACAGTCCTATGCATGTTAACAAGCTCAGCGGAAGAAGTCAAACCACTTACCTCAGCACCACACTAGACTGGGGAAATACAAACTGAACACTGTGCAAATATTTATCTTTGGGGACCTTCGAGAGACCTCTGGGGGAAAGAAAATAAATATCTACACGTTTACTCATTATGATTTCCAACAGGCCCATCTAAATACAAGCCCAGCATTTCATTAAATAGACTTCTACAATGGCCATCAAGCTGTGTAAATAAAGGCGCAGATCCTCTTTTCAGGAGGGATGGAGGTATAATGTTTGAATTCATGATCCCTGTCTCCCAAACTGATCCCTTCTCTGAAGGCCCAGGAAGCAAAGAGTTTCATGAAGAACTTCATTTTCCTATTCAGTAGAGTTGTTTGTAGAGGGACTTCCATTCTGAAGGAATATATGCTTAATTTTAAAGTTTTGGAAAAATGGAAATTTGAAGAAGGGGAAAAAACCTATGTAAAGGATTTACTATACTTCATGCTCACCCTCGATCTACCCGAGGAAGGAGCTAAGATTAGTAAGTTCAAGAACATTTACTGAACATGATTTTTAAAATGACTTCTACAGTGTGTTCCTACAAGTGGCTGGAACAACAAAGCTAATGTTGGACTCGGAGTTTGAGTCCAAGAAGGAAAAGATGGCCTCAGAGCACCTTCCTACAGCAGGGCCCAGGTGATGTTGAGAGAGAACTTGGTTTTGGACAAGATTCTCACATGTACACACACACACACACACACTCAACACAATGACTTGGTGTAAAGAAAGCATGGAAATGGCTCTCCCAGGCTAAAGATTCTCCCATGTTATTAGTCACCCTTCCCTCCTCCTCCCAACTCTTACTGGCAGCTGGGCTGGGCAATGACTCAGGAAGGCAGGAGGTGGGGAGAAGCTAGTTCACTATCGTGGCTTATAAAAACACTGAGGCCCTTACAAGTATAATTAACTCATAAGCTTAATAGTCATCTGGGGAGAGAAAAAGCGGGCCAGCGTGGGGTTGCAGGTATGTGTCTGGAGCAAGGTGGGAGAGGAGAGGCATTAGGACAATAGTTAATATTAAAATGATAGTCCCCGCATTCATGAAGATGGCTCCTATAAACCAGGAAGTAACACCCTAATAATCTCTTCACACGTCTCCATGACCTGTTCTGCTATGGGGGACTCTTCAGTGCTCAACAAAGCCCCCATGGCACAATGAAACCAAGTCCCATTAACAGTGCACATTCATTACCTCCTGGAGGAGGATGTCAGCAGCATCATGGAGTATAACAGGACCGCTGGGAGAAAAGGATATTTGGGAACAATATCATGAAACTCACCCTAGCCAACAGTGAGAGCTGAGCGCCAGGACATATCAAGGTCAGGCAAGGGGGAAGGGGAGGAAAACACTGCTAAACACCAGCATTTCCAGGACTAAAAGAATTCCCCCTGAACCTGGTGGGTCCTTTGCCTAAGTACAGCTAATTAGAACATCTTGCGAGATGACATAGGTCCGAGGGACCTATGCAGCCTAGCAGCATCTGATTGTGTTTGGGGGTGGCACTTGTAACGGTTCTGCTCTTTTCTGTCTTTGCATATAGGCAAAATGTCTCTGCCCTCCATCTTCACTACTCAGAGAGGAGGGCAACAACTTGTTCCCTGCTAACCCCACAGTAATCACATCATAGAAAGACCTCAGTGTTTGCCACCATAACCCTTGCCTGTCCCTCCCTGTCACAGCTGGCCTCTCACACCAGCCATGATGACGTGAACGCACCACAACAGCTCCAAAAGTAGAATATTAGGGATGAAAACACCCTAAGATTCTCAACACTCAATCACACACTCCCCAGCCCTAATGTTCCAGACTACAGAACTCCCATTAGCATGATTTGCCACTGATTTTTTAACCAAATCCCACTGCTTCTGGCTCTTATTCAAGCCCAGATACAAAGGAATGTGTAAAAGCTGTTTTTTCCACAGCAGTATCTCACCTCCTTGGCAGGTGGAGAGGGTGATATATGGAGTAGCTAGCATCGCCTCCCCCTCCTTGGGAAGGAATTCAGCACACACCACCCCTGTCCGCCAACCCACCAGCCAGCTGACTCTCTGTGGGGGTTGGGGGGAGTAGTGGCAGGTCGAGCGGCAAGGCTGGCCCCCGCTGCCAGGTAGAGAATAAGCCTGATGAGTCAGAGGGCTGCTGCGTTGGCTCTGCCCTCTCCTGGAGGGCAAATCTGTGGCCCATGCTTTGTGCTCCAGCCTCCAAAACAAGCCTTCCCCATCTTATGTATAATCAATTACATTAATATGTCACTGGAACTTTCTCTTAATACCCTTTCTAATAGCCTATCAGTTTCATTAAAGCTGCCCTTTAATCTCGCCACATTTCCTCGATTGCAATACATACATTGGCCACAATTTGATGGGCACATAGCTAGCAACATAATATCGACAGAGAATCTTTCTTCCAGATACTGAAACTTTAGGACATCTTCTATTTGTTTTATGTATGCTTTTACAGAGTCAGTGCTCTAAGAACCTTGGTGGCCTCTGTGCAGGGAGAAGCTGCCCACACTTGGTCTCTTAGGCACTTGCCATCATCTGGCCCTGCAGTGGCTCCTGAAGTCTTCACACAGGGGCCTGGGCCACAGTGTGACCTGGGGAATGGGGACTTGTATTAAGCTGGCTCTGCAGAGCGTGCATACTGTGTTTACTTAGATTTAATGTTGATGCAGAGAAGTTTAGAGTAGGAGCTCATGAAATCGTGAGTAGCCCAAAAACCCTGTCCCCACCTTGGAGCTGCAGCTGATCAGCCCAAATATACCACTAATCGTGGTGCCAAGAAATATGAGTTCTTCTAGAAGGAGCCTTAGAGGCCAGTCCTCCAGCTTTCTGCGGTCAAAAAGGAGGCATGTAAGACATCCATTTCCATGGCACGAGGGAACTTTTAAGTGAGAGCATTCTGACAAACACTGGGGCACAGGGTGGACTCAACGAATGTGTGGATGTGGCAATAAGCACTGTCATCAGCACTTACCAAATAACACACACTAACTAAACACCCTGACTATCTCATTAACCCTCACTACCACCTTACGAGGTAAATATCGCTATCAATCCAATTTTAGTGATGAGGAAACTAAGCCCCAGTCTCAAGATCCAACAATTAGCAAGTGATTGTCCCAGGCTCTGAACCTAGGCCTGTCTGACTGTAAAGTTTCCCTTGTCGCTACAGCCTACCATATCTCTCAATTGCATTACCTTCACACTGGATTTCTGATTTCACCCCCTATTATCAGCCCTTAAAATAATAAGACATGTGGTGCCGCCCTCAGTAGGAAGCATGAGGGTCATTTCCCAGGTCAGGAATGTACGATAAACAGCTCACTGCACCAATAAATGACATTAACTTGTCAAAACCAGTGCAGCTGGTCCTCTGAGAAGGGCAGGCTGGTTTGAGAAGGGGATATTTTCATTGCCCTATGGAAGCAATGCAGGGGTACTGTACTCTTAATCAGGTAATCGGCTCCTTCCTAGTTCCAAGCAGCTTTCTGCTACTTAGCAGACTTCTTGAGGAGGGAGCTCCTTGGTGTCATTTTGTCTTCACAAGCCACCACAAAACAAAACAAAACAAAAATATAGAAGAAGAAGAAAAAAAAGCCAGGAAATGAACCCTACTATCTTCACTCCAGCTCAGGTCACCAGGTCTCATGGAACTCGGGTTGCCAGATTTAGCAAAAACAAATGAAAGAAGACCCCAGCTAAATATGAATTTCAAACAAACAATAATATTTAGTGTATATCCCATATGATATTTGTGAATACTTATTTTTAAAAATTATTTATTGCTTATCTGAAATTCAAATTTAACCAGAGTCCTATTTACCTGGCAACCCTAGATGGTTTCCCAATATAGCACTACTCTCTTCAAAAATAAGCACACTAATAAAGGTCAGAAACTATCACACAGATGGTGATTGGGATTTAACCAAGCCATCTTGGCCCTGAATTAAGTCTCAGAGAACTCTTATTGCACCCGACCAGGAGCCCTCCCTTAAGGCTTGGTAAAAGTATCTTTCTACCAGGAAAGGCCTGAGCTAAGTCCAGATCCCTAAATACCCCCAAGAGAGGTAAAGGAGTCAATAGCACACTGAGCTCTTCGGTTGCAAATACATAGTTCCTTCCTCCTTGGTTCCTGTTCATGCGTAAGTGTCTATGTAACATTCTCCTGTGCTGGAGACCGGGAAAGCCTTCCTTCTCCCACCTAGAGCACATTTTTAACAAAGCATCTAAGAGCTCCCCAGCTGAAACTCCCCTTTCACAAAGATTTGCTTGGGGGAGCAGATGGGAAGAATGGCAGTTACGTAGCCAAAAAAAATTGCACAGGATGCCAGAGCAAGTTCACACTTGTAAACATCAGCTCTGTCCAATGTTTTCACTTTTCAAGTATAAGCATGTTGCTGAAATCTAGATGCCACTTCAAAACAAGATTCTGAAAGCAGCAAGTGGGTTTCACTGGCACCAAATTCCTTCCCTTCTTCCCTGCTCCACAGCAAAAACAAACCTCAATGTTTCCACACCACCTTCTGTGGAAAACCTGCCCCACTGTCCCTGGGAAATCCAGGGCCCAACCTACCAGGAAAGCACCCTCCCCGAATTCCTGATGTAGTTCTGAGACCAAAATTCTGTATGGCCTTTCCAACCTGACTCTTATCTCTATGTCATCTGAACCACACGCCTACAAAGAGCAACACCTGGTTTTCCAAGAACTTAGGACCAACAGCCTGAATCCGGCTTCCTCTGGACAAGCCAAAACTTCCCAGGCTACTCACATCTGTAAAAGGCAGGCCCCTCCAGTTTCCTAACAGCTTGGCTCACTGTGTCTGAGCGCCATTCATGGGGGAAGATCAGGGTGACCTGTGACCTTGGCTAACCTTGAGGTAGTTCTAGTTACCCTTGTCTGGATTTAAGACCCAAAGTTCTCAAGGGGAAAGCCTGCCCCCAAGAGGAGCTTTATGAGAGTATAGAGGATGATGTTTTAGTTAAGGAGGAAAAAAAAAAAAAAAAAAAGCATAATGAATAGTATACATTTTATATTAGAAAACTATTTCTTTCTTTTTTTTTTTTTTTTTTTTTTGCAAACTACGGGCTCTGAAGGAAATTCTGCCTAATTAAATCAGTTTTTCCTCACTGAATGGCTATAATATAAGGAGGGTAAATTACCTACTTCTGGTCAATAATAATGTCTAGTCTCCATTTTTGTAAAGAACATACGTTCTTAACACAGACTTGGACTTGAATTTCCATTCTATCTGACAAACTAGATCTTACTGCAGCTTTAGTTCTTACTTTTTTTTTTTTATACGTCAAAGACACTTTGGTTTCACTGATTCGGGTCAGATGTGTTCCATTATTCAGTAAGAACTGATGGGTAACGTTGATATTTGTGCAAATGAATGGGGAAATTTTTGATGCACCAATTTTAAGAGTTACATATGTGCAATGGTGTAATACTGCAAATGTTACGAGTAACCAATAGGTTACTCAAGTAAGGTTTGTTATAATCAATCAAACCATGTAAAAAGAGAGATGTGCAATTTGAAACAGGAGCCATGGTTAGCAGAGTACGAGAAAATCAAACATCAGTTTAGAAAAAGGGAGGGGGAGGAATAGGTTATTTCGATGGATTCCATTTCTAAAGTTATCTAAGCAAAATCCAAGTCAGCTTTCTACAAAACCCTACCTAAGGTAAGTCACAAAGAAGGACTGGCTGCCAGGTCTCTAACACACCCTAAAGAAATGTATTATGATTCAGGAATATTAAAGAAATGAACTACTCAGCAAGAAACCTCAGCTCTCCTATAGATTAGAAAATTAATCATGTTCAAGACCATTAAAGACAGCCCAAAGCAAAATAAAAGAAAGTAAATCCTGGTACCTCTGGGATCAGAGACATCCTCCTCCTTTCAAACAAAAGGCAGATGAAAAAAGAAGAGAGTTTTTATTTGTACATTAGCCCTGGGGCAAACACTGATGTGGTTTGCTTTATCCCTGCCTCCCGTGTTTAGTTAGGTGGTTATGAAAAACAGAGGTACCCGGAAGGGTGGCAGCGCTGTGGTCCAGACTGAATGGGGGGCAAGGGATGACAGTGCGAAGTAGAACAGGGACAGGGTGACCAACCGTCGGTTTGTTCAAGACTAAAGGGTTTCCCGAGACTCGAGATTTTCGGTGCTAAAACCAGGAGAGCCCTGGGCAAACTGGAATGATTGGTCACCCTAGCAGGCATGGAGGAAGAGGCAGGAGTGGCTTTTGGGGGAAATGAGCAGGTCAAGGATTCACCACAAGCTCTCTGGAGAACCAGGACTGTGATACCTGGCTTGGTGCCCCAGGCTTTCATGCCATAGTTTGGCCCCCTGAGGGAACCTACTCAACTCTTCTTCTTACTTCCCTTGCAGCTACCATGGAAGAATACCGCACACATAAACACACAGACACGTACACATTGTATGTCTTTGCTACAAATATATTTACGTGCTAGAAAATAAAAGAACAAGTTATGGGGTATATACAAATAAGAGAAAGTAAAAACCTCTGAATCAAATTTATTTTGATTAAAAATAATTTTTAATTACAAAAGTAATGTCTTTATTACAGAGAAAAAAAGTTTACAGAAAACAAAAAAAGAGCAGGCTCCCATTCTACTCAGACACAACCACTATTAACACCTAGGTGGATTTCCTGTTCTACTCACATCCTCATCCTTGGCAGTATGTTAGAATAACCTGGGAAGCTTTTCAAAAATAGTAAAGCCTGGAACATACCCCTGGAGGTTCTGATTTCATTGGTCTGGTCTGATTACATTCCTCCACCATTAGTATTTTTTAAAGGTTCCCCCAGAGATTCTAAGACTCAGGAAAAGCTGGGAACCACTGCTCTGAGCCTTTCTTAATGTGTGAATCCTTGAACACATACATGCAGACACACACACATATTTATATCATACCTAGCATGTTATTCTATTTCTTGCTTTTCTCACTCAATGATATATTGTGAATGGCTTCCTATGTCAATAAATCAATTTTGCAACACTTTCAGTGGTGGCATGGTGTTCCAATGGATGACGATTCATTTAACAAATTCCTCTTGTTGAACATTTTTATCATTTCAGCGTTTGTCCTCACATCATAATGATGAAAATTCTGAACGTGGGCATTGGACTGCTTGGTTTCAGTCCTAGACACCACCCTCATTAGCTGCAAGTGACCTCAAGTCACTTAACTTCTCTGTGCCTCAGGATCTTCATGTTAAATGGGGTAAGAGTGGTGCCTAGCTTTTAAATGAGATGATATACATATGAAGCAATAACCATGGGCTTAAAAAGCATTAGTATTATTATTAATCTTTTCCGACTTTCCAAGTTATTTTCTTGGAATAAATACCCAGAAGTTCAATTTCGAGTCTAATAGTATGCACATTTCTTTGAGGCTTGTGATGTATTTACCAACCTACCCTACCACAAAAGTGTAAATTGAGAGTATCATGCAGTTACCAAAGTGTCTAAGAGTAAACCGTGCCTTCACCCATTTTCTCAAACCCTTACTAATGTTGCTCCAATTTAATATCTTAAGCTCATTATTGTTGTTTTGATGCACAAATATAGAAGAAAGATCTGTAAAATTGAAGATCAAGCATAATGTTCCTCTAAGTACTATATTTGACAAAAAATAACAAAATCTGTAATTTATTTAAAATTTATCTCCTAACTCCCTGGCAATAATTGACGTAGTTCAGCGGGGGCGGGGGGGGGGGATGACATAAGACAGCTAAAATAAACATTTAGGGGAAAAAAATCTTATTTGAAAAAGAGAGCATTAGCTATACTGGGAGGAAAAGGGCTGGTCATTAACTTCAGCTCTGAGCTTCCTAGCAACAACAGTAAAAATAGAAATATATTTCCCATTCCAAAATAAAAGGGAAGCACATAAGTTTATCTCAAAATAAAGGTCTTCCTGTTACTAGATTCTAAGAATTACCATGCATTTCCTTATATAAAGCCACCAAATAACATAATCAACAACAAAGTTTGGCCCAAGCTTGAAGGTGTTAAAACTTTTTCATGTGACCATTTCTCACACATGAGAAAAGGTAAGGACATAAAATCTGTTTGTATTTCAGTGAAGATAGATCTTTTGGTTCTAACATATACCACATGTTTTTGTTTTTGTTTTTGTTTTTGGCAATCTCAAGTTTGATGTTTCTTAAAAATAAGTTAAATCATGGTGGTCATTAATGCTATTTACTAAATATTTCTGATTTTCTACATTTTCAGACACATGACAAGACTGCACTTCTTTACCCCTGGGTATGTTCACATAAAATTTATATGAAAATGTATAAAAAACGTATATTCATATAAAACTTATACATGCATGTTCACAGCACCATTGTTCACAATAGTCAAAAGGTGGAAACAACCCAAATGTCTATCGACTAATGAATGGATAAACAAATTGTATTATATCCATCCAATGGAATATTATTCAACAATAAAAAGAAATGAAGTTCTAATACATGCCACAACATAGATGCACCTTAAAAAATTATGTGAAGTAAGAGAAACCAGACACAAGAGGCCATATATTGTATGATTCCATTCATATAAAGTGTCCAAAATAGGTAAATCCATAGAAACAGAAAGCAGATTAGTGGTTGTCAGAGGCTGAGGGGGTAGCAATATAAGGAGTGACTGCCAATTGGTACAGGGTTTGGCGTGACAAAAATGTTCTGTAATTATGTAGTAGTGATGGTTGCAAAGCTATGTGAATTTACTAAAAACCTCTGAACTGTATACTTTTAAACAGCATGTTGTGATGGTACGTGAATTACATCTCAATAAATAAATTTTTAAAGAATGCTAAGGTCAAAATGAAGCTTCAGTCAGCTTGGGTCAGTAGGTGACCTCAGTTAGCAAAACCCCCTCAACTTCTGTCGAGTTATATGACTGAGGTTTCTTTTTTTATATATTGCTATATAAGATCACCTATCCTTACTGTTATAAAAACATCAATTTCTTTTAAAAGGAATAAATCTGTATAGACTCCAAAGTTAATTTATTTTCATTACTTTTATTAATTTTTATTTTTTAGAGTTGACATTCAATATTGTTTTATATTAGTATATATTATATGATATATGATATATGGTATATAATATTAGTTTTAGGTGTACAGCATAGTGGTTAGATATTTATATAATTTACAAAGTAATCCCCCTATTAGTCTAGCACTCACCTGGCACTATACAGTTATTAAATATTATTGGCTGTATTTTCTATGCTGTACTTCGCATCTCCATGACTATTTTGTAACTACCAATTTGTGCCTCTTAATCCCTTCATTTTCTCATCCACTATTTTTATTATTCTATTACTTAACTATATGCAATTATAAATTTCAGTTTAAGGTCCTTGGGCTTATATATACAAACAACAATAAAGCCCAAACAAGCTTACAGATTAAACACCTACACAACTACAAAATCAATAAAATTCAAATTACCAGCATTAAATCAATGTGGGAGATGGTGCTGTTTGCTGAAACTGAATCACTTAAATAGGCATTGACTGCTAAGGCATAGGTGTCTCATGCCTGACATGCGTATAGTGTCAAACCATGTGACACTCAATTCTCTATCACTTTTCTAGGTTCCCTCAACAATTTGCCCAGCACAAATGCCTCTCATTAGCCCATGGCAAAGTAATTCTACTCTATATAACACACATAAAAAAGGGCACAAATTATGGATAAAGAAATATTATGGCAGTATTTATTTATAGACTGATAGTTTAGGTTACTGAGAATATATATTAGCTTTTTTGGATTTTTATCGAAATAAAACATTTCATTTTTTTCCCCCTTAGCATAATCTCATGTTCCCAAGGATATATTTGCTGACTCATAGAGGTTTCATGGATTGCAGTTTGAGGCACTCTGCTGTAGCCTAGACCAGTGGTCCCCAACTCCCAGGACACAAACCAGTACAGACCAGTTAGGAGCCAGGCTGCACAACAGGAGGCAAGCAGCCAGCTAGTGGAGCTATATTTGCAGCTATTTCTCAGCACTAGCATCCCTACCTCAGCTCCACCTCAGATCATCAGGCATTAGATTCTCATAGGAGCACCGGTCCCTGGTGCCAAAAAGGTTGCGGACCTCTGGCCTAGACCACTGGTTTTCAAATTTGAACATGCATCGGAATCACTTGGGAGGGTTTGTTAAAACACAGTTTGCTGGACCCCACTTTCAGAGTGTCTGATTCAGTAGGTCTGGGGTGGGGTCCAATAATCTGCATTTTTTCCAGTTTGCTAAGTGTTACTGATGCTGGTGCTCTAAGGATCACTCTGAGAATCACTGTTCTCTTATATTTCTAATACCAGGTGACTCTCTGACAGCCCTCAGTTCAAGACAGATTTCTATGGAAGAAACCAGACAGCAGTCAATTCAGGGATATAGTCTCCTCTGATGCCTGAAGATCACATTCTGTAGGGCTAACTGGAGAGGGAACTATCAGCTTTAATCACCAAAAATTTAGGATGAAAAGTTAGCTGTTAGTAATAAAAACTGTGATAGTTAATTTTATGTATCAACTTGACTGGGCCACAGGGTTCTCAGCATTACTCTGGGTATGTATGTGAGGGTGTCTTTGGATGACATTAACATTTGAATCAGTCAACTGATTAAAGCAGGTTCCCCTTCCTAATATAAGTGGGCCTCATCTAATCAGTTGAAGGCCTGAATAGAACAACAACAAAAAAATCCTCCTCTTAGAAAGGACAGAATCCTTCCTGATCGCCTTAAGCTGAGACATTGCTTTTTTTTCCTGTCTTTGGATTCAGACTGAAATATTCACTCCTAAGTCTTGAGCCTGTTGGTGCTCAGGCTGGAACTACACCATCACTCTCCTGGGCCCCAGCTTGCCAACCTATCAACCTCCACAATCATGTGAACCAATTCCTTAAAATAAATCTTTTTGTCTATATACACCCTGTTGGTTCTGTTTCTCTGGAGAACTCTGACTAATACAAAAACTAATGAGCCTTTCTTGGATTTTCACACAGACTAAGCCCAGCGGTAGAACGGGGAAATTATTAATAAACCTTCGTGATCCATCCACCTCCAGTCAAAGGTTTCTATAGCAACCTGAGTTCCCAAGCGAGGCTCGGGCCACATTTTCACAAACTGCAGCTAGATGAGTGGAAGTAAGTAATCCCTTGTGATCGACCAAGAAAACGAGGACTAATAAAAGACTAGCACCAGTGTCTGAGTTGAATTAATTCCCCAAGATTTAGGACTACAGAACACAGGGCATGCACATCTACTCTACCACATGATTACCTAATTTCTTGAGCTCAAAACAATGATTTCACACCATTACTAATGTAGAGAAGAGGCAAAGGACTAAAATGTTAAATCAAGCTATATTCAGAGGCTATAGTGTGCTGATCAGCCCTATGGCCAAAACACGAGGAAATCTGCAGAACAAAGGAAGATTTCTGCTGGGATTGCTAAAAACCATTTGCCCATACCTTGAAGGGAAAACAGAGTCTTTAAGTCAGGCCCTACACAAAATAAAACCATTCATTCCCTACGGCTAAAACCATGGGGAACCTATGGATCAAAGACTGGGGATTTCCAGCAGGCCTTTCACGCTACATACTCTTATCCTTTCTCACTGTATGCCCACACCATCAAAGGAAAATGGGTAAACAAAGTCTTTAAGCTGTAATTCATTGAAACTAAGAATGATATATAAACTGAATTCCCTGAACACCCTGGGCTTTTTCTTGTCTTTGCTTCTTGTCTTGGTTTTTGGTCCTTACTTTCTCTTGTCTTTTCTTTTTCTGTCTATGGAGTGCTACCTCTTCTCTAATAAACTTTCTTCTTGACACTAACTCTGGAGTGCATTTGAATTCTTTCTTACTCTCAGCCCGGACCCCTCCCTCGATGCTGGCCCACTCGCGGTTCCGGGGGCGGGGGTTGCCCTGTCCTAAATCATTACTGCTGTTTCATACATGAAAATATTTCTTTTCTTCTTTTTTCTTAATCCCGCCAAACTCATTCTGTGAGGCCACATAATAGTGTGTTAAGAGTGTGAGCTCTGCAGTCTTACATTCTGAACATCAATTTCAACATTTGCTAACCTTAAACAGGTTATTTAATCTATAAATAACCTGTTTACTCATCTTCATTATAAATAAGAATTCTAACCTGTATCAGTCAGGATCTAACCAATAAAACAGAAACCACTTATAAGTATTACAATAGAAAGAGCTTAATTCAGGAAATTATTTCCACAGATGAAGAGGGAGCTGAGAGGAAGGAAGCCACTAACAACCCTGGGGTGGAAGACCAAGAGAGGAGATGAAATGATGGAAGTCCAGGGTCACCTCAGGAAGCTGAGTCTCTGAGGGCTTGTCTGGCAGCTGCAGGTGGGGCAGCCACCTGAGGCAGAGGTGGGGGTGGGGGATTCCCTTCCCCTCACTTCTCAATCCTGCAATGCCTTCCCCAGGGCACACTATCAGATGCAGTTTAGGAAATACACCGGATGAGTTGGCCTTTCTGTGACACAGAGTAGGGGCTATATCTGAGGACTAATTGGCCCAAGGTCGGCATAAGACTGCAAGAATTAAGTGACAGCACATGTAGAGTCCCTGGTCTGCTGCAGATGGCAGGGTCCTTTAAGTTGTATATTTTAAATTGGGGCTCTGTATCTCACTCGCTTCTCCCTCACTCCCTTCAACAAATTTTCCACTCCTCACGGTTTCTCTTTGTCTTCCTACTCTCTCATCACCCAGTCCTTTCCTCCCACTTCCTCGCCCACACTCAACAGCAGACAGCAAGTTGGCTGGCCTCCCGATGAGACTACAGACTCGATGAAATCCAAGGGATGGCAGTTTCATGGTTTGGATGCCAATGATGTTTTCCTTTAGACAGAACCTGAATCCCCTGCCTGCACACATGAGGTTGCAAAGGCACAACCAACACAGGTAAGGCAACAAAACGTGTTGGCGCTCTGTCCTGAAGTTCTCCATCCACCCAGACCCACCACCAGCGGCCACATTAGACTGTGTAGTTCGCCACAGAGTCACCTCCTTCGACCACTCTGACTGGGTCTACTTCTCTGAAGAAGGAACAGCTTGAAAGAAATGGCCTCTGAGTCCCCTTCCACCCCTATCATCCTACGATACTATTGACAAAGTTAATGGGGAATCACAAAATGGAGGCCACACCAGTGGCTTGGCCCATGTCCCACATCTAAACTTATGTCAGACTGCACTTACTGGAAACACCTCACTGTCAAGGAAATCTAACATCAATCACAATCCTCCAACCCAGCTTTAGCCAGCTTACCTGACCCTAGCAAATAGGACCCAAAATCTCCACCCTCCTAGCCAATCATGCCCTGTTTCCTTGTCAGCTCGTCTAAGGCCCTCTAAAACTTGCTCTTGCCCCAAATCCCTTGGGAAGAATGCTCCACTTCTTGTGAGGCACTGTACTTCCCCAAATCCATGGAACAATTTCCCTTGAATAAAGGGCATCGAACTCATTATTAGTTGCTTTGGTTTTGTCATTTGACACTATTACGTGGTTTGCATTTGTGCATGGCTGGATTTTGTTATATTCTCCACCTGCTTATGTCACATTTAGCTAGAGGTAAAAGTCCCAAAATTCTTGAGACCTAGTATGGAGTGATTTTCTGCTGACTGAAGAGGTATTTAAGAGCAAAAAAACCCCAAGTTTTATCCTAAGAGCGGCACAAAGTATAATATTCTCAAATCCAATTCTCCTTATGAATAAATTATTTGTAGATTCAAATAATTCAGAATTGTGAAGGAAAAATTGGGGCAAGAAAAATTATTCCATTGCACAAGGACTAGAATGAAACTTTTGTGCCAATTTATATCTTTACTATTCTCAAAACTCTTGTACATTTTTCCTTCAAATCTCTTCCCTGAGGTATATAATAAGAATCATTCCTCTGTCCTTGTCTTTAACATTTGGAAGCCAGATGTGAATTGAGTCCATTGGCTTGACCATCACATACCACCAGTCTTCTTATTAAGTTCAGCTAGGCAATGGCAGGGCAAAAACTCAGCTTTTTGCTTCGTACCAGATTTAATACAAGTCAGGGCAGGGTTTTAGACATTTTAACCAGCCCTACTCTATCTGTGGTTCTGAGTGTGGTTCTTGAACCAGCAGCATCAGCATCACCTGACCACTTGTTAGAAATGCAAATTCTCAGGCCCCAGCCCTACTAAAACAGAAACTGTGGAGGGTGGGCGGTTTTAACAAGCTCTCCAGGTGACTCTGAGGTACATAAGGTCTGAGAACCACGGTGCTAGAAAAAAAAAAAAAACAGAAACAGATGGATTCAAGTGAAACATATTATTGGTCTTTTCTCTAATGACCTGAATTTGAATTTAAATCCCTGATCCCCCCCACAGTCTGAAATCTACAGTCTTTCTAATGCCTATTTTCTTCAGCACTGTTATACTGGGAAGGCTTTTATTATTAAGGGAGGGTAATTTCAAGGAAGAATACAATGGGAATTAGAACACTGCTACTATTGTCCTGTCAAAATGAACAAATTCCCCTCTACCAAATTGTCATTTTATGTTTGGGAGGAAAGGAAGGCTATGTCCCTTTTCTAAGCATGCCATACACTTTTGCTGGTAAATGCTTCTTTCCAATAATTGGGTGAATGTGCACAAGCACCCTTCTGTACCCACCAAGAAATAGCAGGTCTTGACATGAGAATGGAGCCATATTTCCTTGCTCTGTCTTTCAACCTTGTAAAAAAAGCTCTTCATCCTTTCCAAGTAGAGGGGAGTTTTTGGCAAAGAATTCTCCAGGGTGACAAAAAGCACTTTCTCTTCACTCTTTTGTTGTGTTGTTAGATTTAAAACCCTTTTGCCCTGGGAACAATACGCTGCAGAGTTACTTTATGTTGCTGCTTTCCACTGTGCTTTCTCCAGCCCTTAGAATAATAGGCCGCCATTTTAACACCAGAGAACCTGTAGCTGCAGTGAATCTAAGTTTAATGTAAGTCAGGCCTATAAATACTATTACTCCTACGCTTAGCTGGACTGCTCAAAGGGGTTTAATTTTAAAAAAGCAATGTGGCACTCCAGTTAGAAGGCCAGTTAGCAGGAAATGGACGCCCACATCAATAGAATGCAAACCACCCTGGTGGGCACACAACCCAGAAGGTAATTTGGGAAATTTAGAAAGTCAGAGAAGATGAATAAATAAGAGAAAACCAGCCAATTTCCTTTTTCCTTTTTATGAAGACTATGATTGTAGACTGTAATCTTCTTCTCATCACTAATGAAATGGCAGAAAGGGGGAGTTAAAAATATGTGGTAATGTTAAATAACCCATAGCTAAATGCATGGGCAACATCAAAAATATACATCTCAGATGGAAATACAATGGGAAACTACAAATTTGATGTAGGATTCTTTTCGAAATACAACTCCCTAAAGAAAACCCTTTTAAAAAAATCTCCTCCAGCACTAAACCAGAAACACAGTATATTTCCAAGCACTGTTCCCAGTGATATAAAACCAGCTATAACTCACTATAGCCTCGAGTGAAATGAAGATTTGCTGGTTAGCTCAATGATTAGATTATTCTAGACAGTCAATCTGAGCAAATCATGTCCCAAAGCTAATGTTCCTCCTGGTAATTACCTTACGTCTGTCTACAACCATCAAATTAACCAGATAATTGCAGAGTCTCCAACATGATGTGCAGACAAGCTACAGAGCCTCTGTTGGAACTTCTCCTTTTGTTCCTTCTCCTTTCTCCATGTATACTCTTTATTCTTCCATCCTTTTCCTTTCCAAACTTACTTGGGCTAATTGAAGAAATGGGCCGCCTGGGCCTATGATTTATAGAAGGACTTATTTGCAATGTTTCAAACCTGGCTTTTGTTTTAACTAGTATTCACCTCTAATGGCTCCAAGCACTCCACCAAAAATGCTCACCTGTGAAAGGACACAGAGAGCACAAAGAAGCTGAGATGCACAGACTAATGCTTCACAGTTTCAAAGTACTGTTGCATAGCCTGATCTGTCTCATCCGCAGCTTCATTAGTGACGGTTATGTTCTACACATGAAAACTACGTCTTCAAGTATCTTTCCCAAGGTCAAAGGGCCAACAAAGGCAAAGATACCCTAAAAATGAAGTCTCCAGCTACTGAATGCTCTGAGACTGAGCTAGAATGTATTAATAGGAGTCGAATACCAAGAAAGGTGAAATTCTCATCCCTTACCATGAGAGTAGAATATGAAAGAACCCCTGTAGCAGGATGGAAATGGACAGATGTGTCTGAGCTTGGCATCTATATCTGTGAGGTTTATATATCTAAATTAGAGCTTCCTAAGCATATTGACACCCCCTTGCCCCTGCCTTCACAGTGTCAATAAGAATGAGAAAATGAAGGGTTTTAGCCCTCCATATATGGTTGAAAAGGATGGCAATTAAAAAATTTCTTGGAGCCCTGAAACAACATTTTCGTGCATTAGTAATTCCATCATTTTTGACATGAGATGTATTTTATTTCAGAAGACCCAGACCCATATACATTTTGAGTTATGATGGTGCAGAATTAAGAAAATTTCTAGATTCTCCCTCCAAAAGTCCCTGGAAACAAGAAGTCCAATAAGTTAAGGAAGAAGCTTAGCCTAAATGAGACTAAGGTCTCAATGGGTACCATTTTGGCCAGTTTTCAGATTGGAAAATTGTTCTAGAGCCACAAATTCAAAACCTCAAAAGTCAGCTTAACTTTGTAATTAATCCCAATGGAAACTATTCTATCCAAATTCGTCAACTCCAATTTTTACCTAAGAGCTAATTTATTGACTTAAACTAGATAAAACCTTTCCTATGACTAGATACTTACATGTTCTAACCAGGACATTACTCTTATATAGAGAAAGTTTTCATTAAGAGAGGCATTATGGAAAAAGGGTAGACATTTGAGAATGTTAGGACAAGTACTATATGAGAAATTAAGGGTGTGGGATGTCTTTAATACAGAAAGCAAATAGAAAAAAGGTGCTTCTAAAATGTAAAGGTAGTTGATAATTCAAGGAGAGAAATTTCTCAATATGCATGGAACAAGGTCCAGGGGAAAGAAATACTTTTATCTGGAGCAAAAGAAATGGTATACTTTGGGGCAACTTGAAGACTAACCACCTAAAACATCCTTTAAAGATATAGAAATAAGGAAGCCAGTCAAGAGGCATTGCCCCTGATCACATAGTTAAGAAAGGAGAACTGAAAATAGTACTTATTCAGTACTCCTTTGTATCATTTAGAATGCTTTTCATTGTAAGAAACAGAAAAATAAATTCGAACTGGCTAAAAATGATAAAACTGATTTACTGGTTTCTAAAACTGGAAGTCAGAGTTGGATTTGATTCAGTCACTTAACTACATTACCAATGATTCTGGTTCTGTTCTGCACTGATACTGTGGCAGAGCTCAGCTGGGCCTGTCAACCAGAACACAGACATGTGGCCTGGGTTCTAACATGGTGACTGGGTTCTATGAGGAATCAGCCCAAGATTCAGTATGTAAGGGGACCCAGGAGGAAGCCTCAAGGCTTCTTATGACCTAGCTTTAGAAGTCCCAAAATGTCATTTCTACAACATTCATTTGGTCAAAAAAGTCACTAAGGCCAGCTCAGATATATAGGAAAGGGGAACAGACTCCATCTCTCAGGGGAAAGAGCACGTGCAGAGAGAGAAGAAACCTTGGAGACTGTACCACAATATGAAATGACTGAGCACCACGGAGGCAGTCCCCTGTTCAGAAACCTCTAAATAGCTGTCACTGCCTATGTGCTGAGGACCAAACTCCTGGCCTTTGAGAACTCTGCTTGGCCCAGTTTACTTGTCCAGCCTCATTTTCTACTGTTCTGGGCCACTCTTTATTGTCTAAATTGACCCTGTGTTTTTCCAACCCTGTGCTTTTGTTTATAACATTCTCTTTTCTGCAAAGGCTCTCCCCATCCACTTTCAAACTAAAGCTTATTGCATTAAGGGTCAGCTTGAATCCCTCCTATCCCTGACCTGACCTCCTCAAACTCAGATTTCAAACCTTTCCGAACTCCTTTCACACCACCAATTAGACCATTCCCATGGAGCAGTTCAGTGGGTAATATACCATCTGACACCATAGCTTCAGAAAAAGGAATAGACGGGGAATGGCCGGCTTTTGCTCATTATTTTCATGGTTTAATTTTTCAGAGCAAACATTTAGTTTTATAATATAAAAGTAAATTTTAAATTTTAAGCAAAGGCTAATAGAAATTTACTAGAATAATTGATAAGAGCTAGCAAAATCTCTAAAGTTTCATCAAGAAAAATAGTTTACTCTAGGAATACTTAAAAAAAAAAAAACTCTGTGTTATTAGTTCATCATTCTACCCACTATTCAAAGTTCCACTACTCCTAATGTGTCTTCCTCTGGTTTACCATTTTCATACTCCAGTGTCTTCTCTGAAACTGCTTAGCAAGAGTGAGGAAAGGAATTGGGAAGGTCAAGAACTTTGAGAGATGCACCAGACACACCCTGCCACCTGCACATTCTTAGCCCTGACCCTGGGCTCACCATTTTTTATGAACATGTTAAAAGAGGTCAGATATGAATCAGACCAAGGCCACTTCCCTCTTTAGCTTATTTCACAACGTATAGACTTGAAAATTGCCATCCCAAAAGAGAAAATCTGCTCTTTCCCTGACTCTGTATTTCACAACATAAGCGCTATAAATAGATTCTTCTGTTAACTCAGCCTTTGCTCAGTGTTGGCCTCCTTAAGTTAAAAAACAAAACCCGAAAAAGAAAAAAAAAAAAAGACATAGGGGAACAGCCTCCCCAAGGAGGTCCTTCGAGCCTTCTACCAGCTTTCAGACTGGAGTACACACACATTCTCAACTAATAGTAAGATTTTTTATACGCCAAAGCCTAGAGAAAAAGAAGTCCACAGCCTGACTGAGAATGCATCTTTCCTTCCAACCAAAATCCCTCTTGGTGGGTCCAGGATTGGTCTGCTGCTCTCCTTCATGAGCTCTAACAAAGGGAAAGCACTGTGATAACCCGTGCTGCTTCTCCCATGCACCTGATGGAGTAAACAGATGGTAGGTGAGCCCTTCCTTGCCTTTGCAAGGTACTGTGGAAAATAACTGTAAACAGAGATGCCCTTGATGTCTGTAAACGATGAAGGCAGGTGTTTTCCATGGAAAGAGAATTAGGTAAGGAAATAAAGGTGAATATTTTCATATTGCTATATCTTAAAGAGGTATTCCTGCAGCAAATATTGTAAAAGGTACAATCTCCCCCTTTTATAATAATCAATCCCCATACGACATGTCACCTAGTACATGAAACTACAAGGACAAACCCCCATGAAATTCCCAATGAAGAAAAAGCAAGAGGGACAGGAGCAGATAAGCACAGCTGGCTATAAGTCAGGGTTCCTACCTGTCTTCAACAACCTTAATCCTTCCAGCTGGAGTGGAAAGGGAGCTAGCAGAGAGCTACAGAAGTTTCTGCAGTAGAAATACTTGGCTGTAAAAATGGATTAGAGCTTACTTTCAGGACAGGGTTACGAGGCCACCCTGCCCTTATCCATTAACCTCCATGCCCCAGTCCCCTCGCATGTTTACTGAGGTGGGAAGCGCAGAAAGAGATGGCTGTTATAATGACCCAAGCAGCTGCCACCTGAGTGCATGGCTATTACATGGTTGTCTAGACTTATACCCCTTGAGTTATGATGAAACAGATGGATAGAACTCACAGAATTCCCTCACCAACAAATTCCTCTGGGAACTTTATTTGCAAAAACACTTCATGTGCTGAAAAGGTATATTAATTGAAGATTGAAGAGCCAAGTAATCTGCAAGCTACTGTATAAACAAAGTCACTTGTGGCTCCAGACACATGCATGGCTTTCTAACACCATTTAACCTAGGCCTCATTGAAAGCGTAACTTTTGAGGAAAAACTTGAAGTGAAGAAGTGAGCTCCAGGGGTATGCGCATGAAGAGCTTTCCAGACAAAGGAAACAGCCAGGCCAAGGGATCACAAGTAGCGTTCCCTTTCCCACATTCTGGAACTTCATCCGTATGAGCAGTGTCAAAGGCCAGGATGATCCAGAGGCAGGGAGGCCAGAGTAGGCCAACAGAATGAGTCCTCAGGATGACACAGAAGGGCCCCTAGGATATGGCCTCAGCCTAGTCTCTGGCCATTTTCTTACACCCTGTGCCAGCCGTCCCCACTGTACCACCGGGGGTCCCTTGAATCTACCATGCTCTTCACCATCTCCTGCCTTTGCATGTGCTAGTCCCATTTTCCAGAATAATTTTCCCAACCTTCTTTGTCAGACTTATTCTCACTAATTCCCCACTACTCACTGGCATGTCACCTCCTGTGGGATTTGGGCAGGAGACCAGAGAGCTTCAGCTTAGAATATAAGACCTGGAATTCTGTATTAAGATATACGGGAATGAGTGGTTTTCATTAGAAGGTTAAGTGTCAGAGACAAAATAGGCAGTGGGGATATTGTAAATCCTAAACAAGTAGAGTGAGAAAGAATATCTAAAATGTTGGTTTGGCTATTTTTAAAAATCTTCATTAATAGGAAGTGCTAATTGTCTTCAATGAAGCACAACATCATTTTTTTATCACTGTATATGTACCGGATTAATTGGATTATAAATTTAATTTAATTACGGCAGCAAACTCTATATGTAGGTGGATCATCACTGTTTATTGCATATGCTGAAAAGTTTTCTACTCAAAACTTTCAAAGATGAGCAATAACATGTAACGCTCAAGAAGCAGAGGAAAGCTGACCTTTTGATACACAGGGGCAGAATCATGGCTGTCTTCACAAAATGTGTCTTAGTCATAAATCAACCACAACTAAATTGTACACCTTTCCTTACCCCTTACATTACATTCTTTCCTTATACTTTTGCATGACCCAACCCACCTCCACCCCCATGTCCTAGTTATAACTTATAAGTTAAGGCAAACCAAACTGTGACCTGAATCAAGGTGCTGTAGTGCTATAGATAAACAAAGCAGATAATGAGATAGAAATGTTATCAAACTTAAAGTTTAATTTCTATTTCAAAAGAAAAAATTTTAAAAGAAACTTTTAACTTTTTAAAACAAGTTTCTGAAATTCAAACAGTATTGCAGCATGGTAAAAACAGTTTCAAATGCTAATTGATTTGAACCAAGATTTCTTTTGGAAACACGTTCTAATAAGTCACCTTCATGTGAAAAAAAAATAAAAATATTTCTTTTGGAGGCACATGGTGGGCGGATGGAAATTTTTTTTATAGAAATTTAATTTTAATCTAACTACTAAATTTTCTCATTGGCCTTCCTTGCATAGCTATTGGTTGATTTTCTCTCTTCAAAATAAAGGTCTTCCAGACAGATACCCAATGGGATGCAAACCTGTTGGGAATGGGGACATGTACACTGTCCTTTGACACTCATCTGCCACAGGATGCAGCTTTCCTCACTTTTTTTGCATCTGCAGAGAGCCAGTGCCACACTCCTGCTGCCATTCTTGGGATCAGGTGCATTTTGGTGTTCAATTTATGACCTTGAAATGGAAGCTTTTCCTACATATATAACTAACCAAATGATATGAGAATTAAATCCATGAGTTTTGATTTGTGGATACTAGAAAACCAATCCTCTATTTAGCAGTGTGCTATGGATTATACCAGCCTAGATAATACAAGTATCCCTAAACAAATGAACTAGTCCACAACTACTTATTAATGACCATCTACCGTGTTCCAGGCATTGTGCTGGGTTCCTCGCCTCGTAGTGATGTCTAGAATTTCAAACATATAAGGTTATTTTCAATAAGATTAATTGATTGTTAAATCAATTAATTTACATTGATTTTATCTCAAGTTGAACACTCTGAAGAACTCTAAAGTTCAATTCAAACTTCTACCCTCCAGGAGACCCTCCTAGGTTTAGGAGATCTCCTTATTCTAAATTGTCCCATGTGCATATTTCTATCATTGGGGTGAGCCCATAGTTTTACAGTTCTCTTTGTGTGTCTGTCCCTAAACTCAAACATGACATCCATGAGGGCAAGAGACTGCCAGCAAATCCTCACAGTTGCATCTAATGCTGCTGCTGTATAATAGCAATCAGTGTATTTTGGTTGCAGATATGGGGGTGGGGGAAGCAAAGGAATAAATGAACGGAGTGAAGACACATCCATAACCTGGAACCCAAATCAAACTTCAAGGTTAAGAACTTTCAGACTATGGTAGTGATTCTCACATGGGTCCAGGTAGTACTGCCCCCGCAATCTGTGATGCTTATTCCTTCCTTCTTCCATTTATCTAAGAACTACCTATGTCAAGAACTGTGCTGAGTATGTGTAGATAAATAAAAGATGGAGTACCCAGCCCTGGGGAACCTGTAGTCTTGCAGTGCTCCTGGAACAACACCAATCCATACTTGGCCTTGGGAAACGCCATGTTTCATTGACCTATCTAATTCTATCATATTCTAGGAAAATCATTTTACCAGGAAACAATGGTATCTTACACAGAGGCAACATAATATTACAATCCTGAAAGTACATCATGAAAAAAAAGTAGGAAACTAGGCCTAATAAGCTGGTAAAATGGTTCTGTTTTTCCACTGAGTTTAGATGTTCATATTTATTGTGAGATAAATAGCAATAAATACCAAGGAATTAACATAAACTTATGAATAGCAAGCATTCACCTGAGAGAACTGAATCTATTTTCTGTGACCTGAGAATTGACCATCACAATTTGGTTTTAGTGGAAAAATACCACAGTGTTCTTCTATACATAGCAGATTACTGTTAAGTGGTTGAAATTAGACGTTAAGGGACATACTCAAATGTTAAAGGGTGACACCTATTGGCAGGATATCACATTGCAGCTCAGTTCTAGTAAACATTAAAGAAAGAATACACCAAAAGAATCATGACAGAAACAAGAGTGTTAATTTGGCAGTTTTATGTTCCTCAACATACAAATCCTCTTCCTATTTGGGTGGAATCCTCAACAGTAAGAGGCCCCAACTTCTACTACAGAAGCTAACTGGAGAGACCTTCTTCTCCTTAATCTTGGCCTCAGACAGGATCACCAGTGATTCTGAAACTTTAGAAACCTCAGGAAGAAGGGATGGGTAAGATTAGGACAGTAGCAGTGGAACCCAGAAGTGGTATCTGGGCCCAGTAGCAGGAACAGAATGTTCTGATCAGATTACTGCTACCACCTGGCCTCCTTAGTTCCTACCTATTTTCAGCATCTGCTTTTACAAACTTCCTATCAATTCTACAAAATTGCCAACATCTTTCCAATCAATTATTTTTCCACTTAAGGTAGCCAGAATAAGTTTCTGTTACTTAGAACCAAGAATCCAGGCTGAGATGCTATCTAACGTTTATTGAGTGCCTTTTCTGTGTCAGGCATTGTGCTAAGCCTCACACATACAATATCTCATTTAATCCTGCCCTGACAAAACCCTATGAGGTAAGAATAGATGAGAAAATAAAGGCAAAAAGACTAACTAATTTGCCAAAGTTATACAACTAATTTGGCAGAGCTAGGTTACAAAATCAGCCAGTCTGATGCTAGAACTAATTCTCTCAATCATTTCACTACCTCACAAAAGAAAAAATTCTGAAGCTTTCAGAAGTATGAAATTGGAAAATAAGACTTGAGACATACTCCTAAGGTTCATGAATATTGTGAGCTAATAAACTGCAGAGAGAAATCCTGAAAAGGTAGAAGGAAAATAAAATATTCAGGTCAGATTGAAGGCAGTTTTACCATGAAGCAAATGAAGCTTAAGCGTCCTTCACTTGCAAGGGGCCCCTTCCAAAGCCCTAAATTTAATTTTGCATTCATAAATTTGTACTCTTCTTCTTAATGGCCCCTCAAAATGGTATAAGCTTCAGACTGCACAAAAGCTGGATCCATTCCTGAATGAGACCACGAATTAGAGACTCATTTTCAAGCCCCAGATGGAAAACAAACAGAGGATCATTAAAGAGAGACATAGACCTACAGAATATAGATGAAAGCACATGTAACATTCAAGGCCAATTCCACTCTCCTTTGCTCCAGGGAGAAAAAGGGAGAATTAAGAGTTATTTCTCACCACCCTAGATGGAACACAGAAAGCTGGCTTCTCTCTCATCTGACAAAAGGAAAGACAAGATCTGTGTGCTTAGCAGGTTCGACAGCAGCAGCCAAGGCTGTCTCGGGCCCAGACAGTCATCAGGTCCTCCTTCTTACGGAACCAGCTGGATATAGATATGACTCTCAAGAAGAACGGACAGCCAGGCCTCCTAGGGGAGACTAGGAGGATCCTATCTTTATTTAGAATGTTATTTTGTTCATCATTGATTTTTTTGCATTAATTTTTATTTTTTAATTGTCTTAAAATAGTATTTCTCTTGATTAGTGAGGTTTTTGGCACCCCTTTAAATTTTGCACCCAAATAGTGCCTTGCTTCCCATATCCTCATACCAGCCCTAACCAGGCATACAGAGAGTCACCAAAATGCAAATCCTGCAGTTTCCCTCCAAAATAGCAATAGATCGTCCAATCATTCACCTATATTTCCAATATAACACTGTCACCTAAATTCAAACTGCTGTACTATAATCTGGATGCATCATCCATATTTATATCTAAATCTGGGAGCCCGCGTTACTTTAAGGAATTGGCAAAGAAACCAAATTTTATTACAAAGTAATATTGTTTGAAAGGTTATTGGCCCTAGGGCAGGACTGCCCAACCAAGACAAACAAGGTTTCGTCCAGTGGTTCTTTGTCCCAGCCACAATGAAAATCAGTCGGAAAGCTTTTTTAAAATGCCAGTGCCAGAGTCCTACTTCCAGAGATTTTGATTTAATTGTTCTGAAGTGACATCCAGGCAGGCTTTTTAAAAAGAGCTTTACCAGGGTATAATTTACATACCATAAAATTCACCCACTGAAAGTTCAATGACTTTTTTAGTAAATATATATGGTGGTGGAGCTACCACTACAATCTAGTGTAGAACCTTCCTTTCACCCCAAAAAGCCTCCAGTGCCAGTTTGCAGTCAGTCCCTGCTCTACCCCAATCCCAGGTATCACCAGTATGTTCCCAGTCTCTATGGATTTCAAGCACTGGTATTTTTAAAAAGCTTCCCAATTGATTCCAGTGAGTAGACGCTATAAAGAACTACCATTCTAAACACCAAAGAGCTAAACTCTCTCTCTAGTTCTGCCTCACAAAATTTGGACACTTTCTGTTAGAATTTCTCCCTATGGAGAAATAAAATCTCTAATTTCATATCAAAAAGTCTTGGGGAAATAGAATAAATCTTGTGACAAATATCCTGTTTTTAACTTTACTGAAATATCATTATGTGAAAGATGGCTGTACGTATATCTACACCTCTAATATGTATGCAATGCCACATTTGTACTCAGGCTGAGGACACAGAGTTCTTTTGTTTTGTTGTAAATTTAAAAGCCCGCTATGCTATCTTCAAAGTCATATTCATTGCCTTAAAAATTAACAAAGAAACATTTACCTCAGACTGAAAAATTATGAAGATTACAAAACCACTGTCTTCAGATGTTCAAAAGCTCCTCAGGGGAAATGTTCTAGAAAAGAACAAAATATCTTATTATTACGTTGCACCAACATAGAACTAATAACACTAATGCAGGAAAATCCTAGAGAAAAGTCAGACTGACTGACAAGGCATCGTGTGGAGCTGATGTCCTCCTGTCACTGTAGGCATGCCAGGCAAGCAAGCACTTGTAAAGGGGTGAGCCTGAGGAACAGGAATGAACTTGAGGGAATTCGCAGAAATGCCAGCCCCAGAGGTCTTTAAATGCATATGAGTAAACCACTGCCAGAGGCTTCTGGGTGAGTCAGTGCTTTTTCAACACAAGCAATTCTTCTGCCTTCATTGGCCAGAACAGTGAACCGCAGACAGCACCAGTTATCAACACAGCCCGTACGTGGGAAATGTTACGGGGTGCAGCTAGAACATGACCCACCCAGACCGCTCCCTAAAGTTGCAAAGCTTTAAAACAGTGCTCGTAGCCAAGGAGGTGCTGTCTCAGGATAGGCTACCAAAGTTCTCCAGCAACAAGGTTATTGGGAGTCAATAGAGCACCTTCTGAGGGAAAGTGGCCCTTATTCAGGAATGAAGAAAGTTTGGATTCTAATCAAGTAGATGGATGGTCCAAAACCATGTACTCTCTATATGTTGGTTTTAAATTCCCAACATCTATTAAGATGTTGGGAGGCAAATATTAAGTTATTGCCTCCTCTGATTATCAATTCTGAATTCTTACTCCATAAGAAAATCTCAAATGATTAAAAAAAATTCCTGAGAAGATTGGATAAAGAAGTCCAACATGCTCCAGCCTACCTTCCTCACTCCACATGGTTAGAAATGACAGAAAATAATTTTGAATAAACAAATCAGAAACAATTGAAAGTAAGAAAAGAAAGACAACCTCTGTGGCCAGTAATAAGGAACCATCTCCGAAAGATTCATGGAATCAGATTAATGAACCTAAAATAGATACAGGAGATGACACTGGTGGGGAAGACCCCAACGGGACCTAAATTAGAGAAAGAAGATATTGGGGGCCTGGTTGGGTCATCTCAGTAGGAGCAGACTCACAGGCAGTCTCTCTCTCTCTCTCTCTCTCTCTCTCTCTCTCTCTCTCTCTCTCTCACACACACACACACACACACACACACACACACACACACACACACACCCCAAGCTTATAGGAGCAGCAAGCCCAAGGGACAGATCCGGGGCCAGGATTCCAGCCAGAGAATTAAGAATATGCTTCCAGTATCTGGCCTCACCCAGGAGGAGTGGAAGTGTCTTGGCCTGAAGATTCTACTGACTCACCCGACCCAGCCCAACATCCTATTCCTACCCTACCACCAGAGGATAGCACATCCTCAGACACACCATCTGGGTCTTTCAAATTTCAAGTGAATAAAGAATCACAAACCACCAAACGTTTGAAGAAAACCCTTATTGTGACAGAGACACCAAATACTACTAAGAAAAGAGCTAGCTATCTCAAGAAAGCAAGAGAGAGAGAGAGAGAGAGAGAGAGAGAGAGAGAGAGAGAGAGAGAGAGAGAGAGAAGAGAGAAGAAGAAGGAGGAGGAGGAGGAGGAGGAGGAGGAGGAGGAGGAGGAGGAGGAGGGAGGAAGGAAGGAAGGAAGGAAGGAAGGAAGGAAGGAAGGAAGGAAGGAAGGAAGGAAGGAAGGGGCAAGGGCACGGGCATGGGCAAGGACAGGGCAAGGAAAACAAACAAACAAACAGCATGCTTTAAAAACCCAGGAGTTGGGCCAAATAGCAGAATTGATACAGCAGACAGACTTAGAAAGGCGACAAGTGAAATAGAGAGTCTCTACTTCAAAAACAATAACAGAATAAAGAAAAGAAAAATATGATAGAGGCATAGAGAGAGAATCTAAGAGAGGAACTCCTCAAAGAAATGATGGAAGGAAATTTCTCAGAGCTGTAAGATTATCTTGAAGATAGAATTGGGGCTACTTTTATTTTCTTTAAACTCTTTTGTTTTTCTACTTTTCTTCAATGAGCATACATTTTATTCAAAGGGAAACTTTTTAATTACTTATATGGTCTGAAAAGAATAAATAAAAGGAAAATCCCTAAAACACATGATGGGCTTTTTAAGAAAAATGAATGAAAAGTCAATTAGAACTTCTCTAAGGAAAGAGCTATTATAAATTAAAAATGGTCACCAAGTAAGAGTCATAGAAACTTTGCTAGAGGTCTTCCAAAATAGAAATGCTAGTCCTTTCCATTTAGGAATAGAAAATGGATTCTCCTATACATTTTATTTTTTTATTATTACTTTTTTTTTTTTAACACCTACAGCACCTGGTCTTCCTAGATGGTCTCCCACTAAGCACTAACCAGGCCCAACCCTACTTAGCTTCTGAGATCAGATGAGATTATGTACATTCAGGGTGGCATGGCTATAGTCTCCTGTGCCTTCTAGAGTTGCTATCCTAACCATATATCGGAGCCAAAGCCAGAGTTGGCCTTGTGGGGCCTCAGAAACTCACATTAAGAGGTTTCACTGTAAAGATGATGATAAAGAGCCAATGATAAATTGTGCAACATGTTTTAGGCAGAACTGCCATCATCCATGGAGAAGAAGGAGGTGATATTCCAGGAAAATCGAAGGAGCAAATGTCTGCTTAACAAAGGCCTCCAAGGCTGCTATTTACATCTGTGTCAAGAAATAAAACAAACAGAACCTTCTTTTCAGAGCATATTCCTGTATCCCAAACCAAACCCACGTGATCCTCTCTGAGTTCTTTGTGCTCCAGCCACCCTAGGGAGGTAAAATAGTGCCATTGTACTCATAATTGCAGGTTCTTCCTTACGTTGGAGAGACACTCAGGAGAGTTTCCAGAGTCCAAAAATATATCATGGCAAAATGGAGTGCATGCCCAACCCCTTGCATGGCAAGATGCTATTTCCTGGGGTCTTTTTACATTTATTTCTTTTTCCTTTGATGTTAGAGTTTACAAAATAATTTAGACTTACCTACAACCTGTCCCTATGCAGTTACTTCCTCTAGAATCTGACAGTTTTATGGTCTACCAGAGAACTAAAGAGTAGGAGAGTTTCCTTTTAAAAATAAGTATGTGTGTGTGTATTTTTTTTAATGTTAAAGCATCATAAGAACTCAAGCACCAATAAAGAGAACGAATACAGTAACCCTAAAAGAGATGCTAGTAATTTCATTCTAAAACTAGGTCCAAGTCCTTGCAGCAGACCTTGAACTAGACAGATTCATATTTTCAACAAGCATATTAGCACCCACTATAGAGCAGGCATCATGCTAGTTGCTAAGAATACAGTGCCTCTGAGCCGTGAGGGGGCAGTGGGATGGTCTGGTATGAAAGAGACGGATCCCAGCACCTCCAAGAAAAGGCCTCCAAGAATGTCCAGATCCAGTGCGAGAGACAATGGGTATTTGACACATGCAGCAGCGGGTACAGGTCCCCTTCCCACGAGGATTACCAGAGACTCCCTCATGGTGGCCCCAGAGCTGGGTCTAGGAGAACTGCCATAAACAAAGCCATATGGGAAGGTTAAGAAAGGCAGAGAGAGAAGTCTGAGTGAAAAAAGAGAGGGACAAGATACCTTCTGGTCTTAAATTGTAGTTCCTAGGTTACCACAACTCTGTAGCCATTCATCTGGCCGAGAGAGAGGAGCTGGGGCAATTTTAAAATACTTAAGCCTTTCCTTTGACATGGAAGCTGAAGGGAGTGGAGCAGGAAGAGAGGACTATCAGGAGGCAGAGGCAGGAGATGAGGAGAACCAAAGGGCTTTTCTCAGTTGTGCTGTTAAGAATGGCTCCTTTGCTCCTTTGCCTTTAAGCTGCCCTCTCAACCTATCCCCTGTCACTGTCCATCCAACACGGCCTGCCTTTTACGACAGCCTTGGTAACGCGGCAGCAAGAAACAAACACTGGAGGGAATTACATCTGATATGAGCGTTTCCAAACCAGATGTAAATTAATTACCTCTGATCAACCATAACCTAGATACACGTGCTGATGTCTACAAACCAGTAAAGAACACCAAGAAGCCCGTTCAGAGTGCTAGAGGACAGAAACTACTCAGGAATCCTGTGAAATTAGTGGCAGTCCCCTTGTGAGTATCTGTAAGCTAGAGAGGAAGTCATTACACCCTTGCAATTTTCTCAGACTCTGAGAAAACACTCGAAGATGGGCCTCCCTCCAGGATAACCACAGGAAGGGCAATGGGTGGGGCAGTAATAGGACCAGATTCTGGCACTAACCGAGCCCTGTGGGAATCTCGCTCCCTCTGGGAAATCCCCTATGGCATCACTGCTTCTGCTGCATCTACCACCAGTGAGCAAAGCCTGGCCCATCTCCGAGCCACAGCTCCTCCAGCCATGCCAGGTTTCCTGTAGTCAGCGGAGCCCAGAGAGCAATGCTTTGTAAAGTGTCTTAAAATCCCCTAGGGAGAGGATGGGTTACACATCTGCAGTCTGGGAAATTGTGCAGCTGTTAAGAGAATGAAGGAGTTTTATCTGTACTGACAAAGTAAGATCTCCAAGATATGGCAATAGGTAAAGATAGTAAGTTGCAGAGTAGATATATAGAATCGCCCCATGTGTTTATGATATATATATATATTCTTGCAAATATATGGGAAGTTTCTGGAATTATGTAAAAATAACCTATTTCTGGGAGTAGGAGAGATAGAAGGAATTCCATGTTTATTGTATATGCTTTTGTGCTACTTTCATAATTAAAAAAATACTTTGAATACCTTTTCTACATTATATGATGAAAGAAGTCAGGGGAAACTATTATAAATATAATGTCTCTATGCTAACTGAGTTTTCTTCTCATTTGATGTCATTTCTCTAAACTGATATACATTTCTGTATTAATACCACATCTTTGCCAGGCTTACAATAGTGCTACTTCAGTTCAATGGAGCTTAAGCTTTATAGTGACATCAAATTAAATGCGAGCATATGTACATGTTATTACTTACGGAGAAAGACAAACATGCCTAAACACTGACGAGAGCTATAACAAATGCACCCACACTTGATTCAAAGGCCTTTGTAGTGCTGGCTTGGCCTGTTCAGCATCCCTTTGCTCTTTGTCTGGTATAGCAGAACTACCCTCACCTGCCTTCATGGGATCCTAATAGTATCCCTTGCCAAAGAGATGAGCTCACAACCTTAGCTGGCCTATCAGAGTACCCCATTCTCCCAGCCACGATTATTTACTCAGAGATAGGCAAGTGTCCTAAGCTGGACCAATAAGATTCTTCCCTAGATTTGAAATGTGGGCACTAAAAGAGAAATGCTGTCTCTCCTTCTCTAAGGTCATGAGCTATAAAGACCATGAAGGCTTGAATAAAGCCAGGTAGAGGTAAACAGTTGGAAAATGGATTCAGCCACATTTGAAGCCACGATTACCACCTCCCCCCCACAATGTTCTCCCCATTTGCAAGAATAAATTCTTTCTTGTGGCTTAAGCTGGATTTTGTTGATCTTCTCCCTTGTAACCTAAAGGGTCCTAGCTAATTAATATCACCATTTTCTCACTGGAGGATTAAGAATCCTTTCTGTGATTGTGACTATCAGACATACTCAAGATCCAAAATTAAAGTCTATATTCTACTATTCTGAATGTCATTGTTAGGTAGGGTATGCTATTTATTTTTCAGGAAAAAGAGACACAAGGAACTTTCTATATGAAATTTCCTCTGAGGTCATACAATTCATCAGAAGCCAAGTCAAGAGCAAAAATAATTTTCCAGACCTTTCCTTTAAAAAAAATGTTTTATTCTATGTTGAAAGCAAAAAAAGAGAGATATCTGCAAAATCTACTAGAGGAGGAAAAGGGAGATGGAGTCTATCCTGATGTCTTAGTCAGGGAACAGCAATGACCAAAGCAAACCAGCCTTGAATTCCTCAAGTTCTCAGACAGCTGAGCTTTATCAGACTAATCTTGCTGATTTCTTGTCTAAAAAGATTCTCAAGAACTGATGTCTGCAGATGATGTGCAGAATCCAAGTAAGCATTTTTAACTATACTTATCTTCAAGTCAATTAGGTAAAAGATTCAAAGCTTTCATAATGTTTTTCTAAACCATTGTTTTATAGTGTAAATTAATGCCTTTATGGAGAGAGTTCACAATAAGTTCTGCTTTTTCAATGAGAAGTAAAATAAAAACCTAATGAGTATTTGAGGCAAAAACCTATTGAAAAAAAGGTTAAACTCTTTGCACAGGAAAGTGGTAGACAAGAAATGAAATTCATAAGGAAACCTTTTCTGTGCAGATGGTAAAGCTAAAATAAGATAACAACCTGTATATGAAGTTGAGATTTCCCCTCCTGCCAGGCATTTGGCACATTCAGGGCTCTACAGAAGTGTGCCCAATTCAGAAATTCTGTAATCAAAGATAGTATAAGCCAATACATCTAAAAACTGGCATTAAAGAAAGAATGTACAATTCAGATAATGGACAACAACAACAACAAAAAAACCAATGTTAATCCTGTGCCACCTCATGCAGCTCAGGTGAGTTCTACGCTGGGCACAGAAGATCTTTGAGCCTCAACTTCCCCACCTGGAAAGGGATTGGACTAGATGGCCTCTGACCTCCTTTCGAGACACACAAATAATACTGCTTATAGTTTTTCACTGTGATCCTCAGAGATTTCATACATATATTAAGAAAAGGAAAATTGCAATTTTTAGTCTGTCAGGAAAAAATGCAATATGAAAACTGTAAAGAACTGAAGTGTTGACTTGCTTCTTTCTTTACATGCAAAAAATCATGAATACTTCCCCCAAAAGACATTAAAGGAAGGCACAGACTCTATGGGATCCTGGCACATTATAACTAGAGATTAACTGAGCATGAGCAAAGAGACAGTTATGGACAGGCATGCTCCATTCTGAAGCTAAATTCATATTCTCCTTTCTTTGTAATGTATTGTATACTTATAGAATTGGCTAAATTAGGAGACAAGAAAAGAGAGACATGCATATTAATACTACTTGCTTACAACAGTGAAAAATTAGATACCACCTAAACATCCTGCGACTAGGGTTAAACACTTTATGTTACACAATAAAAAATTACTCCACAATTAAAATCATGTTTAGAAGAATATTTAATACACTGAGAAAATTCCCATTGAACATTGCTATTTTTTTTAAAGTAGGTTACAAAATCTAAACAGTATAAATATATATAACATATATATATCATTGTTTATCTCTAAGTGGTAGAATTTTGATGACTTTAATTTCCTTCTTTATATTGTTATATATTTCCAAATTTCCTACAATGAAAATATATAATCTTTGTAAACAGGAGGGAAATGTTATTTTTTAAAAGACGAACTACTTGCTTGACTTCAATCATATTTTCCCCATGGAAAAAATAATGTTACCTCACTTCTGTTCTCGTATACAGTAAGCTCTTCGTGTTACCCGGGTCTCTTTGGAGAGATTGCTAGCCTAAAACCCAGGGGCATCTGGATGCAATATTTGGATCAGGAAGTTCTTTCTAAACAAACACAAAACCCAGCAGCTATAAAGTAAAAGACTGGAAAATTTTACTCTATAAATACTAAAATTTATAAATGGTAAATACTACAAATGAAGTTAAAAGACTGATTAGATATGATAGCCAGAGATCTAATTTCTTTAACATATCAAAAGCATTTGCAATTCATATGAAAAAGTCCAACATTCCAATAGAAGTCGATAAAGGACATGAACCATCTGCTCATAAAATTCAAATAACTTTATTCATGTGAAAAAGAATAAACCTCACTCAGAATTTAAAAGAAGCAAATTAAAACAATGAATGATACTTTTAAATCTTTCACACTGGCAAATATTTTTAAAAACTTACTAAACCTAGTGTTAACAAGGTGGAGAATGGACAGCAGTCATTGATGAGAGTATGATTTGTTAGTACCTTTAATTGGGAAGATCTATACAATTAAAAATGTAAATATTCTCCGTCAAGACAATTCTACTTCTAGGAACTTATTCTATAGACACAGTTGCACACATAGCACAAGACACATACACACAGATGTTCACTGAAGAATTGTTTGTGACAGAAAAAGACTGTAAACAACCTTGATATCTTTCAATAGAAGACTGACTGAATAATTATGGTGTGCTGCATAACAGAACACCAAGCAGCCATTCCAAAAGAATGCTGGGGATCTGCATGAGCTGATGTGAGGTCATCTCCAAGATGTATTATAAGGGGTAGGGGGCAGTGCAGATGACCCAGTTTTTCCTGTAGGGAAGGTGTTTCAAAGGAGATATCTATATACTGTGTTCTGGGAGAAATCGAAAAAAAGTATTAACAGTGGCTACCTCTGAGAATGAGGCTTGGGGCCACGTAAAAGGGAAAGAGGCTTCTGTAACGCTTAAATTTTCTACAGTATACATTTATTATTTTTTCCATTTTAAATAAAGATTACATGAATGTTTAAGCAGGGCAGGGGAATCTGTGGAGCTTTAAGCTCTAATGTCAGGAGAAATAAAATTCCATATCCCTCCCAAGCAATGAGCACCCATGAAAAGTCAAAAGCTAAGGGAAGAGACAATTTTTAAATAAAATTTAAAATTAAAAACATTGTGCAGATATAAAGAAAATTAAAGCAATGCGACTAAGGCATTGGAATAACACTTTCCACTAGCCTATGGCAAGTCAGAAAGAGCGTGGCCACACCAGAGGACCACCCGCTTCCCTGACCGCAACTGGGAGTCCCCCTGGCCCTCTCTGCTAAGGAACTATTCGTTAGCATCACCCGAGGAGGCGACAGCAAATCGAGGTGTCAAACTCCCCAGAGACCTGGGACCGCCGGAACTGCTGGAACTTGTGCCGTTCCCCAAGGATGGGTGCCCGCTTCGCGGGCAGGCAAGGTCCAACCCTGGGATATGCTGTTGAGTGAAAACTTTGCTGGAGGTTAGGACAGTCTTCGTCAGGCACAGCCCCCTGAGGCGCATAGCTGTGCGGCGCCCCCACCAGGCACCGCCACGTCCTTGTAGGGCTGGACCCGACCGCCACTCCGGAGCGCCCCTGCCCGGCCCCGGCGCGCATTCATAGGGCCACAGTGCGACCCAGCGGACCGCGGGGAAACTGCGCCCGACGGCCACCCCGGTGACCAGTGGGGTGAAGACCTGGAGACAGTCACCGCCTCCTTACCTTCTGCAGGCTTCAGGGAAAGGCTGACGTGAAAGCAGTCTCTTTCCTCTTTTGTAAATGAAGGGAGTTGATCTGTTTGCCTGAACAAGTGGCTAAACTTTATTGGTCTTTCCTACTCTAGCACTTCACTCACAGTGTAGCTGAAAATTGTCTTGCTGAAAAGTTCTGGTTTGAGAGACTTGGGTTTTTGATTCAGAATTCCAGACAACTGGTAATTATGAAGTCCAAGGGAAGAACTATCTCTTTCTATCAGAAGGATAATTCTAATGATCTAGTAAAATCTATGGAGAGCAGGATTGACTATAAGCAGGCTCAATTGAAATGCCATCTCTTTTCTGAAATCAGCCTCTGCCTAAGTAGAAGTGTCCCCTTGCTCTCTGTGACTGTCTCAGCCATAAATTCGGATCTGCACATCCCACCCCCCTTACTGGGGCCCTAGGCTCCCTTAGGCAGAGACCATGTCTTACTCATCTGGGTTAGGAGTAGAAGGAAACATAGAAACCATACAGACTTTAGGAAAAAGAAAGGAAACAGAAGAAAGAAGCTATGTCACAAAAGCAACACTGACTGCCCATTTTATTTGTCATTTAAATAGTTTCTTAAATACCAAATGCTATCTATTTTGCTGAGCCTTGATTGAGCAGACCAGCATTCCTCAAAGGTCACCTTTTGCACATTAGTTTCAAGCCATTGTCATACCATATAACTTGACTATCAGGTAATTCTGAATATATAGTGAACTCACTATATATTTTTGGGGAAAAATCCTCAAAAAACAAGGTTGTAAAGAACAAGTGTTAGCGAGGATGTGGGAAAAAAAGAACCCTCGTATACTGTTGGTAGAATTGCAAATTGGTACAGTCAATTTGGAAAACAGTCTGGAGGTTCCTCAAAGAATTAAAAACATCTACCTTTTGACCTAGTAATAGCACTTCTGAGCATTTATCCAAAAACAAAACAATAATTCATAAAGATCTATGCATCCCTATGTTTATGGCAGCACAATTTACAATAGCCAAGATATGGAAGCAACTTAAATGCTCACCAACAGACAATTGGATAAAGAAGTTATGGTTCAGATATACAATGGAATATTACTCAGCCCTAAAAAAAATGAAATCCTACCATTTGCAATGACATGAATGGACCTAAAGGTTATTATGCTGTGTGAAAGAAGTCAGACAAAGATAAATACCATATGATTTCACTTATATGTGGAATCTAAGGAACAAAAAGAACTAATTGAAAACAGACTCACAAATATAGAGGATGATCTGGTGATGGCCAGATGCAAGGGGGGTTGGAGAGCTGGGAGAAAGTGGTGAAGGGTTAAAGCAGTACAAATTAGTAGTTGATAGATGGTCATGGGGATGGAGACCGCAATATAGGGAAAGCAGTCAGCAATGATGTAATGACTATGTACAGAGCCAAAGGGAAGATAGAGTAATCAGGGGAATTGGTTCATAAACTATGTAAGTGTCTAACCAATGTACTGTATACTTGAAACTAATTAAATAAAATTTTAAAAATTAAATTATGTAAACTTAAAATTAAGTTATATGAATATTATAATAAATACTCAAAGTTATCAAAAAAAAGTGGTTGAGGTTTTGAAGGATTTTTCTGCCAACTTGAAAATATAAATGTTTCAACAGATAAGAGGGTCAAAGTCTGTGTATAGGATTGAAGTCATTCAGTTACATATAAAAGTTTAAATCACATATGTAAAATAGTGAGTTGATATTGTGGTATTGCTTTTTTTTCCACTTTTACATTTTATGAAGCAATTTTATTTAAACTCTTGAGTCTTTCAATATTTCAGTAACCCCAAGAGGTACTTTTTAAGGCATCTAAACAGTTGCCTTTATTTACCTACAGTCTTTTTTAACCATGTATGGCACTGTCACCGGACATTTTTAATACCAAGCCACAATTACATAATTATATAAATTCAGGGTTTTTTCAAATTTGTGCTTTAGGTTTAGATTTATAATCTCTTTGACATATTCACTAACTATATTGCTTTTATAATCATTGCTTATTTACATACATACCTAAAACTTGCATAGGAAGGTCATACCCTGCATCAATAAGGGTCTAGCTGCAGAGAACAGAATCTGTTCTGGCTAGCTTGAGCAAGAGATCTATAGCAGGCTATTGCATAACTTCCAGAATCATTGATGGGCATAGGGGGAAGGTTTGACAAGAAACAGACTCTGGGTTGAGTTTCCAGGAATAATTCAAAAGCTGCAATAGAGAACTGGCCAGAGAACAAGAAGCCACAAGCCAAATCTGGTTCTGCCAATATACCATGCGACACTGTGCCACCTCTGCTATAATCAGGAAGCTGCCAGCTGAGATGCTGCTGCTGCATATCACCTCTGCTACCATCCACAAACCATCCTGCTACCCAAATCTGGAACCACTTGAACAGCAAATAGAAAAATGGAGTAATGATGATAACAGAATGTATGTAATACAACGAATTGTTTTTAGAAAATAATTCATGAGGTCCATGGTGATACCCAAAAGAGGAGGGAGAGAGAGATTTTCCTTACAAAAGAATGTCAACTAATAAATATAGAAAAAATAATAGGATTAGAAAATGACCATTTGCAACCTGTGATGTAATTATCAGCGCAGACAATGAATACTAAAACTCTAGGGGGAATGGTATATTCACATGGACTCGAAGTATCACCACACAGAGGACTTACTACTTATAAAGGGGAAAATGAAGGGATATGGGGACACCTCCTAACTGGCGCGATCACTGAGTGACCACACTGAGCAACCCGTTGCACGCCTCCTGGAATGATGCAAAAAGAGACGCACAATCTCACTCATGTAGTATTTTTGCCAAAAACGTTTCCCCAAAAGAAATCAAGAGAAAACAATCAGACAAATGCAGAATATGACACATTCTACAAGCCAACTGTCCTGGTCTCTTTAAAGGGATGGGGCAACTATTCTATACTAAATGAGACTAAAGACATAGCAATTCAATATAATGCATGATCCTTGATTGGATCCCAGATTGAAAAAAAATAGTTATACAAAGACACTTGGAGGGAAATTGAATACAAATGACACATCAGAATTAGTGTGAATTTTCTTAGGTATGATCATGATATTGTGGTCATATAGGGGAAATGTCATTATTCTCAAGAGATGCATGCCAAAAGTAAAGTGTCACAATATCTGCAACTTTCTAATGTTAACAATTACTAACTAAATCTAAGGGAAGGGTATATAGATATTAACCACATTATTCTTTCAACTTTACTGTAAATTTGAAAACTTTCAACTAAAATGTAGGGGGTTGAGACTTAAATGTGGTCTAAAGGCTTGTTTTTTTTTTTTTTGTCCACCCCCCTCCCACCCCCACTTCACAATCCCGAATGGTGAAGCATTCCCCAGGTCTTTGTAGATTATCCTGGGTTTCAAATGCCTTCTACTCTGACCCTCCTGAAGCACTAGCACCTAAACTCCAAGCAAGCATTGTTCCTACTGCTGCAAAATGTGTAGGGTTTTCCTCCACAGCGGTATCACTTGGAATATTTTTCTGCTTCAGCACCTCACATTTGCCATTTTCTCATGAATGTATGCAGCTTTAGGAATCTGTCACTGCCTCTTTGTAACTTACTCTCCCATTCTCTAGTTAAAAAGATACCATATGACTTGCTCATTGCTGTATAGCAAGAAGAGGACAGACCTCCTCGAATCCTCTGCTCAGATCATAAGTGGATTCCAGCAGTGGCTTCTGAAGTTTGTAATAGATTCCAAGGTGTGTTTGGAATGTCACTAGGATAAAAATTGGTAATCTCCTTGGAAAAGTCACTTCGCCTCTCAAGGCTTTAATTTCTTTACTAGTTAAAGGGAGTGAAGTTCCTTTCAAGCTCTAAAAGTTTAACCTTCAAGTCCTTGCTTCCTGAAACATATCTATCACCATGGCCCAGAAGGCAAAGCCAGGGGTAAATCCTCTTTGAGAATAGTCCTCAAATTCTTGGCTGTTCTCATGGTGAATGAAGTAGCATCCTCAGCTCTTCTTGCAGCAAAACCGAAACATTTTTAAGACCTAACGCATCTCCACACCTGGCCTATACTTACCTTCCTTCTGGAAACAAACATGTCTGTTGGCAACTTGTAAAGCTTCAGAAGGAAAATTAATTCCACATGTACTTAGCATGCTATATAAAGAGAGCATCAAAGGAGGACACTCAGTGCAGAATATGGTTAATCGCTTCCTTTATTCTCTAAAGCTGAACATCGTCTGTTAGCTATAACACCCCTTGGAAAATTCTGACAGGGCAAAAGGAAAGAATTTCCTTTTTATGGAAGATCTGTGCAGAAATTGTAAAGGAAATCAGTAAATTTTCATCGCGGATATAACCAGGGCAGATGAAGAATGAAAAGTATAAGAGATTAGCAATAAGTGGAGAAGGAAAAACATGTTAGAAAATCACATACTGGAGACTGCTTCATTTCCACATTCCGTTCAACACCCTTTTGCTTCAATGGCATCTTCTAGCTTTTCATTTTTATAATAAATAATGATGCAAAAATATTTAAACTATATCCTTCCCTGGTTAACCATTCAAGCCAAGCAGTGGTCCACAAAACTGTGACAGTCAGTTTGCGGAGTCAAAAACTAACAATATTCTTATGATTAACTAAGTAGAGTTCAGACTTTATTAGCATGAAACCCAGAAGTGGACCCTCTCTCCCTCTAGAGGACAAAGTCCAAATCAAGCCCTCCTGTCTTTTGGGTGGCAAATGCAAGAATGTATTTAAAGAAAGTAAAAAGAAAAGAAAGATTTCCTTTGAAAGGAAAGAACCCAGTAGTCAGGGAATTGTGACCTCCATAACTAAGAACTAAGGTAATTCATGGTGCCCTTTTTTCCATATTTTCTTAGTTAAATTAGATTAATCATTCATGGCTTATTCAACAAATTTGCTGTGGTCAGTGTATTATTAGTTAAAAAAAAAAAGTTTGGGTATATTAGAGAGCTAAATAAAGGTCTGTCAGTGAGATATCTCACAGAAGTCAAATGAAAACACATTTCTCTTGAACACTAATTGTTAGCTATATTCATGTAAATTATATGTTTTGTTTGTTCTTTTACCATCTATTCAAATATAAAGTCCATAAAGGTGGGGCCATAGATGTTTTTCACCTTGAATCCCCAGCACATATTACAAATGGAATAAATAGTTAATAAAGGAAGATATATATCTATATATATAGATATCTATATCTATAATATGTGTAATCAGAGCAGAAAAAAACATGCTATGGTTCTCCATTAATTCACATCTTTCTTTATAAATCTCAGCAGATTTTTTCATTTTCTTTACATAGATCCCACAGCACATTTCTCATTACAGTTATTCCTGGGTATTTTGTGAATTTCATTTTTTAAAATGCATCTCCCTCTCTCAATATATTTCAAGGCCCGTCAATGCTGGCATGGAAAGCTTTTGGTTTGAGTACATCTATCCTGCTTGCAGCTAACACACTAAACTCTCTTATTAAATCCAATAGCTGGGGTTTCAATTTGCTTGATTCACTTAGTAAGCTAGGTACAAAATCATATCATTTGCAAATAACAAGTTTTGTGTTTTCCTTTCTAATGACCTAAATCTTATTTCTGTTTCATATTTAAAAGCACTAGCCACAAACTGGGAAAGACATCAAATGATAATGGTAATGGTGAGTGTTCTGTAATCCATTCATGATTCTAATGAGAAGGCCTCTGGTGCTTCCTCATTCTGATGTTCACAACTGGAGCCCAGCAACCTCTTGTGTGTTCGCTTCCTTTCACTTTATTCTTATTATAGACCATTTAAAATAATCCTAATGTAATAATGCAAGGCTTAATAACACTAGGGTGGTTAGCTCTCAGGGAAGTTTCTTTTCTGTCCTTAAACCACAATGTGAGAACATTCCTTTGCCTCTGTTAAACACATGGACGCGCACACACACACACACACACACACACCCCGAATGTTGCTTGTCCAGCCCATGCTGTCCCTGGGATTTGGGGCTGTGGAGGGTGGTGGAGCAATGCTGATGCCTCGAGGGCTCGAGCACATTGTTCATCACTTGTGGCCAGGGCAGTGCCTGCAGTTCTGAGAACATCAAGAGCGAGAGCACCATTGGCATAAACATGCACATTCCCATGGTGAGTCCGTTTATTTATTTATTTGAATAAATGGATAGTAACTGTGTGTGTCCTAACCAGCATTAAAAGTGAAGAATGTATTGAAATCATATATAAAGAATTACGTCTTCCCCTGTTCCAGGCAATGACTCTGGTAAATTCTGGTTCTTTTCCTTTGTCCATCCACCCATCCCTGCTTAAGCAAATTCTTTTTCCATTCCCTCTACTTGATTCAAAGCAGATGGAGACTGGAAACCATTTTGGAGCTTGTAGAGAGACGCTGCCCTTCTATGGTCTCAGACCTTTTCGGCCTCCTGCACGCATCTCCTTTTCCGAACCACGTTCTCCACTGGCTGCCTCCACGTGATAAAGACCACGGTCACGAATACAGGGGCACACATCATCATGGGTGACAGCAGCAGGTCCTGAATGTGTGGACCTAATGCACCCCCTGAGCAAGGAGAATCTTCTCTAGAGAATCGCATCCTCCCCAGCCCACTGTCCAAGCTTTGTGTTGTCAAACAGGAGAAGATTGATGTCATCTCCACTGACCTGGGAACCCAAGACTACTCCTAAGACTTTTCTTGGGTTTTCCCAACTAAGACAGAGAAGGAAACCTGGGAGGCAGATGACAACAGCAGCTATATTTCCCCTTCAACCAGCCTTTGGCACTGGCTCTACTGCCACCACCACCCCCAACCCATGTTCAACTGACGCAGAGCTTTCCTTCCTTCTTCTTAGCCTCCTCTGTGTCTAAAGACACCTTGGCTGAGTGAGGGGAGGCAAGAGTACATACATGTGTCCATGTTAGTGCTCATGGATTGGGGGCAGAAAAGAGGCTGCCTTTGTTTCCCACAACACCACCCCCCGCCCCACCCCGCAGGCTCCCTCCCTGCTTCTCTCACTCCTCAATGAAAGTCTGTAGCAAATGGTCTAGACTAAGCTATATTCCAGAGCCATCGCTAACCCCAACCTCTCTAATGTCTGTCCCCAGTTCTCTGTTTCAGTCCCTGGTTAGTTTCATGCCAGTCGACAGCCCTGACCAGTGCCTATCCCTAATGTCCAGCCCACAATCCAAGCCCTGATATTACTACACTAATAATTAGTACTTGTAGTTAACACTTATAAGCTAACCCACAAACACACAAACACACACACAAACACATACACACATTTAATCTTTATAGCAGTCCTCTGAAGTAGGTACTATTATCATCCCCTTTTACAGATGAGAAAACAGATTCCAGAGATTAGGTGACTTGCCCAAGATCACACAGTTTATAAACAATAGAGCTGAGATTTGAATCTTGGATCTGCAATCCTAACCTCTGAGCTGAGGTGAGAACTGTACCAGCACTGAAGGTTTCAGCCCCCTATCCCCAATCTAGCCTCAACCTCGCCCTAACACTCTCCAGATCTGATGGCAGTTTGAACCCCACAGTCTGCTACCCAGAGTTAGATGGCAGAGTCTGCCCAGCCTGCCCCCATTAGAGGTTCTCCTGGCACATGCTTTCCTCTCCCATGGACAACAGAGCCCAAGTCAATGAGAGGTCAATACTGAGGCAGGCCAACGTAGTCAGCTCATGGAAACCTTAGGGAGAGTGGGCATCAAAGTACCCCAGCTGCTGATTAAAATGAGTTCCAGATACCCAGGATGCAGTATGGTACCCCAGGCCCTCCTTCCAGGGCTGCAGAGGATGCTGTTCCAATTATTTCTGTGTCTGGAAATGCCCGTGAAATCCAAGGAGTGGGCAGCGGAAGAAGCCAGCCATGGGAAGCACAGAAGTTCTGAAGGTAAGAGGCTCCACAGGAAAGAGGCCTGGGCAGAGGACTTCCCTTCCCCTGCAAGAAGCAACAGTGGAAACCACACATTCCCATTCTAGCGGAACCCTGGGCTTGACTTCTCTGAGCTGTGTGCCAGCAACTCCAAACTGCTGCTCCACAACTTTTTGGACCAATTCTATTCTCCCACTTTATGTGGCTTTCCCAGCAAACAGGCCTAATTTTATTCTCAAGTTGACTCAGCATCCCTCAGCTCCATCCTGTCCCTATCCCAATCCCCATGCTTCTAGCACTTCCTAAGGCATTCATCAATGTCAAATATTATTAATAACCAGATGTACAATTTGTTTAGAATTTACAGGGACCAAAATAACTCATTAAGTTCTTGCATTCATAAGTTCATTTAGTTCTTTGAGATAGGTATTACACTCATTTTACAGATGGAGAAACTAAATCCTAAATTCCATTGCCTCAGGGTAAGCCATTGATGAAAATGTTTTAAGAGAGTGGTATGAGACAAATCCTTGCACAATGCTTTTCTTGAGATCAAGATAACATCACTATTGATATCAAGATAACTTTGCTTTTGGAAATGCAGGTCAAGCCAACAAAACAAAACTTACCCACTGGTTTCTCTGGCCTTTGAGCCACCAGTTTGATGCTTGACTTAAATAACTCATATCATCCTGTCAACGGGGGTCCACGCTCTTAACATCTATTCTACTTCTCTATTATTCCCTTTGTTCCTTGTTAGTCCATCAGACCTCAGTTGAGTTGTATGGGAAAGAAGGCAAAGAACCAGTATCAAAAAATCCCAATGTGACTCAGAGAAAAATTCCCACCAACCTACATCACAATCCAAGCAACTCAGATACAAGAAAGGAACTCGTATTCCAAAATTTATGTATGGTATGGGGGACAGAACCCTACCTAATTGCTTCAATCCCATTTCCAAACATTTCCAAAGAGAAGCAAAACTTGCTTTAAAAATAAGAAAAGGCAAAGATGCCATCAGAGTCTTTTCATGTCTATTTCATTATCTCATTAAGACAAAGCTTTCTAGCCCATCAGTGGACAGGCAGAAGGAGAAAATAACAACAAAGAATATATATGAAGCAGGGTCTAGGGAAACGGGCTCTAATCTAAGGCCATGGAATCTTTAATCATTTTTAGGGGGGTCCATGCAAATCCTGGAGGCTTATTCAAAATTTTGCATGTATGTGAATTTTTCTGAAAAGAAGGTTCCTAGCTATCATCAAGAGCCCCCCAGGGAGAAAAAAAAAAAACAACTAACTTATAGTAGAAATATCTTCTATAATCCAACAGTATTTTCTTAAACCAAACTACCTCTCTTTCCTGAAAACAGTGAGCTCTCCCCCACTGGCACCATGGAGGAGCTGTGGGTTCCAGGAACTTGGTGACAGTAGGCTTGGCAGCCCACCTGGTAGTTCCTATCATTCCGGTACCCACCTCGTGATGCTGGACCCCTCCCCAATGGAAGGTCAAATATTATACCATAGGACCCTAATTAAGCTAAACTGGGAGCATTCGAAACTGCTGAAAGGAATGGAGCATGAAAAATAAACATCCAGTTCCCCAAGAAAGCATAGCTCGACTAGCCTTTGGAATCACTCAGGGTAAGTTGGAAAGGCAAGAAGGGCTGGAATCACTCAGGGAAGCAGATGAGGTTTCTGAAATTTAGGGAGGAAAAGCATATTACATGGGCTGGGCTTGCAGGTGTAACAGGCAGATCAGAGGCAGGAACAGATTAAAGCAACAGAAATTCTGGGAAGGAACAGATGGACTGGTCCAGAGCCAGGGAGGAAATAAAAGGCAAGATAAAGGCCATATCATCAAGTATCATTGAGTGGGGAGGTTTGAACTTTTGTATGAAAGATGTCAGACTTCAGTGAGGCTCTAAAGGAGGAAAAGATTAAGAAGTAGGGTTTAAATGAATAGAAAACAGAAGAGAGAGATATGATTACGGAGAAGAGAAATTGGCCAGTACAAAGAGTGTCAGGTATTAATTTTGAAGGTACATGTAGATAAATGGACTAGTCAGCAAGGGGCATATAAGAACAGATGCGGGGGTGCATAAACAGGCTGACTTGGGTCAGAGAAGATGGAAGGATCTTCCACCACATGCCTGTACCTGCCTGTCTGCCCTCAGCTCTAGTAACAGACTACTGATATAGAATTATAAGTACATGTGATGGTCCCAACATCCATCTCTGTCCATATCTTATCTGAGCAACCTTTTTGAGAGTAGCCAGGATTAAAGGAAAATATAAATTAAAGTACAGGAAAGTCAGAAAATGACAAATAGTCTCCTAGCCAGTTCTGGAACAAGTTCTACATCCTGAACCTGATGTTCGTTCTATTATTTGATTTGTTGATGTTGTAGGAAATTATGAAATTTTTAACATCCTAATGACCATTAATAAATGACTGGTTAAACAGATTATAGTTTATCTACACTCCAGAATACTATGTTGCTGCTTAAAAGAATGAACTCCATCCAGATGTGTTAACATGAACAAACGTCCAAGATTCCTTGCTGGGTTTGAAAAAAAAAGTTGGAGATCACATATACAACATGATCCCACTTGTTAAAAAAATTATACAAATAAATATGTACTGTATAATGGTGCTTGACAGCCATCCATTCATCCAAGAAATATTTGTCGAACACCTTCTGTGTACCAGCACTACGCGAAAACCCTGCCTATACAGAATTTACATTCCAGTGCGGGAGACAGATAATAAACAAGAAAAATAAACAAAAGGTATGTGCACAATGTAAAAAGTGCTAAGGATAAAAAGAAATCAAAGAAGAGGGATGGAAGTGTGGGGCAGGTGAAATTTTCAATACCACCATCCTCTCAGAGGTATATTTGAGCAAAAGAAGAGAAGTAAAGGGATAGTCAGGCTGCTATCAGGAAGAACCTGGGAAATACTAGAAGCAAAGGCTCTGAGGCAGGAGTAGGCCTGGAGGGTTCCAGCTCATGGAGAGGAGGGAGGGAGCAGGCAAGCGCAGGAGTTAAAGTCAAGGACCATGTGAGAACACTGCTTTTACTCTAAGTGACATGGATACACCTGTAAAAAACATTTTTAAAAAGCCTCTAGAAAGATATTAATAGTGGTTAAGTAATTAAATTAAGAACAGGGGTAAAAATCCTTTTAATTTTCACATTATAAACTTTAATACAGGTTTTAAATTTTATTTTGATTATCTATGCCATTTATTAGTAATTTTTAAACATTTGAAACTCATGATTTCTGTTTTTGAATGTTAAAAATTATCATTCCAATAAATACATAAATGTGTGTTCTTAGCTTCTGTATTTGTCTATCTGGCATTCATTCATCACAGGCCACTTATATTAACCATATATTCTTATTTTCCATATTCTTGATACTCTGGCATTTGGGCACCTAACTGACCCAGGGAGAGTGCCCTTCCCAGAGCTTGCTGATTCCTAAAGTTAATAACAACTTGCCTAAAAGCATGTCTTTCATATGTTAATCAACCAATCCCCCAGCCTACACCCTCAACTAGCTAATTATCTAACTCTCACACATCCAAGCCAATATTCCCCTGATCTTAAATCAAACTCAGGGCCAGGTATCAGGCAACCAGGGAAAGCCCCTATGCCCCGGGCCCAACGTAATTATTCCAACTAGCCAGTTCTAAACTGTTTACTCTGCCCTGCCTCTCTTTCCCCTCCAAACCCCTCCTGCCAAAAAAACAAACAAACAAACAAAACAAAACAAAACAAAACGATTAAGGCTCTGGTCTAATGATGTCCCCTCCCTCCTATCTGCCGCCTCCTAACCATCCTGGTGTTTCCTCTGGGGCCTCGTGTGACTGGTGTAAAATCTTCATTCAATGGCATTGACCTCTCTGTGCCCTCACTCACTCATACCTCTATAAATTAAATCCTGGGTAAAATACAGAGCTACACACATGTAGCTACGTCTCTAAAAATTCCGGAGATTTCTCTGTAGAGGAAGAGCCACCATTTTGTTTCATTTTGTTTTTTATTTTAACTTGAATTAACTCATTCTCTAGCTCATTCAGACCTCAGCCTATGTCCTTGAGAAGTGAGAAATGACCATCGAAAACCACAAAGTGACAAAACTGCAGATTTTAAAGTTGTTCTAGTGATTTAGTTGAACAGACTATATGTGCCCTCGTTAAAAAAAAATAAGGAGTAAAAACCACATCTTCCTCCCGCCACTCTCAACAATTGCCATAGGTAGGAAGGCCTTGGAAATAGAAAGCCAAAGGGTGCATGGAAGTAGTTTTGAATTTGAGGAAGTCTGTAAAAAAAGCCAGGATAGGGGATTCAGCTAGACCTGAAGAGGGATGGATCACAGAAGATCACCTGCTACAGCCCTCAATGTTTTGTAGAAAAGGGATTGAGATGCTTTATAAAAAGTTTTTATAAAAAAGAAAGGTTTGAAGAAGTCATTAGTGACCCAAGAAAAGCTAAAAGTTGAACCAAGTGTAATTCAGAGAAGGTATATGAATGGGTGATTTAGAAGTGTTTGTTGACTGCCTTCGGCTTTTGAAAGAACAGCTATAAAATACCAATTATCAGTTTGCACTGAAGCAGGGTACTGCGAACTTCTATAAAGGGCCAGACAGTACTTGCAAGCCATACTGTATCTGCACATCAACTTAATTCTTCCAGGGTAACATAAAAGCAGCCATGAACACTACATACTTAAATGTGTCTATGTTCCAAGAGAGCTTTACTCATGAGCACTAAAATTTGAATTTCACATAATTTTCATGTGCCACAAAATATTATTAATCTTTAGATTGTTTTCAACCATTTGAAAAATGTAAAAACCATTCTTAGTTCCTGGGCTATAGTTTTCCAACCTCTGCCTTAGGGAATGGAATTTAGAAGGAATTTAAAGATCTTAGGAGAAAGAAAATGTTGGGCTTTGGTTCTTGTGCTGAAGATACCTATTGGTGTGGGAAATCTTGCAAAACCCCTTGACAAGGGGCTCCTACACTTTAATTCAGAGTATCCTATGGTGTATCCAATCCTTGTTCTCCCTCTAACTAACCAAAAAGAGTCCCAACTCTCTTTTCTCAAGTTGCTATGGGTTCCTAGACTGCGTTAGGCCAATGTTACATCTCTGACCTAAAGGAAACACAAGATGGGCTTATTTATGAGCCATAAAAGCATTTCTTAGATTTAGGATCTGGAAAAGGCCTTAAAATAATCAGATCCAACTTCTATATGTTCTAACTAAAGAAACAGAGGTTCAGAGAGGGTAAATGACTTGCCCTAGGTCACCTAGCTTGTTGGAAGCAGACTGGAAACTAGAAGCCACATTTCCAACTTCTTCCACGTTTTCATGTTTTAATGCCACTACTTCATTTGCACTCTCAGGAAAAATTATGAAGCTTGTTATGGAATTTGGCAGGGAAAACGTTGGAAATGAAGATATTGTAAACAAATACTTCAAAAAAAGAAAATAGAACATAATTAATATGCCATTACCACACTCACAGAATTTTTTTGTACTGCCAGTCCCAAACTTGAGACAACGAGGAAAATTATGGCACTCAGGGAGAGAGGGGAGCTTAGAAGTATTTGCAAGATCCTCAAACACATTTCTTCTCTAAGTATTGTCTGCACACTAATAATAATAATAATAATGTCTTCCACACGTAAATATTCTAGAGCAGTTCTCGAGTGTGGTCTAGGAACCCACACAGGTCCCAAGACCCTGTTACATGCTCCATTAGGTCAAAACTATTTTCATACTAACAGTAAGACATTTTTGTCTTTGTCAGTCTCAACCTCTCGAGAATGTATAGCAAAATTTCCAGAATTTATATGGTCAGTAATATTGAACCAGCTTAAAAATCAAAGCAAATAAAAGAGTCCAACTAGCTCCTATCAAGCAAGACATTACAGAGATTTGCAAAAATATAAGACAATATCACTTTTCTCACTAATTTTTTTGTTTTAGGAAATGTCCTTTTTCTGAAAAGTATATTATGAGTGTTAACATCAAATGGATTTATTATTTTAAAATGAATTAACAAATATTTTTAACTTTTGTTTTAATTTCTAATACAGTAAATATCACTAAATACACAAGTAGCTTTCATTTTACTGATTCCTCAATAAGAATAAAAATGTATCCTTACCAAAAAGTTTGAGAACCCACTGATCTACAATTCTTCAGCTGTTTTGTTCACACACACGTAATTTGAAAGTATTACTGGATCTATAGTAGCTTGTGTTATTGTGTATTTTCATAATCAAAGGATGCTAAAAGTACTACTATTATCACAATGGCCTTTATCACCACTAAAATAAAATTGCGTCAACACAGGAATAATAAAATATCTAAGATAAGAAAACTACTGGACATGATCCTACTTACCCAATAAATTAATGGCAGGAAAATAAAGAGGATGGAAAAAATAGAGAATAAGAGACCTAGAAGACATGGAAACCAAAATGAAATATGTCAACCTCATGAGACTCCGATTCTAACAAAGTAAATCACTTACGAGACAATTGGTGAATTTGGATACTGAGAATACATTCAATGACATTTAGGTGTGCTAACAGTACTGTAGTTGTGTTTTTAAAAAGAATACTTATCAGAGGATAGGGGGGAGGTAGATGGGGTAAAGGGGTTGGAATATGTGGTGACATAAAGAAATCTAACTATGGGAGATGAACACATAGTGTAAATATGTATATGCCTTACTGTTAAAGTGTGCAGCTGAAACTTATTGGATTCTGTTAACCAATGTCACCATAAAAAAATAAACAAACAAACAAATAAATAAATAAAAAAGAATACTTACCTTTTAGGAAAACCTGCTGAAAGATGTGTAGATGAAATCATTTCCTGTCCATGATTTCCTTCAAAACAATCCCTGGAGAGTAGGAACGGGAAGCAGAGCGCAGTGGGGCTGGGTGCATGAGGCCTGGGCTCCAGGTGAGTGAGAACGCTCGCATTGTGTAGAGCTGCCATGGGCCTCCTAAGACGGGCTGCAAGCAGCCTGGAGTGGGGCGCCCACCGCATGAGCAAGTAGACCAGCAAGCCACCCCGCACTGCCAAGGGCACCGTTGTCCACGCCGGCGATGGGAAGTTCATGCGAGTCAAGGAAACTGTGCCAGGTTGGTCGAGCTGACCCACTTTAGGCTCAAGCCTGCGTAAACTACATCGCGCCCGCGGGCAGAGACACACTCCTGACAGCCTGACAGCGCAACAGCCCTTTCGAGAAAGCAGCACACCTGCTATCGAAGACTTCAACGACGCGACCATGAGCACCTGAGAAAATGTGGGTTTTGAGCCCACTCAGGAAGGCAATTTTTCCAGCTGTACCCCCAAGAATTTACCGTGTTAAGAGAAAGAATGGTGGCCACTGGGTGTGCCTGAGAGTTGAGGACTGCCCCCAACAATCAGTTGGGACGGGAGAGGCGGGTGAGAGAGTGGAATGGTGTTTTCCCTATTTCGTTTCTGTTAAAGACCTTACCTACACCCTGCCCCCCCCCCAAAAAAAAAAAATCCGGTGGGAAGGGGTGAGAGAGGTGAAAACAAGATTGGCTATGAATTGATAATTACTGAGATGTATCCATGGAATACCATTTTTTCTACTTTCGTGTATGTTTAGAAAAGTCTATGATAAGAAAAATTTTAATTGCTCATCATGCTAAAGAAGTGGGAAAATACTTCCCTAACTCATTCTTGATTTAGCCATTTGCAAATTAACAAGCCATATAATTTGAGGCATCTAAATGAGGGAATTTATATGAGGCCCTCCCTTGTAACCAGAACATCAGATGAGAAGAGAAGAATACACTCTGAGCAAAAAATCATACCCCAGGAGTGATTACAGCTTGCAGGAAAACAGGTATAAAAAAAGCCGCCCTTAATAGAGCCTCTTGCTTTGAGGTGAACGCAGGGGCTTGTGAAAAAAACTTTGGGTCTTGCCCTGCCTACTCCAAGACATCCACCTGAGTATTCACCAGTCTTACCAGTCTGTAAGTATACTAGTCTCCCCTGGGGAGCCACCATGTTATCATGGGTAACCAGAAGCACCTAGACTGGGAACAATAATGAAGGTGGACCACTTAAGCCTGAGCCCACTTACATTAATTTTACATTGATCTCAGAGCAGACAGCTTTTAATGACAAAAATTAACAGATGCATACTGAAAAGATATATATTTTACTTTTTCTTTCTCTATATTGGCCATATTTTTTTTTAAATCTTTTGCTAAAATGGATTGATATGTGTATTTACATATTGGAATATTAAACATCATCAAACATGAGTAAACTACAGCTACACATACACATGGATGCATCTTTTAGAGTTGAGCAAAACAGGCATACAAGAGAATACGTTCTGTAGGGTTAAAGAAAAATAATAATTTAATCTCTTGGTATTTTGAGACCAAAGCTTAAGTGCTCAATGGGAAAAAAAAAAAAAAATACTGCCAAGCTAGGGAACCTAATCCAGCACAGAGTCTAAACTTTGGGAGATGAAATTGGGGCAGGGGTGCAGCGGCGAGAAATGAGTTGGGTCATTTAAAGCCAAAAAGACCAAGAACTTTCTTGAACTGATATCAGGAAAACTAAACCTTATAGTGTTGCTGATTGGCTGTGGATATGCAACTTTGCCAACTAAGTAAACAGCCTGGGCTGGCGGTGGGAGGTCACTGCACACATGAGGTTACAGCTCCAGCTTCAGAATTATGGTTCAGCTGCCTCTGTTGCATATGTGATGTTCCCCTGTAGAAACTGTGCTCCCCAGCCAGGTTCACACTGGTGTCAGCAGACTAAGTAGCCAAGTCAGTGTTTGTTAGTCTTATTCCATCTGTGTATAAAGTTCAAAACCAGGAAAAGCTTTAAAAAACAAGGAAGTGATTACCATAAAAATCAGGATAATGGTTACCTGAGTGGGAGACGTTGAGAGAGAGGTGACCAGGATCGGGCATGGGAAGAGGTTCTGGGGGTAACAGCAGTGTTCTATTTCTTGATATGAGTGGTGTTTTCATGTTTTTTATTAATTATATTTATTTTATAATTATTCATCATACTTTGTGTTTTATGCACTTTTCTCTGTTACTTTCATAATTAAGGTTTCAAAATAAACAAATCAACTTAATTTTATATAACTACAGAAGTCCCTCTGAAACTATTAGATTTGTAGTATGTGTATTAATATAGTTTAATTTTTGCACTAAGGTATCAATAGAAAAATGGAAGCCGTCTCTTTCTTAAGTGGCAAATTCTCATATGTTAAGTTCTCCCGCCTGTTGATTTAAATACAAATAAGCTGAAGAATAAGTATGTTTAACACACCATTCCAAAATGGTGACATTGAGTTCTAAAGTCTCCCAAAAACATTCTAAAAATGACTCGAAAAAAGTATTATATTATAACTAATGTTTAATTTGTATCCTCTCCATTTTGGTAAGCCTCATATCAATTGTGCTAAAGTTTCCAGACCATGAGAAGCAATTTGAAAGAACTGCCACATTCTCAGAACTCTACAAAACCACTGCTCTGGAGAGCATACTCTAAAAGGTGGCTCACCAAAACTTCAATATGCAAATGTATGTTTTAAAATTAAGCTTCATTAAAATGCACTTACCAGTTTAAGTAGAGGCTGATTTTGCAACCACATTTGGAATTTAGATTCTTACTATGTTAAAACAAATACTGTGTAAACATGAAAATTAAGTAAGCAAATGATTCTTCGCCCTCCTACAACACTTTTCACTTGAAACGATTGATGGGATCCGGAATACAAATCTTCAATATATCCCAGTGAGGAAATGGAGTCCCTTGGCTTTGGATATACACTTTAATCAAGTCAAGAGCAGACTGCCCTGATCTCATGAGGAGTGCAGACAAACCTTACGAAAGCCCTCTGTGGCTCATCCCAGAAGCCCTTCCCAGACCCAAACAGGCCTCTACATTCTCCTGTCCTTGCCTGCCAACCTCTTTAGACACTCATTTTACAGAGAAGAAAATCGAAGCCCAGAGAACTTGTAAAATCTGCCTAAGGTCACACAGCTAAAAGAGTAGAGCTCAGCAAAGCCATTGTTTGGGGGTAATCAACTTTCCTGCCTCTCTAAAGACTTGGTATCTTAGACCTTGCTTCACTCGGTGGTTCAGAGTTAGGGCTTCAAGTCAGATAGTCCTAGTTGAAGTTTCGGGCCCATCATTTCCAAGTCGTGTGACCTCAGATGGATTACTTACCTCTCTGGCTTCAATTATCCATCAGCAGCCCCCAACCTTTTTGGCACCAGGGACTAGTGCTCCTATGAGAATCTAATGCCTGATAATCTTAGGTGAAGCTGAGGCAGTGATGCTAGAGCTGGGGAGTGGCTGCAAATATAAATGAAGCTTCGCTTGCTCACCAGCCACTCACCTCTTGCTATGCAGCCCAGTTCCTAATAGGCCACGGACCTTAACTGGTTTGCAGCCCGAGGGGTCGAGGGGGGTCGGGGACCCCTGATCCAAGTCAAAGCTCAATGAATGGTAGCTACAATTACTATTTCTTCTTCAAATGCTAATCTCTAGGCCTCTGAGAACTTCTTTTGCCTGAAGAATCACCTGGGGGAACTTGTTAAAAGCAGGTTTCTCCTGTTCTGTCCTTGGATCCTCTGAGCCAGGTCCAGGAACTACCATTTTAATGTTTTAACAAGAGTCCTAGAAATTCTGAGGCAGAGAGGGAAGCTTTAGCATATATCCTCTTTTTACACCTTTGAAAAAAAAAAAAAGAGCTTACCAAATCTGTAGATACATTTGTTTCTCTCAGGAAAACTCTGGTTCTAAGATTCGAGGTCTTCTTTGCAATGACATGGATGGAGCTCAAGATAATCATGCTAAGTGAAATAAGCCAGACAGAAAAAGTTGAAAATCACATGATATCACTTACACGTGGGATATAAACCTAAAAGCAACAAAAGAATAGGACAAACAAACAGAGACTCATGGACATGGACTATAGACTAGTGGTTACCAGAGGGTAGTGGGTAGGGGAGGAGGGAGGAGGTAGATGGAGTAAAGGGTGTCAAATATAGGGGGCTGGGCAAGGGCGAAGTGGGTAAAAGGGATCAAATATGTGGTAGCTGAAGGAAACTGGACTTTGGGTGGTAAACACAATAGAATATACAGATGTTAAATTATAATGTACACCTAAAAATTATATAATTATATTAACCAATGTTACCCCAATAAACTTAATTTTTAAAAAAAAGATTTGAGGTCTTCTGAAATGGATCCCACTCCCTATCTATCTTTTAATTGGTGGCTTTCAAACATTTTTTACCATAATTACAATAAGAACTACATTATACATAACAGCTATAAACACATACATATTTATATATACATAAGTAAATTTTTCACAGAATTAGCTCCTTACTATGCCCATTGCCATTTTCATCCTTTTTAAATAAATCTTTTAATGCTAGGCACAACTTGCTAATTTCATTTCACAACGCTATAATGATGTTCAACCAATAAATGAGTTGCAATCAATAAAGATCAACACTAAAATGATTCAGATGTTAGAATTAGCATACAAGAACTTTAAAGGAAATATTATAACTATGTTCAAAAACATAAAAGAAATTACATTTATAATGAATGAACAAATAGAAAATCTAAGCAAAGAAACAAAAGCTATTAAAAGTTATCAAATAGAACTGAAAAATATATATGTGAAATAAAAAACTATCCTTAATGGGCAGATTGAGATGACAGAAGAAAGAATCAGTAAACTAGAAATTATTCAGTTTGAAAAACATAGAGAATAAAAAATTGAAAAGACTCTCAGAGACCTATAGGACAATGGCAAGCAATCTAACATATGTATAACTGGAACCCAAGAAAGACTAAAAAGAGAGAAAAGAGAGAGAAAAAAAATCAAGAAATAATGGCCAAAAAGTCCTCTAATTTGGTGAGACATATAAATTTAAAGATTCAAGAAGCTCAGCAAAACCCAAACAGACAAAATAAAAACCACACCTGGGCATACCACAATCAAAATGCTAAAAAATCAAAGATAGAAGAATCCTTAATGAAGCCAGAGAAAAATTACCCATTACCACAATGATACCTTTAATAGCCAACTTCTCATCTGAAACAATGGAGACCAGAAGATATTAATGAAAGATCTTTAAAGTGTCTAAAGAGTAGAAAACTTTCAACTCAAAATTTTATATCCAGTGAAAATATCCTTCAAGAGTGAAAGCAAAATAAAGATGTTTTCAAATAAATGAAAACTAAAAGAATTCATCACCAACAGAATTCTATCACAAGAAATGCTAAAAGAAAAAATTCAGGCTAAAGGGAAATGAAACTAGATGAGAATTCAGATCTTCAAGGAGAAATAAAGACCACCACAAATAATAAATATGTAAGTAAATGTAAAAGACTATTTCCCTCTTAATTTATTTAAAAACATATGACTATTTAAAGCAAAATTATAATGAAGAATTGTGGTATTTATAACATACATTAATACACATGACAACTATAGCATAAAGCAGGAATTGATAAACTTTTTTCGTGAGTAACCAGATAGAAAATACTTGAGATTCCATAAGCCATATAGTCTCTGTTACAACCACTCAACTCTCTGCCATCATAACAGAAAAGCAGCCACAGACAATACTTAAATGAATGAGTGTATACGGCAATAAAACAAAAGCAGTTTCAGGGCAAGATTTGGCCTAAAAGACAGTTTGTGGACCTCTTGCATAAAGAATTGGGGGTAAATAAAACTGTATTATTGCAAAATTTTTACATTTTATGTGAAGTAGTACCATAACTAAGTATAGTCTAAAAATTTAAAGATATATATAGTAATCCCTGGAGCAACCACTCAGAACAAAAATGCAAAGAATAATAACCAAAAAGCCAATATAAAAAATAAAATGGAATTCTAAAAAAGCACACAATTGACTTAGGAGAAAACAGTGAAGGAGGAACAGAGAAATAATAACAACGCATATACACAAAGAAACAGAAAAACAATAGAAAACAAATAGCAAAATGATAGACCTAAATTCAGACAATTTATATTAAATATAAAAGGACCAAACATAATATATATATATATATTAAATAGAACATTAAATATAAATGGATCAATTAAATGGCAGAGATTATCAGACTCAATAGAAAAGTTCAATTATATGCTTTCTACAAGAGACACACTTATGACAATTATCAATGTATTGCCTCTCAGCCCTAAATTTACTTTTCATTGCAGGCTGTGTAAAAATGGAGCTGGATTCTTTATTTTCCCTTTGCCCTCTGGCACAATATTAAGCTAAGTCAGTGGCAAGCACTGCAGAAACATTGCAGGAAGAAAGGATTTGGATTTTCTTTCCTGGTTTCAGAGTGTTCAGCAGACACCAATGGCACTATCAGCTTCCCTGGTGCCCAGCTCTTAAAGCACACAGTGGTCAGTGACACCCATTAGCCAGCAGCTTCTCTAGTACCCCCTGGGTCATTGCATGGCAGAAACCAACTCTGGTAAGACTCCTTCTGCAGGAATAACTTTCCTCAGCACCCTGAAGGGCAAATTTCTAGCAAGTTCTAGAGGATGGGTTTCCAGCAAGTTCTGTCAGTGCAGCACCACATTGATTTCTCTGCCATTCTGCAAGTCACGGTCCCGCCCATTTCAACAAGGTCTAGCTCACAGCTTTGGCAAGAGAGGGGTAGGGAGCATTAAGAGGAGGGAGAATCTCTTCCCTGGGTACCCTATCTCAGCCTTAGGGATAGTGGCTGCTACTTAAGTCTGCTATTCTTAAATTCTTTAGAATTTTCTTCACTTATTACTGGTCAATCCTCCATTATTCCAATCCCTAATTTTACTTAATAATTATATTAAACTTTCCTGGTTGAAATTATTGAGTACTTTCTTTCTCCTGGATAGACACTCACTGATATGGCATTTGGCACTTTAAATATAGAGAGATAGATGAAAAGGAAAAAATGTAACTAAATATATATATATGTATGTATGTATATACTGCAAACAATAAACATAAAAAGAGCTAGACTGTCTATATTATTATTATATAAAGTTGTCTTCAACAGAGTATTACCAGAGATCTAGTGGGACATTTCACAATGATAAAAGATTAATTAGGAAGACATAAGGCATAAATATATTTGTGCTTAATAACAAAATTTCAAGATACATAAAGAAAAAATTGATAGAATTAAAGCAAAAAATAAGACAATCATTATCAAAGATTTTAGTACCCTTCTCTCACTAATTGTTAGAATGAGTCCAAAAAAAGAATAAAAATTCTCAACAATAATATTCAACCACCTTGACTTAACTGACGTTTTAGAAGAATATATCCAGCAACTACAGAATGCATATTCTTTTCAAGCACACATATTACACTCACAAAAATAGACCACACATGGGCCATCAAATGAGTCTCAATAAATTTCAAAAGATTACTATCCCACAAGGTATGTTCTGTGACCACAATAGAATTGTTAGAAATGCATGCTGAATATATTTCAACTTTGTCTGAGTTACTCAAGACTCATTATTCTGAATATTAACAATTTACCATAGCCATTAGAATCTAATCAGAGTGTGTCAGGACAGCCCCCCTGTGTTAATTAGCCTCCATTGCTGCGTTTGGGAGACATATATCGGCTTTTGGAAGTTTTCTATCTTTATCCCTGACCATCAGTTTCCTTTTATTTTGCTTGCCTTTTATCAAGAAACAACACTTTGAACTCCTATTTCTATTTGTAAGATGTAAATAAACATGATATCTATATTACTAATAATATGTGAGGATTAAAATTAAGTAATCTATTATATTAGTATCTACTGTTCAATTTCTCAATAAATATTAGATAATTACACACACACACACACACACACACACACACATACACACACTGCCAAATTTATCTCCAGACCAGACTCCTCTCCTATGACACCTCACCTTGTAACTCTCATAGGCATCATGGTAGACCGATTGCAAAATGTCCCAGTTCTTTATCCCTCCCTATACCCATGCTCTTTGCAATGTGAATTTGTAGTTTTTCCCACCAAGAAGTAGAGTCTACATAGGGCTACCAGTCATCCCAATTTGCCCAGGACTAAGGGGCAAATTGTAGACATAGAGTGCTAAAACCAGGAAAGCCATAGGCAAACCAAGGTGAGTTGGTCAGCCTAAGTTTACTTCCCCTTTTGAATCTGGGCTGGCCTGGTGACTTGCTTTGGCCAGTAGAACACAGTGAAAGTGACAGCGTTCAAATCCCAAGCTTAGATCTCAAGAGGCATCATGCATTTTTCCTCTTTCTCAGAACCCTGCTATTGCCATGTGAACAAGCACAAGTCAGCCTGCCAGATAATGAGAGACACATGGCCCAGTCACCCTAGTCACCTCAGTTGCCAGCCAGCCAACTATCAACCATGTGACAGAGGCCATTCCAGACAGCCCAGCTTCCAAAAGACGCCTCAGTCCACCACAGACACATGAGTGAGCTTATGCAAGATCAGCTGAGTCTGGCCCTGATTAGCTGACTCATAGACTTATGGACAATAATAAATGCTTACTGTTTGAAGCTACCAAATTTCAGGGTAGTTTGTGACATAGCAACAGCTAAATGATATAAATATCTCAGACTCAGTATGTTTATAACTAAACTCAAAGTTGATAATTATGTGACAGAGGTGCAAACTATCACTCCAGTGGCAATCTTATTAAAATATGTATCAAATTAACATATCGTACACTTTAAATTTACAAAATGTTATACGTCAAGTGTATTGAGCATGACTATGTTCTAATAAAACTTTATTTAGGTAAAAAAGCCTGAACTAATAGTACTCTCCTTAATATGAGAGAAAGAGAAAGAAAGAAAGAAAGAAAGAAAGAAAGAAAGAAAGAAAGAAAGAAAGAAAGAAAGAAAGAAAGAAAGAAAGAAAGAAAGAAAAGACAAGAAAAACTCTGAAAGATCCTGTTAAGTGGATGAACATATGAGCTACAGGATGGTAGAGAATATCTGTAAACAGTATATCCAATAAATACTGGAATACATAAAAAGCACTCAAAACTTAATAGTAAAAATGCAAACAATTCAATTAGAATATGAGCAAAAGACGTAAAGAGATATTTCACCAAAAAAGATATACATGTAGCAAATAAGCACATGAAAAGATACCCAACATCAACTGGTTATTAGTAAAATGTGAATTAAAACCATGATGAGATACACCACACCTATCAGAATAGCTAAAATAAAAAATAATAGCAAAACCAAATGCTGGAAAGAATATGGAGAAACTTGATTTATGCATTGTGGTGAAATTATGAAATCGTACAGCCACTCTGGCAGTTTGGCAGTGTGTAAGTTTGCTAGAGCTGCCATAACAAAGTACCACAGACTGGGTGGCTTAAGCAATAGAAATTTATTTACTTACAGTTCCAGAGGCTAGGAGTACAAGATCAAGGTGTCCGTTGGGTTGGTTTCTTCGTTTTTTTCCACCTTTATTGAGAATTAATTGACATGTAACATTGTATAAGTTTAAGGTGTACAAAATGTTGATATTATATACTTATATATTGCAAAGTGATAATCACCATAGCATTAGCTAACATCTCTATCACAAAGTTGGTTCTTTTGAGGCCTCTCTCCTTGGCTTATAGAAGTTTGTCTTCTACCTGTGTCTTCATATAGTCTTCTCTGTGTCTATGTGCCTGTGTCCTAATCTCTGTTTTTTATGAGGACAGTCATCGAATTAGGGCCCGCCCTGATGACCTCATTTAACTTACTTACTGTTTTAAATACCCTACCTCAAATACATTCACATTTTGAGATACAGGGATTAGGACTTCAACATATGGATTGGGGGGAAGACAGAGAATTCAGCTCCTAACAAACGGTTACTTTAAAACCTAAACACACAGCTACCATATGACCCATCAATCATACTCCTGAACATATATCCCAGAGAAACAAGGATTTATGTTAACACAAAAACACATATACAAATATTCATACCAGTTTCATTCATAATAGACAAAATCTGAAAACAACCCAGGTGTCCTTCAGTGATTAAAGAGTGGTTCAAGAAACCATGGCACATACATGCCATGGAATGTTACTCGGCAACAAAGAAAGATAAGCTATTGATACATGCAACGATCAGGATAAATTTCCAGAGAATTATGCTGAATGAAAAAAGTCAGTTCCAAATGGTTTCATATCACATGATTCCATTCATATATTATTTAAAGACAAAATTATATGACTGGAGAATAGATTAGTCATTGCCAAGACTCAAGAAGGAGATGGGGGCAGGAGGTAAGGGGATGCAGCTTTAAAAGGGCAAAATGAGGAATCCTTTTGATGATAAAAATGTTCTGTTATCTCGACTATCTGTCAATCTCCTGGTTGTAATTTATAATAGAATTTTGTAAGACATTGTCATCATGAGAAACTGAGTAAAGAGTATTAAAGTTGTCTATTTTATTATTTCTTACAACTGCGTGGGAATCTATAACTATCTCAAAATAAGTTTACATAATTTTTTAATGCTTTAAACATTTAGATATTTTCCATTTTTCTTAGGCCAAAAACCTGTTAGATCCTACATGATCTATCTAGCCCCATCTTACATACTCTTCTCACTAACTGACCTTCTTCAGGATATTCAAATGTCCTTTTTCGATTCCAAACTCTACAGATGCATTCCTTCTTCCTACAATGGTCTTCTTTCAACTTTTTACCTAGCTAACTCTAATTTATCCTTCAAGTCTCTTATGTTTTATCTTTTTCATTCAGTCACTCACTATGTGACAGGGATGCAGCATTTGAGATACACATACTATACCAACAAATAGTTTATAGCATCATCTAGATCCAAGTTACTTTTAATGTTTATTTCCCTTTGGTTATCCCCAGACTTTAGTAAAACCTTGTTTAAATATCTCAGGATCTCCTCAGTTGTTCTTCGTATTATGATAACTAAGAAGGCCTGACGGTCAGAGTATCAAAAAGGTAATAGAAAAAAGAGTGTAATAGAACCCTCCACTGAGTTCAGCTGGGACAAGTAATTACATAGTGAGAAATGACCAAGGTATTAGGGTATAAGAGTTGAGGCTATGAAGTCTAGCTGACCCTTCCTTCACAGGAAGTCTTGGTGGAGAGTCTGAGGGTATAATTACTGTTATGATGAAGTTTTCCTTTGTTTTTTAAAAAGCAAAAAGCACTTTTCTTAATATGTACAATGTGATGGCTTCTACTATGAATTGGGTTAATATAGGTGAAGACCCAAAATGACCACTTGGTGTCTTCAAAGTCTCATACAAGGCAATAGTCAATGTGGCTTATTGGTGGTCCACCTTTTCTGGACACCGGAGATAATTGTACTCAGACCTAAATGAAACCAAAACATATCATTAATCTAGAACTTAGCTATGTAGTAACGTGGGCGAGAAGAACACAGCTGAGGACTGAGAAATAAGCAAAATTATTGTCTTGAAATGGTACAAAATACCACTTCGAAGTCCTTTTACTTAAGTTTGTATACTTTCCTCAAAGGAAAGCCATTGGGGCCCTTTTCATGGGAAGTTTCTTGTTTTGTGTTGTTTTCCTATTTTAAGTTATTTCAGTAATAGCATTTCTTGACTTTGTACTGCCATTATCTTGGCTCATTCTGTTGGCTTAGGTACTGTGGATCCAAAAAAGACTGTAGTAGGAAGTAGGCTTATTACCTAATGACAACTCCTAAGCATAATAAGCATGTGCCCAAGGCAAGAGTGACACTGACATGGAGGGGAGGGCCCCACGTGACAGGGTGACAAAAACCTCTGTAACCCATCACCTTTAAATGGAAACACATATGATTTGGGCTTAGACCTGCCAGAACCTCACTAATGATCATTTTAAGACTTATGTTCCTAACGATAACAACCAGCTGTGTTAACCTATTTCTATTTGAGGACTGAATGCACCTAGAAATCAAATGGTTTGACTTTTATGCTTGGCTCCCAATTCAGTCTCTGGTGTTCACAGATAAAAAAATGTTCTGTTTTTTTGTTTTTGTTTTTGCTTTTTACCAGCAATTTGCTGACAAAGTCATCTCACCCTGACTCCAAGGGCAAACTAGTTATAGTAGCTAAACTGCCATTAAAAAAAAAAAAAAGATCCCAGCCATTCACTGTGATGATGCAAGTGATGCAAGGCCACGATAGAATTTTCTGGCGCCCAAAAGTTAAGCACTCTATTAGGTGATCCCAAAGAGAATGTGTTTAAAAAAAAAAAAAAATAGATCCCAAAAGTCAGTAACTTAAAATATGAGAAGTTTGTTTCTCAGTCAAGTAACCTTCCAAGACAAGTGTCGAAGAGTCCCTGATGTGATTCCTCTAGGGCCATGTCATCTGCATAGTTGAAGCTAGTTCTAAAAGAGAAAAAGAACAAGAAGGAGTCTCAACTCTGTCTGAAAGTTCTCATCCCAAGAGTGGCACACATGTCTTCTACACCTGTTCCATTCATTGCCTAGAATTGAATCACATCATTACACTTAATTGCAAGGGAGGCTGAAAAATGTTGGTATAGCTGTGTTCCCCAAAAGATCAGATTTTGGAAAATAGAACTTGGTCCATTTTATAATTATCCAACACTAGTCCAAATAATGAACTTTTACTCTAATTAGACACTAACTTGAGGCACAGAGAAGTTAAATAATTTTCCCCAGGTCACATAGCTAGCAAATTGCCAAGTTCGGATTTGCCCAGGGCCTATACATTTAACCACTCCAACATAGTTCTAATATTGTTTGATTCGCTGACAACCACTATGTGTTCCTGTGTAATTTTTAAACAATATTTCTTTTTATTTAAAAAAGGATGCAGGAAGCAAGCATAGCTACCCAGAGAAACAGTCAGTTCCCCGTGAATAACTTGTAGGGCTCCTCCCCACCCCTCTCTCCATTTTCAGAGAGGTGAGCAGACGCAGCCCCAGTGTGCCACACATGGAAGCTACCCAAAGCTTGGCACAACAAGACTGTCCCAGCACACTAAGTGAGGGTAGTACAATGCCACATGGGTTAGATGCAATGTTAGAGCCTTTCCTAAATTCAGGTTGTAGGCAGCCCTGAACTCCCTGAATCCCCAGAGCCTGACCTTTTCCCAACATACTTGGGCCATCACTGCCTCCTTGAAGGCCCACGCCCAAATCCACAGCCTCTCTGTTCCACTGAAGCCAAGCAGCCATGTCTGCCCTTGGCTCCACCACCTGGAAAATGCTTACTTGAGCACTAGAGAAGAAAGTGCCTCGCTCTGGCCTCTTAAAACTGTGGCACCTAGGCTAGAGAATGCCCAGTTCTTGAGATAACCTGGGCAGCAGACAAAAAACAAACAAACAACAACAACAACGACAAAACACTTAATAGTGTGTTCCCAGGCAATAATCTCAGGAAGAAGTTATTGTCACCACCCACATTCTATAGCTGCTAACGATGAAGCACAGAAAAACTAAGTTCTTTTCCCAGGGTCACACAGTAACAAAAGTGATTCCGCCCAGTAGTCTGTCTCCGGAGCCCAGGTGTCAGCACATTTTCTTTCCATCTGTCCGAGGTGGTGCAATGAGGAAAAGGAGGGAGTGAAGAGAAAGACTGTGCAGAAAGAAAGAAATCCAGGTATCCAAAAGGATACTTTGAGTTTCCAAAATTTCCTTTCAAATTCTCCCCATTTGATGCTGGGGTGTATACGCGCGCGGGTATGCCGCGCTTTAACCACCGAGTATCCAATAGAGTGAAACAGGGTCCAAGACCTGGAAGGTAGAGGAGAGAGTGGCTCTGAAAGTTCCAGGAGCATGCCGTAACCAACAACCCAGAGCTGCGACTCTCAGTGGGTGAACTTTTGAGTCTCAGCCCCGAGGTTCGCCTCCACCGCTCTTTTGGGAGGAGTTGTCCTTTCAACCTGACAGCGGGGAGCCAGCCTTCGACACGCCGAGTACAGGCGGTTTCAGGCCTCAGGCAACGCTCCCCCTTCTCCCCTTCCGGCTCCCTCTCGCAGTCCTGGAGCGTGTCGCACATCCGCTCACCTGAGCCAAGAAGTTCCACACATCTCGGCTGCGGAGCGAGTGCCAAGAGCTGGAGGCCCCGAGCATAGGCGTGGAGAACATCGGTTATGGTTTTCTTTCAAGTTTGAGAACAAACCTTGTTGAGACACATTTGATTGTACGGCTCCCATCACATAATGTGGGTGCTGCTGAAAGTGAAAAGCGAACATCCCAGCGTTCTGAGTTTTTGTCCTTGGTGGGGATGGGATGCGGTGGATGTCACTTATTCCATCAGCGTTCGCATTCCTTAAGACCTGGATGGACACCAAGATCCGGCAGCTTTGAGTTATAGAAGATCCCTTTCTCTTGCCCACTGATTCCGGCCCGCCTGGGCTCTAAGTATCCCGGCCTATGAGTTCAGACTGGACAGTGAGACCACCGCTTAAGCGGTTTAGAGCCTTGGGGGACCACTCGCCCCATGCTGGATGCCCTCTTGGGTTAGGAAACATAATTTTCGCTCTCTTTGCTTTAACCATTGAATAGGTAATAATTAAAATGGTCACAGATATGGTCAAGAAGACCTAGAAGGCAGACAGCAAAATAGGGTCTGAAAGTTCTGGAAGTACGCTAAACTGATAACCCAGTGCCATAACCTTCAGACAGAAGGGTCCTGGCTGTGAATATCCATTCTCTTTATGACCTTTTGGGTTTACTCACACTCTGTCAGACAGCCAAGGCAATCCTTAGCGGAGATTCAGCAGGGACTAAAGCCCCGTCCTGAGCTCAGATTCACTTGCGAGGCCAGGGGGAGCCCGCTTCCAGCCCTCTGGGGGGACCTTCGAGTCTGTTGCAGGGTTTTCCCGGGGTCGGTCCAGGGATCCCTCCAGCGCACTGTCGCTGAGCCCTGCTAGTCTCCCGAAGAAATCTCTCCTTCCAGTCCACCCCTAGGGCCAGCGGAGCGCCCTTGGCTTGGGGACTGTCAGTGTGCCTTCGCATCTGTCCAACTCAGGTGCTCACAGCACCTACCGTGAGGGAGGTGGCTGTGGCTAATCCCCAGGCCAGAAACCCGGCCCCAAGCAGGAGTTCCTTTGCCTCTATGGCCCAGACCCAAGTTCAAGTCCTGACTGCTGGTTGTCCTTAAAGCAACTGACTCGGTCTCTCTAAACCTTAGTTTCCTCAATGTGGATAATTTTGTACCCACCACATGGGTTCCCAGGGGTCAGTGAGATAATGAAAGTAAAGGCCTTGGCCAAACTCTGGCTGCTCAGTACACGCGCAATGAGTAAATGCTAGTCATTACTATTAGTTACTGCAATATATCTGCTTTGTCCACTAGACTGAAAGCTACTGGAGGACAGGAACCCTCAGAACCTGGCACAGTGCCTGACGGGTAGGCAGGAGGGGTGTGGCTGACCAAGACTCTCAAGGTCATGGGCGAGGTGATGGAGAGAGAGGGAAAGGAGGGGACCGCTAAAGATGGGGGAAATCTGAGAGTCTCTGAGCTGAAGGCAAAGGAGACTTCAGGTTGCAGCTGAGGGGTCGCCGGGGCAGCACAGAGCAGAGGACTCAAGGCCATCAACTCTCTAAACAACTACTCCTGCCATCTCAGGATCATGGGCCCAACTCGTGGTCCCCCAAGAGTTTTCTAGAGGTCACCCCCATCCCATGGGTGTGTTTCCTTTATGTCCTTTCACCCAGTCAATGCAAAGAAAAAAAAAATGTGGATCCAGGGATGCAGATCCCTGGGTCAGGGATCCCATCTACCTAAGGGCCAAAGAGGCTGCACACCAAGTCCTGGGAGGCCACGCTAAGGGAAACAAAGAAAACAAAGTTGAAGACATTAGCACAAAACAAGGTTGAGAAATTATTGGACGAGAGTGGTCCCCAAGAAGATGCAATGGCCAACGAAGAAGGGATGAGAGCATAAGGTCTGGTCCTGGAAAGCTGGAGATGGGATGCTCCCATAAACCAAACCCCTACCCTCTCCTAACGTCTTTGAGTTCTAGCACCAATCCCAAAAAGATTCAGAAAGTGCAGGTTCCTAGAGCTACTATGTCAGGGATGAAAATACGAAAGAATGCCTCTCACATCAATGGCCTGGCAACCTGTGTTTCCAGGACGGTCCATGAGACTACAAAGTGGAGGCCTGGGGCAGTCCAGCCAAAGCCGCTGCACGGCCAAGAGAGGAGACGAATGAGAACGGGCCTTTCCCTCTGCACACGATGGGCACGCTGGCGCCCACCCCGCGCTCCTTGCCAGCAGGGGGCATTCTCTCCCTTGTTGACACTCCTCAGGGTCGACTTTCTGTATAACGGAGGACGCCAGATAGTCCAGTAGAGGCAGTGCCCTGGGCCAGGCGAAGTCCTGAAATACTGACTCAGGCAAGCGGGGAGCGGGGAAGTAGAGGGCTGAAAGCAAGGCACAGCTGACAGGTTTTCCAGGGCTTCTCGCCTTCTGCTGGAACCCGGAGCTCTCCAACCAAGGCTCACAGTAAATACCCTGTGACTTGCGCTACGGCAACAGAAAAACGAAGAGGTACCCAATTCAAAGGAAGTCCTGCCTACCTTCGAACCTCAGTGCTTATCCGTACTATGGGAATTATGATTCTGTCTCTGCCTGGCAAGGGGTGCCGTGAGGCACCCGCGAAAGGAAACGGTAAGACTCCATGCCCAGATAAAGTGCCGCAGCGACAACCTGGTGGGCACGGGAACGAAAGCAGAAAAGTCTGAGCTACTGAACTGGAATACAAGGCTAGAACAGAGACACTAAGCTCTCATCCTTTTCTAGGCCCCTGCGGAGTAAAGAATGTGTGCGGGGGGGGGGGGTGAGGGGAGAAAATCGAAAGAAATGATTGGAAGGAAGGTGCCCTGAGTCCGAAAAGGCAACTCTATTCCTCCAAACTCGGACTGAGCTCCCCCTTAACTCCTCTCAGACCACTATAGATAGAGCCGCCATCGGTCTGCTCTGAACAGTAGACGAGAATGTCAGTTCTCTGCAGTACTGTCTCCCTGACTTCAGACCAAAGTGAGGAAATCATTTGAATGTTATGATGGGGTGATCAGATAATTTGGGCAAACCCAGATTCGTGTCTGGATTATCAGAATTAATATCTCAATCTTTACTTCATTCTCCAAATGAGGTTGTAACTTCTGCACCTCCCCGCCTGCTCCCCTTGCTCATTGCCTCTGGTCTCTTACACACACACACAGCCCCTTGTTTTCCAGTTAAAAGGGAACTGGAGTCATATTTCTCTTCAGGAAGATGACATTTTCTAGATCTCAGCTGACCTGGACTCTAGGCTATTAATGAAGGTTTTCACAGATAATAAAACACAACAAGCTTACCACCATGAAAAAGTCTGGAGGACAGGCTTGGGTTGGGAGAAAAGGACCAGAGAGAAGTAGAGAGGATGGCAATTGGACTTTTTATATCTCGTTTTCACAGGGGGGAAAAGTTTCTATATTAGGTCATAACAGTTACCATTGTGGTGACAGAAAGACTTGAAATTTGGAGTCAAGACACCAAAAATCAACCTTGATTAAATATCGAGAGCTTAATTTTCTAACTGGGGCCCACGACGCAGAATGCTGAATGCAGCGATGCAGCACTGTGGTTCCGTGGTGGTGAGCCCCACCTCCCAAAGCATTTCCAACCAGTTCTCTTGTCTTCATTAGGAGCCTTCCTTAACCAGAAAGAAGGCTAGGAACAAAATCCAGGCAGATTTGAAGACGGATTACCTTCCTCATTATTCTGCAGAGGCTGAACTATGTGGATGTTACAGCTTTAATTACATGCTTGCTTTTTCTGGGGAAGACCAAAGATCATATTTTTCAAAGTATCAACTTGTTTTCCATTAGACCGTTGTTGTAACAAGTTCTTTCAGCGACATGTTATGTCTTTAGGAAGGAGGTGCTTCAGATGGCGCGCACTGGCACAATTTTGTGGCTTTTAATTACTATTTTGTTCTTTTGGGGGGTTTCAGAGGCTGGCGCCTTGGCATGATTAGACAGTCTACGGGGCCCGCCGCAATCACGCACACCTCCAGCAGGTGGCGCCATAAGGCAGGTATGCAGTAGGAACTGTGGACTTGCAGTCCAATAAAGGCGACTGTCACTCAACTCCGAACCTCTCTTTTCAACCACCAGGAAATAGAGATGTAGAGAAAGTCGCCACTTCAGTTTAAAAGAAGAAGTTGCAATGATAGTGCGGAACAGGATCCTAAAGTGAAAAAACAACTGTAAAATAGGGTTAAATGCACAAAACTTTTTCTATTTGTTTCTGTAAATATACGAAGACTTGTAATATCGAGACGACTCTCATCTAAGTATTATTTTATTTCCTTTTTTGTAAAACATTGAGTTTAGAGTTAGAATAAACTTTGAAGACCATCTGATCAGTCTGGTCTAGCTTTCCAATCTAGAGAAGAAATCCCCAAGATGGCTTTTCGGGTGTCAATTAACCGTATAACATATGTAGTTATTCAGAGTCTCCGCGTATCGAGAAAGTACAGGGGAGAAATGATGTCAAATAGTATATCGGTAGCAATAATACCTTTGAATTTATATAGCTTTTCTCTCAAGCAACAAGGAAAATCGTTTAAATATTATCTAATGAATTGTCCTAATATCCCTGCAGATTGGTTAGGAAACTGGTATTATTATATAGTACGTGGTTTATGGATAATTTAAATCAATTGACTATATCAAGTGCCAAGTAGCTGATAAGAGTAAGTTTCAGACACTTCGAGGAAAAGCGGAGCTAGAGCTGGCCGGACTCTCTGCACTGCATTATTCTGATTAATGTTTGAAAGCTGACCTCAGACAAGAAGGTACGAATCACTGGAATTGATTGGCACTTGTACACAGAATGGGAAATGCCAGTCTCCGTATTCACGCCTTCTGTTCTCCTGCCGCTGGCCACCTTAACTTTACCCCAGTCCCTTGCCTGGCTGCTCACATTCAACAGCGGCCAGTCTGCACCCGGGACAACTGCAGCCGCAGCTCGGGCTCTGTGACACCCACCCCCCTGCCCCGCTTTTCTGCTTGCCAGTAGCCCCGCGGGCCGGCGCTTCTCATTGGCTGTTGCTAGGTGACGTAGCCTGCGCTCACGTGACAAGTGTTAAATGCCTACCCTTCAGTAGCCTGCCCCACAGACAACCGTAAAGCTGCTGCGGGCTGCTTACCTGCTCCCACCTCCCGGAGCCCCGGTCCGGCCTCGCCACCCCTGCCCCCCTCACTGCCCGCCCCCCGCCCGAACAGCGCTGGGCCAGGAGCCCAGAGGGCCAGGAGGCGGAGAGAAGATGCAGTCGGCTGCAACTGTCCCGAGCAGTGGACGGTGATCGCCTCCTCCGGAGGAGGAGTTGCCTAGACCGTTGCCACATTTCTTGTTTTCTTCCCCCACTCCACCCCCCGTAATTACATTGGCTGTTAGAGGGGACCGAGAGAGACGGAGGAGGCGCCCTGCTTCCCCCCTTGTGCCCGCCGCCCCTGCTCTTTCCCGTCCCAGGCCAGGATGACTGGAGTCTTTGACAGTCTGGTGGCTGATATGCACTCGACCCAGATCACGGCCTCCAGCACGTACCACCAGCACCAGCAGCCCCCGAGCGGTGGCGGCGCTGGCCCCGGCGGCAGCAACGGCAGCAGCCTCCACAAACCCCAGGAATCGCCCACCCTCCCGGTGTCCACAGCTACCGACAGCAGCTACTACACCAACCAGCAGCACCCCGCGGGCGGCGGCGGTGGGGGCTCGCCCTACGCGCACATGGGTTCCTACCAGTACCACGCCGGCAGCCTCAACAACGTCTCTTATTCCGCCAAGAGTGGCTACGACCTGGGCTACACCGCCGCCTACACTTCCTACGCACCATACGGGGCCAGTTCGTCCCCGGCCAACAATGAACCTGGTATGTATAACGGGTGTCAAGGGTGCCAATTTGGTGTAGCTACTGGGAAGGGTGGAATAAAAATGTTTGGAGTGGGATGCCTCCAGAGCCCTGGCCTTTCACACTACCTCCTCCCGGCCCGCCCCGCTCCCTTTACCCTTTAAACCTCCGGAGCTGGCCGAGGGTCAGCGGGTACGTCCCTCGGAGCTTAGCTGGTCAGACCAAGTGGACTCAGGGGCTGTGCGGTGCATGCCTCGTGGTAACCTCATTTCCTTGCCACCTGCTTCTCCTTTTTCTCCGGTCTGCGCCCGTCTTCCCCTTTGCTGTACCACTCGGCGGTACAGTCAACGCGCTTTAAAGTTGCGACTGAGAACCAGACTCCCGGCTCCGGCCAAGTCCCACGCCCGGCCTCTCTGCAGGAGGGAACTCTTGGGCTCCCCTGATTGCGCGGTTCTCACGATTCCCTTTCGTTGCAGAGAAAGAGGACCTCGAGCCTGAAATCAGGATAGTGAACGGAAAGCCAAAGAAAGTCCGGAAACCCCGCACCATCTACTCCAGTTTCCAACTGGCGGCTCTTCAGCGGCGTTTCCAAAAGACTCAATACCTGGCACTGCCGGAGCGAGCCGAGCTGGCGGCGTCTCTGGGCCTCACCCAGACTCAGGTGAGGGCTCGCTGACTGGGGAGGTAGGGGACAAGGAGGGCGCTGGTCTGGGATTACCGGGAAGCAGGCGAGTTGAGAACAATGTTTTATTTTTAATATAAAAAAAAAATGTTAAGGATTTAGAGGTCGGCATTTTGGGCGGTCTAACCTTCTACACTCAAAGCTGAAGTCCCGGAGGGAAAGGACAGGGTAGGCAGAAATCTGGTATCGAATTGTCTTTCCGCGCGCTACTGATAAAGCGGGTAAAAGAATTGGCCCTCCTGACCCCCTCCCGCTGTCGCCATCACCACAGTGCACGCACATCAGCTGTCTTGGGCTTTTTGAAATGACCTTCCTGTGGCGTGGGAACCATCGCAGCCTCCAAGGCCGAGGCACGTAATCCGCCTACCTGCCCAGGGTGTCCAGTAACCACTTCTTGCTGTTGGTCTTTCTACGCTTCCTCCCCTTCCTTTCCCCCATGCCGAGTTTCCTCCACTAATGCTCTGGTCCCTTTTCCACAAAGGTCAAAATCTGGTTCCAGAACCGTCGATCCAAGTTCAAGAAGATGTGGAAAAGCGGTGAGATCCCCTCGGAGCAGCACCCTGGGGCCAGCGTCTCGCCTCCTTGTGCTTCGCCGCCCGTCTCGGCGCCGGCCTCCTGGGACTTCGGCGCGCCGCAGCGGATGGGGGGCGGCCCGGGCAGCGGCGGCAGCGGCGCGGGTAGCTCCGGCTCCAGCCCGAGCAGCTCGGCTTCGGCTTTCCTGGGCAACTACCCGTGGTACCACCAGGCCTCGGGCTCCGCCTCACACCTGCAGGCGGCCCCGCCGCTGCTGCACCCCACGCAGACCCCGCAGCCGCACCACCACCATCACCACCACCACCACCATCACGGCGGCGGGGGCGCCCCGGTGAGCGCGGGAACGATTTTCTAACCCGAGGGAGACTGCGCCAGAGACTGAGAGCAGACAGCCGTTATCTCAGTGCTCGCATCCAACCATGGGGGGTCCCTCCAGCAGGCCCGCCAACGCCACCCATCCCTCTTGGAGGATGCGGCCCGGGATGGCCTGCCCCAGGCCCTGCTCCCCCGCACCGAGAGGCCGAGAACTGAAAAGCTCCTCTCAGAGGCCCCTGGTTGCGGCGTGGTGAAGGCCGCCGGCCGGGACCGCCTTTCCGACCTGAGCCCCGCCTCAGACTTTCCTCCCCTCCACTCCCCGCCAGGCAAAGCCGGCCGGCGCCTTCCTCGCCGCGGGCGGAGAGCTGAGTGGCGGACAGGGACGCCTCCCCCGCCCGCGAGGCTTCCTGGGCGATCTGAGGCTCCTTTCTCTTCGCCCGCCCCCCAGGCTCAGCGCAGTCCTCTTGGGTTATTGACCTCCCGGGTCCTGCCTGCCTGCCCGCCCCCACACGCCCCCTTGACCCCGGCGGCCCGCCGCTTTTTTTCTGCTCTGCTGTTTCCAGCCTTCGGAGCCCCATCCCTCCCCCACCTTAGCTCTCCCCCCGGAACGCTCCCTTAGCTCTCTCCTCGTCCGTCACCAGTGGAGTTTTTTTATTTTTATTTTTTTAAAAGTTTAGGTGCCTTTGCGGATGACCTCATTTTGATGTTGGGAGGAAAAAATGATTTTTTAATATGTGGACACTGCAAAAAAAATGTGTTTAAATTATCTTTTTTAAAACCTATTCAGGATTATTAGCCTGGACTTCGACATAGTTTGTAAATAAAGGCGTCTGTGCAGATTTTCCCACTGATTTATTTGTATAAAAATACTCATCTTTTCAGACTTTTTTGTAAGCCCCCACTTGTGAAAACTGCGATTTAGCAGTGACCTCAGAAACCCCTCCGGTTTATTTTTCCTTAAAATTTTTCTCAGTTAAACTAAGCTACTGATTTGGAGTTTTATCTTATCCTAAAGTCTTTGTTCTTGAAATTAAAGGTATTTTGGGGTTATTTATTATGAAAACGACATGCTCTCAATGTTGATTTTACAATATGAAGAGATTATTTAAATAAATTATTGTTTTCATTGGATGTATGCGCTTTCTCCTTGGTGTCACGACCTGGAAGGGAACCTGGTCAGGCAAGAGTGACTGACGTCTACCTGTTTCGGAGGCTGCCAGTGCGGCGAGGCGAGGAGAGACGCACTTGGCTCAGCATCCGACAGAGTGTTCAAGCTCTTCCCCCACCAGGGTCCGGGCGCGGGGTTCGCCAGCTCTCCGTGTGGTGAGTCACTCAAGCGCCTGGTGGCTCCAACCTCCGCCCTCCGAGTTCCTCCAGCGCCGACGCCACAGCCCTGTGCCAGGGCGGTCTCTGCCGCCCCCGAGCCCCCGGTGCTGGCCAGGCAGTGGCTCTGAGCCGCGGGAAACCTGCAAGTCGGAACCCGAGCTCTGCCGAAGCCCCAGTTAGACCCTTACATTGGACCCTGCCCTGTTTGCCCTGTGGCCCGTTTGGGACTGGCTGAGCCGAGTCACCCAGGTCCTCGGGAGACTCAGTTGGCTACTCTGGAATGTAGGGCTCCTCCGGCTCACAGCCAGCGCTGTGCTAGCCCACATGCAATCACGCACATGTGGCTCTCACAGTCACATCTATACTATTGCACACACTCATATTGAATCACACTCTTACACTCACACACATGAACACTGACACAAGTGCATGCACACTCACATTCACATACACTGATATACAAACTCACATATGCTCACTCATGCATACATGCACATTGACACGAAGACTGATGCACATTGCTCTGCGAGTGGCATTTTTTCATCTCACAGTCTCCAAGGGGAAAGGTCCACACATCATTCAGCTCTGCTTTCTACCTTGGGTCTAGCATTCCCTGCAGAGGCCAGGAGTAGGTGAGTAATGAAGGCTTGAATGGAAAGTTCCTTTTCTTGAAAGTGCTGGGACCTACAGTTGGAAGCTTCCTGGCTTCAATCACTGACTGTGACTTCCGGTTATCCGCTTAACCTCTCTGTGCTGCAGTTTGCAGATCTATGATTTAGAAGAAATAATAACAGCTATCTCAGAGTCGTGAGCATTTAAAAAGGCAATGATGTAATGCCTAGCACATAGTAAGCACTCAATACGTTTTTGCTATTTCGTATCAATATCGTTTGCTCCCAATGCTCCCCAAAAAGGAGATTTTACTTTGCTTGCAATTATGAGACCCAGAGTTACCCAGAGGCCTTTCCAACCTCATCTAGTGTGGAAGAACAGCACTCTGGGGCTGGGAGACCAATAGCTTGAACCTCAAGCATTCCCTCTGAAAAGGACCTGCTCTACTAAGGAGGAGGTTGGGGGCAAGCCAACGAGCCCTGCTTGCTAGACCTAGGCCTCCTCTCTTCTAGGATGGTTATTCAGACCATTTTTGTTGTGTCTCTTCAATTTCCCTCCACTGAAAGCCAGAAATGGGATGGGAGTGACTTTCTAGGCGCAGTGTCATCGTTGTGTGCAAAATTCGGACTTTTCTGGCCAGATCATTTTAGGGCCTGAACAGAGCCTGCTTTACAACAGAATAAGGTCCAGGGAAGTTGGGGCTTTGGAGAAGGCAGGGAGGCTACACAACCCAGTGTCTGTTTTGCATTCCTGTAGTGTTTTCCCAGGGCTAGAGAAGCCTGGGCTGAAGCCCATTGACCCCGAGATTCTAGCTTTCCTAAGCAGCGGCTGCCTAGCAGACCCCCATTCCTGTCCTCCCCCCCGCCCCCAGCTACAAATTCCATGGTTTTCTTTTGAGTGCCAATCGCTGGTGCCAGCCTTCCTTCTGCGGTTGACAGTGCCCTCCCCTCCTTTGCGCGCACTCCCCTCCCCCTCCTGAAACCAGTGAGGAGAGACAGGGCAGTAAATTGGCTGGTGTCGAGGATCTGCAGCAGACAAGATGATTAAGAGGCCTACGCCGGAGCGCCCCGGGCAGGGAATGTCAGCCCAAGTTGGAATCACGCAACAGGCCTTGGCATGAACGAGCCTGGGAGCCGGGAGGGCGGGCGGCTCCAGCTCCGGGGTGGGCTGAGGCCCCACAGACTCGCCGGAGTCACCAAACCTGGCACCCGGCGGCGGCGGGGTCGGGCCGGGCCAAGGCGCGCCTTTCCCGGGGAAGCCGGGGAGGCAGAGGGCAAGAGGGTGCAGGGGCCAGAGGAAGGGGGCGTTTCTGCACATGAGAAGGGCAAAGAGAAGGGAAAGCGAGGATATGGTAAGGTCCCAGAAGCGAGGGGGCGGGGAGGAGGAGGGGTGAGCAAGGGGAGAAACAAAGCTCGGCTGCGGGAGGCGGGGGCCGGCTCCAGCCCCGCCGGGGGCGACGCGCCGGCAAGCCTTTCTCACAGTCTTGCAGCCCGCTGGGAGACACCGATCCCTGTGATCAGTCCGCGGCGGAGCGGACTCGCTCCCCACCCCCTGCGTCCGACTGCACTCCCCAAAGCGCGAATGAAAAATGGAAATGGGAAGCAGCGATCTCGTCTCCCTGCAGTGGGAAACCAGCCGCTCTCAGAACACACATAAATCTTCATTGTAGTCCCCTTGCATTTGCCCGGGTGAAATATCAGGCCAGAGACAGGATATGACAAGCGCTGGGAAGCCGAAGAAGGGAAGCCGAAGGATGAAGAGTGCCTGGCCCCCTCCGTTCCTCCTCCTGGCATCATTGCTCGGAACTCCGGCGGAGCGCTGGCACTGAGTTCCAATTCCCCAGGCAGGCAGCCGGGGCGCGCCCGCGCCCCCTTTCCTCCCATTCCCTCCACCTCTCCTCAGCCCTCCCCGCCCCCCACACACACCGCCTCCTAGCGCGTGCTTGGCCGCCGGCCACACTGTCCTGGGTGCTCCATTGGGAGTAGACACACCCCCTCAAGCTGCCCCGAATTCCTGTCGCTCGCACCGCCGCTCCCGGGCAGGGGAGGGCAGAGAAGAAAGGGAACGGATCCCGGGCCTAATCAGCGCGGCTGCAATGTGGGACCATTTAGGAGGCTTCCCCCTCGGCTTTCTTTCAGGATTACTTGTGAAAATTGTGAATATCCGTCCTGTGTAAAGATTTCCGAGACTGGTGGGGTTGAGTCAGGGGGGAGTATCAGGTTCTTTGGGGGCGGAGAGAGCGCGGGAAGACTACAGATTTGTTTACAAACAGTTTTGTGGTAAAGGGGGAAACGGGGAAAGAGGGGTAAAGAGAGGAGGGTGGAAGTGGGCGATGGTCCCCTCCACTCTTAGAAGCCCCGATTGCTTAAAAAAAGAAATTGTCCTGACTGTAAAACCCAGAAGCAACTCCCCCACTCCAACACCACCTCCCGCCTCTCTTCACCGGGTCCCCGTCTCAAGAACTCGTTAAAAAGTCACAAGCCAGCTCCTTTCCCTCCAGGGAACGGCGACCGCCAGTGCCTTAAACCTATTGTAGGGACAGAGACTCCTTTGAGAATGAAGCTATCGATTCCCTTTTTCATCTAAAATACAAGTCCCTTTACATTAAACTATGGGGTCCGGGAAGAGGGTGGGTGGGACGCGTTCCTGTGGTCCTCGTTACACGCGCCCCTGGCCCTATCGGACTAGGCCCTCCGGAGACTGACGGGCTCTGGCAG